>NC_044031.1:492189355-493590605 GCF_901765095.1 Microcaecilia unicolor | reverse complement strand
AATAATAATACATTTTAAGAAGGTTAATAAAAAAGACGAAGGAGGAGTTATGGACTTTTTTAGTTCCATTTTTTTAATTGAACTATATTTACAGCAAAGCTACAATATTCCACTAGACAAAGAAGATGCCATTGACATATACTATTAAGTTCAAATACAAAAATCATAATGTCTTTAAATGTTTGTACTTTTCAAATTAAATTGGTTTGTGTAAAGGCGTCCATAAAATTAAAAATGTTGGTGATGTTTTAGACTGTAAATTAAGTGCAGAGGAACGTTTTAGTTCCGGAGACTCCTCTGTGTTGTCAGCCACACCTGTGATTTTTTTTTTTTTTTAAACACCCTACAAATTGTAATCATTGTTAACTATTTTGAGGTGAAATGCAAACATGATTTTCAGAGTGAATTGAGACAATGCCCTAATATTTTCCCAAGCCGATAGTACTGCTCTACAATACAGCATTTGCCAGCTGTTGTGGAAATATGCACGGAAGCGGAAACTGATCTTTCAAATAGTTTTGTATATAAAAAAAATCATCCCTCAGTCTCATTGAGGCTGGACACACATTTGATTGTATGAATTACAAGCAGTAAGGAAACAGCCCCACTCCTCAGTGACTGAAGCAGCATTTATCTCAAGAAGTGACCAACACTGTCTGTCAGTAGCCGGTAAACTCCTTAAGTATAGTAACAACTGTAGATGGTTTTTTTGTTTGTTTTGTAAATATGTAGTTTATAAAACTGAAAGGTATCCAAGACGGGATTTTCTATCTCAGCATGTCCGTCTGGTCTTTCTTCCATGCAGGAATCTGATTCCAATAGAAAAACTGCATTATTTGTATTACATTTTCAATGATTCACTTTGGCAACTTTTAACATTATCACACAGAATAAAATTGCAAGCTTCACAGCACAATGAACAAAGTATAAGCAAGTCCCTTCCCTCACCCTAGCTCTCTCTCTCCAAAACTGTTTCTGCGCCGATAGTTCGGCTTTGAAATTATCAGTAGCACTGCATGCGATCACTGCTACCAATGAACTTTCTTAATTTCTGGTTTATTATCTACAAAGAAGATCTACACTGCGTATTTCTGGGTAGTCCTAATTTGAAACAGTTTTGTGTAGGGCATTACTGAAAAGTCGCATACGCTGAAGAAAAACTCCATGCAGGGAACAACTACATCAATTAAAATCACAATAACCAACTTCAGAGTAGCCAAAATCATATAGTTTTAGTAACAGTAGGAGATTGTTATTTTAATTAGTCTGAAGATTTGAAGAGTTAGTTAAATAGTCGCAGGGCCTGCGGAGCGACATAGACGATTTCCTGCAAACAGCACCGGCTCTTTGCTAACCATCCAGCTGACTGGCAAACGCACAGGCTGGATCCCACAATGCAAAACTCTCCCGTGCAATGCGAAACCAGTCAATCGGGGTTGAAGCCTAGATCTCTCTGCTGAATGAAGCACTTCTGTACGTGCAGTCTCAGGGTGGGGGTGGGGTGTTTTCCTTTAGGGATGTTTTAGCGGTATGTCACACCTTTGTTACGGTAATGGGTACATATAATTAACAACAAGTATGATACATAGTGGGCAGCTTACCTGAGGCACACAGGGCATAGGCTTTGCTTGGGTAACTGTGAGCTGCATCCTGTACACATTGACCTCTGCAACTCTAGTTATAAAACACAAAAGTCTTGCCCCTTTATTTATGCAAGTCTGCGTTTTGTCAACAATTATTAGGAAATGAACACGCGCTAGGCACACAATATATTTATTTTGATTTATTTGTAAAAGTGCAAAAAATACAATTTTTTAAACAAAATTTTTAATAAAACATGTAGAAATCGTATAGATGTACACACCAAAGTTTTTGATTCACATTATATGCAACAATGATCTCTTAAAGATCTATTACTCATAAGGTAAAAATAAAAACTAAATATTTTAAAATGCAACATTATGTATTTTTGCACATTGTCATTCCTGGAATCACCGCCTAAACACTCTGGGGACAAATTAAAACAATATAGTACTGCAGCGTACTTGGAATCAACATTGTTTTAAAATAAATTACATAAATAAGAGTAGAAAACACTCTTCAGTACAAATCTTTCAATTAAAACGAACCTGACGAGGTTGAGCTTGTCCCATGCTTAAACCAGAGCAGTTCAACGCTGCAGGTTTTCATTTGAAATAAAAGTCATTCACTCGTTGGAGTAGTTGCAATAATATACAGCAGAGCTTGCATCTGAAAGCACAGAAGATGTCAGATTATCTGCAGTAGGCAAATTTGTCTCGTGCCCATGAAACACAAGCCCTGCCTCCGGTTTACCAGAGATAAAATGAAGGTACTGCTCAAATTCACTGCGATCTACATCCCCCAAGAGCTCAGCTTGCTGCAAGTGCCCGAGGTTGTCCATGGTGTGGGACTCGGGTGGAGGAGAAGGCTGCCCAGCTTGCTGTACTTGGTGGTTTCTCACATTGCCAGGTGGGCACAACTGGTTGTAGTAAATGTGTGGTGAGGCCTGACAACTCATCACACTCTGGACAGAGTTCACCTGCACCATCTGGTCAATGGGGGACAGGTGCCTTGCTAGGGTGGGGTTGGTATGGCTTTCCTGTTGGGAAGAGTAGTCGCTAGCTTGATGGTAGTTGTAAGGCATTTGGCAATTCTCCTGAAAATGAGATGCAAAAAACACAGGATCCGTCTCAACCATGTCCAGAGGGGAAGTCTCGGGAGTAGGTATGTTATAATTGTCATAGTGTGGAGCCATGGCCTGGCAGTCCCTGTACTGGGACATAGATAGCAGCTGGTTGGGCTGCAGTGAGTGATATTCCTGCTCATGGTAGCCCAGGTTCTCCAGACACATTCTGCCCTCAGAGCCCAGCCTGCTTCCTTGCTGCTCAGCGATGCTGTGTAAGAAGCCGGGCTCGGCCCGCTTGATTCTCTTCACTTGTTTCCTTCTTCTCGGCCTGTATTTGTAGTTCGGGTGGTCCTGCATGTGCTGCACCCTCAGCCTTTCAGCCTCTTCAACAAACGGTCTCTTTTCTACCAAGGACAGAGATTTCCAGGATTTGCCTATGGGGACAAAAGGAACAAAAACACTGAGATCACAAGTAGATCAATCCGAATAAAATAGACATATATCTTATTCAGTACCTTTTTATTAGCGTGATTTATTATATTTCCTGACAAAACTAAAGCAATATATCCTAAAACAGCAGAAAGTACAGTAAGATCCTGTTGTGGCAAAGTAAGAAAACAACACCCCAGTTCTTTGCAAATGTCTCACCCCAGAAAATGTGATCAAGTGAAGAGTGCCCATTTTAGAGGAAATCCCTCCCGGGATTGACTTACCCAACATTTTGCTGAGCTCGGCGTTGTGCAGGTCGGGGTTTTGCTGCGCCAGCCTCTTGCGCTCGTCCTTAGCCCAGACCATGAAGGCGTTCATGGGGCGGCGGATGCGGGGCTCGGCTTTGCTGCGGTTGCCGGGTGCCGTCTCGTTCTTCAGCTTCCCCTCTGCCACGGCGGGGCTCAGAGACTCGGCCGCCCACTGGCAATGACCCACGGCGGGCATCATCCTGGCCACTGAGCACTGTCCTTGGCTCTGCTGCTCGTCACTGGCGTAACCCGCATCGGGGCTGCTCATCGCTGTCCCGGGACCTGTGGGGGTGGGGCACTGCAGTGCTGCGGGAGCGTGGAGAGCTTGAATCCCTAAAATGTGCAGGAGGGAAAAGGTTGTTCCCAAGTTAAAAATGTTAGCTGCGCCTCGACCTCAAGTTAAGTACTGACTGACGCCTACTACGAGTTCTTTTCTAGCCGGAGGCTTTAACCAGAGCTCTGACCAATCAGCGCCCGGAGGAGGAGCCTTTACGGGAAAGGTGTGAGGAGCCAGTGAGGGACTAGGCCCCGCCCCTTTCCCGAGCTCACCCTTAATCCTGTAGGGTAGAACTCTATTGGCCTGGCCTCTACCTCCCGCTGCACCTGTATTGTATGCTAAGTGACGCTTCAGGGAAAGGAGACCATGCAAAGGGGGGGGGGGGGGGGGGGGGGGGGGGGGGGGAAGAGATTCTTACAGCAGTAAATAGCAGGAAGTACACACACTGAAGGATCTGTGAACCTTATGGAGTCAATCTGTAGTACGACTGCTGTTTCTAGCCCCAGGAGCGTTGTGATCATACTCTTTCCCATATTACTTATTTCAACCTTCTGTTTCTAGCTAGAATTGTTAATTCTAACTTTGTGAAATAACAATTCTTAGAAAGATAAGGCACACGACCAGATTGTAGAAATAATAATACAGAAAAATTATTAGATTTTCTTTCCTTGTTTCTTTCTGTTCAAGTATTTACAGTTTTATGAATTCTAAGAAGCGATGATTCTCCAAACGGACTAGTTTTCTAACACCTTCCGTTGTGCTTGCATTAGCAATCAATTTATTGAATTTACAATTCATCATACAATAAACTAATAATTTCACTTCTAGTTTTTTTTTTCCAAATATATAGATAAATAGTCCGCAATCTTTAAACTGTGGGATGGCTTTGGACTTTTTTTTGGAGGGGGGGAGGTAAACGGTGAATGCTTATTTTGGAAATATTGAAGTATAACAAAACCTGTATCTACACTAGCTGAATTTATCTTACCTACATTCTAGATGTGTGTCTTACATAAACTACAAAGTAACATTCAAGTGAACTACCCAATGAGAGACGTATTTTAAAGAAGTTATTATTTTGTACCGACAGCGTTTTATGTTTATTTATTTATTTGGATTTTGCTCACACTTTCAGTAGTAGGTCAAGGTGAGTTACATTTAGGTACTCTGGATATTTCTCTGTCCCAGGAGGGCTCACAATCTAAGTTTGTAACTGAGGCAATGGAGGGTTAAGTGACTTGCCCAAGATCACAAGAAGCAGCAGTGGGATTTGACCGGGCCACCTCTGGATTGTGAGACTGGTGCTCTAACCACTAGGCCACACCTCCACTTCTATCAAATATATCAGTGCCTATCAGAAATTCTCGAGTTTGCATGAGATCAAAGACACCTGTATGGTTAATGACATCTCTGTTTGGACAGCTAAGCAGACAAATCAACAAAACAAGATAGAGTGGATCTTGTCTTAGAAACAGGCAAGTATAGCAAACCCTTCAGTTCATTCTGTAGGGGGGGGGGGGTGTAGTTAAGAGGCCTTATATGTCATACTTTTTTCTCCTCATTTTTGGGTTCAGAGGAAACACATTGTTTTGAAAAATAAAAACTATAAAGCAGAAATCTAGGAAATAATGACTTTTATATTTGGATTGGCAATTACAATTTGCATTTATTGCATCCGTTTTTATTTTTTTGCATTCTATTTTTCCCTGCTTTACTATGGAAACTTTAAGGGCCCTGTGTACTGCCTATTTTCCCATGGATATAAAAAAAAATGAGAGCAAACCTTTAGTAAACAGTACCCTAAAGTGACTTACAGCTCTATACATTCACAAAATATCATATCATTGAGCAAAAATATCATTAATAAATATAACCACATCACCAATAACAATAACCTAAAATGTAAACATAAGTTAGGCATAGTTTATATAATATGTGCACAGACCATTCTTTTGGGTTAAAGCGGGATATAAATATGAAAATAAATAAATACATTAATCAAATGTAGGCACAGGCATTTAGGCCACCTGAAACCAGGCCTAAATACTTGCGACTAAGTTAGGCACAGATCGGATGTATTCCATAACACCTAATAATGACCTGATTTAAACTAGAAATCCTACTTGGATTAGACTATAAAATAGAACCTGGAATATGCTCCCCTATTCAATCCTCTCTAAATTCATCCCTCTTCCAACCCCTTACTATTTTACCTTACTTACAATACACTACCCAATACTCACCCTCCTCCCACTCCCTACCTCGATTATTCTCCTACCTCACCCATCTCATTTCCTCACATCCAAGTGACTACTTCTTTTCACTATACTACAACCATATTCAATCTATGCTATTATACTATGTAAGCCGCATTGAACCTGCTAATGAGTGGGAAAATGCGGGGTATAAGTGTTACAAATAAATAAATAAATAATACTGATACTGTGAAAAGCCCAAACTTTCCATCTGGCTTTAGAATTACCGTGCACATTAAATATTAGCACTCAAAGGGTTCTGATACTTAGCCACTCCCGCCAGAATGAGTCCAGGTAACTCAGAATACTAACCTAATGCCCTCATCAAACTGCCTTTGAAACCTGGACTCTAAATATGGCAGGTTTTTTGTTTGTTTGTCTTTAAATTAGGATGTGCTTATAGTAAATGCTTATACCACACACAGATCAATAATACTGCTTGCTGATACTGATAACCTCAGAAACTATACTAGCAGTTCCCTAGTGTCTATACTAGAAAGGGGGAAAAGTCTCAACCACTGCGCAAAAAATCTCAATCGTTAATTGCACCCAGAAAAAAAAGTCATCATAGACTAGTGTAATTTCTTGATCATATTTTCTTTATTGTTTTTTTGTCTTTTAAATCTCTTCATGCATCACATCCTCATGTATCAAAATCTTTCCCAAAACGTTTAAAAGATCAAAAAATAAGATGAATATGCAAACGTATCTTTCTGTTGTGAACTCCAGCTCACCTGTTGTTAATTCCTGTGCGGTCCCAACGGTCCCGTTTCGCAGTGCTTCTTCAGGGGAACCACACCGCAAGGCATCTATTGGTTACTAATGTTAAATGCTGGAGAACTCATTCTCATCGACCCACTATAGTAAATGCTTGGCATCTTCAAATGCTAGGGCAAACAAAATCAGAGGACCAGATGTATTACTATTTTCCTCTATGTATCAGTTATCTGGAGTTTCGGAATGAAAGACAAAACCACTAGTCTGAAAAGTGCTTTCAGCGCGCTGCCCTGTAATGGGAGGCGCACCTTTCCTTAGTCTTGTAACCAGTCCAAACATCCAGCCTTCTTATTTTCATTCCTCTGCTCCCCCTGAAAATAGAATAAAGTTGATGTCTGAAAAGAAAAGAAAAAAAAAAAGCTGAGAAGACCCTATTTATCAGTCAACGGTGCCATAAACAGTGCGGATTATAACTACTATCCGTATAAAGCAACGCGATTAAAGTGTTGCATTGCGGATTAGGGAAATGTGTTTATTTCGTATGAAAGACGGATGTGTACTGTTATTATTCAATATTCAGATTCTTATTCAGCGAAAAAACAAAACAAAAAAGTCTGCTTTGAGGTCAGTAACAGGTACTTTTAAAACCATTAGCCAATAAACTAATAAGTACCTCGAAGACTGTTTCGATGTCCTTGATTTAGAAATGAGTTCTATGCTCAGTCAAAATACATAAGATTTGGAACCAGACGTTCAGTTCCTTTTTTTTTTTTTTCCTGTCTTGTTTGCAGTAAACTAGTCCTGTCTTCTTGTAAACTAGTAAAGAAATTGCCATAAGGCAAGGGTGATGAGAGAAACAGGAAATTCAAATCAAATCTCTATGCACTCATGCTTTATATGCGGTTCTCGTTCGAACCACTTCTAGCATGTCCGTACGGATAGTCTGAGAATTACAGCATTTACCGTCAACTCACTATTTACAAATCACTTACAGTGCTTCTGATATACGTTTTCCTCTTTTTTTTTTTTTTCAATTTCTTTTCATGATTATCTCCTATGAATATATCTGAAATTTTCCAGGAGTCGTTCCAGTGGGTCTCATCATCCTAGAAGCGAATCAAGAAGTTCGATCTCGGGGAAAAATCTAAAAATGTCCAGGAAAGGTGAGATCTCAAGTGTTAAGTCCACTTTGAATGTACTGATAGACAGCTCAAGAAAACCTACAGTAATGCTTTTTTATTGGACTAACTCAATACATTTTATAGATTCCAGAGAGCTATTCAAGAAATGTATAGTATAACTTTTGCCAGCTGACCATTATTTCCCTGCAGATCCTTTTTCGTTGCACGACAAGACGCGACACAAAACGAAAAAAAAAGGAACATTTCACCTTTCACAAAGCAGCAGACTGTGTGCTTTGTTTCAAATGAAATCGGAAACGTTAGTGTTATTATTAATTTTTTTCTCTCCATTGGACTGCCAGCTCTATTGCCGGGAAAACGTCCTGTAACGAAACAGGTTCAGATTGTAAACATGGATGCAGCGCAGCCCCTGCCGGTTAATGGCTTGGAGGAGGGGGGGGGGGGGGGGAGGACGGTCTCTGACCGCCCGAAAGCAAGCCAACCCCTCCGTCCTTTGGCGCTCTGTGACAATTAAGGTAGTGAGGTGCGTTTTGATTCCGAGCCAGAAAAATCAAAGCTGCCAACTGGTCCCTGTATGGCTGACAAGAAAACTTGGTGGTGCTGGGGGCAGCTGTTGAAATGTGTCACAATTGCGGGAGGGAGAGAGGAAGGGAGGGGAAGTTCCAGGTAAAACGTTTGCCTGGCAACTAGTCTCCACTGAGAACAAAAAGAAACAGAACCACAGTGCGCAAAGTTGGCAATTATTAAAGATGCATTATGTATTTGCTTGTTTACAATGTTGGAAAAAAAAAACCAATAAACAAACTCAAGACCGAAGCTGAAAGAAACGGACACAAGATTCGGCTTTTCGGCTTAGTTCTGTCCGCACCTGAACGGTCTGCCTGCTCTTTCCCTTCATAGCTGAAAGATGCCCGCTCGGTGACCTTTACAGCCTCCCTAGTTGCACTTGGCCACAGCCCTAGCCTCCTGCCAGCCCACGGCCAAGGGCAGCTGCCGCTAAGGCCGTCAGTGCAAAGTGACTGCAGAGCAAGGAGTGTCCCCACACTGCCTCTGTCTGACAGCTACCGCCTGCCCTCCCCTTTCCACTCTGCCATCAGAGGGTTCCCCGGCAAATTTCTGCCTGCATTGGAGGAGTAGGGAAGTACCTGTTTGCTCAGGAATGAGAGGGATAGGGAGATAAGACGAGGGGGGAGGGGGAAAATGAAAAGGTTGGGGTGAAGAATGGAGACTGGACGGGGAAGACTCACTGGAGATATGAGTGGAGAAGAGAAGGAGGCGAGGAGGGAAAGAGGGGGAACGGTGGAGGAAGAGGAGAATGGAAAAGGAAGGGAAATAAATATGGGGGGGGGGGGGATGAGGGAAGGGGAGGGAGAATGGAACGATCCAGAGAGAAATGAACGAAAGGGGTGAAAAGAAAAGTTAAGAAGAGCAGATGGAAGCCAGAGTGAGAAAGTGTTAAAAGACTGGAAGGGATGGAGAATAGAAGGCAGGGGGTATGTGATGAGGGAGGGGCCATGCTACACAGTAGTGAAAGGGAGAAGTGAGGAATCGAGGGGTTGCAGAGAAGAAGAAAATAAGAGGCTGGCAAGAGTGGGGTAAAAAGAGGAGCAGGGTGAAAGAAGAAAATAGAAGTGAAGTATGAAAGGACTAGAGTGGAGAGAGATGAAAGAGTGGAGAGAGTTTGAGAAAATAAAGGCAGTTAACATGAAATATAGAATCTTGGGGGGGGGGGGGGGATAAAGAAAAGCAGTGTCTGAAGTGAGAAAGGGGTATATATATTCGGTGCAGTAGCTTGACCACCAAATTGTACAACCCTTTACACAGAAACAGTTTCTATGTTTGCTAGGGGTTTTTGGTCTCTAATATTTAACATGTGTTTCTATTTTGGTCCCATTACAGTCCCCAGTGCTGGAACTGCAGCTCCCAGCGTTATCAGAGTCAGCCACAAATGCCACATGTAAAGCAGCAAACATCCGCAGGGTTTCCTGTCAAATCTTAGCATTTTTCAGCAGAAGAGCTTTAGAAAAAAAAAAGTATTTAAGACAATAACATCATGTCACCCTTCTTTTGCTCCAGAGATCTTCAGATTGGGATTCAAAATAGCTTTATTGGCATGACAATTTGTATCATTTTGAGATCTATAGAGCACTGTTCTAACTGCTAAATAAAGGAAACCTATAGTGGAGAAGGGAAAATGTGTCCTGCTAAATAATAATAATAATTTTTCTCTTAACACAATGGAATAAAAAAAATAGTATAATTTCTGGTTGCAGAAACAGATTCCTAAACAACTGTTGTGGCTTTTACAACCAATCTAGTAAAGTCTGGTCTTTACCTTAGGGTGGCCAAAATTTAATGCACTTTACTAAAGAGCCCCTTCATCAGCAAGAGGTATCGATATATATTCCACTCTTGGGGAGCATACACTGACACCGCTCTGAAAAAAAGAGATTAAATTTTAACATAGGCAGGTCGCACACACCCCTGCTGTTCGACTCAATACTGTTGCATATACAATAAACCAGTCATACTCAGGATTGGAGGAATCACAGGGTGCAGCTTTTTTTTTTTTTAAACAACAAACCACACAATTTTGGAGGGCACCCAAGCCATGAATCAGTCTTTATCACTGCCTCCCTACCTTGTGATACCAGCTAGGGAGTTGCTTCATCTGAAGTCAATCAGTGACCCACCATGCCCGTTCACCAGCTAGGTTACATAATGCATCAGGTTTTTCAAGCTGCAGAGTTTAACAACTCCATGCTCGCTTGCAGTCCAGCTAGGCACAACCACCGATGTTATCCACTCAATGATGTTCCTGTCACGGTCTTACCGTGATTCCAGGGCTAGTATTCTGGTGTCGGGTGATGGAGAAAGTCTGCCCTCCGCTGTCTCAGGGAGCATCATAGGGCCTGCGCAGGCGAGTAACCAGCATGTCCAACCTACAGTGACATTAGATGCCAGGCCAGATGCTGCAGTAGTTGGCATTTAACCCCGCTGAACTTGGACTTTGGCGCTTTTGCGTCATTAGCCACCCTAGTTGCTGTCTTGCTTTCTGTGGGTTCTGAGATGCCTCTACTTCTGCCTGCACTGGACGGATCTCTGGCATGTTTCTAGCTTCCATCTTCTGTGTGTGAGTGGGTTCCTGAGAAGCCACCAGCTTCTGTTTCATGTGTGAGTTGGTTCCTGTGAAGTTGTCAGCTTCCATGTGTGAGTGAGATCCAGAGAAGCCACCAGCTTCCATGTGAGTAAGTTCCTGTGAAGTCGCCAGCTTCTGTGTGTGACTGGGTTCCTGAGAAGCCACCAACTTCTGTGTGTGAATGGGTTCATGAGAAGGCCCAGCTTGTTTGTATGAGTGGGTTCAGGATAAACTTTCATCCTCTGTGTACATGTGGCTTCTGGCTGCCCAGTTCCTGAGCTATTGAGGCACTGCTTGTTCCTGCCTAGTCTAGTCCAAGTATTGTACTACCTGGTTCCAACCATGTTCTTTCTGCTTGCTAGAGATTGGTCTATCATAGTGTTCCACTGCGAACGAAGGGCTCACAATCCAGAAAAAAAACAGTTCCAAATATTTGATTCACAGCTAGTACCATGCTGTCTTTGTTGCTCTTTGTTCCAAGGATGCTTATTTGGCTCAGGTGCCATGCCACAACCCAGGACAGTAAAACTTGTCCAGAGTCCCCCCCCCCCCCCCCCAAATTGTGAAATGAATTGTGCACTCCAGGATCAAGCAGACATCTAGTGTAATGGAAGACCTGCACAAGGGACATAAGCTAGCCATTTACCCAGTGCACACATGTGGTCTACTTGAAAGTGCTCTGGGATAGAGACCTGCACGGGAACGGGGTTCGTGGGAATCTCGCGGAACCTGCGGGATTCCCTTGGGGATGGAAGCAGTTCTACAGTGATCCCATGGCAACGGAAGCAGTTCCTGCAGGGTTCCAATGGGGATGGAAGCAGTTCCTCTGGGGTTCCTGTTGGGAAGGAAGCAGTTCCTGTAGGGTTCCCAAGGAAGTTTATGCTGCACTTGCGTCAGCCAGTGGCATAGCTATGTGGGGCCATGGGGACCTGGGCCCCCGTAGATTTGGCCCTGGACCCCCCTGCCGATGACCCTCTTGACCCCCCCCCCCACACTGCCAACCCTCCCCTGCCCTCGCTGCCATCAGCTACCTTTGCTGGCAGGGGGACCCCAACCCCTGCCAGCCGAGGTCCTCTTCTTCCGGCTCAAGGTTTCATTCTGTTTCTGTGAGTCTGATGTTCCCTGTGGTAGTATTTTGTACCCTGTGGCAGGGGCGTAGCCACGGGTGGGCCTGGGCCCACCCACTTTGGGCTCAGGCCCACCCAGCAACGGTGCAGCGAGAGACGCCGCGGCCAAAATAACTGATCTGCTGCCGGCACCCTACAGGCCTTCTTTCCTCCACCTCCCTCCCTCCCTCGGGCAGCGCAGTGTAACACTGTAGCAAAGCTGCACCGGGTCCGTCCTTCCTACCGCTACGCTGCTGCCATCCGACTCCGGCTCCATCTTTGTTCTTCTGCTGCTTATCTGCAGCGGATCCACGCGCTACCAGGCTGTCTGTATGCTGCCTGCGACTGCTTCCTCTGCGCTGGCCCCGCCTAAGGGGGCGGGGCCAGCGCAGAGGAAGCAGTCACAGGCAGCATACAGACAGCTTGGTAGCGGTAGCTGGGGGGGGGGGGAGAGAAAATTTTGTGCCCACCCACTTTGTGCTCAGGCCCACCCAAAATTGGCTGGCTGGCTATGCCACTGCCCTGTGGTAAGCATATGGTAGTGCTTACCGCAGCTTAGTAAAAAGGCCCCTTAGTGAAGTACAAATTTTAGGGAATACTAGCTGCACATTGGAATCTAGAGAATATAATAATCTTTTTTCTAGGACACATGTCCAGTATTATATATTTATTTTAAAAATAATTACTTGCCTTATTGCTCTAGGTTTTAAGATGAGGTGGGAATGGAGGTGTAGCCTAATGCAGTGTTTCCCATGTTGGTCCTGGAGTACCCCCTTGCGTGTCAGGTTTTCAGGATATCCACAATGAATATGCATAAAAGAGGTTCGCATATAATGGAGGTAGCATATGCAAATCAATCTCAAGCATGTGTATTGTGGATATCTTGAAAACTTGAATGGTGAGGGGGTACTCCAGGACCAACATGGGAAACACTGGCCTAATGGTTTAGTGCAGTAGGTTGAGAAATTAGGGAACGTGGGTTCAGTTCTCTCTGCAGCTCCCTCTGACCCTGGGAAAGTCACCTAACCCTCCACTGCTTTAGGCAGAAAAAGAGATTGTGAGGCCAGTAGGGACAAAGAAAATACCTTGCATAGAATATGTAACCTGCTTTGGCAGTATATCAAGTCCATGACCTTTACCCTTATCACTCATTTATACATTTTTATTCCTATCACTTTGAATATCATACATCTGTCCCCCCCCCCCCCCCAATTCATTTATTCATCTTGGAAAAGTCACATCACTATACCTCTACATTTAGATCTGAATCTGAAATGGCAGTTCAATAAATCCACAAGAAACATCTCGTGATTTTCAAAATACTCATCTAAAAATACTGCATGCAGACAGATGACTTATACTGTATACCACAGATGCTTTGACTTCCAGGTTTTTTTCTTTTGAATGAATAGAGTGAGTGTGAATGGCAGAGTTAGGTGGGGCTTTATTAAACAGACATCTTTCTGTCTAGTACAGGGGTGGGTAACCTTGGTCCTCGAGGGCTGCAACCCAGTCAGATTTTCAGGATTTCCCCCAATGAATATGTACGACATCTATTTGCATACAATGGAGGCAGTGCATGCAAATAGATGTCGTGAATATTCATTGGGGTTACGGCCCTCGAGGACCGAGGTTACCCACCTCTGCTCTAGTAGCTTCAATTTTTAGCCTCTTTCCCCATTACCATCAAGAACAGATTCATAGATGCCAATTTACCCAGTTCCAGGCTGGAGATTTTGGGCAGTCTTGGATTTCTGACCAACATTATGGGACTTGCAGCACTGATTTCAATGGGCAGGATCAGGTGCTGCAAATTCCCAGTGGCGTACCAAGGGGGGGGGGGGCGGTGAGGGTGGTCCACCCCGGGTGAACGTTGCTGGAAGGGGGTGCCGCACGCCTGTCGGCTCTGCTCGTTCTGTGCTCCCTCTGCCCCTGAACAGGTTACTTCCTGTTCCGGGGTAGAGGGAGCATGGAACGAGCAAAGCCGACTGCTCTTGGCACCCCCCCCCCCCCCAGCAGGTAAAAATGCATCCGGGGGGGGTGTCCTTTCGCCAGGGGGAGGTGTCCTTTCGCCGTGGTGGGGGGGCGCTGCACCCAGAGGGGGGCACATCGGCGATCCGCCCCGGGTGTCAGCCACCCTAGGAACGCCACTGCAAATCCCACATTGCTTTGGGATATAAGTTCAAAAACCAAGACTAGTCAAAAGTCTCCAGCCTGGAACTGGTTAATATGGCATCACTACAGATTGATCCTCCTCTTACCTTTGTGAATCTTTGCAGCATGGCTCTTGGATGTGTTTGATAAATGCTTTCTCATTGCTTCCACAGCCACCTGTACATGGGGGAACTCAGGGACACATTGCAATGTCCTTCCAAAGGCCCCTTGCCTGTGGGAGGGTGAATAGAGAGAGCTGGTGGAAATCATTCTCACCGTGAAATGCATCTTTGCTGGGCCTAGAAATCAGAGATCAAGCCAAGTTACCCAGTTCCAGGCTGGAGATTTTGGGACAGTTCCTGGATTTCTGACCACCCGGTTCTGGTGTGTTATGGGACTTGCAGCACTGATTGCAGAGAGCAGGATCAGGCATTACCAATCCCACACTGCTTTGGGATATAAGTTCAAAACCAGAAATCAGAGATCACGCCAAGTTACCCAGTTCCAGGCTGGAGATTTTGGGACAGTTCCTGGATTTCTGACCACCCCGTTCTGGTGTGTTATGGGACTTGAAGCACTGATTGCAGAGAGCAGGATCAGGCATTACCAATCCCACACTGCTTTGGGATATAAGTTCAAAACCAGGACTGTCCCAAATCTCCAGCCTGAAACGGGTAACTTGGCATCTCTCAGAAATTGATTTTTGGAGAAATTCATGATTAGATTTGTCAGCAATTGAATCCTAAGGAATTACAAATAGTGTATATCTGAGAACTTTTCCAGTCTATACCTGGAAGCAGAAACAGAGGTATCCCTAGCGTTAGTATGTATGTATGTATTTATTTATTTATTTATTTCCCATATTTGCCTGAAATAGATTCAAATTCAATGTGGCTTACAAACAATAAAGTGAATAAAACATAATAATGTACAGAATATAACACAAATTACATTAAGTTCAAGAAGCAAATTAATACATGTGCAGTAAGTAACCAGGGATTTAGACTTAGATTTTAGATTTAATAGGTGTCTGCACAAAAATAGCGCTGCCAAGTTGTCCAGTTCCAGGAGGGACATTAATTATGAGCCACTCTGGGATTTCTGGCAACCCCCCATCCTGATGCATTATGGGACCTACAGCGCTGATTTCAAGGGGTGGAACCAGGGACTACAAATACCGCACTGCTTTAGAGAAACCTGCACTGACTGGCCAAAAAGTCTCCTTCCTGGACTGGGTAACTTGGCAGCTCTGCAAAGATACAGTTATGCTTCATAGTTCAGTTGGTGTTCTGCATGTTTTCTCAGTAAAATGTCAACATCTTTGAGCCCATTCCTCCCTTTCTTTGTTGAAACGATACCAAGCCTGTTTTTCAGCTTGTTTCTTATGATAAGTGTGCAAATTTATGGGCAGTAGGTAGAGTATAGTCCCTTCCTAATTGGTGTTTTTGAATCAATGTTTATTTCCAGAAGGGAACAGAAATTACACCTTAGCCACCTCCTCATTACAAACCCAATTAATTGTCATTAAGGAAAATGCAAGCACTTTGCCTAAGGGAATTCAAACTCTAGAAGTTGATGGGAGTGATTAACACCTATAAATGAAGAGTATTTCAGTCTGAATATCCTGAAGCTTGGCAGGATGGCAGGGAAAGAAACTGTGAATGAGGAGCTGACTTCCATCAACAAGGTCTTGAGTAGAAATGAAAATGCCTTGGGGGAGGGGGAGGAGAGAAATAGAGGATCTCTAAACAGAAAATAAACTTAAAAAAAATATACTATTATTACACAGCTGCCAGGTTACCTAGTCTAGGAAGAAGACTTTTTGGCCAGTCTTGGTTTTAAACTTGCATCCCAAAGTAGCATTTCTAGTCTATGAATTTATCCACTGAAATCTGCAGGTCCCATAATACACCCTGATGAGGTTGGCAGGAATCCAGGACCCATCAAAAAGTCTCCCTCCTGGAATGGGTAACTTGGCAGCTCTGATATTATTACACAGGAGGGAGGGTAAGTGGGTATTCTCTCATTTTGTACATGTCAGGAATACCAATACCCAATAGATTTCCTTATTGCTACGTCATAGGAACATAGAAATGATGTCAGATAAAGACTGCACATTCCTGATGCAATATCACAAAAATTATTTAGGCCCAGATTTTGTTCTCACATACTTTCTATTAAAGATTCTCTTTGTTTATTTCATGTTTTCTTGATTTTTTTATGTTTGTGAAAGAAAAAGGATTTCATATATCACCTTTCTATGTTAACAAAACAGTTTTCATATTATATATAGCAGAGATGCCAAGTTACCCAGTTCCAGGCTGGAGATTTACGGACAGTCCTGTATTTCTAACCACCCCACCCTGGTACATTATGTGGCTTTCTACAGTGATTTCAGTGGACAGGATCAGGTACTACAAATTCCACACTGTTTTGGGATGGAAGTTCAAAACCAGAACTGGCCATAAATCTCCTTTCTGGAACTGGATTTCTTTGCATAGAGGTACTATTCTGTCCCTAACGGGCTTACACTATAAGTTTATTTTACTTATTTTTATTTCGAGCAATGGAAGGTTATGGGCTTAATAAGAGAAAGCCCATTCAATTCCTATGGGCTTCCTCTCATTTGCCGCATGGCAAAGTCAAGGGCTTAGACTACTGCACTAACCATTAGGCTACTTTTCCAGTGAGTGGTAGTTAGAAGGTAGTGGTGGAGGCCAAAATTTAAATGGGGTGATGCTAGTGAGTTACTATGTGAACAACTGCTCTAAATAGTCTAATAATATCCTGTTTAAAAAAAAATACCCATGTGTTTCTTTTGCTATTATTCCTATTCTACTATCATTTTTATTGTAGTTTCTTTTTTTTCTACCCTTGCTTAATTTATGGTTATTATTTTAAACCACCTACAGGCAATGCCATGCATTCGGCTATATATCAAGCACCCTTAAATAAATAGTCAGTTATATTTGTAAATGGCTTTTGAAAATTGCCCTCCTAATGCCTGATCATAGCCATTCATTTTATTTTTCAGGAGTGAGAAAGAAGGGAAAGAGGGCTGTATGTATGAGAGGACATGTGGGAGCGAGAAAGAAGAGATGTATGTGAGGAGGAAAAACATAGTTGGAGTCTCTCTCTCTCTATCCCCACCAGTGGCGTAGCTACGTGGAGCCAGGGAGGGCTTGGGCCCCCGTAGATTTGGCCCTGGACCCCCCCTGTCGCCGACCCTTTCAACCTTCCCTTCCGCTATCACCTGCCTTTGCTGGCGGGGGACCCCAACCCCTGCCAGCCGAGGTCCTCTTCTTCCCGCAAAAGGCTTCCTTCTGTTTCTGACATCCTGCATGTACAAGGTGCAGGACATCAGACTCACAGAATGAAACCTTGCAGATCAGCTGATCTGCAAGGCTTTCGTTCTGTGAGTCTGACGTCCTGCAAGTTGTACGTGCAGGATGTCAGAAACAGAAGGAAGCCTTGAGCGAGAAGAAGAGGACCTCGGTTGGCGGGGGTTGGGGTCCCCCGCCAGCAAAGGTAGGCGATGGCGGGTTGGGGGTGGGAGGGGGGTTGAGAGGGTCGTCGGCAGGGGGGGGCAAAGTTGGTGGTGGTGGCGGGGTCGGCAATGACGGGGGGGTCGGCGGTGCTGGAGGGGGGGCTAAAATGTGCCCCCTCACCTCGGGGTCTGGACCCCCTCCTGCTGAAGTCTGGCTACACCCCTGAGTCCATACCCTCCCTCTCTTCATCCTGGGTCTGGATCCTCTCAAATTCCCTCAGATCCTTTTTTTTCTTATGTCCATTTCTGGCTCTCACCCCCTCTCCTCCGTTATCCTCTCTGCAAATATCATTCATAGAATTCGCTCACAGTTTAGTTTTATTCTTGAGCACTGAATGTGGCTAATTTTAGAATTTGGTGTGAATGTAAAGAACACCTTGGGGAATCTTGTTCACTATCTTTTGGGCCCGAGATCAAAAACCCTGTGCTTTTCCAAATAGTTCTATAAAAATAGCACTGGAACAGTGCAGGGCAATAGCAACCCTAAGATCAAAGATAATAGCATGCATAAGAACATGAGAGTAGCCATACTGGGTCAGACCAATGGTCCATCTAGCCCAGTATCCTGTTTTCCAAACAGTGGCCAGGCCAGGTCATAAGTACCTGGCAGAAACCCAAATCGTGGCGACACTCCATACTACAAACCCCAGAGCAAGCAGTTGCTTCCCATGTCTGTCTCAATAGCAGACTGTGGACTTTTCCTCCAGGAATTTGTCCAAACCTTTTTAAACCAAGATACACTAACCGCTGTTACTACATCCTCCAGCAAAGAGTTCCAGAGCTTAACTATAAAAAGAATAAAAGTATTTGTATGCAACTTTCTCGAGTGTCCCCTTGTCTTTGTACTTTTGGAACAAGTAAAAAATTGATTTACTTCAACTCATTCTACATGCTATTAGTTTTAATCATCAGGGTATTTCTGCAGGAGGATTGTGCCTGGGCATGTGCTCAAGGCACAATCCTCCTGCAGAAGTTGTTTGACAGGTTTGGGCTATCAAAAACAAGCCCAGACCTGTCAAACAAATCGATGTGGGCTGGAAGTCCGGTGGACCTCTAGAGCCCCAATCCCTCCCCCCCTGACAGAGAGCCTGGTGGTCTAGCGCCACTGCCCCCAACAGAAGAGAGGGCTGGGGGTCTAGTGGCCCTGGTGGTCTAGGAGCCTCCCCCCCCCAGTGGTCTAGTGACCCAGAACCCCTCCTGTACCTGAAGATGGTGGAGGAGGGAGTTGCACTCCCACCTCCTTTCAGCACTGAGAGATTGGGCATCTAAATGGCAGATGATGTTTAATGTGAACAAGTGCAAAGTGATGTATGTGGGAAAGAGGAACCGAAACTATAGCTATGTAATGCAAGGTTCCACGTTATTTATTTTATTTTATTTTTGTTACATTTGTACCCCGCGCTTTCCCACTCATGGCAGGCTCAATGCGGCTTACATTGATTAAAGTTGTAATCTGAAAGTTTAAACATAAGAAGAGAATCTAGATAGAAACCCAAAGGTCAAAGGCACACCCTTAATAAAGGGGGATTGTTGGGGGGCAGAGGGAAGTGTCTTACTACCCACACTGCCTCTGACTTTGCATCATCTCAATTACACTGCAGTTCATCCATCAATGTTTTAACAATACTGTAACAAAAACAAATATTTTGTATGTAGAAAACTCTGAAAGGAAGAAAACAAAATTTAGAAAATAGCAGTTTTCTTGTAGTTTCAGAATAGGTGTTCAGCATCTTATGAAAGTCAAGAAGGCTATACAATCCTACTGCAAAGAACCAAATGCTGACGGAGCTGCATCAAAGTTTGCCCTCAGCTACTACAAAGAATAACTTGAGCTGACCAACAGATGAATAGTTCTAATCAGAATTAAATGAAATCAAAATTAAATACTAAATTTCATGGGCGTAGACTGGGGGGGGCGAGGGGGGCAATGCCCCCCCAAACGACGACGAGGTGCCGCCGCGCCAGTAAAGAAAAAAAAAACAAGCAGGCACGCGCTCCTCTCCGTCCGCTTGGCCTCCCTGCCCTCTCTGTCTGCGACCCGCCTTCCTCTGACGTCATTTCCTTTCGGGCGGGACGCAGACAGAGAGGGCAGGGAAGCCAAGCGGACGGAGAGGAGCGTGTCTGTCTACCCCCCTCTCTTCCTCCCTCCCTCTGGCACAGGCAGCAGTCCTCCCCAGTGTTCCTGGCAGCAGCAGCGATGCACACGCCGCCCTTGGCTCTGTCCCGAAGCCTTCTCTTCAAGTTCCTGTTCCCGCATAGGTGGGAACAGGAACTTGAAGAGAAGGCCTCCAGGGCAGACCGAAGGCAGCGTGCACATCGCTACCGCTACCAGGAATGCTGAAAAAGACTGCTGCCTGTGCCGGAGGGAGGAAGAGAGGGGGGGTAGACGGAGTCACGATCTTGGACCTCGCGGGGGGGGGGCAGCAGCAGAAGGAAGATGGATGGAACTGGGAGGGGTGGGGAGCAGAGGGAAGGAGCAAGAGATGGATGGGACTGGGAGCGTTGGGAGCAGAGGGAAAGAGCAAGAGATGGATGGGACTGGGAGCATTGGGAGCAGAGGGAAAGAGCAAGAGATGGATGGGACTGGGAGCGTTGGGAGCAGAGGGAAGGACCAGGAGATGGATTGGACTGGGAGGGGTGGGGAGCAGAGGGAAGGAGCAAGAGATGGATGGGACTGGGAGGGGTGGGGAGCAGAGGGATGGACCAGGAGATGGATGGGATTGGGAGAGGTCAGGCACAGCAGAGGGAAGGAGCAGAAGATGGATGGGACTGGGAGGGATGGTGAGCAGAGGGAAGGAACAGAAGATGGATGGGACTGGGAGGGGTGGGGAGCAGAGGGAAGGAGCAAGAGATGGATGGGACTGGGAGGGTGGGGAGCAGAGGAAGCCTACTGGAAAGAAGACACTGCATAAAATAGAAGACACTGGGACCAAAGCGAATAGAAAAACTAAATGATCAGACAACAAAGGTAGATAAAAGTATTTTATTCAGAATTTATTAATTGAAATATGTCAGCTTTTTGAAATGTGCATCTGTGATATTTTGCCTGTAAATTTCAATTCCTTCCTCCATATTAGCATATTCATTTGCATATATATATATATATATATGCAAATGAATATGCTAATATGCTCCGCCCATCCTTTGCCCCCCCAAATGAAACAGTCAAACTACGCCTATGCTAAATTTAATATACAGAGCCTTATAAAGTACAAAGGGATCACACATGCTTTTATCCTCCCCAGGAATCTGCTCCCTATCCCAGGGGCGTATCTGCGTGGGGCCACGGGGGCCTGGGCCCCCGCAGATTTCACCCTGGACCCCCTACTGCCGTCAACCCTCCCCCGTCGTTGCCATCACCTATCTTTGCTGGTATGAGTCACCGACTAAGAAAGATATCTTGGCGTCGTTGTTGCTAATATGTTGAAATCCTCTGCCCAGTGTGCTGCAGCGGCTAAGAAAGCAAATAGAATGTTAGGTATTATCAGGAAAGGAATGGAAAACAAAAGTGAGGACGTTATAATGCCTTTGTATTGGTCCATGGTGCGACTGCACCTCGAGTATTGTGTTCAATTCTAGTCATCTCAAAAAAGATATAGTGGAATTAGAAAAGGTACAGAGAAGGGCGACAAAAATGATAAAGGGGATGGGACGACTTCCCTATGAGGAAATGCTGAAGCTTCTAGGGCTGTTCAGCTTGGAGAAGAGACGGCTGAGGGGAGATATGATAGAGGTCTATAAAATAATGAGTGGAGTGGAACGGGTAAATGTGAATCATTTGTTTACTCTTTCCAAAAATACTAGGACTAGCGGCCATGCAATGAAGCTAGAAAGTAGTACATGTAATACGAATTGGAGAAAATGTTTCTTCACTCAGCATGTAAAAAAACTCTGGATTTTGTTGCCAGAGAATGTAGTAAAGATGGTAAGCTTAGCAGGGTTTAAAAAGGGTCTGGACGGCTTCCTAAAGGAATAGTCCATAGACCATTACTAAATTGACGAGGAAAGTCCACTGCTTATTTTTTTATTTATTATTTATTTGTTACTTTTGTATCCCACATTTTCCCACCTGATTGCAGGCTCAATGTGGCTTACATGGTACCGTAAAGGCGATCGCCAATTCCGGTATGAACAAATACAAAGTGATGTAGTGGTAGAATAAAGTTCATGTGTGACAGACACATTAGGGATTTGTAGAGGGGAAGAGTTCATTTATGTCCAGTACTAGCTTTCTGTGATAAGCAGCATAAAATGTATTGAGCTTTTTTGGGATCTTGCCAGGTATTTGTGGCCTGGATTAGCCACTGTTGGAAACAGAATGCTGGGCTTGATGGATCTTTGGTCTGTCCCAGTGTGGCAATACCTATGTACTTATGTAATATGGATACTGTCCACATCATTAGGCTACTTCCCCTGGCTACAGTCATTCCAGGGCTCAACAGAAACAACACAGAGACTACGAGTGTCACTACTATCCCTCACACAGAACTCCTACATGAGAATATACATGATGCCCACTGCTAACTCACTATCATAGGCAATCACATCTGGGCCATGCACTGCAGGAGAACATCCAGCTTTTGGAGGCACCAGCCATACCCACAACAGTTGCAGCTCCTTGATCTCCAACTGCCTCCTCTTCTTCAGAGACAGGAATGTGGGCCTCAGCCTCTCAGACTTACCTGTTCCTTGCACCTCGAGTGGTGACATTGATCACTGCAGACACGGTTTCTTCAACTAATGCCACTAGCAAAGACAGTGGGCGCAATGTTCAAACTGCGGGAGGAAGCCCAACTAACTCCTATGCCGAGCCATTTCTGGTGACTGGCATTGAATATCTGAGTGTTTTTTGGCCTGTTTAAACTTAACTGGCCAAGCTGATATTCAGCACTGGCCGGTTAAGTTTAAACTGGCCAAAGATATTCCTGTTATTTGGGTTGCCTAATTTGGCCACCAAATTTAGCCCAATGTGCTGAATATTAGTGGATAGCTGATTATATTGCATGATATGACCAGTTATCCACTAAGTGCCAATCGGCAATATTCAACGGGACATAACAAGTGGACTTCTGCTGATTATTGCCAGATTGCTGGTTAAGTGCCATTTAACTGGCCAGGAGCCATTCCTGGCTGATTAAATGGTTTTAAATATTGGGGGGAGTGTCACCAAAAGAGTGAAGAAAGGTAAGAAATGTAAGCAATCTCTTTTACATCTTGAGGCTGTGATGAAAGAGGCTGATTTGTTTTTAGTGGCAATCACAGAGATATGGTTCACAGAGAACCATGACTAGGATATAGTTATACCAGGCTATAATCTGTTCAGGAAAGAGAAGGTAGAAAGAAAGGGAGGGGAAGTGGCATTATATGTTAAAAGTAATATTAAAGATAGTGAAAACCCACCCAAAAGATATTGAACTGGTCAAAATGATAATGTCAAAACTTTTTGAAATAGTGGAAATTCATCAGTAAGGACTCACCCGAACCTGAGAGCTTAACATGAAATTGCCAGAATCAAATGCCATTCGATGTGCTCTCCTTACATCACAGAAATTTTCAGATGCTTTAAAGTGTCAATGAAGTGTGTCGCTAATTGAAAAACAGAATAATTTGTAAATGAGGACCATCGTTCAAAAATATATATATCTATGAGATGCTCAATATATCAAACAGACATCTTAATAAACGAGAATGGGACGCTGCTTGACAGTGTCTCCATTTTGTTGTCTTCCTCAGGAGCAGATCCTCTCTAGAGCAAATGATATTCAGCCATAGAGTCTTCTGCTACACAGTTCAAAATGGCACACCGACAGCGTCACTGCATAAATAAATAATTAGAACATGACATTACACAATAACTTTATTTAAATTTAATTTTAACAAGAGTAAAACATAGCAGTCCATTCAATGTCATTATTAAGACCCATAGGTTTAACAGTTTGTAAAGTAAAAATCCAATTTTGTTCATGATAGTAAAAACGCTTTCTTGTCCCCCTGGTATGAATCCAAAATCTGTTCCATAACAAACCAGACCAACTGAGCAAAGGAATGATTGTAGTCAACAGAATGGGAGGTTTTAATCTAGATGTAACCAAACAGCCACAATTTTGCCCCTAGTGAAAGCAAAACAAGGACCATTTGAAAAGGATTGGTGAAGTTCTAATACATGCCAGTGCTTGTAAACAATATGGGCTACTTCTGACGCTCGAATAGAGTATGGTAACACACAAACTTGTTTGTCCAAAATAGGTTGAGGCTGGTCTAACAGGAGGAGATCAGGATTGGCAAACAGTGCTCTAAAATAAAGCCACACAATTGCAGGGCCTACAGGTTAAGGATGAAGCATTGTGGGTCAATCTGGAAAGAAGGAATGTCAAATACATTTACATTGGTGCGATATACAGGCCTCCTTCACACACACAGAAGAAACAGAGAATTAATTGCAGGTAATTAAATATACTTGTGAAGGGGGAAGAACTACTAACAGGTGATTTTAATATGCCAGATGCCAATTGGGCTATCCCTATTGTGGTTTCCCATCTACTTGTAGATCCCCTATGGGTGAGGTTTAAAAGCGGATGGTAAAAAGGATTCAATCACGGTGTAAGGTTCCCATGCTAAACACTCACCAATTAGGGGAAATACAGGAAAAATAAGGAAATTCTATATTATATATGGTAAGTAGCATGCAATTTAAGATATTAGATGAATTTCCTTTGATGTTTCAGATTTTTTTAAAGAATGACAATACTGCACACTGTACTTTAGATTAAAATGATTCAAATGATTTATTGCACAAGATGCTTCCTTTTAAAATGCAATAAATATTGGTTATAAATATATTAAGGAACAGCTGTATTAAAATTGATTTTTGGATATGCAATTTATATCTCTGTAATAGTCTCTATGACCCTTTTCCTTTAGCTATAGAAAAGTATAAAAGGATATTTTTGTAGACTTTGCTATGATAGTCTTCTTTTCCCTCTTCCTTCTTTCCTCTTCAAACGGTAGGTACCATGAGGGATGTGATGGCGCGATGACCCCTGGCCAGGAAACAGAAACCAGGAACAGGGATACCTACTACACTACACTTTAACAAATCAATAAACCCTAAACTCTAGCTAACAGTCTGATTCAATTAGGTCTGTGATAACACTCCCTATCTACCTTCCAGAAAAAAACATATAATTAGGAATCCCTAGTTTTTCTCTCCCACGGTTGACAAATGCAAGGAGTGTTGAGAGTAATTTTCTTTAAACTGGCTGAGAACATAAAAATTACCTGGGATTAAAATAAATAACTCCCAGCAATATGACATATACACTGCCGCCTAAATACGGTGCAGTCAATGTTCTTTCTTAGGTGATTATCCATTCATGGTCACTGGGAATTTTTATACTTTTAAATCTCCTTACCAGACCATTTAGATTTGAAGGAATATTTGAATACACTATAGTCAGCACTTATGCTGAGGTCTCACATATAACACTTTATTAACTCCACCCGTTTCACCAGCTCATTTACACATTAACAGTCTGGTAGGGTTTATGTTCATTGCCTTTCCACACCTCTTCTCAGTCAGCTCAGGCCTCTTTAAAGCCCCTAAACCTCGTCAGGCTTTTAGTTTAAGTACTAAGTCTTACTCATTCACTCCACACTCCTTCATGTCATTTAAAATACTCCCAGAACTGTTCTAAAACAGATTTGGTGTGACATCTGAGCCCAGAGCATTTACACAGGTCTGCCCAGTGTCTCACTCTCCTCCCAACTGACCAGCAAGCCATTGCCAAGGCAATCAGGTCTCAGCTTGCTCAGCTGTTCTCCCAGAGTGATGTCACTTTAGAACCCTCTCCCCAGCTCCAGCCCTCAGCACGAGCCCAACACTCCAAATTCCCCCAGCACACAAACCCAGCGTTTAAAAATTAATTAACACCAATTCCAAACATATACACATAACCAGCTTTTTTTAAATTAATGGTAATATTAGTACCTGAGTGTCCCTTGAGCCCCAAAAATCCACCGGACCCCAGAGCAGGTAAACCCCTATAAAGGGGCACTGATCATTTTTGTTTTTTTTATTACGCCATCTACATATATATAACCTCCCAGCCTTCTCCGGAGTGACTACCAGGTCCACCACAAATCACCCAGGGCCTCATGGGTGTAGTTTGGCCTCATGTGCGTATTTTTTTTGGGGGGGGGGGGCAAAGGATGGGGCGGGGCATATTAGCATATTCATTTGTGTATATATATATATATATATATATATATATATATATATATATATATATATATATATTGTAAGGAGGTTGGAGGGTCTAAGCAGGTCAGGAGGAGATATGGGGCCAGACTACATTCCCCACAAGGCCCTGAGAGAAGGAATCGGGGGGGGGGGGTAGGTTCCAAAACCTGGTAGGGACACCACGTGGAAGGGAGGGGGAAAAGGACTGGAAAGAGCAGCTGCTATGGCAGACGAGGGCCAGAAGGGGGAGCCGTGATGACAAAGTTCAATTCCTTCCACCTGGGAGGGGGAGGAGGTCTCTAACCAACAAACTAGCAGAGAAGCAGAGTTAATGGAGTGCTTGGAGGAAGGAGAGTCTGGAGGTCCCAGCACACGAGGTTCGGAGGAACCGGTTGACATGGACTGTAATTGCACTCTGGGGCAGAGTTGCAGGGATTGAAGGCAGTGGGTGGTCACAGGAGTCAAGTAGCTGTGTTGTGGGAGGTGTACTGCCATTCTGCAACCACCCAAGCGGAAAGACTTTTAAAACTGAAACCCAGGAGGTTGGAACTGGGAGAACTTGGATTTAAATTGAAGGTTTTTTTCTTTTTGCTTTGTTTTGAAACTGAATGGGTCCTTAACCCCTTTGAACTGAGATATGTGGAGGAGGGGGAAATAAACTGCTTTGAACTAAAAGCTGTGTTGTCTGGAAGGACTTTGTTTTGGACTGCTGAAGGGAGCCTACCACCCCACTGAGGGTCTGCTACCGGGATTACAGTTATTACTATATATATATATTGTGAGAAGGAAGAGGCTGTCCTACCCTGGTTAGGCCCCTAGAGGGCGCTGTTCCCCTAAAATGTCCAGGGAGAAGGGCTGGGTGAGTCACTAAAGGGAGCCAGTAAGGGGTGTACAGCAGGAGGTCGCTAGGACCGAGGAGAGTCCTGGGGATAGAAACAGGTGCAGCAGGTTATGGGCTGGGTCTTGTTTAGCCATTAACCACTTAAGACCCCACCAGAGTGTGAGGGAGAGAGGAGAGCTAGCAGCTAAAGAAGAGGGCTAGTAGCTGAAGCAGGAGGCCCCATGAGAAGTACTGGCTGTGCCCTTAAGACTGTGTGTCTAGAACTGTGTGTTACCACGAAGGAAGCTGGCTGGGGTAAGAAGGCCCTAGAGTATCAAGCATAAGAATTGTGTGCTCAAAGAGGGACTGTGTGTCCAAGATGAAAAGACTGGGTGTCTAGAGCTGTGTGCTACAAGGAGGGACTGTGTGTCCGGGACTGAGTTAATACTGAGAAAAGACTGTGTGTCTAGAGCTGTGTGCTACAAGGAGGGACTGTGTGTCCAGGACTGAGTTAGTACTGAGCCCAAAGGCCTGTGTGAGAGGGCTCAGGGGGAAGAAATCTGTTGGGTATTGAACTGTGCAAGAAGAAATGTTTAAGCTGGAAGATTGCACTGAGTAGAAAGAAATGGTTAAGCTGGAAGAACTGTTTAAGCTGGGAGAATGGGCGTGCAAGTGGCAGATGAAGTTCAATGTTGACAAGTGCAAAGTGATGCATGTGGGTAAGAGGAACCCGAATTATAGCTACGTCTTGCAAGGTTCCGCGTTAGGAGTTACGGATCAAGAAAGGGATCTGGGTGTCGTCGTCGATGATACGCTGAAACCTTCTGCTCAGTGTGCTGCTGCGGCTAGGAAAGCGAATAGAATGTTGGGTGTTATTAAGAAGGGTATGGAGTCCAGGTGTGCGGATGTTATAATGCCGTTGTATCGCTCCATGGTGCGACCGCACCTGGAGTATTGTGTTCAGTACTGGTCTCCGTATCTCAAAAAAGATATAGTAGAATTGGAAAAGGTACAGCGAAGGGCGACGAAAATGATAGTGGGGATGGGACGACTTTCCTATGAAGAGAGGCTGAGAAGGCTAGGGCTTTTCAGCTTGGAGAAGAGACGGCTGAGGGGAGATATGATAGAAGTGTATAAAATAATGAGTGGAATGGATCGGGTGGATGTGAAGCGACTGTTCACGCTATCCAAAAATACTAGGACTAGAGGGCATGAGTTGAAGCTACAGTGTGGTAAATTTAAAACGAATCGGAGAAAATTTTTCTTCACCCAACGTGTAATTAGACTCTGGAATTCATTGCCGGAGAACGTGGTACGGGCGGTTAGCTTGACGGAGTTTAAAAAGGGGTTAGATAGATTCCTAAAGGACAAGTCCATAGACCGCTATTAAATGGACTGGAAAAATTCCTCATTTTTTTTTTTTTTTTAGGCTAAAGAAGCACGATCTTAGATCCAAGATGGCTGCGCCCTGCTAAGACGCCCTAGACCTCGCTCCTACGATGCCTAAATGGCGTGGGAAAATCGCGGGCAGAGCTTCCCCGCATTTACCCCCGTTACCTGGTCCTTTGGATCGATTCATGAGGCCACGGGAAGTTATACAAGAAGGCGGAACGCCTCCGATTGGGAACGCCGGCGAACGGGAGACTTTGGCTTCCCCCGGACTGGAAACTACCTTAAGCCCCGCTGCACGCACTCCTCCTCCTCAACCGCTTGGCGCCAGTTCCTTCCTCTTTGACCCGACGGGGTCTCCCTCGGAAGGAGCAGGGGACCCGAAAGAACCTCGGGGAGAAGCGTCTCTACCATCGGGGGAAGGAATGGAGGGAAGTTTGCCCATATCATCATCATTTATTGAGGAGAGAGAAACTGAGGGTCGAAGTGCAGCAGATTTACAGTCTTCAGTAAGGTTTGAACTTCCTAAAGAGTTAGTAGCCAAGCCAAAGAATGTGACTTTAGACACTTTGTGGGATTTAATGTCCAACCTGGGACAATGTTTCCTTAAGCAAAATGAAGAGTTTTTGCCTAGAGTAAAGACTATTGAAAGTGACCTGAAAAAAAAAGAGGAAGAGTTTAAAGTTTTAAATGAGAAAATGGAAAAAATTGACCAAAGGGTTATGAAGACGGAAACGTTACAAACTTTGATGGTAAAAGAAGTAACTAATCTCAGGCGTAAATCAGAGGCTTTTGACAATTATACTAAAAATCATAACCTGAGATTCGTTAACTTCCCTAGGATTCCAAATGTTTTTCCTCTTGATATGTTGAAACGCTATTTTCGTGAAAATTTGAATGTTCAGGAAAAGGACTTTCCACCCTTATCCCAAGTTTATTATGTCCCAGAAAGGAACTTGAATCAAGAGACTGAAAAACCTATTGATGTTTCTCTTTTGCTTGAGACTTCTGACTCTGAATTGGTCACAGCCGCTACTTTGGTGGCGACTGTTGCCCTACTTCCTGATAAGAATTGGATCTTCCGCCTTTTTTTCCGTAATAAAGAGAATCCCTTTTTGGGTCTCAAAATATTGTTATTTCCTGATGTCTCCAAGGAGACACGTCGACGGAGGAAACAATTCTTACTCCTTAAGCCAGAAATTTTGCACTTGGGGGGTGTCTTCTTTTTAAGGTACCCCTGCAAGTGCATAATAAGGCTGGGGGGGAAGAAATATGTATTTACTGAACCTGAACATCTGTCAGCATTAGTAGCCTCAGTTAAAATGGAGAATGCTTTAAAGAATAATGTATAATTTCTTAGCAGAGAATGATTTACCTGGCAACTTTTTTCCTATATTATTTCTCCCCTTAGATTACCTGATATCTTGGATCTCCCATTATGGACTTGAGTGTCGTATAAATTTGAAAGTGTATAGATTTATATGCTTGTTTTTGAGAAATATTTTCCTTTTACAATAGTTCCTACTTATACGATACTTTCCTAAGCAAGATGTTTCTTGTAAATATTGTTTAAATGAATAAAAGAATAAATAAAATAAAAAAAAAAAAAAAAAAGAAAAATTCCTCATTTTTAGGTATAACTTGTCTGGAATGTTTTTACGTTTGGGGAGCGTGCCAGGTGCCCTTGACCTGGATTGGCCACTGTCGGTGACAGGATGCTGGGCTAGATGGACCTTTGGTCTTTCCCAGTATGGCACTACTTATGTACTTATGTACTTATGGTGAAAGTGTTTTAAGCTAAAAGAAGTGTGCCCCAGAGGCGGGAATAAAAGATTGTATGAGAAAAATCCTGTTGATAAGACCTGACTATATGTTGCTTTTTGAGAACCAGGTCACCCCGAGTAGAAAGGGGTAGGTTACTAATTTGCATAAAATCTGCATACTGAGAACCAGCTCACCCTGAGTGAAAAAGGGACCTGGGATCCTGAGGTGGGAGCTTCATCTTCACAATAGGCTCATCATTTTCACAAGTGGTGGCAGTGGTGGGATCTGCACGGAACATCCACGTGGGAGCAGTCGGATTCCAAATTAGACCAGATGAGGGGTTGGCGTGAGATGGAGGTGTCCTTGGAGGTTCCAGAAGCCCATCGAGGGGGCCAACACTAGCAAAAGCGCTTTGCTCATCTACCCCAGGTAAAGGGTACCTAGGGGGGAGGTGAGAATGGATACGTAAGTGAGAACTGGAGGCTTGGGAGTGGCTGTAGGGGATGGAGGAGGCCACAAGCCCCTTCCCCGGAGGGGGAGGCGGACACACAGGGAAGTGCAGCAAAAGTGAGGGGGCCGGGAGAGTAAACAGGCCACACTTGGATCTTGTTTTGTGTGATTGCAGGCTGCAACCCATCGGACGGCCAGGAAGGATGGAGGCCTGAGAAGCCGGAGAAAAGTTCAAGCCGGAGAGGAGAAGGCAAGAGCACTCACCTGAGTCAATTACCGCTGGAGAGGATCTATTAAAGCTGGACATTAAGAACCAGGTTTTGGGGACTTGCAGGGGATAAGGGTCAGATAGAACCAGCTGTAAAAAAGCCCAAAACAGTCGCCAGGTGACCCCTTTCTCGGAGGGATCATGGTATAGGTGGGCGCCCAGGGAAAGGGTAGGGCCCGAGCCATGTGAGGTGCTAAGAGAAAGATAAGGGACCTGGGCGATCTAGGTGACCCCTCCCTCAGAGGGATCATGGTATTGCCGGGTGCCCAGGAGGTAGGAGGGGGCTGCAGGAGAAGAGGGTCAGGTAGCACCCGCTGTAGTGAGAGCTCCTCAAGGCCTAGTGAAGGGGAAGGGCCCGGGCCAGGTGAAGTGCTAAGAGGGGGATGAGGAGCCTAGATGGGGGTTGGTGAGGCCCAGGGATAGAACAGGGATGAGCCTGGAAAAGTGTATGCCCTCTTGGAGGAATTGCTGCTCCTCAGTGGAAAAGGCTTAAAGAGTTGCTGAGGTTGAGCAGCAATTATCTTAAGGGTGGGGGTATGTGAGAAGGAAGAGGCTGTCCTACCCTGGTTAGGCCCCTAGAGGGCGCTGTTCCCCTAAAATGTCCAGGGAGAAGGGCTGGGTGAGTCACTAAAGGGAGCCAGTAAGGGGTGTATAGCAGGAGGTCGCTAGGACCGAGGAGAGTCCTGGGGATAGAAACAGGTGCAGCAGGTTATGGGCTGGGTCTTGTTTAGCCATTAACCACTTAAGACCCCACCAGAGTGTGAGGGAGAGAGGAGAGCTAGCAGCTAAAGAAGAGGGCTAGTAGCTGAAGCAGGAGGCCCCATGAGAAGTACTGGCTGTGCTCTTAAGACTGTGTGTCTAGAACTGTGTGTTACCAAGAAGGAAGCTAGCTGGGGTAAGAAGGCCCTAGAGTATGAAGCATAAGAACTGTGTGCTCAAAGAGGGACTGTGTGTCCAAGATGAAAAGACTGGGTGTCTAGAGCTGTGTGCTACAAGGAGGGACTGTGTGTCCAGGACTGAGTTAATACTGAGAAAAGACTGTGTGTCTAGAGCTGTGTGCTACAAGGAGGGACTGTGTGTCCAGGACTGAGTTAGTACTGAGCCCAAAGGCCTGTGTGAGAGGGCTCAGGGGGAAGAAATCTGTTGGGTATTGAACTGTGCAAGAAGAAATGTTTAAGCTGGAAGATTGCACTGAGTAGGAAGAAATGGTTAAGCTGGAAGAACTGTTTAAGCTGGTGAAAGTGTTTTAAGCTAAAAGAAGTGTGCCGGAATAAAAGATTGTATGAGAAAAATCCTGTTGATAAGACCTGACTATATGTTGCTTTTTGAGAACCAGGTCACCCCGAGTAGAAAGGGGTAGGATACTAATTTGCATAAAATCTGCATACTGAGAACCAGCTCACCATACAGAATAACAATTACAAATGTATACATCTCCCACATCTTTACTCAGATCTATTCTTATAATATCTGCTTGCTTTAAACTCTAATACGTTATTCAACATCTTTATATAACAATAAGTGATTACGTTCTAATCTATCACCACCAAGATCGATTTATTGTAAGCCACATTGAGCCTGCAAAGAGGTGGGATAATGTGGGATACAAATGCAATATATATATATATATATATATAAAAGAGCTGGCTTTTTTGGGAATAACCATAATGTATATGTATTGGTTATTCCCAAAAAAGCCAGCTTTTTCTCCCTCCCTTCCTTCCTTCTTTCCTTCTTTCCTCCTTACCCAGCACCCCCTCTTCCTCTCCAGTAGTATTGCCCACCCCCCTTTCCCATACCATGCCAGTGTAGACCTTAGAAATGCATAAGCTCTATATGTAGATCCTTCAAAAGGTAGTGTGGCATGATTTAGGCTCGAAAACCCTGATGGTTTGGTGCCACCTAAGTAAGGCCAACACACAATCTCTTCACTGCAAAACACTATACACAAACTTGTGCAGAAACACACTCATAACCTTACCAAACCATAACAGCACTAATTCCAAGAACAGGACAAGCTACAACCTTATGTGTTGAAAGGCAGCACTATAATTACACTGGGCTCTAAAACACCAGTACACTACCTAATGAAAAAAGAACAAAAAGGGCTGCAAATACTACACACTAGCAGAATACTACACCTTGATCATACATGAAAAACACATGACAACAGATATGACACAAGGAACTAGAAATAAAAAAAATATATGAAGGCAAAATACTGAACTGGAAAGTTACTTCAAGACGTCAGACTCGGCATGTAGCAACACTAGAAAAATTGAAACTTACATGCAAAATATCACAGATGCACATTTCCAAAAGCTGACATATTCCAATTAATAAATTCTGAATAAAATACTTTTTTCTACCTTTGTTGTCTGATCATTTCGTTTTTCTATTCACCTTTGGTCCCAGTGTCTTCTGTTTTATGCAGTGTCTTCTTTCCATTTGATATTTTTTCACTCACCATGTCCACCATCCTCCTGTGTCCTTTTGCATCCTGTCTACCTACCATCTGTAGCCCTGTCCCTATCCTTCCTCAAGTTTCAGTATCTGCCCTCAAAGTGTTCTGATCCAGCCCTTAAATTCAGCAGTTTTCCCTTCATCCATATCCAGCATTTCTCCTCACTCCCCTCCCCTCCATCCATGTCCAACATTTCTCCTCTCTCCCTTCCCCTCCATCCATGTGCATCTCCTTCCTTTGTCTTTCCTTCCCTTCCCTTCATCCTTGTCCAACATTTTTCCTGTCTTCCCTGCCCTCCACTCCATCCATGTCCAGTATTTCTCCTCTCTTCCCTTCCCTCCATCCATGTGCATCTCCTTCCTGACTTCCCTCCCCTCCATCCATCCATGTCCAGCAACTCTCCATTCTCCCCTGCCCTCTTCTACATCCATCCATATCCAGCAAATTTCCTCTCTCCCCTTCCCCCTCCATCTATCCATCCATGTCCAGCAATTCTCCTTTCTCCCCTGCCCTCCCCTCCATGTCCAGCGATCTCTCCCCCTGCCCTCCCCTTCATCCATGTGCATCTCCCTCCTGTCTTCCCTCCCCTCTATCCATGTCCAGCAACTCTCATCTCTCCCCTGCCCTCCCCTCCATCCATGTCCAGCAACTCTCCATTCTCCCCTGCGCCTTCCATCCATCCATGTCCAGCAATTATCCTCTCTCCCCTGCCCTCCCCTCCTCTCCATGTCCAGCGATTTCTCTTCTCTTCCCCTGCCCTCCCCTCCCCTCCATGTCCAGCGATTCTCCTCTGCCCACCCACCTATGTCCAACAATTCTCCTTTGACCCCCCCACCCTCTCCTCCCATCCATGTCCAGTGACTTCCCCAGCTCCCCCTTTTCAGTCCCCAAGTTCTAGTTCTCTCCTCTCCATCCATGTCCAGAAACTCTCCATTCTCCCCTGCCTTCTCCTCCATCCATATCCAGCAAAAGTGCTCTCTGCCCTGCCCCCTCCATCCATCTGTCCAGCAATTCTCCTCACTCCTCTGCCCTCCCCTCCAAGTCCAGCAATTTCTCTTCTCTCCCCTGCCCTCCATGTCCAGCAATTCTCCTCTGCCCCTTCCCTCCCTCGTATGACACAGGAAGTCGCTTAAGTTTCTTGAAGCAATGGGGCTGTTTGCTCTTTACAATGACGAGGGGTTCCAACTTCTCACTCCCATCCATAATGCAGCAAAGGAAGATCGTCAGTCAGTCCTTCGATGTTTTACCTCTAGTAGTTTCGGCATGTTTGAATGCAAGTGTTCCATCAGGAATCGCTCGCCAGTAGAGACCGTTTTCATCAGCATTGAAAATGTCATGAGGTGCAAACTTGTTCAATATGGTAGGAAGAACTGAAACAACCCAATTTTCAGCACCAAAGTCACCAGCGTCTTGTTTCTCACCATGCTGTTTCTTGAATTTTATGTTGTTCCTCTCCTTCCATCTTTCCAACCATCCAACAGTGGCTTTGAATTCAGTTAGTCCAAGACTTTCAGCTAGCTGGTTAGCTTTCTCCATAAGCAGTGGACCACTGACAGGAAACTCTCTGCTCCTGACTTGAGAAAACCACCAAAGAAGAGCATTTTCTACCTCCTTAGCTTTTCCCGCCCATTTTCGTTTCCGTTGTGGATTTGTATTGTTTTGCCAGTCTTCCAGAAGCTGGTCTTTCTGCTTCAAGACATGTGAAATTTGACTGGGATTGACACCATATTCTTTAGCAATAGATGCTTGACTTTGTTTGTTTTCTAATTTTTTAAGAACTTCTATTTTTTAAGAACTTCTATTCGTTCAGCCAGCGTTAAAGTCTTGCAGTTCCGAAGTGACAACGATGACCCCAGTGTACACTCTAACAACATTCTTTCGCTTATTCTGTTGGTTGTCATGCGCCAATCGGCTTCCATATTCTGTGCTCGCACTTATGCGGAGTCTTTCCTACAGAGGAGCGGTCTTAAACCATGCATATAAGCAAATCTTGCACTTATCAGTGGTGCACTAAACTGAAGTTTGTCCCCATAGAAATTGATGGTGCCAAAAACGGGACCAAAGTACAGCATGCAGTTAAACAGAGCATGCGCTTATCCGACATGCACTTAAATGGAGTGCACCTTATTTCCCTTCTCCCTTATTTGTCCTGTTTGTCTGTCTTGATTAGATTGTAAGCTCTGTCAAGAAGGGACTATATCTTACATGTTCAGTGTACAGTGCTGCATATATCTAGTGGTGCTATAGAAATGATAAGTAGTAGTAGTGGTAGTAGTACTTTTAGAAGTAGGGAGATCCTAGATTCTCTACAGGGGGAACTATTTCAGCAGTTGGTAATGGAACCCATGTGGGATGGGGTCATACAGGACTTAGTGCTTACTAATGGGGAGAGTGTTTCTGATGTTATAGTAAGTGATCATCTGGCATCCAGTGATCACCAGATGATGTGGCTTAATATTGATAGGTGTGGATAAGGTTCATTCAAAAGGTTCTAAAAGAGTTCATAAAAACTAACTTTGTTCAGACCTCAAGAATTGTATCTGGATGGGAACATCCAGAAGAAGTTGAAAAGCAGTGGGCAAAACTGAAAGGAGCTATTCTAAGGGCAACAAATCTTTTTGTAAGGAAAGTAAATAAATGTAAGAGGAAAAGGAGGACACTTTGGTTCTCAAAAATAGTAGCTGAAAAGGTACGGAAAAAGAGGCTAACCTTTATAAAATACAAGAGATTGCAGAAAGAGGAAGACAGGCAACAATATCTGGAAAAGCTAAAAGAAGCTGGTAGAATAGTCAGGAAAGCAAAGATGCAAATGGAAGACAAAAATAGTCAATATGCTAAAATGGAGGACAAGACATTTTTTAGATATGTTAGTGATTGAAGGAAGTACAAAAGTGGCATTGTGAGACTCAAACATAGAAACTGATAAAGATAAGGTGTAATTGCTTAACAAATATTTCTGTTCTGTGTTCACAGCTGAAGGGCCAGGAGCAGGACAGTAGAAGACAAATGCCAATAGAAATGGAGGGGTGGTAGTCCCTGAACAATTTTCAGAGTAATTTGTTCATAAGGAGTTGGCTAAACTAAAGGTGGACAAAGTCATGGGACTGGATGGCATACATTCAAGTAGGGTACAAAAGGAAATTAGAGAAGTTCTAGCAGCTCTGCTGGCTGACCTTTTCAATGCTTCTCTAGAGTTGGGAGTGCATCAAGATCGAGTGCTTCTCACCAAATTTCAGTTTTCAGCTGTGTTCAACAGGGTTCTGCTGGCTTTGGGACACACTAATTCAGGATCAGGGCAGCCATGTTGGTGGCCCAACTGGGCTTACCAAGTCAAGCCATGCAGAGTCTGGGCAGATGGAAATTCAAGGCCTACCTGAGCCACATCCACTTTTCACAGACCACTGAGTCACTTCTCTATTACCTGTCTTTGCTCTTGCAGGGTCAACAGAACAGCGCTATATGAGTGTCCTATGATCTAGATTGTATATCCTTCATGCAGCCAAGAGTGCCAGGTCACGCCTCCTAATTAAGTTGCACATGCAAATCCAGAATATGACTGGATCTGTGCACGCAACTTAAGTTTCACTATATAGAATCCGGGGGTATGAGCTGACCAGGAATATTCAGCGGGAGATCCTAGCTATCTCCCGCTGAATATTTGCTGATAGCCAGTTAAGCACCATTTTACCGGCCTGCAGCCATTTCTGGCCAGTTCAGTTGTGCTGAATATCAGGGGGGACTTTGCTTAAGATCCAGTCAGACCACAGAGTGGTATAAAACAGGCCACAGCTTCATTTATTGGTGAGGAACCATTAATTTAAACCCAAGCAATATTAAAATTTATTTAAATTAACAAAGAAAAGAAGGCTACTGTTCATAAACAGCAAGTAGTCCTATTGTAACAACTAGACTAAGGTAAACATGTGCACTGCCATAAACGCAAGAGAAAGGTTGACAGTGCTGGACTTAAAAGACTGGGTTTCTGTACTTAGGCCTAACCTTAACTGCTGGGCGACAATTGAGGCCTGTTCAAAGGACCTCCTTTGAATGCACCCTTCCTTAGGTACCCCCCCCCCCCCCCCCCTTCAAGCTGTTACAATAAATCAATAAAAAAATAATGAAAACCCTGACCAGAACAAATGAGTGGGCAGGGCAGGTAAGCTAGATGCTTTCGACGAGCAGGAAGGAAAATTCCTGAGCAACAAAGGAGCCCATATTTAAGAACCCCCTGCCCTCACCCCTCCTAGAGAGCCAAAGGAAAGCTCCTATTGGAGGAGACCTTCCCACAAGTGATTCAAAATTTTACAATCCCGACAGAGTAGGTTTGAGCCAGGGAATCTTCCCAAGTCTTCGTCTGCACTGAAATGGATCCCACTCCCCCCCCCCCCTGCCCCTAATGCGACCCCAGCAAGCAAGAGCCAGCCAGGGCCTGCCATGACACCCAATACTGCATCAGTGTGAGGATCACATCCACACCCCCTAATTTAAGGGAGGTTCCAGACAAGCCTGTAGCCCTTGATAACTACTGAAAGCTGTCTGCACTACTGAACCAATCTGAGACTCAAAAGATAAGTGGGAGTCAATCCAGACTCTATCCTATATACCTTCGATTGCAAGACACAAACTGCCCCTGCAGCTGTAAGCCCAATTTCAATGGGAGATTCATTTATACTACCCAGCCATAGGACCATTGTTTTATCTAGATTTACTTTCAGCCAATTATTTGTTAATTAAGCAGTGATGTATTAACATAGTAACATAGTAGATGACGGCAGAAAAAGACCTGCACAGTCCATCCAGTCTGCCCAACAAGATAGCATTCTTCTACTTTAACATTAGAGCAAAAAAAGATTCAACTTGTAGCCCAAAAATCTGGATGCCATCACTGTATATAAAGTGTATCAACACCAGTTTGCTGATGTACTTTGCCAAGGGCGACAGAAAGACAATAAATAAAATGGCTGAGAGAGGTGGTCCCTGTGACACTCCACTTTCCATCACCCAAAACTCTGAGACAGATGGCCCCCACAAACCTGCAACAACTCCGTTGCTAGAACAGATAAAAACCAGACATAAACATTTTCCTGAATCCTCAAACTAGCCAGTCTTTCCAACAGTATAGTTAACAAGATCAAAAGCTGCTGAGAGATCTAATTGAATTACGCATACCTCCCTATCTTAATCTCCTAGAATAACTTTAGTACTGAATGTTTTCTGAATCCTAGTTAAACAGGATCCAAAAAGTCCTTGTGTCTGGACTGCAACAACTGGTTCAACTAGTTTAACCCTTTAGTGTCCAATGTTCCCGTAATAAGCCATATGGGAACAGATTGAAGGGAACATTGGACATATGGGAACAGATTGATGGGAACAATGGACACTAAAGGGTTAACCAAAAAGGGAATACTGGTTATAGTATACTTGTCACAACAAGTGGGATCTAAAGATGACTTTTTTAGTTGAGGAATCTAATCACATTCAATAAACTGAGTCAGCCAGCATCCCTAATTAACTCTGAAGGACAAGAATTCAATGGACAGCCCCTTTTAGTAAATCTCTTCACCATTAGTTTAATTTCAGATACCAACATCAGTTGACATATGGCCCATTTCTACTCAACCTGAACATCATTACACTCAGCAGACCTCTCATAATCATACGTCATTAGTACACCTTCACAACCTTCTTAAGTTCTTTTGAATATTGGCCCATATATTTCCATTTATTTGGTGAAATATTTGAGGGAATCATATCTCATAGAGATAATATAATTTCTCCTTTACTTTTCCATTTCATTGGATATGTGCAAACGATTAGAGAGCATGCAATAAGAAAAGCTCTTCCAGATATTACCCTCAGATAATCATTAATCTCAAGGGAAGATTTTCCACACCCACCCCACGCTTCAACATTCGCTGATGCTAGCTTCTTTTATGATAGATCTTAATGCTGCCTCAGAAATCTATGTTATTAGATACCTTGTCTCAGCTACAAATTCTAAGAGTTCAGAGACACTAGATAAACATTCAAAAAACACATAGCAGTGTTATCTGGAGACAAGTATCTTGGTAAATGAAAATGAATGAGTCACCACAGAAGTCAGGTAAAAAGTGTAAGCTGAACCTAGCTACTTAACTTAGGTTATGTTTGTTAGGTTAGATCCAGAGTCACAACAAAGAGATATGCATTGATAAGAAAGAGAATCTGTAGAAGGCTGCACTAAGAAAGAGCATCTGTGGGAGTGTTAAAATTAGACTTTTGTATTAGCATAACACAAATATTTTACCAATAACTTTTATTTACTAATAACTTTTTATTTACTAATTACACAATCTGGTAAATTGCATTCACAAGCAGGAGGGGATTTTTTTCTCTGTTTAGAAAACTTAGGCACTAGGCAAAGTTCTTAAGAGAGGGGGGAAATTCTCTAGATTGTTTTTTAACTTGATATATATATATATAATTTTTTTTTACTCTGTTCTCTTTCATCGCATTTTCTTCTCAGTTCCTTCGGCAGTTGGAAACTGATACAGCTGCTGCTCCTGTTAGACTCAACCTACCCTGGTGACTGCTGCTCCTTTCCAGTCCTAGCAGCTGCCATTCTTCCTTCTAACTCCAATCACTCTGTGTTCTTTCCTGGAAGCTGCCATTTTTCCTCCTGGTCTCAACCCTAGCAGCCACTTCTCATTTCACTCCAAGTGCCATTGTTCCTCTTTATAGCCTTGCCCCTTGTCCCAGCTCTGTCCAGTGCTGATCACCAGGTGCCAAATTTTAGTCACCTTAGTAATCTGGCACTCAAAGGTTATCCAACTCTAAATCACAAAAACAGTATCAGGAGCAGGTGTATAACTGTACCTTCTAGGGAGTTCTCTGTCAATCAATAAATGTTTCAAAACATCTAGATAATTTATTAGAGACCACTGTGTTATTTCACCATTCAACTTCTAGTTAGCCTTAATGGATATATATTACAGCACTGAACAGAAGTTTGATTTAGACGCAACTTTAATGTGTGACATTTGTACAATGCATACCAAGAGGGTTATGAGTATACAGTATAAGGAACTCAAGTTATTTAAAGAGATTCTGGAGTTTGTCCCATCATTTAATAATATCTTGAATATATGTGCATTAGAGCTAATTATTCTTACCATTGAGCATGCTAAGTCCTCTGCACAACAGCTGCAAGAAGAATTAGATAAGGATTGGGCTTTGTTGAGATCTATATCAGTGGCACATTAATTGATAGTTGGAATCCTTTAAGTCTAGTATGGCTTGGCAAAAGGTCAAACAAATTAAGTATACACATTTTCTTCTTGGGAAGGGGAGTCAAGGTGGCCAACAGACTAGTTGTGTAGCAGATAGCTCTGCACATTTGTTTGTGGTTGGGCCCTTTTGCGAGGATTTCTGATGAAGGTCAAGTGCAAAGAGAAAATATGTTTATCTACCTTCAAGAGCCCCTTCTCCAGCTATAGTTTAGCAATCAGTTGCAGACATTGCTGCTCTCGTTGTTGGTGTTGTGACCCAGCATCGGGACCTTGATATGGGAGAACTGGCACCATTAGCACTGGAGATCTCACTGAGTTCTTGGGAACATGAGATGCTTCCCAGACCCAGAAGTTCAGGTGACTTTGAGAAGCGGGTAGTTGCATCTGATAATCAGTTGCTTCTGGTAATACCAGCTGGCAGGTCATCTCAAGCTAGCTTGGTGGCTCCTTTACAGTTATCATTGGCCACAGGAGAGAATCTGTAAGATACTAAGGGCAGTGGTTTGGTATTACTGTTGTCAGGTTTGGGCTCTACATCTGATATGAAGGACCTGCAAGATTGAAGTGAGATGGCTATGGGAGTGGTGAAAGAAATAAGTCCAGAATCTTCAATGTTAAGGGAGGTTTGGGCTGCTATATGATAATTGAAAATGTCCTTGCTTAAACATTTTGATATGTTATTGAAAGGTCCTGAGTCTTTGCAAACTAAAATACAGCTCCAAGATTAGTCCATAGGAAAGCAGGTGGCAAAAGCTAAGTTGACGCAAGAGATTGAAGATTTGAAATTGACTCTTGGTGCTGCTTTTAAGGAGAATATGGTAACACAGAGGAAGATAGAGGCCCTTCAGAAATTTGAACAGCATTTGAACCTTCGCTTTCTAAATTTTCTGAATTTCTTGTATTAGTTCTGCTAGATATGTTAAGAAAATAATTTAATGAGATGTTACAGATTTCAATGGACTCAATGCCTCCTATCACGAGAGTATACTATGTGGAATGTAAAGGACAGAACATTGGACGAGTGGATAGGGGGTAATCTCTGGGTTTCTACAGAGTTCTGAAGTGATCACCCTTATTTCCATTTTTGCCTTGGAATCTTATCATTCGTAGATCCTAAGATTGTGTTTTCATTTTAAAAATCAGTCTTTTCTGGGTCAAAATGTTCTGATATTTCCTGTGTTCTCTAGAACAACTTGGATAAGTCAAAAAGCTTTTTTGACTAGTAAACCAAAACTGCATGCTTTGGGTGGGACCTTTTTCCTTCAATTTCCATTAAATGAGGCAAAAACATATTTCCTGACCCACATTATTTAAAGAAGTTTCTGGATGCTAGGGCTTCACTTGCTTCTGTATTGGGTACTGGGCCTAAAGCTTAAAAATGGTTTCATATTACTTTGGTGCTGATAAAACTGTTCTCTTATTTTCCTTTTTTCTTTAGGATACTCCTGGCATTCCTTTTTTATCTCCCACTTTTCTTATTCCTTTATTTGTGTTTTTGATACATCTGTCCATTTATTGCCTTTTTGTTTTGTTTCTTATCCTTTGTTGTCTTTGACAGTAGAAGTATATTTTCATATTTCAAATGTAATACTTGATGTATATTGTATGAATTTTAAAATAAATTTAAAAAAATGTTTCTTCACAATGAGCAGAATTATACTAGGGGTTCTGTTTACCCTTGGATGCTTCATATTGATCAGAAGCCATTTACAAAACATGCCACCTTTGCCCAAACCTCAGTTGAGTCATCTCATGTGGAAACGCGCCAAGGGAGTGACATGCACAATGGAGGCCGTGTGGCCTAGCAACCTCAACATCTGCCGAGCTGTTACCTGCTGGCTGGCTCAAACCCAAGTGACAAGTATGACTAGAGCATCCATGCATGTCTAGCAGGGCTCCAATGAACTCCAATTGCTGAACTGGGAGCAGATTTATTTATTTGTTACATTTGTATCCCACATTTTCCCACCTATTTGCAGGCTCAATGTGGCTTACAATAGTACCGTAGAGGCGTTCGCCAATTCCGGTATAAACAGTTACATTCAGGCTAATTTTTAAAGCACTTAGCCTCCCAAAGTTCCATAGAAACCTATGGAACTTAGCCTCCCAAAGTGCTTTGAAAATATGCCTCTATTGTAGTGATGTTATGGTAGAATAGGGTTCATGTGGAACAAACAAACATATTAGGGAATCATATAGAGGAAGAGTTACGTTATGTCCATTACGTTCTTTGGTTTTGTCAGGTATTTAAGTAGGGTCGGTAGGGTAAGCTTTTAGTGATTTCTGGAAGTTTAGGTGGTTATACATTGTTTTCACGGCTTTTGGTAATGCGTTCCAAAGTTGTGTGCTTATGTAGGAAAAGCTGGATGCATAAGTTGATTTGTATTTGAGTCGTTTGCAGCTTGGGTAGTGGAGGTTAAGATATGTTCATGTTGATCCGGTTGTATTTCTGATTGGTAGGTCAATGAGGTCTGTCATGTATCCCGGGGCCTTGCCGTAGATAATCTTATGAACCAGGGTGCAGATTTTGAAAGCAATACATTCTTTGATTGGGAGCCAGTGCAATTTTTCACGGAGGGGCTTGGCACTTTTGAATCGCATTTTTCCAAATATAAGCCTGGCTGCCGTGTTTTGAGCAGTCTGGAGTTTCTTTTTGAGATGTTCTTTGCATCCCGCATAAATTCCATTGCAGTAATCTAGGTGACTTAGTACCATTGATTGTATCAGGTTGTGGAATGTTTCCCTTGGGAAGAATGGTTTCACGCGTTTGAGTTTCCACATTGAGTGGAACATTTTCTTAGTTGTGGATTTAACTTGGCTCTCTAGTGTTAGGTTTCGGTCGATTGTAATGCTGAGGAGTTTCAGGCTGTCTGAGATGGGGAGGGTGTAGTCTGGGGTGTTTATATTTATGGGGTTGTTCACGTTGTATTGGGATGAGAGGGTGAAGATGGGACTTGGGATAGTTTAAAATGAACTCTAGTAGCTTTAGCACCTGAATAGGTCTCTGCATGGATCCTGAGCACCATCCTTCAATGTGCTTTTCACTAGCCAATCGTCCAGATAGGGAAACATATGGACTCCCAGTCTGCATAGCAATGCTGCAACTACTGATAGACATTTGGTGAAATCCATGGGATCTCTCTCTAGACCAAAAGGCAACACTCGGTACTGAAAGTGTTGTGTTCGCACTCAAAATTTGAGATATTTCCTGTGACCAGGAAGTATCGGGATATGTGTGTAGGCATCCTTTAAGTCCAAAGAGCATAGCCAATATTGAGCCTGAATATTGGGAGAAGGGTGCCCAGGGAAACCATCCTGAACTTTCCTCTGACTAGGAATTTGTTCAGGGCTCTTAGTCTAGGATGGGACACATCCCCTCAGTATTCTTTGGGACAAGGAAGTACCTGGAATAGAACCCCTTCCTGCTCCCGCTGGCCGAACAGTCTCAACCTTTAGAAGGACGGAGAGTTCCCTTGCAAGTACTTCTTTGTGATGAGAGCTGAAATAAGATGCTTTCAGAGGGCAATTTGGTGGCCTTTGACGCCAATGTAAAGCATAACTGAGACAGACTATTTGAAGTACCCACCAGTCAAAGGATACAAGAGGCCACTTTTAATGGAAAAAATTCAACCTCCCCCCACCGGTAGGTCATCCGGAATGGTCACCAGACAGTCCATTGCAACCACCAGGTCTGGCCACCGGGTGGCAAGGTGAAGGAGAGCAAGAAACAAGGCACAAACATAACACTCCTTCACCTTGCCACCCGGTGGCCAGACCTGGTGGCTGTAATGGACTGTCTAGTTACTGTCATCTGTTCCAGATTTTAGCCCAATCTGGTCCAGATCTTCCGGGCTGCCAGACTTGCTTGTTTTGTGTGAGCCTGCACAGCACCCGTAGCTGCCTGGTGATTGCTGCAGCTGCGCTTCAGCTGCTGCTGGGCTTATTAGCCATTGGGAAACTCTCTGCTTTGCCTTTGCATCGCCTAAGGCCCTGGTTTGGTGGTGCTTGCTGCACTTCTGCCTAGCCCAGTTTATAGTCTGTATTCTTGCCTGATTCTAGTTTAGTCTTTGTGTAGCTTCTTTTACTTTATTGTCTGTTTCCCAGTCTTCTTTCTTGTTTGTATGTCTTTGTCTAGCTTTAGGTTGTCTATGTTTCTTGTTCAGTGGCTGCCTGGCAGCTTACAGTTCTGTCTCTTATCTATCAGTGTTTGTTCCCTGTTTCAGTGGGTGCTTGCAGCTTTCAGTTCTCTCCCTTGTCTGTCTGAGAATCCTAGTCTAGTATTCTGCCTAGCCTCCCTGTGTGTTCTAGTCCCTGTGTGTATCCTGCTGGTCTCCAGTTCCGGCCCTGTCTGGTAAGTCCTGCCGGCCACCTGCACTCAGGGGCTCAACTCCTGAGGAACGGTGGTCAAGTGCAGGTGAAGTCTAGCTGGCCTGTCAGAGTTCTGCCTTATCCCTGTGTGGGGTGGTTTTGCCTGCCACTGCCGCTCCTCGGCAGTGGCCCAAGGGCTCACGATCCTAGTTCCTGCTTTGGAAAACGTGACAGTGAGTAATAGGGACCTCTCTTTAACTTGCCTGAAAACCTTCCAGATGAGGAGGATGCAGAATGCATCCGGCGGGAGATAGTGTCAGTGATATCAGAGTGTTTTTTGATGAGGTCCACAACCTCCTCCACCTTCTCTCCAAAAGGATTATCCCTCCCCCCAGCATATGGAATCTGCCAACCTCTGCTGGACCACTGGGTCCAGGTCAGAGACATGCAGCTATGAGAGTCTGTGCATTGCTATGCTTTGGGCAGAAACCCTGGACGCTACACCAAAAGTATCATAGGTGCCCATGGTCAGGAATTTATAACACACCTGTGATGCTTGTCCAGCTGGTGAAGAGATTCAGCCTGCTCCGGTGGGAGAGAATACACCAAATTAGTCATACTGTGCAAATAGAGGCTCGTGTACAGCTGGTATGACTATATATAGGATATGAGCATTGAGACCTGGCACATTCTCTGCCCAAAGGAGTCCAGAATTCAAGCTTCTCTGCCTAGGGATGCTGAAGCAAAGTCTCTGGAACTTCTGGCCCATTTGAGTGCGGATTCTACCACCAAGGAATGATGAGGCAACTATGGCTTATCAAATCCAGGTGAATTCTGGATGCGCTCATCGAGGGCTGACATTGGGAAAGGCTGGGGTGTTGGGTCAGAGACAGCCTGCTGAACCACCAGTGTCATCTCAGGTACCTAGTCCTGGCTACATGGAGACCCTCATGTCAGCCCCTACTTGATGGAGGGGGAATACTCCCCTAGTGCCAACGCTTCTTGATACCAGATCTCTTGGTGCTCCAGTGCTCACTGCACCATACATTGAGAGGGATAGATGCTTGTGCTTTTTAGGCTTCAGCTGATGCTGAACATCAACACCCTTCAGTTCCAATGAGGATGTTGAATCCTTACATGTCCTTGATGTTGGGTCTGATGTTGACCGGCCCCAGGGGCTCTGCATAGTGGTTACCCTCGAGGCAGATGGAGACCTGCTCGATGCACATCCATTCCCAGTGTCAGACATGGTCTAGCAGCCATGGGGACCGATGTACCCGGTGCCGGTGCAAGCACTGATGATTCAGACTAGGCTCTCTATTTGAGCCTCTTTAGATTTCTGTGGGTTTTTTTGTTTGTTTGTTTTTTTTGCATACACAAACAAAGAATACAGTTGGTAGAGTTGTAGTCTGGCCCCAAACACTGGATACACCAAGAATGGGTATCAGGCCCAGACAAGGGTGGACTGACTATTTGGGCAACCGGGCATTGCCCGAGGGCTTAGAGGTTCTAGGGGACCCAGAGGCTCTGCCCGGTTGCCCTTTGCCGCAGCAGCACATAGTAGCCTCTCCCCAGTCCTACTTTGAAGGGCCTGGTGGTCTAGTGACTTTTGCAGGGGCAGGAAAGAAACTCACTCTTTCCTGTCCGCTGCTGCTACTCTGCATGGTGGTGCCAGCACCACCATATTTTTAAAATGGCTGCCTCCTGTGGAAGTCTTGCGAGACTGCCGAGACCTATGAGACTACCGCTGTAAGTCTCGACAGCCATTTTGAAAAACACGGCGGTGCTGCCACTGGGGGGGCAAAGTACCGATAGAAGTCAGAAAAGAGTAGGGTTCTTTCCTGCCCCCTGAGAAGCAACTACATCACCAGGCCCTTCAAGGTAGTACCAGGAAGGGCGGTGGCGGTGTGGGAGGGGGCAGTGATGAGGCAGCAGGCAGTGGCTAGGGGGCCCCAAATGACCTTTACTGCCCAAGGGCCCCAACCACTGTCAGTCCACTGCTGGCCCCAGAGATGGTCTGATTGCACCAAGTACAGCACTTGAAGCCACTGGGAACCTTCGATGACATGGAAGGGAAAACAGCTGTAGACAAATCAAATGACTCTACGGTGATATAGGGGCAAATCACCAAAAAAGTAAAGGGAAAAGCCCGGCTGATGCTGAGGTCTAAGAGAGTCTTGTGAGCCCAGGAAAAAGAAAACTTAAAACCCAGGAAAAACAAACTAAAACCTTAAGGGAAGGAAGGAAAAATATTCAGAAGAAGGAAAAGGACAAGCAGGGCAAAAATATTTGCAGGAAAGGCACAAAAGCTCAAAAGAAAATACACAAACTCAGATGCTGTGAGGAGCCACGACCAATGCGTTCTCACCACGGATGAAGGGAAACTGATGGTGCTGTGCTTGCCTGGTGGATGGGAAAGCACTCACGCATGTGCAGCAAGCTCTTAAAAATAGTTCATTAAATAGTGTTCCTCACCAGGTGCAATGGATGACGTCACCCACATGTGAGAATCAACTGGCCTGCTTGTTCTCAGAGAAAATGGGAACTGTGCTAAAATGGCACGAGTTACTGGTAAAATAACACATTGTAACAGTAGCCTATATTGATAACTACTTCCCTTAGTGCCTGTGGAGTTTTTCATGTTTGCAAATAATGAAATTCAATCCATAGTTCTCTGCATGTAAAAAATTTATCAATTTCATAAGCTGCTATGAGACAAGCTTATGCAAATCAATTCATTTATCATGTTTGCAGCGCAAACCTGCATATTAAAATGCCTTTGCAGATCAATTTTTATTTAAAAACAACAACAACAAAATCCAGCAATACAGATATTGGTATCTGTTTTTGTGAAACGTTTTGTTACTAAAGTTTGCGTTTTGAATTTTTCTACCCAGCATATTTGTGCAGGTAGAAAAGTTGTGGACAAAATTCCCCACACTGTTAAAATCCACAGCTTAGTACAGGTACCTCATGGATTCTTAACAGTTTTATAGACATAAGTACTGTAGAAAACCACTGGAATGCTACATTTTGTTCTTTAAATACCTGGTGGAGAAAGTACAGGCTTACGTTTATCAGAAAGATACCACTGATGAGAGGGCAAAGCTTAAGGCTAAAAAAAATGAGAAGTTTAATCAGCGTATCTTGATAAAGGTACTCACACTGATTAAAGGCCTAGCATGAGTAAATAAATAATTTTCAAGCGACTGAAAAACAAAAGGATATAAACTCAAGCTAAGCCTTAATTAAACAAAAGGGAAGCCTGGGAGGATCATACATTGATCTTCAGTACTTTGCTGCAAGGGGTTGATGAAAAAATTTCACGAAAAGACAAACCGGATAAAAATTACTTCTATTTCTACTCAGTGGCTACTTCACCAAAGCACCCTAGAGTCAATGTAGAAAGCCACATTGTAGAACCATGCACAAATTTCAAGCGCATAGAACTTGTGCACTAATTGAAGGAAGCCTGTCGGACACATGCGCATAAAGGTTATGTGATGAGGGCGGTTCACTTTGGAGCCATTTTACTAAGGCGCAGTAGGCCTAAAGCGTGCAGAGACGTCCCACGGTAGTTAGGCCATCAGTGCATACTACTCCTTTGGTAAAAAATATTTTTTTTTGGCCTCAGGGAGTGTGTCTGGGGCAGAGAATAGGCGTGTTGCTAATCGAGTAGCGCGGGCACATTGCTGTGTGCTACCCGATTAGCGCAGGAGCCCTTACCGCCTCCTAAAGAGGTGGCGGTAAGGGCTCCCAGCAGTAATGGCCTTGTGCAAATGGGGACATTAGCATGTGCCTATTAAAATAAACCTGACCACGACCATTTTTCAGCCACGCTAGATAGTGGCTGAAGCGTGCAGCAAACCTACATGCTAATCGCAACGCCAGCCACTTTCGAGCATGGCTTAGCGAAAGGACCCCTTTGTGCATATCTGAACAAAACAAAAGTGCCAGATGTTATTCAGCACATAAATATTAGCCTCACAAAAATTCCTTGCACATAAAAGTTATGTGAGGCTGAAATGTATGCACAGAACAACAGGCGTAGATGTGTGCTGACATTTTCATTTTTGTTCTAACACGTGCCCATGAGCTGATACCTCCTATCTGTCTTTTAAAGTTGCAGGCACTTGTTCTAAACTGTTATTTAACCCCTCCAAATTGACTAAATCCTCTCAACCAATCCTTTTTCTCTGCCCCAGGCCTGGCCAACAATTACTCACGCTTGTGCACACATTTAAATCTGCTGTTTCTTTAAATGCTTTGCGGAGGAATAATTAATGGCCTTATTACCACATTTTAATGCAGTATATGCCTATCCAGCTCATTTTTGAAAGAGATCCCCGGCCATCTTCCGACACAAATCGGGACATGGCTGGTTATCTCCTGAAACCGGCCAAATCGGTATAATCGAAAGCCGATATTGGCCTGCTTCAACTGCTTTTGGTCACAGAGCCAGCGAAACTTCAAGGGGGCGTGTCAGTAAGGTAGTGAAGGCGGGATGGGGGCATGTTTACGAGATGGCCGGCTTCGCCTGATAATGAAGAAAAAAAGCCAGGCTTGATGAGCATTTCGCCGGCTTTACTTTGTCCCTTGTTTTTTCACGACCAAACTTCAAAAAGGAGCCCAAACTGACCAAATGATCACCAGAGGGAATTGGGGATGACTTCTGCTTACTCTCCCAGTGGTCACCAACCCCCTCCCACCCAAAAAAAAACAAAAAAAAAAACCTTTTTGCCAGCCTCAAATGTCATACCCAGCTCCATGACAGCAGTATGCAAGTCCCTGGAGCAGTTTGTAGTGGGTGCAGTGCACTTCAGGCAGGTAGACCCAGGCCCATCCCCCCTACCTGTTCCACTTGTGGTGGTAAATGGGAGCCCTCCAAAACCCACCCAAAACCCACTGTACCCACATGTAGGTGTAGTAGTAGTAGTAGCTATGCACCTGGGAACTTTTTTTTTAAATTATTTTTAGAAGTGCCCCCTAGGGTGCCCAGTTGGTGTCCTGGCATGTCAGGGGGACCAGTGCAGTACAAATGCTGACTCCTCCCATGACCAAATGCCTTGGATTTCGCCGGGTTTGAGATCGCCGGCATTTTTTTCCATTATGGCCAAAAACCAAGGCCGGCCATCTCAAGCCCGGCGAACTCTGACATTTGGCCGGGCCCAACTGTATTAGCGAAGAAAAAGATGGCCGGCCATCTTTTTCGAAAATACGGTTGGCTTCGCCTGCTTGTGGCGCCGGCGCCAGAGATGGCTGGCCAGCTATTTGGCCGGCGCCTTTCGATTATGCCCCTCCAAGTGTACTGTGTGAGTTAACTCCTGTGCTGAACCCTTTTATACAGTCTGCGGCCAGTAAAATGTGTGTACACCCCACAGTAACAATACACGTCAACTCTTGGTAGCTCTCTTGTTCAGCCCCCCTGTGTGGCACAATTTTTGCTTGCATTGGGCTATTAGAGTGGTCTTCCTTTGGCTTAGTCTTCAGGCTGCTTATACTGTATTCATGTCTTTCAGGTTTCACTAGTGATGCCCACAGGGGTTTCTTGAAAAGAAAAACATAGCAGAGCTATGATTTAGATGCATTCATAATGCTGAAAATAGCCAGGAAGAAGGAGCTTTCAAAAACTTTTCTGTGTCAGTGCCACAACAGTAATGAAATACACATCAGAACTAGAAAAGGCATGGGAGGTGCCAATACCTGGAAGAACATCAGAGTGGTGAACTTACCCTTCTGTGAATTCTATCCAGCAGAAGGAATGTAGGGTCTCCTTCCGGGACAGTCAGTGCCGATCCCAACGGGCACTGAGGAAGGCACCTACTGATGTCACTGGGGACCTAACACTAGTGTAAGTCAGCATTTAAGTGCCAATATTTAGGCAAGCCAACTTTATGCCATATCTTTAGCAGGCGTAAATGTGTACACCTAAATGTGGAACTTTAGAATGTAAATAACACAATTCTATAACATAATTGCATAATTATGGAAGATGGCCATGACCAGCCCATTCCCCATTCACATGAACATTCCCTTGCATTTCACACTATGCAAGTTGCAAACTAAGATTATACCCCCCCCCCCCCCCCTGATATTCAAACCCATTTAACTGGCCAGGAATGGTACCTAGCTAGTTAAATGGCACTTAACCGGCTATCCAGTGATATTTAGCAGGGGATAGCCGGTTAGCCCCGGCTGAATATTCCTGTTTAACGCATAGGAGATAACTGGCTTTATCGCGCGATATAGCTAGCTATCCACAAATATTTAATTCATATCCGGCTATTGTAAGAGGCCATATTGGGCTGCTTAAATAGCTGGTATATCTTTAGCTGGTTTAAAGATAATAGGCTATCTTTGACTATTGACCTAGCAGGTTAACTTTAAACCAACTAAAAATAAAGATATTCAATACCATTCACTGTAAACGGCCCAGCATTGAATATCCGGGCTGACTGCCAACCACGGGAATTAGCCGGGCTCCCTCCCATGGTCTGATATCGGACCTGTAGAATACTGCTTAGTACCCCACTAGCATTGGCATACAAATCTGTAACATTCACATGTATAAGTGCTAGTATTGTATAATCTAAGTGCACAAATGGTGCTTACCTTTAGGCACTTAGGGGGTCTTTTACAAATGTGTGCTAGCATTTTTATTTCATGCTAATGATCAGCGCACGCTAAATGCTAAAGATACCCATAGGAATATATGGACATCTCTAGTGTTTAGTGCACGCATATTTAACGCACGTGCTAAAAACACTAACACTCTTTTGTAAAGGGGGCCCTTACTTTATAAAAGCAGGATGTATTTGCATAAATGCATGTGTGCATTTCAACCCCACCTCAACCCTGTTCAAACTAAGGCTTGGGAATACCTACACATGTCTGTATAAAAATAGCATTCTATTTGCACACAATTTTTTGAGCCTTTTTCCATGCACATACAAAATTATTTCTAGATGTCTCTTATACACAAAGCATATATCAGTTAGTGCACCCTGACTATTCAAAAGATAATATTTTTTCTGCAGAAAATCAAATAGTAATTTGTAAGGGTTAGAAAAGGTTCATAGGAGGTACCAGTCATTTGTCACAGGGTCCCATAAGAGGATCATGGAAGGCTTCTTTCTACTGCTTACATTTACAGCATAACTGAAAGGTACCATTTTGAAATGATGGAAGTATCCCTGACTTAATCTGGCTGATTATACTATTCCCTGTGGATGTACATTTCTTATTCCCCTTTGTGTGACTGCAACTCTTTATCCAATTGTATAATGAAGTTCCTTTCCACTTTTAAAATTATAAACAAGCTTCTTCTTTTCACATGAAAGTGTGGAATATCAAATAAATTAAACCATAAACCACCTCCTACTGATCACACACAGTAAAGTTAAGTGGTTTTGAGATATCCCCACTGACAAGATTATGTAAATGTATCCTTATAGTGACAGTCAATGGCAAAATACAGACTACACTGGCTATGTCTGAGGATGTCATTATAATCTATCCTACAATGAAACTTTAATGGAATTCCTTTCCTTTTCCAATATTTTTTATGTATCTTAGCCTGTACACTGCTCTGCTCTGCCTTGACAGATAGAGCAACCTACCAAATCACAATAAACTAAACTACCTAAATATTTATTTTACATATCATTCAGGAAGGATGATTTGCAAAGTTGGAAACTCTTAAATATAGAAACCTAAGTTTGATATGAGGTTAAGGTGCTAATGAACTTAGAGACAAGAGGGCAATTCCATAGCTGGGCATCACAATGAAGGTGTCTTGGTACAGTGTGCTGAGCATGATTCTCTAACAGCATCTGGGTGCCAAGGTCCTGTTACAGAATGCTAGCATAAGTTGACATTGGCATGCCTACACGTCAAAAAGACATAAATCTATCAAAACACTGCTATTAATAACTCATGAACATAAGTTTGATCATGTATCTCCTTTATTCCAGAAATTTCATTGGCTCCCTATTGAAAAATGGATCATCTTCAAGTTACTCAGATTTGCATTCAAAACCCACAGATTTGGTCTTCCAGATTACTTAGCATCACTCACCATTCCATATTCTCCAGCTTGTCTTTTGTGGTTGATTAATTTATTTATTTATTGCATTTGTATCCCACATTTTCCCACCTATTTGCAGGCTCAATGTGGCTTACAGAGTTTGGTTATGACATAGTTATGCCATGATATCAGATACAATTATTAGTGTTCAGAGATTAGGTAAGGGAAGAGAGAAGGTATTAGGCAGGATAGAGGTGGACTGTAATAAATTGTGTGGATTGGGCATATTTTCAAAGCACTTAGCCTCCCAAAGTTCCATAGAAACCTATGGAACTTAGCCTCCCAAAGTGCTTTGAAAATATGCTGTGTTTTCTTTGTAGGCCTTGTGGAAGAGATGTGTCTTCAGGGATTTGCGGAGTACCTAAGGGATCACCTCTCTCACCCATCCTTTTCAACCTAATGATGACCCCCTTAGCCAAGTCTCTTTTCAGTAAAGGCCTTAACTCTTTTCTGTATGTGGATGATGTCACAATATACATACCTTTCAAATCGAACCTTTCAGAAATCACCAATATAATAAAAAACAACCTAAGCCTAATGGATACCTGGGCTACGACATTCAAACTAAAAACTCAATAAAGACAAAACACACTGCCTTATTCTTTCATCTCAACATTTTACAAACTACCCCACAGCCATACATACCCCAGAACACACTCTTCCAATCTCAGATAACCTGAAAATGCTCGGCATTATTATTGACAGCAACCTAACGCTAAAGAACCAAGCCACCGCCATTACAAAGAAAATGTTCCACACAATGTGGAAACTCAAACAAGTAAAACAATTCTTCCCAAGGGAAACTTTTTGCAACATGATTCAAACAATGGTATTAACACATGTCGATTACTGCAATGGAGTATAGGCGGGTTGCAGGGAACAAAAATCCTAAGGAAACTACAGACTGCTCAGAATACGGCAACCAGGCTTATCTATGGAAAATCTAAATTTGAAAACACAACCCCTGCGGGAAAAACTACACTGGCTACCAATCAAGGAATGTATCGTTTTCAAGATTTGTACCTTTGTTCACAGAATAATACATGGTCTAGCTTCGATCTATATGTCTGAACTAATTGACTTACCAATTAGAAACACAATTGAATCAGCCAGAACGTACTTAACTCTTCACTTCCCAAGTTGTAAAAGCCTGAAGTATAAATCAATATACGCGTCAAGTTTCTCTTACATATGTACACAGTTCTGGAATTCTCTACCAAAATGCCTGAAATTTACAAATAATCATCTAGAATGCCGAAAAAACCTAAAAACTCACCTGTTCAAGAAGTCATACCCCACAGTATTTGACATAAACACCGAATAATGAAATATGGCATTTTAATCAGGAAACGCACAGTTTTCAACCCCAACGCATGATCACACCCTAACATTTTGTCTGAATCACCCCAGCCTATTTACCGATAATTCTTTACTGTACTTATCACTGTAATAGTACCCCTATACTGTATTTGTTCACACCGGAGTCTGTAACCACCTCTCCAGAACTATGTAAGCCACTTTGAGCCTACTAATAAGTGGGAAAAGGTGGGATACAAATGTAACAAATAAATAAAATAAATACATCATCGCTTTGTTCTCCCAAGTCCAAGAGCTGCTCATTTAGAATTTACTAGACATCATGTGCTCAAATGGGTCAGTGAATTCCTTTCTAATTGAAGCTATTCTGTCAAGCAAAACAACCAACTTTCTAACTAGTGGTCTACTGGGATCTCCCTGCTCACCAATCCTGATCAACCTCTTTATGTCATCTCTTGCTTCAATACACCTGGGACTTACGCAAATGACATCCTGCTTCTTGTACCAGTAACAGCATCAAACAAAGATCCAACTCAGTCTCTAGTGAATGGTATGACTGCTGTTAGCACCTGGGCCCTGACCAATAAACTGAAACTGAATGCACAAAAAAACCAAGGTCCCGTGGTTCCGAAATCAGGGAGTTGAGGTCCCATCATCAATATCTTTGTCTAATGTTCAAAGCTTTACAGTTGAATCTGAAACCAGAGTATTAGGAGTCTTGCTTGATTCTTCATTCATCTTCTCTTCCCATATTAATCAGCTATGGAAGAAAACAGTATTCAAAATGAGACAGCTATGTCTAGTCAGACCATTCTTTGACCAAAAAGCCTTCACACTACTAGTCCAAATATTAGTCCTACCTCACTTGGATTACTGTAACATTTTATTTCTTTGTATTAAGTGTCAATATCAGAAAAAACTGCAAATCAAACAGAATACAGCTGCTAGACTACTATACAGATTGAATACATGTACTAGTGTTTCAGCTCATCTAAACAAACTGCACTGGCTTCCCGTAGCAGAAAGATTCAGATTCAAACCTGCTTGTTTAGTTTTTTCAAATCTGCAGGACTTCACCTCTGAACTGCTGACTAAGACTTTCGCTATATCTGGTTCAGTCTAACAGACTGAAACAACAACTAATGCTAATATCACCATTTCAAAAGACAATTCGAAATCAGAAGATTTTCAGCTCTCTATTCCCTGTACTTGGAGTCAAAATATGGAACTCTCTACCTATTCCCAACAGAACAGAAAACAGTTACCTCAGCTTCAGGAAGAGGCTAAAAACGTTTCTCTTCTCAAAGGCTGCTTCATAATAATCCATCATGACTTCTACTTCCATCCATTATCCTTTCCTTTAATGTTTTTAGTCTCATGCATTACACCAATGGTCCCTGATGTTTCTCATACCTTACACTAATACTATCTACTTTTGTCTCACCTAGAATGTAAACCACATTGAACCCTGGAAAGGGGATATTAATGGTATACAAGAATTGAATTTCTATGCCACTCCTTTTTATTGTAATTGTCTTCTGCTAACCATTTGTGTCGAATCGTCCTTCAAAAATTTCACCACTGCTACAAAAACCTGGCTCTTTAATCAAGCCTTTAATGTTCCCTCAGACCCATGACTTTTCTTCCTCTCCCTTCCTTCCCTCCCTTGTTATTCCCTCCTCTCTTTTCCCCTTTTGCCTTCTATGACCCTTACTACTCGCTGCTCTATAGCTTGTGCCTCCTTCTTACTTGTGTATGATATATTTCTTTCCTATCTATATTGTAGTTCCTTTCCACCTATATATGTACCCTTAGGGGTCCTTTTACTAAGATGCACTGAAAAATGGCCTTCAGTAGTGTAGGCTTGGGTTTTGGGCACGCACAGAATCATTTTTCAGTGCACCTATAAAAAAGGCCTTTTTAAAATTTTTGCCAAAAATGGACGTGTGGCAAAATGAAAATTGCCGCGTGTCCATGTTGGGTCTGAGACCTTACCGCCAACCATTGACCTAGCGATAAAGTCTCACACGGTAACCAGGTGGTAATGACCTACACACGCCAAATGCTACTTGGTGTGTGTCCAATACATGCGGCAGAAAATAAAAATAATTTTTCGGACGCGTGTATCAGATGCAAGCCAAAAATTTAATTACTGCAAGAGCCACACAGTAGCTATGCGGTGACTCCATTATGGCGTGTGTTGAGTGCACATAGACGCTTACACGGCTTAGTAAAAGGGCCCCTTAGTTTTGTAAACCACTCAGGTTTGCAAGTTAGGTTGAGCAGTATAGTAAATTCTAATAAACTATAAACTATAATGGCAGGTATAAATGGGCATGCCTAACTGTGACATGCTACATGCAGAATTTACAGTGTTCTACAAATTATGTGTATAAAATGAAGACACACCCATGCTCCTCCCATGCTCGGCCCATGTGTATACCCCCTTGCAGTTAAGTGCTAAGTCAGTTATGTGCTGATACAGAATAGCACTTAGGGGTGAATTCTGTATATGGTGCTGAAAATATTGGTACTGAAAAAAGTGCTATTCTATAAGACATGCTTAAAGGGATTAGACGGTTTCCTAAAGGACAAGCCCATAAACCACTACTAAATGGACTTGGAAAAATCCACAATTCCAGGAATAACATGTATAGAATGTTTGTACGTTTGGGAAGCTCGCCAGGTGCCCTTGGCCTGGATTGGCCGCTGTTGGGGAAAGGATGCTGTGCTCGATGGACCCTTGGTCTTTTCCCAGTGTGGCATTTCTTATGTACTTATGGTTTATAGAATAACACTTATGCCAGGAACCACGCCAACTGAAACATGAAGCAAATCTTCATGTCTAACTTAGGTGTATTTCCCTTGTATTTATAACTGCGTTTGTTAATTTTAGGAATGACCTTGTTCCATCCTTGACCCTCTCATTTCTGTACCCCATTTTTGAATTCACATGTAAAATTTAGGCACAGATTCCACATCTAAGTTTATGCATATGTATTCCAATTTAAATCTAATTAGTGCCAATAATTGCTTGTTAAGCCAATTATCAGCACTAATTAGCTCACTAATTAGAATTAGGAAGATAGTGCATTAACACGTACAATGTACTTTTAATTGCTTGCACATCATTATAGTTCTTTGCAAAAATGAACTGATACCGTCCGTATTTCTTCTGATATAAACTCATTGAAACATTATGGAAATGAGATTTGCTGTGATTATTTCTGTGCACAAGCCTGCGAAAAACAAAGATAATTATAGTTCCCTGACAATTGGTTGTTTCACTGGAAATCACAGATATGCATGATTTTCTACGGAAAATTTAGTTTTGTGAATATCACTAACGAGCTGATTTACACGATTTTTGAGCTCATTTAGCAATTTTGCTGGCTTCAGTAAACACAAAATTATGTGTGGAAAACTGAAAAACAAGTGAAAACAGTTATGCACCAATTAAACATGTAAATGTTTAGAATATTAACATCCACTATAAAGCCAAAATTTGGGTAGAGGATGAAATAAAAAAAAATAATCAAATATACAATCCTCAACCAAATAGAAATCTGTGCAGCATGTCTATAAATAATTACAGTGCGTGGAAACCGCATCAAAAAGCTCCAGGGAAACCCCTTCAGAGCTAAAACCTCTATCACTGGCATGCCAATACTCCAGCAGTTAAGTTTTCTAGTGCTTTATGTGAAAAGTCCTGACCTTGAAACAGCAGTGTGAGACACTGGCCATGGAAATCAATGCCAACTATGTGTATTCTATAAGTGGTGCCTAGATTTAGGCGTGACATATAGAATATGCTTAGTTGATATAACAGCGCCTAAAACTATGCGTCTCCATATACACTAATGAAAATGTGGCATAAATCCTGGCACAAATATTTTTTTTATTTTGGGGCACGCATAACAGATGCGCGCCAAGTGGCATTTGACACATGTAGGTCATTACCACTCGGATTCTTTACCGCTAGGTCAATGGCTGGCAGTAAGGTTTTGCCACACATCCATTTTCGCCTAAAAAAAGGCCTTTTTTACAGGTGCGCTAAAAAATGGATTGATGCGCACCCAAAACCCGCGCCTACACTACCGTAAGTCATTTTTCAGCACATCTGAGTAAAAGGACCCCCTAAATAATGCAGTAACTGGACTGACACAGGTAAAGCATGAACACAACATAGAGAACTGAAGAATGGATTCAGGAAAAATCATTTTTATTAAGAAAAGATGGTCTCTAATTAAAGGCACACTTTTTGTGTCAGGAAGATAAAGCAAATAGAATATTTTAGGGCATGAAAAAAAAAGAAAGAGCTAGAAATAAGAAAAAAAATGGGACACAGTAAAGCTAAGAAAAAAAACACAGTGATATTTTGAGCAATCCGGATTGTGCTTGTAGTTTAAATGTACTTCTTTTGACCCTACAATTTATGATGAGCTGTGTTTACTGTGCTGCATGGTTGGTATCAGTTGATTAACTTCTGCCTAAGCACTTCTAAGCAAACAAGCTGTAGCTTCAGCATGTTCTGTCATAGTCTAACAAAGATTGATAAACCTGCAGGAGTGTTGTCCTGCTGTCCCTAAAAAACACACACCTGAGAGTAAACAGCACTGGGGCAATAGTAAACTAGAAGTGAATGAATAACATGACATCAAAGTATCTCTCAGGGAGCCGCAGTGTAATAGAGGCTGTGAAGGAGGGTTAAAATGTCACAGGAAGACTACAAGAGCCCAGCATCTATCAGTCTAATTCCCTACAAAACCAACAAATAAACTTGGCAACTAACAAGATAAAAAAAAAGAATCTCAAGGAGGCTATGGAACACTCACTTGTTTACAGCGCTTTTTCTTAACTCTTTCAGTACTGAATCTGACCTTAACTCAGAAATACAGAACCAGAGGAAAATGACAGCAAATAAAGACCATGGTATAAATTCTATGAGTAGTGCCTAAAAATCAGCACCAATTATGTGTCATGTTTAGCATGATTCTATAAAGAGTATGTGTCCTTTATAGAATCGAGCTTAGCACTAAGCTGCACCTAACTGTAAGCAGGCCTAAACACTGGAGTCTAAGTTATGTGAGCTTAGGTATGATTCTGTATCAATGTGCATAAAATCTGGGATCACCCCCAGGAATGCCTCTAACTATATCCCCAAATTGTTATGGACAATAAGATTTAGGCACAATCCGTTATAGAATTGGATATCTGCCTAAATCCTAATTATTGCCAATTAGTGCTGATAATTGATTATCTCTCAATTATCAGCTCTGATTAGCTTGTTAGTCAGTTCAATTGTACACACTCTTTATAGAATCAGCGCCAATTTTTCAGGTACAATATATAGAATCTGGCCCCATGTGACTTATCAAATCTGTACAACCAAACCATCTACTATCCCTTCCTGTTCCTTAAAAATCCTTTATGCTTTTCAAATGCTTTCTTGAATTCAGATAGACTTTGTCTCCACCACCTCCACTGGGAGGCCATTCCATGCATCTACCATCTTTTGTTTATGCTTTTAAGCCATGCTTGTTTTCTGGGTTTTGCACATGTTTTATTACCTAACTACCTCTTATGTGATCGCTAATTCTGTTGAAAACGCACCATTAGATACTACAAGATGGAATGAGTTGTCTTCCTAGTACACCAAATATTCTCTGCTACTGTCTTCTGATTGTTCTCAGAAAGTATGTTGGATGCCTGGCATGCCCTCCTGTGGGAAGTTATGATGATAAAAATGTTGATGGCATTCATGAATGCTTGGGATAAACACAGAGGATCACTATATAGAAAAAGATGGAATCCAATTAAAGCAAATCTTAAATGACCTTATAACTGGAATAAGCTTTCCAGGCAGCTTCAGAGATTGGGAAGTAAGACCAATGCTAGGCAGACTTCTACAGTCTGGGTCCTGTAAATGGCAAAGACAGATCAGGATCAAGACTGGAGTGGTCTTTGATGGCAACTCCAGTAGTTGAGAAGTAGCACCAGTGCCGGGCAGGCCTCTACAGTCTGTGCCCAAAAATTGGCAGGGAGAGACAGTGATTAAGCATACTGGTGTAAAACATGAAGAAGTGGAACCTATGCAGAGTGCTAGATTCAACTCTGGCTACCTTGTTGGGTTGACCGGATGGACCGTGCTGACATTGACAAGTTGTCATGGCCACATATTCCAGCAGACATATTAGTACATATTTTCATGAGATTTCAATGGTGGGAAAAGAAAAAGTCTACTTCTAAATCCAATTGTAATAGACATTATAATACTGATCCCCTTAGTCCCAAAACAGTTAATCATCTACCACACATTTGAAGTGAGCACCGGTCTGTCCAGTTGAAAAAAACAACTTAGAGGAGCAGCTATGGTCAAAAATTTACATCAGGCGTGGATGCTGTTCAAAAATACCATCCTGGAAGCTCAGGCCAGTTATATTCCATGTATAAAAAAAAAAAGAGGAAGGAAGGTCAAACGACAGCTAGCATGGATAAAAAGTGAGGTGAAGGAACCTATTAGAGCTAAAAGAAAATCCTTCAGAAAATGGAAGAAGGATCTGACGGAAAATAGTAAGAAACAGCATAAAGAATGGCTAATCAAATGCAAAGTACTGATAAGGAAGGCAAAGAGGGAATTTGACAAAAAGATTGTGTTGGAGGCAAAAACACCTAGAGGGGCATAATCGAAAGGGGCACCCAAGTCTTCCTGAGGGCGTCCTCACAGGACGTCCCCACGAAGGGGTGGGGAAACCCGTATTATCGAAACAAGATGGGCGTCCATCTTTCGTTTCGATAATATGGTCGGGGATGCCCAAATCTCAACATTTAGGCCGACCTTAGAGATGGTCGTCTCCGATTTTCGCCAGTAATGGAAACCGAGGACACCCATCTCAGAAACAACCAAATCCAAGCCATTTGGTCGTGGGAGGAGCCAGCATTCGTAGTGCACTGGTCCCCCTCACATGCCAGGACACCAACTGGGCACCCTAGGGGGCACTGTAATGGACTTCAAAAAAAGCTCCCAGGTGCATAGCTCCCTTACCTTGTGTGCTGAGCCCCCCAACCCCCCCCAAATCCCACTCCCCACAACTGTACACCACTACCACAGCCCTTAGGGATGAAGGGGGGCACCTAGATGTGGGTACAGTGGGTTTGTGGTGGGTTTTGGAGGACTCACATTTACCACAAGTGTAATAGGTAGGGGGGGGTGGGCCTGGGTCCGCCTGCCTGAAGTGCACTGCAGTACCCACTAAAACTGCTCCAGGGACCTGCATACTGCTGTCATGGAGCTGGGTATGATATTTGAGGCTGGCATAGAGGCTGGAAAAAATAATTTAAAACATTTTTTTTAGGGTGGGAGGGGGTTAGTGACCACTGGAGGAGTAAGGGGGGGTCATCCCCGATTCCCTCCGGTGGTCATCTGGTCATTTAGGGCACATTTTTGTGGCTTGGTCGTAAAAAAAAAAAAGGACCAAGTAAAGTCGTCCAAATGTTCGTCAGGGACACCCTTCTTTTTTTTCCATTATAGGTCGAGGAGGCCCATGCTTTAAGCACTCCCCAGTTCCGCCTTCGCTACGCCTCCAAAACGCCCCCGTGAACTTTGGTCGTCCCCGCGATGGAAAGCAGTTGAGGACGCCCAAAATTGGCTTTTGATTATGCCAATTTGGGCGACACTGTGAGAAGGACGCCCATCTTGTGATTTGTGTCGAAAGATGGGCGTCCTTCTCTTTCGAAAATAAGCCTGCTAGTAAAAACTTTTTTTAGGTATATTAAAATCAAGAAGCCAGCAAAAGAATCAATTGGACCGCTAGATGACTGAGGGGTAAAAGGGACTCTCAGGGAAGACAAAGCCATTGCGGAGAGATTAAATTAATTCTTTGCTTCAGTCTTCACTGAGGAAGATTTGGGAGTGATACATGTGCCAGAAATGGTATTTAAAGCAGGTCAGAGAAACTGAATGAAATCTCTACAAACCTGGAAGATGTAATGGCACAGTTTAACAAATTGAAGAGTAGTAAATCAACTGGACTGGATGGTATTCATTCCATAGTACTGATAGAATTCAAAAATGAACTTGCAGAACTATTGTTAGTAATATGTAATTTATCTTTAAAATCAAGCATGGTACTGAAAGATAGGAGGGTGGCCAATGTAATGGCAATTTTTTAAAAAGGTTCCTGTGGTGATCCGGGAAATTATAGACCGGTGAGCCAGACGTTGGTGCTGGGAAAATGATAGAGACTATTATAAAGAATAAAATTACTGAGCATATTCAAAAGCATAGATAATGAGACAAAGCCAACATGGATTTAGAGAAAGGAAATCTTGCCTCAGCAATCTATTACATTTCTTTGAAGGGGTGAACAAATGTGTGGAGGTGAGCCAGTTGATATTGTGTATCTGGATTTTCAAAAGGCATTTGACAAAGTACCTCATGAAAGACTCCAGAGGAAATTGGAGAGTTATGGGATAGGAGGTAGTGTCCTATTGTGGATTAAAAACTGGTTAAAAGAGAGAAAACAAAGAGTAGGGTTAAATGGTCAGTATTCTCAATGGAGAAGGGTAGATAGTGGAGTTCCCCAGGGGTCTGTGCTGGGACCACTGCTTTTTTAACATATTTATAAATGATCTATAGTTGGGAATAACTAGTGAGGTAATTAAATTTGCTGATGATACAAAGTTATTCAAACTTGTTAAATCAGAAGAGGATTGTGAAAAATTACAAGAGTATCTTACGAGACTGGGCATCCAAATGGCAGATGACATTTAATGTGATGCACGTGGGAAAGAGGAACCCGAACTATAGTTACGTGATCCAAGGTTCCATATTAGGAGTCACCAACCAGGAAAGGAATCTAGGTGTCATCGTTGAGGATACATTGAAACCCTTTGCTCAGTGTGCGATGGCAGCGGCTAAAAAAGCAAAATTGAATGTTAGGTATTATTAGGAAAGGAATGGAAAACAAAATTGAGAATTGAATATTGTGTGCAATTCTGGTCACTGCATCTCAAAAAAAATATAGTGGACTTAGAAAAGGTACAGAGAAGGGTGACGAAAATGATAAAGAGGACGGGAAACTTCCCTATGAGGAAAGGTTAAAGGAGCTATAGCTCTTCAGCTTGGAGAAAAGACAGCTGAAGGGAAATATGATAGAGGTCTATAAAATAATGAATGGAGAGGAATGGGTAGAAGTGAATAGCTTGTTTACTCTTTCCAAAAATACTAGGACTAGGGGGCATGAAATGAAGCTACAAAGTAGTAAATTTAAAGCAAATCAGAGAAAATATTTCTTCACTCAATGTGTGATTAAACTCTGGAATTCATTGCCAGAGAATGTAGTAAAGGTGGTTAGTTTAGCAGTGTTTAAAAAAGGTTTGGACAGCTTCCTAAAGGAAAAATCCATAGGCCATTATTAAAATGGACTTGGGGAAATCCACTGCATATTTCTAGGATAAGCAGCATAAAATGTTTTGTACTTTTTTGGGATCTTGGCAGGTATTTGTGACCTGGATTGGTCACTGTTGGAAAGAGGATGCTGGGCTTAATGGACCTTTGGTCTGTTCCAGTATGACAGTACTTATGTACTTATGTAATTAGCTCTCACAGTAGACCATTCCTCTGCTCTGCCCTGTCACACTATGAACAGCCCCTACCTGCATTACCTGGATGTTTTATCATATGGTAGCCATTAGCACAGGTCTGTGCAGTAAACCCAAGCTAGCTGCTTAATGCAGCCTACTGAAAGGGTCCCTTAATTACCTAAAAATATTTTCTAGTATAACTGCTTTAAACAGCTTTTAGACATCTGACATTATGCATCAGAGGAATCTGACTATAGAAAAGCTTCGAGTTTATTCTTTTCAATCCAATGGAAGTTGGAAAGAATTATACAAAAGGGGTCAAGAAAGTCTGTATGGAGGTAAAATAACTGAAAATTTCACTGAATGGGATAAATTTAGCATGTGTGGTAAACCAATAAAAAGACATATCATGTTTGAAAATGGGCAAGAAATGTAGTAGATTGGTGAGGCACGATTTCCCTTCACTAAATCCATGTTGGCTTTGTCTTATTAATCCATGCTTTTGAATATGCTCTGTAATTTTGTTCTTTATAATAGTCTCTATCATTTTGCCCGGCACCAACGTCAGGCTCACCTGTCTATAATCTCCACCGGAACCTTTTTAAAAAATCAGCATTACATTGGCCACCCTCCAATGTGCAGGTCAGTACCATTTGCTAGCGGTCACAACTGCCAATAGCGCAGAGGTATTGTGAAGTGCAGCTGCAGTACCAGCAGTCCAGTAGCATAGCTGTTCCAACCTACTGTTGTTCCCCACTTCTGCTACCCTCTCCCCTGACAGTATCACAACAGTACCCATCACACAAAGACTCTGCAACCAATCTTAGCCCCCACCAAAAATTCCCCTGATACAATGTACATCAAAGACCTTCCATAATCCGATCCCCCTGAAGACCTCCAATTCAATCTCCACCAAAGACCCTCCCACTTAATCCCATCCCTCGAACCACGTAGATCCCTTACCTGAACTCAGATCTGTTGTGAAGCCCTACCCCCTGTGCCAAGTTCCTCCCCCATTACAACCCAACCATACTCTCACCCTGTCAGCCTTCCATATAAGGGCAAAGACAAGATCTATTTACTGTTGAAAACGTAGTTTTTAATTTTATTCTAATAGGTTTGATTGTTTTAGAAGTAAATTGACTTGTGGAGTCCTACCTTTCTCATGCTCCCTGCTATAGACTCCTGATGCAGGCCTAACGGCTGAAACAGAACATTGTGTTGAACCCTTTACCAATAAACATCTTAAATCAAGATTAAGTCTTTCCAGTTTCTGGCATCCGTGGTCCATCTCCCACCCCTCACTTTTATCCCATTCCATGCTACCACTGCCATACTATGCAAAACTTACCTCCAAGCACTCATGATTTGTGCTTACTGCCACTTTAAAGTGGTGTCACTTTTCACTGATTTGTCTTGCTTCTGGGACTCTAGACAAGAGGAACCATACAAGCAGGAAGAATGTGACTGCCTACATGTAAACAAACTATATTTTTGCCTGACTGACTCTAGTTTCAGCTGCTTTTTGGTTCTCATAAGCTTTAGGTCACCCTGCTCCTCCTGCTTCAATACCACTTATCAATTTCTACAGCACTACTAGACATATGCAGCATGCTCAACACAGTGGCTACTCAGTGGCAACAAGGACTCTTAGCATCCCATCTAGCCAATCTTAATTTCTGTTGTTAAAATCATTACTACAGAAATACTAATCCGAAAAAAAAGAGAGATTGTGTGGATAGGCTTGGAGATAGCAAGAGGTATAACAGTTTATGAGAAAAGAAGATAGGGAAAGTGGGAGATAGTGAGATGGCTAGTGGGAGCATGAGTGAGAATGAGATAAGCAATAAGAATGAGAATAGGATGAGATTTTAGTAGACCAAGGCTAGAAGAAGCAGGGGAGAAGGCAGGATAGTTGATTGAGGCTACAAGGCAAGATGAATGAGATGTTAGTGGACTAACCAGGATGGATGAGAGGTTAGTGAACTGAGGCTAGAAGAATCAGGGAGAAGGCAGGATGGATGAGAGATTAAGTGGACAGAAGCTAGAAGAAGGAGAGAGAAGGCAGGATGAATGAGGCTAGTGCACTGAAGCTAGAAGGTAGGATGGATGAGAGGCTAGTGGACTGGGGATAGATGAAGCAGGATGAAGGCAGGATGGATGAGAGGTTGACTGAAGTTAGAAGGCAGAATGGATGAGAGGCTATTAGACTAAGGCCATATGAAGCATGGAAAATGGCAGAATGGATGAGAGGTTAAGTGGACTGAAGCTAGAAGAAGCAGAGAGAAGGAAGGGTGACTGAGAGGTTAATGGACTGAGGCTAGAAGAAACAGGGGAAAAGGCAAGATGGATGAGAGGTTAGGACTGAAGTTAGAAGAATCAGGAAGAAGGTAGGATGATGAGAGGTTAAGAGGACTGAAGCTAGAAGGCAGGATGGATGAGAGGTTAGGATTGAAACTAGAAGAAGAAAGGGAGAAGGCAGTTGAGTGGACTGAATCTACATGAAGTAAGATAATAGGCAGGATGGATGAGAGTTCAGAACTGAAGCTAGAAGAAGAAGAGATAAGGTAGGATGAATGAATGGTTAAATGGACTGAAGCTAGAAATGAAGATGGATGAGAGGTTAGTGAACTGAGGCTAGAAGAAGGAGAGAGAAGGCAGGATGAATGAGGCTAGTGCACTGAAGCTAAAAGGCAGGATGGATGAGAGGCTAGTGGACTGAGGATAGATGAAGCAGGGTGAAGGCAGGATGGATGAGAGGTTGACTGATGTTAGAAGGCAGAATGGATGAGAGGCTATTAGACTAAAGCCATATGAAGCATGGAAAATGGCAGAATGGATGAGAGGTTAAGTGGACTGAAGCTAAAAAAAGCAGGGAGAAGGAAGGGTGAATGAGAGGTTAATGGACTGAACCTGGAAGAAGAAACGGAGAAGGCAGGATGGATGACAGCTTAGTGGACTGAGGCTAGAAGAAACAGGGGAAAAGGCAAGATGGATGAGAGGTTAGGACTGAAGTTAGAAGGAGCAGGAAGAAGGTAGGATGATGAGAGGTTAAGAGGACTGAAGCTAGAAGGCAGGATGGATGAGAGGTTAGGATTGAAACTAGAAGAAGAAAGGGAGAAGGCAGTTGAGTGGACTGAATCTACATGAAGTAAGAGAATAGGCAGGATGGATGAGAGTTCAAAACTGAAGCTAGAAGAAGCAGAGAGAAGGCAGGATGAATGAAAGGTTAAATGGACTGAAGCTAGAAATGAAGATGGATGAGAGATTAGTGGACTGAGACTAGAAGGCAGGATGGATCAGAGGTCAGTGGACTGAGGCTAGAAGAAACAGGGAGAAGGCTGGATGGATCAGAGATTAAGTGGACTGAAGTTGAAGAAGAAAGGGATAAGGCAGGAAGGACGAAAAGTTAGTGGACTGAAACTAGAAGGCAGGATGGATGAGAAGCTAGTGCACCGAAGTTAGAAGGAGGATGGATCTAATCTAATCTACAGTTTATATACCACACAAATCCCATCTAGAGGTTCAAGGTGGTTTACAATGTAAGAAGCTGTATAGTGGCAGGAAGAACAGATAAGCAGACATAAAAGTTTACAGTGAGTCAAGTAATAAAGATTTCAATTTTTTTTGCATGGTCTCAGGTAGTTAAGTACTAGTAATGTGAAGAAGCAGCAGTTTAGAATGTATCGAAAAGCAGAGTCTCATTTTCTTTTTCAGTCCCACATAATTTGAATGAGAGGTTCAAGGATTGAGGCCAGAAAAAACAGGGAGAAGGCAGGATGGTTGAGGGGTTATGTGGACTGAAACTCAAAGGCAGGTTGTATGAGAAGTTAGTGGACTGAAGCTAGAAGAAGAAAGAGAAAAGGCAGGATAGATGAGGTCAGTTGATTGAAACTAGAAGAAGCAAGAGAGGAGGAAAGATGGATGAGTGGTTAAGACTGAATCTAGAAGAAGAAAGGGAGAAGACAGGATATGCTAGTGGCCTGAGGCTAGAAAAAGCATGACAGAAAGCAAAAGGCATAAAAGGTTAGGTGATGTCATGGTAGCACTACATAGGAAACAGTGGAGGTAGAACTAGGTGACAAAGAAATGAAATGCTGAAGATAGGAAAAACTGCAGAAGGGATCAACTAGGACAGAAAGGGAAAAGAAAAGTTAAGACAGATGGTAGAAGTGGATAAGAGAAAAGGGCATGCTTAAAAGTGGAAAGTCATGAACAAAGATGTTAGGAGGGGAGGGGGCATGGAAAAGATAAATGATACTCTTTAGGTGTGAGTAAAGTAAAGGAAGGTCTAGGGTAGCGACCCACAATCGTATGTTTGCCTAGGGCTCAATATAGTGTTAATAAAGCAGGCCATAAGACAGTAGCACCCTTTGGTTAATCTGTAAAATCCATCCATTGAAATATGTTGTCAGATATCTACAGGGTAATTCTATGACACGGGTGCCTGAATTTATATGCGAGTAGATGTTACTGGTATATCTATATGTATTGTGTACCTACTTGCATATATACTGGAAATGCGCTTGCATGTTTCTCTATAACTGTGCTTGTATCTTCGACAGCATGTAGTTTGTGGATGGGTGCACACATAGTTGGAGTCTGAGCAGAGCATGGATGGGGCATAAAGTTATGCAAGTAACTTATACACTGTGGACTAGTTTCTATAAATGGTGCTGAGCGCTATTCTATAAAGGATCTGTGCCCTTTATAGAACAGCGCTAAATGCATAAATGGTGCCTAACTTAAGGCACCAGCAATTATGCCTGCCGAAAGCAGATGTAAATAGCAGCACCTTAATTAAGTGCCAATGGGATAACAATGTGCATATGTTCTAGGAACACTCCTGGAATACCCCCAAAACACCCCTGGTCATTACCCCTTGAATGTACACACTATAGGATTTAAGTGCATGACGTTAAAGAATACAATCCGTGGGTAAATCCCAATTAAGGCCCATTAACACCAATAATTAGTTGTTAGCAGCCAATTATTGGTGCTGAGTGGCTCATTAATCAATTAAGTTGAAAGCACAAATCGACAATGCGTGCTGATTTGCGCATGCAACTTTAGTCACCATATATTGAATCCTCCAGTGTGTGTCAAAAAAACTATACAAAGCTTGTTTTCTGCACAACTCTGTCAAAACTTGACAAATTTTAATAAAATATCATCCTGAATAAATTTGCAGTAAGCCTCCACTCACGCCAGCCACCTCACCTAAATAATGTTGCCACCACCTAGCGATCATCGTCACAATATACACCGATGCCATTTTGCTTTAAACATAAACAGTTACCATGGTTATCAGTCAGGAGGATCTTATCCTTATTAAATATTTGTATATGGAGAAAGGTTATGGTTCTCAAAGACTGATGCAAACCTTTCCAGAAAAGAGGTGGAAGAGGGTAAGTGGAGAATATGTTTTGAAGAAATTTGAAGAAGTGGGCTCAAATGATTGCCAGTCAGGAAGCAGCAGGGCCGAATCACACTGAAAAACACATCACGATTCTTGAAGAACCAGGTAGTGAAGCAACATCATTTAGGTGAGGTGGCTGGTGTGAATGTAGGCTTATTGTAAATTTATTCAGGATGATATATCCTAAATGTTTTTGAACTTTGTTAAGTTTTGACAGAGTTTTGAAGAAAACAAGCTTTGTATAGTTTCTTTTGTTTTTGTTTTTTTTAATACAGTGTAAAATACTATAAGCTACACACATATGAACACAATTACACTGGTCCTCTTGCCTAAATTATATTCACAGATCTCACCTATTATACTAGAGTTCAGTTCCCACTGGAGCTCCATATGACTCTAGGCAAGTCACCTAATCCTCCACTGCCCCGGGTACAAAATAAGTAGCTGTATATAATATGTAAACCACTTTGATTGTAACCACAGAAAGGCAGTACATCAAATCCCATCCCCTTTCTCTAAATACTGCAGTGGAGAAATAAGAGTGACTGGGAATCACTTCTGCCCATCATTGTGGATAAACTGGGAAGGGGGTGAGGAGAAAAGCCAAAGGGGCTATTGTATAATCAGTTGGCACAGTTTATAGTTTTAATGTGTGCTGCATCTAGTGCAGAACCAACCAGACGAAATGGGAAAAAAATGAAACAAACCAAGCTCCTCCAAAGACATGAAATGAAATGAAAACAAAATAATGCACACTCATTAATTATCCTTGCCTTCCTGAACTTCCTGGTCCTCTACCCCATTGTCTACAGTCTTCATATGTTTGTAGGGGTAATATCCCAAATCCATCAGGCCTTTTTAAGTGCCTGTCAATATATGATCTGAATTTTTCACCAAGGCTTCATTTTTCTGCCACAGGTAGCTATAGAGAAAGCATACTATCCAAAATATGAAATATTAAACTATCAAAATAAACATATGGACTCTCATAAAATATAGCTCATCAACAATATTTAATAAATAATCACAAGGTCTGGATGGACCATCATAACCAGTGAAGCAGGCAGGCAAAATTTGCATTACCTACTTGAATTCTAATCTTAGGTCAAAAGCTTTTCCTGTATTTATATGTGGATAGTAATCATTAAAAACACTTTCTTAGCATAAAACATTCATAGCCACGGTGGATCATAACTGCCATTACAGAAGGGGAAGAAGTGACAGAAATTGAAATGAAACCCTCACATTGGGATTCATTTCAGACTAGTGGCTGGTGGATTTCCCTGAAGCACAGCAACAAGCTCGAAACACAGATTCATGTCAGACAGCTCATGGTCCATAATGGCAGAAGATTTATGATTCTGAGCTTGTTTTGCATGCCTGCTTGCTACTCTTTAATGCAGTAGCCTTACAGCTGAATTTAAACTGCTGCATTGAAAGATAGAGTAGGTTTGCACTGGGGATTGGCTGTGAGTGATTCTGAGCATTAGCTGCCAGCATTTAACAATGTTTGGAGTGTCAAACAATACAAATTACCCCTCCCTGGACATAATAAAAAGGCCTGCTCAATTTTGGGGGTGCTCAGCACCACTGGCACCCACAGACCTGGCTCCTATGATTCTGCGCAACTAATTTCACAAGTTGAGATCCAAGTAGCTTGAGATATAGTTCTACACTTACATATCTAGTAAACTACCTTCCTTTCCAGGAGAGACCCTGCAAAACACAAACATGTCAAAAGATTTTGAGAAAAAGATCTTGATCTTTTAAAACATTATTGAGCCACACAGAATTGTTACATTTAGGGCTTATTTTCTGGGGGAACAGTCTGGAACGTAGGTCCACCACTTCTTTTCAGCCTCCAAAAACAGAGCAGCAGATACACTGTGCTCCAGGTACTGTAGCTGACAGGGAAGAGGAGGTGAAGGAGGAAGCCTGGAGCAGAGTACAGAACAGACACTGTGCTTTCTCCTCTCCCTGTCCCACACCCTACCCCAGCATCACTGTTCCACTTCCTTTTGTCTACAAATTTAGTTTTGATTATATTGAGATAGAGTTATCTGATATTTAGGTTTGTTGCTGTAATACCTGTTAAGAAAAAAAAAAAAAAAGATACACAGCAATAATAGTAGCAGAATGGGGGGGGGGGGGGGGGGGGGCATTCAGAAAGCATTGCTGCAGTTTTAACCTTGTTTTACTCCAGGTTTCACTGGTCAAGTAATGCAGTAATGGTTTCAGCGTGGGTGTAAACTTTCATGGAAACCATTACTGCAGAACACATTAAAATGTGTGCTAATGTGGTCATTAAGAATTCTGGAGCCATGCAAAAAAACAAAAGTGCATTTAGTGCGTGAATCTTTTTGCCAAGACCGGGACAACATAGAAGGTTTGGTTGAAAGGAGCGCATATCTGTCGGCACCCCCTCATTCCCTCCAACCCAACCATCTTGCCCCAGACTGCTTTCTGTAAGAGTCACGTCTGTAATAACCCCCAACTCAACCCAGACCCCTGCTTCTCCCAGTATTAAAAAGTAAACTTGCCCTGGTAGTGGCCCCCTCCCCTTTTCCAAAAATATCCCTGGTAGTCTAGTGGCCCCCTCCTCTCCTTCCCTCCCCCCCCCCCAGCCAGAACCCTAGTCCCCAATTTTAAAAGAAAAATATCTTTGGTATGTAGCAGCACCCTCAACCCTTCCCCAAGCTCCCCCCACCCTGAGCCCACCAGACCTGTACCTCAAAAGAGGCAGAAGAAATGCCAACTTGCTCCTGCCTCCGGCACAACCATCTTCAAAATGGCAGCACCTTGCCCCACGCAGTGCATCCTTGGATATACTGGGGTAGAGCCAGTTTACCATATAAGAGAATTTTTCCCTTTTATGGCAAATTGACCCTGCTCAGTGTTTAAAAAAACCATCGACTGCCATGGGCTGAATATTGAGCAGATAGAAAATGATGGCAGATAAAGACCATATGGTTTGTGCAGTATTCCCATCCATGCCAACTCATAAGTTCTACAATCCTTTCCTCTCCCTTAGAGATCCTCTGTATTTGTCTCATGCTTTCTTGAATTTAGATACTGTCCTCTTCTCTATCATCTCTACTGAGAAGTCATTCCATATATCCACGACCCTTTCCATAAAATAGATTTCCATATTTCCTGAGTATTTCCCTTGTCACCTTCATCTATGTCCTTCATTCAAGAGTTTCCTTTCATTTGAAAGAGACTCACAATCTGTGCATTTATGCAACACAAGTATTTTAAATGTTTCTATTATAACTACTCCTCCCATTCTTCTTCCAAAGTATACATATTGAGATATTTTAGTTTGTCCCCATTTGCTTTACAATGAAGACTGTTGACCTTTTTAGTAGCTGACCTCTAGACTGACTCCATCCTGTTTACATCTCTTTGAATGTGTGATCTCCAGAACTGTACACAATAGTTTAAATGAGATTTCACCAAAGATTTACACAGAGGCATTGTTACTTCCTTTTTTTCTGCTGCTCATTCCTCTCCCTATGAACTCAAGCATCCTCCTGGCTTTTGCCGTTGCCTTTTCAACCTGTTTGGTCACCTTAAAATAATTAGATATTGTCCTGTTCTTCTTTCATGCACAGAAGTACTTCACCCCCCTATACTATACTACTCTCTTAGATTTTTGCAGTCCAAATACATGACTTTGCATTTTTTAGCATTAAATCTTAACTGTTAAATTCTAGACTATTCTTCAGGTTTTATGATCTATTCTCATGCTACATACAAAAAACAGCAAAGGTGACTCAAAAGAATGCACAGACGATGCTTCCAAGACTCTAAAGTTTATTGTCCAACAACCATGAATCAACACAGCCATGTTTTGGCCTATCTGGCTTGATGTTTTTACTGTCAGTCTTGGATGGTGATACTTAGCTATGACAGTTGCATATTCCAGGCATACAGTAGTTCCTGCCGAGATTAACGTTGGTGACAGATATAATCTACAAAATATTATATAAAAGCAGTCTCTAGTGATCAGACAGACAACTTGAGAAGACTCCTGAGGCAGGCCAGATAGGCCAAAACATGGCCGTGTCAAGTCGTGGTGTTGGACAATAAACTTTAAACTCTTGGAAGCATCATCTGTGCATTCTTTTGAGTCACCTTTGCTGCTTTTTGTTTGTCTTCAATTCTGCAAGGGCTTTGTTCTTCTGTGTGTATGTCCTATTCTCATGCTAATCCAAGAAGACAGGAGGAGCCTCCACGGAAAGTCAAAGCAAAACAGCAAAAGTAGAGGCTGACAAATGCGCAAACCGATAGGGAGATGATATCAAAAACCAGTTTATTCAGAATATTCAATCAAGGACCCAACATGGTCCGTGTTTCGATGCCAAAGCGCCTGCCTCAGGGGTCACAATCAACTTTCTCTGAGAAGAAGCTGATAGGCTTGAATAATTCCTTTATGTATGCAAGTTAATCCACAGAGAGAACAAAAGAACAGCCAACCGATCAGCAAACACCAAATGACAAGGTTTTTCCTGTGGAGCGATCTTAGCCCTTTGCCGGTGTGAGCACCATTCAGCCAAGCAGTCGCGCATAACATTTAAAATGCTCGGGTGGTTCCCCCTGAAGAAGGGAAGCGAAATGCGGTCCAGCATTTAAGAGAGAAAAATGTAATGCGGTCCAGCATTGGGGAATTAAGTTGTTTGTAACTACCCTGTGAAGGGCTTGCCCATTCACCCGATACTTGTGAAACCTATACAATGAAAGCCACAGGACAATGTGGCGGTTTGTAAACAGCAGTGCTGACAATTTCTGTGTGCAATAGTTCCTACATGCCAAGGAGGAGCGACGTAATCAGCTGCTAAAAATTGACTAACAAAAGGTCACACAGTGGATGTCGTTATGACGGTTTTACAGCATATTACAGCAGTGGACATTATTGAGTGCTATGAACTGTCTGCCTCATCAATGTGATGAAAGCAGGATTTTTTTCATGTATGATGAAGTAGGATTTTTTTTCATGTATAATGGTTTGATATTTAAACTTCTAAAGACATTTTAGACAACTAGTATATAGGGTGAGTGGTGGTTGAAAGGTGATGAATGAGTGGTTTAATGTTTGAAGTTAATAGCTGGTATAAGGCATAAGTATTTATAATAATATAATATATAAGCTGAAGTTTAGTGTGGTGTAATGAATGAGACAAAAAACATTAAAGGAAAGGATAATGGATGATACTAGGCAGTAGAAGTAGAAGTCATGATGGATTATTATGAAGCAGTCTTTGGGAAGAGAAAGGTTTTTAGCCTCTTCCTGAAGTTGAGGTAGCTGTTTTCTGTTCTGATGGGAATAGGTAGAGAGTTTCATATTTTGACTCCAAGTACGGGGAATAGAGAGCTGAAAATCTTCTGATTTCGAATTGTCTTTTGAAATGGTGATACTAGCATTAGTTGTTGTTTCAGTCAGTTAGACTGAAGCAGATATAGCGAAATGGTCTTAGTCAGCAGTTCAGAGGTGAAGCCCTATAAGATTTGAAAAACTGAACAAGCAGCTTTGAACCTGAGTCTTTCTGTTATGGGAAGCCAGTGCAGTTTGTTTAGATGACTTGAAACACTAGTATATCTATTCAATCTATACATTAGTCTTGCAGCTGTATTCTGTATGATTTGCATATTTTTCTGATATTGACACTTAATACCAAGAAATAGAATGTTACAGTAATCCAAGTGAGGTCGGAATAACATTTAGACTAATAGTGTGAAGGCTTTTTGGTCAAAGAATGGTCTGACTAGATGTAGATGTCTCATTTTGAATAGTGTTTTCTTCCATAGCTGATTAATATGGGAAGAGGTGAGTGAAGAATCAAGCAAGACCCCTAATACTCTGGTTTCAGATTCGACTGTAAAGCTTTGAACATTGGGCAAAGATATTGATGATGGGACCTCAACTTGTTTTTTTGCGTATTAAGTTTCAGTTTATTGGTCAGGGCCCAGGTGCTAACAGCAGTCATACCATTCACTACAGACTGAGTTGGATCTTTGTTTGATGCTGTTACTGGTAAGAGAAGCAGGATGTCATCCGCATAGGATAACAGTAGTTAATTAAGTCCTAGGTGTATTGAAGCAAGGGATGGCATAAAGAGATTGAACAGGATCGGTGAGAGGGGAGATCTCTGCAGGACCCCTCAGTTAGTAGACCAGTAGTTAGAAAGTTGGTTGTTTTTCTTGACAGAATAGCTTTGATTTGAAAGGAACCATTTGGCACGGTCTTTGTTATTCCTATCTGATCCAGGCATTTGTGTAGCAATGTGTGGTCAACTGCATCGAATGCCACCAATATATCAAATTGGAGAATTTCTTGGTTGCCTTTGCATAGGTGTTGTTTAACATATGTAGTTAGAACTAGCAGTAATGTTTCCATACTATGTGACAATCTGAAGCCAAATTCTGACCAATGTAAAATAGAAAATTTTTCCAGATAAAAAGAGAGTTGTTTACTAATGTAGGTTTATAATGCTTTAGTAAAAAAGGGTATGCTTGCCACTGGATGGTAGTTTGCAGGCAATGTTATGTCTAGTCCAGATGCCTTCTTTAGTGGAGTGAGAACAATTTTGCCCATATCTGGAGGAAGAGAGCCAGTTTTTAACAGCTCATCAAGTAACCAGTTTACTGCTTCCATAGAGATGGATTTGAGTAGGTGTTTTGGGCATTGATCCAGGGAAAAGTTGGCTCAGGAGCATTTCAACAGTATTGATCTTACATCCTCAGCTGTTAGTGGTTGAAAAGATTCCCAGTTTTGAGTCCTTGGGTTGTAGGATCTCCAGCAATTAAGGCTGAACTACGGGTTGGACTATTTTCCTCTGTTGGAGTAGCCTTAGACAGTCCAGACCTAATTTTGAGGATCTTATTGGTGAAATGATCAGCGAAGTCTTGGGCGGTGGGACATGTTTTCTGTGAATGTTCATCCTTATTAGTGGAAGCTTGTGTTTTAACTAAGGAGAAAAGATTTTGTTGTTAAGATCATTTGTGACCTATTAGGCTGCTATAGTATTGGCATTTTGAGTCAGCTACCTTCTTTGAGACTTGAGGACCTGAATATTTATACCCTAGAGCAGTGGTTTCCAAACCTGACCACAGCCTCCACTGTATGCATTGGAAGGCTGACTTCCATTTAGATTTATCAGTAGTATCTTTGTTCTTTCTTCATTGCTTTTCACGGCATCAACATTCCTTTTTTAGGATGGATAGTTCCTCTGTAAACCATGGCAAATTTCTGGATGTCTTGACCTTTTCAGTGGTAAATGGAGCAATTTTGTCTAGTATGACTTTCACCTTGGTGTCCCAGTGGGATTTGATCGAACCATATGTAGGAGATGCAGTTGTGAGGGAATCTGTTAGCTCTGACCAGAAAGTGGCCTCATTGATTCTACCTCTGGTGGAGATGATTTTGGATGACTTGTGTCTGGTTAAGCTTCACATACAGATGTCAATGGTAAAATCCAGTTGGAAATGGTCAGATCATTTCCATTTGAATGAACTAATTGCAGAATTTGCATAGCATGTATTCCAGTTCAGGGAAAACCCAAGAACTAGCTAAAGTCACGTGGAAAAAAACTCTTAAAGATAAGAGCAAGTCCACCTCCTTTTTTACCCTGTCTTGGAGAATGAATACTACCATAACCAGGTAGATAGATGTGGGGCAGTATTGGTATATCAACTTCAGTGACAGAAAGCCCAGATCTGAAGATTCTAGCAGATCCCTGAGTAAGAGAGCCTTGTTCCCCACAGATCTAGCATTGATATAGATGCCTGGGACAGGAGTGAGTTGAGACTTGTGTTCCAAAGGGGAGAGTTGTTTGGGTAACTGCAAAAGGTAGTGAAGTTTTTTGGCCATCGAATGTCAGCCATTTTGTTTTGGTCCGTAACCATAGTAGTATTCTGATGGTATTTATTGGCATTGTCTAGCAGGTATCTGACATTACAATTAGTGTGTTTCTTAGTACAGGGTTTTCTAGACTGATTATAGGTTGTGGGGATAGGATTAAGCACTAAGTTATCTGGTAGGTTGCTGCCTGACATGCTCAAGAGGGCAAAGCAAATCTATGTGAGCCATTTCATGATGATAGCTTTTTGAGCTAACTAGTTGTTTAGATTTTATGGGGGGGGGGGGGGTCATCTTAGGACTAATGTTAGGAAGTACTTTTTGAATGAAGAAAAAAGGGTGAGAATGACCAATACAATGAGTCGGGATAAAAGTTCAAACCTTTTATTCATGTATACACACCAGCATTTGCTTGTAGACAGCACACTGAAGGAAAACATTAAAATGGACCGAGAGATGGACTCAACACGGTCCATGTTTTGGCATGTACCTTCATCAGGAGCCCAGGACTAGGATCAAATGCTAGAATATACTGAAAGGAAACAAGCAACGCTAGAGTCTACTATCAGAAATCCTCAGTTGTGCATTTGACTATGGTTGCAATGACACTACAATGGCAAAGAGCATTTTTTCTTCATTCTGACATTTGTGAGGAAGTACTTATTCCCAGAGACGGTGGTGTATGTCTGTAATGCTTTCCCATGGGAGGTGGTGGGATGAAAGCAGTAATGGAATTCAAGAATGCATGGGATAAGCATAAAGGATTCCTATACGGAAAGAAAAAGAAAACAGAACAACATAGCTGTGTTAAATGGCAAATCCAATAGTTGGGAAGTAAAACTAGCACTGAGCAGACTTCTACAGTCTGTGTCCTGATTATGATTAGGTAGATTTGGTTGGACTAGAGCGGGCTTCAACAGCAACTCCAGTAGTTGAAAATTAAGCCAGTGCTGGGTATACCACTATGGCAAGAACATCTCAAAATCAAGAATGCATATGTTATCATATCATATACTAGGAGTTTATCTTGTTGGGCAGACTGGATGGACCATGCAGGTCTTTATCTACCGTCATCTACTTTATTACTATACTATGTTACTAGAATAGACTATGATCAAATGCAGTTTCTCAAGTTCAAGGTCATTTATTTGTTCCTCTCTATGTCTGAGTTCTTTGTTCTTCGCATTAACAAACCTGAAACCTGTACATTCTATTGGAACCTCAATGATACTGAATTCACCAACAAGCTGTATCAGTGTTCTGCAATTGGGTCTCTTTCATGGGAATCATTGAGTGACCTGCAGAGAAGGTCAGGTAGTTAACTTCAGATAAGACTGCAGTATTTCCTCTGATTTCATACCATTTCCATTTATCTTTGTTTTCCTGTGAATAAACCAGTTTATTCATCATTATTCATGTGGTTTCCTGTGTATGAACTGTGTCTTTGTACACCCATAAATTTATTCTCAGGAAGCATTTGCTGGTATAATGTGAATAGAGTTTCCTTGGGTGAAGGGCTCACTAGGCATAATTCTATAATCAAAATCTGTTAAGTGAGAAAAAGTCCTGCCTTCATGTTAATCTACTGAAATAGCAAACTTGGGTCCCTTTAATCAGTTTTGCTACTGTTGGGCCAGGGAAAAGAAGAAAAGTCATTGGCTTATAACCATCTGGCCTACCAGGGTTATACATATAAGTTACTCACTTATAACTGCTGGGAAAGTATTTTTCCCTGATCAGAGCAGAAAGTGAGGGCATGACTCACTAGTCCATATTGATGTGACTCATTAACCTACTGGAAATCAGACTTGATTCATTCTCGACTTTAGTCTTCACAACAGTGGCATAGCCAGATGGCTAATTCTGGGTGCGCATGAGCCTAAAGTGCGAGGAGCACAAAATTCTCACTGCCCTTCTCTGACCCTCTCTCCAACCCCTCTCTTGTTAAAGTTCTAAGGAAACTTGTCCTAACTCACTGAAGCCATTGCTTCTAGCAAATACAGGGTTTCCATTTCTGCTGAGGGCCACTCCTCTTTCCCAGGATCTCCCCAAATACTGCAGCCAACAGTAACACCCTGGGAGGATTCCTTTACTCGGGGCCTCTCTCTTGGAGACCTCTTCCCTTGGGGTCTCTGTCATCTACTATACCCCAGGGCATTTAACCACCTCCCTGCCTGAGCCCTGTAAGGTGGCTTAACTGTAACATCAGTGAGGTAATGTTTTTGGACACCTGCTACTGTACCAATCACTCCCTCACGTACCCTCATCCTCAGCTAAACCTCGTAGGTTGAAGCTTACCAGAACTAGGAGCACTACCCCTAAGGGCTGAGTACCATCATCCAATAAGACACCTAGGACTCCCTCCACCACTAAGAATCACTGGGACTGCCCTTGGGCCACAACCAAAATGTCATGCCGGACACGCCATGCCTCTAGCACTCCTACATGAACCAGGCAAATAAATACAGCAGCCACTGGGTCCCATCACACCAATTTCCAAGTCCCCATCACAGGAACATCCATTACAGTAGAAAGCAGCTGGACCTTAACTCCATCCATGGGTTGTACCACAACCTTCTCATCCATCAGCCACCAGTAAACCACATTTAAGAAATGGTTGTCACTTCTAGAAAACAGTATATCCTCATGCACAGGATACTGATCATTCTTCACCTCCACCAGGCAATACACAGTCATCTTGGATCACCAGGAAGCCCCCTTGTTTCCATATCATCAGGATCTCTAGGGCACACCAGACTTGGCTTTAATGGATCTTCGAGATCCTCACAATTGGGAATAAAGAACAGAAGCATCACTTTCTGTGACCTTAAATGCCACCGTCTCTTCTTCTTTTGGGTACTAAATAGTGGACTTTTCCCAAGGGTCCAACATTTTTAACTAGGGTCTGCTTGTAGGGTCTGTGTACTGGTTCTCCTTTCATCATCATGACCATTTATTACAGTACAAGTCAGGCTACTCTCTTCCCAGGCTGACATATCCAGCCGAGCATCATATTCTGCTCTTGGAGTTCCCAATTCACAATTTCATTAGTTGCTTGGATCAAAGCATTCTGGAGTCCATCTCCTGGTTCTTATATACAATGCTTATGAAGTAGCACATCCTCCTGAAATCTTAATGGTTACTGTTAAGCTTCTATGGACTTTGAGCTCTTCGGCTAGTGGCCTCGTAAAGCTGTCCACTTTATGAACCAACTCTTTCTAAATGAACTTTGTCTTAGCCTGATAAATGATGGGCTTATTACTCAACAGTTGCTTCTTCTCCAGCAACATCAGGGCATTCTTAAGTTGGACTTCTACAAAATGGGACCATTCTTCCACAGAGTCCCTCACTTGAGAGGGCTCTTTGAGCTGGTCAGCCAACTCCTCTAGCTCTTTCTGCACCTTGCTCTGAGATACCTCCACCTGAACCAGCTGGGTTTGCCTCTAGGCCAACTGGTCTTGCAGTATCCATACTTTATCACTCAGCACCTTCTCTTGGTGTTCCTGCATGCTGACAAACTCAGTGGTGGTTTGGCATTGTAATCCTTCAACCTTCTGGGATAGCAGGGCATTCTCCTCCAACAGCCAGATACATTTGTGTCGGACTATTGCTTCTCTCTTACAGGACTCCTCCTCTTGTAGGCACATCTCCTATACTTGACTCTAGAACACTACATTCTATGCTTCTAGACTTTGGATTTGAGCTAGTGTCTCACTGTGGCTCAATCTTGCTTCAGTCAATTGCTTTTTCAAATGCTGGACTTCCATTCTGGCTGCCTCCACTTGGGTCTGAAATCGTTGTTTGCTCTGTCAGCCAGCCAATATGGCTAGTTACTTGGCTTCTCCTTGCTGCTGCTTCCACTCTTCACTTAGGGCATCCAGCTGCTTAACTTTCTCCTCAAATTGGTCAACTGGAACACTCTTTACTAATTGTTCTTGCAGTTCCTGCATTTGACACATTATCACTTCCTTCTCATGTAGACAAACAATTTTCTCCTCAAGCAGTGCCTGACAGCTCCTTTTTAGCTATTCTTGCTCCCTGCGCAGCTTTTCTATGAGGAGGGTTTGACACCTGAGTTGATCACTTAACTGGCCGACTTCAATCACAGCATTATCATGCTGCTCTTATGCAGCCTTTGTACGCTCCTTTGCTTCTTCTAGTTGATTAAGCAGTTCTCCCGCCTGCTTTTCTAGAATCTCACAAGAGGACTCCACTCAGGTTACCTGCTCCTGCAGCAGGGTAACTTACTCTGTCCTAGTCTTCCAAGCACTTTTCAACACAGTAGTCACCTGCTCTCTCTCCCCGAGTTTGCGACAGAACCTCCTGGGTGTTATCCTTCAGCTGGGATTTCTAATAGGCATTCTGGCCCTGTGACCACTCTCTTTCCCTTTCTAATTGATCCCTGCAATGTAACAATCTCATCTTTAAGGACTGTAGATTCTTTAGTTTCACTTGCAGCTTTCTCTTTTTACTGCTTTCCTCTGGACAAACACTTTACATCTCTTTGGTTTGTCGGTCAATGGTTCTCATTAATTTTGTCCCTTTTGAGGGACTGCAATTCCTTCTCATATTCCACTTCTGTAGCATACAATAAGCTTTTCTGATCTCAAAGCTGGATCTGAACCTCTATGTATTGACCATAAAGGGTTTTCTTTCCTTCCTGTGCATATATAGCGGCCTATTGTAGCTCATCTGTGCACAGATTTAAAAAAAATGTTTTTTGGGGGTTTTTTTTTACTTCCACCTCATAAATGAAAACAATTCAAAATTCTAGCCTCAGTACCCAACTAGTGGCAAATACAGGTGTAGGTTTTCTAAAATAGGGCAGCTACAGGTGGATATAGAGCCACTTACAAAGGGAAGTTGCAAAAATCATCACGTCCACCTGGAAGTGCTGACACTCCCACATGGAAGCTACTAGGGTTGCGCCATTATTTAATTCACATGTATATTTCTGCAATAGCTGCTCTCACTGCATGTGCTGGCATAAGATGGTATGGGAGTTGATAAGAGACTTCCTCTATCTGTCAAAATTGTGTGCCACTGTTGTCTGCTAGATCCCAACTCCATTCTTGTGGGTTTCTCCAGTGTACTGACCATCTGCCTATATTGGGAAAATTGCTGGCTCAGGCCCCTCCCCGAATGACATCACTTGAGGGCACTAAATTTAAAGGGAACAGGTTGATACCAGAAGTACAAGAAACCTCTTCCATCTGACACAATTGTGTGCCATTGCTATCTGCCAGACCCCATCTCCATCCTTGTAGGTCTCTCCAGTGTTCTGACCATCTTCCTGCTTCAGGAAGATCACTGGCTCCGCCCCTGGGTGATATCACTTGGTGCACCAAGTTTAAAGGGCGCAGGCTGACACCAAAGGCACAACGCACTATAGGATCAAGCACCTCCTTTGTTGCGCTGACAAAGGAGCGTGACTAAGGAGCTCCTTAGTGCGGACTGAGGGTGGACTGAGGGCTGACACTGTGATTTTTGATCGATTATGTTTCTGAGTATTTGAAAGGAATTTTAGATGGCTGATGTTTTCATTGCAGTAATTATGGGTCAAGGGAAGTATGGGCAACTGGCACCCTACACTGTTAAAGCACATTCAGAGTTTGTTACCAATTACTTAAATTAATAATGAAGAAAAAACTTAGGGGCCCTTTTACTCAGCACACCCAACACATGCCAATTCAGAACTACTGCCTGGCTACCGCATGGCCCGGGTGGTAATTTCGTTTTGCAAGCGCGCCCACTACAAGTGCTAGAAATTTTCCATTGCGCAGCGCTAATGATGCGGTAATCGGCATTGTACATGCGCTGACGATTACAGCCCCATTAACGCGTGAGACCTTACCGCTAAGCCAATGGGTGGCGGTAAGGTCTCAGACTCAAAATGGACGTGCGCCAATTTTCATTTTACTGTACGTCTATTTTCGGCCCCAAAATAAAAAAGGCGTTTTTTCAGTTACGCTGAAAAATGAGCCTGCGCACATCTAATACACGCGTCTACAGCAGCGCAGGTCACTTTTCGGCGCACCTTAGTAAAAGGACCCCTTATGTTGCTAATCATAAATACACTTTTGCTTTAATTAATGCTCAATCTATTAGGCCGAAAGTTACAATTTTATTTTATTTTATTAAGGATTTTCCCCTGGATTCTATACGCCAAAATCCAAGCAGATTTTATAACAACGCAAATAACTTGGCTAAGTGTTGGTAACAGCCCATAACAAGCAATAATGAGCACTAATTGGCAATAATTAGAATTTACACACACAACTCACTAAGCGTATTCTGTAATGCACTGCGCCTAACTTCTAATGCACACAGACAAAAAGGGGTGTGGAAATGGTCATTTCATGGGCGTTCTGAAATTTACATGTATATTTATAGAGTGTAGCCCTCTGTGCCTAAATCTATATGCAGGGATTTATGTCATGCTTTTGTTGGTGTAAATGGATGCACTTAATTTTAGGCACTGGGATATCAACTAAATGTATTCTATATACCGCTCTTAAATCTAGGTGCCACTTATAGAATATGCTTAGGTGAAAGTGTTTTCCACGTGGATTTTTTAGGTGCCATATATAGAATCCCCACCTTAAGTATGTAGTTTTTGTGTGTTATTGAAAGCTTAGTTACTGGATTATGATACCGTGGTGATAGCTCAATTATGCCCTATTAGCTATAAGGTTCTTTTTAAATGTTGAAACTATAAGCAAGGTGGAGGGCTTTTAATTGTTTTTAAAGAAGAAATGGACTTTTAAGATTCCACTTTTTTTGGACTGTGATAGATATGAAACACTTGGGCCCTTTTACAAAGGCTCTATGTGTCAGTGGCGTAGCTACGTGGGGCCATGGGGGAATAATCACTCCCAAATTTCCTGTGGGCCTCTGGTTTTGCTGGTGGGGGTCCCCAACCCCCATCAGCTGAAGCATTGTCCAGAGCCACCGCGTTGCCTGCCCTGCTTTATCTTCACCTCACGTCCTGCACACTCCTTTTAGTGAAATTGAGCATGGTATTCACTGCGGCAGGACAGTAAGGGGGGAGTGGTAGGGCGGCGGGGGGGGGGGGTGGGGGGACGGCAAGGCGGCGGGGTGGCAGACCAAAATGTGCCCCCCCCCCACCTCGGGCTCTGACCCCCCTCCCACCGTGAGGTCTGGATATGCCCCTGATGTGTGTGCAGGATGTGCCAAAACGAGACTACCACCAGGCTGGCATTCCCTCTGGTGGTATTTTCAGATTTGGTGCACACCCATACTGCCAGGACAAATTATTGTTTCTATTTCCTACCACATGCGGCATTTTTGGTGTTAACTGACAGTTGGTGCATGCCGACCAGTCACTGCATTTGTAGTGCATGAGCCCATGCCGCTAGACTAATGGATGGTGTTAAGGGCTCATGCTGTAAATAGGCACATGCTGGTTTCAATTTTACCTCAGGCTCTTTTCCCAGCTCATTGAAAAAAAGTCCTTTTCCCCAGATGAGGTAAAAACTAGCCCGGTGCACGCCAAAAACATGTGCCCACACTACTGCAGGCCACTTTTTGCTGTGGCTTAGTAAAAGGACCCCACTGTTTGTTAAATCTTGTAACTTAAAATGTGTTATTTTGGTATTCCCCCCCCCCCCCCCAAGGCGTGCTTGATACAGATTATTCTCCCCTTATTGAAGCAATGACTGTGTACAATCTGTTGATAGTATCCTTCTTGGGAATTCTATCACACATGTAGATCAATATATTTCTGATCCTATCACATTTGAATTTTTGGAAACGATGTCTTTGGTAGGGTGGTCACAAGTCATAACAGACTCAATACATATCTTTGATCATATTTTAGATTTAATTTTTGTTCATGTAATTTTTGTTACATTAGGGAGAGTTAGTTATAACTCAATAGGTTCCTTGGTCTGATCACAAATTGATTACATGTGAGTTGATACTTGAGAGGGCTAAAAACCAATCTAGCCTGCCAAAGACATACTTTGGGTACAATTCATATAAGATTGCTGATCTAAAGAAACCATGGTTACCACATTTGAATAATAGTGCGCCCCTCTCTGCTGTCGAATTTGCTGACCACTGGAACACTACATTGTTGGATTCCCTTGATTCTATATACCCCTGTTAGAGAAGTGCTCATTAAACATAGAAATGTAGTCCTATGGTTCACATCACAATTAAAAGAACAGAAGAGGGAACATAAGCTTGAACAACTTTGACATAAAGTATTTAGGTCAAATTGAGAAAAAGCAATATTTAGCGGCCCTTGCTTAATATCATAAGGCAACACAGGTCTCTAAGAAAGAGTATAAGAAAGTTAAATCTGCCTCTTCAAGCTCTAGGGATTTATTTTCAGCTGTAGAAAATATCCTATATATTCTGCAACCTGTTGCTTTATCTCTTCCTTCACTTCAAGCTTTTTCTGACAGATTTAAGAAAAAAGTTGATACTCTAGAACAAGTGGATTTACCTTAAGTAGAATCTTGTGTTGAGAACTCTGCAAAATGGGAGGTTTCTGAGGAAGTTACTCCAGATAAGGTCATAGAAATAATTAAATCATTGAATAATACCTCAAGTAGTTTGAATTTATGCCTACTGCGGTGTTAAAATCAGTGTGTACTAATATTATTCCCTTCTGAGTAAATCTTTTTCTGAAGGCATTGTTCCAATAATTCTTAAACAAGCTGCTGTTAGACCTTCGTTGAAGGGTCCAGCATTAGATCCCTCCAATCCAGATAATTATAGATCAATTACTGTATTATCTTTTATTGCAAAAATATCAGAAAAGCTAGTCTTAGAACAAATGCAAAACTTTGTTGATGATCATGGTTTGTTGGACCAGTTTCAGTTTGGGTTTCATTATAAATTGATATTCTTTTGATTTCTGTTCTGGATTATGTTTACTGTGGCTTCAATCACAATTCAGAATTCTTGATGGCTACTCTGGGTATTTCTGAGGCTTTTTTTTGTTTGTTTGTTTGTTTGTTTGTTTTACTTTTTCATTTAATGAAATTTTCAATTATTACACGTCAAACACTTGCAACAGAAACACAGATATTCGATACAAGGCATTTCTCAATCAAGAACAAAGGGAAATAACAATTATCTTCCTCAGACTACAACATTGAGAGGGGAAAGAAATGTAAAGAGATACAATAAAGAAAAAAAAAGATCAAATTGTTAGAACATGTAATAACATGTTAAATTTCCCTTCTTTAATGCTTGAATCAACCTAATTGAGGAATTCCTTTGAGATCTTCAAGCCAATAAAGGCATGTAACCATTCTTGTTCATAGTATATATATTTCACCCTAAGATATTTTACAAGGCAATTGCAAGGATAGGCCAGTAAGAAAGATGCTCTTAAAGTATCCTGTCTTAAAGCCAGGAAAGCCTTTCTTCTTTCCTGAGTATGTCTCGTAACATCAGGAAACATCTATTTTTTTTTTTTTTGCAAGAAAAAAGTTTCTGTGAGTTACGGAAGTACATCTTCATAACCAAATTTAAATCTTGATCAAAGACAAAAGAAACAATCAGAGTGAGCATCTCTGATTCTTCAGAAAGCGAAGTTTCCAATACTACTGAAATATCTAAAGGTGTATTTCTTAATTGCAGATTTATATTTCAAAAGTAAACACAATATGCTTTATTTAAAGGAGGCAAATTTGTGGGGGAAAAAGTTAGCACGTCAACCAAATATTTTTTAAAAGCCTCTACAGGCGAAGTCCTGAAAGACCTTGGGAAATTAAGAAAACACAAGTTCAGTCTTCTGTTGTAATTTTCAATAGACTCAAGCCTTCTAGTTTTATCTTTCATAATAACAGTAGTCATATTTTGTAAACCTGTAAATTCAGTCTTAAGCACTTCTATCTGAGTTGAAAATTCCCTTTTGTGCTTTCCAAAGGTTCAGTTAAGTTGTCAGTCTCACTCACAAGAACTGAAACATCCTTTGCTGACTTTTCTTTGGTTCCATTCAACTTTTGAAGAGTGCCCCAAATGCTCTCCAGGGAAACCATAAGGTTTTACTGACTCCGGTGTACTCAGAGTTCTCCTTACAATCTCAATCTGACCACCGACTCCATCACATCCCGACCTGGGACCTGTTCTCGTATTACTTCTGCAGAGCAAACTCCAGCCAATGCTTGTTTGTCAGATGGGCACGGCGGTGGTTCAAGCACTGGGGGAGAGAGTGCTACATCTTGCCAGAAAGCAGGAAGCTCTCCTTCTTCCTGCAATGCCGGGCCCTCAACTCCAGAAGTAGCAGGAACCTTTGCTGTGAACCAGTTGACGGTCTGCTGCACAGGTGAGGAGGTTCTCACAGTCGGGGGAACTGTCTTGACAACCCCATTTCTTTTCATATGAGGCATATTGAAAGAGGTAAATCCGTATTAAGCAGAGAACCAGTCATACACAGCCAGCAAAGCACATGCTGCCATCTTGACCCTGCATCATTTCTGCAACTTTTGACACAGTGAATCCTTGGATATTTCAGGTTTAAAGTTAAAGTGGTTTGAGTCTTTTCTACATTAGCAACAATATCAGGTAAGATTAGGCTTAGATATATCTTTATGGCTTACTCATTGTTCTGCTGTAGCAAAGGGTTCATCACTGTCTACATTACTATTTAATATCTACATTGATCCTCTCGTCAAAGTTTTGGCTACCTTGGGGATTTAGTATCGATTGTATGCTGATGACATACAATTTTTTTTCCAATAAAAGACAATGTTTATTTATTTTTGTAGTGCCAGAGTATACCTGGTGGTAATTTGGCAGTGCCGCGTGCTGCCTGGTTGCTGCCAGGTTAACGCGGGAGCCCTTTCCGCCACCTCAATTTCCTATAGGAAAGCAAGACTTCCCCTTTACCAGCTGCGGTAAAAGGGGGCCTCGGCGTACGTGTAATACACACACGCCGATACCAGCGCCGCAGCTTGGTAAAAGGGGATGAAAGAGAATCAATTTTTTTTGTGGCAGCCCCTAAGTTGTGAAATTCTCTCCTGCAGTATTTGCAGCAGGCTGACGTAGTACTTATCTTTAGGAAACAATTAAAACCTTTCTGTTTCAGCAAACTTTTGATTAATTTACATATTTTTCTCAGCATGTAATTTTTTTGTTATTGAAAAGTATTCTGTTTTGTCTATGAATTGCATTGCGAATGTTGTGTTGTAAACTGCTCAGAATTGTAAATGAAGCAGGATATAATTTTTTTTTACCCAAATAAGGGGGTCTTTTACTAAGGTGTGCTAGCGTTTTGATCTCATGTTAAAAATCAGTTGGCACTGAACTCTGAGACACCCATTTTATTCCTATGGGCATCTCAACGTTTAGCGTCAGCTGATTTGTAGTGTGATCTAAAAACGTTAGTTCACCTTAGTAAAAGACCCACTATATAAGATGCAAGAGAAAAAATGACTGATATGACAAGTATGGTATTCTTGTATCAATAGCATAAAATAAATGAGTACAACTTTCAAATGCAATATTAAGAAACACAATTATATTTGTCAAATTCTCCTAATAAACTTTAGCTATGTTAACTGTATGTTGGAACCATGGCAGCTATGAACTCTAAGGTCTAAGGCTACTCTCAATTTCAGAAAAGCACCTGTAGGGTTGCATCAATTGTTCACATGACTCAATTCACTCAGGAACCCTTTTAGTAAGCCGCGTAGGTGCCTACGCATGTCCAATGCACGTCAGTTTGGAGTTACCACCCGGCTACCTCGTGGCCCGTGTGGTAATTTCGTTTTTGATGTGCATCTGCTACGCACCCCAGAAATCTATTTTATTTTCTGGCATGTGGCGAAAATCGGGCGGTAACTCCGATTTGACGCATGTAGGTGATTACCACACAGTTAACGCGAGAGACCTTACCGCTAAGTCAATGACTGGCAGTAAGGTCTCAGATCCAAAATGGACGAGTGCGCCAATTTTTATTTTGCCGCATGTCCATTTTCAGCAAAAATTTTAAAAAGGCTTTTTTTTTTTTTTTTTTTTTACAGGCGAGCTGAAAAATGGATCTGCATGCACCCAAAATACGCGCCCACACTAGCGCAGCCCATTTTTCAGCGCACCTTAGTAAAAGAACTCCTAAGGATTAAATATCTAACCTCAGTGTCTCTTCTATTTCTTTGTACTTGTGTGCATGCTAACCTCTTAATTCCATATAGTGCATTACAATTTAGGCGCAAATTAAGTTAACCCCAGTTATTAGTAACTAAGTCTCATTGCACAAAATGGGGCCTCTTCTAAATTAGCTCAACTCAGAATCATAGGAAACAAGACAACCCTCTAGAAAATAAGGACACTACTCTAGCGACACTCTCATATCTTTTAAAACAAATTTATTACCAGAGTTGTTTAAACACCTGAACCCTACAACTCAACGCAACTTATACCAGAACTGGACAAAACGTAACTCTTCCTCCTTGACTACCTAATTTACTCTGTCACTTATGTAACATTAACGCAATACCACTCTGTATTTCTTAAACCGGAATTGGTAATCGTCAACACAGTACTATGCAAGCCACATTGAGCCTGCAAAAAGGTGGGAAAATGTGGGATACAAATGCAACAAATAAATAAATAAATAGTATAGTTAAGGAAGTTCTAATTTTACAATAAAACATTTTTTAGGAAACACTGGTTACACAGTCTGTGGAAAGAAGATAAACTGTAACCACAATGAGAAATTTGACATGAATAATTTACTGACCTGCATGTACCTTATACGTATCGGTGTGACAAGTGCAACAATCATGTGTGTTTCTTTTCTGTACGCTTTTCTCTCTTATTGACTTGTAAACAAGTTTACTTTGGAAAACAATAAAAATGCATTTAAAAAAAATAACCCATCTTAATGGTAGCCCATATTGATAACTCCTCCCACCCCTTAGCTGTTACTGTTGGATATTAGTTCAAACTCCTCCCCCCTTTTACAAAGCCACGCTAGCGGCTGCTGGTGTGGTAATGCTGACATAGCCCATTCAAAGTGAATAGGCTGTGTCAGCATTACCGCACAGCTTTGTAAAAAGGGTGGGGGCTTATTTTTTAAATGTATTTTTATTTGCATTTCAATTTTTACGCATCTCAACATGTGACAAGAAAAAAAAGAAAATAAATAGAAAAATAATAATAAGAAAATATATGCACCTTTGGACCACAATTAGTTCAAACTTTCTTAATATGCACAAATCGATTGCATGCATGTTGATTTGTAGATTAACATGCATTAAATCAATTTTAACACACAAACTGAATATGCACTAATGAAAGTATGTCACTAGGAAAACCCTAGAAGTCTCCTTCGCAGAAAGATTCATATTGCTTTACTTGTAGCTATTTTTACCATATGGGTGGAAGCATGTAACTTTCTTTAATATAATTATTGTGAATTTTCCCAGGGGTTGTTAATAAGTGTTTCTTTAATATATGAGATCATTTTAAGGTAGAGATTCTCAGCTCAGTCCTCAGGACACACCCGGTCTCAGGTTTTCACTCAGGCTACCCACACTGAATAAGCATGAAATAACTCTCCATGCATTGCCTCCACTGTATGCAAATCTGTCTCATGCATTTCATTGTGAATATCTTGAAAACCAGACTGACTTGGTGTATCCTGAGGACTGGCTTGAGAACCTCTGCTTTATGGCAAACTACTTTTAAAAAAATATATATTTTTTTTAACTCTTATGTAGATTACAATCAAGTAACATACAGAAAAGTTGAGACACTGTAACATAAAAAACAAAAACAAACAATAAAAAATGATTCCAGAGAATCTCTTATCTCAATTTACCATCTAGTAGCATGTCTCTCTATAGAGCAGTGTTTCACAAACTGTTCCTGCAGTACCTCATAGCCAGTCTCATTTTCAGGCTATCCACAACGAATATAAATGAAAGAGGTTTGCATTCACAGGACAAAATGTTTTGGCTCATTTGAGCTTACCCCTCTTCTCTCCCCCACTCCCAATTTTTTGACTTTTTACAGTTGCTTTCATACATTTAATAAACAGTTTAAATGTGCATTGTTAACTTTTTAATGCTTGCTAATCCATTTAGCACACATTAATTCACAGGTTAATATGTGTTAATTCAATTTAGCATGCACAACATTTTTAAAGGCACATTAACTAACTGAATGAGCGCTAACGAATTTACATTCCTAACACACAGACACGAATACACACAAAGAGAGAGCTCATGTGTCTTCATCCTATGGAAAGTAAGAAGAACAGCTATTATAGATTATTTAAAAATATACATTACTATAATGAAAAGTGCAATCGCTTCATGTAGGATAGTGCAATTTTGAAAAATCAGACCATTTACTACTAGTACTGCTGCTACTTATCATTTCTATAGCAATACTAGATGCCAGTGGCGTAGCAGGGGGGGGAGGGCTGCCACCCAGGGCGGGGCGGTTCGCCGTTGCACCCACCCGGATGCAGCACGATGACACCCCCTCCCCCCAACCAGCTCCCGCACCCTACCTTTAAAAAGAATATCGGGAGGCGCTGCACCCTGCACATAAAAGAAATGTGGACCATCGGGTCTTCCCTCGCTGTCTGTCCCGCCCTCCGCTGACGCAACTTCATATTTCCGCAAGGGCGGGACAGACAGTGAGGGAAGACCCGATGGTCCACATTTCTTTTATGTGCAGGGTGCAGTGCCTCCCGATATTCTTTTTAAAGGTAGGGTGCGGGAGCTGGTCGGGGGGGGGGGAGGTGTCGATTCGCCGAGGGGGGGAGCTGGCAGGGAGCACACCCCCTGAGCTGACACCCAGGGCGGACTGCCCCTCCCGCCCCCCCTTGCTACGCCACTGCTACATACACGCATTTCTATTATATTTTGAACTAGTATAAAAGGCCCATTTTGGTAGGCAATGAAACAGGTGCTAGCAAGGTAATTCCACCCTCCCTCCCTCCCTGTCTCCCTCCAGACCCCCCTCCCTTGTTCCAGACTCCCCTCCCTCCCTCCTCCCTTCCTTCCGAGTTCCATACCCCCCTACCTCCCTCCCTCCCTCCCTTCCTTCCGAGTTCCAGACCCCCCTCCCTTGCTTTCCTTCCGAGATTCAGACCCCCCTCCCTCCCTCTCTTCTTCCCTTCCTTCTGAGTTCCAGACCTCCCTCCCTCCCTCCCTCCCTCCCTTCCTTCTGAGTTCGTCGGGTGGGGGAGTGTTCTGTGTTGCCCCGCTCCCTATCACTTGCTCCGAAGTGGCAGGGAGCGGCGCACTGACAGCGAAACACGCTCTGCGTGTTTCCCTATTCCTCCCCAGTACGTTCTAAGCTGCCTAGCAGACCACTTCCGAGGGATCCACGGCCCCAGGCACATTAGAACATTGGAGGTGAGAATTATTATATAGGATGTGGTGATGTGATAGTGACAACCTGGATTTAATGTTATTCCAGAAATTAGGAGATCCTTTTACTAAAGTGTGCTGAAAAATGGCCTGCGCTAGTGTAGGCGCGTGTTTTGGGTGTGCGCAGATCCATTTTTCAACGCGCCTGTTAAAAAGACCTTTTTTAAATTTTTGCCAAAAATGGACTTGCAGCAAAATAAAAGTTGGCACACGTCCATTTTGGGTCTGATACCTTACTGCCAGCCATTGACTTAGTGGTAAGGTCTCTCGCATTAACCATGCAGTAATCGCCTACACACGTCAAGTCGGAGTTACTGCCTGATTTTTGCCACGCGCCAGAAAATAAAATATATTTTCTGGTGCGCGTAGCGGACACGTGTTAAAAATGAAATTACTGCGTGGGCTACGCGGTAGCCGGGCGGTAACTCCAAATTGACGCACGGTGGGCACGCATAGGCGCCTACATGGCTTACTAAAAGGGACCCTAGATTTTTATAGTGACATCACAAGTCCAGCTCCAACTGTCATAGTACTACTGAAATCAATTACAAGAGCTGAGAATTCCGAAAAGGCCTGATCTCTACAACAGGTGCTGTTTCTACAATAACAACCCCCTATGGAAACTGATTCCAGAGTTCACTTATTAATTGAAAAAATATGCAGCAGTTCTCTTTGAAGCCAAAAGAACAGCTAATTAACTCAAGGGCTGATGCAGAAAGGCTGTGATAGAGCCATGCGTGAATGTCCCAGTGCACAGTTTTTCCTGCAAGCGTAATACCATGCCATGCACAAAGCTGATACTCTCAAATGAAGCACAGAAAACTTTCATAGAGGCCCCCAAACATCCACAAGAATTAGCACCCTCCAATATATATAACCATTAGCACTATGGACCTCAGCGGTGCACCTCACTGGGGGTGGGGGTGGGGGGTCTTTTACTAAAGCTTAGCTCGAGTTATCTGCAGCAGGGCCCATAGGATTAAAATGGGTCCTGCTGCAGATAACTTGAGCTAAGCTTTAGCAAAAGACCCCCTGGATCATAGTTTTTTTTAACAGCAAGTTTGGGAACCACTGACCTAAGCACCATTCTGTAAGGGCAGGTAGGTGCATAGGGCCAGATTCTATATATAGTGCCTGAAAAATCCCTACAGTAAACATTTCTGCCTAAGCATACTCTGTCAGCGGCATCTAGATTTTGGAGCAGTATATAGAATACATTTAGTTGATATCACAGCACCTAAAACTAAGAAACGTGGCAAAAATGCTGGCGAGTAGATTTAGGCACACTGGGGCATATTCTCTAACAATGCGTGTATATTTTAGAATGCCCATTTCCCCTCCTATAACCACGCCCCTTTTTGGCTGTGCGCATTAGAATTTAGGTACAGTGCGTTACAGAATATTATTGTCAATTAATTCTCATTATTGCTTGTTAAGACCTGTTAACAATGCTGATTAGCTTGTTAAGCCAATTAAGTTACACGCATTAGTATAGAATATGCTTGGATTTCGCTGCAGAATACTAGGCTCTGATGATTGTGGTGAGGACAGGCTCTGTGAACAGTGTAACTATCAGGTAAAATAGAAATGGCCCAATAGTTTCTAGGATGTGCATTTGTTTAGGAAGTGTCAACAACGTGTTGTTTCATTTTGTTTTAAAAATGAAATGAGATTTTAAAAATCCTGTGTGAAATAGTGCATGCAGTTGAAGAATAGTGTGTGCTATTGGAAAATACTGGGGTCCTTTTACTAAGCCGTGTAACATAACGTGGAGGGGCATAATCGAACGGCACCGGCCATCTCTATGGGTGGCCATCTCCGGGGCCGGCGTCATTAGTGGGCGGAGCCAACTGTATTTTTGAAAAAGATGGCCAGCCATCTTTTTCTTCGTTAATACGGTTGGGCCCGGCCAAATGTCAGAGCTCGCCGGGTTTGAGATGGCCGGCATCGGTTTTCAGCCATAATGGAAAATAATGCTGGCGATCTGAAACCCGGCCAAATCCAAGGCATTTGGTCGTGGGAGGAGCCAGCATTTGTAGTGCACTGGCCCCCCTCACATGCCAGGACACCAACCGGGCACCCTAGGGGGCACTTCTAAAAATTAAAAAAAAATAGCTCCCAGGTGCATAGCTCCCTTCCTTTGGTTGTTTAGCCCCCCCCCCCCCAAACCCACTCCCCACAGCTCTACACCATTACCATAGCCCTAAGGGGTGAAGGGGGGCACCTACATGTGGGTACAGTGGGTTTTGGGTGGGTTTTGGAGGGCTCCCATTTACCACCACAAGTGTAACAGGTAGGGGGGATGGGCCTGGGTCCACCTGTCGCACTGCACCCACTAAAAACTGCTCCAGGGACTTGCATACCGCTATCAGGGAGCTGGGTATGACATTTGAGGCTGGCATAGAGGCTGGCAAAAAAGTTTTTTTGTTTATTTTTTGGGTGGGAGGGGGTTGGTGACTACTGGGGGAGTAAGGGGAAGTCATCCACGATTCCCTCCGGTGGTCATTTGGTGAGTTGGGGCTCCTTGTTGAAGCTTGGTCATGAAAAAAAAGAGACCAAGTAAAGCTGGCAAAATGCTCGTCAAGCCTGGCTTTTTTTTCCATTATCGGGCGAAGCCGGCCATCTCATAAGCACACCCCCATCCCGCCCCCGTCCTGCCTTCACTACCCCAACGACACGCCCCCTTGATGTTTCGCCGGCTCCGTGACGGAAAGCAGTTGAACCCGGCCAAAATTGGCTTTCGATTATACCGATTTGGCTGGTTTCAGGAGATCGCCGGCCATCTCCCGATTTGTGTCAGAAGATGGCCGGCGATCACTTTTGAAAATGAGCTGGATAGTAACATAGTTAATGACGGCAGATAAAGACTTGTATGGTCCATCCAGTCTGCCCAACAAGATACTTTATATGTATACCCAAGTTTAAGCGCCTATGCATGCCCAATACATCTCATACACGCGTCAGAAAATCACGCCAGAAAATATTTTTATTTTCTGGCGTGTGGGTAGTAATTGGTATTTGGATGTGCATTGACCATTACCACCCAGTTAACACGTAAAATTTAACCGCTAAGTCAATGGCTGGTAGTAAGGTGTCAGAACCAAAATGGACGCGCATCAATTTTCATTTTGCCGCACATCCATTTTCGGCCCCCCAAAAAGCATTTTTTGCAGGTGCACTGAAAAAATGATCCTGCGTGTGGCCAAAACACGCGCCTACACTACTGCAGGCCATTTTTCAGCACACCTTACTGAAAGGATCCCTCTGTGCACTATTCACATGACAATGCAAAATGAAATTCTTTTTGCAACAAAACTAAAGAGATAAGAAAATTGGAAAGACAACAAAAGAAAACATAACAAAATATTTCCAGTGCACACTCTTAATAATTTCTCACAATTCTTTAGCAACAAGCACATTCTGTGGCAAGTGGTCAGTTTTGTGGCCTATAGGTGCAGTAAGATAGGAAAATGGAAAACTGAAGGTCTTGACTTAAACCAATCCTATTTACATGCAGTCTTTTTGTACAAAATGTTCTTATCAGCTTGTTGGCTTGATCAATATCATGTTTTACGTTTCACATATTGCTATAAATAGGGTCACTGTAGAGTCCTTACAGGGACTTGAATTATTTTTTTTAAGTTGGGTGTTACCAGGAAATCTAACATTAATCTCACTGTATTTTGAAGGAACTGATAAAGCATGAAATTAAAAATATTGCTGGTGATGTCATCTCTGTCACTGCAAAATTCCCCAAATCCAGTAAGTCAAATATTCCACTTTGGCGCTGTGTGGACAAGCTGATTTAGCATGCTGGATAACTTGAGGAAGTGCAGAATTTCCTCTTCTCCACTCACATATGTCTAACCCTGCGTTATGAAGATGAAAATCCTTCCTATACAAAATCAGGCCAGTCTATGTATAGCCTTCTTGATTTGTGTGGCTCCCCAGAAGCCCACACCCTGGGTTTGGTTTTAGATGAATTATACAAGAAACAAAGCTGTCTTAACAAATCTGAAATATTGTTTTGGCTTAAAGGGCAGGTTTTTTTTTTTTTTGTTTTATTTTGAGTTTTATTGGAAACTTGAGATCTCCCTGAACTTCTTTTTTTGTTTGTTTGTTTGTTTGTTTGTTCTTGTGATCATCCTGATAGGAAGAGCAGCTTTCTAGTTCTCGGGCTGAACCAATGTGTGGGGACATTGGTGGACCTAGAAACATTCATGACTTGTCCAATGGAAAGGGCTTTCTCTAACAGAATTTTTCAAGAAGTAGCATTTCCTAACAGTAGCATAACTAAAATCAAGTCTACTGTATACCCTCCAATAAAATTTTTTTTACCATATTTTGTTTTCTAATGCAACAAAATATTGTTACTATCAGAATCCTAATTTATCACTACAGGCCTGATATCCAAAACAAACTTATTCAATATAGGCTCATCATGGCACATCTATATAAATAATTCTCACCTCCAACGTTCTGAACCTCACTGTGTGGCAGGGAAACACTGAAGCCCTGTAGTCTTCTAGGCTGTCATCACCACTCACTCTCACTCTCACTCATAGACCCGCCCTCAGCCACGCCCCATCCACACATAATTCACAACCCCAACATTCTAAATGTAAATTTGTAGTTGCAAGATCCCATGAGTGTCTGCCCCGTCCTCGCGTCACAACGTGATGACGTGAAGGGTGGGGCTATGACACTCAGCCAATCGGCAGTTCCACCGCCCTCCGACGCTCCCCCCCCCGATGCACAGCCAGAAACAACGACCTACGCAGGGCCTCAACCCCCCCCCCGACGCACAGCGACAAACACCGCTACGCAGGGGGAGGAGTGCCGTCCAAACACCTGATCCGCCGGGACCCTGAAGCTGCCGCCCTCCACAAAAAAACTACCCACCTGCACCCTCCCAACGCTGCCGTCCTGTGCCCTCCAAACACCTCACGACACTGCCGCAGGAAAACCTTGCTAGTGCCTGTTTCATTGCTCACAGAAACGGGCCTTTTTTACTAGTTTGTAATATATACTACACTTAACCTTAAATGAGTGGTTTACAATAGGTAGACCACAGAACACTTTAAACCTGCCAAAACCTGGCCTATACTTTTCTCCTTGTTCACAAATCCTACTCTTCCACCATTCCTCATCCAGAGGGTCTTTTACTAAGGCGCGCTCACATTTTTGGCATGTGCTAAAATTGTGGGCGCGCTAAACATTAGAGACGCCAATGCATTCCTATGGGCATCTCTAACATTTAGCACGCCCACAATTTTAGTGCGCGTCAAAAATATGAGCGCGCCTTAGTAAAAGACGCCTCCAGTTCCTTGCCCTATGTGGAAGTTGGCTCTTTCACTCCGCAACAATGCCTCCTCCCTCTTCTTTTCATACTAGCCAGCCAGTGAGGGGGCCAACTCTGCTTCTATTATATCTTTCTTATCTCCTATCCACTGCTACTACGTGGGAGCTGGCATTGGCTCCACTCCTCTTCCTTTCCACCGTGCGTCAATTTGGAGTTACCGCCCGGCTACCGCGTAGCCCACGCAGTAATTTCATTTTTAACACGTGTCCGCTACGCGCACCAGAAAATATATTTTATTTTCTGGCGCGTGGCAAAAATCAGGCAGTAACTCCGACTTGACGTGTGTAGGCGATTACTGCATGGTTAATGCGAGAGACCTTACCACTAAGTCAATGGCTGGCAGTAAGGTATCAGACCCAAAATGGACGTGTGCCAACTTTTATTTTGCTGCAAGTCCATTTTTGGCAAAAATTTAAAAAAGGTCTTTTTAACAGGCGCGTTGAAAAATGGATCTGCGCACACCCAAAACACGCGCCTACACTAGCGCAGGCCATTTTTCAGCACACTTTAGTAAAAGGATCTCCTAATTTCTGGAATAACATTAAATCCAGGTTGTCACTATCACATCACCACATCCTATATAATAATTCTCACCTCCAATGTTCTAATGTGCCTGGGGCCGTGGATCCCTCGGAAGTGGTCTGCTAGGCAGCTTAGAACGTACTGGGGAGGAATAGGGAAACACGCAGAGCGTGTTTCGCTGTCAGTGCGCCGCTCCCTGCCACTTCGGAGCAAGTGATAGGGAGCGGGGCAACACAGAACACTCCCCCACCCGACGAACTCAGAAGGAAGGGAGGGAGGGAGGGAGGGAGGGAGGTCTGGAACTCAGAAGGAAGGGAAGAAGAGAGGGAGGGAGGGGGGTCTGAATCTCGGAAGGAAAGCAAGGGAGGGGGGTCTGGAACTCGGAAGGAAGGGAGGGAGGGAGGGAGGTAGGGGGGTATGGAACTGTCATAGTACTACTGAAATCAATTACAAGAGCTGAGAATTCCGAAAAGGCCTGATCTCTACAACAGGTGCTGTTTCTACAATAACAACCCCCTATGGAAACTGATTCCAGAGTTCACTTATTAATTGAAAAAATATGCAGCAGTTCTCTTTGAAGCCAAAAGAACAGCTAATTAACTCAAGGGCTGATGCAGAAAGGCTGTGATAGAGCCATGCGTGAATGTCCCAGTGCACAGTTTTTCCTGCAAGCGTAATACCATGCCATGCACAAAGCTGATACTCTCAAATGAAGCACAGAAAACTTTCATAGAGGCCCCCAAACATCCACAAGAATTAGCACCCTCCAATATATATAACCATTAGCACTATGGACCTCAGCGGTGCACCTCACTGGGGGTGGGGGTGGGGGGTCTTTTACTAAAGCTTAGCTCGAGTTATCTGCAGCAGGGCCCATAGGATTAAAATGGGTCCTGCTGCAGATAACTTGAGCTAAGCTTTAGCAAAAGACCCCCTGGATCATAGTTTTTTTTAACAGCAAGTTTGGGAACCACTGACCTAAGCACCATTCTGTAAGGGCAGGTAGGTGCATAGGGCCAGATTCTATATATAGTGCCTGAAAAATCCCTACAGTAAACATTTCTGCCTAAGCATACTCTGTCAGCGGCATCTAGATTTTGGAGCAGTATATAGAATACATTTAGTTGATATCACAGCACCTAAAACTAAGAAACGTGGCAAAAATGCTGGCGAGTAGATTTAGGCACACTGGGGCATATTCTCTAACAATGCGTGTATATTTTAGAATGCCCATTTCCCCTCCTATAACCACGCCCCTTTTTGGCTGTGCGCATTAGAATTTAGGTACAGTGCGTTACAGAATATTATTGTCAATTAATTCTCATTATTGCTTGTTAAGACCTGTTAACAATGCTGATTAGCTTGTTAAGCCAATTAAGTTACACGCATTAGTATAGAATATGCTTGGATTTCGCTGCAGAATACTAGGCTCTGATGATTGTGGTGAGGACAGGCTCTGTGAACAGTGTAACTATCAGGTAAAATAGAAATGGCCCAATAGTTTCTAGGATGTGCATTTGTTTAGGAAGTGTCAACAACGTGTTGTTTCATTTTGTTTTAAAAATGAAATGAGATTTTAAAAATCCTGTGTGAAATAGTGCATGCAGTTGAAGAATAGTGTGTGCTATTGGAAATACTGGGGTCCTTTTACTAAGCCGTGTAACATAACGTGGAGGGGCATAATCGAACGGCACCGGCCATCTCTATGGGTGGCCATCTCCGGGGCCGGCGTCATTAGTGGGCGGAGCCAACTGTATTTTTGAAAAAGATGGCCAGCCATCTTTTTCTTCGTTAATACGGTTGGGCCCGGCCAAATGTCAGAGCTCGCCGGGTTTGAGATGGCCGGCATCGGTTTTCAGCCATAATGGAAAATAATGCTGGCGATCTGAAACCCGGCCAAATCCAAGGCATTTGGTCGTGGGAGGAGCCAGCATTTGTAGTGCACTGGCCCCCCTCACATGCCAGGACACCAACCGGGCACCCTAGGGGGCACTTCTAAAAATTAAAAAAAAATAGCTCCCAGGTGCATAGCTCCCTTCCTTTGGTTGTTTAGCCCCCCCCCCCCCCAAACCCACTCCCCACAGCTCTACACCATTACCATAGCCCTAAGGGGTGAAGGGGGGCACCTACATGTGGGTACAGTGGGTTTTGGGTGGGTTTTGGAGGGCTCCCATTTACCACCACAAGTGTAACAGGTAGGGGGGATGGGCCTGGGTCCACCTGTCGCACTGCACCCACTAAAAACTGCTCCAGGGACTTGCATACCGCTATCAGGGAGCTGGGTATGACATTTGAGGCTGGCATAGAGGCTGGCAAAAAAGTTTTTTTGTTTATTTTTTTGGGTGGGAGGGGGTTGGTGACTACTGGGGGAGTAAGGGGAAGTCATCCACGATTCCCTCCGGTGGTCATTTGGTGAGTTGGGGCTCCTTGTTGAAGCTTGGTCATGAAAAAAAAGAGACCAAGTAAAGCTGGCAAAATGCTCGTCAAGCCTGGCTTTTTTTTCCATTATCGGGCGAAGCCGGCCATCTCATAAGCACACCCCCATCCCGCCCCCGTCCTGCCTTCACTACCCCAACGACACGCCCCCTTGATGTTTCGCCGGCTCCGTGACGGAAAGCAGTTGAACCCGGCCAAAATTGGCTTTCGATTATACCGATTTGGCTGGTTTCAGGAGATCGCCGGCCATCTCCCGATTTGTGTCAGAAGATGGCCGGCGATCACTTTTGAAAATGAGCTGGATAGTAACATAGTTAATGACGGCAGATAAAGACTTGTATGGTCCATCCAGTCTGCCCAACAAGATACTTTATATGTATACCCAAGTTTAAGCGCCTATGCATGCCCAATACATCTCATACACGCGTCAGAAAATCACGCCAGAAAATATTTTTATTTTCTGGCGTGTGGGTAGTAATTGGTATTTGGATGTGCATTGACCATTACCACCCAGTTAACACGTAAAATTTAACCGCTAAGTCAATGGCTGGTAGTAAGGTGTCAGAACCAAAATGGACGCGCATCAATTTTCATTTTGCCGCACATCCATTTTCGGCCCCCCAAAAAGCATTTTTTGCAGGTGCACTGAAAAAATGATCCTGCGTGTGGCCAAAACACGCGCCTACACTACTGCAGGCCATTTTTCAGCACACCTTACTGAAAGGATCCCTCTGTGCACTATTCACATGACAATGCAAAATGAAATTCTTTTTGCAACAAAACTAAAGAGATAAGAAAATTGGAAAGACAACAAAAGAAAACATAACAAAATATTTCCAGTGCACACTCTTAATAATTTCTCACAATTCTTTAGCAACAAGCACATTCTGTGGCAAGTGGTCAGTTTTGTGGCCTATAGGTGCAGTAAGATAGGAAAATGGAAAACTGAAGGTCTTGACTTAAACCAATCCTATTTACATGCAGTCTTTTTGTACAAAATGTTCTTATCAGCTTGTTGGCTTGATCAATATCATGTTTTACGTTTCACATATTGCTATAAATAGGGTCACTGTAGAGTCCTTACAGGGACTTGAATTATTTTTTTTAAGTTGGGTGTTACCAGGAAATCTAACATTAATCTCACTGTATTTTGAAGGAACTGATAAAGCATGAAATTAAAAATATTGCTGGTGATGTCATCTCTGTCACTGCAAAATTCCCCAAATCCAGTAAGTCAAATATTCCACTTTGGCGCTGTGTGGACAAGCTGATTTAGCATGCTGGATAACTTGAGGAAGTGCAGAATTTCCTCTTCTCCACTCACATATGTCTAACCCTGCGTTATGAAGATGAAAATCCTTCCTATACAAAATCAGGCCAGTCTATGTATAGCCTTCTTGATTTGTGTGGCTCCCCAGAAGCCCACACCCTGGGTTTGGTTTTAGATGAATTATACAAGAAACAAAGCTGTCTTAACAAATCTGAAATATTGTTTTGGCTTAAAGGGCAGGTTTTTTTTTTTTTTGTTTTATTTTGAGTTTTATTGGAAACTTGAGATCTCCCTGAACTTCTTTTTTTGTTTGTTTGTTTGTTTGTTTGTTCTTGTGATCATCCTGATAGGAAGAGCAGCTTTCTAGTTCTCGGGCTGAACCAATGTGTGGGGACATTGGTGGACCTAGAAACATTCATGACTTGTCCAATGGAAAGGGCTTTCTCTAACAGAATTTTTCAAGAAGTAGCATTTCCTAACAGTAGCATAACTAAAATCAAGTCTACTGTATACCCTCCAATAAAATTTTTTTTACCATATTTTGTTTTCTAATGCAACAAAATATTGTTACTATCAGAATCCTAATTTATCACTACAGGCCTGATATCCAAAACAAACTTATTCAATATAGGCTCATCATGGCACATCTATATAAATAATTCTCACCTCCAACGTTCTGAACCTCACTGTGTGGCAGGGAAACACTGAAGCCCTGTAGTCTTCTAGGCTGTCATCACCACTCACTCTCACTCTCACTCATAGACCCGCCCTCAGCCACGCCCCATCCACACATAATTCACAACCCCAACATTCTAAATGTAAATTTGTAGTTGCAAGATCCCATGAGTGTCTGCCCCGTCCTCGCGTCACAACGTGATGACGTGAAGGGTGGGGCTATGACACTCAGCCAATCGGCAGTTCCACCGCCCTCCGACGCTCCCCCCCCGATGCACAGCCAGAAACAACGACCTACGCAGGGCCTCAACCCCCCCCCCGACGCACAGCGACAAACACCGCTACGCAGGGGGAGGAGTGCCGTCCAAACACCTGATCCGCCGGGACCCTGAAGCTGCCGCCCTCCACAAAAAAACTACCCACCTGCACCCTCCCAACGCTGCCGTCCTGTGCCCTCCAAACACCTCACGACACTGCCGCAGGAAAACCTTGCTAGTGCCTGTTTCATTGCTCACAGAAACGGGCCTTTTTTACTAGTTTGTAATATATACTACACTTAACCTTAAATGAGTGGTTTACAATAGGTAGACCACAGAACACTTTAAACCTGCCAAAACCTGGCCTATACTTTTCTCCTTGTTCACAAATCCTACTCTTCCACCATTCCTCATCCAGAGGGTCTTTTACTAAGGCGCGCTCACATTTTTGGCATGTGCTAAAATTGTGGGCGCGCTAAACATTAGAGACGCCAATGCATTCCTATGGGCATCTCTAACATTTAGCACGCCCACAATTTTAGTGCGCGTCAAAAATATGAGCGCGCCTTAGTAAAAGACGCCTCCAGTTCCTTGCCCTATGTGGAAGTTGGCTCTTTCACTCCGCAACAATGCCTCCTCCCTCTTCTTTTCATACTAGCCAGCCAGTGAGGGGGCCAACTCTGCTTCTATTATATCTTTCTTATCTCCTATCCACTGCTACTACGTGGGAGCTGGCATTGGCTCCACTCCTCTTCCTTTCCATTGGCTATTCATGCTGTTCTACTGGTTTTCGTCCCAACTCTCTGCCCTGCACAGCAGCCAGGTCTGGTATTGATTCTCCTTCTGGCCTTCCTCTTCACCACCAGCTTCATAGTTCCATGTGGAAATTAAACCAACTAATATTCCTTTTTCCCAATTAGCAGCCCCACATACAAACTGATTCTGCTGCTGCTGCTCATCCTCAAATCCAGTACTCCCATGCAGGAACCAGTTCTGCTTCTGCTCCTCCTTCATCATCTCCTCCCATCTTCCTGTACCACACAGAAGCCCTCTTTGCCATCCCTCCACTTTGTATTTGCTGGCCCTATGCTGATATCGGCTCTGCTGCCATTTCGTCTCCTGCTTCTTCCTACCACACATAGGAACCAGCTCACTCAATGTTCCTTTTCCTTACTGTGTTCTACCCTCAGTATGGAGGAAACATGAAAACATAGAGGATGATGGCAGAAAAAGACCATACAACCAATCTAGTCTGCCCATCCATACCAACTGCTAAGCTCCACAATTCCTTCATCTCCCTCAGAGATTTTCTGTTTGTCCCATGCATTCTTGATGTAGATACAATCCTCATATCCAGCACTTCCTTATGTTTGACAGCCAGAAGAGAGGGAACTATATAGTAGATATTTCACAAGCAATAATATACAGCAAATTGGGAGAACCCACATGCATCCATTTTCCAGATTCTCAGTAAGAAATAGCATTGGGCTAGTTCAATTTTGACAAAGGTGAGAAGCCTGGGCAAAAAGAAAGTTTGTCCATGATAAGGTACTGGATTTTATAATTATCAGCTTTTTATGTGTTATGTTTGTTATATTTAAGTTTGTTTTATATGATTATGTGTGTTGGTTGTAAGCTGTCCAGAAACTGTCTGACGTTCATTTCTCAAATATCTGCCATCATGAAGCACTCATTCCACAAGCTTTGGATGATTTGCTCTATATGATCACTTTTAGATCATTCTGCTCTGAATACCCTCATCCACTCACTAATCATTAGCCAACTTGATTATTGTAAATGTGCTTTATCAAGGAATTAGATCAAAGGATCTCAAATGCCTCCAAATAGTACAAAACATGGCCATCAAACTAATTTCTGGATACAGGAAATATGATCATGTCACACCTCTTCTGAAAGAAGCCCATTGGGTTCCTATCCTCCATTGTATGATAAACAAACTCCTTCTACTAGTATACAAAATCCATGTCACTAGTGAACCTCTATTTCTCTCCTAATGCCCTACTGTCCGTCCAGAGCACTGTGTTCAACACAACAGAACACACTCATTGTTCCCTCATTCCGTGAAATTGACTAAGATTCCACCAGACATTCCATTTTCTCTGTCCAGAACTCTGGAATGCTCTACCAAACCACTTCAGACTCCATTCCTCCCTTCAACTTTTCAAGAAAGATTTAAAACCTGCCAGTTTGTGGATGCTTACTCTTAGGCAGGACTCTCTAGGATGTAAGACTGGACTGCACAACAGCCCTTTATGTGTTCACTCCTTTCTCTTTTTATCATTGTAGTTCTTCCCTCCTTTCCTTATCTATATAATCATTGTCCATCCCTTCTTTCTCCTCTCAGCCTCAATATTAAACTGTTAGCTGCACAGATATTTGCTTGATGGGTGGGTAGCAAATCTTTAAATAAACTTGAAACTTGTAGTTGGTGCAGGACTTGTAGTTTGTACAGAAGATTTTTTAAATAAATAAATAAGGAATCTGTTTTTCTCATTCGTAATTTGGGTTGTTCCAGAAAACACTAGACAGTAATAAAAACTCACTCTCTGCCTCTTTTCTCCTTTTAGGTCTATAGATATTTCTTTTCTTGTTTGTTCCAAAAATATTTTGGTCAAAAAATTAATATTTTCCTTTGATTATTTTATCCTAGCAAAGCACCCATACAAGTGAATACAGTTATTCACAAATAACAATTGTTTATTTTCTTTGATCTCAGAAATGCAAATCAATGGTCTTATTTTAACAATGAGCATTACATATCAGAATCGTCACTTGTCAATTATTATTATTTTTTTAATCTTCAAAATTTCAAAGTTTTAACCTTCGTTTATAAAAGTATATAATCATCTTATCTTTGAAGCAAGAAGTCAGCTAGGGGATTGGCCTTGACTTCTTGCTTCAAAGATAAGTTGAGTATATACTTTTATAAATGAAGAGTTAAAACTTTGAAATTTTGAAGATTTAAAAATTTAAAAATTGACCCGTGATGATTCTGATGTGTAATGCTCATTGGTAAAATAAGACCACTGATTTGCATTGCCGAGGTCAAAGAAAATATCTAAACAATTATTTGTGGAAAAGCTATATTCACTTTTAAGGGTGCTTTGCTGAGATAAATTACTGGATTGGTGCCCATTAAGACTTTTTCATTGCTTTTGAGCATTTTATTATTATTATTAGGCACATTCTATCCAGGCCCAAAGGAAATTGCTTCTCCAGTTGCATCAGTAGAAAGTTGCTACAGGTGCCACTTTTTTCTGAAGTTCTCATGTAAATGTATTATTATTCATTATAATGGAAATAAATTCATCTTTTCTGATCCATTCTATGAAGAAGCTTTCCTAATGGACAAATCCATGGGTATATTAAATTCATCTGTGCCTGGCAATGCCAAGGGGGGAGGGCGGATGAAGATGGCATCTGGCATTCTGTGAGCGTGCAGTTCTTTCCTCAGCTTTCTATGAGGCAGTCCGTTTATGGGAGGCAAAAAGAGGAAGGGGATTGGTTGAGGGTATGTATCTGCTTCTCTGCCTTCCCTGCTGGCTGGCCAGGTGTACCATCACCTCCAGCTGGGAACGTTGGCATCGGACTCTGGATCTCCGGTGCTAGAGGCGGCTCGGGAGCCTTTGACATCTGCTGTGTTGGCTCTGGATATATTTTCAAGTCTGGGAGAGTGACAGTCCCCATCAAACCCAACAGCTGGAAGATCTTCAGGGACCACGCTGGATGAAGACTCAAATCCGAGTACAGTGGGAGTGGACCTGGTGGGTATCCAGCAAGGACCCGGAACCCTAGAAGCTGGAAAGAATTGCCCCCTTCAGATGAAAGGTCGGGGTGCTTCTGGTCAGGGCACTTCTGGTCAGCGAGATCCAGGTGGTAATGTGGAGGGAGTAGTAACCGTTCCTGCATTTACCTTCACTTTGCAGAACCCTGATGAAATTTACTTGTCTTCCATTTGGACAGCCATAGAAGAGCTAAATAAACTTTTGGTTTCACGATTTTCTCTTCAGGCTACACAGAATTGTACTTTTTCTGATAAATTAACACTCTATTAGCAACAATTGGATTTGGTGAAAACAGATATTCAAAAAAACAGGATCCCAAATGGACTGTTTTTTAACAGAACTCTGTTCTGGTTAAAGATAATCTGTTCTTACATAATAAAGCTAAAGACATGGAAAATGCTTTGAGAAGAAAAAAAATTGCAATTTATTTTTCCTAAAGCCCCTAGGATTTCACCAAAAGAGATGTTAAGGAAATACTTTGTTGAGGCTTTGAAGCTTCCAGAAGTTAATGATCTGGCTATATTAAAGGTATATTATATTCCAGAGAAGCTGAAGCCTTCATTAGGTGTATCTCCAGATTCTTTAAATCCAGTTTTGGATACTGAGGTCATGGGACTAATTTTAGGCGTCAAATATAGAATCTACTTCTACTTTAATTATTACCTTAAGTTTGGAGACAGATAGAGAAAAAAATTTGAAACTTTTTTCCTATATAAGGACATTCTGTTTTGTGGCCTGAAAATGCGTGTGTTCCCTGATGTGGCTCGGACCACTCAAAAAAAGAGGCAACAGTTTTTCCTTTCACATCCCAGAATATTGCAAATAGGAAGTAGTTTTTTGCTGGAGTAACCCCTGTAAGTGCTTGTTAAATATTCTGGTAATAGATACAAATTCTTCTAGTCATCTCAGCTCTCCATGTTTTTGGCTGATAAAATGTCTGTAGCTACTTGTACCCCGAGTCAAGCTGCTCTTCCCCCCACAGTTCTGGGATGGCGCTTAGACTAGTTTAGAGTCATTGTGGTACTGTATAGGCTATGCTCCAGCTCAGACTTTCTTATTGTTACTATTTTAAATATTTTTCTTTGCTCCAGAAGTATTCGAAACTCTGCTCCCCTCATTATTTGTGGACTTTGTTGTTGTGGTAAAGGAATAGGATCTTGTGGAATTGTAATGATCTTCTTTTCCTTGGCTTTCTTTTTTTTCAACCATTGTACCTCATTTTCTTATGCAAGTGTATTCTTGTGATTGTATCTTTAATTTCATAGATTTAAAAAAATTATCTGTGCCTGATGGAATTTTGTGGAAAAGCATAATGATTAGAAGTATGGAGTCCATTCAAGAAGTTATGGTGCAGATTGGTTTGTGATACAAATATTTTCATTTAATTATTTCCAATTTTTATATACCATCTCACCATCCAACAATGACCAAAGTGGTCTATATCAAAACAATTAAATGTATACACTTGGATTCTATATATGTTGTTAAGAATTACACACACAAATTTGGGCATTGAGGGGTCCTTTTACTAAGGTGTGCTGAAAAATGGCCTGTGGTAGTGTAGGCACATGATTTGGCCACACGCAGGATCATTTCTCAGCGCACCTGTAAAAAATATCTTTTTGGGGGGGAGGGGGCAAAAATGGACCTGCGGCAAAATGAAAAATGCCGAGCATCCATTTTGGGTCTGAGACCTTGCTGCCAGCCATTGACTTAGATGTAAAGTCTCACGGGTTAACCAGGCGGTAACAGTCAACACATGTCAAAATGCCAATTACCGCCCGCACGCCAGAAAATAAAAATATTTTCTGATGCACGTATCAGATGCATGTCAAAAATGAAGTTACTGCTCGGGCCACGAGGTAGCCGGGCAGTAACTCAGAATTGGCATGTGTTGGGCACATGTAGGTGCTTACGCGACTTAGTAAAAGGACCCCTGATTGAGTAACAAGCCAATTAGTGGAAATAACTGGCAGCTAACTATTGGCATTAATTGGCAGCAATTTGAATTTATATGCGCATCTTGCTACGCACTATTCTATAAAGATGTGCACACAAATCTTTTAGCACATTGTAGCATTGTGCAGGGAGTGGCACAGACCATGTCACTGGATCTAATCGCTCTTGCACTCCACACTGAAGAAAAAAAGAAAAAAAAACACAATTCTGGATCCTACTCCAGTCCAGGATTTTTAACTCTCCAGCTTCAGCATTCACAAAGCAACCAAGTTCCAAAACAGGAAGGCTTTTACTCAGCAAAAAGATCACATTCAATAATCAGAGTTAAGTATACAAGTCTGTGGGAAAATCATCAAGCACTATCTCTGTGGAGTCTTGCCTCCCCAAGCATCAGGTATAGTTTATCAGCACTTACCCATGAGTCTCAAAAAACAGCACAGGTCTTTATAATATGTTGGCTGAGGACTCAAAAGGAAAAAAACCCAAAAGGTTCGTAACAGCAAGTTCATTATTAAGCACATCACTCACTGCTTTAATTAGGTTTTGCCACCAAAAGGATTTATGTAAAACAATACAGGTTTTAACATTTCTTCCAGCAACAAACTTTCAGTCTGAGTCCATGACTGTTCATACTCTTCCCATAGGTTTGAACCACCATTTCCAGGTGCAGTCTAGAGCTGTATCCTTAGAGTACCTCCTACTGACCAGGTGTTCTCACTAATCTGATCTCAGTTGCAGGCTATATAGGGGCTCATTTTCAAAGCACTTAGATATGATAGAGGTCTATAAAATAATGAATGGAATGGAACAGATGTGAATCGCTTGTTTACTCTTTCCAAAAACACTAGGACTAAAGGACACACAATGAAGTGACAAAGTAATAAATTTAAAATGAATTGGAGAAAATATTTGTTTACTTGTAATTAAACTCTGGAATTTGTTGCCAGAGAATGTAGTAAAATCAGTTAGCTTAACGGGGTTTAAAAAAGATTTGGATAGCTTCCTAAAAGTCCATAAGCCATTATTAAAATGGACTTGGGGGGAAAAGCTACTGCTTATTTCTAGGATAAGCATCATAAAATGTATTGTACTGTTTTGGGATCTTGCCAGGTACTTGTGACCTGGATCGGCCCCTGTTGGAAACAGGATGCTGGGCTTGATGGACCTTCAGTCTGTCCCAGTATAGCAATACTCATGTACTAATGTAATGATGAGCACTAATTGGCAAAAACTAGAATTTACACGCATACATTGCTAAGCGTATTCTGTAATGTCATGCACCTAAATTCTAAGATGCGCAGGCAAAAAGGGGTGTGCTTAGTGGTGTGGAAATGGGCATTTCATGGGTGTTCCAAAATCTATGTGCATTGTTATAAAATATGGGCCAGTGCATGTAAATCTATCCACAGGGACTTACACCAGCTTTTCGTTGGTGTAAATGGACGCACGCAGATTTAGTGGCATGAACTATGCCTAAGCATATTCTAAATACCATGTGTAGATTTAGATGCATTATTTAGAATATGCTTAGGTGTGATTGCCTAACATGCGTAAGTTTTAGGCACCATATATAGAATCGGGCCCATTGTGGATAAGTGTTGCGATTATTTTCTGAATGATTTTGAGATTAAGTTTTGATTTATTCAGGTGTCCTGAAATTTCAGTAAAGTATTTAATTCCATGAGTATATTTTAAAATGGTAAGTAAAGGAAGTAGGAATTCTGACAAAATTGTTTTTAATAATTCAGTCATAAATAAAACATCAGAAGGTTCTCGTTTTGATTAGACTTTTTTTTAATATATTTGAGGAGGTGCTAAAATTTGCAAAGCACCTCACATTAGCCACTCCTTGAAAGAGTGCATTGTCCTGTCATAACAATAATTTGTATTGTATTGCTATTGTATATGCTTAGACTCTGTTTATACTGTTTAATATGCAATGCCGCCACCTGCTGACCTTATCAGGAAACTGCATCAGTATCAATCCCCATCATTTTTTTGATTGGTGCAAGCAGCTAAAGAATCATGGGAATTTTTTCCTTTGAATCAGATTCTTCATTTTGCAAGCTACTTGCTTATCTCTCCAGAAACTTCAGAAATTGCTACTTCTTATCCAGCAATTCAACAGACCAGTGGTACTATACTCACGTAACCCCTCTGCGAAGTCACTTCAATGGTTTCCTATTGATTTCCAAATACAGTTCACTTACTCATCTACAAGTACATTCATTCAGCAGCTCCTCACTACTGCTTTGCTTCAGTATCTCTCTTCTCCTGTTTCTCCCTCAAAGAGAATTCTTTTGTAAGTTTTTGTAAAGACATCTTCTAGCATAAAGACAACTTCTAGTGAATGTCAAAAATGATGCCTTGCCCTGGGTCAACGATGGCCAGTGTTTCGTTAAAACTGCGTCAGGGTCCAGATGGCAACTATGTTTAATACAAGCACATGAATGCTAAACATACTTGCCATCTGCACCCTGACGCAGTTGTGCTCCCTCCTTTTCCTATCCTTGTTCCTCTTGTGTGAGTGATGTACTGCTTTCCTGTCATATTTTGTAGTTCTTTTCCTTTTTCAAAGTGTTTGTACTGTTGCAAACCGCTGAATACTGCTAGTCAATCTAGGCGGTATAGCAAAATCTCAATAAACTATTGGGTAGCTAAACTTGCGGTAACTGCTGATACACTAACCGATTTGCATAGGTGTGCCGACTCTCCGCCCCAGACATGCTCCCGCGCCAAAAAATTATTTTTTAGCGCATGGGTCAGGTGCACACGTGGCAAAATTACCACAGGATGCCTCAGTGCACCACACAACACACCATTATTTTGCTGCAATAGGCATGCCTTAGTGCTAACCGCAACTTTGTAAAAGGGCTTCTTAGATTGTGAACCCACTAGGTACATAAGAGATATATAAGCAGACTTTGCTGTACCACAGAAAGGTAGTATATCAAATGCATGACCCATAGTATGGCCTCTTTCCACTCTTCAGTGTGTTTGGGTGGTAGGTCAATTTGTAGTAGAAAATTTATATTTACTTATATTTTGCTCTCACCTCTTTTAGTAGTAGCTGAAGGTGAGTTACATTCAGGTACTCTGCATATTTCTCTGTCCCAGGAGGGCTCACAATCTAAGTTTGTACCTGAGACAATGGAGGGTTAAGTGACTTGCCCAAGATCACAAGGAGCAGCAGTGGGATTTGAACGGGCCACCTCTAGAGTGCAAGACCAGTGCTCTAACCACTAGGCCACTCCTCCACATATATTGATATTCTCTATGAGGAGGAGAGTATTATTGTTCTTGTTTTAGCTATACTGTATCAGTGCCTTTTACTTTCACTAGAGCGATATGGTGATCTGTATTAGGGATTTATATTTATTTCATTATGTTATTTGATGTATTTTAGTGTTTACTATAATTACCAATGTATTATGCTGTGTTAACATTCCTAAACATAAACTCTCTTAGGTCTCTCTTTTAAATGAGAAAATAGAGTGTGGGACCATGATCAAACAATTTGTGTATCAGAGGAATTTCAGTCAAAAGAAGTAAGGCTCTATCTAGGTATTTTCAACATAGAGGAAAGAATATCTTGACTTTCAATCTCCTCACTAATTTTATTGCCACAATTAAACCAGGGTTAAGTCAATGATTGGGATGATAAAAGCAACTAGGCTTTATTTGCTGTCTTTTATTTGGGGTTGAACAAACCAAACCAAACAGTCCTTTTTGTCCAGAGCTTTTTTCCTATTTCAAAGAAGATTTTACACAGCTTTCCTTCAACTTCAAGAAGTGTCCATCTTCTCAACAAAAGCAAATGACCAGGTGTGCCTCAGATTTCCAATCAAAATATTTTCTAAAGAAAGAGGATAATAAATACAATTTTTCAACTCTTCTCAATAAAGGGCCTATGTACTAAGCTGAGTTAGACAATCAATGCATGCTAACACTTTGGAAGCAATTCTGTGAAGGGCCATAAAAGGCACAAACATCTGAGTGCTAAGGTAGTGTTCTGTAATGGTGAATTTGAATGCCAAATCTGTTATAGAATGCTATTGTACGTTGGAAGTTATGCACCAACATTTAGGCAAACTCACTTTGGCCATGTCAATAGCTGGCATAAATGTGCACACCTAAATGTACCTTTCCTGCATACACAACTGACGGAAGTCTATATAACATACGTGCATCACTTGGCCCACCTATGCCTCTCCCAAGTAAACACCTTCTTGCAGTTACGAGCTAGAATAGTGAATTCTATATATGACACATACAAAAAAAATTCAGTGCTGAAAAAAAAGCGCTGTTCAATAAAATGCACTTAAATTTAGGTGCACTTTATAGAATAGCACTTATATCTGGGAATAACTTTAGGCATGGACATTTGCACCAACTGAAACCTGGTACAAATTGTTGCAACAAAAATTAGGCTCCCATTCCCATTATCCTACAACTATGTCCGCACATTAGGAATGCCTCCATTATGCCCATGACCCTCCCATTTCTGCGCCCTCTTTTTGAGTTCATGGGTTTATGCACATATATTGCAATAAATCTAATTAGTGCCAATAATTGCCTATTAAGCCAATTATCGGGACTAATTAATGTAGCTCATTAAATTGTACATGCAAATTGGGTGTACACCCAAATTTTTAGTGACTTTTATAGAATTTGAGGGTTGGAAGGGGGGGGAGTTATCAACATGGGCTACTGTTGTGTTGGATTATTTTGCTATAAATTGAGTTAATTACATGGTCCAATTGCATGCTGGGTCACACCTCCACATCCTTACACACACACACACACACACATATATATATATATATATATATATATATATATATATATATATATAGTGTATCCCAACTTAACAGAAGTCCGTGTTGATAACCTTAGGCAAGTTATAGAGTAACACCTAAATGCACTTACATGTGTACCTATTGTTTCAACCTCATTTTGGCATGTAATTACTGTTGTAGCATGAAAGATATACACCGAATTGGTCCTAATTTTTGGCACACTATGGGGGGACGTTATCAATGTGGGCTACCATTAAGACAGGTTATTTTACCACAAGTGGTGCTATTTTAGCACATTGTCTTATTGCATAAAATGAGACCCTGTGCTAAAATAGCACCACTTGTGGTAAAATAACCCATCTTAATGGTAGCCCATGTTGATAACTTTCCCCCTATACAGAAAGAGGGGGTAAATGAAGCTAATGAGGCACAGGATGGGGAAAATGCCCCAAAAGGTTAACATGGAAGTTTTGCAACTACTGTCCATTAAATGTTGAGCTGTTAACCCATGGTAACCTACAAAGGGAGTGTATAAAGTGTATAAATGATTAGAATAATATCATATACATGCATATGTATGCCCATATTCTAAGGATGTGCAAGCAAAAATATTTTGTTTTGCTGAGTTTCCTGTGTCATTTGCAGGTTTTTTCAGTATAGTTCCTTTTCATTTTATAAAATTTCATTTTGTTTTTATAAACTTTTGTTTCAGGATAAAAAAGTGGTTGTAGCTATTGCTCAAACAAAAAACTGCTTGTGTCAAACCACCACAACCCTCCCCCTGAGTCCACAATGACAACATGTACTTCCCTAAGAGCATCACCTGACACACCCCTGACCCCCCTCCCCCATGCCCCAGCACCAGCACCAGCATTAGGCAATGTATGACTCCCCCCCCCCCCAACACACATACTTACCAAAGAAGCAGTTGATCTCCCCCCTCCCCCTGATACTTACTGGGGTTTCGATAGCATAGTGTCAGGACAAGAATGATCCACCTTTGCTCCCAACCACATTGCACTAAAGGTAGCTGTAGCCCATGAACTGGAATACCAGGTGTTAGTGTATTGGAAGCAGGAGGCTTTGAAACACAAAACACATAATAAAAAGTTTTTTAGGTATATTAAAAGCAGGAATCTGGCAAAAGAATCAGTTGGACCGCTAGATGACTGAGGAGTAAAAGGGTCGATCAGGGAAGACAATGCCGTAGCTGAGAGATTAAACAAATTCTTTGCTTCGGTCTTCACTGAGGAAGATTTAGGTGGGATACCGGTGCCAGAAATGGTATTTGAAGCTGACAAGTCGGAGAAACTTAATGAATTCTCTGTAAACCTGGAGGATGTAAAGGGGCAGTTCTACAAAGTGAAGAGTAGCAAATCTCCTAGACCAGATGGTATTCATCCCAGAGTACTGATAGAACTGAAAAATGAGTTTGCAGAGCTATTGTTAGTAATATGTAATTTATCCTTAAAATCAAGTGTGGTACCGGAAGATTGGAGGGTGGCCAATGTAACGCTGATTTTTAAAAAAGGTTCCATAGGAGATCCGGGAAATTTTAGACCGGTGAGTCTGATGTCGGTGCTGGGCAAAATGGTAGAGACTATTATAAAGAATAAAATTACAGAGCATATTCAAAACATGGATTAATGAGACAAAGTCAACATGGATTTAGTGAAGGGGAAATCTTGCCTCACCAATCTACTACATTTCTTTGAAGGGGTGAACAAGCGTGTGGATAAAGGTGAGTCGGTTGATATTTTGTATCTGGATTTTCAGAAGGCGTTTGACAAAGTACCTCATGAAAGACCCCAGAGGAAATTGGAGGGTCATGGGATAGGAGGTAGTGTTCTATTGTGGATTAAAAGATAGAAAACAGAGTAGGGTTAAATGGTCAGTATTCTCAATGGAGAAGGGTAGTTAATGGGTTCCTCAGGGGTCTGTGCTGGGACTGCTGCTTTTTAACAAATTTATAAATGACCTAGAGATAAGAGTAACTAGTGAGGTAATTAAATTTCTCAGCTTGGAGAAAAGGCGGCTGAGAGGAGATGTGATCTATAATGAGTGGAGTGGAACGGGTAGATGTGAAGTGTCTGTTTACGCTTTCCAAAAATACTAGGACTAGGGGGCATGCAATTTCCTGGGAGTGCCCTTACTGCCTCCTATTTAGGAGGCGGTTAGGGCTCCTACAGTAGCCTAGCAGTAATCAGGCAGAAAAAACGTTTTGACTCATCGGAAATGGCATATGGTGGGGGCTAGAACTACCACCAGGCTCTACCAGGAGCCCGGCAGTAGTTCCGGATCACCAAGGGCAAGTCCATGGTAGGCTTGCCACACTTTGGTAAAAAGGCCCCTTTCTTCTTTACAATTAGTACATTTCTTTTTGATAGGAAAGTTCAATCAACATTTTCCAGGTTTTTTTTTTCTTTTTTGTGATGTTAGAGGCAGTTTGGTAAGGGATGGGTCTAAATTATAATTCAGGTTAATAAGTAAGGTGTTATTTTTTGTCCCCTTAGATTATTTTATTCATGTATCCCAATCCTCCCTGTTGATATGGGTTTGGTATTAGGAGCATTGATGCTTATTTTACTGTATTCTTGTTCTTTTTAACTTTATATTTCCTGTTTTATTTCTATTTCTGATCTAAAATGCTATAAAAAAGGGAAATAGTTTTTCATTCATGTCACTATAGATCGTTTTTTTTTTTGAGGATTTCAGAATGAAAATTTGTGTCAGCCGTATCATTAAGCTGAGAGTATTGGATGAAGAAATTAACTAGTGTAGATTCATTATAGAGAGAATCTTTTAGCTTGGGAGAGGGGTGAGTGTTGATATAATTCTCATTTGCTGAATCTCTATTGACTTTAATCTTATGTACCTGAAGTCACATCTGAGTGGCTGATTGACTTGGCTTCCCAAAATCTGAGCCACATCCCACAGTGCTCAATTCTCAGTTTTGACCCAGTGCCTTGAATTGCTACAAGACACAATACTGACATGCACTTTCCATCCAAGTGCTATATCATTGTTCTTTGAAGTTGACCGTTAAGTGAGGTGGCTACTGAGAGCATAAGAAATATTTTTGTTCATTATCCATCCATTCACATCAAACATAGGAAGAGTAGCCTAATGGTAAGTGCAGTGCTCTGCGAACCTGAGGAACTGGGTTTGATTCCCACTGCAGCTCCTTGGGCAAGTTATCTGCAGCAGGGCCCAGAGAAATAAAATAGGCCCTGTTGCAGAAAACTTGAGCTAAGCATTAGTAAAAGACCCCCCCTTAACCCTCTGTTGACCCTGGTACAAAATGAGTACCTGTATATAACAGTGGCGTAGCCAGACTGCCAGTTTTGGATGGGCCTGAACCTAAAGTGGGTGGGCACAAAATTTTCTCTCTACCCCCCCTTCCCCAGCAAAATGTAGTCACACTAATCAGATACATTTGTAACACAGGGGTAAAGTACTGCTTTCAGTGCATCAGGTTTCAGAAAATAATTTATTTAATAGCCTAACACCCTTTTCAATGAGCTTTCAGAGGCCAAAATCTCCTGCCTCAGGTCAGTATAATGCTGTTATGGTATCCTCTCCTGACCTAAGGAAGGAAGTATTGGTCTCTGAAACTTTATTAACACAGGTACCATATTACTTTATCCTAAATTAAAAATAAAATTATTTTCTTTACCTTTGTTGTATGGCCATTTACTTTTTCTCATTGTGTTGCTCCCAGTCTCTAGATTCTGCTTTCCTTCGTCTTTCTCTTGCCAGGGTTTCCTGTCCATTCGTCACCTATGGCTTTTCATCTTTTCCTCACCCTTGATCTCCACATGCCCCTTCCTCTTATTCTCCAGTCTTTCCCTACTCTGTCCTCTCCCTCTTTCCATCCAGCAGCTCCCCTCTTTCTCTCCCCATCCTTCCAGTGTCTCCCCTCTTTCTTTTGCATCCAGCGTCTCCTTTTTCTCCCTACCCTTCCATCCAGTGTCTTCCCTCTTTCTCTCCTTATCCTTCCACTCATCTACCCTCTCTCCTGATCCTTCCATCTAGTGTCTCTATCTCCCCTCTCCTTCTAGCCAGTGTCTATCTCTCTACCCTTTTCTGTTCAGTCTCCTCCCTCTCTCCACATCCTTCTAGTTTCTCCGCTTTTTCTCTGCATCCTTTCATCCATCTCCCCTCTTTCTCTCCCTGTTCTCCCATGTCCAGCAGCTCTCTCCCCTCTAGTCCGTTCTTCCTCTTCTTCCCTTGTCCAGCAGCTCTCCAGCCCCTTCCTCCTCTCCCTCCCATGTCCAGTAGCTCTCTCCCTTCCAGCCAGTCCCTTCTTCCTCTCCCTCCCATGTCCCAGCAGCTTTCTCCCTTCCCTCCAGTCCCTTCTTCCTCTCCCATGTCCCAGTAGCTCTCTCCCTTCCCTCCAGTCCCTTCTTCCTCTCCCTCCCATGTCCAGTAGCTCTCTCCCTTCCAACCAGCACCTGTCCCTTCCCACTCTCCATTCAGTAACTGTCTCTTCCAAATCTTCCTCCTCCCCTTCTTTCTGACTCTTTCTTTCAGGATCCCATCCAGCCCCTCTCTCCTCCTTCCAACCAGCACGTGTCCCTTCCCTTTCTCACTCTGACCCTCCCATCCAGCTCCTGTCCCCTCTGCCATCTTCCCCTTTCCTTCCAGCATCTGACCTCTTTCCCTTCCCCTCCCTCTGACACCCCACTGCTGCTAATGCTCCATCTTAAGTGCCTCGCGTCTGCTGCTCTGTCTGCCCTGCTCTGCCTGCAGCTGTAAGCGATTTGCTCGTCGGTCCTTCCTTCACCGTGTCCCCCCCTCGCAGAAATAGGAAGTTACATCAGAGGGCGGGACATGGTGAAGGAAGGGCTGATGAGCAAATCGCTTTACAGCTGCAGCAGTGCAGAGCAGGGTAGAGAGAGCAGCTAACACGAGGCGCTTCACCGTCCAATTCTTCTTTTAAGGTTGGGTTCCGGGTGGTCTGCTCCTGGACAGAGCTGTGACGCCGGCGGGGCGGATCGCCCCACCTTGGTACGACGATGTTGGGGCGGGCCTGGAAGGAAAGTGGGTGGGCCTGGGCCCATCCAGGCCCACCCGTGGCTACGCCCCTGGTATATAATATGTAAACTGCTTTGACTGTAACTACAGAAAGGTAGTACATCAAATCCCATCCCCTATCTGGCATCTGAGCCAGATTGATATCAAGCAAAGGCAGCTATAAAAACTTGGATTTTGATCTAAATCAGGATTTAGTAAACTGGAAATCTGGACAGAAATCTAAGTCAGAATAATTTGGGAGCTGAAGTTTCACAGCTGGTTCCAAGTGTGTCATGCTTAAGCAGTTGTATGTGAAAAACAAAGTGTGCTTCTAATGAACTTTTGCTAAATTTTAAGCCCTCCCCCAAAGCAGCTTAGAAAAATAACTGCAGGAAGGTGAAAAGCATCCTGCCTTCACATTCCTAGCTCTGTGTTAGCAACCACATAGGTGAGGAGTGTGGATTGCCTTTTCTAGAACTCCCGCTATTTCAGTGAAAGGGTGTGATCTTGCTGCATTAACTTTCCCAGAAGTACTTCTGGGATTTAAAGCAACTCAGAGGGGCTGTGAAATGTGTTCCTTGTCTCACTCCTGGCACAGTTGGTTCCTGAGGCTCGGGTCATACATAGCTCATAGTTCCTATTGAGATTTCCCTGAGGGCTTCTGGACTCCTGCAGTAGCTAGGGTGAACTTGGAACAGGAAATTGCATTTATACTGTTGTCCTAAAGTCTGGTGTTCATCTGTGCAATGAAAAACAATACTCGGGAACATTTAGGGGGTAATTATATAAAGCATTTTCTGCATGTAAAACATGTTTTTTTCACTTGGAAAATGGCTATTGTGAAATTGTATTGGGGTTTACTCACATAAAAAGTAGACACACTCTTTTATGCTTACATATACAAGGGCATTCCCAAGCAAGTAGTTTGAGTTGCAAAGTATGCATATGCTTTACTAAATACATGCAAACACGTATGAAGGGCAATTCTATAACAGGGCACTACAGTTATGTTCCACTTGTGCATGTAAAGTACAGGAAACTGACTCCTACACATGTAATTGGGAGCAATTCAACTGAGTGCTATTCTGTAAGGGTGCATACACCAGCATAGGGCCAGATTCTATATAAGGCGCCTAAAAATTCCACACGGTAAACATTTTCACCTAAGCGTATTCTATAAGATTTAGGCACGGTATATAGAATATGCTTAGCTGATACCCCAGTGCCTAAAACTATAAGCATCCATTTACACCAATGAAAATATGGCTAAATCCCTAGGCGTAGATTTACACGCACAGGGCCATATTCTATAACTACACACATAAATTTTGGAATACCCACGAAATGCCCATTTCCCCACCCATAACTAAGCCCCTTTTGAGGGGAGGGAAGGATCACTGGACATGGATGAGATGGGATGGGAGGGCAGAGGAGGGGATGGTAGAATCGCTGGACATGGAGGGAAGGAGAGAATCGCTGGGCACGGAGGGGAGGGCAGGGAAGAATCACTGGACATAGAGGGGAGGGCAGAGGAGAATCACTCAACATAGAGGGGAGGGCAGGGGAGAATCGCTCGACATGGAGGGAAGGAGAGAATCGCTGGGCAGGGAGGGGAGGGCAGGGAAGAATCACTGGACATAGAGGGGAGGGCAGAGGAGAATCACTCGACATAGAGGGGAGGGCATGGGAGAGAGACGAGAAAACGCTTAGACAAAAGCCTTGCTAGGGCCCATTTCATTTGTTCCGAAATGGGCTTTTTTGCTTGTCTAAAATAATGTTTTAAGCAATACTAGTGACCAATATATTAATTTTCAACTAATGGACCATCACATCTACTGTGCTTCATAGATAAATATCTTGGCACTTTTTATCATCAGTCCATATGATTTTTCATATAATAAGGGAAGTGATGTCTGTCATATGAAACCCCTCTATAAAGAGGTTTTAAGTAGGAGATGGTTTTTGTCTTGGCATTTTGGTTTGTGAGATTTCTGTCAGTTTTGATGAAGCATGTCTGTGAGCCAAAGACAGGATGTCCATAGCAACCTGTGCTTAGGAGAAGGGGAAGGAGCTTTCCTGAGAGAGAGTAAAGAATAAGTGATTTCTCTGTTTAGGTGCGGCAAGAGTGGAGGAGTGGCCTAGTGGTTAGGACTGTGGACTTTGGTCCTGGAGAGCTGAGGAACTGAGTTCAATTCCCACTTCAGGCACAGCAGCTCCTTGTGACTCTGGGCAAGTCACTTAACCCTCCATTGCCCCATGTAAGCAGCATTGAGCCTGAAAGCATGGGGTACAAATGTAACAAAAAATAAAAAAAATTTCTGTGAAACTTGTCAGGAGTGCAGGTCACTGGAGTTGGCCCAGGGGGCTCCTGCTAGGGACGTTCCTGAGGAAGCATTACACATTCTCTCAGATCATTCTTCAAGTGCTCCTTCTGTGGCTCCCTCACCACTGTACTTGACTGTTTCTTTAACCTTGCCCCATACATTTGGCTTTCCCACATCTCTTTATTTATTTAGATTTAGCTCACAAATTTTCAGTAGTAGCTCAAGGTGATTTATATTAGGCATAATAGGCATATCCCTGTCCCAGGAAGGCTAACAATCTAAGGGGTCCTTTTACTAAGGTGCACTGAAAAATGGCCTGCGATAGTGTAGACGTGTGTTCTGGGCTGCGCAGAATTATTTTTTAGTGCACCTACAAAAAATGCCTTTTTAAAATTTTTGCCAAAAATGGACGTGTGGCAAAATGAAAATTGCCGAGCATTCATTTTGGGTCTGAGACCGTACCGCAAGCCTTTGACCTAGAAGTAAGGTCTCACGCGGTAACCAGGCAGTAATGGTCTACGTGCATTAAATTCCACTTGACGTGCATAGCTGCCGCGCATCAGAAAATAAAAAATATTTTTCAGATGCGCGTAGCAGACACGCGCCAAAATTGAAATTACCACAAGGGCCACGTGGTAACTGGGTGGTAACTCCAATTTAGCGCACGTGGAGGGGCATAATCGAACAAAAACGTCTATCTCCATGGGCGTTTATCTCCAAGAACGGGTCCATGAAGGGGCGGACTGAACCGTATTTTCGCAAAAAAAAGACGTCCATGTTTTATTCGACAATTTGTGAGCTGGGCGTTTTTGTTATTCAGTGATAATGGAAAATGAAAGCGCCTAGCTCAAAAACGAATAAATCCAAGGCATTTGTTCATGGGAGGGGCCAGGATTCGTAGTGCACTTCACATGCCAGGACACCAACCGGGCACCCTAGGGCAGTGGTGGCGAACCTATGGCACGCGTGCCAGAGAGGGCACGCAGAGCCCTCTCCCTTGGCATGCGCGCCTGTCGCTGGTCCGCCCACGCTCCCTTTTTCCGAATAGTTCGTCGCCTCCCGCCCTCTCCAACCCAACAAATATCAGGCCGCCCGCCCGTCCTCCCTCCCTCCCTCCCTCCCTCCCAGCACCAGGAACCTCCCTCCTCCTGTGAAATTTTAAAAGCCTACCGTTCCTCGGGGTTAAAGCAGCGTGCAGCGCCGGCAGCGAAGAAGCGCGTGTTCTTCGCTCGGCGCGCCTTCGGCCTTCCCTTCGGTTTCTCAAGATCTGGTCCCAGCAAAGTTGAGCAGTTAAGATAGGCCGCTTAAATAGCAGGCCTATCTTTAATCGCTAGAAATTTAACCGTCCAGCGCTGAATATACGCTTAGCCGGTTAAGTTGTTGCGGCCATACCTGACACCGGATATTAAGTGCCGGTCACTAGATATTGCCTGGCATTGAATATCTGGGGTCAGTGCCGGCAGAAGCAGCTAATCGCACTGCTTGATGCTGGCTGAATATCAGGGGGTATATGTTATGCTCACATCTCCAGCAAATACAGCAGAATTTTGTTATAAGGGGCTTCTGGGGACTGATAAAAATCATCCTTTATATCTGAGGTCCATTACATCCAAACTGTGCATTAATGCAGTCACTGACTCTTCATACGCTTGCTTTAGCTTTTCTCTTTCTTACCAAATCTGATTTACTGTTTGTTTTGCAAGATTAAATCTAGCACATAAGACTGACTGTTTTTGATCATTTTTAATGTCACTTATTATAGCAATTTTTGCTTCCAAATCTAGTGCAGTTTGTTTATATTTGTCAGACATCATTCTATACACCGCTGTTAGGACCAGCCACCAGTGAGTTCACTCGTAGTGCAACCGTCGTGTTAGTCTCTTATACATGGTTCAATGAAGCCTTGAGACTGTGTAAAGCGCTCTTATAACCAGAAGTCCATTATAACCAAACTGAAATACATGGGATGTCCTATTCTTTCAGCAGGGACTAAAAATGTACTCCACTCTATCCAAGTGTCCCTTATATCTAGATCCCTTATAATGAAGTTCTACTGTAGGTGTAAGCACTGGCATCAGCTGTGTGGCTAGTGCATTTAATTGCATACCCACCCTTATGAAGAGATTCACCCAAGCCAATGTACAACAGCTACAACCTGACGTAATAAAACTTACACTTTTGTTAATAGCTTAACAATAGTAAAATGACCAAATATAAGTATAAACTTGGAAATGGCAAATTGATTTCCACTGCAGCTCCCTTTGACAATGGGCAAGTCACTTAACTCTTCATTGCACCAGGTACAAAAGTTACAGTAGATTTTGAGCCCAGTGGGGACAGAGAAAATACCTGTATATAATAAATGTAAACTGCTTTGATTGTACCACAGAAAAGCAGTATATCAGATCCCATTACCCTTAAATGTATAATACATGTCTTGTCAGAAGTATACACATTAAAACAGCACAGCACATATAACAAAAATATGATAAATACCAGCAAGGTACAATTGATACATCATTAATAGCATACAGGAGCATTCATATAACACAACTGTACTTATTATTTTTATTATTATTTATTGCATTTGTATCCCACATTTTCCCACATATTTGCAGGCTCAATGTGGCTCACATATTTTTGTTAGCATTGCCAGCACATTAGAATATTCATATAACTTAGATATGATAAACACAGTGTCAGCACAATATAAATCGCACACCTTACTAGTGCTATATCAGAGAACGGAAGGGAGGACGGATTAAAAATTAATCTAATGTCATATTTTGAAATACTGAACAATTTGTATATGCATTCAGCACAAACAAAAATTTGCATATTAAAAGGGGCTGTGGATTGATGATTATAAACCATGAAGGGACATAGTGAAATGTAATGAGTCTCATGTTTTGTATGATGGTCCTTAGAAAATAATTTTGAGTTCATAGTAGATTTGAAAAAATGAGGTTTAATTTTGTTCTATGGTATTTGTACATTGGATCATTCCCAGTTTGTATCTAAGACAGTTGTATTAAACAGTATCCAGGAATTTCTTAGAGTTTATTATAAAAATGATATTTATAAAATATAGACATACGAAAAAAAACCACAAAAATTAACATGCAAAACACGGTCATGCATGTGAAAATCTTTAAACTACAAATTGCTTCCTGTTGAGTTTTACAGTCTTTATGCTTTGTACCGAAGGTACAAAGCATTCACAAAACCTTTTTTTAATGGTCAATGTTAGTTTTCAGGACAATATTATAACTATGTTGATCCCTATTGTTTAAAGCAGAACTGTCAGACAAAAAAAAAAAGAAGCTCCTGTTATCGAGAGATCAAGGGAGAAATACCTTCCTGGGAAAAGAGGAAAGAGAGACTTCCTATTCACTGTGGTATCAGACAGTCTATCAGGAGGTTCACAGGCACATGCAAATGTTTTTATATTGGTAGCAAGTCCAGGATCAGCTTTCAGTATTTTAAGAACCAAGTTTGAGTCCTTGAAGTGACACAAAACATAAGAAACTCCTCAGTATATGTCACCTTATTGCTAGATCTTAGGATCATATAATTTTTTTAATTTGTTTTTTAGTTATACACATGATCAGTTATAACCACAATACAGATTCAACATTCATTGTGCTTTACATCCTCTCTAAAGTTTACAGTGGGTCAATAGGTTATTGTTCAAATAGCTAACCGAACAGTATAATGTTCAACTTAGAAACTCCAATGTGGTTCTCGGGAGGTATCTAATACTGGGTTAGGTTTTTAGGTGACATGGAGGCAGCTTTTTGGGTGTTATTCAGTCCAGCGAGTGGAGGGGGGGGGGGCTGGTCACTTGTGGAGGCTTGCTTAGCCCAGGTTGGGGCTTGTCCATCTTTCTAGGGGTTTCCACGTTGTCCTAAACCAGTGATTGAGGTCATACCAGCGTGCCACTGATTCTTCCATGTCTCTGATCCATAGTACCTTGGAATGCATTTTGTTGTAGCAATGGGGGTGATTATTATTTCAAGCCTTGCGCAATGACCAAACATGCTGCCAGTAGTAAGTGTGAGGCTACGTCATTTCTTTGTAAACATTTACTCTGTCCATCTCCCAGGTATCCCAGTAGCATTGTTTCTTTCCTGAAGTCTAATTTGGTGCCTGTAATGTTTTGTGTCTGTTGGTGTACCCCCTTTCAAAAGGTTTGAATGGATGGACATTTCCATCAAATGTAGTCAAAAGTTCCTTGTCAGTCACAGAGTCTCCAGCATGTGTCAGTTATGCTGTTATTACAAGCATAAATAGTAACTGAGGTGATGTAGGTTCTGTACATGATTTTATATTGCGTGTTGACCTGCGAAAGACAGTGAGAGACCTTTGCTTGGGCACTCCACATTTCTTGCCAAGTCTGTTGGGTTGTTTCTAGGCCTGATTCTGTTTTACATTTTATTATATAATTGGCCTCCTGTGTTTCCTTACTCAGTGCCTACCCTTTGATAAATAATGTCAGCAAATGGTTAAAAAAAAGCCTTCAGTGTACTCAAAAAAACCTCAGGAGAATACAGCATTGCTTCAGTCGAGACAATTTTAGATTATTGGTACAATCTCTCATTCTTGCACAAATCGATTATTGCAATGTATTATTATATGTAGGCTGTGCCACATCAATTAGAAAAAAAGATACAGACAGTACAGAACGTTGCAGCTAGACTGATCTTTTCTAAATCAAAATACGAGAGAGTAACTCCTTTGTACATCACATTACACTGGCTACCATTTGAAGCGAGAGGAATTTTTAAACTGTGCACCATGATACACTCATTTCTACATGGCAAAAATGCCAGAATATCTAAACCGTTGGATAATACTATCCGAAAAAAGACTGAGAAGAATGAAAGGAAATCTTCTGGACCTAGTATTTCCATCAACAAAAGGTGTCAGATTTAAGACTGTACACTCAACAACTTTATCCTTTTGGTAGCTTTTCCCTGGGACAGAAAAGCAGTGCTGCAGGGGCGCTTTCTGTCAGGTCTTTGCCCTCTAAACCAACCTAGTGTTGATCTTCTAACTCAGCATATCAGTGTAGGACTAAAGTAACTTGTGCTGCTTGGTGGTATCTGTAAAAGTATGGGACTCTTAGCCCTCCCCCCCCCCCCCCATGTCTTTTGGTAACTTGAGTATTCTTAGTGCTACCCTGCAGTGGCGTAGCCACAGGTGGGCCTGGGTGGGCCGGGGTCCATCCAACAGTAGCACAATACTGGCACCTTCGTATGCTCAGTTTTCAGTGCATTCCTGCTGCAGACTGCCAAGGTGGAGACTGAAGAGAATCATTTTCCCACCAACTGAGATATTTTTTTGATGTGGGGGTGTGGGAGAGAACATTTGGTGCCCACCCACTTCTTGCCTAGGCCCACCCAAAATCTGCAGTCTGGCTACGCCCATAGGCGCCCCGTATACGAGGCTTGGGGAGGCTAAGCCTTCCCAGCCCAGCTGTGACCTTCCCCGTGGCCCCACCTACCTCCTTCTCTAAATGCAGCCAGACTCGGAGACAACACTCTGGACGAAATCTTCTGCTGCCCGCTTCTGTTGAGCAGCGCAGCGGCAGCCAGGAATGAGACGTACGACCCGCTGCCGTCGCTACTCTCCACAGCCAGCATAACAGAAGAAGAAAAAGAAGTGGGGCCGCAGCAGCCTTCAGACATGCGCTGTCGGCTCTGCCGGTCTCTGCCCCGTGACGTCAATTTCCCATTCCGGGGGCAGAGGACCGGCAGAGCCGACAACGCATGTCTGAAGGCTGCTGCGGCCCCACTTCTTTTTCTTCTTCTGTCAGTGCTGCAGCAAAGAGGCCCGGGCCGGAGGGAGAGAAGAGAACGTGGTCACTGGCGGGAAATGGTAGGAGGAGAGAGAGGGAGAGCAGAGGAGAGCCAGGGGGCATGGATAAGAGCAGTGGAGAGCCAGAGAGTGATAGGGAGAGAAAGAGGGGCCATGGAAAAGAGCAGGGGAGAGCCAGGGGCATGGAAAAAAGCAGGAGAGAGCCAGAAAGAGATGGGGAGAGAAAGAGGGGACATGGGTGGGAGAGAGAGAGAGAAGCTGCTGGGGAGAAACTGGGGGAGACCCTAGCTGTCAGACTGAGAAATGCTGGCTGGATGAAAGGAGGAAGAAAGAGGAAAAATGCTGGAAGGAGGGGGCAGAATGAGGGAAGACGCTGGTAGGGAGGGAAAGAGGAAAGACACTGGAAGGATGGGGTGAGAGAGGACATGCTGAATGGAAAAGGGTCAAGAGAGAGAACTGTCTAGAAGGAAGGGGAGCTAGAGGGAGACAATGGACGGAAGGATTGGGAGAGGGTAATGGGTGGAAGGATGGAAAGAGAAAGAGGGATGACACTGGATGGAAGGGTAGGAGAGAAAGAAGGAAGGTGCTGGACATGGATGGAGGGGAGGGAAGTATATGCACATGGATGGAGGGGAGTGAGGAGAAATGCTTGATATGGATGGAGGGAAAACTGTTGAATTTAAGAGCTGGATCAGGATACTGAAGGATAGGGACAAGGCTACAGATGGTAGGCAGGATGCATAAGGACACAGGAGGATGGTGGACATGGTGAGAGAAAAAATATCAAATGGAAAGAAGACGCTGCATAAAACAGAAGACACTGGGACCAAAGTGAATAGAAAAACTAAATGATCAGACAACAAAGGTAGAAAAAAGTATTTTATTCAGAATTTATTAACTGGAATATGTCAGCTTTTGGAAATGTGCATCTGTGATGTTTTGCATGTAAGTTTCAATTTTTCTAGTATTGCTGCATGCTGAGTCTGACTTCTTGAGGTAACTTTCCAGTTCAGTATTTTGCCTTCATATCTATTGTGTCATGTGTTTTTCATGTGATCAAGGTGCAGTATTCTGCTAGTGTGTAGCATTTTCAGCCCTTTTTGTGGTTTTTTTGTTTCACTAGGTTGTGCACTGGTGTTTTAGAGCCCGGTGTAATTACAGTGCTGCCTTTCCATGCATAAGGTTGTAGCTTGTCCTGTCCTTGGAATTAGTACTGTTATGGTTTGGTAAGGTTATGAGTGTGCTTTTGCACAAGTTTGTGTATAGTGTTTTGCAGTGGAGAGATTGTGTATTGGCCTTACTGAGGTGGCACCAAATCACCAGAAAGGGTTTTAGAGCCAAAATCATGACACACTACCTCTTGAAGGATCTACATATAGTCATTCATAAAAGGAGCTAATTGTGAACACTTTCCACCCTAAAAGGGTGTTTTGTGGCTCTACATGAGAATTGTGATATTATGATCCCTTGTTTCATATTGTTGACGGTCTGCATTTTCCGTATGGGTGGTATATTGATTTATTAGGGTCTGCCCAGTGTTATGGTACAGTAAGGTTTATGAGTGTGTTTTTGCACAAATTTGTGCATAGTGTTTTGCAGTTGAGCAATTGTGGTTAGTACATGCTTTGAGCAACCACTTTATTCTTTGACATACGATACATATTTAATATCTAAAATTAATAAAAGGTATTAATTGTGACTTATTTTTTACTTATTTTTTCTATGTTGTCAGACAATTATGGATGCAAGCCCCGCCCCTGGCCCCACCCCTAACCACGCCCCCTTTAGCCTCCCCAAACAATTGGGCCACCGACCGCCTATGCTATCCTGGGTCTCTTGCCCTTGCAGAAGAACTTGACTAGTAGTGTGTCTAATTGTGCAAAGAAGGTGGGTATCTGACAGGGAAGCATTAAGAATAGGAACAGTAGCCTGGGAAGGACATTCATTTTTATTACGTTGATTCTAGTGAGCAGGGAGGTGGCCAGAAAGTTCCATCTCTCTAGGTCTCTTTGTATGCACTCTACTAATGGTGGCTAGTGTGATTTGTAAAGGTCACCTAGGGTTGTTAACATAGTGATGCCTAAGTACTTAACTGAGCTCTGTCATTTGAAGGGATATTTAGTTTTCAGTGTATCCCTTAGATCTGGTGGTATGTTCAGTGGTAGGACTGTCGTTTTGTCCATATTCAGTTGGTATCCTGAAACCTTACTATAGTTTGCACATAGGTCTAGGAATGTGGGCAGGTAGACCCTAGGGTTGGACAGGAATAGCAGGGCGTCATCCATGTAGAGTGCTATGCTGTGTTCTTCTGTCCCTATAGAGTATCCTGATATTTTGCCGTTTGTTCGAATTGCTAATATTAGAGGGGTGAGGGGCAGCCCTGTCTTATTCCTCTACCTAGTATGAAGCTTTTGGTGATTTGTACATGGTCTGTATTGCCTTGAGGAATTTCAGGCCAAAGTTGACTGCCCTTAACAGGGTGTGCAAGAAGTCCCATCCTACCCTGTCAAAAGCCTTTTCTGTATGCAGGACCAGCAAAATTGGGGGGACTTGCTGCATGTTTTGGGTTAGCTGGATTATACTGACTACTCTACGTATGTTGTCTGAAGCATTTCACCCTGTGATTAAGCCTGTTTTGTCCTTGTGTATGATTTCTCATATTACCATGTTGAGTCTGGTGGCTAAGATCTTTGAAAGTAGCTTGGCGTCTGTGCTAAGAAGTAATATCGGGTGGTATGTGCTGCAGAGTTCTGCATTTTTACCCTCTTTGTGTATTAGTGTGAAGTTTGCTTGTTGGAATGAGTCTGGGATTGTGGCATCTAAGAGGGCAGTGTTCAGAACTTACAGTAATGGTTGTTGTATAGATGACCAAAATTTTTCATAGAACTCGATGGGAAGGCCATCAGGGCTTTCCGCCTTGCCTGAATGGGTACCCTTGATGGCTTCCCACAGCGCTTAGTGTTTTCTCCTGCATGAGATTGGTGAATTGTATCTTCTGTTCCTCTGTGCCCAGTCCTTCTGAGGTGTATATGTTCTTGTAGAATTCTACAAAGCTTCTTGCTATTCCTTACTGCTCCCTGTGTCGTGTACCTCCATTATCCTGTATGGCCGGGATTGAGTTCTGTGCAATTTTTTTAGTGGGCAGCCAGGAGTTTATCTATTTCCCCCTCTGTATGTAGTGTTTTATTCCTGCCCTTCTGCATATTCCCTTAATTCTTTACATATCCTGTTAGTGGAGCTCCCATCTGAGGTTTAATATTTGGTGGGTAAGTTTTTCAGATAGGTGGGCTTTGTGGGCTGTCTGTAACTCTTTTAGAGAACTTTGTAATTGTGTTTTCAGCTGAGGCTGGTTTTTGTTTTGTTTTTTATTTTGCTCTGGCTCCGAATACTATGCACTTTCCCCGCATCATCACGTTCATGGTTTCCCACACTGTGTTATACTCTACTTTCTCTGTGTCATTTGTTTGAAAGAAATCATCTAGGTACTTCTGCATCTCCTTCCTGTACTCTTTCTTTTGTAGTAGGGCTGTGTTTAATGTCCAAGTGCTCATCTCGGTTCTGGTCTATCTACCTTTATCTAAGAATAGGCTAACTGATGAGTTATCTGAGCTTGTTATTAAGCCTATCTCTTGGAGTATGTATTGTGGCTGGTGGAGAGCAAGCATAGTCTCTGAGATTTGGATGCATGTGTATCCATGAGTTTATGAGGTGTGCTCCTGGCACACTTCTTGTAGTTAAGTACATATATAAGTACAAAAGTGTTGCCATACTGGGACATGAAGGTCCATCAAGTCCAGTATCCTGCTTCCAACAGTGGCCAATCCAGGTTACAAGTATCTGGCAAGATCCCATTGTGTGTTCAGGTTCTGCTCGGGGGTCCCCACCGCTAGACCTGTCCATCCCAGTATGCATGACCATATTTGGTCTCCTACTAATATTAGTGGCATAGATATCCACCCTGTCAGATGCCTCAGAAAATTATGTATGTAGGTCAATTGTCCCTTATTAGGTGTATATACATTGACTATGCATATATCCTTCCCTTCCCAGTATGCTTTGACAGCTATGCATCTTCCCAGCCTATCTGACCATGTGTGTCTTATCTTGACGTCTATTTCCTTCCAAATAAAGATGGCGACCCCAGTGTTATTGGAGACATTTGACATTTGCATTTTATAAAAGGCTAATTGGATTTGGTATCACATACATCAGAAAAAGATATTTAGCAAAAAAAATTTAAATAAAGAGAACTCAGACTGATACATGTAAAAAGCAGCATTTCAATATACATGTGATGATTTTGCTACTTAGATATGTTAGATTTTGCAAATCTGCTCATACAACCTAAATGTTGAGATTTGGGTGTCCCCGACCGTATTATCGACACGAAAGATGGACGCCCATCTTGTTTCGATAATACGGGCTTCACCGCCCCTTCACGGGGCCATCCTGCAAGGACACCCTCATGAAAACTTGGGTCCCCCGTTTGATTATGCCCCTCCACGTGTTCTAGCACATAAGCACAAAGGGGGCATTCACATGGGGGGTCATGGGCATACTGACTTTATTGAATACTGTCAGGTGCACCCCTTTACACCTGTCATAGAGCTGGTGTACATGGTGACTCCTAAATTTGATGTCTAATTGCTGATTTATGCTAGTATATTACTGTATTAGGCACATAGATTTACTGTTATAGAATATTAGCTAACAGCCAGGATGGCGTAGTCTTCATGTTGTGGGGAAGTTCCTTGATATAGTCTTACGGCAAAACATGTTGGATGCAACCCCCTGACCGACTGGGTTCATTTCCTGTTCCTAATACAGTAACACAGTGCCTACGTGATCTCAGGCACCTTCACATGTTTACAAGCAAGGATCTACTGTGCTTATCATTTGCCCTTTGAAATTCAATTACTGTTTTTTTCCCCTCCATCTTCCCAGCTGAGAAGTGGTGCCATGTATCTACCATTTTTGCTTTTTAAGAAGTATTTTCTAATGTTGTTTATCTGCCACATTTCAACTTCATATCCATGACCTTTTATTGTAGAACTCCTTTCCATTGAAGATTTGCTGTTTGTGCATTAAACCTTTGAGGGATTACTGCCTATTTGGGTGCAATAAACCTGTTCAAATGGGGTAAATGGGGTATCTCTTTTAATAAACTGCCATTACAGAATACTAGTAAGTCTGCATTTTCATACCGAACTTTAGGTGCAACCATTTACACCAACCAAAGGCTGCACCTAATGGAAAACAAAAATAAGAATGTTATAATGTCTTTGTATCTCTCCATGGTACGACCACACCTTGAATACTGTGTGCAGTTCTGGTCACTGAAGCTCAGAAAAGATATAGTGGAATTAGAAAAGGTACAGAGAAGGTCAATGAAAACGTTAAAGGAGATGAGACAACTTCCCTATGAGGAAAGGCTAAAGTGGCTAGAGCTCATCAGCTTGGGGAAGAGAGGGCTCAGGGGAAATGTGATAGAGGTCTATGAAATACTGAGTGAAGTGAAACGAGTAGACGTGAATTATTTGTTTACTCTTTCCAAAAATACTAGACTAGGGGGCATGCAATGAAGCTACAAAGTAGTACATTTAAAATGAATTGGAGAAAATATTTCATCACTCAGTGAGTAATTAAACTCTGGAATTTGTTGCCAGAGAATGTGGTAAAAGCAGTTAGCTTAGCAACCTTAAAAAAGGTTTGGATAATTTCCTAAAAGAAAAGTCAATAAGCCATTATTACGATGGACTTGGGAAATCCACTGCTTATTTCTAGAATAAGCAGCATAAAATGTATTCTACTGTTTTTGGGATCGTGCCAGGTACTTATAACCTGGATTGGCCACTGGATCTTCGGTCTGTCCCAGTATGGCAACGCTTATGTTCTTATGTTCTAATTACTAGCATATAGGCATGTAAATGAAAGTATTCTTTAACACCGTGCCTAAATGCTGGCCTTCCCACTGACCCGCAAATGCCCCTCCCCTGGTCACACCCCCTTTGGAGATGCATGCTATTTAAATTAGGAGCGCAGTTTATAGAATAGGGCATAGATCAGTTATGCACGTAACTGCTAATTTGTGTCAATTAGCACTTGATAAGGCCAATTATTGATAGTTTTTGCCAATTAAGCCAATTAGTTTACACACACAACTGATCCTATTCTATAACTATACATCCAATTAAGTGCCTAAATTTGGACACCTTTTCTAGAATTTTGGGATAAGTGTGTGGGAGGGTTGTGTGAGTGTGGACTTTGTAGGAGTTTGGTGGCCAGGAGGAGTGCAGGGATTGGGTGTGAGTGTAAGCAGTGGGCAGAATTAGGATGCAGCAGTGTGAAAGACTGTGTACGGGAGTGTGCTATATGCAGGACTTAGACTGTACAAGCCAGCCCAGCACCGGCCTTAGTTTTTACAGCCAGAATTAACATCTAAGCACCACTTGACATGCAACCCTTTAAGTTTTGGCTTTTATACCATTCATTTTCTAATTAGAGATCCTCTGTGTTCATCCCACACCTTTTTGAATTCCGCCACCATTTTTTCCCCATCAGTTTCCTCGGGAGGCCATTCCAGGCATCAATCACCCTCTCTCTGACATTATTCCTAAGTCTACCACCCCATAACCTCAATTCATGTCCTCTAGTTTTACCATTTTCCCTTCTCTGGAAAATATTTATTTCTATATTAATGCTTTTCAAGTATTTAAGCATCTGTATCACATCACCCCTGTGCCTCCTCTCCTCTACAGTATACATATTCAGGTCTTCGAGTCTCTTTTCATAAGTCTTTTGGTGCAAGCCCCATACTATTTTTTGTCACCTTCCTCTGGACCACTTCAAGTCTTCTTACATCTTTAGCAAGATATGGCCTTCAAAGCTGAACACAGTACTCCAAGTGGGGCCTCACCAACGACTTACACAGGGGCATCAACACCCCCTTTCTTCTGCTGGTTACCCCTCTCTCTGTAGAGCCTAGCATCCTTCTGGCTACGGACACCACCCTGTCACACTGTTTCGTCACCTTCAGATTCTCCCAAGGTCCCTCTCTCTGTCTGTGCATATCAGCATCTCACTGCCTAGCACGTATGTCTCCCTTGGATTTCTACTCCCTAAGAGCATCACTCTGCACTTCTTTGCATTGAATTTTAATTGCCAAACATTAGACCATTCTTCTAACTTTGCAGATCCTTTTTCATGCTTTTTCACTCCCTCCAGAGTGTCCACTCTGTTACAAATCTTGTTATCACCTGCAAAAAAGGCAAACTTTACCTTCTAACTGTTCGGCAATGTCACTCACAAATATATTGATCAGAATCAAACCCAGCACCGATCCTTGAGTCATGACTTAATTACCTGTTTTGATCTAATGGTATTTTTTCTGAGCTGCTCCCTTAATGTGGACTTTACACCTGATTTCTTGCTGTATATTTTTATTTGGGGGGGGGGGGAGTATACTTTGGGGCTCATTTTCAAAACAGAAAAACATCTAGAAAACAAGACAAAGTGGCATTTGAACATATTTCTTCTCAAAACATCCAAATATCTATTTTTGAAACCTCTTTGCCAGACATTTATCTATACAGTTTGTGTATCCAAATAACAAGGGGGCATGTCAGGGGTGTGTTGGGGGCAGGATTAGGGTGTTCCTAACACTTGGATGTTTTTCTGTCATAATGGAACAGAACAAAAATGTCTGGAGCTAAAAATGAGACGTTTTGATCTAGATCTGTTTCAAACATGACTAAAAGTCACAAAAAGGTGCCCTAAATGACCACATGACCACTGAAGGGATTACCTTACTCCCCCAGTCTTAAATTTGCATGTCTTATAGCACTGTCATTGTTTTCTATTTCAATTGAATAGATGCCACTGACTGTGGGGCTCATTTTCAAAAAAGAAAAATGTCCAAAAAGCAGCACAAAGTGGCATATGGACATTTTTTGTGCAAAAACGTCCAAATCAATATTTTTGAAACCCAATTTTAAGATGGTTTTCTGTACAGTTCATATGCAATGCACCCAGATCACAAAGGAGCATTACCAGAACTTGGAATGTTTTCTGCCACAATGGAACAAAGCAAAAACGTTTCGTCTAAACCTGTTTCAATCATGACTAAGTCACAAAAATGTGCCCTAAATTATTATTATTATTACATTTGTACCCCGCGCTTTCCCACACATAGCAGGTTCAATGCGGCTTACATAGTAAATAGAATTACAGAGTCTTGCAAGGAGAATTTACATCTGTAGTAAACATAGTAGTAGAAGGCATTAAGAATATGTGAATTAAACATGGAAAGGTGTAACAAAGATAGGATTAGCTGAAGGAAAAGAGATTGGGAGGGGTAAGGTGTAGGGAAGATGGGGAAGAAAGATTAGGGGATAAGCATGAAGGAGATTGGGAGCCATGGTAAGGATATTATCTTCGTATGAGCAGGAGACATGTGGGTGAACTATAAGGTTAAGCCGGGTCGTTAGGGTAAGCTTGCTTGAAGAAATGGGTTTTCAGCATTTTTCGGAAGGGAAGATCGTCGTTAATTGTTCGGATGGATCTTGGTAAAGTGTTCCATAGCTGGCTGCCCAAGAAGGAGAAGCTGGATGCATAGTAGGTTTTGTATTTAATTCCTTTGCAGTTGGGAAGGTGTAAATTGAGGTAAGTACGTGATGACATAGATCTGTTTCTGATAGGGAGGTCAATCAGGTTATACATGTAGCTAGGGGATTCTCCGTGTATAATCCTGTGAATCAATGTATGGACTTTGAAGTTGATCAATGGAGGGATTAAGGCATGATCCACCTTACTCCCCCAGTGGTCACTGACCCCCCTCTCACCTCCCCCCCCCCCCAAGAAACAGTACATACCAGCCTCTATGAGAGCTTCAGATTTAATAACCAGTCCTACTGGAGCAGCAAGCAGGTCTCTGGAGTAGCCTAGTAGTCGGAGCAGTACATTGCCAAGAAGGGGGTCCCAGGCCCATATCCCACTCTACCCATTACACTTGTAGTAGATAATGTGAGCTCTCCAAAACTCACCAGAAACCTACTTTACCCACTATACTTGAACCCTATGAACCCTACTACTACTACTACTACTACTACTATTTATCATTTCTATAGCACTACAAGGCATACGCAGCGCTGTACACCAGACACAAACAGACAGTCCCTGCTCAAAGAGCTTACAATCTAGATAAGACAGGCAAAGAGACAGAACAATTAAGGGTAAGGGAAAAAATAGGTGAGGATAAAGGACAGGGTAAGTGAGTATTGTTTAGGAGGCAAAAGCATTGGTAAAGAGGTGGGCTTTAAGTTTGGACTTGAAAACCTTGAAAACTTGAAACCCTGCAGCCATAAGGGCTATTGTAGTAGTGTACAGATGGGTACACTAGGTTTTTGGTGGGTTTTGGAGGGCTCACCATATAATATAAGGGGTAATGGTGAGATGTGCACCTGGGAGCTTTTATGTGAAGTCCACTACAGTGCCCCACTGCTCTGCTGGGATGTCTATGAGGCCAGTCTATCAAGAATGCTGGCTCCTCCTACATCTCAATGGCTTGATTTTGTGTGTTTTTCACTTGGACATATATATATATATATATATATATATATATATATATATATATATATATATTTTTTTTTTTTTTTTTTTTTTTTTTTTTTTAATAGACCAAAAAGATAAATGCACAGAGCAAAAAAAAAAAAAAACCATTTAGCATGTAGCCATTAAAAAAATAAAGACATTTTGCTGTTTTGAAAATAGCTATATTTGCCACTTGAATTCTGGCCGTTTTGAGCAAAATGTCCAAAGTCAGACTTAGATGTGATATCAAAAATGTCCCTCTGTGTATGGTATCTTTTATTGTGATATAGAAATTGTATAATTCAATTTTTTTTAAAACCTGAAGAACTGGTAGATAGAAAAATTAGATTTTGTGGTAGAGTTCCAAGAGAATCTGATTGCTAAACTGTTTTTTTTTTAAGCACTAGAGGGTATGACAGATGGCAAAAGAACAGAGTAAAGCAGAGCACAGTTTGGGTGATAAAAATTAGAAAATGGTACAGCTCATCACCATGAATTTTGTCTCCAACACATTAGCATAGAGAAGACCCTAGTCTCCCAGAGATCAGTGCCATCTTCTCCACTGTACAGTTTCAATGCATGGCTGTTTTGCCCGTGTTCCCCCTTACTTATGTGTGGTCCAAATATAAAGGTAAAGTAGTATAAAAAGTAATTTAATACTAAATACAAAGCCTTATTGGTTGATGCAGTGAAAAAAATTATTCTGTAGCAACTTAATTAAAATCAGTTCCCACCATTTTTCTTGATACTGGTGTCAAGACCTTGGATGAATGGAAGAATCACTAACGGGTGAAAATATTTGGATTATAAATCACTATTAACCGATTTCTATTAGCAAACTGAGACATACCACATAGAGTTATCACAGTCCCTCTTTGTTTAATAATGCTCTTTTTTTTTCCAGCTGGAGGGGAGCCATGCCTTAGGACTGCCAACTGGCTCTTGATCATAGAGATAGGTGACTTGCAACTGAATTTCTTCCAGCTCAAACTGCATTTGTAGCTGAAATCCCACCCTCACTACTACCATTGCCTCTCTACTGGAAATCCTGAACACTTCCTATTTCTGGTCCACCTGTATTCTGAACCCCCCCATGGTGCAACCCATTTCTCCCAAATCTGAATGAGATTGTGTGTTATTTAGATACGTCTCGTGCATTTTCATTGTTTATGATGTATAAACATTATCAAATTCCAAAAGCATATTTTGATGTCCTGACATTTCATCCTCAAAGTGGCCGAACCAAATCAGAATTGGGGCTACATTCACACTGACCACTTTGAGTCCTGAAAATGTCTGACTGCCTGACTTCAGGGAACTAAGCTGAATTCTGAATTGCCTGAATTGGATTCAGATGTGATTTAAACTGATATTCTTTCAGCGTTTCTATGGCACCCTAAATCAGTCCATTATGCAACAATCTACAAACAGTTCCAATAATTCCTCCTTCAAAAGAACTTACAGTGTAAGTGGGGTGTGTCACTGCGAACATTTGAGTTTGGGTGTCTCAGTTTCCAGTCCCTTGTTTTAATCACTATGCAACTCCTCTATCTACAATACGATTATCTTTTCTTCAAATTCCTCCTTCCATTCACCTTCTCTTTTGATTGCCAGCTCTTCCTTTTTCATTCATTTTCCAAAAACATTGTTGGGAGGTTGAGTCATTTCTCTTTTTTATGAAATTTTAGAAAGAATTATATAAAAAAAATATCAGCATTCATTTGTCCACCTGATATTGGAATAATTCTTCAAAAAAGGAACAAAATTCACCCAGCTTGGCATACAGGAAGAACATTTGAATATCTCAGATGAAGCTGGAAATTAGAAACACGAAGTCAGTGGTAGAATATTGACCATCACTCCTACCCAAAAGTTCTCTCCCATCCCCTACCCCCAGCACTTTGCCACAGAGCAAGCAGAGACAAGGAAAAAATAACCTCAGTAGCTGGCAACTCATGGCACAAAAAGGCATTTTAAAAGTCTTCTGCCCCAACACTTAAAGTGACATATACACATACTCCCACACCCTACACATGCCCTCACACACACACACACACACAGAACCTAAATCACACATCTAAACCCAGGCATATATCCACCCACATTCAAACAGCACCCCTCCCCATCAGGTAGCAAAGACACATTATGGCCCGCTACCCAATTAGCACATGAGTAGCACAGAAGACCTTATTGCCTTCTAAATAGTTGGCGGTAAGGGCTCCTGCGGTAAAGGCAACATGCTAATGGGGAAATTAACGCATGGCCATTAAAAAGAAAAAGAGAAAAGCGGCCATTTTACTGGCTCGCTAAAGGTGGTCGCAGCGGAAGGAAAACCTATGTGCTTTTTAGCATTCCTTAGTAAAAGGAACCCTAAATGTAAACCGTCAGGAATGGAATTCCAACATATGGAGCCTTCCACCATGAAAACATGAGCACAAACATAACCACAGAATACTGTCTGTGAACATGGCATCATCAAAAGACATTGCCAACTTATTGAAGTTCTCTGGCTGGCAGGTAAAGCATCAAGTTTATTTATTTTTTTAATTAACAAATGAGAGCAAAGCTCTTCAAGGCCTTGAAGAGCAGCAAAAGAAATGTAAAATAATAGCATCACAGGACAGGTAATTAGCACAAATGGCATAAGCTAGGAGCAATAGCTTCATGTTTATGATTTGATAAAATCACCAATTTTACAAGGCAAATCAAAGCAATGTACAATCCAATGAGAAAATTAAAAGCAAGAAAGAACTCCATAAAATATAGAAAAGAAACCACCAATCATACAACACAGACATCCAAAAGCGTGGGAGAAAATACAAAAATAAAAGCCAAAAAATAAAAAAAATCCTACTTTGCCAATCAGGTGCAAAACTTCCCTGCAAATAAGGAGGATCAGTTAATATCTAAGGAAAAAAGATGAGTTTTCAAATCAATTTTGAAATTACTAAATGTCATTTCTGATCTAAGTGAAAAGGGGAAGACTATTCCACAAGAAAGGAACCAAAAAGTAAAACTTTCTCTTTCTGGTAGATTTTCAATGTGCTTGAAGTGGATTGGGGAGGGTAAACCTATGATCATTAATTGAACAAAGTAATCTAGTGGGAGAATAAGGGATAGTCAATCTGGCTAATAAATCTGGCAAACTGGTATGAAGGGCTTTAAACGTCAGAGTCAAGATTTTAAATTGAACGCTCTTTTCTATTGGAAACCAATGAAGCTTTTTAAAGAGAGGGGTAATGTGATCTCTGTGTTTCGCATGACAAAGTACACATGCTGCGGTATTCTGAAGGGTTTGAAGTCTTTTGAGTTCAAATTTAATGATCCCTGCATAAACCACATTACAGTAGTCGAGATAAGAACTGATAAATGTGTGAAATAGTGTGTGCAATGAGGGAAAATCTAAATAGCTCTGGACAGATCTAATCTTGCGAAATGCATAGAAACCAATTTCAGGGCCTTCACCAAAGTGACTTTAAATATTAGGTGCGGCCATGGGAGGGGAATGGGTGGATCAGGGACATTCCTGGAATTTGTATGCATTGTTACAGAATAAAATGGATCCATGCTAATTTAGGGGTCCTTTTACTAAGGTGAACTGAAAAGTGGCCTGCACTGGTGTAGACTCCTGTATTGGACGCACGCAGGCCAAATTTTTATCGCACCTGCAAAAAAGACCTTTTTTTTTGGCTGAAAATGGACAAGCAGTAAAATGAAAATTGGCACACGTCCATTTTGGACCTGAGACTTTACCGCCACCCATTGACTTAGTGGTAAGGTCTCATGCATTAACTGGGCGGTAATCGTTAGCGCGCATACAATGATGATTACGCCTAGTTAGCACTGTGAGCTGGAAAATAAAATATATTTTCCAGCGCGTGTAGTGGGCACACGTAAAAAATAAAATTACCACCCGGGCCATGCGGTAGCTGGGCAGTACTTCTGAATTGGCATGTATTGGGCACCCATGGGTGCCCACATGGTTTAGTAAAAGGGCCCCTTAGGCACGAGTATTTACACCAGGTTTTGGCTTGAATAAATTCTTGCACTCAAAATTGGGCATGGATCCCAGCGCTAAGCGCTAGTCTATAAATGGCGCCCAACTCTGAGCACTGTTTATAGAATACCACCTAGCACTGGGGTCCGGCACCATATGCAGAATTTAGGGACCAATGCACAAAGATTAATGTTCTTGCAACATTTGTTTTAGAATGGTTGTAGCCAATCTGAATTAAGTGTTATTTAGCATCTAATGCACAAAGGGGTTCTGCGTCCCTTTTACCGTTCACCGTAGCAGCTACCGATAACCCTATGCAAATGCATTACAACAAGCTCATCAGTAATACAATCAGCATTCCGTGCAATGCATAGAAAGGAGCACCTACCTTTAATGGCTAAATTTTATGACAGGTCAGAATCTGTCAGAGAGGAGCTCTCCTTATTCATGCTGGCAACTCCGGGGCTGACTCCCTCTTCAGTTCCCTTCTCCCCTCAGCCTCTACCTCCCAATCACCCCACAGCCTGGTGCAGGGAGCGCTCCCTTCCTTCCAGCATTCTGCTGACCTTCTCCTGGTTCAACTTCACACACCCAAGCCCCTGCCGCCATCTTTACAAACTGGCTATGCAAGTTCCCCACTGCGACAGGCAGCCGCAGGAGCTCTGAAGTTTTGTCCCAAAGATGAAGTTTCATGAGTGCAGGAGCTCTCTCTCTCCCTCCGCCCCCCCCCCCCCCCCATGTCCTTGAAACAACTCCTGTTCTGCGCATGTGCTAGGCGCTTCCAGGGGGAGATGCACAAAGGTCGCCGTTAAATTTCCATGCATCTCATTTGCATGCCATCCCCTTTGTGCATCAGTCACTGTTTGCAAATTGGTAAGTTCATCCACAGCTGCCATATTTAATGGCGATCTTTGTGCATTAGCCTTTTAATCCTTTTCAGATAATGCTGCAGTAGTCAGAGGAAATATCCAGCAGCACTTTATCTGGAGCTCAGTATTCTGTAGCATTATATCCCAGAGCTGAATATTGGGCTCCCTGGGACTTATGTGGTCAATAAGTCCTGCTAACTGGATAAGCCCTTCTGAATATCAGCCTGAATGTTTTGTTTGACCAGCCCTATCAACAAGTGCCTCTCTTGTCCTTACTTGGGTGAGTCAAAGGTAGCCTGTTTCTGGGTATTGAAAGAATGTCACAGTCACTTGGGTCAGCTACTGTCTAACAGGTAATGTCATTTTTTAATCTAATTTTATGATCAATATCTTTCCTACACCTATAGGGATTTGTAAAGTTTCTTTGATGCATGGTCTATGAATTGTTAAATTCTGAAAGTGACAGATGAAGTTCAATGTTGACAAGTGCAAAGTGATGTATGTGGGTAAGAGGAACCCAAATTACAGCTATGTCATGCAAGGTTCTGCGTTAGGAGTCACAGACCTAGAAAGGGATCTGGGAGTCATCGTGGATAAGACGTTAAAAACTTCTGCTCAGTGTGCTGCGGTAGCTAAGAAAGCGCACAGAATGTTGGGTATTATTAGGAAAGGGATGGAAAACAAACACAAGGATGTTATAATGCCGTTGTATCGGTCCATGGTGCGACCGCACCTCGAATATTGTGTCCAATTCTGGTCGCCGCATCTCAAAAGAGATACAAAGGAATTGGAGAAGGTGCAGAGAAGGCCGACGAAAATGATAAAAGGGATGGAACGACTTCCCTATGAGGAAAGGCTGAGAAGGTTAGGGCTCTTCAGCTTGGAGAAAAGGCGGCTGAGGGGTGATATGATAGAAGTCTACAAGATAATGAACGGAGTAGAGCGGACAGATGTGAAGCATTTGTTTACGCTTTCAAACAACAATAGAACCAGGGGACACAAGATTAAGCTAGAATATGGTAGATTTAAAACAAACAGGAGAAAGTTTTTCTTTACTCAGCTTGTAGTTGGACTCTGGAACTCGTTGCTGGAGAATGTAGTGACAGCAGCTGGCCTTACGGAGTTTAAAGGGGGTTTGGACAGATTCCTGAGGGAAAAGTCCATTGAACATTATTAATTTTTTTTTTTTTTTTTTTTTGGGGGGGGGGGGGGGTTTGCCGGGTTCTTGAAGCCTAGATTGGCCGCTGTTGGAGGCAGGATGCTGGGCTTGATGGACCATTGGTCTTTTCCCAGCATGGCAGTGCTTATGTTCTTATGTAAGTACTATTCTCAGTAAGAATTTACATCTGCTTCACATCTTCCAGCATTCAACTCTCCCTTTCTTTGCCTATGAAGCTTTTTTTTTCATGGAATTCTTATGCTCTCACTGGCAAGCAGTAAAGATTACATGTCATATTTATATTTTCTAGATTTTTTTTAGACATTAAATGAGTGTCGTAAATAATATTCCTATACACAAATACTGTTGCAGATTGTTACTAAGCAAAACTTGACAAATATTGTATATTTTGTTTCTAGTGTGGCCTTCTTACATTAAATCAACCAGGCGCGGAGTTACTCCCTTTCCCCATGTGACTCATCACACTGACCATGACAGAACAGGATAGAAATACAATGGCTTAGTGCCTACTGTGAGTGCAGTTCCCAAGAAAGAGTTCGCTTGAGACACTTATTCAGCGAGTCTGGCGACCAAGAGCTGGCCAGTGTGTCAGAAAGTGATTGGAAAGCGGACAGTTTGTCCTGCAACCAGAAGGACAGGAAGCCCTGAGAGTTTCTGCAGCAGTGGTTGGCCTGAGATAATACCATTGTATAACCAGCGACCTCTCCCAGTGCTGAGATCCCAGAGCCTGGCGTCTAGTTTCTTGGCCTTCTGCCAGTCTAAGGATCTCTAGTGTGGGGAGGGGGAGGGTGTGCATCCCTCCCAAGCAGCTCCACACACACACAGGCGGGCCACACCTCACCTTTCAGAGGAAATCTGGCTGTAGCTCCAGACTTCATGGCTTCTATAGGAGTCCACACTTTTTTCCACTGCATAATGACAGTATTTGCACTGGGCTTCAGGGGAGCTATTTTATTCTAGCAGCAAGAAAATAGCTGATGACAGGATTATTGGTGAGATCGGGCTTCACTATCTGTTACACAAATCATGCACCTCATTCATTTTGTCCAACACTGATAAATTGCCGGTAGATACACGCTACCATATAGTAGTACAAATGTACTTTTATTAAGAATATTTCTTATAGAAAGTCTTACTTTTTCCCCACTGTGATATTTAGTACTTTTTTTTTTAAGAACTGGAGAATTAAACATGACATTGTTTTTATCATACAAAGAAGGTCAAGGAGTTGACATCGGCATGTTTACTGGGAAAGAGTTTGTTTATATGTGTGAGGTAATTTCTACAAATTTTATATATATAAATATTAATGCACACCTTACATATTTTTGTATGAAAAGTAGTTATCATAGTCCATACCTGATATGTTGCTGTTCTAGTAAAAATATATATTTATATATTTTTAAAACAAGTTGATTTTCTAATATGATAAATTAGGCAAAACATCAGAGAGAGAAGGGGAAAAGTGGGCTTGAAGCATAGGCCTAGTACTGTGTCAAACTGCTAAATACTAACTAATGTCCCCCACTGGCACTAAGCTATATCTGCAAACAAGTAGGAAGCAAACACTGTTTTATGGAGAAACACACAAAGTATATAGAAAGTAAGGTGAAAAAAATCCAAATAAAATGAAAACAGCAAAAAGGAGAAACAAGTGTCATCCCCTCATGCCTCTCCCCACTTTCCTGTGTAGGAGAAGATACATTTTTGGGTTTTGGCAGTATGGGCTCTGACAAATCACTCTTCACTCTGGATGATATTCCAAAAATAAACTTTCCTAAAATAAAAGGTCTTCAGAGGTGACTGTCTGACAAAGAGTATATTTACTTGCCGTTGAACTTGCTTTTTCCATTTACACAGTGGCAGGCCACACTCTCTTAGTCACACTCCCTTCGCTTGTCTCTCGCAGGATTTCCTAGTATCAGATTCTGAGATTTCCTATAAATTCATAGATAGCCCTCGGTATCCAGTTTCCAATGTCTGAGATACTCCTTAGAAGGATGCACTACCCCAATCACCTTTCCTTAAATTTGAGTACCAGATAGGTACAAACTTGTTCTCCTCTTCTCTATCTGATTGGCACCGTTTCTCCTAGATAGTACTACTACTTACTACTACTTGACATTTCTAAAGCGCTACTAGGGTTACGCAGCGCTGTACAATTTAACATAGAAGGACAGGCCCTGCTCAAAGAGCTTACAATCTAAAGGACAAGTGAGTAGACGATACGATGGGGGCAGTCAATTTGGGGCAGTCCGGATATCCTGAGGGTAAGAGTTAGGTGCCGAAGGCAGCATTGAAGAGGTGGGCTTTAAGCAGAGACTTGAAGATGGGCAGGGAGGGGGCTTGACGTAGGGGCTCAGGAAGGTTGTTCCAGGCATAGGGTGAGGCGAGGCAGAATGGGCGGAGCCTGGAGTTGGCAGTGGTGGAGAAGGGTACTGAGAGGAGGGATTTGTCCTGTGAACGGAGGTTTCGGGTGGGAACATAAGGGGAGATGAGGGTAGAGATAGGGTTACCATACGTCCGGATTTCCCCGGATATGTCCTCTTTTTGAGGGCATGTCGGGGGCGTCCGGCGGATTTTGCCCGCGCCCACGTTTGTCCGGATTTCTGGACAAACGTGGGCGCGGGTGTGGGCAGGCGCGTGCGTGCGGTGGGCGTGTGGGCGGGCGATCGGCGCCGTGGGTCTGGTGACCTGGTCTCCCATCCCCTCCCCTTCCTTACCATGTTCCCTGGTGGTCTAGTGACGTCTTCGGGGCAGGAAAGAGCCCCCTCTTTCCTGCCCGGAGCGCTGCCTCCCCTGTCTATCATCCTTCTCGGTCTGGCTGGGGATTCAAAATGGCCGCCGAGAGTTGAACTCTCGCGAGGCCGCTTCAACTCTCGGTGGCCATTTTGAATCCCCAGCCATACCGAGGAGGATGCAGCAGGCAAGGGCAGGCAGCGCTCCAGGCAGGAAAGAGGGGGCTCTATCCTGCCCCGAAGAGAAGACACTACTAGACCACCATGGCTAGATAGTAAGTGAGGGGGGTATGTGATGGGGGGGAGGGGACTATGTGACGGGGGGGCGGGGCAGAGAATAGGGGCGGAACCCGGACCTGAAGGGGGCATGGCAGGGGCGGGGCATGAGGCGTGGCGGGGGCGGGGTAGGGGGCATGACATGTGTCCTCTTTTTCAGAGGACACAAAATGGTAACCCTAGGTACAGAGGTAGTGAGGGGCAGCAGATTGAGTACATTTGTAGATAAGAAGGAGGAGCTTGAACTGAATGCGGTATCGGATTGGAAGCCAGTGAGGTGACCTGAGAAGAGGGGTGATATGAGTATATTGGTTCTGGCGGAATATAAGACGTGCAGCAGAGTTCTGAACAGATTGAAGGGGGGATAGATGGCTAAGTGGGAGTCCGGTGAGGAGTAAGTTGCAGTAGTCAAGTAGGGAGGTAATGAGAGCGTGGACGAGAGTTCGTGTGGTGTGTTCAGAGAGGAAAGGGCGAATTTTGCTGATGTTGAAGAGGAAGAAGCGATAGGTCTTGGCTATCTGCTGGATGTGTAGATGTGTGGATAGTAGAGAATCTCACTGGCCCTGGGTCACTCTGATTGAAAGAAGGACACACTTGAACTCAGAAATCTCGCCTTCCCTGAGAAAACTCCTAGGAGTAGCATAAATTCCATCCAAGCAGACCTCACAGTGTGGGGGGATCAGTCAAGAAGGGAAGCCAGTGCAGGAGCAAAGGCAGAGAATAGCAACATTGTACTTACCTTTAACAGTGTTGTTTCTGGGCCTCCTGACATCGTTCATAGTCAAATGCCTCCACCAGGCAGCCAGAAAAGCACTTAAGTGTATCATCTCCTGCTGTCCAGGGCCAAATTTCACAATAAAAGCCATGTGATTTTGCAACTGTTATCATGAGACTTGGCTCCAAGCAGCTGGAGATAATGCACTAAAGTATGTCTTCAGCTACCTAGGGTTGTACATTGCTAATTTAATTGAAGACAGATCTTGGGAAATTCTACAGCAACACTGTTAACTGTAAATATAGTATTCCTATAATCTGCCTTTGTTGGGGAGGGGGGAGGAGTCCAGCATAAGAACATAAGAATAGCCATACTGGGTCAGACCAATGGTCCATCTAGCCCAGTATCCTGCTTCCAACAGTGGCCAATCCAGGTCACAAGTACCTAGCAGAAACCCAATTAATAGCAGCATTCCATGCTACCAATCCCGGGGCAAGCAATGGCTTCCCACATGTCCATCTCAATAACTATAGAATTTTCCTCCAGGAACTTGTCCAAAACTTTTTAAAACCCAGATTCGCTAGCCACTGTTACCAGATACTTAATCCTTTTAAAGTTGTGTTCATAGTGCCCCTCCTCTCAGCTAGAAAAGAATATTTGATGCCAAAAGACGGGGGCCACTATGAGAAGAAATATTACACTGACTCAATATCACTCTGGGCCATTCTGGAGGTGAATTGCGGGCTTGCTACTCTAGAAGTCTTTACAATTCCAGGTTCCATTTCCCATCTCTTTAAGGAACTGGCAGTACTCAGGGAAGCTTTTCCCATCAGTCTGTTCCTGCTGAAAACAAAGAATTCCACACGCTCCAACTCTGCTCAAAATTTGCTTCAGATAAAGAAGTAGATTAGAGTTACAAAGGCAATAATGTAATTACACAGGAAAAATCATGTACCTTATTGGGTCAATTGTACAAATGGGTGGCTTCTGTTAGGTCACTGATGTTGCATGGTGAGAGCCAATTCCATTATAGAATACTAGAATAAAAGGCCCGTTTCGGTAGGCAATGAAACGGGCGCTAGCAAGGTAACCCCCCCTGCAGCGTCCTTCCTGTCTCCCCTGCCCCCCCTGCAGCCACCCATCTGGTCTCAGGACCCCCTCCCCACCAACCCTCCTCTGCCCCTGCAGCCACGCATGTGCAGTGGCCCTCCTCTCTCCCCTGCCCGCCCTGCAGCAACCCATGTCCAGCAACCCTCCTCTCCCCCTGCAGCTACCCATGTCCAGCGACCCTCCTCTCCCCTGCCCCCCTGCAGCCACCCATGTTCAACGACCTCCTCTCCTTTCCCCTTGCCTCCCCCCCGTAGCCACCCATGTCCAGCGACCCACCTCTCTCCCCTGCCCCCCCTGCAGCCACCCATGTCCAGTGACCCTCCCCTCCCCCTGCCCCCTGCAGCATCCGTTCTGTCTCCCCTGCCCTCCCCTGCAGCCATCATCTGGTTTCAGGACCCCCTCCCCACCTCCCTCTTCACTGCCCCCCCCCCGCAGCCATCCATGTCCAGCGACCCTCCTCTCCCCCTGCAGCTACCCCTGTCTAGCGACCCTCCTCTCCCTTGCCCCCCTGCAGCCACCCATGTTCAACGACCCTCCTCTCATTTCCCCTTGCCCCCCCTGTAGCCACCCATGTCCAGCGACCCACCTCTCTCCCCTGCCCCCCTGCAGCCACCCATGTCCAGTGACCCTCCTCTCCCCCTGCCTCCCCTGCAGCATTCGTTCTGTCTCCCCTGCCCTCCCCTGCAGCCACCCATATGGTCTCAGGACCCCCTCCCCACCTCCCTCTTCCCTGCCCCCCCTGCAACCATCCATGTCCAGCAACCCTCCTCTCCCCCTCGGTGCTTCACCCAAACCCCTACCCCCCCCCAGCGCATCACCCAAGCCCCTACCCCCCCTCGGGCACATCAACCCCCTCGCCACCCGCAGCCGCCAATACTAATGCTGTCCGGCCGCTGCTGCATCTCCTGTTGAGCAGCAGCAGCTGGTACAAAAAGAAAAAAGCCAAAAAAAGATTTTAAACCTGAAACACGGCTCTGTAGACAGCCATCTGGCATTGGCTGTCATCTCTGCAGCCGCTCCTCCTCTCCCCTCTGACGTCGCTGCGCTCCTCCAGGGTCTTCCTGCAGGGGCAGTGACGTGGAGGGGAGAGGAGGAGCGGCTGCAGTGACGACAGCCAATGCCAGATGGCTGTCTATGGAGCCGCGTTTCAGGTTAAAAATCTTTTTTTGGCTTTTTTCTTTTTGTACCGGCTGCTGCTGCTCCACAGGAGAAGCAGCAGTGGCCAGACAGCGTTAGTATTGGTGGCTGCGGGTGGCGAGGGAGTTGATGTGCCCGAGAGGGGGGGTAGGGGCTTTGGTGATGTGCCGGGGGAGGGGCTTGGGTGATGCGTCGAGGTGGGGTAGGGGCTTGGGTGCTGCGCCGGGGCGGAGGGGCTTGGGTGTTGCGCCGAGGGGGGGCACTGAGAGCTGATTGGTAGGCAGGGGGAGGAGTAGGGAAATACGCTCCGCATGTTTCCCTACTCCTCCCCTGCCTGGCTTGCAGTTTTGCAGGGCAGGGGCTTGGGTGTTGCGCTGAGGTGGGGCACTGACAGCTGTTTCCCAGGCAGGAGGAGGAGTAGGGAAACACGCGGAGCGTGTTTCCCTAATCCTCCCCTTGCCTTGGAATCAGCTGTCAGTGACATCACTGACGTCAGTGCATTCTAAACAGCCTAGCAGACCACCTCCGAGGGAGCCACGGTACCAGGCACATTAGAACGTTGGAGGTGAGAATTATTATATAGGACTAGCATAATCTGGCATGCACATAAGAACATAAGAATAGCCATACTGGGTCAGACCAAAGGTCCATCTAGCTTAATATCCTGCTTCCAGCATTGGCTAATCCAGGTCTCAAGTACCTGGCAGAAACCCAAATAGTACCAGCATTCCATGCTACCAATCCCAAAGCAAGAAGTAGCTTCCCTCATGTCTATCTAAATAACAGACTATGGATTTTTCCTCCAGGAACTTGTCCAAACCTTTTTTAAACCCAGATATGCTAACTGCCATTACCATATCCTCCAGCAATGAGTTCCAGAGCTTAACTATTCTTTCAGTGAAAAAACATTGCCTCCTATTTGTTTTAAAAGTATTTCCATGCAATTTCATTGAGTGTTCCCTGGTCTTTGTACGTTTTGAATGAGTGAAAAATCGATTCACCTCCACCCGCTCCACACCACTCAGACCTGGTGTAATTGGGTACACCTAAATGCGGCAAGGGTGTACATAACTTATAGTATTCTACAAGTGATATGCTTAACTGGGAGGTATGCCCATAACCCCCTCATGCTCCACCCATAAGTATGCATAAGTACTCCACTCTTGAATTTGTATACTATCCTCTAAAGTTCCATAAATGGCGCTCAAAATTGGGTGCACAAATTTGGGCATGTGCCCAGTTTGTGCATGCAATTTAATTGAGTAATGAGCCAATTAGCACCAATAACTGAGTGCTAATAATTAATAATTTGCACTGATTGGCAACAATTGAATTTATGCATGTATCTTGCCAGGCACTGTTCTACAAAGACGCCCATGTAAACTTTTCAGTGTGCAACTAAAAAGGGGACATGGCCATGGGAGGGGCATGGGCAGGTCAGGAATGCTCACTAAAGATGCATGCAGTAGTAAAGAATATGGGAAATCTGTGCCTAATTTGGGTGCAAGGATTTATACTAAGGGTGCACTAGCATTTTTAGCGCGCTAAACATTAAAGACACCCATATATTCCTATGGGTGTCTCTAGCGTTTAGCACGTGCTAATTTTAGCATATACTAAAAATACTAGCGCGCCTTAGTACACAGGACCCCAGATTTCAGTTGGTGTTAATCCTCACACCCAAAATTGGATGCAGATCCTGATGCTAAATGCTATTCTGAAAATGGCACCCAACTGAGAGCACAGTTTTTTAGTATAGCGCTCAGTGCTCATTTTTTTCAGCACCCAAATTTGGGTGCCATTTACTGAATCTAGTCTTATACCATTTACATGCACCCTTATAGATCAGAATGTACAGTACTTATGCATATAAGTGCAAATTATTTTGCATTTAAATGTGCAAACAGACGTTCACCCTTGGGCATCTTGTTATAGAATTGCCCTTCACCGGCAGAATAAAGCAAGAGCAATTACTAATACGGGGCCCTTTTATAAAGCCTCAGTAAGCCCAATGCAGACTTATTGCACGGTAACTTGGAATTACCACTGGCCCAACGGGAACATTTTTTTATTTTTTAATAGTACGATGTTAACCCGGCAGTAATCGGGCATTGCCATGTGCTGCCCAGTTACCACAGGAGCCCTTACCGTCACCTTAATGGGTGGTAGTAAGTGCACCTCCCCCATCCGCATGGTCACACGGTAAGTGTAATTTTACCACATGGCCATTTTTTGAGGGGCTTTTTTCCTGCTGCGGTAAAATGAACCCTGGCATGCGGGAAAAACGGACCTTCCACTACCACAGGGTCCTTTTTCCCACAGCTTAGTAAAAGGACCCCACAGTGCAAAAATCATTAAATCCCACAGCTAGCCAGCCACCTAATTATTCAACATCAGATCAAATCCAGTTCAGTATCAGTGACTGAAGAGAAAAAAAAAATTAGTCATGGAAGTAGCAATACTACCCTTCTTTCTGGGAACTTAACAGGTTAAGATGACGTCTGCTGGTTAGCAATAAATTTGTTTTAATAATTATGTTGGAGGTCTCATGAAACTGTCTTATTCAGGGGTCTGCTGAGTTGAATTTTTCATTTCAGCAAAACAGGGTCTATGGCTGGGGTATTGAAACCATATTGGTCAGTGATGATGAAGCTCTCACATTTTCTGTCTGTAATCTCCCCCCAAGTGAAACCAGATCCAGTGGACTTACTGGGAATCAACTGACCCCATGGAGAAATATGGTGCTGGCTCCTTTCCCCATTTCATCCCTCTGTGTCTCCTTTTTTTGAATTTAGATTTTGCTCACACCTTTTTCAGTAGTAGCTCAAGGTGAGTTACATTCAGGTACTGTGGATATTTCTCTGTCCCAGGAGGGCTCATAATCTAAGTTTGTACCTGAGGCAATGGAGGGTTAAGTGACTTGCCCAAGATCACAAGGAGCAACAGTAGGATTTGACCGGGCCACCTCTGGATTGCGAGACTGGTGCTCTAACCACTAGGCCACTCCTCCACTCCCCTTTAATTCTTGAAACCGAAAATCCTGACAGAGCTCTGGTTGTACAGCAAAATCAAAAACTAGCTATAACTTAATGCTGATAGTAAAGTCAGCTAATTTGTGTCTAGGTGTGTATCAATCCACAACAGTTATATCTATTAAGAGGAGCATTAATATAGTCTAACACAGGCCTTTATCCACAAATACAGATGAAGGAACAAAAGGAGGAAGTTACAGGGCAATTGTATGAATGGCACCTGGTAGCAGCCTATTCTGTAAAGGAACATAGATGCTTCCATTCTTTTATAGAGTACCAGCCTAACTGGGGTATATACACAGCCTAGAAGTTAGGTGCAAGCACTTACACCGGCCATAGAGGTGGTGTAACTAGGGGTGCCTAAATGCCACAGATACACACATACTTTATAATATTCTATAAGGTATATGTTTTAGTGTGTGTCCCACCCAAGCTCCCTTTGTAAATATATACAATGCAGTCTTGATTATCTGAAGTAAGCAGGTCCGACCCATTGTCAGGTAAGTGAAAAGTCAGATAATACAGAAAACAATGCATAAACCCCTCAAACAACGCATAAACAAAGGAATAGCGTTCCTCATTTTCAAAAATTGTTCTACTACAAAGATTTTTAATAGAAATAAGCATGATGATGTCACCGGGGGGGGGGGGTGGATTAGCAAAGGTCAGATAAGCAAGACTGTACTGTATTATGCAATTTAGACAAACTACGGAGTGAAAAATCCTAATTCTGAGTTTCGAAAATTGCAAGGTAGATGTTTTGGCAAGGAAAATGTCCTTCTGCTGCTTAGTTTTGATACAGAAAGTGAAAGTGCCTTGTTGCTTTGTAGCTTTTACTATATGAGACGTGGGGTAAGGAATAATATATTGTAGAGGAATATATTCGAGTTATTCCACAAGTTTTCCATGTCATCACTGTGACTCCTGACGCAGGTGCTAGTCACCGAAACACGGCTCGTGTTGGGTCTTTTTGTCAAGGCTCATTCATTAAAGAACTGTGTTCCATTTTTAAAGGCCCGTAGTGCTGTTTTTTTGTTTGGCCTTCTGCTGCTTAGTGTCACATTTGAGATGTTTTTCTCTTTTGAAAATGAGCACCATAACTTTAAATGGATACCTGTAATTTTTACATTTTACCTAAATACGTAAGGGTAATTTTATAACAGGATGTCTATGTGAAAAGTCCAAAAAAACATCTATTTTAAACTCATGTGCCTTTATAAAAGAAGCTCCTTGTGGTACACAAATTCACATCCACTAATACAATTCTACTCTGAAAAAGGTGTAAATGTGAATGTATACCCTGTGGGTAATTCCTTTAGTTGCTGCCTAGTTTTAGAAGGCAGAAAGGCACATAAAAGGCAGCATTCAAGTCACTTACATGTGTAAATGACCTTTTATAGACATTGAGGCACGGGTATTTATGCCAGCTATACAGCTGTCATTTGCGCTAATATTCTGTAAAGAAAAATAGGCAACAAAACCAACATCTATATTGGGCTCCCTGTTATAAAATTAACTTCTATATCTATTTATGTATTTTGTAAAATGCACATGCACATAGCAACTCAGCCCCCACTTTGCCCAATTTATACCCCTGAGAATGCCATAAGCATATTAGATAAAAGTAGAGTACTCTTTCCATTTACCTACTTTTTTCATGTATATACCTTCCCTTCTGACCCCCTGCTTAGCTTCTGGCACTGGGATTAAGCTGGGGTTTTGCTTTAAACCCTTTGCCCTCATTTCTCATCCTCCAAATACATGGCTCTTCCCTTTGTCGTCTTCTCCTCCTCCTCCTTGGTCTCTAGTGAAGAATACTATGGCACTGTAAGGGTGAGAAGCTCACTCTGCCACCTGCTACATCTTTACTGATCCCCAGTTTTAGGAAGAAAGAGCCCTAGGCACCTCTCCACATTCATTTTTTATAACTCTCTCCAATTTCTATACTTCCCAGACAAGCCCACGTCTTCATTACTTTAAGTGACACTGTCCTGGAGCAAGGACCCACCACAAGGAAGGCACATTTTTGCATCCTGCTACATCTTCTTAACAGACTTCGCTTCAGTTTAAATTCATACAGAGCACTGATAATCAGATATTGAATAAATGCCAGGTTTTCACTGAGAACATTATAATTACATCAACTCATTGCAAAATATTACATTATTAGGTTAAACATTTTTATTTTGCCAGTGCTCATGCTTTCCATAATTTGGCTGCTAGACTTAGCGTGATCATGGCCTCCATGTAACCTGACTTATGATACCAATGACTCTCTCAAAAGAAGAACCAATCCACTGACTTGGATCTTCACAGGGGGTCGGTAAATATTTGCTTGTGTGGCTTGAGGAAATGATGCTTTCTGCGTGGAGTTAGCAAAAGACAAGACCTCTACTTTGTGTCAACACTGAAGACAAACAACAGGCTGGCGGAGAAGGTCAACTTTCTTGTGCTAAAAAGCACACTACTAGCCATGGCCATGAACTACAGACGTTAATGCCATGCAGGCTCTTTTGTGAAGGCTGGGAATGAAGCTAAAGTTACGTCAGAGGGCTGACTCAAAGGGAGAAAACAACTTTCTCTGAGCTTTTCCTTTTCCCATTTTTTTTTCACAGACCAAGCAAGATTTTATCTTAGTCACCTTGAGACATATTCCAAATTGTGCATTGTTGATGTTTCCTTGCGAACACACTCTGTAAAGCTAGGGAGCTACTTTGCTATCACATCTTAAACCACCAGGAATTAAAGACAGATATTGGTAATAACTCCAAACCATTAGTTTACCCCTATTAAGAGAGCTAAGTGTCATTTTGTGTATTGTGTTCCATTTACATAAGACAGTTGGGTGGAATCCATAGTAGAATAAAGCAGAGTGTGATATGCTTAATTAAGTAGCATTTTCTAAGTTTGTATAATAGCATCTGGGTGCCAGATTCCATTATAGAACAGAGTGTAACTCAGCATTTGTGAAGCAGCATTTAGATGCTATCACTTAAACCATGTAAAAGGCTGATGTAAATGGTGCATAAATGTTGCACTTTAGTACATAACATGGAGGGGCAAAATGGAAAGATCGTCCAAGTACGAAATTAGGGCGTTCTTACGATAACGTCCAAAAATAGACCTGTATAATGGAAAAATAGTGTGGGCGTTTTTCGATAATCGATTATCCCTGTAAGAAAACAATCAAATGACGAGCGCATAAGCGTGACTAAATTGGGCGCCCTAACACGGTCGACTATTGCAGGTGCAAACGACCAAATCACGTGGTGTGTAAAATAATGTACATAGGTGTATCGCAAGTACAGTACATGTTGTTCAGGCCATCCAGGTACGGAAATATATGACGAACGCATATATGTGTCAACTACAGACATATCATGCTGCTCCACCCATACATTCATCATATGTGCCCATCTGAATGTGCGGATCTGCATGCACTGTACACCTACTGAACATGCAGTAAATGTATATTGTGTATATGTGAAAAGGGTCGGGTGGGGTGTGTCATACTCATCTATAGAAGCCATGTTTCACACTCCTGCAGGCATGTGCACGTCAAAGACGTCTATGCTTACGAGGGCGTCCACGTGCTGATAGGGGCCATATATGGAATGGTCATCCATATATGGAGCTGTGCGTGAAACGACGTCCCTCACGCAAGGTCGTCTATATAAGGCACTTCTTTTCCAACACGTGGAAAAATGGCACAACGAAGGGAACCCAACTTCGGGCAGGAGGAGAGCCTGATGCTGGTGCGGCTGTGTGTAAGGCACCGGCACAGGCTCTTCATTCAGCACCATCACCTGCCCCCCAGGCTGCAGGCCATGCGAGCCTGGTCCCGCATCCGGGAAAGGTTAGAGAGGTAAGGTTATGGCCCAACCCCCCTCCCCTCCTGTACCTACACATATAACAGCTCCGTCATCAATGTTACCAGCAGTAACTGGAGTGTCCATGCAAGGATCATGAGTAATATAGGAACATGCACAATCACTAATAATCTGTATGTTATTGAAACGACCACCATTCCCACATCCCTACAAGAATGTATTTCGTTAGGTTAGGTATGTGACATTTGCTATTAGTGTTATGTGACAATTTCATTAGTTATGTGAAGGCCACATTTTCCAACCCCTCTTTGGAGCCTCCGAATAGTGGAAGCATGAGACCAATGAAACCTATACCATACTTTATAACATGGTCATGATAACACATATAAAGTAGTTTAACAAGCATACATTATAATGTATACAAACGGTACTGTCTGGCCTCATGGCCACCTCTCTGGCATCATCTGCATAGGAACCAACTCGGTGGCTGCTGTGGGTGCTTCACCACCCCACCCCCAATATCAAATATGTATGGAGGGAGGGGTCATCTCCACTGGGGGTTCCACCCCCCAAAATGGAAAAAAGGTGGCTCCTATGATTCACTACCAATGGAGGTGCCCCCCCCCCCAACACTGTAGACCCTCTCTCTCTGGTATGTGAATAGCAAATGAATGTGTGCAGAGGACAAAAAGGACCAACACCCCTGACCCCTGCTCTCCAAACTTATATCTTACAGACGCTTTGGAGTCCACCGGGACCTCGAGTCCCTCCGGAGGCGGTTCCGGCGGGTGAGGCGGGAGAGGCCCGACCTCATCCGGGCGGTGCGAAGGCACCTCAGGGCTCGCCGTAAGTATTCAAAAACAGGACACCTGTACAGATTACTACATACATTTCATGAATAAAGCAAATGTGTTGTACAATATCACTTCCCATGTGCCTAATAGCCACCTAGTAATACCAATCTGTCCCAGATCAAGGATGCAGGTTGCAGGGGTTCTCCCATGAGCGTGCCTGCAACGTCCGACCATCCCCCCGAGATGAATGAGATGATATGCCACACTTTACTATTCCCCTTATTGTGGTGGCTGATTACTGTGTCCTGGTACAGCTGCCTGAGGCCCTACTTGTACTGCATGTTATGGCCTAAATCACATAAAAGAATTGTGCTCAACACCCTTCCCACTGCCCCCCCCCCAATAGCTCCTACAACAACTGCCCATCAACCCCTCGTTGCATCTCACAATGCAAACATGCTGGTCAGCAATGAATTTGGTATGGCAACATGTCCTGCGTGGTGTGTGTCAGAGGAGGGTCCAGGGTTCTGTTTCATGTCATCTGATGCAGCTCATTCCCCATGGGCATAGGCTACGCCTTACCACACCCTGCCCCATCCCCTGCCTCACGCCACCCAGCTACTGCACTATGCAAGCCATGGTGTATGCACTGATCTCAATCACACTCCTTTTTACATACACAGGGCTCCACCAGCAGGAAGCTGAGCGGCAGGATGAGGAGGGCCACCACCTCCAGGAGGAGGAGGAGGAGGAGGAGCAGGAGGAGGAGCAGGAGCAGGAGGAGCAGGAGGACATGGATGAGGAGGAGGAGGAGCAGCAGCCAGGCCAGGAGGCGGCCCACCAGGAGGAGGAGGAGGAGGACTCGGAGGAGGGAGTCCTCATCATAGATGAGGACAATCATGAGGGCCCCTCCCCACCTGCAGCTCCGTGTGAGGCCTCTCCCTCCCCTCAGGCAGCGCCATCGCCTGGGCCACCTCCATCCCCTGGGCCAGCGTCCATGTCCCCTGGCCCACCTCCATCCCCTGGGCCAGCGTCCGTGTCCCCTGGCCCACCTCCATCCCCTGGGCCAGCGTCCGTGTCCCCTGGCCCACCTCCATCCCCTGGGCCAGCTTCCGTGTCCCCTGGGCCACCTCCAGCCTTTGGGCCAGCTACTGTAATCCGCCTCCTGCAGCAGCTGGTAGATGGCCAGCAGCAGCTTCTAGTTGGCCAGCACCAGCTGCTGCAGGAGGTGAGAGCCCTACGGCAGGGCAATGAGCAGCTCCAGGGCCCACTAAGGGTACTGCTGGGGCTGCTCATTGCCCTGCTACAGAGGGCCTTGCTCAGAGGACGTGGCCGCCCTTAACTGAAATAGGGGGGGGGGGGACTGTTGGGGGTGTGGGGAGTGGGTGGGGGAGGGAATTGTTGGGGTTGTGTGTGTGGGGGGAGGGAAATGTTGGGGGTTCTGTGGGGGGTGGGGGAGGGAAATGTTGGGGTTGTGTGTGTGGGGGGAGGGAAATGTTGGGGGTTCTGTGGGGGGTGGGGGAGGAGGGAATTGTTGGGGGTTCTGTGGGGGGTGGGGGAGGGAATTGTTGGGGTTGTGTGTGGGGGGAGGGAAATGTTGGGGGTTCTGTGGGGGGTGGGGAGGGAATTGTTGGGGTTGTGTGGGGAGTTGTGGGGGAGAGGAGGGCATTGTTGGGGCTTATTTTGTAGGGGTGGGGGGTGGGGGGAAATAAATGTTTTGTTACAATATAACTATCAGTGTGTGTGTGTGTGTTTGTCTCCCTTGTGCATTACATATCACCAAATGGTGCTGTTGAGTTGAGAGGAAGGAGGCAGCAATATGCATAGCATTACATGTGCTATGTGAATGAGAAGGTGATGTATATCTGAGAATGTTGGCCAGACAGAACGCCACCTGTTCATTCCAACCTGCATGCCCATATGTGCAGGGGGGTTGGCCCAGGGAGGCTGGATGGATATTTGTGTTCATTAATAAAAATGGCCAGCCAGCATCTCTCTCGCCCTCCCTCCCACCCCTCCACCATACTGACCCACAATACAGAGTGCCATCAATAAGAGAGTAATAGTGTACCACGACGTGTGATCTACCAGGTACACACTTCCACATAACTCCAGGTACCACATACACAGTGTTTGCTGTCTGATGGACACATATCCTTACCCACAATCAATCCACATTGGTGGAGGGGGGGGGGGGGGGGCAAGAAGGACCTACAAACAGCTGGCTCATATTTTCACATTGAATACATCAGCTATGGTATATAATGCTGAGGAGCAAAAGGGAAACAATGGGAAACCCAATAGATGGATGGTTACTTCATCACAGTTGCAATGTAATACTTGTGTTAGGGAAGGGCACAAATAAAAATGGTGCTCATTATTTGCAGGTGTGATCACACTTTCTCCAGTAGTCGATCAAGGTGTGTTATATTCAAGTATTCTGGGTTTGTGTCAAACTTTGTCCCTGAAGTGACTTGCCTTAGGTGGGATTTGAACCAGCAACCTTATGATTATAAGGCTGGTGCTCTAACCACTAGACCACAGCAGCCACCAGTCTTTAGCCACCACCAGTTACTTTGGGTTGGTACCTGTACACACACCCCTCTCCCTCACCACCATGTAGCCACCTCGATCATTTTGTCCAGGCTACCGATTAAAAACAATGTAATGTGCATGTTCCCTACCCTACTACCTATGGAGCAATTTAGGAAGGTGTTCCATAATGTGCTATACACATCCATTGCATTAATCATTCTCCCCTCCCCCGCCTATGGACCTTGAGAATGGGTGGCCACTTGATAAATGGGGACTGGGGTACACCACATAAACAAGGAAGATGGAAACTACCGGGAACCAATACAGCACCTCCAACAGCTGGCCCACACCACTGAGAACCTGCCAACCCCACAGTACAGTGCACAGGAACCTGGTGAAACGAGAGCTACCTAACATCTGACTCCAGACTACATACATACAGTGAATGCACACTCCTTGACTATGAGCACAAAGAGAAGAGGTGGCAGACAAATGAGAGCTTACCATGAACGTCTGTTTCAAGACTGTGTAGTGCGCCTTTTATGTTCTGGAACATTAGCTGCACATCTCCCTGATTGAAATGACCCTCACCGAGGGGTGCTTGATTTGGGCCGACTGTACTAAATTCTTGGCCCCCACACACTGCCTGCTACAACCAGGCAGAGAGAATGGGAGAAAGGAAGGGAGCATCAGGGGATGTGGAAGACAGGAAACGGAAGGCGTGGTGGCTGAGGGCCAACAATAATTCCGCCCCCCCCCCCCCTAAATACACAGGTGTACCCAAGCATACTTAGCTAAACACATACCTTCATATAAGTGAGGGTAAAACCCTGTAAATGATTATTACGAACAACGGGCAAGGTCTAAGTGCAGGAAATGGCAGGTGATATGGCAATGAAGAAAGGGAAGGCAGGTGGAGACGCCCATACTTATCTACTCATAATCGAAACCATGTGTTCCTAATCGCTATCTGAGCTGGGCACGCTTAGGAATTATGTGTATAATTGAAAAAGTAGCGCCCAAATCAGAAACGCCTATTCCCCCGTCTCAATGGGCGTTCTTGGCGCCTATATAAACGCCCACTCCGTATTTTCGAAAACCCCATTGGTACAATGCCACCACGCATGCCGCCGACCCGGAAGGGTAATTTTCTCGAGGCAGAGGTGGAGCTCCTGGTGCAAGAAATTGTACAGCGGCACCGGAGTCTGTTTGCTCCTACAGGGCAGAGGCTGGCAGCAACAGTAAAGCAGCGGGAATGGGAGGCAGTACGGGACAGCCTGAATGCTGTCTTCCATGCTGGGAGAGACGTGGAGGACTGCAAGAGGAAGTGGCGGAAGCTGAGGAGGGATGTTCGCAGGAAGGCGGGGGCCAATCCCCCAGGCAATGACACTGCCAACCTTACACCCATGGAGCTGATGGTGTACTCCCTCCTACCCCAGGAGGGCATCCACGGGATTGGCTCCCTGGACACCTCGGGCCAGGCTGAGGACTCAGGTAGGTGTTTCATTATGCAGTTGGGGTATCTGTTGTGCTGCACTACACTTATGTTGGGGTCAGGGGGAGGGAGGTGAGGAGTGGGGGGCAGGAGGAGGGAGGTAGGTGGTGGTGGTGGGGGGGGGGGAAGTATCTCTGGCTGTCTTTATGTATATTAACAGGCCACCTTTATGATGCTGTTGTGACCTGGTAACCCCTACTCCCTAGCTCTCTACCCTTACTCCCTATCCCAACCGTTGTCATTGGGTTTCCTCTTACCTGTCCTGTGTGCCCATATTTATTGAATTAATTGTAAGCTCTATTTGAGTAGTGGTAGTGGTCATGTGTGTTATAGGAGCAAGCAGACAGGGTGGACAGGGTGGGTGCTGTGTGTGTGTGTGAGCACCCCCAATAATGAGGAAAGATCATGTAGCTGTGCAGGGAGGAGGGTTGGTCACTGGGCTTAGCACCCCCAATACTACTTTCCAGTTGGCTCCTATGGGTGTGTGTAGGTTACTACTGTGGCAGAACTTTGGGGGCCGTCCTTCCCTACTACTCCTCTATTTTCCCATTACCAACCTGTGCCTAGTTCCTCCTGTGACCTCTGTGCTCTACTGAGTGTGGGCCACATGCATTCAACTGAAGGAGCCTGTAATGGGGGTCATAAAGCAGTTCTATGCAGTTTAGCAAGTCAGTAGTAACACAACACATGCTGCAATGTTGTTCAATTTAACATTTATACAACTAACAGCTTGAGCACAACGTTGTGAGTGGTGTCCTTCTCTTGGCTGCTCATCCACCACCTCTACCCAGCTGCCTGCGGGGCTCTCTCTTTCGTACCTGTGTCAATTCCATTCCTCCTCACCATCTCTTTGCTGGGTCATCAGGTTGGGGGACATACCAATGTATATGAATGCTGAAAGACAAAAGTGGGTTATTTGCACCAACACTATTCCTCACTCTTGTGCTATACAGGTGAAGACTCGGAGGAGGCCGGCCCTAGTGGCCTGCAAGGCCAACGCCCTACACCATCCGTCCAGCCTCAACCTCCACAGCCTGCAGCACCAGCAGTCCAGCCTCCACCACCTGCACCAGCTATGCATCCTCTGCGTCCACCACCACCTGCACCAGCTGTCCAGCCTCTGCCACCACCACCTGCACCAGCTGTCCAGCCTCTGCCACCACCACCACCACCTGCACCAGCTGTCCAGCCACCACCACCACCTGCACCAGCTGTCCAGCCTCTGCCACCACCACCACCACCTGCACCAGCAGAGGCCGCACCTCCAGCACCGGAGGACTTTGTTGAGGAGGAGGAGGGCCCAGCTCCCCGCCAGAGGCCATCTGGCCAAAGGAGGCAACTCCTGCGGCTGGCCACGGAGCTACTCCGCCACAACGTGCGCTTGGAGGAGTACCGGCAGCAGAAACTGGAGCTGCAGCGCCAAGCACTGGAGGCACAGCAGCGAGCACACCAGGAACTCCTCCAGGCGCACCGTGAAGGCCACCAGGAGGTGCTCCAGCAACTGAGACGGCTGGAGCAGAGCATCCAACACCTGCGCCCTCAGGGCACCGCGCCTACTCCAGCCCCCGTGCTGCTGGAGCAGCCCCTGCCATCAACATCCTCCTCCACTGACCACCAGCAACTACCAGCTAAGAGGTGGGCATTGCGCTCCTCAGCCTCCGCACCCACTCCTGCAGCACCCGCGAAATCTGCTCCCATTCTGGGTCCTGTGGCCAGACCACTAGAAGCAAGAAGGTGGCCCGATTTCCACGGTGCAGCCGAAGCCGCAGGCTGCCGTGGGGATACGGAGGAGGACACTGGGAGCAGCAGCTCAGAAGAGACTTCCCATGCAGCACCAGCTGCAAAGGAAGGGCGTGGGAGGGGTAGGAGGGGTCGGGGGAAGGGAAGGGGAAAATGATGGGACATGCTGTAGGGTGAGGGTTGGTGGGAGGGGGGTGGGTGTGGGAGGGGGGTGGTGGTGGTGGTGGTGGTGGGGTTGACCAAACACATATGCACTGTATGTAAAAAATAAATGTTCACTTACATTCACCTAAAACTTGTTTCAATGAGTCTTTGTCTTGCTCTTACGCCAAGCTGGTAGGCATTGAGCTCTGCTCTGTGGGCTGGGGGTGGAGGGGGCTCCTCTTCCAGCTCATCTGGGGCCTCTTCTGGTGGTGGCTGTGGCTCCTCTGGGAGAGGCTGTCCTCTGCGCTGGGCCAAATTGTGTAACATACAGCACGCCACAAAGATCTTGGCCACCTTTTCTGGACTGTAGAGCAGCTCTCCTCCAGACCGGTCCAGACAGTGGAAGCGGTTTTTCAATAAACCAAAGGTGTGCTCAATGATCCCCCGGGTGCTGCGATGTTTCCTGTTGTAGGTTTCTTCTGGCCCTGGTTGTGGGTGGATCAGGGGGGTCATAAGCCATGTCCTCTGCGGGTAGCCTCGGTCACCTTTGCGGAAAAGCAGAATGAGATAGATGAGTGTGTATCGCTTGGAGCAGGTACAGGGGGGGCGGGGGGATTTGGATAGTGGGTTGTGGTGGAGGAAGCCAGGGCGGAGGGTTGCCCAGTGGAGGAGGTCTAGTATGGGTGGTACATGCATGTTGCACTTACCTAGTAGCCATCCACCAATGAACTCCCCTCGCTCGAACCTGCGGAAGATGCCCGAGTGCTGTAGGATGTAGGCATCGTGGCTGGAGCCGGGGTACCTGGCACACACATCTAATATCTCCCCCTGGGCATCACATACAACTTGCATGTTCATAGAATGAAATGCCTTCCTATTTCTGTAGGTGGCTTCGTGTGCCCGGGGGGGTCTGAGGGCTACGTGTGTGCAGTCTATCACACCGATGACCGAGGGGAATCTAGCAACAGCATAGAAGGCGGCCATGTTGTTGTGCAGGGCCTGGGGGGTGGTGGGGAAAGTGATGTAGTGTGAGGTGTGAGTTATGAAGGCATCCAGGAACTGGGTGAGACAGTGTGAAATAGAAGCCTGGGTGAGGCCTGTGTTAGCAGCTAATACGGATTGAAAACTGCCAGTGGCCAGGACAGAGAGAGCGGAAGTGATTTTGAGGTGGGCAGGGATGGGGTTACTCCTACGTGTCTGGGGCTGAAGGAGGGGGTTCAGCTGCTCACACAGCTAACGAATGGTGGCCCTATCAAACCTGAACCTTGTTAGACACTGCTGGTCAGTGAGTTGTAGGAAGGTGGTGCGGGGCCTAAACACTCGGGGCCGTGAATACCTCCTGCGGTGGGTGGCCTCTTCGTGTAGCATGCATGCCACAAGTGCATTAAGTGCATCCATATCCCCACCACCAGTGCAAGTATTAGGACTAGTAGTCAAACAAACAGCAACACACACAGATCTGTCACTTCCCAGCCACCACGCCCTCTGGCCACTCACTCGCCAAACAGTACAGGCACACAGAGACAAACGGAGGTCAGGGAATAGAGTATACACGTGGGAAGAGTGAATGGGGAGGGATGGGGGAGGGGAAGGGGAAGGGGGCGATGGAGCAAAGGAGTAGGAGTAAGGAACGGTGAAAGGGTAAGACACAAAAAGAGGCAGGGCACACAGACAACCGTCACAGGTACTCAACACGCTCGGCTTTCTCTCTGCAACCACCACTTCAGCTCTTCCACCAACAATATCGCCACTCTCCAACTACACACAATCGCTAATGGGTCTAAAGACGATTTCCTCCTTGCTCTGGTCGCTTTTATTTCGGGTCCATCATATTACGCCCATCTTCCCGCTCAACCAGAGCCATTTCGCTATTCGTTATACGTTGTACCCGCCCACGTCGTATCACCGCCCCTAACACGCCCCCGACACACCTCTTATTTGGACGTTTTTACGTCCACGTACGAGCGACACGGACGCACTGAAACATTGCTTTCAATTATATGGATTTACTCGTTTTTGTGAGATTAACGTCCATCTCCCGATTTAGGTCGACTCTTGGGCGTTTTTTTCGTTCGATTATAAGCAGGATAGTGTTCTATAAGTTATATGCCTAAGGCACTCATTTTCAAAGCAGATGGGTGTCTCAAAATGGCAAAAAAAAAGTCTATCTGCCAAAAGCGTCCAAATTGCGACTACTGCAACGGAATCTACGCAGGTTGCAAAGAACAACTCATAAAAAAACTCCAGACCACCCAAAATACAACAGCCAGGCTGATATTCAGCAAAACATGCTTCGAAAGTGCCAAACCTCTTCGTGAAAAGTTATTATTATTATTATTATTTGTTGCATTTGTATCCCACATTTTCCCACCTATTTGCGGGCTCAGTGTGGCTTACAATAAGACTTGAATAATAGAAATACATTTGTTACAACTAAGTTATGGATTACATTGAACAGAGTTGTGCGAGGCATTCGAATATCGTTGGTAGTATAACAATGGGACAAAACACAGAGACATTAGAAAGAGACAATGGGAAAAAAGGGCATTATTAGGCGCCTAGACATATAGTGTACATAGTTCCGTGGACGAATGTATGGTTGACTGGATAAAGGGATGATGGATCAGATGTGGATGTGTATTGCATTGTGGACAGTGAGTGGTCTCTATGTGTATTGGCTCTTTCCATAAGTTTGTTCGAACAGGTGTGTCTTCAGTAGTTTACGGAAGGAGGCTTGTTCGTTGATCATTCTTAGGTTGCGTGGTAATGTATTCCAAGACTTCGTGCTCTTGTAGGAAAAGGTTGACGCGTGTATCGTCTTGTACTTCAAGCCCCTGCAGGTTGGGTAATGAAGGTTGAGGTGAGTTCGGGATGATCTTTTGCATTGGCTCCCAATCAAAGAACGGATCATCTTCAAAATCTGTACCTTAGTCCACAAAATCATATACGGCATTGTCCCAGGATACATGACAGACCTTATTGATCTACCAATAAGAAACAAAGTCAGACTGTCAAGATCCTACTTAAACCTACACTACCCAAATTGCAAAGGACTGAAATACAAAACAACCTGCACATCAGGCTTCTCCTACATAAGCACACAACTATGGAATGGCCTCCCAAAAGCCCTGAAAACAATCCACGACCACCAGAACTTCAGGAAATCACTAAAAACCAACCTCATCAAAAAGGCCTACCCCAGCGACCCCACGTAAACCTCTTCACCCAGCATGACTTTGATCGTACTGGACAACATGTAATCTCCATCCTTCCCGACTCTCCACATATACCTCATATGATCACATTTCAACCTTGTACTTGTTATCAATCAACTGGGCAAATGCCTTTGACGGCATTGAGCCTGCAAATAGGTGGGAAAATGTGGGGTACAAATGCAACAAATAAATAAATAAATTTCTTTAGTGCTACTAGATATATGCAGTGCTATACACATTATATACAAGTACTTTCTCTGTCCCTAGACGGCTCACAATCTAAGTTTTGTACCTGGGGCAATGGAGGGTTAGGTAATTTCCCAAGGTCACAAGGAGCTGCAATGAGAATTGAACCCAAGTCTCCAGGATCAAGGCCTGCTGCACTGACCATTAGGCTACTCTTCCACTCCAATATACATGTATTTCCTGACATATCTTATACATATTTTACAAAAGGCTCAGTGTTCAACAGAGTCTTTTGTAAAATACTCAAGGAATTGCACACGTCCTATCCTGGTTTGTCTCAATTCCTACTTAGACATCCTACAGAAAACTGGGCTTTATATGTCTAAAAGTATACAAGTAGAATCTGAGCAGGATGAGGGAATGGATATTATGGCACAGAAGGAAGTATTGATTTATCAGATTTTTACAAATCTTCACGTGATGACATTAACATGGGGAGCAGGAACTGTTCTTCCTTCGAGTGCCCATCCAAAAGCCCCCCTTTTTTTTCCAATCATCCCCCCCCCCCCCCCCAATGCTCCCTTTTGGATACTTTCCTACATCCACTATGAACAAATAATTACATGAACAATAAGCATAACAAACACATAGACAACAGAATAGAAGTTTAAATGCCTCAGCTCCATTTATTGTCAAACATTAGTGCAACTTAAAACAGCAGCACCCAGGCTTAATTGCAAAAACCAATTTGCCACCAAACATAACTTGAACCCCAAACAGTAAGTTTTACCTGCCATATCAGCTAAATAGCTTGCCCAGTCACTGCATGGTACTGTTCATTGCCCCACCATTTACAGCTGAGGCTTGAGAAGCCAGCAAGGACCTTCTTGCCACAAAACCAGGTCAGATGACCCATGACTACACCTTAATTTTTTTTTGTTACATTTGTACCCCATGCTTTCCCACTCATGTGTGGCTTACATGGGGAAATGGAGGGTTAAGTGACTTGCCAAGAGTCACAAGGAGCTGCCTGTTCTTGAAGTGGGAATTGAACTCAGTTCCTCAGGACCAAAGTCCACCACCCTAACCACTAGGCCACTCCTCTGCTGGGTGAAAATTAAGGAGCACTACTAGCTAACAAAATAGCCCAAATTAGCTCAAATGACTGCCAGCTGTGACAACCACAGTAAAGGGGAGGGAGATTAGAAATCCCACCTATGAGGAAGCAAGGATCCTGCACAGGCCTTGATGTGCTGCTATAAAAAGGGGCAGTGCTCCCCTCTCTTCCTGGTAAGCACCTCCACTCACAGCACACATAATGCATGCTGCTTGGAGATTCAAAAATTGCCACCCAATCCTGCAGGGTCATTTACTAAGGAGACCATCTTAGCCGCCACCCCCACTCCTCTCCTACAGCTGGAAACTCTCCAGTTCTGAGTAGTACCACCGCCCCCTGTTAAGGTAGGGGGTTCAGGACAGAGCCCTCACCCTTAGAACTTCCACCCACTGCACCTCACTGGTCTCTATGGAGGCGATTCTATAACATAGAGGGGCATAATTGAACGTCGCCAGCCAAATAGATTGCCAGAGATCTATGTTGGTGGTGGCGTTACAGCTGGCCGGAACTGTATTATCGAAAAAGATGGTCGGCCATCTTTTTTTTTTTATAATACGTTTTAGCCCGGCCAAATGCCGTGGAGTTCACGGGGTTTGAGATGGCTGGGTTTGTTTTTCAGCGATAATGGAAAGTTATGTCGGCCATTTCAAACCCTGGCTAAATTCAAAGCATTTGGCCGTGGGAGGAGCCAGCATTTTTAGTGCACTGGCCCCCCTGACATGCCAGGACACCAACCAGCCACCCTAGGGGTCACTGTGGTGGACTTCAGAAAAGCTCCCACGTGCATAGCTCCCTTACTTTGGGAGCTGAGCCCCCCAACCCCCCCCCCCCCAAACCCACTACCCACAAATGTACTGCACCCACTAAAATTGCTCCAGGGACCTGCATACAGCCTCTAGGACTTATTGCTGCTGTATAACTTTGGCACACCAGTTCACACCTGAAGACTAATCTCTCTGAAAAAGTCCTTTCTTGAAATAACCACATTTACTCACAGTTAACTGCAGATCAGAAGTTGTGCCCCACTGGCAAAGAGTCCCCTGGTACTAAGATTAGCAGTAGGTCAGAGCTGGCACAATGGTGTACAATGCCCTCTTTCAGCACCATTTAAGGTAAGAACTATGTTCTCTAACGTGGGTAACACAGGAAAGGGAACTAAAACTGGCTTACAAAAATGGCCACTACCGCAGGGACTACAACAGGAAACAAAACAGGGCACACTCTGACCCAGTTAGCAGGGGGGAAAAGCACCATGGGAGTAGAGCCCAGTACCCTACACCCACCACAATGCATTGCTAATGTGACTCTGCAGGGCACCTAACAGAGAAGGTGTCACACTCACCCGAGAGCCACATTGCAACCAGGGAAAGGCTGTCGGAGGATACAACACATTCTGCTGTCATGGAGGTGGGTACGGCATACAGGCTAGCAAAAAAGGTTTTTAGTTTAATTTTTTAGTTTGGAAGGGGATTGGTGACCACTGGGGGAGTATGGGGAGGTCATACCCCATTCCCTCCAGTGGTCATCTGGTCAGTTGGGGCACCTTTTTGAGGCTTGGTCGTGAAAATAAAAGGACCAAGTAAAGCCGGTGAAATACTGCTTAATGCCGCTTTTTTTTTCCATTATCGGCGAAAGCCGGCCATCTGGTAGCCACGCCCATGCCATGCCCATGTCCCGCCTTCGCTAATCTACCGACACGCCCCTTGAACTTTCACCGGCGAAGCGACGGGAAAGCGGCGATGCTGTCAAAAATGCCGCTTTTGATTATACCGATTTCGCTGCTTTTAAGAAATCGCCGGCCATCTCCCGATTTGTGTCAGAAGATGACCGGCGATCACTTTCGATTATAAGCTGGCTAATCACTTACATTTAGGTGCACATTACTTATATACATTTTTAGAATATTATATTACATATATACACAAATGTGTGTCCACATACATGCATATCAATATTTCTCCTACAGTACCCGCATGTACTCCACAGCAATAGCTGTTGGACTTGCAGGTGGTATATAAGAATTTTTTTATTTTATTCTGTAAATATGCGCTTAATTTATATAGCTTATATTTGCAAAGGAGCATACACATGGGTAGCACATGACAGAGCTCATACACGATTAAGGCCTTATTCTATAAAGATTATGCTCCTAAATTTACGCTCTTAAATTTATGAGTATAATTTATGCTCCAAAATGTATGATAAATCTATGAGCGTAATAGGCCCTAAATTAGGAGCAAAGGTTATGCTCGTAATTTAGGAGTCTAAGTTTAAGAGCTTAAATTTAAGAGCATAAATTTAGGAGCATAACTTTTATAGAAGGCCCTTAGCCTGTAGAATACTGTAAGTTACACACATATCTCTGACATTTAGGCATAAACAGTTACACTAGTTTTCCAGTTAGGCTAGTGTTCTATAAAAGAAAGTAGGTACCTACATCCTCTTATAGAATAGGCACCTATCAGGCAACCTGTTATAAAGTCAGAGCTAGGTAGCGTGTATGTTACTTTAAGCAATACTATATTTGCTTCTCTGACCAGAAAAAGCAGCTGTTCCCAGATGTGGCTAAAAACATTCACCTTAGACAGAAAGCATTTCATCAATTAAAATCCCAGGTACCTGCACTGGGAACAGATTGTTTTTCCCTTTAGCTTCTATGCCCAGTGCCTATTAAATATTCCAACCAAACACACTTTCTTGAATCCTATTCATCTGGAAAATTTCCTTACAGAGAACAACGTGACAGGGTAAGGTGATTCTATTCTATTGATAAATTGCTTTTCAGGTTTTTCAGGGTGTTGGTAGGGATACCTAGTCTAGTTAGGATATTGAGGGTCTATTTAGAATACTGTATTTTTTTCTCTTTATTTGATTTGATAATTTAAAGAGAAAACTATGTTAATAGAAGGAAAAAGAAGCAAGACAATATTAAATCTTCACTAATTCAGTCTGTAGAAGGGAGAAATTCAAAACACACAGGGGCCCTTTTACTAAGCCATGTAGGTGCCTACGTGCGCCCAACACGCACCAATTCGGAACTACCGCCCGGCTACCACGTGGCCCAGGCGGAAATTTCATTTTTTATGTGCGCCCACTATGTGCACAGGAAAATATATTTTATTTTCCGGCGTGCGGCACTAACCGAGCAGTAATCGGCATTGTACGCACATTGATGATTACCTCCCAGTTAATGCGTGAGACCTTACTGTTAAGTGAATGGGTAGTGGTAAGGTCTCAGGCCCAAAATGGACGCACTCCAATTTTCATTTTCCTGTACATCTATTTTCGCACCCCCCCCCCCCCCCCCCAAAAAAAAGGCCTTTTCGGTGCATTGAATTAGACTAGCATGGCAACCATATTACTTTTTCCTTTACAACTGCAATTCTTGCCTATAGGGTCCTTTTACTAACATGCACTGAAAAATGGACCTGCACATGTCCAATACACGCGTCTACACCAGCGCAGGCCACTTTTCAGTGCACCTTAGTAAAAAGGCCTCATAGGCAAGAATTGCAGTTGTAAAGGAAAAAGTAGTATGGTTGCCATGCTAGTCTACTTCAATGCACCGAAAAAGGTTAATTAAGGTATCACCTTATGAAAGTTATACTGCACACTAAAATGAACAAACCTTTTTTTGACCACACATCCATATTGCAGAAGTAAAATTTTAAACTGTCTAAAAGAGGAAGTATGGGAAATGGCAAGACAAAATTAGAAATATTAAACAAAAGGGTTTGAAAATCTACTGCTAGTTGGCAGGGGTGCATATGGTAGTGATGGGGGAAGTATCACTCCATTTACAGAAGAGACAATTTGCTTGAAATTTACAAAAACGAAACTGGACAAAGCAATAAAACCAGATGAAATGCATTTTAGGCTATTAAAAGAACTTAGAGAAAGTTCTAGTAGATCCCCTGACAGTTCTCTTCAATCACTCTTTGAAGGCCGGCATGGCTCTAGAAGACTGTAGAAGAGCAAATGTCATCCTTCCTGATAAAAGTGAAAACAGCAATGGAGTCAATAACTACAGGCCAGTTAGACTGACCTTAGTGGTAGATAAAGTCACTACTTGAAGGTTTTTGATTCTAGTGGGTTGTAGGGTTTAAAGTGTGCACACAGGCATGTAAATATTTGCCTGTTAGTCTGTATATATAGGCATATCTTACATGGTATATATTTTACAGGTAGGCATATATATAGGCTGGATATGGGTATGACTCACAATTATATGCATAACTTATAAAAATCTATAAGTTACATGTACATCTCTGGCATTTAGTTGTGAGCATTTATACCAGTTCTATTCTGTATGCACATATATATATCTGGTTACACTAGTATTTTATAAAGGAAAATAGGTGCTATACCATTTAGACAGTACCATATAGACATTTTCCGGGCATCTATCTATAGGCACACTGTTATAGAGTAACAGAAACCCAACCAAGCAATACAGGAGAGGGTGTGGGACACTGTTGTGTACCAAACAAGAGAGAGATATCAGGGTTTCCATACTAAATGATCTCAATAGGACTCCAAGACAATCCTTCGAGATGGTGGCCAGGGTCAGAGAAATGCTAAGGTCCATGGGGAGAGGAATGATGAGAAGAAGAAAGGAGGTAATTATGCTTCTGTACAAGTCATTGGTGAGATTATATCTAGATGCTAGAGTACTGTATCCAGTTCCAGAGATTATAGATGCAAGCAAAGACAATCTTTCAGCTATTTGAAAATTATTCAGTAACGTACAACAGAAAGCATAGGTGAATCAATTAAAAAAAAATTCCAATGATAGAAAGGTAAAGTTTTGATGAGTGATCAGATGAAGCATTGAAAATCACTAATATAGCAACCATTGTGCATTATTATGCTTGGATCTTTACTGAAAACTTGGATCCTCCCCAAGCACTAATCTGACTTCCATGCCTTATCCTTAAACTCATGGTTGTGATGAGAAGCTCTTAGGGCCATTGATGACTGAGGGTTCAGAGGTTTGAGTTTCTCGGTTTATGTACAATTATGTATCTATTAGTACATAACTGAGATTGGTGGTTGGTGATCGAGTAATTTGTTTTGTCAGCATTTAATATTAAACAACAAAGAAATGACCTTTACACTGCAATTAAGTGGAGCAAAAATAATAGAAAGCCAACCAAAGAAAACATCACTTTAAGCAGTAACCAGAGTTTATTGGCATCATATCCAACCCCACAAAATTTTAAACGGAGAGATCCCATGGAAGAAGTTCATAAATAATAACGCCAAAGAAATATTAATAACACTAGAAAATAAGCACCCAAAATGAGTTCTTCACAAAATAATGCTGTAGTCCTTCAACACTCGGCTTCATGTTCACCCAGTAGCTTGCGTGGAATCATCCTTTTTAGAGTCCAGAAAAAGTTTCAATTGTTCAACTGTGTCTCCCAAATGTAACCATACATTTAACAGGAAAATACAGGAAGAATAGCCTATCTGAAATATTCAAACTCGGTGGCCCAAAAACGTAACTTGAAGGCAAATGTTACCAACAGAGTCAACCTCTCTTGAATGACCTCATCTGATGCGTCCAAAAAAGCTGTTAAATCTAAACTATCTCCTCCCAGTTTGCCATTTGCTCTTCCTGATTCTACCTTTTGAAATAGATGGACACCCCTTAAGGAATTCCAAGAAATTCACACAAGAACCTCTTGAATAACTCCTTAGGATATATCCAAAAATAGAGGATAAGATCTGCACCAATAAACAGATAAAACAAGAACAGAACTAAGTGCAAAATAAGATACATAGGAAATACAATGCGTAATCAACACAAATGTAGGTTTATTATACAATCGGCATTGTTCCGCAGCAGCCGCTAGCACGGCTTAGTAAACGGGGTTATTGTATTTATGCATATATTTAGTCATTTTTACTGTTAACAAAATTGTAAGTTTTATGTTAAACTGTACCAGCTGTACACTGCCTTGGGTGAATCTCTTCATAAAGGCGGTTAATAAATCCCAATAGATAAATTACAAACAAATAAATAAATAATAAAAGACTATAAACTCAAACATTAAGAAACATTCAAACTAAAGGTGCCAACACGGTCATGTTCTGCTCATCCATGGGCTGCATCATGGGTGGACAAACTGTAAAAACATAAATATATATAAAACATATTTAAAACAAGATCCAAACCATTTATAAGTAATTCAGTTCCATAGAACTGAGTGATAACATTGATATTCACAAATATATATATATATATATATATATATATATATATAATCTGAACTTAAATTACAAAACAATAAAAGGAGCTTATTTTTGAAACATATGGATGTCTCAAAATGCCTAAATAGAAGTCCATGTGCTTGAGACATCCAAATCTCAGTTTTGCAAAGGCAGAAAAGGGATATCCAACACTGCAGTATATTCAAGTAGCAAGGGGGGGGGGGGGGGGGGGGAATGTTGTGGATGTGTTTTGGGTGGGACTAGGGAGGGTCCAAAATCAGGGCATCCAACAGTGATTACCGAACAGGAAGAAACATCCAAACCTAAAAGAAGCACACCCTAATGTAACAACCCCTCCTAGTGGTGGAGTGAAGAATTACTATATATATTTATTTGGATTTTGCTCATAAATTTTTCAGTAGTAGCTCAAGGTGAGTTACATTCAGGTACACTGGGTATTTCTCTGTCCCTGGAGGGCTTACAATCTAATTTTGTACATGATGCAAGATCACAAGGAGCAGCAGTGGGATTTGAAGCGGGCATCTCTGGATGTCAAAGCTGGTGCTCTAACCACTATTCTACTCTTCCACACTCCTCCTGACATATTTTCAGTTGAAAAATACATGTGAGATGGACATCTGTTTTGAACATTATAAGCTGAACCTCTCTATTCTGACTTGGATGTTCTTTCAAAAGTACACCTTCACATGTAAAACAAATAAAATATAATGAGAACATAAACATAAGACAATTAAACATGAATAACATACCAAGCAAGTTGCCTTGCTGTTGTCCCAGGGTGTTCACCAAAAGGGCAATTCCATAAATGGGTGCCTAGAATTACTTGCACCTTGATGCCTAAATGCTAAACAAATTTGCACATACGTGTGTTAGCACCTGCTTCTTGGTCTGAGGTACTGGTACCTGTGTAATTGCTTCTACCTTCTGAACCTGGGTTCTTACTTGTCTATTTCCAACTGAGTACCCCAGGTATTGGACCTCTTGTCCTCCCAGGAAGTACTTTTTAGGATTTGTACTCAACCCAAATGTCCTTAAACTATCCAGTATTGCTTCTACCTGGATGGCATGGATCCTCCAGTCTTTACTGTAGATAACGACGTTGTTCCAGTAGGCAGCCACATAGTTGCCATGTAACTTAAGTAGGCAGTCGACAAGGCATTGAAAAATAGCTGGGGCTCCATAAAAGCCAAAAGGTAATAGGCCTTGGGGCGCTGATAAGGCTGTCTTCTCCTTGGCAGCTGGAGTGAGAGGTACCTGCCAATATCCTTTTGTCAGATCTAGGGTTGAAATGAACCAAGCTCCTCCCAGCCTTTTGTTGAGTTCATCAATCCTTGGCATTGGGTAAGCTTCCAATTTGAAGACAGCATTTACTTTATGGAAGTCAGTGCAGAACCAGAGGCTCCCATCTGGTTTTGGTACCAGCACAATGGGTGACGACCAATTAATGGGGGATTTTTAGATATCCACCATTTCTTGTATCTCATCTATTTTTTTGCCATTACCTACTGATGGGCTTCTGGGATCCGCTGTGTGTGTTGCCAGACCACTACTTCCGGTTCCATGATGTCATCATGGGTTGCAAGGTGTGTCAGACCAGAGGCTCCCATATGGCTTTGGTACCAGCACAATGGGGCTAGTGGTTGGGAGGTGGGGCTAGTGCTGGGCAGACTTCTACAGTCTGTGCCCTGAAAATGACAGATACAAATCAAGGTCAGGTATACATATAAATTAGCACATATGAGTTTATCTTGTTGGCCAGACTGGATGGACCGTACAGATCTTTCTCTGCCATCATCTACTATGTTACTATGTAATGGGTGCTCACGGGGGGCTGGGCTGCCTCATCATCAGCCCAAAACCTCTAAACTGTGTTGACTAAACAACAGTATTTTTTACTTCTTTTTCTGTTTCTTTCTTATATATGTAAATAATTTTTAGAACTTCTCAGAATATTCTAAAGCCTCAAAGAACTAAAAGCTACTTAGCTTATTTGGATCTGGTCCTCATTACAGCAGAGCTTTATCAATGCTGATCACGACCATGACCAACGGTGGCCAACGTTTCGTCACCTGCTTCAGGGTCGTGAAGTCTGCGTTGATCTGAAAAACAAAAATATCTTAGAGCTCATGTCCGACCAGTCTTCTTATCATTAGAACATTTCTATGTAAATACATAAACACCTCCATTCAAAGAATTTCAGAATTAAACGGACCGACCCAGCAAGATGGCCCCTCTGCATTTTGTATCCGCCTACGTCAGACGCCAAGAGTAAAACTGACCAATCAGATTAATGTCACTCTTAATCCTTGCTTGTTAATTGGAGAGCAAACTTCTCATCTAAAACCTAAGCTAAGTAGCTTTTAGTTCTTTGAGCCTTTAGAATATTCTGAGAAGTTCTAAAAATTATTTACATATATAAGAAAGAAACAGAAAAAGAAGTAAAAAAATACCGTTGTTTAGTCAACACAGTTTAGAGGTTTTGGGCCGATAATGAAGCAGCCCAGCCCCCCGTGAGCTATAGTGATATGTAGCCGGGGGCTTCTTGAGGCCTTTCCTCTTTATAAGATGAAGATATTTTGAATATACGTCAATTGAGTACATACCATTTTTGATCTCCTCAAGCATTCTAGATAATCCGTATTATACAGTCTGATGGCCTCTGGATAGCAGGCGACGTAAACCAAAATAACTAAAATATACTTGTTGCCACATGTTGTTTATTCCAGCGGCCCACAAAGTCCATGGCCACCCAGTCAAATGGGGTATTGACAATGGGCATGGGCACAAGAAGGCAGGTGGAATCTTTGCAGGACTACTCAGCTGGCAGGTTGGGCAGTCCTGACAGAAAAGGGCTACTTGTTTAAAAACAACTTGCCAGAAAAACCAGGCCAGGATATGCTCCCAGATTTTCTTCTCCCCAAATAACCCTTTAATAGGTGACTATGGGCTAATTGCATGACCTTCCAGCGATAAGAGTGCAGAACTAACAACTGCTCTACTTCTCTCCCTCCAGGGTTCCCTTGATCACCCTATTTAATAAACCATTCTTTACTATGAAATACAGAGGAGCTACCTTAGAGGAGTCCTGAATGCCCATGGGATTTACATCTACCATTATAAGTTTGGCCTGGCCTTCTCTGAGAGATTCGTCCTCTGCCTGAGCCCTCTTAAAATCTCATGGGATTTCTTCCCCACTCGGCAGACAATGCAAAGGTTCCTCATCAAATGCAACCCCCTAATAGGCAGCACAATTTTTCCAACCACTGCTGTTGGCGGGGTTCAGGCAGTTTTGGGCTCTCTGTATAGAAGATTGGGTCCTCGAAAGAGAAAATCTTGGGGAAGGACTTCTCCTCTTCCTTCTTTGGGCCAGCAGCTAGCTGAGCCCAGAAAGTTCCACATTTTGGGAAATCCTGACCAAGACAACTGGGTAAGAAAGCCATGGTAAGAGAGCCCCTTACAGTTGAGCTTTCCCGACTGGGGTCTTGAGGGATACCTGAGCTGTAGGATATTGTCTTTGGTCCCCAAGCACACAATAGTATTACCATCTGCTCATATTTCACTTGCAGTATGGTAACTATTTCTCTCTGAACGATGGTCTAATAGACTCTGCCAGCATCAAGACCATCGTAAGCCACATTGAGCCTACAACTAGTGGGAAAATGTGGGGTACAAATGTGTTAAATAAATAAATAAATAAACTTGGCAGAATCAGAGCTCAAGAGCCAGGAAGCAAACATAGCGGGCAAAGGATTAAGTAGACTAAGGGAAGACAAAGGGAAAGGCCAGACAGACTGAGAGGCAGCAGACACAAGTGCATAGCAGTGAAGTAATCAGAAATGATGCAGGCTTCTACAGACTCTCAGAATTAACAGACAAGAACCACACACACAGGAAACAGAACAGGGAAAACAGGAACAGAGCTTGGCTAAACACAGAGATTGGCTTAAACACAGAGCTTAACTATAGCAAAAGTCAAAAGCAGGGCTAGACTAAAAGCAGGAGCCAAGGGTAGAGTCAAACAGATACAGACACGAAGGGCAGGGTGTGGCTCTAGAGCCAGGCTTTCAGGATCAAGGTTCAAAAGCAAACACACAGAAACAAAGCAAAGCAAAGCATTGAAACACAAAAGCAAACAAAAGAAACACAGAACAGACCTTCAGGAGCCAGATTCTCAGGAACAAAGCCAAGCAGGGAAATGATCTAAACAGGTAACACCAGATTAAGAGACCTCTTGCAAAGGCAACGTAGGAAAGCTCCCTGGGTCCTTATAAAGGAGTAGGCTGATGATGTCACAAGTAGGAAATGAAGCAGAAGCAGGGAGACCAAAGCGAGGCTTGGTTTCAGGGACACCAAAGCGAGGCTTGGCTAACAGGAAGAACAACAACAGGAAATGAAGCAGAAGCAGGGAGACCAAAGCAAGGCTTGGCTTCAGGGAGACCAAAATGAGGCTTGACTTACAGGAAGAACAATAGGAAAAAGGCAGACTGGAGAGGTCACAGAGCTAGATACAGAGAAACAGTAGGTCTGAACATAAGGGCATGGCCAGCGGCCACAACCGTGACAGACAACTCATGCTATCTCCAGGCCAGTTTTGCTCTCTGGTTGGAGCCATTTCCGGGCCACTTCTTTGAGCCTGTAAAAGAAACTTCAGGGATTCTCTTTTACCTGTAGAGACCCCATTTGAAATCATTGTTGATAGGCTTTGGGTGTGCAGCCTACTCTCTCTCTGGAATAGTGGCCTTCACTTCTGCATAGATGGCCTTCCCAGTGGAGTTGATGTTCTGAAAGGTAATCTGGCTACTACCAATTAGAAGGTTCCCTAAATTAGTAGTCCATGAAACATCTAGGCAACCCAATAAGCAAGCAGTCCTCTCAAAGTTTGTTAAAAAATAGTCCAAGTCATCTTCCAGTACCATTTTTTTTTTAGCACCGGAACCGGAGAAGTCGTTTGTAGTCTGAGTGCCAAGAGATCCAGGCACACCCGGCACATAGAGCCCTGTTGTAGCTCTACCAACTTCTGAAACATTTGTTGCTGTACCTGCTGCTGCTGGTGTTGTTCAAAGTAAGCTTGCATAAATTGCTGCTGCTGTTGCTCTCTCTGAGCTTATATGAACTGGTGCTGCTGCTACTTCTGCTGTTGTTGCTGTTGCACTTCTAATAGGGCCTGGAAGAGTTTCTCCTGTTTTTCGTACACCCACAGTGCACACTGTGCAATAATCAAAACAAAATAAAAACCTGCCTGTCCAGCCCTTACTAAATTCTTTAACAGTTCCCTTTCACTCAGGGCAGAGCTAATCTCTATAGCCCACTGGTCCCATGTGGTAGTCCTGCAAGGCCCAGAGCCCCAGAGGCTAAGGATTCCGACGCCATCTGATAGGATACACTCCTTGATTCATACCTCAACGTCACACTATTGCTTGGATCAATTTGTAATCAGAGACAGTGAATTCAATCAAACACTACTGAACAATATCTAATCTATTAAAATCTATTTGGGAATATGGAGCAAACCTAAGCTTGTGAGTCACCCACTTGTATACTTGATTCAATCCTGCTTGTTGACTGTGAAAGCAAAATTACTTATTATTACAAGGTATTTGTAGACAGCAGGATTAATCAGGCAGGCAGTCGCACCTTTCTCCCCAAGAATTAATTATGAGCTTTAAATTAACTGAGGGGACCACTGAGGGCCATACATGCTTAGAATTTTCAACTCATACTGAAGAAGAACTATTTTGTCTTGCTGCCACCAAAAGACATCAACCACTTGTGTGCCTGATTAATCCTTCTGTTTATGGAGAACACCTGTTACAGATAAGTAATACAGGAAGGTGGCTTGAAAATGTTTGTGTTGTGTTATTTCTCGTGTCAGTTACAGGAATGCTCATTTTGTTTTGGGCCTTTTTTGGCCTTTTTTATGGGAGTAATGTCATTAAGAGTCAAGAGTGTGAGATCTTTCTGAAAGACACCTTCAAGCACGCCGTAGTCATACCTCTCCTAAAAAAAACATCACTTGACCCTACCTGCCCCTCCAACTACCGCCCCATCTCTCTCCTACCCTTCCTCTCCAAAACACTTGAGCGCGCTGTTCACAGTCGCTGCCTTGATTTTCTCTCCTCTCATGCCATCCTCGATCCACTTCAATCCGGTTTTTACCCTCTACACTCGACAGAAACAGCACTCTCTAAAGTCTGCAATGATCTGCTCCTCGCCAAATCCAGAGGCCACTATTCCATCCTCATCCTCCTCGATCTATCCACGGCGTTTGACACTGTCAATCATGATTTACTTCTTGCCACACTGTCCTCTTTTGGATTCCAAGGTTCTGTCCTCTCCTGGTTCTCCTCTTATATCTTCCACCACACCTTCAGGGTTCACTCTCATGGATCTTCCTCCACTCCCATCCCACTATCTGTTGGAGTTCCCCAGGGATCTGTCCTTGGACCCCTTCTCTTCTCAATCTACACCTCTTCCCTAGGCTCACTGATCTCATCTCATGGTTTTCAGTATCATCTTTATGCTGATGACACCGAGCTATATCTCTCCACACCAGACATCACCGCGGAGTCCCAGGCCAAGGTATCGGCCTGCTTATCCAACATTGCTGCCTGGATGTCCAACCGCCACCTGAAGCTGAACATGTCCAAAACCGAGCTCCTCGTCTTTCCACCTAAACCCACTTCTCCTCTTCCTCCACTCTCTATCTCAGTTGATAACACCCTCATCCTCCCCGTCCCATCTGCCCACAACCTCGGAGTCATCTTCAACTCCTCCCTCTCCTTCTCTGCGCATATCCAACAGACTGCCAAAACCTGTCGCTTCTTCCTCTTCAACATCAGCAAAATTTGCCCTTTCCTTTCTGAGCACACCACACAAACTCTCGTCCACGCTCTCATTACCTCTCACCTTGACTACTGCAACTTACTCCTCACCGGCCTCCCACTTAGCCATCTATCCCCCCTTCAATCCGTTCAGAACGCTGCCGCACGTCTTATATTCCGCCAGAACCGATATACTCATATCACCCCTCTCCTCAAGTCACTTCACTGGCTTCCGATCAGTTACCGCATACAATTCAAGCTTCTCCTCCTTACCTACAAATGCACCCGGTCTGCGGCTCCTCACTACCTCTCTACCCTCATCTCCCCCTATGTTCCCACCCGTAACCTCTGCTCACAGGACAAATCCCTCCTTTCTGTACCCTTCTCCACCACTGCCAACTCCAGGCTCCGCTCATTCTGCCTTGCCTCACCCTATGCCTGGAACAATCTTCCTCAACCCCTACGCCAAGCCCCCTCCCTACCCATCTTCAAATCTCTGCTTAAAATTCACCTCTTCATTGCTGCTTTCGGCACCTAACCTTTCGAGAAATATAGTATGCCCTATCAGTTCGACTCTACACTTGTCTTTTAGATTGTACACTTGTCTCTAGATTTACACCTGTCTTTTAGATAGTAAGCTCCTTGAGCAGGGACTGTCCTTCCATGTTAAATTGTACAGCGCTGCGTAACCCTAGTAGCGCTTTAGAAATGTTAAGTAGTAGTAGTAGTAGTAAAGAGCATGCACTCCTTTGAAAGAGTGTACATTTGTCTCAAAGAGTGTGCACTATTTGCAAAGAGAGCTTACTCGGTAAGAGTAGGTACTCTTTTCTAACAGTGCACCCATACACACACTATTCATACATGCATGCACTATTCATGCATGTACAATGGTTCTTGCATGCATGCACTATTGGAAAAGAGTGCACTCTCTTTCTGAAAGAGTACATCCTTTTTTGCGAATAGTGTGCACGATTTCATAAAAGTGCACACCATTAACAATAGAGCAATATTCAGTGCTATTTAACTGACCATAAATGGATCCTGGACAGTTAAATAGCCTTATGCTGACTAAGTGCTAATATTCAGCGTGAGATAGCCCGTTAGTGCCAATATTCACTGGCTGACCGACTAAGTTTTGTGGCCAGATAGACCCACATAAATAGCAGGTCTATATTTGGCCACTATTACTTAGCCAGTCAGCTGATGAATATTGGCTTACCCGGCTATGTGTATAGTGGCCAAAAAAGAATCATAAAATGAATGCCATCACCAGATACAGCCCGGCATTGAATTTCCGGGTTCGCTGCCGACCGTGGGAGGCAGCCCAGCTAACTCCCATGGTCTGAATATCAGCCCCATGAAGTTTCAAGATTTTTTGCCTGTTATTTCCATTTGAAAATGACATGCAGCAATACAGGAAATGTTGTTTGACATTTATTTAATTTAGCTAGCTAGCTAGCTAGATATAGATATATTTCATTATTAGCAGAGAATGCACATTCCTAATTGGTAGCTTTGCTATTTTTCACATTGTACTTTCTAGGCAATCATAGAGAAAGGAGTTTTTTCTTTAAATGACAAAGAAGTTGAAGAATAATTGGTTCACATGAGAACTGGCAAAGGAATTATACTGAGAGGTCACTAGTGAAAATAGACAAAGGAGGATCGAATGAATAGAATTAATAATGGAAGTGATGGAGGAAAAGATAGCAAACTTTTCCTTGGAAATTCTGTGCACCAGGATTGAACAAGAGAGAAGTAAATGAACATTAAAAAGGCTGCAGGTTTAGCACAAAATTGCTACTTATAAGATTCAAACTTTTCCTAATTGATCCACTTTCTTGTATGTCATCATGCATCCAATATGTCTTATGTACTTTTCTGTGATATGAAGCAAGATAGGTAAGTGAAAGAGTGCAAGATTTTCTTTTGTTTTAGATTTCAAGGACAGGTATGCACAGAGTCTCATCATTTTATGTAAGGGTGATTGTAAATAGTTATTATCCTGAACACTTTCATCTCTGACCCTTTTTCCCTTTGAATGCCCTGGTACTGTATTAAAAGTCTCTGATGTGAAAACTTCGGTGTTAATTGTACACCAACCTGGCGACAGAGAACTTGGATCAATATGATCTTGTGATCAGTAGCTTCAGAGTGTTCAGATGGTGTCACCTCCAGGTGAAGAAATCAATAAGCAGGTCTGCAGGGAGAAGAATAAGATTATGTCTTTCATAGCTGAGATAAGATCATGCCTGATGCTAGTAGTCAAACCTCCTCCATAAAAACCTGGGAAATGTCATATCTTCGTTGTATATTACATAGATCTCATGTATACTTTTCAGTTTTGTTCAAGTTCTTTAATTCATAATAAACACAATCAAGATAGGGCCAGATTTCAGACCAAAGCAGAAGCCCCAAAGCATTATGCTGTTCATTGATAAATGAGCTAAAATCTTTTCTCTGGATATTTACTGAATGTCAAATGCATTATTTAAATGAAATGTGAGAACTGGATTGGCCTGTCAGTAAAAAAAATGGAGTCAGTGAACCACCATTGATACACAGGAAAAACTTTATTAGTTCATAGGTCTGGTCCTCAGACCTCCGATAGGCCTGGTATTCAAACAATTTGTCCAACTAACTTGGGGAGTTAGTCAGACAAGCTTTTGAGGTAAAAAGTAGCACCCCACAAACACGCACACACCTCTCAGTGTGTGAGTAAATTTTGTTTGAGAATGTTGTTGCATATGCAAAATATATCAGCATTAAAAGATGCGAGTCTGGAGATATTCCCAGATTGTGGTAGAATTTTAGCTAGCCAGCACTAGAATTCAGCACTGACCAGCTAAAATTATGTTACCAAATTTGGCCAGGGAGAGAGGTTGTCTTAAAGTTATCTAGATAAAGCTATCTAGATAACTTTGCGTGGATATATTTAGTGGCAGGCTTATCCAAATAAATTCCACTTAATATTTGGAAAAAAAATTATTGCAATAACTTTATACAGATACCTGACCTGCTCACTGGCACTAAGAACATGGGGCTCTAACGAATACCATATAATAGTTAACAACAGAAGAAGACTGAAATGGCGCATCTAGTTTTTAGGAATATCAATGAGATATTTTCCCCAGATTTGATGCCATTCTCTAAAATCCCTTGCCTTTTCTGTGATGATCCTGTCTTCAGCACCCAGCATGCTACTTGCTCTGTGTTAATTAATCTCAGCCATCACAATATTGACACAGTTGGCCTTCAGTTTTTGAAAATGGTGACAGTGTTGGCAGTGAAATTGATGATGTGCTCCAATAAAAGTTTGTGTACTGCAAGTTGCCATTCTTTATCTCCAACAAGCCCAATATCCTATTTCCAACTCTGACCAAGCTACAGTAGATCACAGATACCTAGCAGGATCCCAAAAGGTAGATAGATTCCATACTGCTTACGCCCAGGAATAGGCTGTAGTTTTCCCTAAGTCTACCTGATTAATAACAGTTTATGGACTTTTTCACCAGGAAATTGTTCAAACCATTTTAAACCCAGTTATGCTAAGATTGTAAAACATCGTCCAGCAATGAATTCCAAAGTTTAACTGCATCAAGTACAAAACTAGTTTTCTCCATTTTGTATTGAGGGTAATTTCATAAAAGGATGCTTATGTGTGAAGGCCACATAGGCCTTGTAAGGCAAGGGTGGGATGGTGGGTATGATCTACCCTGGGTGCAGTCATGTAGCCACAGTTTTCATGTGTACAGCTGTTGGCTCTGCCAATCCCCTGTCCCCTCTGACATCAACTTTCTGTTCCAAGACAAACGACTGGCAGAGCCATTAGCACGCAAATGAAGGAGAGGGGTCATGCACATAGAGGAGGGAGGGTGAGCCGCTCTGGGTAGCAACTAAGCTAGTTACACCACTTCCTGGACACCAAAGGTATCTTCAAATGGCATAACTTTATTGGTGAGCTCCAAAATTACGCATTAATAACATAAAACAGCGTAAAAATAACAACATAAAAAATGAATAAGTTAAGCCCCATAAAATTATTATTTCAAGTCCTGAGATGTAAAGTATCTATTCTGTTATTATCATTTACACTCCTCCTGGTTCCTGGGCTGGACACCTCAGACTTCTTCTAGTGAAGCTGCAAAATATTTGCACAATATACAAAACTCCCAGCTTCTAGTAACTTAGACAACAAAGATTTCCTTTGGCAACATTTCCAAACTGGAGAAATCAAAAGGTGGAAATTTGTTCTCTTCCCCAAAGATTAATTTAGAAAAATTCAAGAATTACACAAAAGTCAAAATCATCCCTGGTCTCCATGTTTGGGAGGCATCAGGGGTGACTGTCCCCTTACAACTCAGCTCAAGGTTTCTCAGTGGTAGAGATAGGATGTATCTCCTTAGTACCACTCACCTTACTGAGTTAAAATGAATCCTAGGGCAGTGTTTCCCAAGTCGACCCCGGAGTACCCTCTTGGTAGTCAGGTTTTCAGGATATCCACAATGAATATGCATGAAAGAAATTTGCATATAATTGAAGCAAAGTATACAAATCTATTTTATGCATATTCATTCTGGATATCCTGTAAACCTGACTGGCAAGGGATATTCTAGGACCAACTTGGAAAACACTATTCTAGGGCAAAGAGATCCACTGGCACTCCTCTGCTCAGTTCCTGGTACCCTCTGCTCCTGAATTCATTCTTGGCTACTCCTTCAGCCCCCAGACCTCTTATGGGTATCTTCCACCTCTTCTTCTTCCCTTCAATCATTGTCTTTGTTAAGCTGAGCTGGCTTATGGCGACAGCTCTCCACGGGTATTACGAACTACTCAATCATCACCTTCTGAGCCCCCTATGCTCCAGCAGCTTCTTTCCTGATCTCTGGGCTCCTCTGAAAGAAACTAGGCCCAGGCCACTAATGGCCAGGTCTTTTATCCTCCCCTCCAAATGTAACTGGCAGGAAGGCCCATAACCTCATGCTTCAGAGCAAGATGGCTGAAAAGCAATGATAACCTCATGCGTCAGAGCAAGATGGCTGAAAAGCAATGACTCCAGAATCTTTCTCTATATAAAAATCAAGAGAAGATTTGAACATCCTGCTACATGTGTTTTGCTCTTAGATTTCACATCAGCTCAAAATGTTGGATTACACATAGTTCTTTTTTTATGAGATAGGCAGGTTTTCTTGCCAGATCTCTGGTGTTAGGATATTTTGAATCATGCTGATGTGGAAAAGATTTTTGAAACAATTTTTCTCAGGTAGTTTGTCTTCTATGTTGGTCAGTGTACTTCTTCCTCCTTTATAAAAGAAAGAGAAGCTTTTTTGAATCTGAACCGCAATGCTGAGCTAAAAATTAAATAAAAGCCCTCAATGAGGTACATGATTGAACTGAAATCAGCACTGAAAATCAATATAACACATGGCTTGAAATCATTCCTCTTAAGGAGACATCATTAATTCTTAGTCCATATAAATATTTTTTAGTAAGGAAATGTGTCCTATTTAAAGATATCACAAATATTTATATATTCTCTTTACTTCTGGTTTGTGGTTCAAAATATTAGCATGGTCATAATTTCTTTCCATGTTAAGGTTAAAAAAACCACAACCACTAATGAGACAGCAGGGCAGCTAGTTCAGTTTTTTTCCCAAACTTAATTGTCATGGCCAGATAATTCCACTTCTGTATTCTGTGCTATACAGCATTTCAGAAGAACTGCCAAGGAGAGCGAGTGCAGAAAGACCAGGACAGCCCATTCCAAAGCAGGCAGGCTGACATTTTCCTGCAGTTCACTGATCTCACTTTGTGGCCTCCATAAATTCTACTTGTAATAATTACTGTCGATGAAATTAATTAAATTACAGGCTTCTCAACAAAAGAAGCATAAATCTCACCGATGCATTTGCAGTGCTTTAGTAGGTCAGCAAGACCTTCATTTATCAAGGGTACATTTTGTATGTACGGTTGGTGGTTTGGCTCCAGAATTCTAACTGCTGTAACTTCTTTCAGTTAAAATCCAGGATGCCAAAAGGCCTGGCATATCCTGCTTGTTTTACTGCTGAAATGTGAAGCAAGGCTGAACAATGAGCAGCCATTACAGAGCTTTAATAACGTATGTTTCAAACAAGTAACACTACCATACACAGAAACAAATATAAGATGTGTGAGTGTAGCAGGACACCAAAATGTGCTGTCCACTGAGGACCATTCTGGACCTGTGCTCCAGAAATGTACATGCTAATGTGTGATGCAATAGGAGATAGTTTTTCTTGGTAATCCTCGTGGTAGGAGATGGTTCCCCTGTAGTTTGGAGAGAACTATAGAATCTGGTGCAAGGAGAAGCAAAGGATCTTTCCTCCAACATAACCTACCTTGAGAAAGGCCAGAGAAGAAAGAAAGGATGGTGTACAGTGCTGCGTATGCCTTGTAGCGCTATAGAAATGATAAGTAGTAGTAGTAGTAGTAAAGGCTGAAGGAACCTTGGGCTATGTCAACAGCCTAGTGAAGTGTGTTGTAGATTATCATCAAGGGGTCAATTTAGGAGAACTGCACCAAAGGCCTACACAGCATAACCTGAAGCTATCTATCAGCTTTACAGTGGAGAGGGGAGGATACATCCTACACAGGGATCTGTACAGAGGAAGCAGGGAAGTTGGAGCCTGAGACTTAAGGAAGGCATGCCTAGGAAGGAAAGAAAGGAAAGGAAAAGTGGAATTTTATCTGGAAAGCTGCAGGGAGCTGTACTGTCTGAAACAGTTGCTTAGAGTGTGCCAAGCGAAGGTGGTGAAAGATTTGTTATATTATGGAAAATACAATACCAGTGGATGAGAAAAGGGTCCATTTAGGGGCCTATGCATGTTCCAGTGTAGGAGGAAGAGGAGGTTAGAGAGTCAATCACCAAGATCCAGGACTGAGAAATTTCTTTAGTACTTTGACCATGAAGGACTTTGACTTTTGGACTGTACTGTTTATCTTCTGTTTTTATAGCTTTCCGTTTCTATATTCCGCTATTATGGAAGTTACAGATTACAGAAAGCTTTATGGATGCTGCCTTCTGTGAGAGTTTTCCTTCCTCTAACTGCAGTAGTTTTTCCAGCTAAGGCCCTAAAAGCAATTTCTCTTGTTTCCCCAGGACTCATCTGTATGAGCCTTGTGTACTGTGAGAGTGTCTTTGTCTGAAGTTATTGGAATTTTTTTTGTAAACCTATTATTTATTCAATTTTCTACATAACTACAAGAATAAACTATTGTACAGGAAACAGGATAGTTGTGAAGTAATTTTTAAAAACTTTTGCAGAAAAATTTCCTTCTCAAAAAAATGCGTACTTCCATTAAGACCCTAAATAAAGAGGATCCATGATCAGAAAAGAAGTACACGCCTGAGAAAATAAACTGTAAACAAGCAAATAAAAGGACACAACAGATTACCTAAACATCCAGGATGACAAGACAAAAGCAATGTCATGTAGAATGCTGCATTTAGTTTCTTTTTATTAGTCTACAAGTAAAACTATTGTTTCCTTTAGAACCTGATAAATCAAGGGCCTGATTCAGCCATACTGTTTTGGGACTCTGCTTAGTAAACATTCACTGGTTATTATTCAAATAGTAGTTATATGTTTTGCACCGTGCTAGATGTTTAACTGTTTTTGATACATATCTGGTGGCCTTCTACATGTGTGCTATAAATATAAATCAACTCTGCTATAGAGGCAAATTTTATAAAGTTGTGCTTAGTTATTGTGCATTTTTAGGTATCTATTGTATGCTTATTTTATAAAATTGCATACGCATTTAGTTGACTTTATAAAATACAACATAGGTACAAAATGTGCACGTATATGTAGATGCTAGCACGTAGCAGAAGACAATGAATCAGACAAGATGAAGAGTGAACAGCTTTACTAGGCAGGGCCACCGAGAGACACAACCGGGCCCGGGGCAGAACTGCCGACCACCCCCATCCCACCTGGGCTGCTGCGCCCTGCCGCACACCCCCACGTGGGCTGCCCCCCACATTCAGGCCACCCCCTTACCTTCCAGTGTCTGACTGCTCCTCCCTCATTTTCATCCAACCTCCTTGTCTCCTGTTCCTCTGTGCTGGGACCCAGATGATTGCATTAATGCGATAACCCGGGTCCTGGCACACAGGAGCAGGAGAGAGACAGACCTGGAAGCAGGCAAGCAGGGAAGCTTGCTGGTGCCGGGCCCCCCCATCTTGGATGCCATGCCTGGGGAAGTTTGCTCCTCCCCCCACGGCGACCTTGTTTAGTAGTAGGTGCAATGCACTTCAGACAGGTGGATCCAGGTCCATACCCCCACTACCTGTTACATTTGTGGAGGAAACTTCAAGCCCTCCAAAACTCACCAGAAACCCACTGTACCCATATATAGGTGTCCGTTCACCTATAAGGGCTATGGCAGTGGTGTACAGTCGGGGGTAGTGGGTTTTGGGGGGCTCAGCACACAAGGTAAGGGAGCAATGGTCAAACGTGTACCTGGGAGCATTTAATGAAGTCCAATGCAGTGTCCCCTAGGGTGTCCTATTGCTTTCCTGGGATGTCAGGGGGACCAATCTACTAAAAATGCTGGCTCCTCCTACGTCCCAATGGCTTGACTTTGGGCATTTTGTTTTTCGAGAATGGCCGAAAATCAAAGACATCCAAATCGCAATACTCATCTCAAAGATATATTTCAGCTGGGGGCGGGGGTTGGACATCTTTTGAGATGAGTATTGCAATTAAAGCATCTATTAAAATCATAAGAATGGATTAAAGCTGAAATAAGTTTGATATAAACCATACAAGGAAAAATATTTAAATATTTAAAATTTGATATTAGAAAATATTACCATATCTCGAGGAGGAGGTAGATGTGTAATTCTTGCTGAATTAAGATATGAATCAGTGAGTGACACTGCTGAAGTTTGTGGTATATTCATTGCTTATGGGAGATCAGTACTTTCGATGTTTTGAGAGAGCTCCCTAAAAGAATTTGATGTTTCTGGGAGGTACATATATATTAGAACTTATTATATACACAGTGGGAGTCATTTACAAAGGTGCACTAGCATTTTTAGTGTGCGCTAATGATTAGCGTGCACTAAAAGCTAGAGACGCCCATAGGAATATATGGATGTCTATAGTGTTTAGAGCACACTGATTTTGCACATTAATTTTTAGCAGGTGCTAAAAACACTAGCATGCCTTTGTAACAGACTCCCAGTAATTTAATGCTTGCTAAATTGATTTTGTATGGAATTAAAATTTTAAGGTGCATTAACAAACCAAGCGCATGATAAATGTACATCCTTAGCTGGCAGTGAAAATACCTATAGAAATTTAAACAGTCAGTTACATTTAAAGTTAGAACTGCTATCTACCTTTCACATCTTAGATGGAGAAAATATACTTACAGCAGCTGAATTTCGCTACTGAACATATAAGAGCCAATATTCAGACCGCAGGAGGGAGCCTGGCTAACTTCTGCAGTCAGCAGTCAGCTCAGATATTTAAGACTGGGCCATTTCTGGAGACCGGCATTGAATATCTGGGTCATTTTTGGCTGGTTTAAATTTAACTGGTCAAGCCGATAGTCAGCCCTGGCCGGTTAAGTTTAAATGAGTGAAAGATATTCCAGCTATTTCGACGGCCTAATTTGGCTACCAAACTTAGCCGGCGATGTGCTGAATATTGGCAGATAGCTGATTATATCCCACAATATAACTGGCTATTCGCAAAGCCTTAACCAGCAATATTCAGTGGGAGATAGCCGGCGATCTCTCACTGACTATTGTCTTCAACTATGCTGGGTATCTCTATTTCCAATACAGTTACACTTATTAAATACTTACTATAGTAACCACAAATATACTATGAGCAAACCTTCAAAATCCTTTATTAATCAAACAATATCTATTATAATATTTATCCTAAAATAAATAAAATTAATCACACTCAACATATTCTCTTCTCAATCAAACCTCAATCATTTCTTAAAAACAAAAAGGTATTGCAGAAAGAGCTATGTAAAGAGTGTTCTTCACTAAAACTATGATAATTCCCCATCAATATTAACTAGTGCTTAAAATTTTTTGCCTTAATCAGCTTGTATCTCCTATTTAGCAAACGCAATTCCAGGCTGTTCATCTCAACAGGCTTATTGCTTAATGGCATTTAACAACTCTAAGACACTCGAGTATGGGCATTATAAGAACTATCCCATCCTTGATAGGCTGGAGCTTACATGTCCCTTAAATCACTGGCCATTCAACATCTTTGTTCAATCCCATAGGAATTATCGTTCTCCAATCAAATATAAATCTCTGTTCTCTTTGCTGTAACATCATGGAGTTATGTCTGCCTCTGTTAGTATTTACTTGTACCAGAACCACAAACCTAAAGTCTTCCGATACATATGGGACTTGTTCCCAATGTTCCACAAGAGGGGCATCAATCCATTGTAGTTATATTAAATGCTGAGTCATATGATGTTTAACCTTCCTAATAGTCTACCCAATATACCATAAACCACAAGGGTGTGTTATTCCATAAATCACACCTTGCAAATTATAGTTTGTTCTGTAAGAAAAAGAAAATTTTTTTAGATATTCAAATACAGTATAATTAGGAGGAGTTTGTTATAAAACATTTCCGTAAAGAGATAGATAGGAATGTTGTCCCACATTATCGTAGTTACCATCCAATTAAGCTGAAAGACAGTATCCCAGCAGGGAAATTTTTATGTATTCGCAGGTTATGTACACAGCAAGATGTTTTTGTTCAACAAACACAGGAAATGAGAAGTTGGTTCACACCAATGAAATATCCCTCTAAAGTGGTACGTAAAGCTTTTAAACGTCCTTATAACATTCATAGAACCTGGTTGTTCCAACAACCAAGGAAAAAACAAGAGGACAGAATAACCTGTGTTTTATCATACACATGGCTGATTTTGGAAGTTAAGAAATTAATTTGCAAATAGTGGTCCATTTTATCTTTGCACCCTCAATTTGCACGAATACCTCATTTTGCTTACATGAGAGGTTGTAATCTAGGAGACAAATTATCTATTAACAGAAGTAAAGGTATAGTGGAACATTATGTGAGGCATTTTAAATGTGGAAGATGTTGTTATTGTCCATACGTAATAGAAACTTGTTCCGGTAACAGTTCTATTGAGATACCTAATAGATCTTTAAAAAAAATTAGAACAGACTGACTTAGCGGATCGCCAGTTATATTGTGTGATTTGGAGGGGCATAATCGACCAGAAACGCCTATCTCCATGGGCGTTAATCTCCGAGAACGGGTCCGTGAAGGGGCGGAGTGAACCGTATTTTTTAAAAAAAATAGACGCCCATGCTTTATTCGCCAAGGTGTGAGCTGGGCGTTTTTGCTTTTCACCGATAATGGAAAATGAAATCGCCCAGCTCAAAAACGAATAAATGCAAGGCATTTGTTCGTGGGAGGGGCCAGGATTCATAGTGCACTGGTCCCCCTCACATGCCAGGACACCAACCGGGCACCCTAGGGGGCACTTTTACAAAAACAAAAAAAAAGGTAAACGAGCTCCCAGGTGCATAGCACCCTTCCCTTGGGTGTTGAGCCCCCCAAATCCCCCTCAAAACCCACTGCCCACAAGTCTACACCAGTACTATAGCCCTAAGCGGTGAAGGGGGGCACCTACATGTGGGTACAGGGGGTTTGGGGGGGTTGGACGACTAGTAGCATTAAGCAGCACAATTGTAACAGGTAGGGGGGGGATGGGCCTGGGTCCACCTGCCTGACGTCCACTGCACCCCCTAACAACTGTTCCAGGGACCTGCATACTGCTGCTTGGGAGGAGGGTATGACATTTGAGGGTGAAAGTAAAAAGTTGTGAAACATCATTTGTTGTGGTGGGAGGGGGTTAGTGACCACTGGGGGAGTCAGGGGAGGTCATCCCTGACTCCCTCTGGGGGTCATCTGGTCATTTAGGGCACTTTTTGGGGCCTTATTCGTCAAAAAACAGGGTCCAGGAAAAGTGCCCTAAATTCTAGCTACAAACGCATCCATTATCGGCGAAGGGCGCCCATCTCTGTTCGGGTGATAACCACGCCCCAGTTCCGCCTTCACCACGCCTCCGACACTCCCCCGTCAACTTTGTCCGCATCCGCGACGGAGTGCAGTTGAAAGCGTCCAAAGTTCGGCTTTCGATTATGCCGCTTTATTTGTTTTTGTGAGAAGAACGCCCATCTCCCGATTTAGGTCGGAACTTGGGCGTTATTCTCGTTCGATTATAAGCTGGATAACCAGCTGTCTGCCAATATTCAGCAAGTTGTGATTTATGGAATACCATACCCTTGTGCTTTATGGTTTACAGGGCAGGCTATTAGGAAGGTTAAACATCATATCGCTCAGCATTTAAGTAAAATAACATTACAATGAACTGATGCCCCTCTTGTGCAACATTGGGAACAAGTCCCACATGTATTGGAAGACTAGGTTTGTGGTTCTGGTTCAAGTAAATACTAACAGAGGCGGAGATATCTCTGCAATGTTACAGCAAAGAGGACAGAGATTTATATGTGATTGGAAAATAGTGATTCCTATGGGATTGGAAAAGAAGTCAAATGGCCAGTGGTTTGAGGGACATGGTAAGCTCCAGCCTATCAAGATTGGGATAGTTCTTGTAATGCGCATGCTCAGGTGTCTTAGAGTTGTTAGATGCCATTAAGCAATAAGCCTGTTGGGATGAACAACCCGGAATTGCATTCGCTAATAGGATACGAGCTGATTAAAGCAAAAAATTTGAAGAACTAGTTAATATTGATGGAGAATTATCATAGTTTTAGTGAAGAACACTCTTTACATAGCTCTTTCTCCTATACCTTTTTGTTTTTGATTGAGGTTTGATTGATAAGAGAATGCGTGGAAAGTGAGGACTTTTATTTATTTTAGGAGAGATATTGTAATAGATATTGTTTGAGTAATAAAGGATTTTGAAGATTTGTTAATAGTATATTTATGATTACTGTAGTAAGCACTGAATATTGCCTGATAGCTGGTTATGTGCCATTTAATCAGACAAGAGATATTTCTGGGTGGTTAAATGGTTTTAAATATCAGGGAGGGGATAAGGGTATTTTCACCCTTGTTTTCCTAAAACCACTCCTCTTTTCTGAATTTATAACATTGGCTGCTTTGTGAGCAAAACAGCTAGATTTATATGTAAAACTACTGGAGAGGTTAAACACATGGGGCCAGTATTCAACCTGTGCGGTAAATCCGCTCTCAGCCATGAGCTGAACTAACCCTGGGCATTCAATATCGGGGCATGTGCAGATCCCAGTACTGAATACCCGGGTATGTGCACTGACCATGAAGCTAACTGGTCACTGGTTGATATTCACACCAGTGCACAGTTAACTTGGCGCATAAAGGGACCATTTTACTTGCATGTGCCTACCATGCGGTAAGATGCCACAGGACACACTGAGGCGTCTCATAGTAACGTGCCCATCAGCATACACTAATCCTGTGCTAAAAAAAATAATTTTTATTTTTTGGCATGGGAGACATGTCTATGGGAGGAGAGTAGGCGTGCCCTGTGCTAATCGGGTATTGCCCGATTAGCATGTGATTAGTGTGGGAGCCCTTATCGCCTGCTAAATATTTGGCAGTAAGGGCTCCCACAGTAATGGCCATGCGCCAATTGGGAAATTAGTGCGTGGCCATTAAAGAAAAAGATTGCAAAGCAGCCATTTTATGGCCACACTAAAAGTGGCCTCAGCACCTGGGAAACCCACTCACTAAAAGTAGCACAGGCCACTTTTTAGTGTGGCTTAGTAAAAGGGCCCCAATGTTAGGACAGCCTTTTTGTTGTCCTAATTTGATGTGTTTACTTAGCCAGTTGTGTCATCATTATTGTCACCTATCGTATTTGAATACAGGAATTCTTTTTAGGGTACAAGGCTGTTTGGCTCTTGTCTCTACCTTCTGGTATATTCCTCACTATTGTGCTTCTTGGAAGACCTTGTGAGGATCCTTTTCTTCTTCTTTTTGTATCTTAAGTTCTGGTTCCGCCCAAGCTCCACCCCCAGACCAGGGAAATGGGAATGATATTCAGCAGCACTACCTAGTTAAGTGCTGCTGAATACTGGCAGCCAGTCTGCTCAGCAGGGTTTAAGCAGCCTTTCCTTGTTAAACCCCTTTGAATAGCAGGCCCAACATTTATTTATTTTTATTATTATTTAGACTTTGCTCACACCTTTTCAGGGTAGCTCAAGGTGAGTTACATTCAGGTACACTGGGTATTTCAGGTCCCTGGAGGGCTCATGGTCTAGGTTTGTACCTGAGGCAATGGAAGGTGCCCAAGATCACAAGAAGCAGCAGTGGGATTTGAACCAGCCACCTCTGGATGTCAAGATCAGTGCTCTAACCACTAGGCCATTAGGCCACTCCTCCACTCCTTTGCAAGGTCAGCGCTGGCACTAGTCACATAAATGTGTTTAAATATAGTCCTCATCATAATATATTGTAGTAAAAACTCCTTTCACAACCTCACAATCAGGGTGCTTAAAGGAAACAGGAAATATTTCAAATTAGGATGATCAAACACATTGAAACAAATACAAAAGGACTTAATATGTGCATTAGCTTTCAAATCCATTATTAGACACTGTCTCATTAACTTTGTCAAACTCCATCCTCTTCTCTTTATTGAGCTACAAGCCGTTGAGCCCATTAAAACAGGCAAGAAAGCGATCGGAGCTCTGCCGAGGCACTGCCCAGGAAAGCTGCCCCGGGGGATGGTGGCAGAGGAAAGCGCCCTGGTCACAGCAGCAGCGGCAGCAGCTCATCGGACGTGTCGGAGTGTGCCTCGGAGCTGCTGTCAGATGATTCCCGCCCGGTGCTCGCCGGTCACTCGCAGCTCTGTTCCTGCCTCCTCCACATCAGTCACTCTTCATTTATATAGTAGGATAATAGCATGTGCAGACAGCCTAAGATCTAGATTATAATTTAAGATCAGTGTAACTCTGCTGTTCCTTCACTGAATTGATGACAAGCGGATAACTCTCAAAAGATTGTCACACATGTATTAAATTTCTCCGGCAAATCAATATCACCTACAGTCTGTTTGCACACCCTGATTTCTAGGATCATATGGCACCTTCTTACTGAGAAGAGCCATGCTTGCTTTGTTGTGGAAATCGGTGTCCAGTTTTTGTAAACTCAACTGTGCAAGTTGTGGAAAGGAAGACAAGATATTTGCTGCTGATGAATGCTGAGCTCTTTTTTTGGCACAACAGCCCCCTCCTCCTAATGTGCTAGACACCATAAAAACAACAGTTTGTCAAGAGAAGGACTGTGTGGCTCCATCCCCTGACAGCAGCGTATGGTAACAAAGCAGGGAAGTGAAAACTCCAGTTTATTTACAAGGAGTACGTGACACATGTGACAGAGATAAAGCATCCTTGCTCTTCAGTACCAAGAAATACAGCAATCCTGTATCATCCTTCTCATCTTCATTAAAATGTAAACAGATAGGATTCCTTACATATTTGGCAACCTGGTTCATTTAAGGAGAAGCAACTCAGTTAAACCTTTTAAAACAAGAGTGACTGAAAGTACCCAAGAAAATATCATTTATTAGGATAGCCTTTTGATAAACCTAAATGTCATCTCTGGCAATTGGCTTTACTCAGCTGCAGTGATTATTACGTAGGGCTCCACTGGGACTTCTTTTTAATGTCCCAATAGAAGGGTCATTCTGGGCACAGTAAGATAGAGGGGCATAGCATCTCTACCATAGCACCCCTAAGGAGGATTAAAATTGATATTGAAAAATGCTTCAATATCTTGAGTAAGATACAAGCCATTAATCAGCTCACAATTCCTATTCTTTCATAACACGTTGGAATTATAGGCTTCTTAAAGATCTTGGAAAACTGGATGTATAAACAAGAAAACTCCTCCATGCTCATGAGGTTAGATATAATGTGAAACATAGTAAATGACGGCAGATAAAGACCTGAACGGTCCATCCAGTCTGCCCAACAAGATAAACTCATTTTACATGGTATGTGATACTTTATAATTTTTTTTACATTTGTACCCTGCACTTTCCCACTCATGGCAGGCTCAATGTGGCTTACATATTGTATACAGGTACTTATTTGTACCTGGGGCAATGGAGGGTTAAGTGACTTGCCCAGAGTCACAAAGAGCTGCCTGTGCCTGAAGTGGGAATTGAACTCAGTTCTTCAGTTCCCCAGGACCAAAGTCCACCACCCTAACCACTAGGCCACTCCTCCGAGTTTGATTTGTCTTTGCCTTTCTCAGGGCACAGACCGTAAAAGTCTGCCCAGCACTTTTCCTGTACTAAAAGTTCTGAAGCTAACGTTGAAGCCCCTTAAAATTTACACTCCAGTCCATCCAGATCTATTCAGCCACAATCAGGGCGCAGACCATAGAAGTCCGCCCAGCACGGGTTTTACACTCCAATTACCGGCATTGCCACCCAATCTCCACTAAGATTCCATAGATCCATTCCATCTAAACAGGATTCGTTTGTGTTTATCCCACGCATGTTTGAATTCCATTGCAGTTTTCATCTCCACCACCTCCCGTGGGAGGGAATTCCACGTATCTACCACCCTATCTGTGAAAAAATACTTCCTGAGTCTGCCCCCCTTCAACCTCAATTCATGTCCTCTAGTTCTACCACCTTCCTGTCTCCGGAAAAGGTTCGTTTGTGGATTAATGCCTTTCAAATATTTGAACGTCTGTATCATGTGACCCCTGTTTCTCCTTTCCTCCAAGGTATACATGTTCAGGTCAGCAAGTCTCTCCTTGTACGGTTTGCAACACAATCAGTGTATGAAAAGACTGCACATTCCTTGAACTGAAGAAGGAATGGGACTTATAGAGCTATTACCATAAGCCAACAGATTCAAATATGCAAAAAGTGTTGAAGTATGAAAGTAAACTTCCAGAATCTGGCTTCATCAATAAACTTGGGCAAGCATTTTGATGAGTAGAAGGAATGAGTTAGACTCTACCAACACAAATAAGACAGGATGCAACAGAATTTGGACAACAAGAAAGAAAAGACTCTTTAAAGAATTTGATCAGCAAACAAATAAGAACAAGTAACAAATGAACTAAAACAGAGGGAGATACAAAGTATTGCTCCAGGAATCATATGTTGATCAAAACCAGACACATGAATGGTTAAAAAGAAGTGAACCGAAACCTAAGGGTGACGTGGAGGGGCATAATCGAACTGGGTGCAATCTTTAAGGGCGCCCTGGCGAAGGGGTGGGGCATCCTGTATTATCGAAACAAGATGGGCGTCCATCTTTCATTTTGATAATACAGTAGGGGACAGCCAAATCTCAACATTTAGGTCAAGCGAAATGTTGAGATCGCCGACCTTAGAGATGGCCGACCTCGGTTTTCGCGGATAATGGAAACCGAGGACGGCCATCTCAAAAACGGCCAAATCCAAGCCATTTGGTCTTGGGAAGAGCCAGCATTTGTAGTGCACTGGTCCCCTCTCACATGCCAGGACACCAACCGGGCACCCTAGGGGGCACTACAGTGGACTTCACAAATTGATCCCAGGTGCATAGCTCCCTTATCTTGGGTGCTGAACCCCTCAACCCCCCCAACCCCCACAACTTTACAACACTACCATAGCCCTTAAAGGGTAACAGGGGGCATCTAGATGTGGGTACAGTGGGTTTCAGGTGGGTTTTGGAGGGCTCCCATTTACCACCACAAGTGTAACAGGTAGGGGGGGGGCCTGGGTCTGCCTGCCTGAAGTGCACTGCAGTACCCACTAAAAACTGCTCCAGGGACCTGCATACTGCTGTGATGGAGCTGGGTATGACATTTGAGGCTGGCATAGAGGCTGGAAAAGAAATGTTTTTTAATTAGTTTATTTGGGTGGGACGTGGGAGGGGGTTGGTGACCACTGGGAGAGTAAGGGGAGGTGATCCCCGACTCCCTCTGGTGGTCATCTGGTCAGTTTGGGCACCTTTTCGAGGCTTGGGCGTGAACAAAAAGGGACCAAGTAAAGTCGTCCAAATGCTTGTCAGGGAAACCCTTCTTTTTTCCATTATCGGCCGAGGAAGCCCATCTGTTAACCACGCCCCCGTCCCGCCTTCGGTACACTACCGACACACCCCCTGGAACAGAAAGCAGTTGAGGCCGGCCAAAATCAGCTTTCGATTATGCCGATTTGGGCGCCCTTAGGAGAAGGACGCCCATCTCCCGATTTGTGTTGAAAGATGGGCGCCCTTTTCCTTCGAAAATAAGCTGGATAGATAGTTGGATTATGGATCAAATAGTACACAGCAAGCACAGAAAATGCTGGTTAGAATGATATTTGTAAATTCTATAAAAAGATCTGGAAACAGGTGTTAATCTCGAAGCTGATGGAGAAGCTCTAATGAGAGAAAATTTCTATAAGAAAGAAACAATAAAATGGCACATGTCATCCATTGAAAACGTTGTAAACAATACGTCATCATTGTAGCAGAAAAACATTGGGATCAGGACAATAGGAGAATTATGGAAAATAAAGAGGTTATGATTACCTGGGATATTCCCATTTCAACTGATAAAAAACCTTGCTGCAAGAAAATAGGATAGAGCGTTAAAGAAGAAAAACATGAAGTGTCAGTGCCAAGTGATTATTCTTTCCATTGAGCAGAGAGAAAGAAGATCTTCCATTTCCAAGCAGTTCAGTCAGAACAAGACAATGAAGCAAAAAGATACAGAATTATTTCCCATCGTATAGGTACCGCTGGCTTGATTAAAAGGAATTTCCAAGTACACCTTAGTAGTTTGTCTATACATATTATAGGGGTATGTTTACTAAGGGGAGTTAGCGTTCCTAACATGCCTGTAAATTTAAGGCAAGTTAAATGCTAATGCACCTATACATTTCTATGGGCGCGTTAGCGTTTAACGCGCGTAAACCACTTGCGTTTGTTAAAAATGCTAACGTGACCATAGTGCCACTTTAGTAAACATAGGCACTAGCCTGTTAACTCCACAAGGAAGTTCTCTTTCACAGAATGCAAATACTACAGTGACCTTTGGCAGTAAATTTTTGAGCATGAGGTCATATTCCACATACTTTGGCTTCTAAGTGGACCAGATTCTACATATGGCACTTAAAAAATCCACACGGAGAACATTTCCACCTAAGCATATTCTATAAGTGGTGCCTAGATTTAGGCGTGATATATGGAATATGCTTAGTCGATATCCTAGTGCCTATAACTATGTGTATCCATTTACACCAATGAAAATGTGGCATAAATCCTTGTGCATAGATTTAGATGCAGTGGACCATATTCTATAACAATGCATGTAAATTTTGGAACACTCACGAAAAGCCCATTTCCACACCCGTAACCATGCCCCTTTTTGCCTGCGTGCATTAAAATTAAGGCACAGTGTGTTGCAGAATATGCTTAGCAAGTTGTGCATGTAAATTCTAATTATTGCCAGTTGATGCTCATTATTGCTTGTTAAGTGCTGTTAACAACGCTGATTAGCTTGTTAAGCTAATTAAGGTACGCACGTTGTTATAGAATACACTTTGATTTTGGCATGGAAGGCTAGGTGCACTATATAGAATCTGGGGGAGTATGAGCAAAACTAACCTATTTGGAGACACTCCCCCTGTGAGATTTTGCAAGTTCCTGGAGGCGTCGTCCATAGTCTGCTATGGAGATAGTCATAGGGAAAGCCACTGCTTCCCTGGGATCAGTAGCACAAATATTGCTACTATTGGGATTCTGTCAGGTACTTGTGACCTGACTTGGCCACTGCTGGAAGCAGGATAATGGGCTAGATGGACCATTAGTCTGACCCAGTATGGCTATTCTTATATAGCTAAAGTTAGGAAAGGAGAAAAAGTTTAAGAACTAGAAGTGTGTATCAGATATGAATGGGGAATTCCTAAAGGATAAGGAGGAGGTCACTCATGGAACTCAGTGACAGCCTAAAGGTCACAGATGGACAGGGAAAACTCAGGGAAGAATCAAGGGATCACGACCACAGTATTAATTTAGAACATAAGAATTTTCATATAGGCTTAGACCAAAAGTCCATCAAGCCCAGTATTCTGTTTCCAGCAGTGGCCAATCTAGGTTACAAGGACCAGGCAGGATCCCAAAAAGTAGATATATTCTATGCTGCTTACCTTCAGGGATAAGCAGTGAATTTCCCCAAGTGCACCTTTTCCTCCAGGAACTTGTCCAAACTTTTTTTAAACCCAGCTACATTGGCAGCTTTTACCACATCCTCTGACAATGAATTCCAGAGCTTAATTATACGTTGCATGAAAAATATTTTCTCTGATTTGTTTTAAATGTATTACTTAGAGGGGAATGTTCGATATGATGTTTAAATCTGACTTTGGACATTTTGCTTAAATCATCCAAAATTCGAATAGCAAATATGACAATTTTTGAACCAGCAAAATGTTTAGCTTTTTGTTTTGAAAGTTGCCTTTTCTTGGCATAGCTGCACTCAGTATGTTTATCTTTTTTGACCATTTTCAGAAAAAAAAACATCTAAGTGAAAAATGCACTAAATCAAGCCATTGGATGTAGGAGGACCCAGCAGTAAACTGGCCACACAAACATCCCAGGAGAGCAGAGGGGCACCGTAGGGGGCACTACAGTGGACTTCACCTTAAAGCTCCCAGATTCTCATCTTACTATTGGTCCCTTATATTGTATATTGAGTCTTCTAAAACCCACCAAAAATGTATTCTACCCAACTGTACACTACTACAATAGCCCTTATGGCTGCAGGGGGTCACCTATATGTAGACACAGTAGGTTTTTGGTGGGTTTTGGAGGGCTGCCACTTTCCAGCACAAGTGTAACAGGTAGAGTCAATTATTGGCCTGGGTTCCCTTTTTCTACAGTCAAAGTTGCCAGATGGGTCGGTTTCCCACCCAATTGGGCTGGTTTTTAAGCGAGGATGTGGGAAATTTTCAAAGGCTGCTGGCTGCGGGAAATTGGGCTTCTTTTTCGCTGCAGCTGTGCACTGCACCAACCACTAGGCCACTTCAGGGACCTGCTTGCTACTCTAAAAGGCATGACTATAACATCTGAGGCTATCATAGAGGCTGGTATGTACTGTTTCTTTCACATCTTTGGGGAATGGGAGGGGGTCAGTGACCACTGGGGGAATAAGGTAGGGTCATTCCTTTATTACTCCAGTGGTCACTTAGGGCACTTTTTTGTGCGTTATTCATTCTAAAACCAGATCTAGCTCAAAACATCATGGTTTCAGTCCTGGACCTTTTTGTTTTGTTCCATTATAGCTGAAAAACGTCCAAGTCTTAGGATCGCTCAAATCCTGCACTTAACATGCCCCTTACATATCCCCTTGAGATTTGGACATACTGCAGACAAAATCATAGAAAAACATCTGCAAAAAGAGATGCCGGCTGTGCAAACTAGATTCCTACACGGCATTGCATCAGCTTCTCCATCCTATTTTTATTTATTTGTTTTTTCACTAATATATTTTTAAGTTATGATGTTTTCTTTTCACTGACCCCCCCCCCCCCCCCCCCCTATTCTTCCTTGTCATTTCTTTCTGGTACACGGTCCTTGTCCTCTCACCATTGAGATATAGGCAGTGACTCCTGTTTTGAGGTATGCACAGCCAGCATCTCTTTTTTACCTTTGTTTTGAGACTTTGTTGTACATCATTTTTATTCATAGTTTTTTTATTTAGTTTTTATTTTTTGTTTTCATTTTCTGTTTTTGCTTCTGTTCCTTTCTTCTGCACGTTTCCCCTTACACCATCCCTATCATGTTGTATTTCTCTCCGTTACCTCCCTCCTCAGCCTTTGCCACTGCCATATTTATTCTTTTTCCTAATCCGTCCTTTATAAGCCACAAGGTATGCACACACAATAACCTAACTTGATATTTTTGATATTCTCAGAATTTCCACTATTTAAATGTGATACTTTTCATTCTGTGCTATTTCTTTGTATTTGATTCCCTATATGTCTGTAGAGCATGTATTTGCATTATTGGTTACCTTTTTGCTCTCTTGTATAAATAGGCTCTACTTCATTCATTTACAGTTGTATGTGATCTTGGAAACGTTGCCTACCTTTGTACAACGAACATCAAGAGGTCAGCAATAATTTATTACTGGTTTTTTATTGTCATTTATTGTTCATTCTTAGTTAGAACGCTTTAGATTAAGCAAACACCATTTGTATATATTTTGTATATATTTTTTAATATAATTTTTAAGATGTCTTTCTGCAATTGTTTTTATTATTATTATTCTTTTTATCTCTATTGTTTTACCGTAGTCTTGCATTTTACTTTTCACACCTTTTTACTTGTTTATCTTTTAATTCACACCTTATGTTTTGAAGGTTTTTGTATTTATGATTTACATATTTACACAAGTGTTGTATATGTTTTTGTAGACTCCTGAAGCAGGCGTTTTGATGCCGAAGCACAGCAGCTGTGTCGAGTCGTTTGAGTTGTTTCAATAAAGATCACCTTTTTGAACTAGCGTCTCTCTTGGTCTTTTGGAAGATCCTATGTACCCTACTCCTTGGTTTCAACTCCAGTAGTTGGAACAAAAGGACAGAGCCAGGTGGACTTCTATGGTCTATATCTCAGAAACACCAAAGAAAGACCATGATAAAGTATATAATATTATGTTCATTGTTGATTTAATCATGAATTGATAATGAGTGTGACTGTTGGGTAGATTGGATGGACCATTGAGGTCTTTATCTGCCATCACTAACTATGTTACTATGTTAATATGGGGCTCATTTTCAAAATAGAAAAACATCCAAAAAGTATCATAAAGCATCATTTGGACACATTTCTTCTCAAAACTATCAAACTAACATTACAAACTATCTTCAGTTCAGAAAAGAATTAAAAACCTACCTTTTCAAGAAATATTAGATATGTTACTATACTGCTTTGTAATCGTAAAACATTACTGTAATTTTTCCTGTTAACTGTATACTATATTGAACCAAAACTTGTTTTTGGATAACTGTGGGATATAAGGATGAATAAATAAATTGAAATTTTTGAAACCTGTTTTGCAAACATTTATCTATGTATTTTGTTTGCAATGCATCCAAATCGCAAAGGGCATGTTGGGGGTGGGAATAGGGCAGGCTTAAGGTGTGCCTAACATTTGGACATTTTACAGCCATAATAGAATAGAACAAAACAAAAACGTCCAGGGCAAAAATCTAAACACTTAGGGCTAAACCTGTTTTATTAAACAAATAAGGGACAAAAAGGTGCCCTAAATGACCAGATGACCACTGGAGGGAATTAGGGATAACACCCTTATTCCCCCAATGGTCCCTGACCCCCTCCCATACCCCCACCCCCCAGAACAAAAATACGGGTAGAAAAATGACTCACCAGCCTCAAATGTTATAGCCAGTTCTATCAGAGCAGCATGCAGGTCCCTGGAGTTATGGAGTGGTCGGTGCAGTGCCTTTTTTCAAGATGGCGGCCACTACTGCCTGGAGCACCTACTTGGCCTCACAACCTCGGTGCCATATGATAAAATTACTCTCTGAATGTTTACCTATAGCAGAAAAATGCAGAAAGCTTAAAGGAGGCATGTCCATTCTCAGCCCTTGCCAGGTCAAGGATTTCCCCAATGAATATTCATGAGATCTATTTGCATAGAATGGAGGCAGGGCATGCCAATAGATCTCAAGCATATTCATTGTGGAAATTCTGAAAACCTGACTGGATTGCAGCCCTTGAGGACTGAGATTGGACAACCCTGGCTTAAAGCATAAAGGTTGTTTAAAGCGAATGGTTGTGAAATTGCTTTTTTCATAAATATTTCAGTGCCAATATTCAGTGGGAGATAACCTGCCTGGTCAGTGGGAGAGTCTTCTACCCAATTATCTACCACTGACCAGGTGATCTCCGGATTTTGCAACAATACATAACTGCATAGTGCCACTGAAAATCTAAGGAGACCACCATGGCATTATCCAGTTAATATCAACACAGAGAGAGAGGCTGGTATGATCCACAGATTGTAGCAGTGAAACAAGAAAATGGAACACAGAAGATGTGGTATAGCATGTTTTTATTAAAATTGCCCATAATCTAGTTTGAGGATTGCTGATCCATTCATGTAACTCCATTAGCTGGATTACTATCTGGACAAGTCGGACCTCAGAAATCATTGTTGTCCAAACTTCAAATGGTACAGACTACTACTGCCAGCCTGATGCACAGAGTACCTAAGTTTGAAAGGGCATCTCTGCTATTAGAAAGGTTGCATTGGTTACCTGTTGAGGCTCGGTCACTCTTCAAGTTATGTACGTTTGTTTTTCAAATAATATATGGAATTGCACCCAGCTACATGCAAGGACTGATTCAACTGTCTGATAGGAATTCTAACTCTCAGTCCAGGAACTTCCTTATTCTCTCTTTTTCTAGTTGTAGGAATATTCACATTCAGCCAGTTTTTATTCTTTGGCATCACATTGGTGAAATACTCTACCATCTGGAATTAGGCTTCTGAGATTTTACGGACTCTATCGTAAAGCGATGAAATCTTTTTTATTCTGGAGATTCTTGGATTCATAATTTGAAAATGTGTTTCTTTCTGGCCTTCCCTAATTCTATTGTGTTTATTTAGCTCTAGTGAAGCCATGTTGAACCTTTTGGCAAATGTGGGATAGAAATTCTGTATTAATGTACTGTAATGTAATCCGGGAACTGGTGCTTAATATGGACCGGCAATTGAATAACTTCTGGCAGCCAGGCAAGACTCAGATATTCACAGGTAGATGATCAAACCCAGGCGCTATTTTAGATAGCACTCTGGAAATACCGCTCTTCCAATGCCGTAGTAGTACGGTGTAGCGCTATGGCATGATCAGAAGTTAATGTAGGCAGATATATGCAGTGGTGTAGCGGCGCTAACCCCTGTAGACAGTGTAGTTAAATGAAGCTTAGTAGCCGGGACGCATGCGCAATAATCAGACGTGCTAGGCTGCGAACAGCATGCATTTGTGTAGGGCTGTTTGTCATTTTGTCGTAAAGTGCATCCTGTCGTAAAGCGGGTTCAACCACATGGTGCCGTAAAACATCGGTTCCCTGTTGATCAAGGTGGCTTTGCATTGTATTGTTTGTACCTCATTCGCCTTTGCTGGTAGCTGTTTGGGTTTTCTCACTTCCTCCAGGGTTTTTGTTGTTTTCTAGGGGGTGGTGTAATGTTTTGGGGTGATGTAAGGGTCTGGTGACAACAAATCTCTTATTTACACAACTCTGTGCTGTGGGGCGCTATGGTATGAAACTTATATTTACCATATTTATGAAAACCATATTTACCATATCAATGAATAACCAAACCAGAAAATATCCAAATATACATATCAAGGGAAGGGAAAGTAAGAGGGAAAAGGAGAGTTAGGGGGAAAACAATCAAAAAACATAACCAGAACAGAATATACTGCAATGAGCATAATACTTAGTAAAATAGATAACTGAAAATTAAAGGTTCTTGTGGCACAGGTCTGATGGGACCTGCACCACAAGAACGCCAGCTAGGACCTGGCATTATTCTGCAGCGTTGTTTTTCGGCATAGCGCCGTTCAACACTTCTGTTCATGAGGTGCTAGTTTTCGATCATCCAGGAGGAACGCAAAATGACCTTATTTACATGAGATTGACTACATTTAAACGTCATGTGCGCAAGTGTCTGGTGCACTTGTAGTTTATGGCGGTAACCACGTTGATCATCCCACATTGTTAAAAGCGTGCGCAAAAACGGCGCTAATGGGCTTGCGCACTCACGTTGACTTTTGATCATTACCCTGTCAGTGTTCACCACCTTAAACTCACTAGCCACCAGCAGCTGAATACAGGGCCCTTCATATATATTAGGTACCTTTAGTGATGAACTTTTGAAGAAGACTTTTCTCTGCCAGTGGCCCCATTTTTTAGCTACACCCTGAATCTGAAATATATTTAATAAAGCTAATTCCATTCTTGCTAGTTAAATGGAAAGGAGACAGGCATTCAGGCACTGGGTGCTAAAATTAGAGTCAGTGGTTAGTCACAGAGAGAATGAGATGAGTGGCTTATTTTAACACTTTTCCAAAGTGTGCTGTCTCAGATGTATTTGTGATTACGTCCGCACTCATCTATTTCCCTTTGCTGTTTATTTTGGAAGGATGGCATGTTATTTTGAAAGAAAGGAAGAAAAAGCAGAGGCGAAAGGAAGCACAGTTAACTCATCACTTCAGATGTCAGCTTAACCCTAGGCCAGTCTAGTACAGGATTTCAGCTGGAACTTAAAGGAAATAGGATATTTTGTAGGTTGCAATACCCTTAATCAAACCAATGTGAAAAATATCCCCTAGTGCTATTATTGGTATGCTGTACATCTGAATCTTTGGATATTTATCATATTAGTTCAATCAAAGATATCACAGTCAGTGGCATAAATTCCATCCACGCCGTCACCTACAATGTGAGGTCACTCAGCAACCTTGCTCTGAGGCACCAGAAATAGAGTGTGGCAAATATAATTTTCTTTAGAATAACTTGCCGCGCTGCCTTCCCCCACCTCTCTAATAAAAATATTTTTTTCCTGCAGCTCAAGAATCACCTCCTATCGCCAGGCCAGTCTTGTGATGACAGCCATGTAATTTCATGGCTATTATCATGACACTTTGGCTTTGCAACAAAGATGCTTCTCAGCTGCCAGAAAATAACACTTTCATTAGAGAGAGGTGAAGGGGGACCTTATTTAACTTTTGGGGATGGGTCTCTCTCTCACGTACACAGACATAAACACCTGTTACCTGCACAACCATTGCCAAAATGTTGCTTAGGTGTCCCTCATTTGAACTTATGCCATCGCCTACGATTCAATTGGGACATAGAAAACTTTAAGGGGTCAATATTCAGAAGAGTATAACTGGTTAAAATTTACTGAATAAATTAAACCACAAGCTTTGAATATACCCATTAAAGTGAACCAGATAAAGCTATTCCATTAGCTTTAGGACAGGTATTTGCCCTAAGTTTAACCAGTTCTCTCTAGCCTGAGAGTGCTATCAGCTATAGTCAGATAAAAGTTAACCAAGTCTTTAGAATGCTTTTCACTCCACTTCCTTTTAACTGGTTAACTTTTGGCCCCGAGTAGTCCAGACAAAAGTTAACAAGACTGCAATCCTAAAATGTTAAAACTCATAATTTTTCAAGATAACTTCCAAACTTGACGGTACATATTGATTAAAAGGAGAAGTTGGCAAGGTGCTGCAAAAAAGACTTTTACTGCATCTTAATTTACCGAGCTATCACCACGCTGTGGTAGTTCAATAGTGCAGGTTACTGAGTCCCACAACATAACAATAATGCAATTTCGATCAACATTGCAAGCAGTGTTATTGCTCCATCTTGGGAACATTGGGTCAAAAACCGTAGCTGAAAATCAGTGCTACTGGTTAATTCTCTTTTTGCCTGTCTAAATTAACCTACCTTATGATCTTAGTAAGGCTTAACTTGTAGACAAAAAGAAAGTAGAGGTGTGAAACCAGGTGAGGAGGCAGGTGAGCCAGGGGAAAGAGCAACAGAAGAAGAGGGACAGGATTGTCCAGTAGAGTGACTGCTCTCTACTCTGCTCCAGACTCAGCTCCTCTCTCCCCTTCCCTGCAAACTGCCTGGACAGAGGGGCTTGACCTATAAACGAGTTCTTCGCGAGCATACTCATGCCTCAATCTTCTCTGTTCAAGGACCTCATCTCTGGAACCTTCTACACACTTCTTTGCATCATCAGACTTCCTTGCCAACTTTTATGTCTGAACGCAAGACGTTTTTATTCCAAGATGCAGTTTGGTAGATTCCCTACTTACAGAGCGCCATGTTATCATCCCTGAATTACTTAAGAACATTCCTATTGTTGGTTCCTTCCCTTTCTTTTTCTTAAATATATAGAGTTCTTCCCTCCTTTCCTCACTGTCTGTTGATCATCTATGCACACACACTATCATCTTCTCTCTTGTTTTATTATTGATGAAATTGTGAGCTGCCTAGATGGTACACCCACCTGGCGGATTAGTAAAACTAAATAAACTTGAAAACTTTTTATAGAATAGCACATAGCTGGAATATTGGCATGTACATGTGTTCCTGGTGCCTAAATCTTGGCACCTTCATTATAGAATTCCCCCCATAAAATACATGCACACATTACATGTTTGGAAGAGGTGTGAATTTGTGCGTTGGCATTGGTGTACTACTGGGGTTGGATCTATGATCCTATTTTATAAAGGCACATAGGTGTCTATTTTGCCTTTATATAAAATAAGCTTTAAGGGCTAGATTCTACATATGGTACCTGAAAAATCCAGTGTTCACCAACCCCCTCCCACCCAAAAAAACATTTTTTGCCAGCCTCTATGCTAGCCTCAAATGTCATACCCAGCTCCATAACAGCAGTATGCAGGTCCCTGGAGCAGTTTTAGTGGGTGCAGTGCACTTCAGACAGGCGGACCCAGGTCCATCCCCCCCTACCTGTTACACTTGTGGTGGTAAGTGTTGAGCCCTCCAAACCCCCCCAAAACCCACTGTACCCACATATAGGTGACCCCTGCACCCCTAAGGGCTATGGTAGTGGTGTACGGTTGTGGGTAGTGGGTTTTGGAGGGGGATTTGGGGGGCTCATCACTGAAGGTAAGGGAGGTATGCATCTGGGAGCAATTTTTGATGTCCACTGCAGTGCCCCCTAGGGTGCCCGGTTGGTGTCCTGGCATGTCAGAGGGACCAGTACACTTCAAATGCTGGCCCCTCCCACGACCAAATGCCTTGGTTTTGGCCGGGTTTGAGATGGCTGGCCTCGGTTTCCATTATCTGTGAAAAACGATAATGGCCATCTCAAACCCGGCCATCTCTGACATTTGGCCGGCCCCAACCGTATTATTGAAACGAAAGATGGCCAGCCATCTTTTTCGATAATACGTTTTGAGACCGCCCTTTGCGGCGCCGGCCATGGATGACCGCCCATGTAGATGGCCGGCGCCGTTCAATTATGCCCCTCCACGTTGACTCAACACAACACCGTGTTTCGGCCCAAGTGCCTGCCTCAGGAACACATTCATGGCAGTACACTGCTTTGCCTGATCAAGTCAATATATTTATATATCATCTATTTTATGGAATAAACTGTATGCAACTACTAACATCTTCCTGGTGTGATTGGAAGTGTCCTGTTGACAACATTACTCCTTTGTTTGACTTGTTGTATGCATAGTGGTCTTTGTTCCTCCACTCCGGTGATTAATTCTAACCTTAGCATGTGGCCATTAATTGAAAACATGGAAAATGAACCATTTTACTGCTGCAGTAAAAAATGGCCTTAGCAAGTGGGAGAAACTCAAGTAAGTGGCTAAGGCCACTTTCTACTACACCTTAGTAAAAGGACCCCAACGATAGGTAAGTGCCTATATGCCTGCTTAAAATAGGTGCCTCTTTGGACATGGACATGGGCATCCTCAGTGTGAGGTTTTTGCGTAAAACAGGTTTAGTCAGGTGATTCCTGAAGTTTGCCACTTAAACCTATTGAGATAGACATGGGAAGCAAATGCTTGCCCTGGGATTTGTAGTAAAGAGTGTTGCCACAATTTGGGTTTCTGCCAGGTACTTGTGACCTGACTTGGCCACTGCTTGGAAAAGAGGATACTGGGCTAGATGGACCATTGGTCTAAACCAGTATGGCTACTCTTATTTTATGTACATATACATACTGTACTTCTCATGAACTAAGGGCATGAACTGTTGCCATATAAAACACCTATTGTACTTCTCTCTTTTTGACTACACATCACTAGTGCCTTATTCCCTACTTACGGGGCCCCTTTCCAAAGGCACATAAGGGCCTCGCAAGTCCAGTGTGCGGCAAATCAGCATTACCGCCTGGCTACCATGTGCTCCAGGCAGTAATTCCAAATTCAGCACATGCCAAAATCATGCAGTAGAAAATATTTTCTATTTGCTACCCGGGGCACCTACCTGGCGGTAAACTGCAGTTGGCATGTGCTGCATGCTCACCGCCCGGGTAAAGTGTGGGACCTTACTGCTAAGTCAATGGGTGGCAGTAAGGTCTCAGGCCGAAAATGGATGCATGCTGGTTTTCATTTTGCTGCACGTCCAATTTCCAGCCCATTACAAAAATCCATTTTTTCCAGAAGCAGTACAATAAAGGTCCAGCACATACCAAAAACATGTGCCCACACTGCCGTAGGCCAGTTTTTGGCATGCCTTTGTAAAAGGACCCCTTAATATCTATCGTCTGGGAACTAAAGTGAGGTCACCAACACGCTTCATGCAGACCAACAAATGGCCTTCAGTTGGGCATAATTCAGGATATCACTTTCACAGAGAAAATTTTGGTAATCTTATCCTAGATTGTGTTTTGCATCATAGAATATGTGTAAGTTCTATTATATTATTTTCTAATATCCAGTGAAAAATATCTTACAATACAAGCATATGGCACTGAGAAAAGGTTTGTGAGCCACTAGGATAGTCTGTATTTAGCATAATTTATAATCAAAACATGATTAGATCCTAATCTAAACTCTGATAAGAAATAGAACCTCATTGAATAAATAATTCAGGCAAAAGGATATATTTGATTAGCTATTCAACAACAAAAAAATCAACAATAGGTATCCTTGTGTGAAAAGGGATATAAATCTTTCATTCAGTAACTGGTGGCAGCTCCTTGAACTGCAGAAATTTCAACTAAACGCATCCTGTAACAGTTCACATTCTCTCACATTAACCTTGAAGAATTTCGGTCCAGTCTTCCATACAAAACTGTTTCAGCTTTGTGACATGTGGGGGCTTCTTTGCATGAACAGTTTATTTCAGGTCTTTTTACAACATTTCAACATGACTTAGGTCAAGATTCTGACTTGGCTAAGTTGAATCAAGAAAGCTCTCCAACAATTTTATAATTATTATACTTGAATATTGAGAGTCATTTGTTGAATCACCCACTTTTGGCTCAGCTTTAGTTAAAAAGATATACTCTGCAATTCTTGTCTCAAAGTTTCTGATACAGAGCATAATTCATGCTTCCATCAGTAATGGCAAGGCATTTAAGCAGTCCCACACCATGATAATTCCACCAATATTCTTGACTGTCAGAATGAGGTTCTTACTTTGGAAGTGTTTAGTTGTTGCCAAACAAAACATTTGTTATTGTGACTAAAAGGTTCAATTTTTTATTCATCTACCACAGGGCATTATTTCCAATTTTGTTTTAGCAAACCTGTGGTGGGCAACAGTGTATGTTGTATAGAGCAATGGTTTCTTCTTAGCTATCCTCCTATTAACACCATTCCCATTCAGGATTTGTTTTTCCTGATGGTTAATATGAATCCTTACATCAATTGCAGTGAGAAAGACCTGCTTATCTTTAGATGTTAGTCTGGTAGGATTTTTTGTTTTGTTTTGTTCTTTTGTGGGTTTCTTTTTTGTTTGTTTGTTTTTTAACATTATGGGTTACTTTCCAGTTTACTGTTTGGACGACTTTGGTAGAACTGCTCCTGGGTCGAGTCACTATGGTCTTCAACATTTTCCATTTGTAGACAGTGAATGAATGCAGCCCCAAATATTTAGAAATGGTCTTGTAACCCTGACCTGACAGCTCAGCATCAACTATTCTTTCATTGTTGGTCCTCTAAAATTTCATTTGATCATGGCATGATAAGTTCCTGCAATGTTTACTATGAAGACCAAACTCAAAACCTTTTGGACCTTCATATAGAAAAGGATGCAAAAACTTAAATCATGCAGATTTACTATGCAGGGTGGTTTACTTGTTATCCAACTATTTAAGTACCTGATTCTAATTAGCCAATTAATTGTGCTAAGGAAATTAGTTTACTTACTTTTTCACACATTGATTCTAAACTAATCTTATTGTTCTTACTATGTACATGTGTCTCAAGAAACATTGGATTCTTCAATGTATCCCCCTTTTATTGCACACAAAAGACTGGTTTCAATTAAATAAGGTATCATGTTAAATAAGGGTCATCTATATATTTCCTCTGGTACTGTTCCTACCATAAATATATCATTGTTACCAGCTGACTTCTTTTTGAAGTATTCCGGTAAATTCCAGGGTTGACCCTCATTGATCTGGTCTGGAGTGGTGAGTCTAATCTGAGAAACTTTCTAACAGTTTTTATAATTTAAATTTTGGGAAATCCAAGGCAAAATTCTTAGAACAATGTGAAAAGTCACAGAAGCAGGGTCAAGTTCTACAGAGGTCACTGTGACAAGGCAGAACGATAAGGAAAGGGAAATGAGCAACTAGGATAAAACAAGAATATTGTACTGCTCCTTCATCTTACTGACAGAGTCTTGGCTCATGAATTTAAATCCTGAGGTCCACAGATGTACTGCATGTCAGCAGATAAGGACCAGAAGCCTAATTTAGTCTGTTTAAACGTAATGTCTGTTGTATTACCCAGTTGATCTGTCTTTCCCTCGCTCTTTCACAACTAGGTATCCTCAGTGCTAAACTTATCCCTTACTAAATTTTGTTGCTTTTTTCCACTTCACCATATTAACTGGGAGTTCATTCTATGCACCGACTACCTTTCAATGACGAAATATTTTCTGATGTTACTCCTTAGTAAATCCACTATCACTTGTTTTAGAAATTATTTCCTACTGAAAAAGGTTTGCTTCTCATGCATTAGTATTTATATCTATTTTCAGGAACTAGTGACCTTGCAGGAAAATGAACAGGAACTTCACAAGGGCCGAAGGAGGCTTAAGGATTAGTACAATCATAACCTATATTAATTTTCCAACAGCCAAGAAAGAGATTGCCCAGGAAGTTTTCTGACTGGTAGAGCAGGGGAAAGGCTCTGCTTGATAGTAGAACTGCGGGGACAATTCCTTTTTTCGGGGCAAGTGTAAGGATTCGGACTTTCACAAGCTCTCATATTCTGGTAAAGTTGTGGGCAACCAGCAACAAAAGGTGTCCCTGTTCCCAGCAAACAAGAGTATCTCCAGATTTTCTGGAAGAACCTTTCAGAAGGAAAATATAAAATAGTGCAAGGCCAATCTGTGTTGAAGTTGAGAGACTGGGAAGTTAGTTGAACTTGAAACAACCGGGTGCAGGCCAGGAAAGGAGCAGGTATCTGTAAAGGCAGGGATGTGAGAAGAAATGAACTAGAGCGCAAAGAAAGAAAGTCTGGCATCAATGGCATTTAGTTTCCAGAGAAGGATTTAAGAACACGTGGTAATTATATAACATGGGTGCCTATCCAGCTTATTTTCGAAGGAGATCGCCGGCCATCTTCCAACACAAATCGGGAGATGGCCAGCAATCTCCTGAACCCGGCCAAATCGGCATAATCGAAAGCCAATTTTGGCCGGCGCCAACTACTTTCCGTCGCGGAGCTGGTCAAACGTCAAGGGAGCTTGTCGGTAGGGTAGCGAAGGTGGGACGGGGGCGTGGGACGAGATGGCCGGCTTCGCCCGATAATGGAAAAAAGAAAGCCGGCCTTGACGAGCATTTCGCCGGCTTCACGTGGTCCCTTTTTTTCAGGACCAAGCCTCAAAAAGGTGCCCCCATCTGACCAAATGACCACCAGAGGGAATCGGGGATGACCTCCCCTTACTCCCCCAGTGGTCACCAACCCCCTCCCACCCAAAAAAGAATATATATATATATATTTTTGCCAGCCTCTATGCCAGCCTGAAATGTCATACCCAGCTCCCTGACAGCAGTATGCAGGTCCATGGAGCAGTTTTTTGTGGGTGCAGTGCACTTCAGGCAGGTGGACCCAGGCCCATCCCCCCCTACCTGTTACACTTGTGGTGGCAAATGTTAAGCCCTCCAAAACCCCCCAAAACCCACTGTACCCACATGTAGGTGCCCCCCTTCATCCCTAAGGGCTATGGTAGTGGTGTACAGTTGTGGGGAGTGGGTTTTGGGGGGGATTTGGGGTGCTCAGCACCCAAGGTAAGGGTGCTATGCACCTGGGAGCAATTTTTGAAGTCCACTGCAGTGCTCCCTAGGGTGCCCGGTTGGTGTCCTGGCATGTCAGGGGGACCAGTGCACTACAAATGCTGGCCCCTCCCACGACCAAATGCCTTGGATTTGGCCAGGTTTGAGATTGCTGGCATTAGTTTCCATTATCGGCGAAAACCGATGCCGGCCATCTCTGACATTTGGCCGGCCATCTTTTTCAATAATACGGTTCAGGACTGCTCTTTGCGGTGCCGGCCAAATAGATGGCCGGCCATCTATTTGGCCGGCGCCGTTCAATTATGCCCCTCCATGTTACCAAGTTAGACACATTATAATAATTTCCTTACCAAAAGCAGCAAATGCTGAAGCTCTTCAGTAACTTTCTCCTTTCACAGAAAAACAATCACCCTTGCTATGTACAAGTTTAAATGCAGCAATTCAGATGAGGTGTTCGACCCTTCAGCCTCATTATATGTTACAACACCTAAGCACAATTTAGCATCTCAGGTTTTTCGTTTAGGAAAGATATGGAAGAGCGGGTCCAATTCAGAGACACCCCTCCCCCTCCCCCGCAAAAGCAATATATGGTGCCAAAAGGGAGATTGCCATATTATACAGGCAGAAGGTGAGGCTGAGGAGTCAGAAAATGGGGACCTCAAAACAATCAGGACATAAATATGGAGCAATGAGGCCCTCATTACAATGAAACAGAAATATGGAAAGATAATAAAGAATACCTGAGAGCAAACCAACAATCAAGAGGGATAATTCAAGTAGAATTTTCAGTCTATCAAGTAGAGTTTTGAATGCACATGAAATTTCAGTATTGGAAAAAGATATGTACTTTGTACCAAAAGGTGGATATTTTTAAACTAATTAGAAAGTGTGTTTTCTTTTTGATTTCTTTTAGGCAATTTTAATTTGCAGCTGTAGTGTTTTATTTCAGCTGCTATCAGGTGTATGTGCCTTTAGGGACCCTGATAGGTATGTGTCCCTTTTAAGTTGTTTTTTAAGAGGCACACATGACAATATGTTTTGTGTGTATGTTTTTTGAAGATTAGTAACTGAATGTGTCTTAACTTACTGACTAAATAATATTTTTATGCTTATGTTGTTAATTATCATATATCTGTACTTGTTTTTGGGTTAGTTCTTATTTGGATTACTTTTAACTGGATCAATAATTTATGATATTATTATTTAATAACTATGTTTTTTATTATTTATTTTTATTATTTATTTTTATGTGTATTTTTATAGTGTAATGATAAACCCGTGACACAACCTCTGGGAAGTGAAACGTAGCTACTTTGGGCAATTGATTTTAATAAAGAGTATATTTCTACTTTCTCTCTGGTCTGCATTGTTCTCCTGTGGAATATCTGCTCATAGATTGCAGCCTCTATTGTTCCATAGTGCCCAGACAGTGCTACAGCAGTCCAGAGGAGATGTTTAATGGTACTGCTTGGTTAAGCGCCACTGAATATCTCCTCCCAGCCTGCCCAGTGTGGTTTAACTAGCATGAACATCTCCTGCATAGCTAAATCCTTTCAAATATTGGGCCCGTACTATTTCAGGCTCACCCAGACCATGCCTACATGTCCCCTTCAAAACTTTACATGGCAAAGGTATGCATGTATAAGCAGCAATTTTTGTAAAATTGTTCCTTACACACATAGGTTATTTACATGCTTGAATGCTACACAAGCCTTCTACATTGCCCACAAGGGTAAATTTCCTCATAAAAGTGTTTTAATCAATCCCAATAAATAAAATAAAATGGTCTCTATTAGTCAATCACTGCTTCTTTAAAATAAAACCAAGAGGAGAGTACTTTATTTGTCTTTAATTGCTTTAATTTATTATGGAATTACCATCTGTTTTTGCATGCAAAAGAGTGCAGGGAAAATCATTTCCTGAATAAACAAGGACAGAGAGATAACAGCGTCATTAATTTCTAATCCTGGTCTTATAATTATCTGCCAGAACTCTTAAACGCCTTGAGTTTTATTTTTATGTTAGCACTTAGCATTCTTCCCGTGGGACAACCCGCAAATATTCAGTAGTTCCTAGTTATTCTAGTTTTCGCATCTACAAGAAATATGAAAAAAGAGCCAAGGCAGTTTTTAATGTTGTACGTACTGTGGGGGCAAATTCTATCAAGCTTGTTCCACATATAGGGCCAGATTCTATATACCTGAGCACACAGCTATGGAACGCACTGCCGAGCAACTTAAAAACTATTTATGAACTAACTAATTTCCGCAAATCTCTGAAGACCCACCTCTTCAATAAGGCATAACACAAAGACCAACAAATGTAACTCACCTCCATACTACCCATATCGGAACTGTTTTTCATATATCTGATTGTTCTTATTTCTTATTATGTTATGCACAATCTTTTCGTAACACTAAATGTCTATCTTCCGATCTATTATCCACCAAGAACGATATATTGTAAGATTGTTTAACTTTCTATTATGTCATGCATGATCTTTATGTAACACTAATTGTCTATTTTCTGTTCTATTATCCACCAAGAACGATACATTGTAGGCCACATTGACCCTGCAAAAAGGTGGGGAAATGTGGGATACAAATACAATAAATAAATAAATAAACAAATAAAATAGGGTGCCTAAAAACTTCCACGTGGTAAACATTTCTGCTTAGTTGATATCCTAGCACTTAAAACTAGGCGCCTCCGTTTACACCAATGAAAACATGGCGTAAATCCCTACACGTAGATTTTCACGCACTGGACCATATTCTATAACAACACACATACATTTTGAAATGCCCACAAAATGCCCATTTCCCCACCCATAGCCACACCCCTTTTGAACTGCATGCTGTAGACTTTAGGCGCAGTTCATTACAGAATCCACTATAGTGAGTTAGGCGTGTAAATTCTAATTATTTATATATTTGTAACACTTATACCCCGCGCTTTCTCACTTATTAGCAGGTTCAATGCGGCTTACGTAGTATAACAGGTTTACAAAGAAACACAGAATGAATAACAATTGTAATCTAGTGTATAAAGAGGTGGTCAATTAGATGTGGGTAAGATGGGTAAGGGAGGAGGGTGGTAAAGGTAGGGAAGTGGGAGGAGGGTGTGTACTGGGAAAGCGTGTTGTTAATTAAGGAAGAATGTATAGTGAGGGGTAGAGGAGGGATGAATTTAGAAAGGATAAAGTAGGGGAGCAAATTCCAGGTTCTGTCTTTATAGTCTAATCCGGGTAGCACAGATGGACTCCTAATTTAAGTCAGGTCAATTGTGTAGGCTTGCTTGAAGAGGTAAGTTTTTAGCAGCTTCCGGAAGGGCAATTAGTGCTCATTATTGCTTGTTAAGTGCTGTTAAATATGCTGATTGGCTTGTTAAGCCAATTAAGTTACACGCATTGTTATAGAATATGCCTGGATTTCGGTGCAAGTCTCTACAAGCGCTATATAGAACCCAGCAGTTAAAGTCTGTTTTGCAGGCAGGAAAGTCTACGCCTACTTTTACATGGCCTGCATGTAGATGTTCCAGGAGGTGTCATTTGGCTGGAAAGAAGGTGAACTTATGATGTACACCTGTACTTTACAAATTTGTGTGTCCACGCACAGAGAACGCACACAAATTTACACGTCCTTGGAGCATGTGTACATTTGTATATCAGCATTTGCATACTGTTGAGGCTGGATCTAGGAGCTTATTTCACAAAGCTGCACAGGCACCTCTATTGTCTTAGGCTTCAAATAGGTCACTTTTTGAACTTCTCACATAGGTGGCCTGTTATAAAGTATAGTATTTATATTATTTATTGGGTCTTTAATATTGAAATGCTCATTAGCATAATAACATAGTAAAAGATGGAAGACAAAGACCATTTAGCCTATCCAGTCTGCTCATTTTTCCTGTCTATACAGTTAAGAATATATCCCAGCTACCAGCCACAACGAGTGGCTGGTAGTCAGGGTATATGCAAGATTTCTTCTTATCCAGATGAGTTTTCTATGTCTTTCTCCTTTGAGCTCCACCATCTTGGTTAGAAGAGAATACAGATCTGTACTTAAGTCCCTCCTACAACTACCTTTCCTACGACTTACTACATCACTGCTAAGAAAATTCATGTGATCTAAAGGTTTATGGGTTCAAAAACTGTAAGTGCAAAAATAATAAACAAAATGACCACATTTTTAGCCAATGGTTGTGATATTAAGGGAGTTAATAGTCATCCAGTGGCAGTGAGTATTTTTAAAACACTGACTGCTGTTTGCTAAATTAGATCCAGATATTGAGTGCCAGGCCGCATTTAGCCACTGGCAGTGATTATCCAGATCATTGGCAGTGACCAGACTATCCAGGTGTGGCTGATATTCAGTGCTGTACTAGCACAGCTAATCTGGCAAAGTTAGAACTGCTTTTTATGTGTTCACACTTGCCTGGCTAGCCATTGCCACTGAACATTGCCAGTGCATGCATAACCTTTGGCTCTGCCCAGACTCCGCCCCTAGACCATCCCAGCACAAACTGGCAAGTGCTGCAGAGGTCAGTGGGGATATTCAGCAGCACAGTCCGAATATCCCCTGCCCGGCATGATTTAACTGGGCAGGAGCCTCTCATGCCTGGTTAAATCGCTTTGAATATCAGGACCAAGGTTGTTATCTTTCCATACACCGCCCTGTCCCATTTTTTAAAGTGTTACTGGTAACATAAACTTGTACATTGAACAAGTATTCATATCCCAGCAGTGACAAATAGTAATCAGGCCCTTTAATGACATCTAGAAAAACTATAAAGAAAAGGAAGGTCTATTATGGAGCTATAAATCTGGAAACCTCAAGCCAAAATTAAATCTCAGGAGGTTCACAGGACTCAAAGGCATACAACACCCACAATTTCCCATCAATGCTATTCTTCTAAAACTTTGAATACGTTCCTTTTATGTATTTTGCAGGCAGAAAAGTCTAAGTTGTAACTGCAATAAGGTATTTGTACTTTCCTTAGGCTTGCACAGTCTTATTAGCAAAAAAAGAAGGCATCTCAGTGAGGATCTAACATGAGAACGCCGCGACAGCGGATGACAGTGAATGTTTGTACATGGAAAAGCTAGGGAATTTCTTCCATTTATGGTGCTTAAGTGCATTCCAAGTGGCATGGGCCAGCACAGTGTCAAGTTTTTTGGAGTGATAAGGCCACAAGCAGGAAGCCATGAGAGGTCAGGAAGGAAGTACTATCAGCCCTGAGAGGAGTGGGCAGAGTTGTAAATGGAGTGGAGTCTCTTGTATTCCAGCTGTGCAACAACTGGGCTATTTTTCAAAGATAAGCAGCCTTGTAGGCATAAGTTTGCAAGGAATCAGTGAAAGAGTTATCACATACGGATTCTCTGTCTTCTGCTTAAACAAATAAGGAAGCATATACTGATCTTTACAAACTGAAAGAGAGAGATGACCTTGTTTATGGTATTTCGTTTTGACTCTTATGTATTTGGGAGGAAGCAGCTTTAAATACTAAATGTAATCCTTTGGGCCACAATGGAAACTGATTAGCTTAGATTTTAATGACCTTCTGCCAAATATCACCTGTTTCCCAGTGAACAGTTTGCTGTGAGGGAGACCTCAGTGACAGAAGAGAAACCATATTTTGTGTGGATATTAAGAAGGAAAGTCTTTATACACATCTTCCACGAGAATTCTTTACATACAGTACTTATCAGCTGGCGGCGATGCCTCATGTATGAAGTGAAAGGACCAAAATTAGACAGGGCAGAAGTGGACACTGAAGGATGAACTCAGCAAGGTCAAGCAAAAAGTTGTGATTTGTGCTGGAAATGGGTCAGGAACGATAAATGGGCAAATTAACCTAATCCAGGCAAAATCTAATTTATACCAGTGACACAACCCAAAAAACAGAAATTAAAAAAAAAACAAACAAACCAGCTAAATAAGAATGTACTACAGAGCTAAAGAGGACAGTACATGGTCAAAGAAGGATCTATCCCTCTCATACTCCTGGGGAAATTCTGCAAAAAAAAAAAAAAGAATAATAATAAAACGCTATACAGTACTTGAAATTTTTGTATACTATAGGCTCCATTTACAAAGCCAACATCGCTAGCTTTATGAAAGGAGCCCTACATTTGTCATTATCTGCAGAATTCTCTGATCATAACACCTTACTCCTCTCCCAGACATGAAATCCATCCCCACCCCTACCCTTATCCCCATCCCCAGCCTTTATCCTCCTTGGTTTCAATCTTTCCTAGCTCTGTCTCTCTCTTAGCTTGTATCCCTCCCCCCCCCCCCCCGGTAGGTTACCCCTCCCCCCCCCCCCCCCCCCCCCCCCCCGTTTTCTCTGCCTTTTCTCCAGAGTGAATACATCCCAATTGCCTCTTCCATCCCCACTCCATCTCTGTTCAACTGTTCTGTGTCCTCTAGCAGCTCTGCCTGCCACAGACCTCTCTCTCCACCTCTCAATATTCAGTGCCCTCCACCCATTCTCTCTCTCTCTCTCTCTAACTTCCTAGCAAGACCCCAGTCCTATCTGTCCCCAAGTGCTCACCTCCCATACCATCCCCAGGCACAAACCCTCACCTCTCCTGCCAGCTGCTTCTCTAACCAGTTTTTCCTGTGGTCAGCATCTCTTCCTGTGTGCTCTAGAAATCGGCAGAGCACCAGGCAGATCAAAATAGTTGACCTTTTTCGTCAATACCTTGTTTTTTCTGGACCCTTTGGCTTTACAGCAGTGTATTTTAGTTGTATGACCTGATGGATGCTATTGTTCTTTTAACTGTCCCTTTACTATTCCCTTCCCCTTCCCTGTCTCTCCCTACTTCCTGTTCTGTTCTTCTCTTTCCTCTTCTGACTGTCCTATCCGAAATTTGTAGTTCCTTTCATTGAAGACTCTCCTTAGTAATTGATTGATTATGTAAACCGCTTTGATGTTATTTTTATTACCTTGGTGGTATTCAAATATACTCAACCTGAACCTGATATGTGCTGTGAATTGTGTGAGTAGGAGAGGCACCAGAAACAAGAAGAGTGAATTAGGGAAGCTCCAAGCCCACTGTACCTTCAGCTGCTCTCTTCTTCTGTCCACTGGGATTGGAAGAGAGCATGGAGCCGGCCATTTTGTGGGCAGTTTGGGGACGGAGTTGGCACTTACGCGGTTCACTGCCAATATTCAGCACTTAGCTGCCTAAGTTAAGCAGCCATACTAGACTCAGTTCTATCTTTATGTTGTGTCACTTAGGCAGTTAAGTGCTGAATATTTATTTATTTATTAGGATTTAGTTATTAGGATTTATTTACTACCCAAACTGCAAAGGACTCAAATACAAAGCAACCTACACATCCAGCTTGTCCTATATAAGCACACAATTATGGAACGCACTGCCAAAAGCTTTGAAAACAACCTATGACCACCTAAACTTCAGAAAATCACTGAAAACCTACCTATTCAAAAAGGTATACCCCACCGACCCAACATGGATACCTACACTCAGCAGCACAGCAAAACCAAAGCTCGTAATGGACACCATATAACCTTGCCTCTCCTCAACCCCCATTGTACCTGATACACATGTACCTTTATTCGACTACAATATCACCTTGTATTTGTTTCTCTACCGGACTAGGCGAAAGCCTTTACGGTACTATGTAAGCACATTGAGCCTACAAATAGGTGGGAAAATGTGGGATACAAATGCAACAAATAAAAATAAAATCAAAAATAAAGAATTCACTCAAGGCGGTGTATAGCGGTGTATAACTGACTACTTCTGCGATAAAGTGCAGAAGATAAACCTTGAATTCACCTCCAAGCCTTCTCCTCCCTGTGACTTCTTAACCCACTCCCTCAACCAACCTAACCTGTCCTCCTTCTCCTCCTTCCCTGAGATCACCGAAGAGGAAACTGCTCGCCTTCTTTCTTCCTCTAAGTGCACCACCTGTTCCTCTGACCCCATTCCCACCAATCTGCTTACCAACATCTCTCCTACAGTTAACCCCTCAATCTGTCACATCCTCAACCTCTCTCTCTCCACTGCTACTGTCCCTGACACCTTCAAGCATGCTGTAGTCACTCCACTTCTCAAAAAACCATCACTTGACCCCACCTGTCCCTCCAATTACCGCCCCATCTCCCTTCTACCCTTCCTCTCCAAATTACTTGAACGCGCTGTCCACAGCCGCTGCCTTGATTTCCTCTCCTCTCAGGCCATCCTTGATCCGCTTCAATCCGGCTTTCGCCCACTACACTCAACAGAAACAGCTCTCTCCAAAGTCTGCAATGACCTGTTCCTTGCCAAATCCAAAGGTCACTACTCCATCCTTATCCTCCTCGACTTATCTGCCGCCTTCGACACCGTCAATCATAATTTACTTCTTGACACACTGTCCTCATTTGGATTCCAGGGCCCCGTCCTCTCCTGGTTCTCCTCGTATCTTTCCCAACGCACCTTCAGAGTATTTTCTAATGGCTCTTCTTCCACCCCCGTCCCGCTCTCTGTTGGGGTTCCTCAAGGATCTGTCCTTGGACCGCTTCTTTTCTTAATATACACCTCTTCCCTGGGCTCACTGATCTCATCACATGGTTTCCAGTACCATCTCTATGCCGATGACACCCAGCTCTACCTCTCCACTCCCGACATCACAGTCGAAACCCAGGCCAAAGTCTCGGCCTGCCTCTCAGATATCGCCGCCTGGATGTCCAACTGTCATCTGAAACTGAACATGGCAAAGACTGAGCTCCTTGTCTTCCCACCCAAACCCTCCTCTCCTCTTCCCCCACTCTCTGTCTCTGTTGACAACGCCCTCATCCTCCCCGTCTCGTCAGCCCGCAATCTCGGAGTCATTTTCGACTCCTCCCTCTCCTTCTCTGCCCATATCCAGCAGACAGCTAAGACCTGTCGCTTCTTCCTCTATAATATTAGCAAAATCCGCCCATTCCTCTCTGAACAGACCACCCGAACCCTCGTCCACTCACGCATTACCTCTCGTCTTGACTATTGCAACCTTCTCCTTGCTGGTCTCCCACTTAGCCACCTATCCCCCCTTCAATCTGTCCAAAATTCCGCTGCACGTCTTATCTACCGCGTGAACCGATACTCTCATATCACCCCTCTCCTCAAGTTGCTTCACTGGCTCCCGATTCGCTACCGTATTCAGTTCAAGCTTCTCCTAATGACCTTCAAATGCACTCAATCTGCAGCCCCCCATTACCTCTCTACCCTCCTCTCCCCCTATGTCCCCACCCGTAACCTCCGCTCTCAGGACAAATCACTCCTATCTGTACCCTTCTCCACCACCGCTAACTCCAGACTCCGTCCCTTCTGCCTCGCATCACCTTATGCCTGGAACAGACTCCCCGAGCCCATACGCCGTGCGCCCTCCCTGCCCATCTTTAAGTCCTTACTCAAAACCCATCTCTTCTCCCTTGCTTTTGGCGCCTAACCACCTTCCCCATTCATGATACACTGACTACACTGACTACATAGTTTGTTACCTTTAGATTGTAAGCTCTCTTGAGCAGGGACTGTCCTTCCCCATGTTTTAACTTGTACAGCGCTGCGTAACCCTAGTAGCGCTATAGAAATGCTAAGTAGTAGTAGTAGTAGAATAAATCAAACATATGCAATAGACAATTATAGCAGTAAAAGTATTCAAATAACATTACAAAGTATGGCATAGTATACTTACAATGTCAACACAATACATAATAGAACAGTTTAATAGTCAGCGTAGGGAATAAGCAAAGATGGAACATATAGCTAGGTAAGAGAGTAGGAGGAGTTAGAAAATAAGGTGACTAATTTAAGAAAGTTGCTCATGAGGTCAGAGAGATGATTAAATGTTATCTCAGCTAGGGTAGGAGTGGATAAACATGTCCTGCTGCAGGATGTGCAGCCTGTGTCACTCCTTGTGCGTGTGTGTGTCAGACTAAGAAGTTAGTTACTTCTTCCATTAAAGGTCTAGTTGAAGAGCCAAGCTTTCACCTGCTTCCTGTAGTCTTCTGTTAGGCGGAGCCTTTCAGGCAGTGCATTCCAGAGTGTGGGGGTTACTCCGGAGAAGGCTCGCTTGCGGGTATCACATCGTGTAATGTCTTTTGGAGAGGGTGTGGTTAGGAATAACCCTTGGTGAATGAATAGTGCACTGAACTGCATAAGAGATAGCTGGCTGCATAAATCCGGATATTCAATGTTGGTGCCCGGACATGGCCAAGCATTGAATATCTGAAAATAAAGCCAATAGCAGCTAAAAAAAACCACTCACCACCACCAGCTGAATATCAACCCCTAAAGCTTCTGAATCATTGTTACAGTTCTCTATATTATATTATATAAGTCCTTGAAAGCAGGGGCGTAGCCAGACCTCGGTGGGAGGGGGGTCCAGAGCCTGAGATTGGGGGGGCACAGTTTAGCTCACCTCCCCCAGCCGCCAAACCTCACAACTTTTGACCCCCCTTGCCGCCAACGACCCCCCCCCCCCCCCCGCCACTTTCACCCCCCCTCCTGCCGTCGTCCTTCCCCCGCCGCTGCTGCCTGGTACCTTTGCTGGCGGGGGTCCCCAACCCCCACCAACAAACATACCTGGCAGCAGCGGTGGTGGCGGGAGAGAGGATCGAAAGTGGTGGGGGAGGGTTGGCGGCGGGAGAGGGGTCAAAGATAGAGGGGGCCAGGGCTAAATCTGTGGGGGCCCATGCCCCCGTGGCCCCACCTAGCTACACCCCTGCTTGAAGGTATAATTCTTTTTTGATCTCCTACAGCACCAGCATTCCTGAGGCTAATACTCCCAAACAGAAGTGTTCTGTTTGAATGAAAGAACCTTAATTGGAAAACTAAAGAAAGTCAAACTTATACTTACCAGCATCAACAGTCTCCAGGTATTTACCCCTCAACTTCCCAAACACACAGCACACTGATATGACTGCATATTATTAGAATGGTCCCCAACTTGACATTTCGTCCTTTAGATTGTAAGCTCCTTTGAGCAGGGACTGTCCTTCTTTGTTAAACTGTACAGCGCTGCATAACCCTAGTAGCACTCTAGAAATGTTAAGTAGTAGTAGTAGTTTGGACAGTGAAGATTTCTTAATCAGATAAGTGAATCTCATTTCCATTTGTAATTGTTTAGCTGGTTTGAGACGTTTGTAATTGACTGACTAACTCAGCTGTCTGTGTCTCATCCATGTGACTCAATAGGACTTTCTCTTCCATCTGTCCCTCCTGTGTAACATGCCGGGCTTTTTTCTCTGGATTAGAATTTGCCATGCGTGTTCTTTGTGCAAGTTGAGATATTCCATAATCAGTTGCATTTCTGCACAAGAATTCTTTTCTAGGAAATTGAAACATCGCTTTGTCTGTAAGAATGGTATGTTGATTAGGGGACGTGTTGAGTTTAAAATATGTTTCTGGTAGATCTTACAATTTTTAATGTGTGCTAACACCAGTAACGCACATTATTTACTAGAGATGTGCATTGATTTGAAACTATAGTTTCAGAAAGATGGAAAAGAGAATCTATCTCTTTAACAATACTAAATCCCTAAGATCCCAATAAAAATATTGATTAAAGCTTCTCAATAAATCTTAAACAATTCATTTGATGTAAGGGAAAAGACCTCAGTGGCTCTCATGATTCCAAATAAGGAGCCTATATAAGAACCTCACAACCATACCACCATCATCAGCCCAAAAAAACCCTTACTTTATATATAAACAGTGACACTCAAATGTGAATATAAACCTGTGATACCTTTTAATTGTTTAAGATTTATTGAGAAGCATTGATTTGAAACAACATATAAAATGTCAACAATATTTTCCCATTGCCCTATGTACAAAACTTACATTGTGAGCACACTAGGGACAGAGAAAGTATCAAATGCTGCTGCCTTCTCATCTGCTCTAGTCAGCTCCTTCCAGCAAGATTTGGCCACCATGGAGGTCCTGAGATAGTGGGGAAAACTTTCCACCACATCTCAGGGGAACAAAGAATGACTGGGACAGGAGAGAGGGACCGATGGCCCAGTATCATGTTAGTCAGCTGAATGCAAACTTGTCCATTTTGTCATAATATAGACAGCCAAAAAATAGCCCCTTCTGTATCACCCAACCATCACCCCCTACCTCAGTACTTGATAGAATATATTTGTGCAATGATAAATAAAATTGACGGAACAGTCTCTATGACTTGGATGAAGGCCCAAGATAAGACCAACAGTGAAAAATGTGAAAGCAGGACCTTCATGATGTATTTAATTATTGGCAAATATCCAATGTGTCATTTCTTTTAAAAGTTCTTCAGAAGGCAGTTTCTTTATAATTCAATGTATCTTTGTATAAGATCAATGCATCTCACTCTAAACAATTAGTTTTTAGGAAAAACCACTGTACCGAGCTTGTCCTACTCCCTTACTAATGAAATAGCAATTAATTTAAATGATGGCAGACTAACATTGCTTGTTGCCTTGCATTTAAGTGCAGCCTTTGATCTTGTAGACCAGAGGTTTTCAATCCAGTCCTCAGGGAACACCTAGCTAGTTAGGGTTTTCAGGATATCCCCATTGAATTCAATGGGCATAGCCTGAAAACCCCAACTGGCTGGGGGTGCCCCGAAGACTAGGTTGAAAACTCATGTTGTAGACCATCAACTTTTACTTTTTATCTTTATGATCTAGGAATAAGAAGCAGCACTGAAATGATTTCATTCTTATCAGACAGGATTTTTATGGTACATTGGGACACATCAATTTCACAGCCTCATGCTTTGAAGTGTGGAGCTCCAAAGGGTTCTATTTTGGCACCTATGCTATTTAATGTTAATCTGACACCACTGGCTACCTTGATTCAGACCTTTGGAATCAATGCATATGTGACTTGCTGAGCAAAAAGGTACCAAAAGTGGGGTATGTGACATATTTTTACCTCAAGATAGAGGGATATCAACTGCATAACCCTGCCAAATTTCAGCCTCAGGTATGAACTAATTACGTCTTTAAAACAAAATAAGAAACATCAATAAAAAAAAGTAATTAACCTGAGAAATGACATACCCCACTTTTTTTAGGCTGTAGAATATGAAAGACATCAAAGTTGTAATAGTCCCATTCTACTAACTCTATAGTACACAAAACTTTCAAAAATGAAAGTTGGCCAAATTTACCCCTCCAAACATTTTTAGCTTTCATTCTGTTATTTGTAACCCCACTTTTGGTACTCTTTCACTCAGTGGGTCACATATTATTATGCAAATGATATACAACGCTGTGATTTCAATGCAGGGGCCCGGTCCGGTGGCGGACAGAAGGGGTGGGTGGAGATGGGGAGCGGCGACCTCGGGGGGGGGGGGGGCGGTGGTACATAAGTACATAAGTACATAAGTAGTGCCATACTGGGAAAGACCAAAGGTCCATCTAGCCCAGCATCCTGTCACCGACAGTGGCCAATCCAGGTCAAGGGCACCTGGCACGCTCCCCAAACGTAAAAACATTCCAGACAAGTTATACCTAAAAATGCGGAATTTTTCCAAGTCCATTTAATAGCGGTCTATGGACTTGTCCTTTAGGAATCTATCTAACCCCTTTTTAAACTCCGTCAAGCTAACCGCCCGTACCACGTTCTCCGGCAACGAATTCCTCAGGGGGCGGCAGGGGTAGCCTTGCCCTGGGCCCAGCCCAGTCTTTCAGCGGCCCTCTTGTGGATTAAAAACTGGTTAAAAGATAGAAAACAGAGAGTAGGGTTAAATGGTCAGTATTCTCAATGAAGAAGGGTAGATAGTGGGGTTCCCCATGGGTCTGTGCTGGGACCACTGCTTTTTAACATATTTATAAATGATCTAGAGATGGGAGTATCTAGTGAGGTAATTTAAATTTGCTGATGACACAAAGTTATTCAAAGTTGTTAAATTGCAAGAGGATTGTGAAAACTTACAAGAGGACCTTACGAGACTGGGAGACTGGGCATCTAAATGGCAGATGATGTTTAATGCGAGCAACTGCAAAGAGATGCATGTGGAAAGAGGAACCGAAATTATAGTTACGTAATGCAAGGTTCCACTTTTGGAGTCACCAACTAGGAAAGGGATCTAGGTATTGTGGTTGATGATATGTTGAAACCCTGTGCTCAGTGTACGGCAGCAGCTAAGAAAGTAAATAGAATGTTGGGTATTATTAGGAAACGAATGGAAAACAAAATTAGGGACATTATGATGCCTTTGTACTGCTCCGTGGTGCAACCATACCTCGAATATTGTGTTCAATTCTGGTCACCACATCTCAAAAAAGATATAGTGGAATTAGAAAAGGTACAGAGAAGGGTGACGAAAATGATAACGGGGATGGGATGACTTCCCTATAAGGAAAGGCTAAAGTGTCTAGGGATCTTCAGCTTGGAGAAAAGACGGCTGAGGGGAGATATGATAGAGGTCTATAAAATAATGAGTGGAGTGGAACGGGTAGATATGAATCACTTGTGTGCTTTTTCCAAAAATACTAGGACTAGGGGGCAATGAAGCTACAAAGTAGTAAATTTAAAACAAATTGGAGAAAATATTTCTTCACTCAACGTGTAATTAAACTCTGGAGTTCATTGCCAGAGAATGTAGTAAAAGTAGTTAGCTTAGCGGGGTTTAAAAAAGATTTGGATGGCTTCCTAAAGGAAAAGACCATAGACCATTATTAAAATGGACTTGGGGAAAATCCACTGCTTATTTCTAGAATAAGTAGCATAAAATGTATTTGTACTATTTTGGGATCTTGCCAGGTACTTGTGACCTGGATTGGTCACTGTGGGAAAAAGGATGCTGGGCTTGATGGTTTTTCAGTTTGTCCCAGTATGGCAATAGTTACTTATTTAAGAACTTATGTAAAGCATGCAAATTCATGCAAAACATCTCATCATAATGCAAATTGAATAACTGTGCATTTAGCACAATTTTTTACATTTCTCTTAATGCTGTAGCTTTAGGTCAGCTCAGGTCTGGTGTAAAGGTGCAGCCAGGAGCAAAAATGGCCATCTGAAGTATTCATTTGCATTTTGCATGTCCCCTTTTCCTCCCATTTTAGTCCATGGGTGGTTTCTGAAATGAGAGTGATTTTGTATAAGTAACAAGGAAGCCAGACTTAGCAACACTTTGTTTACCGTAAGAACTGTGCAAGTAGCATTGGACGTATTTGAAATGCAGGGAGATTTTCGAAGGCTTAATCAATAGATAAAGATCTCAAAGCTACAAATTCCTCCCAGTTTTTCTTCATTCCATTGGGAATTATCTTTGGGCTAGTAAAGGTTAGTATTTAAACAAACAAAAAAAAGTTTCACCTCTAATCTGTTCTCTCAACCCCTAATCAACGGATTGCAGAATTATTACATGCAGTTTAAACTGATCATACATGAAATTGATGGGAGACTTTTTTTATTTATTTATTCATTTTAAACATTAGGTTTACAAAGATAAATATCTTTGAGGAAATATTACAGAGCACATGATACACTTTTATTCAATAGGTAATATTTTAAACATATACATCAGCTTAACTCGTGGCTCTAATTAGTCCACAAATTAGGATCCAAGATGTCCTAAGTATTAACCAAGAGGAGTTGATAATAAATCAAAAATAGTAAAACAAAAATTTTTGGCTTCTCTTATAACTTAGACCCATTAATGATAAGGAATGTCCAGATTGCCTCCTGGCCTTCTGATGGGAGACATTTTAACATTTAGTGAACATGACATTTAATTGCTGCATGTTCTTTGTCTATAGTTACTACCAATGTTTCCTCTAAGCAGAGCGCATGAGTGATAGCTCATACATTTTAGGAGTGTCGCTTACAGATTTTACATGGTTGCTAAGAATGTTTTCTATACAGAAATGCATTGCTAATACTGGCGCTCAAAAATTGTTAGTTTTTAAAACTTGTTGCTCACACGAAAAACAAGTTTGCACCCACCAGGCTACTCCTTAGAGGAAACATTGGTTACTACACTCCAGAGAAGAGCCACCAAAATGGTAAAGGATCTCTAGCAAAACCTCTATGTAGTTCTGGTCACCACAGCTCAAAAAATATAGTGGAATTAGAAAAAGGTGAAGGGCAATCAAAATTTAAAGGGGATGAAAAGACCTTCCCATTAAGAAAGTCTAAAGAGGTTAGGGCTCTTCATCTTGGAGAAAAGATGACTGTAACATAGTAACATGATAGTAAATGACGGCAGAAAAAGACCTGCATGGTCCATCCAGTCTGCCCTACAAGATAAACTCATGTGCGCTACTTTTTGTGTATACCTTACCTTGATTTGTATCTGTCCTTTTCAGGGCACAGACCGTGTAAGTCTGCCCAGCACTATCCCCGCCTCCCAACCACCAGCCCCGCCTCCCACCACCAGCTCTGGCACAGACTGTATAAGTCTGCCCAGCACTATCCCCACCTCCCGCCACCGGCTCTGCCACCCAATCTCGGCTAAGCTCCTTAGGAGACATGATACAGGTCTATGGAGTGGAATGGGGTAAATGCAGACTGGTCATTCACTCTTTCACAAAGCATAAAGACTAGGGAACATGCCATACAGTTACTAAGTAGTAAATTAAGAGCAAATTGGAGAAAGTAGTTTTGCAATCAATGCATAATTAAACTCTGGAATTTGTTGCTGCATAATGTGATCAAAGCAGCAAAGCAGATTTTAAGACAGGTTTAAACAATTTCCTGGAGGAAAAGTTCATAAACTGTTAAGGTAGGCTTGTGGAAAGCCACAAATTATCCTTGGGCGTAAGCAGCATGGAGTCTTGCTATTTTGAGGGATTCTGTCACATACTTGTGACCTGTATTGGCTACTGTTGGAATTTGAATGCTGGGCTTATGTTCTGTATATGAGATGAAATTTAAAGGACTCCAGAGAAGAGGAGATATAATAGAGACAATCAACTCTCAAAGATATAAACAAATAAAAAAAAAAAAAACAAGAGGCAAAAGCTCTTCCAGTGAATGGAATGTTCTAGAGCACAAGGTCATGGTGCAAAAGGGTAGGGAACTTTCCTTGGCATGCAGTCAGGGCCTTCAAGACTTTGACAGGGGGGTGATCAGAAGAAAGCGCGGGTGCTAGAGGCCACTAGTTCCGGACTAGCACCTGCAATTACTGGTGTAGTATGCTGAAAGACCCCTATAGCTGTAAATGATGACTGTGGCTGTGGTCTGCGTGAGTAGCATGGAAGGGTATGCAAACAAGGGACATTATATATTCTCCCCAATGTTCATATGGCCGCTGACTCCACAGGCACGCCTGTGCCACCTCAAATCCTATGGGGCTGGCATAAACACTAGAGAAGGTTGTGCTGTGTACACTGTTTCATGCCTTCATTAACTTCTGTTTGGACTACTGTAATGTGGTCTATGCAGGAATTGCTAAAACTGAACTTAAAAGACTCCAAACGTTTCCGAACACTATTGCCTGTGTTTTTGCAAAGCCCAGCGAGACCACGTTACTCCTCTATTCCAAAAGCTTCACTGGCTCCCAATCAACCAGAGAATTCAGTTTAAGATCCTGACTCATAAGAACATTATACTGGGTCAGACCAATGGTCCATCTAGCCCAGCATCCTCTTTTCCAAACAGTGGCCAAGCCAGATCACAAGTACCTGGCAGAAACCCAAATCGTGGCAACATTCCATACTACAAATCCCAGGTCAAGCAGTTGCTTCCCAAGTCTGTCTCAATAGCAGACTGTGGACTTTTCCTCCAGGAATTTCTCCAAACCTTTTTTAAATCCAGATACTCTAACCACTGTTACCACATCCTCTGGCAAAGAGTTCCAGAGCTTAACTTCAGGTAAAGCAAGAGTTTTAAGCTAAGTGCTGTCATTTAAGCAACAGAAATGAAAGAGCAAAAGTAATAAATGAGTACCTAATGTTTTACCTGAAGTATAGTTAGGTGCTGGCATCCAGAACAGAAAATTCAAAATGTTTACAGTGGTGTAAGAGAAACATAAAAAGAGAAATACAAAAAAACAAAAAACCACTTGTTTAAAAATGTGAAAAAATTATAACGATTACACAGGAGGTTTTTGACCAATGATATGACCATAATCCAAGATGAGCTGGCATTAAGCTTGAATGCTTGCCGCCTAGTGAGGACATTTGAGGTCTTTTCCTCCTTCCTAGCAATAGGACGTTGTTTGAAAAATTATATGCAGAGATACGTTATCAATTTGGTTTCTTCAGCTTTATATACAGTCTATCATATTGCAACAGAAAGCAACTTAGGCGGGCTAGTTGGGCTGTAATGGTCTTTACATGCCATCATATTCTTTCTAACTAGAAATCTAGGGTTACTGTCTCATCTGACTCAACTTCAAGAGACATGACTCAGTCCTAGTTTCATCCCATCACAGCTTGTATGGCATTGAGCTTCTGATTAAGAGAAGCAGCACTAGATTTCCATACACATGCTCAGGCAAAGGCAGGACTGGATCAGCCTGTTCAAATTGACCTGCATGACGTAGATAACAACATGGCTGAGCCAGAGATGTGATGTCTGATTGATAAGCTATTAATCAAATAGAATAGTGATACAGTGAGCAAAACAGACATCACAACAAGAAGTTTAAACAACATTAGATTAGACATTTTAATAGAAAACTAAAACATAAAATATAACAATCCCAAGAGTAAATCCATAAAACATACAAATCAAGATGAGTTCTTAATCAATACAAAATAATAGGGCTTATTGAGTAACCTCCCCCTAGAACATTAACGGGTGTTAGTTGTGTCTCCCAAGATACGTCCTACTGAATAATAGCCCCAAAATATCCATTATGAGAGAAATGCTTAATAAATAGGGCCTTTCTGAAATAAGAGCATAAGAACTGCCATATTGAGTTCATCCAAAAGTACATCAAACCAACATCTAGATTCCAAAATTGGCCATCTGCATTTCTGGAAGCAAATTGTGTGACATGACTAAATTTCCACATGGTCATTTTAGATGTGGAGACTGTTCAATCTGCAGCGTTAATCTACAGAGTTTACACTTAGTGCACACGCTAACCATGTAGGCACCTATAGGGATATTGTAGGCACATACATGGTTAACACGCATACAAGTTTATCGTGTGTTAAAAATGTTAACACGCCTATAACATTGCTTAGTAAACAGGGCCCCATGTTTAGTATCCATAATGAGTGTGCTGCAATATTTTACTGCTGCTGCTCACCATTTTGAATTTTCCACAGCATTTTTAGATTAAGTTCCCTGTTTAGAAAGGTGCGCTAGCATTTTTAGCATGCACTAAAAATTAGTGTGCGCTAACCATGTAGATGCCCATAATATTCCTATGGGCATTTACACGATTAGCGTGCACTAATTTTTAGCACATGCTAAAAATGCTAGCGCACCTTTCTAAACAGGGCCCTTTATTTGTAAACTTATCCCATGTAATTCAATAGATTAATTAATGCCCTTTTAGTTCCTATGTTCATATCTAAACGAGAATTTTTAAAATGTTTTAAGTCTGAGTTTAACTGTGGTTTTCCATAGTTTTTTTACCTGTTCCAATCTGTTGTTTTAAGCATATGGCTGGATAGTAGAGCTCTTTCTCTCTGAGATTCTACCACATTTATCAAAATGAGCATTTTAAAATGTTTATGTCTGAATTTAATTGTGGTAGCCATCTTGATTTTATGTGGTTCTTAGACTTGTTCAATTTGTTATTTTAAACATATGGCTGGATAATAGAGCTTCTGCCCTTTCAGATTCTGCCATTTTTTAATTGAAATGAGCAATTTTAAAGCATTTAAAACAAGTTTATTGTCACAATTGCCATTTTGTTTTTAATGATGTCATTGGAATGCATAAACGGAACACATAGCATTTTTTTTAATGTTTGTTTTAGGATTATGTATTTGGTTTTAAGTTCAATCTTGTTTTCTGAGGTATTTTGGCCACTTTAATCAGACTTTGTATCAAGTTTCATTTTTAAAAATTATTCTTACAGTTTTTTGGTAACTCCTTGTTCTCCAGCCACTGTCATGTGACCCAGCCCACACAGGTAAGCTCAAAATGCAGTTTGGCAGAGGAACCTCCTGATGTCTGGAGACTCTGGTAAGTGATTTTGCAACAACTGAGTTTCAGGCTCCGAATACTCATCAAGTACAATTTTAACATTCTATGTTTTACTATCTCTTACATATAACAAAAGAGAGGGAACGAAGTACAAACTGCTGGTTTTTTTTGTTTGTTACTATCTCTTACAGCAATGCCTAATGGTGAAGTGCTTTGAATACACCAAGGGCCCTGTTTACTAACGTCCAAGTGCTCATCAGGGATCTCCTTTTTTTTTTGGTTTTGTGAAGGACGTCTATGTTAGGCACTTTAGAAGGACGACCCTGATGAGCACTTGGACATGGCTAGGCAGTGAAGGACGTCCATAAAGGACGTCCCTGATGAGCACTTGGATGTTTTTTTTTTCCCGATTTTTTTTCGTTAAATTTATAGAAGTTTTTAGAGGCGAATAAATCCCGCGCAGCCCCAACGAGAGGTACAGACCTCCCGTTAGATTTTCCACGGTTAGGCAATCGGAAAACGGTAGTGCATATCATTACAATACAATTTATACACTTTATAATACTAATTTGCTCATCTGCATTCCTTTTTTGTTAGCTGCTACCGTGATAGGAAAATGCCCTTCAGTGCATGTCCTGGTTTACTACTTGCATGTTAAACTGGCTAGAACCAGTTTAAAACCCACGTTAATGGCTCATTAAGTTTAGTGCATCCAGCCCTTAGTGTTTTTAGCACACCCCAACAGGGTAAGTAACAAACTTCTTCGGTTCCCCACACAATTTTAATGTTATGTGTTTATATGTGTCCACAGTATGTAATAATGTATAAAATATGATTTATTATTGTTTATAATTGTTTTATATTATTTACCCATTCACAATTATTTTGATATTTTATTATTTTGTACCATTTTATATTATTTATGATTCATGCTGAAGAGAAGAACACTATAATGCCGACGACCTTCCCTGATGCAGGAATGAAACTTGATCTATGTTAGTTAGTTGCCGGCATAACTCCAGATAAGTGCCTCATTTACCTTGGCTTTATTATTTTATAAATAGTGTAAAAAGTTACAAAAATTGATGCTATATATTAAATAAAGATAGTAATAAGCCGATGAACAGTAAGGCAAGTCATGAGTTGAAACTCATGTGAAACATGTTGCCGCTAATGGCTCAGTGATGTGTTAAAGTGCTGCAAATGATGGTTTTATGAAAGCTTGAACCTTATGAAGAATATGGTGGAGTGCTGGGATTTTAGAAATTAATACACAATTGCTCCCACTTGAAATCTACTCCAGTCGAGGGGTCCTTTTACTAAGCCACGGTAAAAAGTGGCCTGCGGTAATGTAGGCGCATGTATTGGGTGCACGCCTGGCTAGTTTTTACCAAGTCTGCAAAAAAGGGCTGTTTTTTAATGGGACGGAAAAAGGGCATACGGTAAAACTGAAAGAGGCGTGCGTCCAAAACCAGCCTGATCCCTTAATGTTACCCATTGATGTAGCGGGAAGGGCTCACTTGCTACACGCGCATTGACCGGTCAGCAAGCACCAACTGCTGATTACCACCGGAAATGACGTGTGTGGGAGAAAATAAATAAATAAATCATCCAAGCATTAAGGGCGTGCGCCAAATTTAAAATTACCACCAAGGGTGCTGTAGCCTGGCAGTAGTCTCATTTAAGTACATGCTGCATGCGCGTAGTGCCTAACATGCCTTTGTAAATGGGCCCCTGAGTGAATTGTGATTCAATAGACCTTTTTAACATATAGATAGATAGATAGATAGATAGATAGATAGATAGATAGATAGATAGATAGATAGATAGATAGATAGATAGATAGATAGATAGATATCTTACAGTAACATTTTGCCTTTGAAGCAGCCCATACAGGGCGAAACAGGACCATGTTGAGCATGATTTTATACTTGATTCTCCAATAAAAAAAATCTGTTACCCTCCACCAACCATTTCTAGTTCTACAACTTCTGTCCTTTTGGGACTAGCAGATCACTTGCATACTTGTTTCCTGGGACCTTACCCTGTATTTTATCAGTTCAATTAATTTACACACCAGTGAGGTCTGACTGACTTGTAATTTCCACCCTCCTCCTTACTTTCAAACCAGTGTGGGTCACCATCACCGTGTTGAAGGAGGCTGACCAGTGTGGAATGAAGGAAGAAGCTCCCACTGGTGCTCCTGCAAGTAGCTCCAAATCTATTCAGCCGGCATGAAACCCCAGAGTCTGCCAGCAACGTCACTGTACCTAGTGAGTCCTGCACTATAGCCCCTGTGCAGAAAAGTATGAGTTTGGGAATAGGAAGAAGCAACAGAGCCGTGGTGAAGCTCTGGTACAGTGCTTTTTGGTGTTCTATATGATAGGCAAATTCGCCTACTGGAGACAGCGGCCCTGAAACCCTAACTATATAACCCCTGATTCTGTAAAGGTTGCCAAGAATTGTGCATGCAAATTTATACATGTTCCTAATTTGCATGCACAATTTAATTGAATAATGAGCCAATTAGTGCCAATAATTGGCTTTTTAACAAGCAACTATTAGCACTAATTAGATTTAATTGGGTGTTATGTGCATAAAGATAGGCACAGGACTTGTGTCTAAACTTTACGCATGGCCCCAAAAAAGGGGCATTGAAAGGGGACAGTGATGGGTGTTTTGGGGCAAAATAGGGGTGTGGCTTTGAGTTACACATGTAATTACAGAATAATGGTGCATCGTGGGTAAATGTACACACGAGCATTTGCACCTTATTTTTTCTTGGTACAAATAGTCGCACCTACATTTACATATGACCATAACTCTTAAGTGTTATTTTATAAACTGCGCTGAACTTTAGGCATGACTTACAGAATAATGCTTAAGTATGTTTTTTTTCGGCAATGATTTTTCAAGTGCCATTTACTAAATCTAACCCATAAAGTTCAAACCAATAAGTCATGCATAGCCAAAATCTGAACAAAGTCCATGCAAAAAGGATGGGTACAAAGGTGTCCATCTTCAGACCAAACAAGATGTCCCAGGAGTGTGCCTGCCAGGCACCAGAATTCAAGATGCTGCAGAGCTTGCTGAGACTCATCAAGCCTAATGACTATTATCCGATGCAGCTTATCCATGCTGGCACAAATGATACTGCTAGGTACCCCTCCGAATGTATCAAAAGTGACTTCATGGCCCTGAGAGAGAAGGTGAAGTAGATATGTGCACAAGTGGTGTTCTTTCAATCCTCCCTGTCAAGAATGAAGGCAAAGGCAGAGAAGCTCGCATCCTGGAGATGAATATGTGGCTATGCAGATGGTGTCATCAAGAACATTTTGGCTTCTTGAACTATGGGATGCTTTCCCAAGAGCTGCTGAGCAGAGATGGTGATCATTTATCAAAGAAGGGAAGAAGTGTCTTCGGCAGCAGATTGGTTAACCTACTGAAGAGGGCTTTAAACGAGAATCATTGGGGCTGGGTACACAAAACCCTCAGGTAAGTGAAGCATTAAATACTTCTACACAAATGGATAAAAGAAGCAACATCTGGAAAGCAGTGTATATACTGTTGCTTGTAGTATGGAAAATATGGTTTTAGAACTTGAGGCTGTGATGGAAGAGGCTGATTTGGATTTAGTGGCAGTCATTGAGGCATGGTTCATGGAGTGATTCACTTCAAATACCTATGAGGACAGTGGCTCAAAAGCAAGCAACAATCACATGACAATACCACTGTAATAGCATGAATAAATATTTAGATATCCCTAACAGTTCAGCAATTTCTAGACCTCCTCTAAAGATGCTACGTACATCTATATTCTTCTTTGAAGGATAGGGAAAAGCATCAAAAAATTTGGATAGCTATATAACAATGTATTCTCTCCCTGCTTTTCAATCATTGGCTTAAAAACCTCCCTCTGATTTTATAAATCATGTCAGGGATGTTTAGCTTCTAATATTCTTCAAAACTTTAAGCATATTCATACCTTATTATCACAGATATATTTTTTTCATTTTCTCTAACAATACTATGTTGCTAAGAGTATGGGGGGGAGGGTGTTCATAAAATGAATGCCATATAAAGCAGCAAGAGAGGAAGATCCCTGATGCAGTAGCGAGAGAGCCGCAAAATGCTGGCCGCGTTGAAATGTGTACTGGACTGCAGTGAGAATAGCTAATGAGCTGTGCTGTGTGAAGTGTCTTTAAAAGAGAAGAGAGTACTTTTAAAGATAAGTGAATTATTTCACTACCACATACTAAACACATTAGAGAGGCTGTAACTCGCTGATTATTGAAATGTTGCAATGGCTCAATGATTAATGCAGATCTATTGGCATATTTAAAGGTTGTGTTACTATACTAATGTTATTTCAGAGCTAATGCATAGTGAAATGCTTTATTAAGGAGGAAAGTAGGAAGTGTGGTGGTAGTGGGATGTATGTATATAGTATGTGTCAATGTTTTTATATGTGGTGGAATGAGGTAATAAAAGAGGGAGAGATGCTGGACCACAAAGAGCTGGCCAGGGAGATGGTGGCCCTGAAGTGGAGGCAGGAGGGAAGGGGAGGGGAGGGGAGCAAGGAATAAAACAGGGGAGAAACTGAATACGGTAAAAGATGAGGAGAGGACATTGAAAACAGATCCTGGGCAGGGAGGTACAGAGACACAGAGGGTCAATATTGGAAAGGGAGAGAGTAGGGATAGTGTGGAACTCAAAGGAAGAGGGGAAGATAGAGAAGCAGCAGAGGGACAATGATGGAAATGGGGACACAGGGGACAATGTTGGAACAGGGGGAGATGAGAACACTGAGAGGTAATGCTGGAAAAGGGGTGACATAGGAAACACAGGGCAGAGAGCAATGCTGTAGAAAGGGGGGGGTGAGTCCTCTGTTATCTTTGAATAGACTTTGGCTAACTGAAGGTCCTATGGATACACATGTGATATCCGAAGTTAAGCCTGGTCTATTGCAACATCTGTTATAATGACTGATGTTTCCCCACTCGAGGGAGCTTATTTTAAAAAAAGTCTGCTTTTTTGCTGGAAAACTGGATTTTCCAATCTCATTTTGATAAGACTTGTTCAAATGATTTCCTAAATATATATTTATCTCTTTTTTTTGTCCTTTTTCGGAGGAACAAGATGGCGGTCAGAGAGGAAGTGGATCTCTGAGATCCCGATCTCTGCTAAAGTTGGCGGTGAAGTGAACTTTCTACCCGATAACATCATGGGGAAAAGAAAGGGGGAAAGCGGCGAAACCAACCTCCTCTGGTCCCGTTAATTCCACTCCCCGCCAGCAGACGCTTGAGAACTGCGGAATTCGGAGACTGGAGTTGCAGGCGCCCACGATGGTCAGTCTCGATGTTTCTTCGTCAAACTACAGCATGGAAGGCATCTCGCTGAGTTCGCCTTCATTCACTGCCCCTCCTCGACCTGGAACTTCTTTTGCAGTCGGAGAACAGCTAGAAGAGCGGACCGAAGTGCCTAGCTCCCAAGCTGTGTCAGGAGGTCCCGCTGCAAGTGTGCCTCTAGAAGCGACTTCCATCGTGAAGGATGGGGGAAACCCCCTCTCTCCTAAGGCTTCGAGGGACGTATCCGGAGAAGTTCGGGGAGTAGTTAAACCAGCAGTGATAACCTTAGAGAATCTCTGGGATGTCATGCAGAGCCTGAACAAGAACCTGATCCAGGTAATTGATATTTTAAGAGAAGATTTATCATCAGTTAAATCTATGCAAGTCCTGACAGCTTCTCAAGCTCAAAACAATAAGGAGAATATTGAAACTTTGGACGGGGAATTGAAATCTCTACAAAATCTTATGAGTTTAATAATTAAAGATAAAGAGACTCTGGTAAAAAGAATTGAGTATCTTGATAATCAGACCAGGAAGAACAACCTGAGATTTCTCAATTTTCCTAAAGCACCTTTAATACCACCTATAAATATGCTTAAGAAATATTTTGAAGAAATCTTGAAAATTCCTAAAGAAAGTTTCCCTCCTGTCGTTAAAACTCAATATATATTTGGGAAATCTTCTAAACCAGAACGTTTACCTGAATTGAATGTAACAGCTTTTCTAGAAGACTCTCTTGAGACAATTACACAAAGATTGACTTTATTAGTTACTTTTGCTTTTGAAGTTGACAGGAATAATATATTCCGCTTATATTTCAAGAATATGCAAGCCAATTTTTTGGGGGGGTAAAATTCAGATTTACCCGGATCTTAATAGAGATACGCAACGGAGAAGGCGAGAGTTTTTGGCTCTTAAACCGAGGACCCTCGCCTTAGGAGGGACTTACATCTTGAAGTATCCATGTAGATGCCTGGTAATAATTAGTAATGTTACTTATGTTTTTCTTGATCCCCCAAAAATGGCTGAATTTATAATCGCTAAGGAAAAGGGAATTGTTCAGCCCTGAATGACCCCAATGGCATGCTGGTTGTACCATCTAGTGGACGTCTAATGCTCATCTCTCTGAGTGATTGTAAGAAGGAAATGTATATTTTTTCCTTGTTTTTCCTTAAGGTTTTGTTTTCTTATATCTTGCTCCTCCAAATTATGGTGGTCAATATGTATATGTTTTTGTTTCCTGTTTATTAATCCTAATAATGGAGAGATTTATCTCTGCTTGTAATAATATCTCTAATCCTGCATTTATATTAATATGAATGTAATTTGTTGAAAAGCATAAATAAAAAAAATAAAAAAAAAGAAAACTGGATTTTCCAATCTCATTTTGATAAGACTTGTTCAAATGATTTCCTAAATATATATTTATCTCTTTTTTTTGTCCTTTGTCCCCCTGATAATGTGAGCTGTGTAAAAAGTTTTATTGCCTTTGTGTATATTTTTCATGCCTTTATTCTCTTGTTTATGGGAGTTGAGGATTATTTGTTTTCTCCTTTTTTCCTTTAATGTTCTGGAAATATGTAAACATTTCAAAAATTATAATTAAAAAAAATGTGTTCACATTCACACAGTCAGACTTGAGGCCTTTTCTTTTAGTTTAGTTTAGTTTTGACCAAAACCACGGTTTCGGCAAAAGCTGAATGAATAGTTTTGTGGCAATTTCTGTTATTGCAGAAACTGTAAAACAAAACAACAGTTTTAGTCAGCATCTAAGAGGAGCTGTTTGAAATGTTTATATGTTAAGGGAGCATGTAGATCTAATATGTTTGACAAGGACAGGAATGATTTTCATTGGATACTAGTAAAAAAAGGCCCGTTTCTGACACAAATGAAACGGGCGCTAGCAAGGTTTTCCTCGGAGTATGTATGTTTGGGAGAGTGTATGTGAGAGTGACTGTTTGAGAGTCAGAGTGAAAGTGTGAGTGTGTGAGAGAGAGAGTGAGTCTGGGTGTGAGTGTGTTTGTGAGAGAGTGTGTGCAAGTGTGTATGTGAGACACAGTGTGATAGAGAGTGTGTGTGTGTGGCCATCCATGGTCCTCTGTCCCCTGCCCCCTCCATTCATCCCTTTCCAGCATTTCCCCTCTTTGCCTGAGGCCTGCCCTGCAATCCATATCCATCCATGCCCATCTGTCCCCTCCATTCATCCCTATCCAGCAATTCCCCTTTCCCTGAGCTCTGCCGTCCCAATCCATGGCCATCCATGTTACTCTGTCACCTGCCCCCTCCATTCATCCCTATCCAGCATTTCCCCTCTCTGGCTGAGGCCTGCCCTGCAATCCATGCTCCTCTGTCCCCTGCCCCCTCCATTCATCCCTTTCCAGCATTTCCCCTCTCTGCCTGAGGCCTGTCCTGCAATCCATATCCATCCATGCCCATCTGTCCCCTTCATTCATCCCTATCCAGCAATTCCCCTTTCCCTGAGCCCTGCCCTCCCAATCCATGGCCATCCATGTTACTCTGTCTCCTGCCCCCTCCATTCATCCCTTTCCAGCATTTCCCCTCTCTGCCTGAGGCCTGCCCTGCAATCCATATCCATCCATGCCCATCTGTCCCCTCCATTCATCCCTATCCAGCAATTCCCCTTTCCCTGAGCCCTGCCGTGCCAATCCATGGCCATCCATGTTACTCTGTCACCTGCCCCCTCCATTCATCCCTATCCAGCATTTCCCCTCTCTGTCTGAGGCCTGCCCTGCAATCCATGCTCCTCTGTCCCCTGCCGCCTCCATTCATCCTTTTCCAGCAAGTCCCCTCTCTCCCTTCCATGACCCCCCCTCGCATCCATGCTCCTCTCTCTCCCATGTCCCAGCCTGGGCCGCCCTCTTCTCCTCCCCCCTTCGCATCCATGCATCGTTTTTTTTAATTTTTTTCTTCTTTTAAAATTTACCCCCGTGGCGGTTCCGGCAGCGAAGCGTCAGGGAAGGAGGCGGCGCTCCCGACGTCTAGGTTTCCCTTCGCTGTGTTCCGCCTTCTTTTGACGTCATCCTTGACGTCAGAAGAAGGCGGAACACAGCGAAGGGAAGGCTAGACGTCGAGAGCGCCGCCTCCTTCCCTGATGCTTCGCTGCCGAGCGATGCGATTGGTTGAGTGTCATTGCTCCGCCCTCGACGTCATCACGTTTGACGCGTGGGCGGGGCAGACACAATGGGATCTCACCCCCTTCACTTTTGGCTAAAAGAGGCTTCATAGAACGTTGGAGGTGCGTTTTATATAGAGAGATATTTGCCAAGCATAGACTGTCAACAAAGCAGGGCTTCTCAACCCAGTCCTCAGGCTACACCAAGTCCCATCAGGTTTTCAGGATATCTAATATAATAATTTGCTCCTTCAACGTTCGAATGTGTCTCACTGGGATCGTAACCAGTGGTGTGCTGGAGACGGCTCGCACCGGCTCGCAAGAGCCGGTTGTTAAATTTTTAAGAATTTTGTGAGCCGGTTGTTAAAGTAGCTACTTTAACAACCGGCTCCCCAAATTTGGGCTCGGATACCCTCCTGGTATCGGCATCCTCCTCCCCTATGTCTTTGGCTTTTAGGCATCTTTTGCACCCCCCCCCCCCCCGCATCTCCTTGCCTCTTGCCGGCCGCGGGGCGCTTCATCTCTTAAAAGCAGTACTGGTACACATTGGCAGGAAATAGGAACAGACTGTTTCAGCCAATCCCGGGGCCCCTCCTAAGCCCTCATGGGTGGGGCAAGCTGAAGGAAAGCCCCTGGGATTGGCTGAAGCAGTCTGTTCACTGTCAACGTATACCAACACTGCTTTAAAAAAACTAATCATGCCACGGCCTTTTCTGAGTGACTGGCTCTCCACTCATTGCCATCAGCAGCGGTCTCCTTGCCCCCCCCCGGCCTCCCTTCAAACGGCCTGGCCTGTGCCCCAGCGCGGAGACAGACGTCAGATGGATGGTGTGGCAGGTCCCCTCCCGATCCGCTCCCAGAGTCAGAGAGAGCAGATCATCAGGAGAGAGGGAGTCGTGGCGCCAGCAGAGAGGATGGAGCCAAAGGAGCTGCAGAAAACGTGAGTCTGGGATGGGAGATGGATGGAGCGTGGAGGGAGCCGGAGTTGATCAGATCGGATATCATATGAGCTGCTGCAAGTACATTGTTGTAGCATTTTTATTTAACGTCATTTATATTTTCAAACATGCCAACCATCTTGTGCAGCATACGGATGTACTAGAGAAAGTATAATTTTTATAAGTAGACTAGTAATTTGTTATAAATCGTAATCTGTGTGTCATTTGGAGGGACTGGTTATAGGGACACCCTAGCAAGTGTAATATACATGCAGAGATTTTTTTCTCCTGGTAAAGGACCACTAAAACAGATGTCATGTTATGAGAATCAGGTGCTCAACATTCAGTTTCTATCTATCTGTCTATTTATTTACTTATGGCATTTTATCCCACATAAATTACATTGGAACCTGGGAGCATTCAAAATCTTTTTTTTCCTTGTGAAAGTAATGCATTGCCCCCCCCCCCCCAGGCTCTCTCCCCGGCTATAGCCAGCTCTGCAATTGGGGGGGGCGCAGAGGGGGACGGGGGGGCGCAGAGGGGGACCGGGGAGAGAGCCTGTTGTTAAACGTTTACCAGCACACCACTGTATATATATATATATATATATATATATATATATATATATATATATATATATATATATATATATATATATAACATGTTTGTAATACATAGGATAGACTGTGAATGTGGACCAAGTTCTTGTTCTTGTCATTGCAAGTTTAGTTAGAGGGTTAGTTATTTCTATTGTTAGAGGTCAATGTTGTCAAGTGAGTTTTCAATAGTTTATGAAATATGATAGTCTTCAGTTTGACGGAGTTGTTTGAGCAAAGAGTTCCATCTGGTTGTACTTTGGTATGAAAATTCAGCATTGTGGGGTAGTTTTATATTTGATTTTATTATATTGAGGGAAGTGTAATACAAGAAAGTCTCTGGATGATTTTTTTAGCATTGCGTGTTGATAGCTCCATAAGATTCTGCATGTAAGATGGGGATGAACCATAAATTATTTGGGGGGTGAATGCACATAATTCGAAAGTAATGCGTGACTTATAGGTAGCCAGTGTAGTTTGAGTAGAAGCGGGGTCGCTTTGGAGTATCGGATAGCTTTAAATACAAGACAAGCTGCTGTGTTTTGAGCAGTTTGTAATTTTCTGATAAGTGAGATCTTAAGTCCTGCATAAACTGAATTGCAGTAATCAAAGTTTGATGGTACCAAGGATTGAGTTAATGATCTGAAAATTGTGTTTTTAAAATAATGTCTTCATCTTTTTAGTTTTCATAATGATTTGAATATATTAGACAATAATTTGGATACTTGTGGTTCAAATGAGAGATGCTGATCAATTATTACTCCCAAGATTTTCAAATTATGCTCCAGTGGATAAGTTTTGTTACCAACATTAAAAGTAAAAGAAGTAATTGGTTGGTGAGGGTTTGTTAGTATTAAGAATTTGGTTTTCTCTTTGTTAAGTATCAGTATCCTGGCTACTTTAACAACTGGCTCCCAAAATGTGGGCTTGGGCCCCCTGATAAATTCTCTTTTACTTTGCTGGTGGGGATGCTGAGCCCTGCCAGCCAAGTAAATAGACTGCTGCTGCTCCCCGCTCCTTGTTTCCAGCTCTGAGCAGCAGGCTGGGACTTCTCGAGTATGTGAGAGAAGTTCTAGCATGCTGCTCAGAGCAAGACGTTGGGAGTGGTGGCAGTCCATTTATTGGCTGCCAGCAAAGGTATGCCTAGCGTGCCCGCACGAAGGGAGGGAGGAGAGAGAGGCAAGTGTTGCTCCCCCCCCCCACCCCCCCGGTCACCCCTGGCCCTTCCAACTGCAGAGCTGGCTACGTCCGGAGAAAGAGCCTGTTGTTAAAAATTTACCAGCACACCCCTGATCGTAACCATCTCCTGACGTCACTGGCCCCCACTAGAACCCTGCTTGCCTGACGTCAGGAGATGTTAGTACAGAGACGCTGTCAAGGAGCCGCTAAAGAAGTTTAACGCCAGTGACAGGGTCCTCCTTTCCCCTCCCTCCCTCCTAGTTCCATGGTCGTCGTCCCTCCCTTCCTCCCTCCCAGTTCCAGGCCCCCTCCCTCCGATTTTTAAATTCATCTTCACTCACCACGTCGGCGTTATGGCAGCAGCGGTATAATGCACGCAGGCTCGGCCCGTCTCTCTGTCTTAGCTCTGCTCCCGCCCTTGCAGAAACAGGAAATGAGGGTTGGACCAGAGCTAAGACAGAGAGACGGGCCGAGCCTGCATACGTTGTACCACTGCTGCCGGCTGCCATAATGCTGACGTGGTGAGTGAAGATGAGTTTTAAAAATCGGAGGGAGGGGGCCTGGAAGGGAGGGAGGGAGGAAGGGAGGAAGGGAGGGAGGGACGATGACCCTGGAATTGGGAGGGAGGAAGGAAGGGAGGAAGGGGGTCTGGAACTGGAAGGGAGGGAGGGAGGGAAGGGAGGGACGACGACCCTGGAACTGGGAGGGAGGGAGGGACCCTAGAACTGGAAGGGAGGGAGGAAGGGAGGGACGACAACCCTGGAACTGGGAGGGAGGGGAGGACCCTGGAACTCAGAGAGAGGGGAGGACCCTGGAACTCGGAGGGACGGGGGACCCAGGAACTCGGAGGGAGGGGTCACCCTGGAATTTGGAGGGGGGAGGGAAAGGAGAGAGAGAGAGAGGGGAGGGAGGGATGGAGGGAGAAGGGCCATGAACTTGAAGGGAGGGAGGGGGGCCTGGAACTGGGAGGGAATGGAAATGGGAGGGAGGGGGCCTGGAACTCGGAGGGGGGAGGTGTGATGCACATGTAGGGGGAAAGTGCAAGGGATGGATGGAGGGGGCAGGGGAGAGAGCATAATTGGTGCACACAGGACACACACTGCACTCTCTCACTCACACAGACAGACAGACACACACATTCTGTCTCTCAGTCACACACTGTCTCTCTCTAACACACACTCTTTGTCTCTCACACATACTCACTCTCTGACACATACTCATTCACTCTCTCACACATACTCTCTCCTAACAGTTCCCTTAAAAACATAATTGCCATTAGAGGACAACCTTGCTAGCGCCCATTTCATTTCTTTCAGAAACAGGCTTTTTTTACTAGTCTACAATGAATATGCATGAGATAGATTGGCATGCACTTTCTCCTTGGTATGCAAATCTCATGCATATTCATTGTGGATATCCAAAGTGTGCCTCAAGAACTGGGTTGAGAAGGCCTGCTTTGTTGACAGTCTATGCTTGACAAATATATCCAATGAAATCATTCCTGTCCTTGTCAAACATATTAGGTCTTCATGCCCCCTTAACATATAAACATTTTAAACAACTCCTTCCAGAGGCCGACCAAAACTTTTTTTTTTTTGTTTCGGCTGTAACAGAAACTGCCACCGAGGCCTGCCCTAAAAGTTCAGTAGTGACTTTTTGAAGAGAAAGCTACCACAGTCTATAGAAATAGAGGAATAGATTTTCATATAAATACACATTTCTCCAAGCAGCTAGTCTGGGCCCCCTAAACACTGTTTAATTTTGTTTCCAAAACACTGTGAGCACCTCCTTCTGGTCCCTGCTTGCTCCTAGCCATCTAAAGTTGTGGAAGTAAATTTGATGTGGGTTGAAGCAACTCAGGTAACTTAAAGTCTCCATTTGTGCAGAATACAGATTCTCTTGCTTCAAACACAGTGCTGAACAGGAAAACTACAAACTACTTCAAGGTTGACCGCTTCTCAGTACCTCTACCTACGTTTCAGGGATGGGGAAAGAGGTCACATGGGAACATACGATTCAGTATCCTTTCTTTTATTGTTCTTGCTGTACATCAGGCTGTAAGGAGATGTGATATATTTCTGAGAACGGTAACAGGAAAAAGCAGTAGCTGACTGTTGGCAGAAATATAGGCCTTTTTGTACAGATTATAAACAGAATACTCCCTCGCTTTTGGCCAATAGACACCAGAACAAAAGATGCGAAGTAGTCATCACAAATATGAGACGCAGAGGGCAGGAAGAGATCAAACAAATCCTGCTCTTTGCTACGTGAGGAAAACTGGTGAAACTCTATACAAGGAAGAGTCTTACATAAAATTAGCACTGCAGTGTTTATCTTTGTTTTGAATGCAGAAAGAATCGTAAGTGACCGGCATCGCCTGAGAGTGGGTGTCGGTAATTACTGTATTATGTAAGCAGGATGTGCTTTTTTTTTTCACTCACTTAAAGAATCATTATTGATAAATAACATATCTATCCAAAAAAAATGCAGAACCTGAGTACAGTATTTCTCTTTGAAGCCCACTTCAATTTTTTCATCATTTGTCAAGCAACTTGCCAAGGAATTCAATGTATCTGATTACAAACAGCATTAAAAACTTGGAGGGCAATGTTCATTTAAGCAGCCAACATATTACTTAAAATGGGTACGTTATCCATGTCCACTAATACCGATTTTCAGCAGAGCTATGCATTCAAGGATGAATGCTGAAAATGATGGCATTAGTTTAACTGGATAATTTATCGATTTAAAGATATCCTTGCTATTTCTGCTGTTCAAACTTCCTGTCACATGGTGTTTGCTGATCGGTTGGCTGGTCTTTTGTTCTCTCTGCGGATTAACTTGTTTTTATAACCACATGCATACATAAAGGAATTATTCAAGCCAATCAGCTTCTTCTCAGAGAAAGTTGTTTGTGACCCCTGAAGCAGGCGCTTTGGCGCCAAAACATGCACCGTGTCGGGTCTTTGATATGAATATTCTGAATAAACTTTTTTTTATATTACCTCCCTATTGGTTTGCGCATTTGTCAGTCTCTACTTTTGCTGTTTTGCTTTGACTCTCCGTGGAGGCTTCTCCTGTCTTCTTGGATTTGCTCAAACTTGGATTATTGCATAAGTTATCCAGAGGGCATCTGAATTTGGCTTCTCTCTGCATAGCTTTTAGTCCCATCCCCACAACACTCTGAATCACACTCCAATTTAAAGTGGATAACTTTGGCCATAGTAACTTTACACAGCCAACAGTTACCCATATAAGTGCTGGAGTAGAGATCAGTGGTTTCCGAAACCTAGTCCTGGAGGCACCCCAGCCAGTTAGGTTTTCAGGATATCTACGATGAATATTCATGAGAGAAATTTGCATGTACTGCCTCCACTGCATGCAAATCTCCCTCGTGAATATTCATTGTGGATATTCTGAAAACCTGATTGGCTGGGGTGCCTCTAGGACTAGGTTTTGGAACCACTGGATAAGAGGATAGAACCCCAGTATGATTTCCAATTGGTCTCATGTCATATGAAAATCTATAATCCAGTCCTGGTTTTAAAATTATTCCATATCAGGCTTATCACCTTGTTTTTCTTGGTGGGGCCTGTGATTATACCATCTCCTGTATCAGTTTAAAATCTATACTTTTCTTCTTGTTTACCCAAATAAATGCTTAGTACATTATTTAGGGATTATATATATATATATATATATATATATATATATATATATATATATATATATATATATATATATATATATATCTTTTATCCGCAGCAATTGAGAACCTTTATAATTATGAAGATCTCCAGTGGGAATATAAATGTATGAGAGCTTTAAATATAAGGCGGAGTGGTTAGTTCAGTCTAGGCCCTTTTCTTTTTTGTTTTTCTTCTAATGTAATACTCCCAATTTGCTTTAGTTCCACCCTCCCATTCAGAATGTGATCTGAGAAGGAGTTATGAGTATATTTTTCTTTTCAAAATGTATAAAGATGATTCATTGTATTTCCTCCGTGTTTCTTAAACAAGTGGTTATGCTTGTGACATAAATAAAATATAAAAATATAAAATAAAATCTATACTTTTCTTTGCTAGCTTATATTTCAATTCATTTTCAGTTGAGCTATTAAACCTTTCTTTAATCCTGAAAATGAAATCACATTTATGTTATCCATTCATCTGTCTCCGTCAGTAACACCTGTGAGGACTATCATCTCAGTTCCAAAAAAGAGAAAATAAGTGGTGAGGTTCAAGACCGTCACCTGAGCAACCCATCCTAGCCCATCTGAGCACTTTCCACTGAAGCAGCCTGCTGAAAACTCTATCATCACTGCTCAGGGTTGACTCCATTATTTGGCAAAATGAGGTGATCATCTCAGGCAGCAGAAAGTGTCCTCAAAAATGCCCCCCGGAGTGGCCACCTTCATTTGCCAACCAGGAGTCACAAAAGCAAAAGCTGCAGTTCAACTAGAAATTGGCAGAGAAGAGAGTTGCCACTGTCCATAGCTCAATGGAGTAGTGGGTGGGCAAGCAAGGTAATGCAGCACCTCATTCTGCGCCATTGGGATTCAGAACAGAGGCAGTGCTGCTGATCTCTATGATTGGTTCTTCCCTCTACTGGCATGTTTCCCGCTACTGCCAAGAGGAAGGAGTCAGGTGCAAAGTATGAAGAGAGAGAGGTGACAACTGAACATAAGAGTAGCCATACTGGGTCAGAACAGTAGTCCATGTAGCCCAGCCCAGTATTCTGATCCAACAATGGCCAATCCGTCACGTCTATGGCAGAAACCCAAATAATAGCAACATTCCATGCTATCAATTTCAGAGCAAGCAGTGGCTTCCCTGTGTTCATCTCAATAGAAGACTATGGACTTTTCCTCCAGGAACTTCTCCAAACCATTTTTAAACCCAGATGTGCTAACTGCTGTTACCTCATCCTCCAGCAAAGGGTTCCAGGGCTTAACTATTGGTTGAGTGAAAAAATATTGACTCCTATTTGTTTTCAAAGTATTTCCATGTAACTTCCTGGAGTGTCCCCTAGTCTTTGTACTTTTTGAAAGAGTAAAAAATCGATTCATGTCTACTCGTTCTACACCACTCAGGATTTCGTAGACCTCAATCATATCCCCCCTCAGCTGTCTCTTCCAAGCTGAAGGGCCCTAACCTTTTTAGCCTTTCTTCATACGAGAGAAGTTCCATCCCCCTTATCATTTTGGTTGCTCTTCTTTGAACCTTTTCTAATTCTGCTATATCTTTTTTGAGATATGGCGACCAGAACTGAATGCTGTCAAGTTTTATAGATAGATAGACAGTTAAAAATATATATTTTTAAGTGTACCTTTATTCTTCGGATCAGCTAGCATTATTGTTAGTTCTGGTTATATAGATCTTATTTTAGAAATCAGCAGGCATCTTTGATAGCATTGTTGGGTCTTGCATCATAGTTTGAATTTTAAAATCAGTCAGCATCTTTGGCTTTGTTTATAAGAGTGCATACTATACGTAGTCTGCACACATGCTGCCTTCTTGACCGGAGCCATTTAACCTTTAGCAATTGTCTGTGCATCATCCACATTTTTTAAAGAACTGAGTTTTATTTTTTTAAATGGAGTTCTCTAACCAACAATATTTTTAAAGAAAATATGCACACAGCTGGTTTGTTATGCGCCAAGCATGAAAGGTACTGTTAACTGTTTGAAGCACAATAGTTATTTCAATTTCAATTTCTACTGTGCACTTACTATCAGATTTGGGTTGAGCCAGGTTTGATATTACCAGTGCTTTTTTTGTGCCGGTACGCGACGATACGGCGTACCGGCACCTTTTTTCTGGGGCTCACCTGCTCGCTCCCTGCTGTTTGCACCCGGCCGATCCCTGCCTCGTAAAACTTTTATTTTTTCGCGAACCGGCAGACTGAAGAAAGAAAACAAACAGCAGACAGGCTTGCCTCCTTCCATCGCATCGGCCACTTTGTTTCCCTGCATTCTCAGCACGTCCTGCCCTCCTCTGATGTCATTTCCTTTCCTCGAGGGTGGGACTCGCTGAGAATGCAGGGAAACGAAGCGGCCAACGCTGGGGGGGTGTGTGGACAAGTAGGGCTGGGGGGGGGTGTGTGTGTGTGGGCAAGTGGGGCTGGGGGGTGTGTGTGGGCAAGTAGGGCTGGGGGTATGTGTGTATGGGCAAGTGGGGCTGGGGGCTGGGCAAATGGGGCTGGGGTTTGAATGATCTTGGGGCAGGTGGAGGCTGGGGTGAGTCACTGGACATTGAAGGGAGGGGGAGGATAGGGGCAAAAGAGAATCGCTGGACATGGAGGGGATGGGATAGTAGGGCAGGGGAGAGAGGAGAATGGAGAATTGCTGGGCAGGGGAGAGAGGAGAATGGAGAATTGCTGGGCAGAGGAGAGAGGAGAATGGAGAATTGCTGGACATGGATGGAAGGGGAAGGCAGGGAAGAGAGAATTGCTGGACTTAGATAGGAGAGGGGGGCAGGGGAGAGAGGAGAATCACTGGACATAGGAGGGGAGGGCTGGGGAGAGAGGAGACATGCTGGACATGGATGGAGGGGAGGGAAGATAGGAAGGAGATCCACATGGATGGGATGGCAGGGGAGGAAGGAGAAATGCTGGAAATGGATGGAGAGGAGAGCACAGCAGGAGATAGAGGAGAATTGCTGGACATGGATGGATGGAGGGGTTGGCGGGGAGAGAGGAGAAATGCTGGACATGAAAGAAGAAAGGAGGAACGTAAAGAAATAAATGGAAAGGAAGCCCTGGAAACGGAGTTAAGAGAACAGATAGAGAGCAGCAGAATCAGACACTTGGACCAGTATGGATAGAAAACAGTCACCAGACAACAAAGGTAGAAAAAATTTATTTTATTTTCATTTTAGTGTTTGGAATTTGTCCAATTTGAGAATTTACATCTGTTGTCTTATTTTGCACTGGGTATACTGGAGCTGTAACATCTTACAGAAATGATTTATAATGAAAAAAAATCACAAGTTATTGTTTTTCTCCTATACTAGTATATTTTCAATGATGTCTGTTTACATGCGCCATGGCTGATATAAGAGGTCTGGCTAATGTGGGTGTGGCTATCATAGGGGTGGAGCCATATGTGGTGACCCCGCCCATAATGAGTACCGGCACCTTTTTTTCTACAAAAAATGCACTGGATATTACACACAGTAAATTGATGAACCATGGGGTTATCCTTGTGTCTGGTGTACACTTATTTTTTCAAGCTTCAGTCTGTATAATACAACTGCGGTCAGTATATATAGTATATATTGTTTACTAGTTAGATCTGACAATATATAGTCATTGCTCTATTTCCATTTCTCTAATGTACAAGAGTTGTTTTCATCAATAAATAATATGCATTGTATAGAGGGGCATAATCAAACGAAAACGTCTATCTCCATGGGCGTTTATCTCCGAGAACGGGTCCGTGAAGGGGCGGACCGAACCGTATTTTCGAAAAAAATAAACATCCATGTTTTATTCGACAATTTGTGAGCTGGGCGTTTTTGTTTTTCAGCAATAATGGAAAATGAAAGCGCCCAGTTCAAAAACAAATAAACCCAAGGCATTTGTTCATGGGAGGGGCCAGGATTCGTAGTGCACTGGTCCCCCTCACATGCCAGGACACCAACCGGGCACCCTAGGGGGCACTTTTACAATAACAAAAAAAAGGTAAAAGAGCTCCCTGGTGCATAGCACCCTTCCCTTGTGTGTTGAGCCCCCCAAATCCCCCTCAAAACCCACTGCCCACAAGTCTACACCATTACTATAGCCCTAAGGGGTGAAGGGGGGCACCTACATGTGGGTACAGTGGGTTTGGGGGGGTTGGACGACTAAGCATTAAGCAGCACTATTGTAACAGGTAGGGGGGGATGGGCCTGGGTCCACCTGCCTGAAGTCCACTGCACCCCCTAACAACTGCTCCAGGAACCTGCATACTGCTGCCAGGGAGGTGGGTATGACATTTGAGGGTGAAAATAAAAAGTTGTGAAACATCATTTTTTGTGGTGGGAGGGGGTTAGTGACCACTGGGGGAGTCAGGGGAAGTCATCCCCGATTCCCTCTGGTGGTAATCTGGTCATTTAGGGCACTTTTTGGGGCCTTATTCGTGAAAAAACAGGGTCCAGGAAAAGTGCCCTAAATTCTAGCTACAAACGCATACTTTTTTCCCATTAATGGCGAAAGGCGCCCATCTCTGTTCGGGTGATAACCATGCCCCAGTCCCGCCTTCACCACGCCTCTGACACGCCCCCGTCAAGTTTGTACGCTTCCGCGATGGAGTGCAGTTGAAAACATCCAAGTTCGGCTTTCGATTATACCGTGTTATTCGTTTTTGTGAGATAAACGTCCATCTCCCGATTTAGGTCGGAACTTGGGCGTTTTTCTCATTCGATTATAAGCAGGATAGTGTATAAGTATATTTTGAAAATTATGGAGTATTTTTTGTAGACCCATCCTCTGTATTATCAGATTGTAAAAGCATGATATTGGAGGTCAGTTTATACACATTTTTATTCATGTGTGCATCTATTTTTATTTATCTTTATGTTTTTATTTATCCTCGTCATCTTGTAGTTCACATTTTTCTATATAAATCATGAGACCATGTTACATATGTTTTTTAAGAAACAATGTTTTTCTGTCCCTATACCTTTCTATGTTCATCACCATTTTCACATATAACTCGTTTTTGGAGTTTAATCTTTTTTTTTTTTTACAATTATTATTTGTACTCTATTTTATTACTTATTGCACTTAATTAATATTTGTTTTTAGACTACTGAAGCAGGCCACAGACTAAAACACAGTACTGTGTTGAGTCCATGATCAATAAATCTTCTTAATCCTCTACACACTGCCAAGGGCACTAAGGTCCTCTAAGGATTATCACTAACCACACCCTCTCCAAAAGACATTACATGATGTGATACCTGCAAGCGAGCCTTCTCTGGAGTAGCCCCCACACTCTGGAATGCACTGCCTGAAAGACTTCACTTAAGACAAGACTATTGGGCTCATTTTCGAAAGAGAAGGACGTCCATCTTCCTATATAAAACGGAAGATGGACGTCCTTCTCCAAGAGACATCCAAATCGGTATAATCGAAACCCAATGTTGGACATCTCCAACTGCAGTCCATTGCAAGGACATCCAAATTTCAAGGGGGCGTGTCAGAGGCGTAGCGAAGGCGGGACTTGGGCAAGCCTAACACTTGGACGTCTTTGACCCATAATCGAAAAAAACAAGGACATCCCTGATGAACATTTGGACGTTTTCACCCAGACGTGTTTTTATTATGAATAAGGCACAAAAAGGTGCCCAAAATGATCAGATGACCACTGAAGGGAATCAGGGATGACCTCCCGTTACTCCCCCAGTGGTCACTAACCCCCTCCCACCCTCAAAAAACATCTTTAAAAATATGTCGTGCCAGCCTCAGATGTCATACTCAGGTCCATTGCAGCGCATGCAGGTCCCTGGAGCAGTTTTAGTGGCTACTGCAGTGCACTTCAGACAGGTGGACCCAGGCCCATACCCCCCCTACCTGTTATATTTCTGGAGGAAACAGCAAGCTCTCCAAAACCCTGCACAAACCCACTGTACCCACATCTAGGTGGATAGAGAGGAGAGCAGGAGATAGAGGAGAAGGTGGAGAGAGAGGAGAAATGCTGGACCTGAATGGAGGAGAGGGGAGAGAGAATTATTGCTTTATATGGATACAGGGGAGGGAAGCGAGAGGAGAAATGCTGGACATGGATGGAGGGGTGGAGAGAGGAGAAGTGCTGGACATGGATTGGAGGGGAGGTAAAAAAAAAGAAGAAGATGCACATGGATGGAAATGAGGGAAAGGGAAGAGAGGAGGAAAAACTGCACATGGATGGAGAAAATAGGCAAAAGCTGGATCCACGTTATACCTCTTCCAGTCAATTCCATGGAGGAGGACCCAGCTTTTACTTACAGATGTAGGGCAAGAAATGAAGAACAAAGGAGGAAAGTAAAGAAATATATAGAAAGGAAGCCCTGGCAAGAAATGAAGAAGAAAGGTGGAAAGTAAAGAAATATATGGAAAGGAAGCCCTGGAAACGGAGTTAAGAGAACAGATAGAGAATAGCAGAATCAGAGACTGGGACCAATATGGATAGAAAAACAAATTCACCAGACAACAAAGGTAGAAAAAAATCATCTTATTTTCATTTTAGTGTTTGGAATATGTCCAATTAGAGAATTTACATCTGCTGTCTTATTTTACACTGGGTATACTGGAGATATAACAGCTTACAGAAATTATTTATAATGAAAAAAAATCACGTTATTTTTTTTCTCCTATACTAGTATAATATTTTCAATGATGTCTGTTTATATGCGCCATGGCTGGTATAAGGGGTGTGGCTAATGTGGGTGTGGCTATAATAGGGGTGGAGTCATATGTGGTGACCCCACCCACAATGAGTACCGGCACCTTTTTTTCTACAAAAAAAGCATTGGTCACAGGACACAGTGAATATACACATGTATATTTTTTTCTTCAGACTCCATATGCAGGCCTCCTGGGCCAAAACATGAGTTGTGTCAAGTCAATTGAAGATTATTAATTGAAGATTGTGTGGCACCTTGATTTTGGACTCTCTATTTTGGGGGGCACATACATCTGCCCATGTGCTGGAATGGTATTCTGTGCATAAATATCGGTGACTCAAGATTTTTAAGCACAGAATGGCATTCCATCACATGCTCAGATGTATGCAACTCCTGATGCTGATATGTGCTCCAACCCTTGTGTACATGCATCCAGTGAACTCTTCCATGTTAGCAGGTACTTTTTTGTCATACTATTGTCATACTATTTGATTACTGTATTGGGGAGCAAAACTTCGGTGACACAGCTCTAACACAAGGTTTCTGCATTGGTCCCTCAGTCTAAAAACGTAGAAAGGGAAACACGCCATTGTCACACTCTAAGGTTGCACTTTATAACTTGTATTGTTTAGAATATTTTTGGTTTTTTACAATTGTTTTGCTTTTGTTCTCCCTGTATTCACTCTCTTTTCCCCTAGTCTTTTCAGCTGCCTTACCACTTCCCTCCCCCCCCCCCCCTTTCAGTGTCAATACATCTGTCATTTTTCCTCTACGCCATCCCCTTCTTCACTTAGGGGTCTTTTTACTAAGCTGTGTTACTAAGTGGCCTGCGGTAGTGTGGGCGTGTGGATTTGCCTTGCACCAAGGCCACTTACTACCGCAGCAGTAAAAAAAAACATTTTTAATATAGAGGTTGTAAGTGGCCATTTGCTAATAAAAAATGTACTGCCTGAACCCTTACTGCCTCCTAATTAGAAGGTGGTAAGGGCTCATGTGCTAACCTGGTGGTAATCAGTCAGCGCATGGTGCCGCCTGATTACTGCTGGGTATGTCTACCAATGGCGTAGCTATGTGTGGCCAGGGGGGCCTGGGCCCCCGTAGATTTGGCCCTGGACCCCCCTGCCGACGACCCTCTTGACCCCCCTCCCGCCACCAACCCTCCCCCGCCGTCGTCGTGGGCTACCTTTGCTGGTGGGGGACCCCAATCCCCACCAGCCGAGGAGGTCCTCTTCTTCCCGCAAAGGCTTTATTCTGTTTCTGACGTTGTGCAGGACGTCAGACTCACAGAAACAGAACGAAGCCTTCGCGGGAAGAAGACGAGGACCTCCTCAGCTGGCGGGGATTGGGGTCCTCCGCCAGCAAAGGTAGGCGACGGCGGGGGAGGGATGGTGGTGGGAGGGGGGTCGAGAGGGGCGGCGGCGGGGAGTTCAGCAATGGCGGGGGGGTCGGTGGCGCCAGGGGGAGGCTAAAATGCATAGGCGTAGACTGGGGGGTGAGGGGGGGCAATGCCCCCCCAAACGACGACAAGGCACCGCCGCGCCATTAGTTAAAAAAAAAAACACATGCACGCACACGCTCCTCTCCATCCACTTGGCTTCCCTGCTCTCTCTGACGTCAGAGGAAGGCGGGACGCAGACAGAGAGGGCAGGGAAGCCAAGTGGAGTAGCGGACGGAGAGGATCGTGTCCGTCTACCCCTCTCTCTTCCTCCCTCCCTCCCTCCGCCGCAGGCAGCAGTCTTTTCCAGCGTTCCTGGCAGAGGTAGCGTTGTACATGCTGCCTTCGGCTCTGCCCTGAAGCCTTCTCTTCAAGTTCCTGTTCCCGCATAGGTGGGAACAGGAACTTGAAGAGAAGGCTTCCGGGGCAGACCGAAGGCAGCGTGTACATCGCTACCGCTGCCAGGAATGCTGAAAAAGCTGAAGACTGTTGCCTGCGCCGGAGGGAGGGAGGAAGAGAGGGGGTAAACGGAGTCACCATCTTGGACCTCGCGGGGGGGGGGGGAGCAGAGGGAAGATGGATGGTACTGGGAGGGGTGGGGAGCAGAGGGAAGGAGCAAGAGATGGATGGGACTGGGAGGGGTGGGGAGCAGAGGGAAGGAACAGAAGATGGATGGGACTGGGAGGGGTGGGGAGCAGAGGGAAGGAGCAAGAGATGGATGGGACTGCGAGGGGTGGGGAGCAGAGGGAAGGACCAGGAGATGGATGGGATTGGGAGAGGTCAGGCACAGCAGAGGGAAGGAGCAGAAGATGGATGGGACGGAGGGATGGTGAGCAGAGGGAAGGAACAGAAGATGGATGGGACTGCGAGGGGTGGGGAGCAGAGGGAAGGAGCAAGAGATGGATGGGACTGGGAGGGTGGGGAGCAGAGGGAAGGAGCAAGAGATGGATGGGACTGGGAGGGTGGGGAGCAGAGGGAAGGAACAGAAGATGGATGGGACTGGGAGGGGTGGGGAGCAGAGGGAAGGAGCAAGAGATGGATGGGACTGCGAGGGGTAGGGAGCAGAAGGAAGGAGCAAGAGATGGATGGGACTGCGAGGGGTGGGGAGCAGAGGGAAGGAGCAAGAGATGGATGGGACTGGGAGGGTGGGGAGCAGAGGGAAGCCTACTGGAAAGAAGACACTGCATAAAACAGAAGACACTGGGACCAAAGCAAATAGAAAAACTAAATGATCAGACAACAAAGGTAGATAAAAGTATTTTATTCATAATTTATTAATTGAAATGTGTCAGCTTTTTGAAATGTGCATCTGTGATATTTTGCCTGTAAATTTAAATTCCTTCCCCCACATTAGCATATTCATTTGCATATGTATATATGCAAATGATATGCTAATATGCTCCGCCCATTCTTTGCCCCCCCAAATGAAACAGTCAAACTACGCCTATGCTAAAATGTGCCCCCTCACCTCGGGCTCTGGACCCCCTCCCGCCAAAGTCTGGCTACGCCCCTGATGTCTACTCCCTGCCCCCTGCACTAGGCGCAGGAAACAGCACACAGCAAACACAGAACTATTGCTGGGTGTACCCAGCAGTAGTGCTGTTTTCCCACACGGTACCTGCTTGGTAGCCCTGCCGCCTTTTAGCAAAAAGGCCCCTAAATCTGTCCAGCAGGAGGAGAATGAGAGGAACAGTAAAACAGGCCCCATGCCTTTTCAGTTGCTATGGGGATCTTGAATAAGACTTTTAACCATATGACAGGACACTGCTGCATGATTGAAAGCGCTAGTCAGACCCCAGGCAGCAGGAGAGGGAGATGTGATCTCATTTATTCACATTTGATTACACACTTTTCCCTTAAGCAACAAAGCCAGATATGTTAAATAGTAGTAAAATAATAATTTAAACAAAATACTAATGAAAAATACAGGAATAAAAAAAAACACAAATTGAAATACAAATAAACATAAATAAACTCTAAAAAAATGATTAAAAAATTAAAATCAGCAATGTCCTTAACATTATAACAGCAAAAAAATAACAACCACTCCTGAACTGTATTCAGATCAATGCTAAACAGAACCAAAATTTCCCCTGCACATGCAGTCAGTAAAATAAGTAATTTCTTCTTGCATTTCATGTAATTCTAACAATAAATTTAGTTATAATAATGAAATAAGACATATGCAACAAAAATCAAAAAGCTACATGTCACTGAATCAATGGCAGGGTTTTTCTTTCTGCATAATAGCTGAGTAAATCATTTCATTGGCTCCTAAATTGTAGGATGGCCAGTAAATGGCTATATTGCTCAATGGTATATAACTTTCCTTACTGCCTGTCACAAAATTTTATAGCCAGCTGTAGTGATTCTTTTGAACTAGGCTAACCTGTTTGGAACAACCAGCCTAAGACCCCCCAAATCTTGCTTAATCTTTGTTTACCAGCGCTAAGTAATAGGGAGACCGCTTAAAGTGAACTTTAAATCTCTTTCAAATTGCATTAACAAATCCCAATTGCCAGTCACTATGTTCTAAGTCATTTCTGCTAATTCAGTTTGTTTTTCCTTGACTGCATAAGTTGTTCAAGGTAAATGGATGGGAACAAGGGAGGGGGGGGGGGGTGGTTCAGGTTAAAGTGACTAAATTGCAGTAGAGATGGAATCCTACCTAAATTACAGGATGGACCTTAAGTAGTTCTGGCTGAATATGGACAAGACAGAATTGCTTTTATTTTGTATTTATTAATATAAAAACTTACACATTCTAATCACACAAATGTGACCATTTACAACAAAGGCAGTAATTAAATTGAAAGAAAACCATTTACAAACTACATAGGCCACGGTAGACCACATAAGGAGCAAGTACAGGAAAAGAAAGAGAAAAGAAATAAAACTTAAATCTAGGAATGAAGCTACTGAAGCCAGAAATTAAGAGGGTAATTCTATAACTGGGTACCTAATAGGAGACTATTCTATGAAAGTGCCTCCAGGTGAGATACACATGTATGACATAGGCTTGAGCACTTTTACCTCATTATCTATGCAACCCCAGATAAATAATATAGTTCGGAAAGCAGATTTTAAACTAAAGCAACTCCGATTATTACGTTCATATTTTTTACAGGATTACTTTTTAGGGTAATCATTCAATTGTCAATGGTAACTTTTTATATTTAGGTGTAGAGGCAATCAGTTAGTTCAAAATTCTGCAGCTAGATTGATTTATCGCAGGTCTAGATTTGAGAGGGTTTCTCCAAGCTGCATTGGCTACCTGTTCAGGCTAGGATTTATTTTAAAGCAATTTGCTTAGTTTTTAAGGGCTCTGTTTGCTAAGTGGGTTTGCAGCAGCGCCCTTGTTTGGTGTGCTGCCCACTGATCATGACAGAGGAATGCGAGAGACCCTTGTTTGAATGCATTTGCATGCAATGAGCATTCAGAGCCAGCGTGTGCGTTATTACACACTCTCGCCGGATCTGATCATCGGGTGGGAGCAAACGCGGGTGCTAGTATGGCGCTATTGGCCTCTAGTGCCTGCGTTTGCCTCTGATCATTGGCCCATCAGTGCTTTGCTGACTGCTACTGACATCATTCCCAGAAATTCATTGCTGCATCATGTCCAGGCTCCAGCATTGAATTTCTGGGTATATGCAGGTAGCAAAAACATAGCCTGTTATGTGCAATATTCAGTACCTAAGCGGCTAAGGTACACCGTATAAAGATAGGAATCTGTTTTATGCAGTCCTATTTATGCGGTTACCAGGGGCGTAGCCACGGGTGGGCCTGGACGGGCCCAGGCCCACCCATTTTCCCTCCAGGCCCGCCCATCCGCATTGCTGTCTCCCTTTTGTCCCACGGAGGCAGCGCTTCCTTCCTGCCCTGTCTTGCACGAAGCTCCGCTGCATCGGTCCCTCCCTGCAAGTAGAATCCTCCTTCGCCGGTCGCGCTGCGCTGCCATGCAATTGCACACGCAGCTACGCTCCTCCCCCTGCCGCGTCTATCTGGCCCTCTGTGATGTACTTCCTGTTTAGGGCTGGATGAACGCGGCAGGGGGAGGAGCGAAGCTCCATGTGCATGGCAGCGCAGCGCAACCGGCAAAGGAGGATTCTACTTGCAGGGAGGGACCGATGCAGCGGAGCTGCGGGAGAAGACAGGGCAGGATGGAAGCGCTGCCTCCGTGGGACAAAAGGGATAGAGACAGCGCGAAGGATGCGGATGGGCGGACCTGGAGGAAAAATGGCTGAGCTGCTGGGACATGGGAGGGAGAGGAGGAAGGGGCTGGAGGGAAGGGAGAGAGTTGCTGGGACATGGGAGGGAGAGGAAGAAGGGACTGGAGGGAAGAGAGAGAGCTTCTGGGACATGGGAGGGAGAGGAAGAAGGGACTGGAGGGAAGGGAGAGAGCTACTGGATATGGGAGGGAGAGGAAGAAGGGACTGGAGGGAAGGGAGAGAGCTACTGGATATGGGAGGGAGAGGAAGAAGGGACTGGAGGGAAGGGAGAGAGCTACTGGATATGGGAGGGAGAGGAAGAAGGGACTGGAGGGAAGGGAGAGAGCTACTGGATATGGGAGGGAGAGGAAGAAGGGACTGGAGGGAAGGGAGAGAGCTACTGGGACATGGGAGGGAGAGGAAGAAGGGACTGGAGGGAAGGGAGAGAGCCTCTGGGACATGGGAGGGAGAGGAAGAAGGGACTGGAGGGAAGGGAGAGAGCTACTGGATATGGGAGGGAGAGGAAGAAGGGACTGGAGGGAAGGGAGAGAGCTGCTGGGACATGGGAGGGAGAGGAAGAAGGGACTGGAGGGAAGGGAGAGAGCTACTGGATATGGGAGGGAGAGGAAGAAGGGACTGGAGGGAAGGGAGAGAGCTGCTGGGACATGGGAGGGAGAGGAGGAAGGGGCTGGAGGGAAGGGAGAGAGTTGCTGGGACATGGAAGGGAGAGGACGAAGGGACTGGAAGGAAGGGAGAGAGCTACTGGATATGGGAGGGAGAGGAAGAAGGGACTGGAGGGAAGGGAGAGAGCTTCTGGGACATGGGAGGGAGAGGAAGAAGGGACTGGAAGGAAGGGAGAGAGCTACTGGATATGGGAGGGAGAGGAAGAAGGGACTGGAGGGAAGGGAGAGAGCTGCTGGGACATGGGAGGGAGAGGAAGAAGGGACTGGAGGGAAGGGAGAGAGCTACTGGGACATGGGAGGGAGAGGAAGAAGGGACTGGAGGGAAGGGAGAGAGCCTCTGGGACATGGGAGGGAGAGGAAGAAGGGACTGGAGGGAAGGGAGAGAGCTACTGGATATGGGAGGGAGAGGAAGAAGGGACTGGAGGGAAGGGAGAGAGCTGCTGGGACATGGGAGGGAGAGGAAGAAGGGACTGGAGGGAAGGGAGAGAGCTACTGGATATGGGAGGGAGAGGAAGAAGGGACTGGAGGGAAGGGAGAGAGCTGCTGGGACATGGGAGGGAGAGGAGGAAGGGGCTGGAGGGAAGGGAGAGAGTTGCTGGGACATGGAAGGGAGAGGACGAAGGGACTGGAAGGAAGGGAGAGAGCTACTGGATATGGGAGGGAGAGGAAGAAGGGACTGGAGGGAAGGGAGAGAGCTTCTGGGACATGGGAGGGAGAGGAAGAAGGGACTGGAAGGAAGGGAGAGAGCTACTGGATATGGGAGGGAGAGGAAGAAGGGACTGGAGGGAAGGGAGAGAGCTACTGGATATGGGAGGGAGAGGAAGAAGGGACTGGAGGGAAGGGAGAGAGCTACTGGATATGGGAGGGAGAGGAAGAAGGGACTGGAGGGAAGGGAGAGAGCTGCTGGATATGGGAGGGAGAGGAAGAAGGGACTGGAGGGAAGGGAGAGAGCTGCTGGGATATGGGAGGGAGAGGAAGAAGGGACTGGAGGGAAGGGAGAGAGCTACTGGGACATGGGAGGGAGAGGAAGAAGGGACTGGAGGGAAGGGAGAGAGCCGCTGGACATGGGAGGATAGGGAGAGAAAGAGGGGAGATGGATGGAAGGATGCAGAGAGAAAGGGGAGAGACTGGAAGGATGTGGAGAGAGAGAGGGGGGAGACTGAACAGAAAAGGGTAGAGAGATAGAGACACTAGATGGAAGGATCAGGAGAGAGAGGGTAGATGGGTGGAAGGATGAGGAGAGAAAGAGGGAAGACACTGGATGGAAGGGTAGGGAGAAAAAGGAGACCCTGGATGCAAAAGAAAGAGGGGAGCTGCTGGATGGAAAGAGGGAGAGGACAGAGTAGGGAAAGACTGGAGAATAAGAGGAAGGGGCATGTGGAGAACAAGGGTGAGGAAAAGATGAAAAGCCATAGGTGGTGAATGGACAGGAAACCCTGGCAAGAGAAAGACGAAGGAAAGCAGAATCTAGAGACTGGGAGCAACACAATGAGAAAAAGTAAATGGCCATACAACAAAGGTAAAGAAAATAATTTTATTTTAATTTAGGATAAAGTAATATGGTACCTGTGTTAATAAAGTTTCAGAGACTAATACTTCCTTCCTTAGGTCAGGAGAGGATACCATAACAGCGTTATGCTGACCTGAGGCAGGAGGTTTTGGCCTCTGAAAGCTCATTGAAAAGGGTGTTAGGCTTTTAAATAAATTTTCTGAAACCTGATGCACTGAAAAGCAGCACTTTACCCCTATGTGACAAATGCATCTGATTAGTGTGACTAAATTTTGCTGGGGAAGGGGGAATAGAGAGAACATTTTGTGCCCACCCACTTTAGGTTCAGGCCCATCCAAAATTGGCAGTCTGGCTACGCCACTGGCGGTTACTGAGGCTACTTAAGTGCTGAATGTTTATTTATTTATTTCTGACATTTATATCCTACATTATCCCAAACAAGTTCAGGTTCAACGTGGCTAACAGGAAACAATTACTACAGTACAATCCAAGTCATGTGAGCATACACAAGAAATGGACAATCCAAAAAAACAATCACCTCTTACTAATGATATAACAAATGGAGTGGAGGAGTGGTCTAGTGGTTAGAGCACTGGTCTTGCAATCCAGACATGGCTGGTTCAAATCCCACTGCTGCTCCTCATGATCTTGGGCAAGTCACTTAACCCTCTATTGCCTCAGGTACAAACTTAGATTGTGAAGAAATATCCAGTGTACTTGAACATCATTCAGCTACTACTGAAAAAGGTGTGAGCAAAATCTAAAATAAGTGCCAACTCTGCCCTGCAAAAGTCCATAAAATAGCTGGTTTCAGCTTAGGTACTAAACAGGCGTTTCAGTGGCATTAAGAGCTGCTGAATATGCCAGGCTAGCCCCAGTCAAAAGCCAAAGCACTACCCAGGTTACAGAATGCTAGCATTTATGTGCCTAACTGCCTACAGTTAGAGATGAACATTTATACCAGCCATTAGGTTGGCCTACATGCTCAGGTCTAAAGTTAGGCATTCAAATACAGACTTATGCTACTATCATACATAACTGCCATTATAGAATTTGCGCTTAGCGCGCATCATCCCAGCACCTTTTAAGAATTTATCCCAAAGTGTTCAAAAAGAAACTCCAGAACCCACAACTGAAGTAAGGAAAGGTCTCCCATCCACTCCTTTCTGCAGTCCCTGGAGCAGAAACAATTGTCTATCCAGGGACCAGCTACATGTATAAAATAAACAGAACATTTTCAGAAATCAGTGTTTTTTAAAAGATTTCCTGTAATCACAATGGAGATTTTCAGCATTTGTGCCTACTGGGCTATGCTCCTTTATAACTCTATAAATCAACAGAGAGGCCTAACCCGGAATCTTATGTTCAGTTTTGGAGGCCATAGCTCTGTAAGGACATGGCAAAGGTAATTCTACATTTATGAGCATGTTACACTCATAAATGTACAGAATACTGATATTTACTCAACTATGTGGCTGCTATATTGCAAGCACCTAAATGTTAGGTTTACTAATTCTGGGCTATGCTAGAATAGTATAACAGAACCCAGACACCTAGGTTCCTCTGTAGAATTGGCTCCTACCACTTGTCCTCAGTGCCTCCAAATGGAGACACCCAGTTATATAATTTCTTCCTGCTAAAGTGTCATGCATTAGTTTTGAAATGTCTGAACCATAACCACACAGTAAATATTTGTATTAGGGAGTGTGTCAGGGGTGGAGAGTGGGCATTCCTGAGCTAACCAGTTAGCACATCTACATTACCGGGGATTAACTAGTTAGCGCACGGATAACTTGGGAACCCTTTCTGCCTACACAATAGGCAGAGCTTTTTTGTAAAATACGGGAGAAATATAAAAGTCCCAGACTATTTTATACATTCAATCCCTATGCGAAATGGGGCTTTATGTATATTTTTGTCCTACGTCTAATTATTTTTAACTAGATGGCAAGACTTGTCACCAAAATAACTGCCCTTCCCCCATCACTCTCTGACTCTGGCCCTGATGATCAAATTTCCTCTGCTGTCCTGAACAGTGCTGGAAAATTAGCGCTGGAACAGCACGAGGGATTAAAGCCCTCATGATCAAAACTAATGCCATGCAAATTTATGCGCTTTATTAGTTTAGATCATCAGGATACTTCTGCGGAAGTATTGTGCCTTGGCATGTGTCCAAGGCACAGTCCTCCTGAAGAAGTTGTTTGACAGGTCCAGGCTGTCAAAAAAAAGCCTGGACCTTTCAAACAGGAGGTCCCCCTGCAGCCCCCCCCTGCACCAGCCCCCTAACCCCCTCCCCCAGACAAGTTTCTCTGGTGGCCAAGTGGCCTTCTTCCTCCCTCCCACCTCTGACCCCCCCCCCCCCCCCCGACACAAGAGCACAGGGGGAATGGAGGTCTGGTAGACCTCTAGTCCCCTAACCCCTCCCCCGAATGCCAAAGAAACAGTCCCTGGTGACACAGTGGGCAAGCCTACCCCCAGCCCCCATCCGCTCTTGTGGACCACTGCCCCCCAAGCCAACCCCCCATACCTTGAGGAGGGAGTAGCACTCCCTCCTCCTGGGGTAGCACCTTCAAAATGGTGGCACCCTGCCCTGCCCAATGCACTCCCTTGTATGGTAATGAAGCCCTACCCAGTGCATCCTAGGACCACTGGACAGGGTGAGGCACTGCCATTTGAAGATGGTGCCCCAGGGGGATGGAATGCTAATCCCTCCTCCCTTCTCAAAGTATGAGGGGTGATTTGGGGGGCACTAGGCCAAAAGGGAGGGTGTGGCTTGGACAGGGTTGTCCACTGGGTCACTATGGACTGTTTTTTTGGTGTTGGGGGTTAGGGGGGATAGAGGGCCACTGGACCTCAAGCCCCCCTATGCCCTTATGTCCGGGGGGTGGGAGGGAAGGAGAAGGCCACTGGGCCACCAGGGAAATTTGTCCAGGGGATTAGTAGAGGCAGAAGTTCAGGGGTCCAGTGGACCCCCAGGACTGACAGTGACAGTCCAGGCTGCCTGTCTTATTTGGACGAGGGAAGGAAGAAGAGAGGAACCTTAGCCCTAATGCCAGTTCCAAGCTGGCGTAGGTTTAAGGCAGTATTCCACCCGTATGATCAGAACGTTGTGTTCTGATCATACATGCAGAAAACCACAGCGCTTATTTAAATATCATTTAAATGAGCTCTGTGGTATTCACTGGCGTGGGTGTTGTTTGCCACGCCAGACCCCTCTGATCATTGAGTGCTGATAAATGTGGGCACTAGTCTGGCGCTAGTGGGCCTCTGATGCCCGCAATTACCTTTGATCATCGTGGCCTCTGTTTCTGTCACTTTTCTCTGGCTCACACAGACTGCTTTAGTCTTAGACCACTTCCACTTCAGATAGCGTAGATGCTATGTTTGACTATGCTTTCCGGTCCTGCTGCTGAAGACACACACCGATTAAAGGCAGGTTCATTTACTACCATCATGTTTCTCCACTCTGTGCCATTGTCTGCCACACATAGGGTAAAAAAAAAAAAAAGTAGGCAAATATCATCCAAACAAGCTGCCTTTTACACATAGTAGGATAGGCCATTCTTTCCTGTTCTGTAACATTTACATCTGCTCATTTGAACTGGAATTTGCAGAACAAGAAATGCATTCAGATATCAACTTGCTTATTTTAATATTGCTTAAAAGGCAGATAAATCCAACTTGTCAGATTTTAATCCAAGGCCCTGTCTAGCTGTTTGGCTATCTCCTAATTTAATTTGTTAGTCTGGTGCCATCTTAAAAAAGTGAGTTGGGATAAAAGGAAAACTAATCTACTGTACACTGTCTCTCTCTGTTTAAACCTGGTCTACCAATACAATGCCATCCTGATTAGCAACCCCCCCTCCCCCAGCTATGACATGCCACAAGAGCAATCCATAGAAAGGATGCAGATTAGTATTGTTTAGATGAGACTCCTTAGTCTAAGAAGTGCTATCAGGTGTGAAAAATCCCTCCCTCTTAAAACAATTTAGTAGCCAGCAAACAAAGTCTGATTGTGTTGCTCTACAGCAGCCTAAATTCACTTGGGGTCACATGCTACCTAGGTAGGAATATTGAACCATACAATACCATCCCTAAGACTTCATTTGCGACCCTTCAGGTTCCTCCAATCTACTGCCTTCAAAGGGCAGCACAGAAAAGCTCACATCCTGCTTCACTTTGTATGTAAAATCCAGACCTTTGATTGCAGAATTCCAGAATGCTCTTCCCACAAGCCATGAGAACTTGATGTTGACAAAGACATAAATCTTAGTCAGAAATAAATAAATAAATAAATAAATAAATAAATAAATAAATAAATAGATAGATAGATAAGGCTGCAGCTCATTTTGTAGTTGGTAATCCACCACAGTTGCAGGGACTGTCCTTCTATGTTAAATTGTACAGCGCTGCGTAACCCTAGTAGCGCTTTAGAAATGTCAAGTAGTAGTAGTAGTTTATTCATAACTGGTGCAGTGCATAAAGAAAAGTACCAACCCAATCCAAAACATCCAGCTGTTGTGTAAGTGCAAAACACCAAATAGCATCTTTGTCTAACAGAGAAATTAATCTCTTGAATTGTTGAATAAAGATGCTTTCCAACTTTAGGGGGAAGATATCAATGTGAGCTTCTGTTAACTTCGGTTATTTTACTGTTAACCCCAGTTATTAGTAACTAGGTCTCATTGCATAAAATGGGGCCTGTGCTAAAATAGCACAGATTGTGGTAAATTAAGCCAGTTTAACGGTAGCCCACATTGATAACTTCCCTCCTAAGTCTCCATTCAGTGCAAGAAGCATTTTAGCACCTCTGTCCACCATCAATGGAAAATCTGGAAACTATCATCACTTATATGATTTGTGTTTTCTTTTTCATGTGTATTTTTTTTCTCAAATGTTACATGGTTTGATATTTGTGCACAGGGAGAGGAAATTTTACAAGCCATTTCTTAGGCTCATAAAACTATGCAACCAATATGTACAGAGTTACATGTGTACATTCTGCATATTTGTAATTTTACTGGAGCGGAGCTGATGCTTTCCTGGAAGTGCTTTCCTGGGATGCATTTACGCATGTGTTTTTCAAACTCTGCACATAGGTAAATTGTGCAGAATGAAGCTGCGAGATTGGTTGTTGGAATCTCCATATTTGAGCATATACCTCCAGTGTTGAAACAACTTCACTGGTTGCCTGTGAAATATAGAGAGTAGCAGGGCTGTAGCCAGACCTCGCGGTGGGAGGTGGCCAGAGCTGCCGCCCCCCTGCCTCCTCACCGCCCTGCCGCCCCCCACCCACTGCTGCAGCAAATACCTTGGCATGCTCAGTTTCACTAAAATGAGCATGCCGGACGTGTGGGGAAGACAGAGCAGGGCAGGCAATGCGGCAGCGCCGGTGCTGGACAAGGCTTCAGATGGCGGGGGTTGGGGACCCCGTCAGCAAAACCAGGGGCCCAGAGGAAATTTGGGGGGGGGGGCAGGCCCCCGTGGCCCCACATAGCTATGCCACTGGAGTGTATATAAAGTTTGACTCATCTATCAAGTGGTTCATGATAAAATGCCATGGTCTTTTGGTAGGGTTTTCACTCTGTTCTCATCTGAAAGGTCTTTAAGATCTGATTTCACAAAACGTTTGGATTTGCATTTGGGACCCTGTTTATTAAGCAGCGCTAAGGGCATGCTAGCATTTTTAGTGCACACTACACATTAGCATGTGCTAAACGCTAAAGACACCATATATAGGTGTCTCTAGCATTTAGCACATGCTAATTTTAATCACGCGCAAAAAACGCTAGCATGTCATGGAGGGGCATAATTGAAAGGGACGCCCAAGTTTTGCTGAGGACGTCCTCGCAAAACGTCCCAGTGGAGGGGTTATCGAAACAAGATGGACGTCCATCTTTCATTTCGATAATACGGTCGGGGACGCCCAAATCTTGACATTTAGGTCGTCCCTAGACTTTATCATTTCTGATTTTTGGCAATAATGGAAACCAAGGATGCCCATCTCAGAAATGACCAAATGTAAGCCCTTTGGTCGTGGGAGGAGCCAGCATTCGTAGTGCACTGGTCCCCCTGATATGCCAGGACACCAACCGGGCACCCTAGGGGGCACTGCAGTGGACTTCATAAATTGCTCCCAGGTACATAGCTCCCTTACTTTGTGTGCTGAGTCCCCCAAACCTCCCCCCCCCAAACCCACTACCCACAACTGTACACCACTACCATAGCCCTTACAGGTGAAAGGGGGCACCTAGATGTGGGTACAGTGGATTTCTGGTGGGTTTTGGAGGGTTCCCATTTACCACCACAAGTGTAACAGGTAGGGGGAGATGGGCCTGGGTCCGCCTGCTTGAAGTGCACTGCACCCACTAAAACTGCTCCAGGGTCCTGCATATCGCTGTGATGGACCTGAGTATGACATTTAAGACTGGCATAAAGGCTGGCACAAAAGATTTTTAAAGATGTTTATTGAGGGTGGGAGGGGGTTAGTGACCACTGGGGGAGTAAGGGGAAGTGATCCCCAATTCTCTCCGGTGGTCATCTGGTCAGTTCAGGCACCTTTTTGCGGCTTGGTCGTAAGAAAAACAGGACCAAGTAAAGTCGTCCAAGTGCTCATCAGGGATGCCCTTTTTTTTCCATTATGGGTCGAGGACGCCCATGTGTTAGGCACGCCCAAGTCTCACCTTTGCTACACCTCTAACACGCCCCCGTGAACTTTGGTCGTCCCCGCAACGGAAAGCAGTTGGGGACACCCAAAACTGGCTTTCAATTATGCCAATTTGGGCGACCCTGTAAGAAGGACATCCATCTTCCGATTTGTGTCGAAAGATGGGCGTCCTTCTCTTTCGAAAATGAGCCTGTTAGTGATCAGGGCCCTTGGTGTCTTCAGTGCATTATGCTACTACTTTTCAATTGCAGGAACGCTTGTGTGAAATGCTTTGCCTGGCCAGTTGCGTATAAGTATTAGTGGTCAGCAATTTAAGTAATTTTAAAACACAGTTTTTTGTACATGCTTTTTTTGATAGGCAATGTGGGATGGGAGAGTTTGTGATGGCAGCACTTTATGTTATGTATGTTAATTGAAGATTTGTTTATGTTATTTTTATTTTGAATTTTAATATATATGTTTTTTATGGAAACTGCTTAGTGTATAAGCGGGTTAGAAGTGTTTAAAATAAATAAATAAAAATAAATATTTATGTGGGGTAAGAGTAGGTGTAAATGTAAGTGCATAAATTTTCTGGGGTAATTTCCAAGCTGTAAGTGGGCACATACTTTTGACAATCTGCCAGTGTCTGCTCAAGGAAAGTACGCAGGCTCTCAGGTATAAAACTGCTCCCAATCAGACCAGCTTAATATCTTTGGCGTCAGTGCTCAGCCATCAGCGCTCAGTGTTTTGCTGAACACCACCAGTCAATGCTATAGGGCAGTGTGTGGCAATGTCCATGTGCTGCCTGATTACTGCTGGGCACATCTTCCTCTCCCCAGGCTACAAAATAATTGGAGTTTTATAGCATGGGAAACGACGCACGCCAAGGGCAGAACTACTGTATGGCGCCTGGTTGTGCCTGGTGGTAGCTCTGGTTTGGAGGTGGCTACTCACCCAGTAACCCTACTGCACTGGTTAGGTAAAGAACAGTAGGCACCATAGATAAATAGCTGCAGGGGTCACGTCAACCACAAAAGAGAAGGTGAACGGAACTGACCAGCCAATGGGAAATGTAGCTCGCATTTGATGTACTGTAGGAAGTCAGTACAAATTTGGGGGAATGACTTCCTCACTGTAGCATTGCCCAGGAAGTGGAACGTTGACACTTTCATGTTAATTGAGATCTGTGAAGTGTTATGGCATAACCTAGGCCGCCACCAGTCAGGGAGGACCATCAGATATGTGCCTCCAGAAAGGCACAATGCCTCTCAACTGACGGCAAAGAACTGTAGCAAAACGCAACGGAGTCATTCTCACTGCACTCCCGTTGTCGCAGTTACATTATGCTCTAAACCGTTACCCTCACTTGAATCACTGTCACAACACATCACAATTTTGAGGGTGTAAAATTGAAGTGTTACTTTGGAATTATGTGTGTTTCTTAACACATAACAGCTCTCACAATTTTGTGGCTGTCTCAGGTGTCCGTGAGGCTTTGGTATGTGGCTGTGGAAAAAAAATTGACCGTGATTTGCAATAGCCTAGCGTTATCCCAACTCCTTGGGTTCAAATCCCAAGGCAGGTTCTGCTGGTGTACTCACATTGACTTCACCTTCCCTTCATTAAGGAGGGAAAAGAAGCTCTCACAGTTTGGGAAATTCATACTTGGGAGGGATCAGTTCTTGTGCAAACCTTGTTTAAAGGATCTGTCTTCTATTGAAGTCCCCCCACAGTTTTCCAATAGCTGCTATTTCATCTCTATGAAGTTCCCCAAGCAATAGGTCATTTGGAACCTAAGTCTAAAGGCATGCTCCCAGAATGTGTGCATCCTACAGATTAACAGGCTATACTATAGGCATGCACACAGCATTTGCATGTTAATAGAACGAGGTACTAACACTAGCCATTGTCAACTGTTACTGATTTCTACTGAGGATGTCTGGACTCAATGCATACTGCACAGTACCTTTTTACTACTTCCTCCATGAAGCTAACCCTGCTGTCATCCTGGACTCTCAATTGTCAGGGTTGACAGGCCAGACAGACTACCTTGCCAGACCTCACCTGAAATAAATGAACCTACCCATTGGCACACCAATCTTTAGGTGTCTGGCCATTCAATGCTGTGTAACGGTTCCTGTTGCCATGACTTGCCCTAGCCCACATTGGCTTCAAGCCTCCCCCTCTGTGCCCATACAGACATATGGTGACTGTAGGTAAAGGGCACAGTAGGCTAAGCAAAGCAACATGCACACTGAAATTAGCATTCTACTGTTTAGGCTCGGAAAACATCTTCCCTGAGCATGAATTTGTGATCCCTCCCAAACCAGACATATAAGTATTGGTGTAGGAGAATGGGTACACCCAAATGATAAGGATAAGCTCTGCACCCTGTCCCAAGGACCCTCCCTCCTGATCTTTACTATGGATGTGGTGTGCAAATTCATCCCTAGCTTCCCATTGGTATCAACACATGGAGATGGTGGGGTTGTTAGTAAACCGTAGGAAGTGACCCTCCATGTAACACCGAAATCCCTTGAGTAATAACAATGATTGTATGTTCTGTGCATTTCCGCAAGCACTCTGACAATGTTGACATGGTTCCACACTGCATCTCCCGATGATGTTGAAGAGATGAGATAGAACATGATTATGTACAGAGAACAATTTGGAAACTCACTGCTTGGGGAAGCTCATAGAGATGAAACTCTAGTTATTGGCAAGCTGTGAGGGACTTCAGGAGAACACAGATTGGGTGAAAGAGCTTTTCCTGACAGCTGCTGTAGACGAGGGATAATCCATCACAAGTATGAATTTCCCAGACTGTGATGGCTTGAGATTTTGTTTTCCCTTCTTAAAGCAGGGAAGGTGAAGTCACTGTGACTACGTCAGTAGAACCTGCCCTGTGCAAAATATTGTTGCGCCAAGGCAATTGTGCCATCTTAATTGTATGAACAACTTGAAAAGCTAAAGGTGGAAAAAGCCATGGGACCGGATGGGATCCACCCTAGGATATTGAGGGAGCTCAGAGAGGTTCTGGCGGGTCCTCTTAAAGATTTGTTTAATAAATCCTTGGAGACGGGAGAGGTTCCGAGGGATTGGAGATCAGCGGATGTGGTCCCTCTTCACAAAAGTGATGATAGGGAAGAAGCTGGAAACTACAGGCCGGTAAGCCTCACTTCGATTATTGGAAAAGTAATGGAAGCGATGCTGAAGGAAAGGATAGTGAATTTCCTGGAAGCCAATAAGTTGCAAGATCCGAGACAACATGGATTTACCAAAGGGAAATCGTGCCAAACGAATCTCATTGAGTTCTTTGATTGGGTGACAGGAAAATTGAATCAGGGACGAGCTATGGACGTAATCTACTTAGATTTCAGCAAAGCTTTTGACACGGTTCCCCACAGGAGGCTCTTAAATAAACTGGATGGGCTGAAGATAGGACCCGAAGTGGTGAACTGGATTAGGAACTGGTTGACGGACAGACGCCAGAGGGTGGTGGTGAATGGAATTCGCTCGGAGGAGCGAAAGTTAAATAGTGGAGTGCCTCAAGGATCGGTGCTGGGGCCGATTCTGTTCAATATATTTGTGAGTGACATTGCCGAAGGGTTAGAAGGTAAAGTTTGCCTATTTGCGGATGATACTAAGATCTGTAACAGAGTGGAGGGAGTGGAAAACATGAAAAAGGACCTACGGAAGCTAAAAGAATGGTCTAAGGTTTGGCAATTAAAATTCAATGCGAAGAAATGCAAAGTGATGCACTTAGGAAGTAGAAATCCACGGGAGACGTATGTGTTAGGCGGGGAGAGTCTGATAGGTACGGGCGGAGAGAGGGATCTTGGGGTGATAGTATCTGAGGATTTGAAGGCGACGACACAGTGTGACAAGGCGGTGGCCGTAGCTAGAAGGTTGTTAGGCTGTATAGAGAGAGGTGTGACCAGCAGAAGAAAGGGGGTGTTGATGCCCCTGTATAAGTCGTTGGTGAGGCCCCACCTGGAGTATTGTGTTCAGTTTTGAAGGCTGTATCTTGTTAAGGATGTAAAAAGAATTGAAGCGGTGCAAAGAAAAGCTACGAGAATGGTATGGGATTTGCGTTACAAGACGTATGAGGAGAGACTTGCTGAACTAAACATGTATACTCTGGAGGAAAGGAGAAACAGGGGTGATATGATACAGACGTTCAAATATTTGAAAGGTATTAATCCGCAAACGAACCTTTTCCGGAGATGGGAAGGTGGTAGAACGAGAGGACATGAAATGAGATTGAAGGGGGGCAGACTCAAGAAAAATGTCAGGAAGTATTTTTTCACGGAGAGAGTAGTGGATGCTTGGAATGCCCTCCCGCGGGAGGTGGTGGAAATGAAAACGGTAACGGAATTCAAACATGCGTGGGATAAGCATAAAGGAATCCTGTGCCGAAGGAATGGATCCTCAGGAGCTTAGTCAAGATCGAGAGGCGGGGCTGGTGGTTGGGAGGCGGGGATAGGGCTGGGCAGACTTATACGGTCTGTGCCAGAGCCGGTGGTGGGAAGCGGGACTGGTGGTTGGGAGGCGGGGATAGTGCTGGACAGACTTGTACGGTCTGTGCCAGAGCCGGTGGTTGGGAGGCAGGGCTGGTGGTGGGGAGGTGAGGATAGTGCTGGGCAGACTTATACGGTCTGTGCCTGTACCAGAGCCGGTGGTTGGGAGGTGGGGCTGGTGGTTGGGAGGCGGGGATAGTGCGGGGCAGACTTATACGGTCTGTGCCCTGAAGAGCACAGGTACAAATCAAAGTAGGGTATACACAAAAAGCAGCAAATATGAGTTATCTTGTTGGGCAGACTGGATGGACCGTGCAGATCTTTTTCTGCCGTCATCTACTATGTTACTATGTTACTATGTAATCCAATTCGACCTCTCATGTGCTTTTGATCTGGTTGATCATGAAATCCTGTTGTTTACACTGAGCAATTTTGGAATTTCCAGATCTGTATTAAAGTGGTTTCAAGGCTTTCTTACCAGTAGGCCTTATTCAGTAAAATGGAACAAGGGATTTTCAGATTATTGGAGAACGCACTGTGGAGTTCCACAGGGCTCTCCCTTATCACCCACTTTATTTAATATTTTATTACAATCGTTGAGTATTTTTTTGAAGAAGGCTAATTTAACTTTTTTCATATATGCAGATGGCATTTCGATTTTGTGCCCTGTTTATTCTAACTGGTCTGAAACACTTACCAGCATTATGAAATGTTTCACTATAATAGAAAATTTGATCACTGCTAATAGGTTTAAATTGAACAAAGAAAAGACAAAGTTTCTCTGGTTGGTGTCTGTGGATCATTCTTTTAGCTGTCTACAATTTAATATTGGAACAGACTGTTTCCATTTTCATATGTCAACAAGAGTACTTAGTGTAGAGCTAGATAATATGCGATCTCATATCAACATAGTTGTTAAGAAGTCTTCTTTCTTGTTGAAACAATTGCGGTACATTAAGAAATATTTCACCACCTCCACCTTCAGATAAGTGGTTTAATCTTTAATCCTCTCTAGGATCAATTATTGTAACAGTGTTTTTTTCAGTTTGCACCAAAGCTTCATTGCATAGTCTGCAGATAATACAGAATACGGCGGCCAAGCTGATTTATTCTCTGAATCGATTTGATTCAGTTACACCACATTTGTTTGATATGCACTGACTGCCAGTGGAGTTGAGGGTGCAGTTTAAACCTGGGACACTTGTTTTTAGGATATTGCATGGTAAGGCCCCATACTATATTGTAAAAATGGTTAATATCTCCACCGGTTACAAGTCTGATCGTTTAAGAAGACAATGTCTGCTGTTTTTCCCATCGGTACGTAATGTTAGATTTATTTATTTGTTTATTTATTTGTTTATTTATTTATTGCACTTGTATCCCACATTTTCCCACCTATTTGCAGGCTCAATATGGCTCACAAAGACCTGTTATGGCATCACCATTCCAGGGTAAGTAGATAAAATTGGTGTTACAAAGAGATCAAGGAGGACAAAAAAGAGTTAAGCAAACAGTTATAGAAAGAAGACATTCAGAATAAGGGTGGAGTGGTGATGTGTTATAGTTAAGCTATGGATTATCGTGGTAGGCCTTGTTGAAGAGATAGGTTTTCAGAGATTTGCAAAAGTTGGTTATTTCGTTAATTGTTTTCAAGTTAGTTGTTAGTGCATTCCACAGCTGTGTGCTCACGTAGGAGAAGCTGGTCGCATGTGTTAGTCTGTATTTTAATCCTTTACAGCTGGGGAAGTGTAGATTAAGAAATGTGAGGGCAGATCTTTTAGCATTTCTGGGTGGCAGGTCCAAGAGGTCTAGCATGTAGGTCGGGGCATCTCCGTAGATGATTTTATGAACAATCGTGCAGATCTTGAACGCGGTACATTCTTTAAGTGGGAGCCAGTGTAATTTCTCTCTTAGGGGTTTTGCACTTTCATATTTTGTTTTTCTAAATATGAGTCTGGCAGTGGTATTCTGGGCTGTTTGAAGTTTCTTGATGGTCTGTTCTTTGCAGCCAGCGTAGAGTGCATTGCAATAGTCCAGGTGGCTTAGTACCATTGATTCTACCAGATTACGAAAAATGGCCCTTGGGAAGAACGGTTTTACTCTTTTGAATTTCCACATGGAGTGGAACATCTTCTTAGTTGTATACTTCACGTGGTTTTCGAGTGTGAGATTTCGGTCAATGGTAACTCCAAGAATTTTCACAGTGTTTGAGACGGGAAGGGAAAAGTTTGGGGTGGTTATGGTGGTGAATTTACTTGTGTTATGTTGTGAGGTGAGTATAAGACGTGTTTTTTCTGCATTAAGTTTTAGCTGGAATGCATCCGCCCAGGAATGCATGATTTGGAAGCTTTGGTTGGTATCGTTGGTGATTTCGTTTAGATCAAGTTTGAACGGGATGTAGATCGTGACATCATCTGCATATATGTAAGGATTGAGGTTTTGATTGGCTAGTAGCTTGGCTAGGGGTATCATCATTAGATTGAATAGGGTTGGTGAGAGGGGGGGGATCCTTGGGGAATTCAGGTGTCCATGGGGCTGATATCTCTGCATTAGCTATTACTTGGTATGATCTTGTGGTCAGGAATCATCTAAACCAGTTAAGAACGTTATCTCCAACTCCAAAGTATTCCAGGTTGTGTAGTAGTATTCCATGGTTGACCATGTCGAAGGCACTGGACATGTCAAATTTGTAAGAGAAGTATGTTGTTGCCCGTTGCTATTGTTTGTTTAAAATTTATTCATTAAAGTTACTAGTACTGTTTCAGTGCTGTAGTTTGATCGAAATCCTGATTGGGATTTGTGCAGAATTGAGTATTTATTTAGGTGGTTAGTGAGCTGTTTTGTCACTGCGCCTTCCATAAGTTTGGTTATCAGCGGGATGGATGCTACTGGGCGATAGTTGGTTAGGTCGCTTGTACTTTTCTTTGCATCTTTAGGTAGAGGGGTAAGTAGAATATTTCTTTTATCCTTTGGGAAGAGACCATTTTGAAGCATGTAGTTCATGTACCTTCTGAAGTCTGTTTTGAGTTGTTGAGGAGCAGATCTTATAAGGTTATTAGGGCAGATGTCTAATTTGCATTGCAACTTGGCATATCTTTTAAGCGATTTAAGGGATTATTGTCTACTTCTATTTCTTATAAGGCAGTATCATTTTGGAAGTCCCCACCATTAGAACTTAGATTAATAGAAAATTATTTGTATTTTAGGTAGTCACTTAAGACTTTAAGTATTTCAATGTATAGAAACTGGTCCCTAGTTGATGTTCTTTCATCTTTACTTTACTTAACTGGGTGATATGTAACATCTGAGTATTTGGTTCACTCTTGTTTAATATGTAACCCACTTGGAACTATTCATGGTATTAGTGGGATATAAGTTTAGTATAATGGAATGGAATGGAATGGAATTTGATCCCACAGAGATGGGATGATAAAGTGGGTGCCCTAACCACTAGGCTACTGCAAAGCATCCTTGAGTTGTTTTCACGCCCACATACCAAAGCCTCATAGAAACATTACAAAGCGGTTCGTGCGGACCTGGGGTGGTCGCATCTCAGAACCTACAATGAGGGCTATACCAGCTATTTTATTCTGATAGCAGAATAGCTCTCTAGCTAAAGTGCAGGCTGCTTGATGTTGTGGTTGTGGGTTCAAGATTGTAGTGTCCGAATTGTGCTGTATTGCATGGGGATTATGTTATAATCGTTATGTGGAGTTCCCTCCCATTTTATATCCTGACCCATATGACCTCACATACTCCCAAGTGCTGGAATTATGGAGCTGACTGCTAGCATGGCACAATGAAATACACACATATCTGCGGCCCACGCACAGCTGCCAAATGTGTGTGTGAGCTGTTATGTGTTAAAAACACGCATTAGTCCAAAGACACACTTCTTTTGTACACCCTGACAATTGTGATGTGCTGTGACAGTGAATCATGTGAAGGTAATAGTTCGGAGCATAACGTAACAGCAACAATGAGAGTGGTGTGAGAATAACGCGGTAGCATTTTGCTATGGTTCTTAGCAGCGTGTTTTTTCTAGCAAAAAAGGTGCCGGTACTCAAATGCCAGGCTACCCTTCAGGGGTGGGGTGATTACTGAGGGACTCACCCCACAATAGCCAGGCCTCCTGCAATCAGTCACAGAACCTATGGCAAGGCAGAATTGGTGTGTAGAGCCTGAGTTCTTTCATTAAAACTGGGGATCCATGGGTCAATTTTAGCAGACAGTGGAAAAGGTGCCAGTACTCAGTACCCCCAAGTACCCCCTCAAAAAAAGCCCTGGTTCTTAGCCATGAGTTGAGAGGCATTCTACATTTCCACATGCACATACCTGATGGTCCTCACTGGCCGGTGATGGCCTAGGTTATACTGCAACACATCACATATGTCAATTAACAGGAAAGTATTAATTTTCCATTCCCTGGAAAGTACTACAGTAAAGAAACCATCCTCTCAAATATGTAGTGACTTCCTACAGTACATCACAGGCCCTACTGTGAGCTACATTCCCCATTTCAGATCAGTTCTGATTACCGTCTCTTCTGTGGCTGACGTGACCTCTGCAGCTATTTATCTGTGGTCCTCACTGTCTTGTACCTAACCAAGGGGCCATGCTCCAAAATTAGGTGCAAGGCCACTGGAGCAATGGGGTTCAGCCAAGTCATTGTGAGGAAATTGATTGCTGGATGTCTACTTGCCTTTTGTTGGCTGAAGGTTGTATGTAGGTGGAGCCATAGGACAATCCATCTCTTTTTGTTTGCTGTGCGCTATTTATCTGATGCATACATGCCTGAGAATAAATTAACTACGCTTATTTTCCTGGCGCTAAAACCTCCTGCGCTATCTCATGTGTTAGAGAATCCCACACGCTACTTTAGGCCTGCACTAACATCCTTTCGTAGACACACCTACATCACACTCCTTTCTCCTCCCAGATCCGCCCATGTCCATGTTAGGCGTTTGCATGTGAATCGCCACGTGTAATGCCGATTTTTACTCATCTACACCTACGCGGCCGTGCGGTAGCAGTTCCCACACACTAAACCAGAAGTTAACTGCCTAACGCAACTTAGTAAAAGGGACCCTTAATGATGATTTTTCAGTCGTGCCAAAAAAAGATTTACCAAGGCAAAATTTGTCTCTAGCACAGATACTGAGGGGAAAGGAAGATATTTAGAGCTCTTGTTATCCAAGTTGACTACCTAGGTCTCTTGTAACTCACTGATTTCTTTTGGAATTATAAGTTCAACTTAAGACCTTTCACTGACTATTTTAAATTGAGCAACATTTTCACTTCTCTGAAGGAAAATATCTATGTTATGTTTGTTACTGGACTAGCATGGACACATGTTCCTTATCAGAAAGGATATCCCTGTTTCTTGAACAGTGCCCAACTGAGATAAGAGTTATGGAAACCTATTGAATTTCCATGGTAAAAGCTGCCTGAAATTGCCTTGAGGTCTGCTTTAAACAGTCATGCTATTCTTAAATTAGGCTACCTGGCACTGCAAGGTAGATTGGTGCTCGACAGCTCTCTCTGTGCCATGCCTATGGCTGCAAACATTTCATGAGCCAAGCTGAGCTTAACTTTCTATGCCAAGCTTTTGACCTCAATTAGGGTGACCTGAGGTTTAAGGAATGAGGATGGGTGCATTTGGGATGTGAAACAAGAAACATAAACCTGTCTGCCTGAATCTTGCACATCCTGCCCAGATTAACCCTAATTAACCTCTACACACCGTAGAACTTAAGGAAACTAAGAGATAAAATGATGATTAGAAACTATCCCAGAACTTGTCACTTTCACAACCAATCTAAAATAATGGAACAAGTCCTGATTTAATGCATGTGAAAGATTGTACATGCGCTGTAGTGGGCAGTGAAAGATCAATTCAGTTTATCACTGAGTACAGAGATGTGGTAGCCGTGTTAGGCCACTTTTAAAGGTAATCAATAGAAATAAAAGAAAACAAAACATAGAAAGGAAAATAAGATGGTACCTTTTTTATTGGACTAACAATATATTTTTTGATTAGCTTTCAAAGATAGCCCTTCTTCATCAGATCGGAAGCAGGGAAGGTTCCAAAAGCGTCCGAGAGACTGGAAAAATAGTATTCATATAATACTGTTCAACAAGGCTGGACTAAGGTAGTATGAAATTACAATTCTATTGCTTTCATCAGTAGTAGGATAAATAATGTTAACACTATTAAAGAAAAGAGTCATGTTAAACCCTGCATTAAGTGAGTTATAATATTCCAGGTAACATGGTTTTATAATGCAAGGGGGTCTTGCAAAATGCATTTTATTTAATGCTTTCCTGAGGTGACTTCAGTAGTTAAGTATAGTGAATGTTACCTTGATTGATTTTAGCAGAACTCTGATTGTTGTCTCTCCCTCCCTCCCCCCCCCCCCCCCCCCCCCCCCCCCCCACTAGAAAACTGACAAGTAAGCTAACCAGCCTAGGAGTGGGATAAAAACTGAAAGGTAAGTTGGTTCAGTTACAAGACTGAATGCATGATGGTCAATGGGATCTTACCTGGTGAAAAGATGGTGACTTAGTGGTGCATCCTGATCTCTTTGATGTATTTATAAATGACATGGAGAAGGTGCTAGAATAGCCACACTGGGTCAGACCAGTGGTCCATCTAGCCCAGTATCCTGTTTCCAACAGTGGCCAATCCAGGTCAAAAGTAACTAGCAGACACCCAAATAGTAGCAAGATTCCATGCGCCCAATCCCAGGGCAAGCAGTGGCTTCCCCATGTCTGTCTCAATAGCAGACTATAGACTTTTCCTCCAGGAACTTGTCCAAACCTTCTTTTTAACCCAGATACATTAACTGCTGTTACTAAATCCTCCAGCAAAGAGGTCCAGAGCTTAATTATTTCTTGAGTGAAAAAATATTTCCTCCTATTTGTTTTAAAAGTCTTTCCATATAACTTCATTGAGTGTCCCCTAATCTTTGCACTTTTTAAAAGAGTAAAAAACTGATTCACTTCTACTTGTTCTACACTACTCAGGATTTTGTAGACCTCAATCATATCTCCCCTCAGCCTCTTTTTTCAAGCTGAAAAGGCCTAACTTCTTTAGCCTTTCTTCATATGAGAGAAGTTCCATCCCCTTCATCATTTTGGTTGCTCTACTTTGAACATATTCTAATTCTGCTATACACTTGTTTGTGAATTATATGGATATCTACAACAGCAGAAATGCTGAAAGAATAGGGAAAATGAAAGAGGACTTTTACAAAACTGGAAAATTTGTCTACAGTATGGTAATTATGCTTAAGAACATAAGCGTTGCCATACTGGGACAGACTGAAGATTCGTCAAGCCCAGTATCCTGTTTCCAACAGTGGCCAATCCAGGTCACAATTACCTGGCAAGATCCCAACAGGATAAAACAAAGAATGAAAATTATTCCACTATTATCTATTTTCAAGGCAAGAGGGAAAGGGAAAATATAGCAGAGGCATTCAAATATTTCTTAGGCTTAAATAGGACTAAAAGGAGGTATTATCTATAGAAAGAGAAGTTCACAAACAAGGAAGATAATATGAAGCTTGAAGAAAGGCGGGCTCTAAGGAAATATGAGAAAATACTTCTCAATGAAAGAGTGACTCCTGTAAGACTTCAAGGTGGTAAAAATCAAAAGAGTGACAGAATTCAAGCATGTATGGGACAGAAACACATTGACCAATGTTCCCTCTAAGGGCTGAGTTGGTGTGAGCAAACTTTTTCTTCACAAGCAAAGGACTGAGTTGACATGAGTGAAATATTTCCATTATATTACCTTGTGAGCACTTCTTACAGATACATACACAGACATTCACACACACACACACACACACCTACATAAACACTCGCAGGGAGGTTAGAAATGAGCCATACTCTGTATGCTTTCCCTGCTTGTTTGCCTGTACTTTGTAGCTACTCTGAATTTTACTGAGGTACTGGATATTAGCACAGCTTAAAGGGAACACTGCTCCCCTGTATGAGCACTGCTCAAAAAAAAAAAAGAAAGAAGAAGAATGATAGCAGGGGCAGTTTTAACACAGCAGGGAAGAACCCCTTCATTATACCGCTGTTACTGATGGTATTATACACACTGTATACACTCCAGGGAATTATAGCTATATTATATTTTTATTGTGTATGTTATGTGTACTTCACTTAGGGGCCCTTTTAAAGAGTGGTGGTAAGCCCAACGCAGGCTTACCGCTTGCTCTTCCGGGACTACCGCCAGCCCACCCCTAGCGCACACCATTTCTGGGGGGAAAAGAAAACCCCTGGAAATGGCTTGTACGGCGGTAACCTGGCACTAATCAGACATCACCGTGTGCTGCATGGGTACCGCAGGAGCCCTCATCGCCACCTCAGTGGGTGGCGGTAAGGGCTCCCCACCGCATGGCCATGTGGTAAGAGTTCTCTTACCGCATGGCCATGTGTGTCTGGGGGCTTTTTTACCCACTGTGGTAAAAAGGGCCCTGGTGCGAGGTGAAAATGGCCCCTGCCGCTAGCACAGGGCCCTTTTTTCTGCAGCTTGGTAAAAGGACCTCATAGTTTTTAGGCGGAATAGACATTTAAAAATAAATATTAAATAAAATCTGTGGCAGCGCAATAAACAGAGCAAAGGCATATTGGATGGACAAAATGGATTCTTTTGCCATCTTTCAATCTTCTACCACAAAACTAGCTGTTGCCTGCATTCAACTGTTTATGCTACTATGGTACTACTGAGCCTCAACTCCTTGACCACACTCTACAGAGCCAGCAAACTATGGTTTTGTTTGCTGAGCCGGATGGTGCTAGCAAAAGTTTTATGGGGCCAATCTCCTAACAGTTTAAGAGTTAGCAGCAGGCGCTAACTGCTTCGGTGCTGGTCTAAAAATACCAGCCTAGAGGATACACTATCCCTGGGATTCTATATATGGCGCCTTAATTTCTGTGCAGAAATTGAAGTGTATTCTGTAACAATGCGTGTAACTTAATTGGTTAACTAGCTAATCAGCGCTGTTCATTGGATGTTAACAAGCAATTATCAGCACTGTGGCATTCATTAAGATTTACATGCACAACTTGCTAAGCGTATTCTGTAGCAGGGTGTGCCTAAATTCTAAGTTGCATAGTTGAAAGGGGGCATGGCCATGGGCGGGGTGTGGGCATTTCTAAAATCTATGGGCATTGTTATGGAATACACCCGATCTGTGCCTAATTTGGCCATGGCTACATTTAGCTGCCTAGGAGTGGCCTAGTGGTTAGAGCACTGGTCTTGCAATCCAGAGGTGGCCAATTCAAATCCCACTGCTGCTCCTTGTGATCCTGGATAAGTCACTTAACCCTCCATTGCCTCAGGTACAGACTTAGATTGTGAGCCCTCCTGGGACAGCGAAATATCCAGTGTACCTGAATGTAACTTACCTTGAGCTACTACTGAAAAAGGTGTGAGCAAAATCTAAATAAATAATAGGCATATTTTTTCCACGTGGAATTTTCAGGCACCATATATAGAATCTAGTCCTTTAGGGCAATTCTATAACATTTTTTTCTGCGAGTGTTTTAATTGTGGAGAAGAGCTGTTATGCAATTGCATGACCACATGCTGGGAAAAAGTGTGCACAGTGACAAGAAGGCATGTACTATGTGATATTTGTAGGTCTATTCAGGGTTGTAGTTTGGGTAGAGCATGGACATCATCATGGATTACATGCATAGTTTATAACATGCATGCACACTGTACTTCTCTCCACTTCGGAGCGGATATAAATACATACAGAGGTATATAAGCAGCAATATCTGGTGCATAAGTTTTTTCTTTAGAGAATAGTGATGGGATTTGATATACTGCCTTTCTGTGGTTAAAATCAAAGCAGTTTACATATATTATATACAGGTACATATTTTGTTCCTGGGGCAATGGAGGGTTAAGTGACTTGCCCAGAGTCACAAGGAGCTGCAGTGGGAATTGAACCTGGTTCCCCTGGTTCTCATTAGGCTACTCCTCAACTCCAAAATAAGCAGCTACTTTACCTGGCCCGTTATAAAATTGCTCTCAAAATGGGCAAAATGTATCTGTACAGGTAGAAGTGGGGTTATGGACCTAATGATACATGGAAAGCAGTGACATTCAGTTACTCTGTGTATAATTTCATGCATTTAGGTGAAACACACAAATAGCACAATTAACTGCAGATGGATGTTATTCATTTCTTTATTTATTTTGCTGCATTTATATCCCACATTTTCCCACCTATTTGCATGCTCAATGTGGCTTACAATATAATACAACTACAATCACATTGATGGAATAGAGAATCAGAGTATATATAACAGATAAGGTGCATAGGAATATTATGGCAATCATATTAACAAAAAAGAATTTCAGAATTATTGCTATTAAGGTTCATACGAAAATTATGTTGATTAAGAAGTGGGTAAGTGGATAACAACATAATACACCATAGTACACCAAAAAACACCTCGCACACGACCTTACCGAACACCTTTCCATCTAAATCCTCTTTCACCTTTGCTTATGATCGACTGTTTTTTAAATCATGTAACGACGTTATCATATCTATACTCTGTAAGCCACATTGAGCCTGCAAAAAGGTGGGAAAATGTGGGGTACAAATACAATAAATAAATAAATAAATAAATATAATGATATCAGGACAAGGTATAATTGTCAGTAATCAGGATAAATGGATAACAACATAACATAATGATATCAGGACAGGGTATGATTATCAGTAATTAGGGTGTAAATAAAATAGGCAAAATAAAAGAGTTCCAATATAAAATTGTGTCTGGTGTAGTTTAGGAGTCAGATCGTTATGAGGGATCCATTTTGTCCATTTAGGACCTGATTTTTAAAACAGAATGCCTGTTTGCAAAATTCAAAAGCCCTTTTTAAGCTTATTTTATAAAGGCAACATAGGAAGCTCCCCAATAAGATGCACATGGCAATGCATGCATTTACACCTGCTCTGAAGCAGATTGTGGAGTTTTGTAAACCGCTTAGCTGTCTATATGCAGGCCCTTTAGTGGTACAATAAATAAATAAATAAATACATTTTAAAAAATATGCAGATACATTTCAACTCTGCCCCGATCCTGGTACTGAGCACCTTCATTCACAACTGCCTTGAGATTTTTCCTGTATTGTTAATATCCCTCAGCCCTCAGCCCAACATTTCAAGTCTTGCCATTGCAATGATGGTTTTGCGGCCTCACTACTTTTGCTAAATTATTGACGAGCTTAGTGGTAAGACATGGAAGGTAGATTAAACATGCTTTTCTATCTAGAATGGTATGGTAGTTACACATGTACACAGTGGTAATATCATGTCATCAGGTTTGCCACTCTAATAGCCGTGGTAGAGCTGCATTGGGCTTCCAAGAAGGCTGGGGCAATCTACAAGAATGGACAATGGTTATAGCGTCAATAAGCACCCAAAGCCAGATATTTTGGACAATGGCTTCAGTAGTTTGGGTGGCTGCGTAATTGTAATAAGTAGGGCTACAACATAATCACATCTAACTCTGCGATAAATGCATTCATTATTAATTGTGATTAAAGTAAATTAATGGCAATTAACATATTACAGCATTTCCTGTCCCCTCCAAACATCTCTTTTGCACTCTTCCCATCCCAACCCCTGTCCTTGATGTGATGCAGCATCTTTTCCCCCACCCACAATTCAACATAACCCCCCACCCCTACCCCACACTAGTCTACCTTAAAGATGGTCTTCTGTTGGTCCACAGCAGCAGCACCAGCATTGTACATATTCTGTCTGTGGCCTGGTCAGAATTTTTCCCTCTGTCCTGTCCTGCCAATGCCGAAACAGGAAATTATGTCAGAAGATATGGGATGGGCCAGAGGGAAAGTTTTGGAGTAGGCCACTGCTGGGGACAAACTGCTACTGCTGGGGACCAACAGAAAACCATCTTTAAGGTAGATGGGGGGATTAAGAAGGGGCCAGATGCCAAACCGCAAGTAGGAGGAGGGGAATGAGCTGCAGACCTACAAGCAGAACTGAAGGGGACACCAGTAGAAGCTGTGACCAAGACAGTGAGCCCCAGGAACCAAGAGAAGAGCTTGGTACTGCTCTCCACCAAGTTTGTGTCACTGCTCATGGGGTGGAGGAGAGGGAGGGAGAGGTACTGGACAATAGAAAGGAGGGGAGGGAGGAAGGGAAGAAAGAGATAATAGTCCCTAGGTAAGAAAATGAGATAATGGACCTGGAGGAAGAGGAGAGGGAGGAAAGAAAGAAAGAAAAAGGGAGAGATGTTGGATCTGAGGGTAGGAAGGAGGGCGTTTATCAGTCTTTTAGGAAAGGGAAGGGGAATGGGATTTGATATACCACCTTTCTGTGGTTACAATCAAAGCAGTTTACAGGTACTTATTTTGTACCTGGGGCAATGGAGGGTTAAATGACTTGCCCAGAGTCATAAGGAGCTGTAATGGGAAATAAATGAATAAATAAAATACCTTTAATTGTGCAGTTAATCACGATTAAAAACATTTTAATCACACAACTGATAACAATTAAAAATTGTATTCGAAATGAAGCCCTAGTAATAAGACATGCCGGGGGGGAGGGGGGCTAGGTGATCAAATGAGGCAACTTTCAGCATGATTGGAGGGTGCTGAACTCCCTCCCTGGACACAATTGAGTTTGTTCAATATCAAGGGTGCACAATCACACAGCACTGGCACCTATTTGAGTGATTGGGTTAAATACAGATCTTTATAACAATCAAAGGGAAAGATTACAAGGTCTGAAATGCCCTATTAGCAAAGGTTATGGATGCCAGCACTGTGACTTCTTTTGCACATTTGGATCGATATATAGAAAAATGCTAGGAAAAGGGTTGAGAGATCAAAAACACATGGGGGGAGAGCCAGGGGAATTTATATGTACTTCTACCCACAGTGGTAGAGAACCAGAGGAAGAATCTCAACTGGGCAGGCCGGAATGGACAGATGGTCTTTATCTTCCATCATTTTCTGTAATACATACGTGCTTATGTTGGTAGTGCTATCACTGAACTGCAGGCTGTAGACCACATTTTGCTCTAAAGGGTGAAAGAAACTCTGCAGCCTTAAGAGTTTTTCCCTCTTAAGGGTGGGATGTTTCCTCATATATTCTGCAAAAGGAAAAGGCTGACAGAAATCTGAGAAGGCCATAGAAAAACAGAACCCTTGGAGAATGGAGAAAAAGAGAGGCAGTGGTATGGGGCAGCATGCAAGCATCCCTGGGGAGGTTGGGGGGAGAGGAGAAGGGAGGGACAAGGTTGCTTGTAAGGGTTAGTGACTGCAGCCTGAGCCAGATAAAGATCTCATTCTTTCGCTCTTTCCACCATCGTCACCTCTGGCTGCAGTTAGGTTTCACCCACTCCCTACCTCTAAACTGTCAGCAAGCCAGTGCCAGGCACTACGGCCAAGTAATTGCTGATGACATGCAAGCTGTATTTTTTCCAGATTTGCCTTCCTGCCTTTCTGTAAGAAAAATAAACTGAAGTCCTGCCCCAACAAACATGACAGGAAAAATAACAACACTTGTACAGGACTGATACTGGAACTGTGCCGGTCCCTGGCTGTGGACTGGAGAGCCCCCACCCCACCCACCAGGGAGAGATTAAAGACAAACTGGGAGAGGGGCTCCTTGCAAAGGTCAGCGTCTCCGACCACAACAAAACAAAATGTTGCAACAGCAAAAATAATAGACACAACAATAAGGAAAAGAGGTCACTAAGGCAAAATTCAGGGCCATGAGTTAAGTTACAGCAGTTCAACCATTTTTGACTACACATTGCATATTCCCAACCAGTGAGGTAGTGTGGCAATTCATATTAAAGCAAATTTAAGAAAATATTTTGTTTCAGTCAAAGCATAATTACCCCCGGATTCTATAAAGGTCACCCAAATTTGGCGCGGATCCCAGATTGGCATCCAAAATAATTAGTTAACAGGCTCCAATAATTTAATTATCGGAGCTAACGAACATCAGTGTCAATGTCAATGTTATGCTAATTAATTGCTATATCCCCTGATTAAGGGTTCATTGCGATTTAGAAATAAAATTTATCAATAAACAAAATATAGATGAAATTTCATAAAAGCTAATAATACTTACTAAAAACATAAGTTTTCAATTTTTTCCTAAAACTTAAGTAATTCAATTCCACTCTGACATCAACTGGAAGAGAATTCCATAGACGTATCAGGAACAACTCTAAAAATAGTGTTAAATATTAAAAAAAAACTATTCTTAACGAAATACACAGGACAAAGAAGCAATTGCTTGATCAATCTTGAAGAAGAACCAAAAAGGGATGTAGAGCTTTATATTTACATCACTTTTTGGTTCTTCTTCAAGATTGATCACTTAATTGCCTTTAATTATGATTCAGGCACCGATCTGCATACAATGAGCGCCTAAACTGGATTGTGCACAACTCAAAAGGGGGCATGGTCAAGGGAGGGGCATGGGTGGGTCAGGGGCATTCACAAATGATGCATGCAGTGTTACGTAATAGCGGAGATCTGCACCCAATTTGCGTGCAAGGGTTTACACCAGGTTTCAGCTGGAGTAAGTCCTCGCGTCCAAAGTTGAGTGCCGAATTCATCACTCAACACTTCTATAAAGAGTACTCATCCCAAAGCTCCCTTTGTAGAATAGCATTGAGTGCCAACCTTTCAGCGCCATTTATAGAATCTGGCCATTCATCTATAGAATTTGCTTAACAGAGAATCTGGTCAAGGCTAGTAATATAGCAGAGTATAAAAAAGGTTTGGACAGGTTTCTTGAGAACAGGTCCATTCACATTTATTAACCAGACACACTGGGGTGTTTCTACATCTTCGATCTGGGAGTGAACAACATGGAATGGACCTTCCCATTGGGATCAGATTGGTTCTTCCAAGAGATTCGGACGGGCCGCTGTGGGAGAAAGGATGTGGTACTCAATGAATCGTTGATCTGTCTCAGCATGGCAGGTGTTGTATTCTTTTACTTTTATTCTTGATTTGTATCTTATGTGTTAATAGTGCTTTATGAAGTTTTAATTATTGTTATGTTTACTGATGATTTGATGTGTTTGTTATGTACACAGATTTGTTTACACATTTCAGTATTCAATCTCCAGACAAGTTACAACTACAGTCACATATATTTCCATCCCTACACCACCCTGTCCCACTTCCCTATACTTAAGTATGTACAGCCCCAGTCCTAATCCACTGTTCTATCCAAATCTCCCTTCCCCCCTATAAACCAGACATCCAAGAACAAATCATGAATACTAAAGCTTAGAAGGAAAATAACAAATACATTTTAAGGACAGCTTCACACAGGAAATGCCGCCTGAAAATGACACACATTTACCTCTTTTCTTCTGGGGGGGAGGGAAGGAATATATTTATCGAAGAGCCATTGTAGCAAACATGTGCAAGAAAAACAAGAGATCTTAGCGAAAAAACAAGAGGCATAGTTCACATGGCAACGAATCCTAGAGTTTGGGGTCTTTTTCTTGTTCATTTGATTAATTAATTTACATTTTTATTTATTTTATGCTCTTATGCTTTTCTCTGCCTAAAGTATCTTTCAGGAGAGGCAGATTAAAAATAAATGTTGACTTTGATCTGATGCACCCAGGAAACGTGTCAATTGCACTGATCACTTCTATAAAGAACTGATATCACAATATGCAACCGTGGTCAACAGAAACAGGTCAATAAAAGAAGCACTTAAAATATGTCTGTATATCATGATGTAAATGCTGTATTTAGTCTTAAAATGTGCCTTCAGCTATTTCACAATTTTTAGATGTGAAGGGCAATTCTATAACTGAGCACCCACATTTACCCATCCCTTGCTCATACAAATAAACAGTATTTGCAGTGGCGTAGGAAGGGGGGCGGTGGGGCGGTCCGCCCCAGGTGCACGCCACTGGGGGGGTGTCGGCTTCACTGGTTCCCTGCTCTCTCTGCCCCAGAACAGGTTACTTCCTGTTCCGGGGCAGAGAGAGCAGGGAACCAGTGGAGCCGACGCAGCTTCCAGCGACGTGCACTCGGGGCGGAGCGGCCCTCCCACCCGTCCCCTTTCCTACGTCAGTGGTAAGAATGTGCTCCGGGGCGTGCGTGCGCTGAGGGGGGGTGCGCCGTGCTGCACCTGGGGGGGTGCGCAGCGGCGACCCACCCCGGGTGTCAGCCGCTCTCGCTACGGCACTGAGTACTTGAGGGGTCTTTTTACTAAGGTGCACTGAAAAATGGTCTGCAGTAGTGTAGGCACATGTTTTGGGTGCACGCAGAATCATTTTTCAGCGCGCTTGCAAAAAAAATGCCTTTTTAAAATTTTTGCCGAAAATGAATGTGTGGCGGTAAAGTCTCACGCGGTAACCAGGCGGTCATGACCTACATATGTGAAATGCCACTTGGTGCGGGTCCAACACGCACATCTGAAAATAAAAATTTTTTTTTTGGACACGCGTATCGGACATGCACCAAAAATGAAATTACCACAAGAGCCACACGGTAGCCGGGCTTACCCATGAAAATGCCAACAGAGTGCCTAAACACTGTTCTGTAACAGCACACCTAACTGGCATAGGGCTGGATTTAGTAAATGACATTCAAAATTCAGCGCCATAACAAATCAGCGCTGAATGGTATTATATAATGGGTGTTTAGGAATAGGCACCTTTTATAGAACAGCACATAGTTTGGGATCCGCATTCAACTCTGGGCACAAGGAGTTACACCAACTCAGAGTAGGTGTAAGTCCCAACACAAGTTGGGTATGGATCCACGCTATTCTATAACACTGCATGCATTTTAAGGGAACGCCCCTGACCTGCCCTTGTCCCTCCAATCGTTCCACCCCCTTTGCAGATCCACACGGAAACACTTAGATGCTACTCTATAAATAGGTGTGTAAGTGTGTTTTTGTGCAGTTTCTGCCCCATTTCGGCACCCTGCGATCTGTTAGAACGCTTTTCCATGGTAAACTTTCCGCCCAGAAGCAGCACCTAATGTTCGGCGCCATATATAGAATTCCCCCGATAATATGTAAATGCAAGGGCAGTATATACATAGACAAAGCACAAGCAGGCCACGGGCAGGGCTCCCACTTATACACATAGGGCTAGATTCTATATATCATGCCTTAAAAATCGGCTCTGATAAAAAATGTGCCTAGGCATCTAATATAATAAAAGGCACCCTCAACGTTCTGAGGACAACGTTCTGAAGTCACTCAGACTCCCAGACGGTTCGTAAGTTCGTGGTGGTGAAGCCACTGACCAAGACTCGCTGCCCCGCCCTCGCGTCAAACATCATGACGTCGAGGGCGGGGAAAAATAAACGGATCGCGAGGGCAGAAAAAAAAACAAACAAACTGATCGCACCCACGCACGGTGCGTTTCAGTATAGAGTAGTTACTCACCTGTAACAGGTGTTCTCCGAAGACAGCAGGCAATATATTCTCACTGATGGGTGACGTCACGTCGGCCCGGAGGACTTTCCAGCAAAGTCCATGACAAAGTCTAAAATGTCCCCCGTCGCGCGGGCGGTTGCAGTGCGCATGCGCGCGTCCACTTTCCCGCCCGTCGCGCGGGCACATTCCTCAGTTAATTACAAGAATTAGAGGAATACAACTCCAAAGGGGAGGTGGGAGGGTTGTGAGAATATATTGCCTGCTGTCTTCGGAGAACATCTGTTACAGGTGAGTAACTACTCTTTCTCCAAAGACAAGCAGGCCAATATTCTCACTGATGGGGTATCCCTAGCCCCCAGGCTCACTCAACACAACAAAGAATGGTCAATTGGGTCCCGCAACGGCGAGGACAAAAAACAAAATTGACCTGAAACCAAATTCAACTAACTGAGAGTGCAGCCTGGAACAGAATAAACATGGGCCTAGGGAGGTGGAGTTGGATTCTAAACCCCAAACAGACTGTGCAGCACCGACTGCCCAAACCGACTGTCGCGTCGGCTATGCTGCTGAAGGCAGTAATGTGATGTGAATGTGTGGATCGAAGCCCACGTCGCAGCTTTGCAAATCTCTTCTATGGTGGCTGACTTTAGATGAGCCAGTGACGCCGCCATAGCTCTAACATTATGAGCCGTGACATGACCGTCCAAAGTCAGCCCGGCTTGGGCGTAAGAGAAGGAAATGCAATCTGCTAGCCAATTAGAGATGGTGCGTTTTCCGACAGCAACTCCCCTCTTGTTGGGATTAAAAGAAACAAAGAGATGGGCGGACTTTCTGAAGGGGCGCGTCCACTCCACGTAACAGGCCAGTGCTCTTTTACAGTCCAAAGTGTGCAACTTGCTTTCGCCCGGGCTCATGTGAGGAGGGGGAAAGAATGTTGGCAAGACAACTGACTGGTTCAGATGGAACTCCGACACCACCTTCGGTAGAAACTTTGGGTGGGTGCGGAGGACTACTCTGTCATGATGAAAGACAAGGAATGGTGCATGAACTACCAGGGCTTGAAGCTCACTGACCCTACGAGCTGAAGTAACGGCCACCAAGAAAATGACCTTCAAGGTCAAGTACTTCAGATGGCAGGAATCCAGTGGCTCGAAAGGAGTTGTCATCAGCTGGGTGAGAACGACATTGAGATCCCATGGCACTGGAGGAGGTTTGATAGGGGGCTTTGACAAAAACAAACCTCTCATGAAACGCATGACTAAGGGCTGTCCAGAAATCGGCAAGCCATCAACATGTGAATGATAAGCACTGATTGCGCTAAGATGAACCTTGACCGAGTTAGTCTTAAGACCAGACTCGGATAAATGCAGAAGGTACTCAAGCAAGGTCTGTGCAAGACAAGAGAAAGGATCTAGACCGTTGCTGTCACACCAGACGGCAAACCTCCTCCATTTAAAAGAGTAACACTTATGTGTGGAATCTTTCCTGGAAGCAAACAGAACTCTGGAGACACCCTCAGAGAGACCAAAGGAGGCAACCTCTATGCTCGCAACATCCAGGCCGTGAGAGCTAGAGACCGGAGGTTGGGATGTAGAAGCGCCCCCTCGTTCTGAGTAATGAGGGTCGGAAAACAACCCAATCTCCATGGCTCTTCTGACGAAAGTTCCAGAAGAAGGGGAAACCATATCTGGCGGGGCCAAAAAGGCGCTATCAGAATCATGGTTCCCTGGTCCTGCTTGAGTTTCAGGAGAGTCTTCCCCACTAAAGGGATGGGAGGATAAGCGTACAGGAGTCCTGTCCTCCCAAAAAGGAGGAAGGCATCCGACGCTAGTCTGCCGTGGGCCTGGAGTCTGGAACAGAATTGAGGAACCTTGTGAGTGTCCTGGGAAGCAAAAAGATCTATCGATGGAGTTCCCCAAACTCGAAAGATCTTTTTGGCAATAGTCATGTTCAAGGACCACTCGTGAGGCCGCATAACTCTGCTCAGCCTGTCGGCCAGACCGTTGTTTACACCGGCTAGATAAGTGGCTTGGAGAAACATTCCGTTTTGATAGGCCCATAGCCACATCTGCACGGCCTCCTGGCACAGAGGACGAGATCCGGTCCCGCCTTGCTTGTTGGTATAATACATTGCCACTTGATTGTCTGTCTGAATGAGAACAATTTTGTTGGCTAGCCGATCTCTGAAGGCCCTCAGAGCGTTCCAGATCGCTCGTAATTCCAGGAGATTGATCTGGAGATGCTTCTCCTGAAGAGACCAAGCTCCTTGAGTGTGAAGCCCATCTACATGCGCTCCCCACCCGAGGAGGGATGCATCCGTCGTCAGCACTTTTTGAGGCTGAGGAATTTGGAATGGGCGCCCCAAGACCAGATTGGATCGAATGGTCCACCAAGTGAGGGAATTGCGAAAATTGGTGGACAGCCGGACAACATCCTCTAGATTCCCTGTGGCTTGAAACCACTGAGAAGCTAGGGTCCATTGAGCCGATCTCATGTGTAGACGTGCCATGGCACATGAACTGTGGAGGCCATGTGGCCAAGCAATCTCAACATCTGCCGAGCTGTGATCTGCTGAGATGCTTGTACTTTGGAAACCAGAGACAGAAGTCTGTCTGCTCTGGGTCCTGGGAGATAAGCACAAGCTGTCTGTGTGCACAACAGAGCTCCTATAAATTCCAATTGTTGAACTGGGACGAGATGGGACTTGGGGTAATTGATGACAAAGCCCAGCATCTCTAGCACCTGAATAGTCATCCGCATGGACTGCAAAGTTTCTTGCGGGGAGGTGTTCTTCACCAGCCAATCGTCCAGATAAGGGAACACATGCACTCCCAGTCTGCGTAGCAACGCTGCTACAACTGCCAGGCACTTTGTAAAAACCCTGGGTGCAGACGCCAAGCCAAAAGGCAAAACACAGTACTGAAAGTGCTGTGATCCCAGCCGAAATCGAAGATACTTCCTGTGGGCTGGAAGTATCGATATGTGAGTGTAAGCATCCTTCAAGTCCAGAGAGCATAGCCAATCGTTTTTCTGAATCATGGGAAGAAGAGTGCCCAGGGAAAGCATCCTGAACTTTTCTTTGACCAGATATTTGTTCAGGGCCCTTAGGTCTAGGATGGGACGCATCCCCCCTGTTTTCTTTTCCACAAGGAAGTACTTGGAATAGAATCCCAGCCCTTCTTGCCCTGGTGGTACGGGCTCGACCGCATTGGCGCTGAGAAGGGCGGAGAGTTCCTCTGCAAGTACCTGCCTGTGGCAGGAGCTGAAAGACTGAGCTCTTGGTGGGCAATTTGGAGGTTTGGAAATCAAATTGAGGGTGTACCCGCACCGGACTATTTGAAGAACCCACCGATCGGAGGTTAAGAGAGGCCACCTTTGGTGAAAAAATTTTAACCTCCCTCCGACCGGCAGATCGTCCGGTACAAGCACTTTGACTTCGGCTATGCTCTGCTGGAGCCAGTCAAAAACCCGTCCCTGGTTTTTGCTGGGGAGCTGCAGGGGGCTGCTTCGGTGCCCGCTGCTGACGAGAGCGAGCGGGCTGGGGTCGAGCCTGAACCGGCTGACGGGAATAAGGAGTGTACCTACGATTTCTAGAAGCGTAGGGAGCACTTCTTTTCCCCTTAAAAACCTTCCTAGCCGTGGAAGTGGTTGCAGAAGGCGCCCGGCGGGAGAGAGAGTCCATAGCGTTATCACGCTGGTAGAGATGATCAATCATCTCTTCAACCTTCTCTCCAAAAAGGTGATCCCCCCGGCATGGGATATCTGCTATCTTCCGCTGAGTTCTTTCCTCCAGGTTAGAGGCACGCAGCCATGAGAGCCTGCGCATCGCTATACCTTGAGCGGAAAAGCGAGATGTCACATCGCAAGTGTCAAAAATGCCCCTGGACAGGAACTTGCGACACGCCTTCTGCTGCCTGATCACTTGGCGAAAGGGTTCAGCTTTCTCCTCAGGGAGTGTATCTACTAAACTCTCAAGTTGCCTCACAGAGTTCCGTAAATGCACACTCGTGAAGAGTTGGTAAGACTGGATTTTGGAAGCGAGCAGACCAGCCTGATACGCCTTCCTCCCAAAAGAGTCCAGAGTTGCAAATTCTCGCCCCGGGGGCGCCGAGGAGAAATTCCTGGAACTCTTGGCTCTTCTGAGGGCAGAATCCACCACCGCTGAATCATGAGGCAATTGGGTCTGCATGAGACTGGGTTCCCCGTGGATCCGATATTGGGACTCAACTTTTTTAGGGACGGTTGGACTAGAAAAAGGCTTCTCCCAGTTCCTCAGCATAAGTTCCTTAAGAGTCTCATGAAAAGGAACTGTGGCAGAAGATGAAGGTGGAGATGGATAGTCCAGAACCTCAAGCATTTTGGCTCTGGGCTCGTCCACAATTTCCACGGGGAAGGGGATGGCCTCAGACATCTCCCGAACAAAAGATGGAAAAGACAAGCTCTCAGGAGGAGACAGCTGCCTTTGTGGCGAGGGAGTGGAGTCAGATGGAATGCCTTGAGAATCCTCGCCAGAGAACTCCCCATGCACTCCTTCATCATCCTCGGATGAGGTATCATCAGATGGGGCTAAAAGCTCAGACAGAGCCGCCCGAATCTGAGCCCGTCTCGACGAAGAGGCTTGATGGCCTCTATGATGGTGCCGAGAAGTTGATGGTCCCTGAGGCTCCGGGGAAGCTTCCTGCTCCGATGCCTCGGGAGAGTCAACTCGGGAAGTCAAAGACACCGGCACCGGAGGCGGCACCGGTGAGACAGACCTCACCACAGGCTGAAGGCCTGATGCAGGAACATCCGGCATCGGCAATGTCGACACCTTCGACGCCGTCGGCACCGGTGCCTCTGAAAGCATCGACACCGGCCCCGTCGACGCCGTCGGCACCGACAACCTCGATGCCGACTGCCACTGCTGCATCATGTTCATGAAAAATGGGAACATGGCCTGCATACTCTCATCCAGAGCTGGTGTCGGAAAAGGCTGCGGGGTCGGTTGAGGTGTCGGAGGCAAAGTCTGCTGAGGTTGGGGAGTGGGGACTCGGCTGCCAGCGACCCCACGCGTCGGAACCTCAGTAATAGAGGGAGAGCGATCCTCTTGGCACCGACGCTTCTCGGGTATCGAGTGTATCGATGACCCGGAGCTCCCGGTGCCGTGTCTCGAAGGAGATCGACGACGATGCTTCTTGGCCTTCGCCCGACGCATGTCATCGAGACTCCTCGGCACAGGAGAGGAGGACGTGGAATCCACACGTCTCCTCGGGGCCGGGTCCGACGCAGGACGGTCCCGGGGGGCCTGCACAGCAGGAGGCGCCGAGGCGGGTGGAGACCCACTCGATGCATCACTGCTCCCAGCGTGCATGGGTCTAATGGCAGCCTGTCCCCTGTCTCCCGGTGCTGACGCCTCCTTCGACGTCGACCTCGACGACGCCGGCCTCGAAGACATCATCCTCGACGGCACCGACTTCACCGGCACTGACTTGCCCGGCGCCGGTTTGGAGGGCGCCGACTTAGACGACGTCGACGGCGCCGACGCCGAAGCACCGGGCCCAAAAATCTTTTCTCTCTGGGCGTCTCGAGAGAGCAGTGTCCGCTTCTTCATGGCGAGACACAATTTACAACTCTCCGAGCGATGATCCGGCCCAAGGCACTGAATACACCACGAGTGTGTATCAGTGCCAGAGATGGCCCGATGGCAGCGGGCACAAGGCTTGAAGCCGCTGGGCGTCTTCGTTGACATCTCGGGAAGAATTGTCCCTGCCAAATCAAAAGACGCGATTGTGTCTAGAAAAAGATGACACAGAAAAACAAAAGAAAAAGACGGGAAAAATACCCGACCGAGCGATTTAAATAAAATCGCAGACTAAAATAAAGGAAACTTAATAAACGAAAACAATCTAAGATAACAAAAAAAGGATACTTCGCTTTTTTCTTCTTTCTTCACCTCCGGGCACAGGAGGAACACGAAGACGAATAGTCGAGCTCCGTGTCACCTCAGACGCGGAGAAGAAAAAACTGAGGAATGTGCCCGCGCGACGGGCGGGAAAGTGGACGCGCGCATGCGCACTGCATCCGCCCGCGCGACGGGGGACATTTTAGACTTTGTCATGGACTTTGCTGGAAAGTCCTCCGGGCCGACGTGACTTCACCCATCAGTGAGAATATTGGCCTGCTTGTCTTTGGAGAAATTAGATTTACCTCCGTGGTGGCGGTTCCGGCAGCGCAGCGTCACGGAAGGAGGCGGCGCTCCCGACGTCTGTAGCCTTCCCTTCGCTGTGTTCCGCCTTCTTCTGACGTCAATGATGACGTCAGAAGAAGGCGGAACACAGCGAAGGGAAGGCTAGACGTCGGAAACCCCGCCCCCTTCCCTGACGCTGCGCTGCCGAAACCGCCACCACGGAGGTAAATTTAAAAAAAAAAAAAAAAAAAGGGATGTTGGAGGGATAGAAGAGGGTGGGCAGCAAAGTTGAACACGGGGAGCAGGAGGGTAGGAGAAAAACAACAGCATGGATGCGAAGGGGGGGGGGGGAACAAGAGGGCGGGCCAGGCTGGGACATGGGAGAGAGAGGAGCATGGATGCGAGGGGGGGGTCATGGAAGGAAGAGAGGGGAATTGCAGGAAAAGGAAGAATGGAGGGGGCAGGGGACAGAGGAGCATGGATGCCCATGGATTGAGAGGGCAGGCCTCAGGCAGAGAGGGGAATTGCTGGATACGGATGAATGGAGGGGCCAGGTGACAGAGGAGCATGGATTGGAAGGGCAGGACTCAGGAAGAGGGGAATTGATGGATAGGGATGAATGGAGGGGACAGATGGGCATGGATGGATATGGATTGCAGGGCAGGCCTCAGGCAGAGAGGGGAAATGCTGGAAAGGGAAAAATGGAGGGGCCAGGTGACAGGAGCATGGATTGGAAGGGCAGGACTCAGGAAGAGGGGAATTGCTGGATAGGGATGAATGGAGGGGACAGATGGGCATGGATGGATATGGATTGCAGGGCAGGCCTCAGGCACAGAGGGGAAATGCTGGAAAGGGAAAATGGAGGGGCCAGGTGACAGAGGAGCATGGATTGGAAGGGCAGGACTCAGGAAGAGGGGAATTGATGGATAGGGATGAATGGAGGGGACAGATGGGCATGGATGGATATGGATTGCAGAGCAGGCCTCAGGCAGAGAGGGGAAATGCTGGAAAGGGAAAAATGGAGGGCCAGGTGACAGAGGAGCATGGATTGGAAGGGCAGGACTCAGGAAGAGGGGAATTGATGGATAGGGATGAATGGAGGGGACAGATGGGCATGGATGGATATGGATTGCAGGACAGGCCTCAGGCAGAGAGGGGAAATGCTGTAAAGGGAAAAATGGAGGGGCCAGGTGACAGAGGAGCATGGATTGGAAGGGCAGGACTCAGGAAGAGGGGAATTGATGGATAGGGATGAATGGAGGGGACAGATGGGCATGGATGGATATGGATTGCAGGACAGGCCTCAGGCAGAGAGGGGAAATGCTGGAAAGGGAAAAATGGAGGGGCCAGGTGACAGAGGAGCATGGATGGGCATGGATTGGAAGGGCAGGACTCAGGGAGAGGGGAATTGCTGGATAGGGATGAATGGAGGGGACAGATGGGCATGGATGGATATGGATTGCAGGACAGGCCTCAGGCAGAGAGGGGAAATGCTGGATAGGGAAAATGGAGGGGCCAGGTGACAGAGGAGCATGGATGGCCATGGATTGGAAGGGCAGGACTCAGGAACAGGGGAATTGCTGGATAGGGATGAATGGAGGGGACAGATGGGCATGGATGGATATGGATTGCAGGACAGGCCTCAGGCAGAGAGGGGAAATGCTGGATAGGGAAAATGGAGGGGCCAGGTGACAGAGGAGCATGGATGGCCATGGATTGGAAGGGCAGGACTCAGGAACAGGGGAATTGCTGGATAGGGATGAATGGAGGGGACAGATGGGCATGGATGGATATGGATTGCAGGACAGGCCTCAGGCAGAGAGGGGAAATGCTGGATAGGGAAAATGGAGGGGCCAGGTGACAGAGGAGCATGGATGGCCATGGATTGGAAGGGCAGGACTCAGGAACAGGGGAATTGCTGGATAGGGATGAATGGAGGGGACAGATGGGCATGGATGGATATGGATTGCAGAGCAGGCCTCAGGCAGAGAGGGGAAATGCTGGATAGGGAAAATGGAGGGGCCAGGTGACAGAGGAGCATGGATGGCCATGGATTGGAAGGGCAGGACTCAGGAACAGGGGAATTGCTGGATAGGGATGAATGGAGGGGACAGATGGGCATGGATGGATATGGATTGCAGGGCAGGCCTCAGGCAGAGAGGGGAAATGCTGGATAGGGAAAAATGGAGGGGCCAGGTGACAGAGGAGCATGGATGGGCATGGATTGGAAGGGCAGGACTCAGGGAGAGGGGAATTGCTGGATAGGGATGAATGGAGAGGACAGATGGGCATGGATGGATATGGATTGCAGGGCAGGCCTCAGGCAGAGAGGGGAAATGCTGGATAGGGATGAATGGAGGGGGCAGGTGACAGAGAAACATGGATGGCCATGGATTGGGAGGGCAGGGCTCAGGGAGAGAGGGGAATTGCTGGAAAAGGATGAATGGAGGGGGCAGGGGACAGGTGGCCATGGATTGGGAGGGCACGGCTCACACTCTCTCTCTCATATACAATGTCTTTCTGACTCTCAATCTCACACACTCTGTCTCACACTGTATCACAATCACTCTCTATGTGCCACACAGTCACTCACACACTCGCTTGGTCTCATACACTCACTCTCACAGAGAATCTGTGTCTCACACACACTCTCTCTCTCGCCCACACACACACACTCTCTCTCACACTGTGTCTCACATACACACTTGCACACACTCTCATTCTCACACACACGCTCTCTCACAAACACCCTCACACCCAGACTCACTCTCTCTCTCTCATACACACACACTCACACTTTCACTCTGTCTCTCACACAGTCACTCTCACATACACTCTCCCAAACATACACACTCCGAGGAAAACCTTGCTAGCGCCCGTTTCATTTGTGTCAGAAACGGGCCTTTTTTACTAGTATTCTATAAAGTATGCCTAAATTTAGGTGCAGTTTACAGAATATGCCTAGTGCCTGTCTATATGACTAAATTTAGTCGTGGGCAGTTATGCCACGTAAACCTTGATGTAAATGCTGATGCCTAAATTAGGCCTGGACCAGGTGTATTCTATAACAATGCGCATAGATTTTTAGAAATGCCCATGAGCCACCCATTCCATGGCCACGGCCACAGGCACCTTCGAATTTACGTGCATTACTTTACAGAATATGTTTAGACAGTTGTGCACATAAATTCTAATTATTGCCAATTAGTGTCAACCAGTGGTGTATCTACGTGGGGCCGTGGGGGCCTGGGCCCCCGTAGATTTGGCCCTGGACCCCCCTGCTGATGACCCTCTCGACCCCCCCTCCCACCACCAACCCTCCCCCGCCGTCGCTGTGGGCTACCTTTGCTGGTGGGGGACCCCAACATCCCGCCAGCCGAGGTCCTCTTCTTCACGCGCAAAGCTTCATTCTGTTTCTTATGTCCTGCTCGTTGTACATGCAGGACGTCAGACTCACAAAAACAGAATGAAGCCTTGCAGATCAGCCAGCAATGCTGCTATATAGCCTTTGCCGCTGTTCATCAATTTTTGCTGTTAAAGAAAAGTAAATACAAAAACTTACCACTGAGTGGAGTAGAGTGGGTAGAGGTGAATCTCGTTTATTCTTTCCAAAAATATTAGGACTAGGGGGCATGCAATGAAGCTATTAAGTAGTAAATTTAAAACAAACTGGAAAAAATCTTTCTTCACTCAACATGTAATTAAACTCTGGCATTCATTGCCAGAGAATGTGATAAAAGCACTTAGCTTAGCAATGCTGGCTGATCTGCAAGGCTTCGTTCTGTTTCTGTGAGTCTGACATCCTGCACGTACAACGAGCAGGACGTCAGAAACAGAACGACGCCTTGCGCGGGAAGAAGAGGACCTCGGCTGGCGAGGATTGGGGTCCCCCACCAGCAAAGATAGGCGGCTGTGGGGGAGGGTTGACGGCGTGAGGAGGGGGTCGAGAGGGTCATCGGCAGGGGGGTCAAAGTTGTTGTTGGTGGTGGTGGCAGCGGGGGGGGGGGGAATCGGCAATGGCGGCGGGGGGGTCGGCAGCGCCAGGGGGCTAAAATGTGCCCCCTCACCTCGGGCTCTGGACCCCCCTCCCGCCAAAGTCTGGCTATGCCCCTGGTGTCAACAATTGCTTGTTTATTGGCAATTATCTGCACTGATTGTCTGGTTAACCAATTAAGTTACATACACTGAGGACAGTGCTGGGCAGACTTTTATGGTCTGTGGGGCAGATGCACTAAAGCTAAATGAGCCTTTAATGACTCTCCAACGAGGAAAATTTGATCCGTTGCATGCATCAAAGGGCTTTTACCGAGGAAGCCAGCAGCTAACGAAAACGGAATGGAGATGAGCAATTAGTGTGAAAACCCCATTGAAACGACATGCACTAACCTTTTCCGATTGCCTTTACGCAGGAAAAAGGCAGGAAAACTAACGACAGGTCTGGACCACTCATTAGGAGAGCTCTGTGCCAGGAAAAATCATTAAGAGAAAAAATAAACAAACTTTGAGCCAATCCCAGTGCATTAGCAGAGCTAAAAGCGCTGTGATTGGTCCAAAGGACGTCAGAAAAACATAAATAAATAAAAATAAAAAAAAAGGGTCGGGAGGGGGCAAGGGCGCTCATCAGGAGCGTCCTGTACGGACGGCCTTGCCCCCCCGCTGCTCCCCACTTTCCGCCGCTCCCCCCACCCCGAAAAAGCAAAATTCGAGCAGCCCCTGCCCCCGCCCTTCCTCACTACTCTCTCACCTCAGCTCCGCCTCCCGACATCCTCCGTCCTGTGCCCCGCCCCCTTTTGGGGTCGTCGCCGCCATTCCCCTCCTCCATCGGGCCCCCTCCCTCTTACCGGGCCCGTGCAGCGCCTCTCTCCTCTGTCCGAAGGCGCTGCACGGGCAAGAAGAAAGCCTGATGCCTGCCTTCGCCCAGCTTCGATGGCGCGTCTTTCTCCTGCTGGGCCCGCCCCTGTCTGACGTCGGTTACCTACGTAGGTTACTGACGTAGGTTACTGACGTCAGACAGGGGCGGGCCCAGCAGGAGAAAGACGCGCCATTGAAGCTGGGCGAAGGCAGGCATCAGGCTTTCTTCTTGCCCGTGCAGCGCCTTCGGACAGAGGAGAGAGGCGCTGCACGGGCCCCGGTAAGAGGGAGGGGGGCCCGATGGAGGAGGGGAATGGCGGCGACGACCCCAAAAGGGGGCGGGGCACAGGACGGAGGATGTCGGGAGGCGGAGCTGAGGTGAGAGAGTAGTGAGGAAGGGAGGGGGGCAGGAGCTGCTCGAATTTTGCTTTTTCGGGGTGGGGGGAGCGGCGGAAAGTGGGGAGCAGGGCTGCTTGAATTTTGCTTTTTCGGGGTGGGGGGAGCGGCGGAAAGTGGGGAGCAGCGGGGGGGGGGGCAAGGCCGTCTGTACAGGACGCTCCTGATGAGCGCCCTTGCCCCCTCCCGACCCTTTTTTTTTCTTTTTGTTTTGATTTGGGAGCCATGTGCTTGTGATTTGACTGTGTTTTGACTGTTTGTGGCATGCGCAGAGCAGCTAACATAACGCTTGGCTGCTCTGCGCATGATTTGGGGGCCGATTAACGATGTGTATTGTGATTCTTTGATACATTGTACGTTTCTATACCGATCTGAGCATGTGTGACTTTTTTTTTTGGTGCATTCTTCGTTTTTTAAAAATCGTTAGGGCCTTTAACGATTTTGATTTTTTTACGTTTGCTTGATGCATCTACCCCTGTGTCCCAGAAATGACAAGTCAGGCTGGAGTGGACTTCAACAGCAACTCCAGTAGTTGGAACACAAGGACAGGGCTGGGCAGACTTGTATGGTCTATGTCCCAAAAAGACCATGATCAAGTATTTTACATCACATTCATTGTTCATTTAATCATGAATTGATAATGAGCGTGACAGTTGGGCAGACTGGATGGAGGGTTTAGGTCTTTACAGTGTGTTTTTTCTAGCAAAAAAGGTGCCGGTACTCAAAAGCCAGGCCACCCTTCAGGAGTGGGGTGATCACTGAGGGACCCACCCCAAAATAGCCAGGCCCCCCGCAACCAGTCACAGAATCTATGACAAGGCAGAATTGGTGTGTAGAACCTGAGCTTTTTTATTAAAACTTGGGTCCATGGGTCAATTTTAGCAGACAAAGGAAAAGGTGCCGGTACTCAGTACCCCCAAGTGCCCCCTCAAAAAAAGCTCTGGGTCTTTATTTGCCGTCACTTACTATGAGTGCCCAGATGCAATAAAATAGGCTCCCATGACGCAGGGTGTCTAAATGGAGTCACTCACTTATTGAATTACCCCCAAAGAGCATAAATGATCTTTCTCTTTGTTTTATTGTCAGAGGAAAGTTACAGATTTTCTTTCTTTCTGCCACCTAAAATAAATAACAGAAAAGCACGTCCACGTTTCTCTGATTATCTGCCTTTTCCAAAACTTAGAAAGTTGCAGACTTGAACCTTAGTTACCTATGCCTGTATTGGCAATACTGACCTTTTTGTCTTGGTCTTAGTTTGCTTCATCCCTGTACTTTGTGAGCTGCTTGATGCAGCTTTCGAGAAAGGGTACTTGAAACAATACTGGTGGAAGTGGTTGCATATTTAGGAATGTTTGCTTCAAGAATTCTAAGGCTGAGTGTAACACTGGCTTTCAATTCACAGAGTTTCACAATTTGCTGTAAACTCAGTGATTTTCGAGTCAGTATGACATGTAAACAGGTTTAAAGTGTGCGAAGCAGTTAGCACAAGATTTAGTGTGCACTAACTATTAGCATAGGCCCGAGCTAATGGATACAAAAATTCCATGTTAACTGCTTAGTACAGGATGGGTTAGGGGCTTGGAAAGTCAAGGGTACAGATGGGCATGGACTGCACATAGCAGTTAACACACAGGACACACACATTTGTGCAAATAGTGAGGGCACACTTATCCCCAGATTCTACATATGTGGAGGAGTGGCCTAGTGGTTAGAGCACTGGTCTTGCAATCCAGAGTTGGTTGGTTCAAACCCCACTGCTGCTCCTTGTGATCTTGGGTAAGTCACTTAACCCTCCATTGCCTCAGGTATAAACTTAGATTGTGAGCCCTCCTGGGACAGAGAAATATCCAGTGTACCTGACTGTAACTCACCTTGAGCTACTACTGAAACAGATATGAGCAAAATCTAAAAAAAAATATATATATATATATAAATATATATATAGTTCCTAAATTTGGGCATGCTCCTAAGATGCATGTGCAAATTAATTGGCTAATGAGCCAATTGAAGTCAATAAATGGTGGTAACCAATTATTGATGTTAATTGGCACCTATTAATATTTGCATGTGCATCTGGCTGTGTGTTATTCTATAAGGCATGGCGCCTATCTCTAATAGCATGTAACTCAAAAGGCCTCAGCGCCTAACTTGGGTGCCAGTATTTACACCAGGTTTCAGCAGGTGTAAGTCTGGTGCCAAAAGTTAGGCACAGCAATTGACGCTAAATGCGATTCTATAAAGGGTGTGCACCCTTTATAGAATTGCTCTTAGTACCGATTTTTTGAATGCCTTTTAAAGAATTCCCCCCTAGGGCTAGATTCTATACATAGTGCCTGAAAATTCCATGCAGAAAAAAATAGGCCTAGGTGTATTCTGTAGAATAGGCTTAAATTTCTGCGTGGTATATAGAATAACGCTGAGCACCTCTCCACGTGACAACATATAGTCGCAGCCATTAACACCATTTTGCTTGGCGTAAATCCTGACACCTAAATTAGGCGCAGAGCAGGTGTATTCTATAACAACATGCATAGATTTTTGAAATGCCCACATCTCGCCCATGGCCATGCCCCCTTTTCAACTATGCAACTTAGAATTTAAGTGCACCATTTTACAGAATACGCTTAGCGAGTCGTGCGCGTAAATCTTAATTAATGCCAATTAGTGCTGATAACTGCTTGTTAACATCCAATTAACAGAGCTGATTAGCTAGTTAACCAATTAAGTTACGAACATTGTTATAAAATATGATTCAATTTCTGTTTGGAAATTAAAACATCATATATAGAATCCCGTGGTTAATGCCTCCTCAAAAGGAAACCTATTAGGAATAACTAGGAGTGACCTAGTGGTTAGGGTGGTGGACTTTGGTCCTGTGGTACTGAGGAACTGAGTTCAATTTAGAGAGTTGCACGGGGACAGAAATCTTACCCATCCCCACCCGTCCCCGCTGGAATCTTACCCGTCCCCACCCATCCCCGCTGGAATCTTACCCGTCCCCACCCATCCCCACTGGAATCTTACCCATCCCCACCCATCCCCGCAAAAATTTAAACCATCCCAACCCGTCCCCACCCGTCCCCGCAAGAATTTAACCCATCCCCGTAAGAATTTAATAGTACATAAAAGAAAGTTCCAGTCAGCTCCCTCAGTCTCTCTCTGGATTTGAGCCACAGCACTGTAGGCAAGGAAGGAACGGAAGTTGGAACTTGGAACACTCTGGTGCGCACATGTAAGATTTGTCTCTGATTCACTGGCAGTGTGTGCTGAGAGGTCGCCACATGCACGCGCCAGTAGGTCAGGTGACATCTGATTCTCGTGCCTGTGTCAGAGCTGAGGTCTGTGCACGAGCCTGGGAGCAAAGAGGATTAATAGTAACATAGTAAGTGACAGCAAATAGACCTGAACGGTCCATCCACTCTGCCCACTAGTCACACTCATGATCAATTCATCATTAAATCAACAAGTGTGATATTATATACTTGATTATGGTCTTTCTTTTGTGTTTCTGGAACAAAGACCACAGAAGTCTATCTGGCCCCATCCTTATGTTCCAACTGCTGGAGTTGCCATCGAAGCCCACTCCAGCCTATTCATGTTCTCATTTGTGGGACACAGACCATAAAAGTCTGTCCAGCACTGTCCTCATGTTCCAGCCACTGAAGTTGCTGTCTAAGCCCTTTCCAGCCCAACCTACACCAGATTGCCATGTATGAGACACAGACCATACAAGTCTGCCAGGTATCAGCCCTAGTTCATCACAGCCAGAGTCGCCATCTAAGCGTCACTTGACACATCCACACACATGCAGCCATTTAAGGTTAGGTTTTTTATAACTTCCATTTTCTAATTAGAGATCCTCTGTGTTCATCCCATGCCTTTTTGAATTCCGTCATCATTTGTGACTCTACCACCTCCTTAATGGAAGACTTTCCACATTTATGCTGTTAAAGCGAGGAGGAGGAGGAGGAGACAGCACTCAAAGAAATTGGTATTCGGTATATGAGAGGCTGGTGCAGGTGGAGCTTACAATTCCACGGGAAGCCCACAGAACTGGTTCCATCCCCGCGGGAACCCCGCAGGAACTGACTCCGTCCCTGCGGGAACCCCGCAGAACAGCTTCCGTCCCCGCGGGAACCCCGCAGGAACTGCCTCCGTCCCTGCGGGAATCCCGCGGGTTCCGCGGGATTCCCGCGGGGACGGAAGCCATGCAGCTCTCTAGTTCAATTCCCACCTCAGGCACAGGCAGCTCCTTGTGACTCTAGGCAAGTCACTTAACTCTCCATTGCCCCAGGAACAAATAAGTACCTATATACAATATGTAAGCTACATTGAGCCTGCCATGAGTGGGAAAGCACGGGGTACAGATGTAATAAAATATAAGACGCCATCTAGTCTTAGGTGGCAGGTACATACATAAATGACATTATCATACACATGCATAAATAACTAGACTGCCAGCACTTATATGCATACTTGCTGTCTAACTTTAGGCAGCTCATCTTAGAATTGCCTCCTAAGTGCATCCGCACTAATTATGAATGAACTTAATGTACGGTAATACACTTTTTTTGCAATAACTACGGGGGACATGTCGGACATGGTACCAAGAACTGCTATATAGCCTTTGCCGCTGTTCATCAATTTTTGCTGTTAAAGAAAAGTAAATGCGAAAACTTACCACTGAGTGGAGTGGAGTGGAGTGGGTAGAGGTGAATCTCTTGTTTACTCTTTCCAAAAATATTAGGACTAGGGGGCATGCAATGAAGCTATTAAGTAGTAAATTTAAAACAAACTGGAAAAAATCTTTCTTCACTCAACATGTAATTAAACTCTGGCATTCATTGCCAGAGAATGTGGTAAAAGCAGTTAGCTTAGCAAGGTTTAAAAAAAAGGTTTGGCTAATTTCCTAAAAGAAAAGTCCATAAGCCATTATTAAGAAGGGCTTGGGAAAATCCATGGATTCTTTCTAGGATCAGCAGCATAAAATGTGTTTTACTGTTCTGAGATCCTGAAGCTATTTGTGACCTGGATTGGCCACTGTTGGCAATGCTTATGTTCTTCTGTTCTTACCACACTTTAGTAAATAGGCCCATAGGTTTCACTATGTTCCCTCTTACTATATCAACTGCAACAGAATATTGGGTCAGAAACTGTGATATGTAAAAATTCAGATTAGATTAAATGAAGATCAAAACAGAATAAGGGGAATAAAAGTCTGAGTCCTGTTACCAGTAAGAAAAAAAAAACGGAAACCAGTTCACCCTGACAAGATGTGCTATCACGCCTGGCTGCTCAAACTATTAGTTTGGGTTTTGTGCTCTTTACAATTAACTGTTCTCAAGGGGATGCTAAAAGATATTAATCAATTGTGTTACTGGTCCAGTACAATGTAAGACAGGAGACTGCCTTCAGTCTCACATGTGCTATAGTCTGCTGTCACGGTTACCAAGGACTATATTGTTTGCTAATGACTAGGTAGGTTGAGCAGAGCCCATGTTCATGTAGTGGAGTTGTTTATCTTTTTACTGCTCTGCCAGGTTTATATAGAGACTCTCCATGTGTTTACACAGTTGCCTTGCTTACAGGGACAACCAACCTTATTCCCAATACTTAGTAGGCAGTAAATGTGGGCATTACAGAACATAACACATGATGTTAAATTTATCTGTAAGTCAACAAATAAATGGGAAGAATATTTGCACTAGGTATTCATGTAGAGGGTAATTTTATAACATAATACTTAACTGTGAAGTCATACAGATGCATCTGTTACGCCTAAAGGGAAGGGAAATGGGACTTGATATACAGCTTTTCTGAGGTTTTTGCAACTACATTCAAAGCGGTTTCCAAAAATACTAGGACTAGGGGGCATGCGATGAAACTACAGTGTAGTAAATTTAAAACAAATCGGAGAAAAGTTTTCTTCACCCAAAGCATAATTAAACTCTGGAATTCATTGCCGGAGAACGTGGTGAAGGCGGTTAGCTTGACAGAGTTTAAAAAGGGGTTAGATGGTTTCCTCAAGGACAAGTCCATAAACCACTACTAAATGGACTTGGGAAAAATCCACAATTCCAGGAATAACATGTATAGAATGTTTGTACGTTTGGGAAACTTGCCAGGTGCCCTTGGCCTGGATTGGCTGCTGTGATGGACAGGATGCTGGGCTTGATGGACCCTTGGTCTTTTCCCAGTGTGGCATTACTTATGTACTTATATATTCAGGTACTTATTTTGTACCAGGTGCAATGGGGGATTAAGTGATTTGCCCAGAGCACAAGGAGCTGCAGTGGGAATTGAACTCACTTCCCCCGGATCAAAGCCCACTGCACTAACCACTAGACTACTCCTCCACTCACAATATATGTGCCTATTAGGGATGGGAAGTCGGAAGATTTTCATGTCATTTTTTCCCAGGTTATATATTGCTCCAGAACACATGTTGTCACAAATACACACTCTTCATAAAAAGTACAGTATGTGTAACAAGTGCTTTTTTCAATAGTGAGCCCATCTACAGTACTTGGAGAGAGAAGGAGTGGTGAGCAGTACCAGAATAGTTCGAAAATTCAGTGCTTATAGGTTGTAGTTCCCTTTTTGTGTCCCTGGGAAAATTACTGAGTGCATTTTTCTCAAGTAAAATTATTTGACTTTGAAAACATTTTTGAGAAACACCATGGGCATACTCAGTTGTCGGAAGACACGTTTTGGTGAAGATGGCTAATATTCTGTCACAGGCAATAATCTACAGGGGTTATTCTACAAACATAAAGGTCTCAAAGACATAGGAAATGTAGAAAAAGTCAGGGGAAACTATATCCAAATGGAAGCTGGAGTGGAGGAGTAGTCTAGTGGTTAGAGTGGTGGACTTTGGTCCTGGGGAAGTGGGTTCAATTCCCACTACAGGCACAGGCAGCCCCCTGTGACTCTGCACAAGTCACCTAACTCTCCATTGCCCCAGGTACAAATAAGTACCCAAGTCACATTGAGCCTGCCATGAGTGGGAAAGCAAAGGGTGCAAATTAAAAAAAAAAAAGGATGCTCTTGTTGTATGCTAATGTCAGTGTTGTAGCAAATAACAGCATCAATGCTAGCTAGATTCTTCAGGTTAGGAATGCTATTTTCTTGAGTCTATAACTACTACTACTACTACTACTTAACATTTCTACAGCGCTACTAGGGTTACGCAGCGCTGTACAATTTAACAAAGAGAGACAGTCCCTGCTCAAAGAGCTTACAATCTAATAGACAAGTGAACGGTCGGTTCGATAGGGGCAGTCAAATTGGGGAGTCACCAATCATTTATGGTGAAGTGCCAAAAAAAAAGGCAACAGCACTATTAACTATGAGGAAGGGATGAGGTTTCTTTTGATAAAATTTTAAGTACATAAGTATATAAGTATTACCACACTGGGACAGACCGAAAGTCCATCAAGCCCAGCATCCTGTTTCCAACAGTGACCAATCCAGGTCACAAGTACCTGGCAAGATCCCAAAACAGTACAATATATTTTATACTGCTTATTTCTAGAAATAAGCAGTGGATTTTCCTCAAGTCCATTTTAATAATGGTCTATGGACTTTTCCTTTAGGAAGCCACCCAAACCTTTTTTAAACCCCGCTAAGCTAACTGCTTTTAATACATTCTCTGGCAACGACTTCCAGAGTTTAATTACACATTAAGAAATATTTTCTCCGATTCGTTTTAAATGTACTACTCTGTAGCTTCACTGCGTGCCCCCTAGCCCTAGTATGTTTGGAAAGAGTAAACAAGTGATCCACGTCTACCCCTTCCACTCCACTCGTTATTTTATGCTTTATCCTATCTGCCCTCAGCTGTCTTTTCTGCAAGCTGAAGAGCCCTAGCCGCTTTAGGGGTAGAGAATTGTTCCACTCCAATATTAGTTGTTAGGATTCTGTCACCAATAAAGAGGGAGAGTTTGCTATCACAAATGAGATACCCATAATTCAACATCCATCCCCAATGTCTGGCCGCCACCACCACCACCACTCACTCACTCACTCACTCACTCAGCATGCAGCTCTCTGAAAAATGCTGACATAGGGAGCATTCTCAAAACTCATAGGCTACCTTTGTGGGTCTTCTGCATGGCAAGATCATAAGAGTTGGCCTCTGAGTTTTGAAAATTTTCAAAGTGCAGCATTTTTAGGTGTCTGGCATGATGGTAAGAATGCTTTCACTTGCTACCACGAGGTATGTGCATGCCAGGGATCCCCGAATTCTGGTCTGTAGCTTCTTCTTTTCGTCTTCTTCCTATGTCTCTTATTTTAATGTATTTTTACTTGTTTTTTTTTTTACTTTAAGAGGTATGCAGTTCTTATTAAGATCAGATTCTTCTTTTCACAGATCTCTTTTTCTGAATCCACACTTTAGTTATTCATGTTTACCATGTGTTAGTGATTTGCCTGTTCAGTGTTTTGATGAAAACCAGTTCAACACAATTCCAATATACTTACAATAAGGATTGTGGGTACAGCAAAAAAAAAAGAGCATTCAAAATGATTACGTTATCAACATGGGCCATCATTAAAATGTGTTATTTTACCACAGGTCCCATTTTATGCAATGATAATTACGAATAACTGAGGTTAACAGTAAAATAACAATTCTTAACAGTAACCCCCATTGATAACTTCTCCCCTAAGTCTCAAAATCCCTTCAGGAGGAAAATTCAATATTGAATTTAAAAAGGGATAGACATTATTTCATTCTAAGTGCAAAATAAGATTTTCCCCATACCCGATTCAAAATAAATTATGACTTCTAAATGTTACCTTGGAGTAATGGCTTTCAAATTTCTGAAAATCATCCCCATAGATAGCAGTGGCGTAGCAAGGGGGGATGCCACCCGGGGCGGTTCGCCGTTGCCCCCCCCCCCCCCCCCGGGTGCAGCATGATGACATCCCCCCCCTCGGCACATCAACACCCCCCTGACCCAGTGCCTACCCTCCTCAACTCCGTCCAACCAGCTCCCGCACCCTACCTTTAAAGAAATCTCAGAAGCCGTGGCGAGGCGAGGCGCAGCGCCTCGCGCCTGCATGTAAAAGAAGTGTGTCTGTCCCGCCCTTGCGGAAATAGGAAGTTGCGTCAGCGGAGGGCGGGACAGACAGAGTGAGGGAAGGCCCGATGAGACGATCCACACTTTTTTTACATGCAGGCGCAAGGCGCTGCACCTCACCTCGCCATAGCTTCCGAGATTTCTTTAAAGGTAGAGTGCAGGAGCTGATTGGACGGAGCTGAGGGTAGGCACTGGGTCTGGAGGTGTTGATGCACCGAGGGGGGGTGTCATCGTGCTGCACCCGGGGGGCGCTGGCAGGGAGCACCCCCCTTGAGCTGACACCCGGTGTGGACCGCCCCCCACCCCCCTTGCTATGCCACTGATAGATAGTTAACCAGGCAAGGGTAAAATTTTATTTATTTATTTAAGATGTATTTTTTTTTTAAGGAGTTCATTCAAGATGGTGTACAGCAAGAATACGATAAAATAAGCAATAGACAATTACAGCAGTAAATATATTCAAGAATACAAAGTATGGCAGAGTATGCTACACTACAATGTCAACACAATACACAATAAAACATTTTAATAGACAACATAGGGTGTAAGCAAAGATGGAACATATTGATAGATAAGACAGAGTAACAGGAGTAAGTAGGTAAGGGGAGATGGGGGAATCAAAGAAAGTGTTGAATATAGCTGTATTCCAGGGTTTCTGACTTAAGATTTGAGAAGGAGTTCATAATTTCCAAAAGAGATTTTGATGTCAGGATGTGCCCAGTTGTGTTAGGGACCCATAGAAGCTTGTTTTTTCTTGGGTTTATCACAAATGGGGTATCTGTATTTGGAAGTTCCTACCTACTCCCAAGAAATATCAATAGTCAGCTCATAGCAGTCAGCAGTTTTGTAAAGTCATTGACAGCCAAAGGCAGAATTAAGCCTAGATATTCAATGCCAAGCCATATCTGAGCACCATAAGAACATAACAGTAGCCATTACTGGGTCAGACCAATGGTCCATCTAGCCCAGTATCCTGTTTCCAAGTCAATTCACAAGTCCCTGACAGAAACCCAAATTGTGGCAACATTCCATGCTACAAATCCCAAGGCAAGCAGTAGCTTCCCCATGTCTGCCTCAATAGCAGACTATGGACTTTTCCTCCAGGAACTTGTCCAAACCTTTTTAAAACCCAGATACGCTAAGCGCCATTACCACATCCTCCAGCAAAGAGTTAAAGAGCTTAACTATTCATTGAGTGAATATTTCCTCCTACTTGTTTTAAAAGTATTTCCATGTAACTTCCTTCAGTATCCCATAGTCTTTGTACTTTTGGAACAAGTAAAAACTCGATTCACTTCTACTCGTTCTACACCACTCAGGATTTTGTAGACCTCAATCATATCTCCCCTCATCCATCTCTTTTCCAAGTTGAAGAGCCCTAACCTCTTTAACCTTTCCTCATATAAGAGGAATTCCATCCCCTTTATCACGAAAGGATTGTGAAAAAGCGGCTAGGGCTCTTCAGCTTGGAGAAAAGATGGCTGAGGGGGGATATGATAGAGGTCTATAAAATAATGAGTGGAGTGGAACAGGTAGATGTGAATCGCTTGTTTACTCTTTCCAAAAATACTAGGACTAGGGGGCATGTGATGAAGCTACAAAGTAGCAAATTTAAAACAAATCAGAGAAAAGATTTCTTCACTCAACGAGTAATTAAACTCTGGAATTCATTGCCAGAGAATGTAGTAAAAGCAGTTAGCTTAGTGGGGTTTAAAAAAGGTTTGGATGGCTTCCTAAAGGAAACATCCATGGACCATTACTAAAATGGACTTGGGGAAAATCCACTGCTTATTTCTAGGATAAGCCGCATAAAATGTATTGTACATTTTTAGGATCTTGCCAGGTACTTGTGATCTGGATTGGCCACTGTTAGAAACAAGATGCTGGGCTTGATGGACCTTTGGTCTGTCCCAGTGTGGCAATACTTATGTACTTATGTACAACATGCATAGATTTTAGAAATGCCCATGACCCGCCCATTCCATGCCCATGATCACGCCCCCTTTTTAACTATGCGACTTAGAATTTACGTGCCTCGTGTTACAGAATACACATAGACAGCTGTGCATGTAAATTCTAATTAATGCCAATTTGTGTCAATAATTGCTTGCTAAGTGGCAATTATCGGTGCTGATTGGCTTGTTAACTATTTAAGTTGCATGTGCAAATCCAGAATATGACCGTATTTGCACACACAACTTAAGTTGCGCTATATAGAATCCGGGGGACTATGGCTCACACAAGAAAGGCACAAAATGCTTCGTTTGTGTTCAGGTTACCTCTCTTCAGCCTCCAGAGCAGCTCCTGCCTTGAACAGCCAAAATCCAATAACAATTTTTCTTTTTTTTCACTGGCTTTCCCAAGAAGTTAGTAATGTCCCCTATAGATGTGATACCTTTTATTGGACCAATAAAAAACAAAAGAGATGTAGCTGATACAGTTAAAAGTATTACAACCTCTCAAGGCTCCAGTTTCTTCCAGGACCAATAGGCTAGAATTCTGCAATAGTTTGTTCCAGACAAGGCCACAGAAGATGAATCCTGGTTTCAAAAAAAAATTACAGTGTAAAATGAACCACTTAAGCTTTGCTCATTCGTGCATAATCTTTTACATTGTTACGCAGAGAAATTTCATTCTTTATTGTCTTTTCAACCAGGTTGGCAAGCAAACATAAATTCTACCTGAGAGTCTAGATCCTAGCAGTCAAAACCAGGAGCCTTAACTTACAGCTTAACTCTGCATGTGGCGCTGGGCTAGACCCATTCTGTGCTGGTCGGATTGCTCTCTTATCTGAGTGCTGATCTGACAGTGCATCTCAGTTGGGGGATGTAGTTTCTCAGCTATTCTTTGGGATTTTGGCACCTGCTGAATTATAGCAGGAGTTCATGTTTGGGGAGGGAGGGGGAAGGTAGGGAGGAAAAGAGCTGCTACCTTTCACACCATTCTGGCAACGGGGAAACACTTCACTAAAACTTGAATGAGTGTCTTGCTGACCTTATACAGGAACAATCATTGTTAAAAGTTGCCCCATGACACATGAACAAAAACAAGGGCTTCACATTCTACAAGTAAAGAACTTAATTGGATTTACCTTGGAAGGAGAGTGTCTTAATTGCGTTTATAATAGCTACATTTGCAAGTCTGATTCCCTTAAATAAAATAAAACAGCCAGATTAATGTACTTAAACAGAGTTTAGAACCGTCTCCTGAAATGCCACTCTCTCATTAATTGTTGGGTGATTGTTGATTCTGAATGAGGCTGTCAATTTCTTGGCATAACGGCGTTGGTGGGACTTGCAGCCTAGCATCCATCGGTTTTCATTATGAACATTGTTAGGGCAATTTTGAGAGCTGGTAGAGACTGCAGACCCTTGGGGGCATTATCCCAGTAGGCTCACATGCCCATTTTTAAAGGGAAACCCCAAGTGGGTGCTTCGTTTAGAACACTGGGGGGTCTACTAGGTAACCTATATATAGGTTAATCTGCTGTGGGTTACCTATCTATATGTTCCATCTTTGCTTTACCCTTCACTATCAATTATAATGTTCTATTACCTATTGTGTTGGTATTGTAAGTACTATACTATGCCATACTTTGCATTGTTAGTTGAGCATTTTTACTGCTGTAATTGCCTATTGCTCAAGTTTGATCTATTTACTGTACACCTCCTTAAGTGAATTCCTTCAAAAAGGCAGTAAATAAATCTTAATAAATAAATTAAATAAATAAATGGAGCTCCATTCTTGCTGTTGAAATAGATACAAAAGCATACAAGGGGCTTCCAAAATAAAATCCCTGCCTATATCTTGCCTCCTCTATTTACCTTTTCTGGAAGTTAAAAGTGCACATGCAAAGAACAGCACATAGATTATTAGATTATTATCCGCTGGGGAGGCAGTTTTTAAAGGAAGTTCTACTTGCATAAAGGTCTGAATGGGCAGACTGGATAGGCCAAATGGTCTTTATCTGCCCTCATTTTTTCTGTTTCTATGTTACTGTGTTTGAAAACTAACCCTCTCCACAGTGTTACTGTTGGCAGTGAGAAATGGTAGGTGCAGAGATGCCAATTTACAGGCTGGAGACATTTTGGCCACTTTTGAATTTAGATCCAAAGTTGTGTTGGATTTTTACTGTCTGATCCTGTCCATTGATATCAATGCTGCAAGTCCCATAATACACCTGGATGGTATAATCTGCCAGAGGTACTTTCATGTGCTGAGGGCCCTTTTGTAGCTCCTATCCATCATCAAAAGCCCTCAGCCATGGCTCACTAGCACTTTGCTTCTGAGAAAGGCCCAGAGACAAGGCTCTTCTATGGTAGCCTGTAAACTCGGTCTCAATGTTTGGACTTCCCCTTAACTCAGGGTGACTCCCTCATTTACCACCAATTCGTGGACATACCTCCCTGCTGTATCCTCTGGTAACAGGTCACTTTTCCGATACCCCTGATGGACCCCCTGTCACCCTTCTTGGGAATATAACCCTGGTTTCTCAGCTTTCATCAATATGCTAATTCACTCTATACCAGATGCAAATCCCCTTTATTAGCACCCTGCTCCAGTGTTGTGGGGAACAACTTCTTTCCAGCATATCATTCAACTTCCAATAATAAACAGTTCCATTACTACTAAAAGGCATACTAGGTAAGTACCTTCTTGGTTTTTAGAGAGATCCTTCTCTCTCCACTTCTAGGAGTATCTCCTCCAGCCAGTTCCCCAGGTCCCCATCTCCTCCCTTCCTTCCTCTTCTTGGAGGGTGCTATTTATAGGGTGGCTAATAATCCTCCCCACCTCGCCTTCAGATCCTCAGATACTACTACTACTATTTACTACTATTTAGCATTTCTATAGTGCTACAAGGCGTACACCCCAAGATCCCCAAGATCCCTCTCCCCATCTGTACATATCAGACTCTCACCACCTAACACATACGTCTCCCGTGGATTTCTACTCCCTAAGTGCATCACTTTGCATTTCTCTTTTAAGTTTTTCCCTCTTGAAAAGGCAACCCACAAATTTTGTTGTTCAAACACTGGATGTGAGCGCGCTATGTCCCAATTTTTTCAAATAATGCTAGCCACAACCTCCCCCCAACTAAAGAACTTTAAGATGCAAGTTTCCACCTTGGTGTCTTTATTTCTTTGAGAGACATCCATTAATAATTGATCCCTGTGATTATATTTTGCTCTCTTGGAAGCCAATTTTACTACAGATTTGGGATAACCACAATCACATAATGTTTTAGAAAAAACTTTTGCCTGTTGTTTGTAATCATCCATTTCAGTGCAAATACATTTAAACCTCAAAAAATGAGAAAATGATAGCCAGTTTGCATGAATGACAACTCTCATATCTTAGCAATGTGTTCCAATCTGTCTTTTTCTTATACACTTTTGTGAGAAATCGATCATCAGTCTTCTTGATCTCTACATCCAAAAAATGGATCTGCTCTTTGGAAAATTCATGTGTGAAATAAAATGCCACATTACATGTATTTAACCATATCACAAAATTCTCTAAGGTTGAAATGTCACCCTTCCATAACAAGAAGACATCATCAATGAATCTCTTCCACATAAAGATTGTGTTACTGAAATGGGAACCATCTAGCCACTGTTTCTCAAAATCAATCATGAAAAGGTTGGCTACTGTAGGGGGCACATGTGGCTCCCATTGCTACCCCCGAGACTTGCAAATACAAGTCATCATTAAACAGAAAATAGTTTTCTTTTAATACTAGGGTCGCTAAGGTTTTCAAAAAATCTGTAAGTACCTCCAAAGTTTCAATTGTCACTCTTAAGACCTCATCCTGTAGGATTGGCGTGTATAAATATCTAATGTCTAAAATTACCATTGTACATTCCCTAATTTCATTCAAGTCTATTTGTTGTAAAAAAAAAAAAATGCTTTGTATCTCTTAATAAGATTTAGAACAAAGTACTTTTTCTTTCAAAAAATAGTCCAAAAAAGTTGACAAAGGCTCTAGAATAGACCCTCTAGACGATAGAATCGGGCGTCCTGGGGGATTGCTATGGATTTTTATGCACTTTTGGAAGAAGATATAGGACAGGTGTTATCAGGTATGTCAAGTTCAAAAACCTATATTCCTTCTTGGTCAGGAAACCTAATTCAAGACCATTTTTAGTAAGATCTTTTATCAAAATCTGTAACTTGACCGTTGGATCTTCTACAAGTTTCACATACACGTTCTGGTCATATAACTGTGTGTTTGCTTCTCTTAAATAGTTCGTTCGATCTTGCACTATAACAGCTCCACCTTTGTCTGCTTTCTTTATAATGATTTTATCATTATTCTTAAGCTATTTCAATGAATTCCATTCTTCTCTCGTCAAACTGTCCTTAAAGTACAAGTTTCTAGCTACTTCCTTAACATCTCTAATGATGATCTCCTTGAATACTTTCAAAATCAGATCTAAGGGACCCTAGGGCATTCAAGTGGACTTAGCTAGAAACTTGTACCATATACTGCGGTGCTTGGTCATATGAGATTAAAAAAAAAAAACAAACATAACTTAAAAATTGAACATGCCTCCATCAGAAGCCAGTGGAGTTTTCAAAGCAATGGCCTGTCACTTTCAAATTTATTAGTTTTACATATCAGTCGGGCTACTGTGTTCTGTAATGTCTATAGTTGATACCAGATAGATACATGACATCCAATGTAGAAAATGTTGCAATAATCCACCCAAGACAATGGTGTGCTGAATTATGATCCAGCGGGAGAGTCCCCTCTATGTTCTATTTTTATTTAACTCCATTCAGCCTGTTAATTCTTTTTGCTATTTAGGGATCATAATCAATTCAGAAGATTCATTTACATCTCAAATCTCTAATGTTATAAAAATTAAGATTTTATGTACTCTGCCAATGGCTGCTGTTATTATTATTTCTATAGTGCCACTAGACATGCATAACATTGTACATATTCAGCGGCATAATCGAAAGAGAAGGACGCCCATCTTCCGACACAAATCGGGAGATGGGGTCCTTCTCTCAGGGTCGCCCAAATCAGCATAATCGAAAGCCAATTTTGGGCGTCCTTCAATGCTTTCCATCGCAGGGATGTCCAAAGTTCATGGGGGCGTGTTGGCAGTGTACCGAAGGCGGGACAGGTTGTGGTTAAGAGATGGGCGTCCTCAGTCGATAATGGAAAAAAGAAGGGCGCCCCTGACAAGCATTTGGCTGACTTTACTTGGTCCAATTTTTTTTCACGACCAAGCCTCGAAAAGGTGCCCGAACTGACCAGATGACCACCGGAGGGAATCAGGAATAACCTCCCCTTACTCCCCCCCCCCCCCCCCCCCCGTGGTCACCAACCCCCTCCCACCCTCAAAAAAATTAAAAAACATTTTTTTCCAGCCTCTATGCCAGCCTCAAATGTCATACCCAGCTCCATGACAGCAGTATACAGGTCCCTAGAGCAGTTTTTAGTGGGTACAGTGCACTTCAGGCAGGCAGACCCAGGCTCACCCCCCCCCCCCCACCTGTTACACTTGTGGTGGTAAATGTGAGCCCTCCAAAACCCACCTGAAACCCACTTTACCCACATATAGGTGCCCCCCTTCATCCCTTAGGGCTATGGTAGTGGTGTACAGTTGTGAGGAGTGGGTTTGGGGGGTTGGGAGGCTCAGCACCCAAGGTAAGGAAGCTATGCACCTGGAAACAATTTGTGAAGTTCACTGCAGTGCCCCCTAGGGTGCCCGGTTGGTGTCCTGGCATGTGAGGGGGACCAGTGCACTATGAATGCTGGCTCCTCCCATGACCAAAGGGCTTGCATTTGTCTGTTTTTGAGATGGGCGTCCTTGGTTTCCATTATCGCTGAAAACTGAGGTCATCCATCTCTAAGGTCGACCATCTCTTAGGTCGACCTAAATGTTGAGATTTGGGCGTCCCTGACCGTATTATCGAAACGAAAGATGGACGCCCATCTTGTTTCAATAATATAGGATGTCCCACCCCTTCACGGGGACGTCTTCAGAGATGGGCGTCCCCATTCGAAAATGCCCCTCATTATGGACCAAATTCTATAAATAGCGCCAAAAAATCGGTGCTGAAAAAATAATATGCTAAGCGCTATTCTATAAGTGATGCTGAAAATTAGACACCATTTATAGAATATGCTTAGGGATAGATTCTATATATGGCGCCTGAAAAATTTGTGCAGTAAAAAAATACATCTAGGTGCACTCTCTAAAGTATGCCTATATTTTTTATAGAATAGGCTTAAATTTCCATGTGTATATAGAATACGCCAAGCGCCTCTCCATACAATCAAATTTGGCTGCATCCATTTAGGCCATGTTTTTTACTTGGCGTAAATCCCGATGCCTAAATTAGGCATGGAGCAGGTGTAGTCTACAATAATGCCATATAGATTTTAGAAATGCCCATGACCCACTCATTCCACACCTATAACCACACCCCCTTTTCAACTATCAACTTGGAATTTACGTGCATCACGTTACAGGATACATTTAGCAAGTTGTGTGTGTAAATCATAATGAATGCATATTAGTGCTGATAATTGTTACTTAACATCCAATTAACAGCACTGATTAGTTAACACGTTGTTATAGAACACGCTTCAATTTCCACATGGAAATTTTGGTGTGATATATAGAATTTGGGGGTTAGCACCAGACGTGAGAATTTACACCAAGTAAACCCTCGTGTAAATCCTCGCATCCAAAGTAGGTGTGGATCCCCCTTATTCTGTACCAGTGCGCATAAATTCCAGGAACTCCCCTGATCTGCCCATGACCCACCCCTGGCCATGCCCCCTTTTCGCAACCTTGTGTAAAATTTACACACAGATCCATGCAACTAACAATGCACACATAAATTTTAATTAATGCCATTTAGTGCCAATGATTATCAGCTCTAATTGGTTCATTCTTCAATTAAATTGCACATGCAAATTGGATGTGAACCTAAATTTGCGCACACACTTTATAGAATTTCAGGGTATATGCAGGTACTTTCTCTACCTCTAGTGGGCTCACAATCTAAGGTGGGAGGGAGAGTTGTACCAGGGGCAACAGTGGGTTAAGTAACTTGCCAAGGGTCATATGGAGCTGCAATGAAAATTGAACCCAGTTCTACAGGATCTCAACTTGCACTAACAATTAGGCTACTCCTCCACTCTGAGCCATTTGTGGTTACTTTAGCTACTTTTCACACTGATTTATACACTTTTGATCCCTAAACTAGACTACTGTAATATAGTTTATGCATGGATTCCTCTTTCACAACTGAAATACTTTCAGACATTAACAAAATACAGCAGCCTACTTCTTATGCTGAGCTCATAAATTTGATCATGTTCGTTCATTGTTGATTGGTTTGCACTAGCTTCCAGTTATGTTTCACTTTAAATTGAAGATTCTCATGTTAGACTTTATGGCTGTCCGTGAGGGCATGTCTGGGTATCTGGTGTCCACAGTTATTCCTTATGTTCTATCACATGCCTTGTGATTGCTCAACAATCACTGGCTGGTTCTCTCCTCACCAGGCTACTGCCTAGCTAGAATCTACCAAAGTGCATTTTTCTTTTTAGCGCCCTGCCTCTTAACAGATGTATTTATTTTATTTATTTATTTATTTATTTATTTATTTATTCATTGTGTTTTATGCATGGTTTTTCAACATATAGAGGTTATGGAAGGCAATATTTTGTGTATCACCCATAAAAGGCACCAGTTCTCTATAACCCTTTAGACCTTCTGTTCACTCAGTCTTTGGAAAACAAGAACGTTTCTACACAAAGTGCAGCAATAATGTGCCAACTACTGATTCTGCCTCTCCTAAATCCCGATGCTCAGAAGCAAATGCGGATGCTAGAGGCCATTAGCGCCAGACTAGTGAGCGCAGAATGCCCAGAGGCTCCTAGTGCAAGAAACAAGGGCACCAAAGATTAGCACACGTGGAGGGGCATAATTGAACGAAAACGTCTATCTCCATGGGCGTTTATCTCCAAGAACGGGTCCGTGAAGGGGCGGACTGAACCGTATTTTCGAAAAAAATAGACGTCCATGTTTTATTCGACAATTTGTGAGCTGGGCGTTTTTGTTTTTCAGTGATAATGGAAAATGAAAGCGCCCAGCTCAAAAACAAATAAATCCAAGGCATTTGTTCATGGGAGGGTCCAGGATTCGTAGTGCACTGGTCCCCCTCACATGCCAGGACACCAACCGGGCACCCTAGGGGGCACTTTTACAAAAACAAAAAAAAAGGTAAAAGAGCTCCCAGGTGCATAGCACCCTTCCCTTGTGTGTTGAGCCCCCCAAATCCCCCTCAAAACCCACTGCCCACAAGTCTACACCATTACTATAGCCCTAAGGGGTGAAGGGGGGCACCTACATGTGGGTACAGTGGGTTTGGTGGGGTTGGACGACTAAGCATTAAGCAGCACAATTGTAACAGGTAGGGGGGGGATGGGCCTGGGTCCACCTGCCTGAAGTCCACTGCACCCCCTAACAACTGCTCCAGGGACCTGCATACTGCTGCCAGGGAGGTGGGTATGACATTTGAGGGTGAAAATAAAAAGTTGTGAAACATCATTTTTTGTGGTGGAAGGGGGTTAGTGACCACTGGGGAAGTCAGGGGAGGTCATCCCCGATTCCCTCTGGTGGTAATCTGGTCATTTAGGGCACTTTTTGGGGCCTTATTCATGAAAAAACAGGGTCCAGGAAAAGTGCCCTAAATTCTACCTACAAACGTATACTTTTTTTCTATTATCGGCGAAAGGCGCCCATCTGTCCTTGGCCAATAACCACGCCCCAGTCCCACCTTCGCCACGCCTCCGATATGCCCCCGTCAACTTTGTACGCTTCCGCGATGGAGTGCAGTTGAAAACGTCCAAGTTCGGCTTTCGATTATACCGATTTATTCGTTTTTGTGAGATAAATGTCTATCTCCCGATTTGGGTCGAAATCTAGGCGTTTTTCTCTTTCAATTATAAGCTGGCTAGCATGCTAATGTAGTCAAACGGATGTTAACGACGTCATTTCCTATTTCCTCCCAATCCTCGGAGAACAGCGCACAGAACAAAGCCACCTTACTGCTGAAAAAATAACACCAGCTCAGAACAGGTATTAGGATGTTTGAAGAGAGGATTTCTTAGGATTCTTTCTTTAAAATCTGTTGGTTTTTCTTTAATTTCAAAGCAGAAGGAAGCTCCTGCAAGCCAGGGCCTCTGAGAGACTGAGCCTGGCCCTGGGCAAGGTCGCCCCCCAGCCCCCCCAAGGATTGCCCCCGCCCTGCCTCCACCTCCGCCTCCCCCCAATCGCTACTGCTGTTGCCTCCCTCTCCTGCTCCCAGGCCGCCGGCGTCGCAGTCCCCAGTCTCCACCTAACTTCCCTCAGCTCCCTTCTGTTGCCATTCGAACCCCTTTATTAAAAAAAAATCTCAAAATCGGCAGCGCAGATCGCCTCGGGCGGGCCTTCCCACACTGTGTCCCGCCCTTGCGGAAATAGGAGAGGAGGGCAGACAGAAGGGAGCTGAGGGAAGGTAGGTGGAGACTGGGGACTGCGGTGCCGGTGGCCTGAGAGCAGGAGAGAGCAAGAGACCCCGGTGCCGGGCCCTCCTTGGAGTCCCGGGCCCGGGGAATTTTGCCCCCCCCCCCCCTCTCGGTGGCCCTGCTGCAAGCCCCTAAGCACCAGCAGTGAGAAAAAAGTGTGCAGAAGTCCAAGCAAACCTGAAAGTGAAAACACACATTGGTGTCTGTTTCCTGCATTTAAATATATGCTTTCCAAGTTTATGTGGAACGCATTGCCAAAAGCCTTGAAAATGATGTACAACCACCTAAACTTCCGGAAATCACTCAAAAGTAACCTGTTTAAAAAGGCATACCCTACCGATCCAACTTAAATGCCTGATCTCTGCAACACAACCAAACTAAAGCACGTAACGGGCATAACACAACTCTTCCGTTCTACGATTCCCTAATGTGGCTGTGCCACATGAACTTTATCGGACCACAGCATCACTTTGTATTTGTTCATACCGGAGTCTGCAAATGCCTCTCCGGTACTATGTAAGCCACATTGAGCCAACAAATAGGTGGGAAAATGTGGGATACAAATAAAATAAATAAATAAAGGCACAGAAAACAGAGGCCAATGGGTGCTTCACATTCAGGTTTGCCTGGCGCATGCGCACAGGAGCTGGGCTTGCTGTAAAACTCATCCCCCCCCCCCCGCCCTTGCTTTTGCTTTAACAGCGCACATATGATTTGCATACCATTTCCTTTGGGCATTGGTGAACTAATTTTCTACGCTGTTCCAGCGGTATAGTTTCTGCGCTGTTGGCTTACTGCAGGAGTTCTGAGCATCGCGACACTAATATCGTGTGAATCCATCTGAACCAGTTCTGCAGTGCTAAAACTGCAATGTGAAAATGTGGATGTTGCATAGATTTTTATAAAGCAATAAACCCTTGTGAAATGTTTCCTGTTTCTTCCCTGCCAGTACAATAGAACCTAATAGAAGAAACAATAGTTGTATGAGATGAAATGTGAGTTTACTCAGAGGGTTTGAGATACATAAAGACAGAACACATACTGGGGTCACATCGACCGGTATCAGGAGAAAAATGGCCATCTGAAGATCTGTCTGTAGAGGTGCGAGGTTCTGTACGAATCAATTTCCAGCGTAATTTGATTTGCTTCCTTGGGTAGCCAGCAAGACCTCATCAAAGCCCTGCATGTCAAAGCACAGCCAGATTATATGGAAATGAATTGTTAACACTGTTAACCAGCTACCTCATTCAAAGTACGTTCCCTTGGATTTTAAAAATAACTCAACAATAAAATGAAGGATCCAGTTCAGATAGTCAGGGAAATGAGAAAACCGATACAATAGGTGTGAAGACATGAATATCTAATGACATAAACCAGGGGAGTGGGGAAGAAACATTCGGATGCCCTTTCAGGCTTCTCCAGCACAAAAGAAATTTAGCATGATTTAAGAACTTAAGATAAGCCATACAGATCAGACCAATGTCCATTCAACCCAGCATCCTATCTCTGACAGTGGCCAGCCCGGGTCATAAGTACCCAGCAGATCCCAAAACAGAGATCTATTTCACATAGCACATTTCAAGGGATGGCTTTCCCAAATGGACATGGTTAATCATTTATAATGGACTTTTCCTCCAGGAATCTGCCCAAAGCTCTTTTGAACCCCACTAGAGGGTAAATTCTATAAATGGCACTGGAAAAAAATCAGCGTGAAGCGCTTTTCTATAAGCAGTGCTCCAAGTAGAGCACTATTTACAGAATAGAGTATTAGCAGTTAAAGAGATGATTCCCACTCCCAAAGGTGGATACCAGTATTTGCGCCAGCTGAAACCTGGTATAAATTCCAGTGCCAAATTCATGGCATTTGGGTGCAGGAATGGTGCTGTTCTACAGCAATGCACACAGTTTTCTGGAACACCCCTGCCCTGCCCCCCTGGCCATGCCCTCTTTTGAATTAAGTGTTAGTGGATTTGAGTGCCCAGTGTTATAGAATAGCACACAGGAAGATGCATAGCAAATTCCAATTACTGCCAATTTACTGCAATAATTGATTGCTAACGTCAATTTCTTTGCAACTTAACAGCGTATTAATTAATTTATGCACACATCTTTGATCTACATGCAACTTTTGACAGACATTTTTCAGCACCACATATAGAATCTGGTGTCACGGTCTCAGGCTCTCGGACACTGGACCAACGTGAGCCCTTGGGCTGCTGACGTCAGATCAATGGTCCATCTAGCCCAGTATCCTGCTTCCAACAGTGGCAAATCCAGGTCACAAGTACCTGGCAGAAACCCAAATAACAGCAACATTCCATGCTATCAATCCCAGGAAAAGCAGTGGCTTCCCCCATGTCCATCTCAATATCAGACTGGTATAATAGTATATTCTCTTGTTTCCAATGCCTTGTGCATAACTGAATTGGTAAATTAGATGCTAATTGATGTTAACAACCAATAGTTGGCTACAATTGGTGTTAATTGATGTCAGTTGGCACTAATTTGCTGTTATTCATGTAACTACCCTTAATCAGTATTCTACAAGTTGAGCGTACAAAATTCATAATGCACAATTGCAAGGGGATATTACTACTATTACTACTACTACTTATCATTTCTAAAGCACTACTAGACATATGCAGCGCAGTACACTTGAACATGAAGAGGCAGTCCCTGCTCGACAGAGCTTACAATCTAATTAGGACAGACAAACAGGACAAAGAAGAGATAAGGGAATATTAAAGTGAGGATGATAAAATAAGGGTTCTGAACAAGTGAATAAGGGTTAAGAGTTAAAAGCTGCATCAAAAAGATGGGCTTTTAGCTTAGATTTGAAGACTGCCAGAGATGGAGCTTGAAGTACCGGCTCAGGAAGTCTATTCCAGGCGTATGGTGCAGCAAGATAAAAGGAACGGAGTCTGGAGTTAGCAGTGGAGAAGGGTTCAGATAGGAGAGATTTACCCAGTAAGTGGAGTTCCCAGGGAGGAATGTAGGGAGAGATGAGAGTGGAGAGATACTGAGGAGCTGCAGAGTGAATGCACTTACAGGTCACTAAGAGGAGTTTGAACTGTATACGGAAATGGATAGGAAGCCAGTGAAGTGACTTGAGGAGAGGGCTAATATGAGCATAACGACACTGGCAGAATATGGACCTGGGAGGGGCCTAGGTGGGTTGGGAGTGTACCTAGCACTTATATACACAGGTTAGAGAATATTATCAGTTATTCACACCGAGCCTATAATTAGATGCATAACTACAGATTTACGCTAGTATTCTATAAAGCAATTACGCGTGTAATTCCCGAGTTAGAATTTGCGCTTAGCTTGCATCATCCCAGTGCCTAACTTTAGGTGACCTGTAGAGAATTACCCCCTGAGGGGTTAATTCTATAAGTGGTGCCTACAAATTGGCACAGAAATGTTTATGCACTCGGCACTATTCTATAAAGGGTATGGCATCCTCAGGGCATAAACCTAAATTTAGGTGCTGGCAATTATGCCTGCTATAAAAGCAGGTGTAAATGCTGGCACCTAAATTAGGTGTGGTTCAGTTGAAGTCTGTATTCATGAGCATAAAAGTTTGGAATGCCTTCAGAACGCCCCCTTAAATACCCCTAGCCATGCCCCCCCAAAATTACGTGCATTAAGATTTCTTCACAAGTCATTATAGAATATAATCTACTCATACATCCTAATTAAGGCCAATTAACATCAATAATTGGTTGCTAGCAGCCAATTATTGGCATTGATAGGTTTGTTCAGCAACTAAGTAGCACGCACAAATCGGTTAGGTGCACTGATTTGCGTGCGCAACTTTAGTCTCCATATACAAAATCCGGCCCTTAGTGTATATTAAATTGCAAGTGTATTTGGCTTGAGTACTTTCCCTGAGGTAACTTTGAAAGTTAAGTATCTCTATACTTTCCATTACAAAACCGGTGTAATTTAAGCGCTGCATGAAAGAGATGGCTGGTTATACAACTACCATTCTAATGACACTGAAAATTGTTTTCCCCATGTCTTGTTTGCCAGATTTTGTCTGTGAGTACCTTGAGAGGACTAGTGTACACAGGGCCGGTCTTAGCAAATGCGGGGCCCTGTGCAGACCAATTTGATGGGGCCCCACCCCAGCTCCGCCCCCACCCTAGCTCCACCCAAGCTCCGCCCCCACCCTAGCTCCAGGGCCGGCCATCCCCTCCGAGCTCCAGGGCCATCCCCCCTCCCTCCGAGCTCCAGGGCTCCTCCCTCCTTCCCAGCTCCAAGTCCTCCCTCCCTCCCTCCCAGCTCCAAGGCCTCCCTGCCAGCTCCAAGGCCTGCCTGCCTCCCTCCCTCCGTACCTGCCAGCTCCAAGGCCCCCCTCCAAGCTCCAAGGCTCCCCACCTTCCGAGGCCTCCCTCCCCTCCCTCTGAATTTTAAAAGTTACCTCGTCAGGTTACAGGCAGCGGCAGGAGTGAAAGCATGCGAGCTGCTCGGCGCTTCAGGAGCCTTCCTTTCCCTCTCTCAGCTCTTGTCCCACCCTCGTGAGGGAAAGGAAGGCTCCTGAAGCGCCGAGCAGCTCGCACGCTTTTCACTCCTGCCGCTGCCTGTAACCCGACGAGGTAACTTTTAAAATTTAGAGGGAGGGGGACTGGAACTTGGGCGGTCGAGGGCGGGGCGGAGGCACGCCGCGCGGGGCCCCCTTGAGCGCGAGGCCCTATGTGGTCGCCTCGGTCGCCTCGCCCTAAGACTGGCCCTGAGTGTACAGAGGAGGCACGAACTAAGGGGGTCTTTTACTAAGCCGTGACAGCGTTTTTAATGCGCACTAATGATTGGCATGCTCTAAATGCTAGAGATGCCCACAGGCTAGTGTTTAGCGCACGCCAGTCATTAGCGTGTGCTACAAACACTACCGCAGCTTAGTAAAAGACCCCCTGAATGAGATATGGTGTCTCAGCTGTCTATGTTATTACCTGAGGTTACCACTCAGTAGTTTTTACATTTCAGCTTCTCCTCCGTTGCCCCCGGATAACCCTGAGCTGTGTGGATGCAACTGTATTCTTATTTGACCTGTTTGTCTGTCTTGATTAGATTGTAAGCTCTGTCAAGCAAGAACTGTCTGTTACATGTTTAGTGTACAGCACTGAGTATGTCCTGTAGCACTATAGAAATGATTAATAGTAGTAGTAGTAGTAGTAAGGTTTTTGTGTGAATCCAAACAATGCAATGTTTGATTAGTATTGTTAATTATTAAGACTGCCTTTATTCTTAAACAGTTTCTATGACAGACAGACATCAAAGACCTGCCCACACTGGGTACGGCTTTAACATTTTACATATCATTATGAGTTTCAGTTTTAAATGACACTTCGGGTTTACAGAAATAGATTCCTGTCATGGAAGAAACTTAGAACTTCAAAAACAACCAAGAATGTAGTGTCTATGGGCCATGTTCTCTAAACTTCAGTTTCAGGAATTGCTAAAAACTCCCGAGCTACCATTTGTCATCTGCTGCTTGGGAAATCCTTCAAAGTGACTGTTAAAATCATTAAACTAGCATCTTCAATTTAATCTTTAAGATTAACCAGCCAACTCTGAGTCACCTCGGTCATCTAGGCCAGGCAGGAAAAGAATTGACGTAGTTGCAAAACAGCTTTGCGTATGTGTCTCTGAAAAAAATGGCTGCCAAGTACACTCAGTTGGATAATCAGGAGCCGTGAATAACAACTTGATGAGCAGGTGACCTAAGAAATTTGGCTCCAGATTCAGGCTACTATCTCTAATAACATCCTCATGTAATGCATAAAAAAAGATCTATGACATGCTTTCTCTGATATGACATCTTACAGAGTTATCAAGATGTTTCCTCCTTGCAGAAAACTAGCCACTCTATCAGGCACGATGACTTGGCATGCAGTATGCTCAGGAGACCAATAATATAAGGGATGTTTCTTACAAAGGGGCTTCCACCACCAGCCAGCAATGTCCATCTGCTGTTAACAACACAGAGGCATATAAATAAGCTTTTAACTGTTCAACCTCAGCAGGAAATTATTTCTAGTAACGCTTTTAATTAAAATGTGCAACAGCTTAAACCAGTGGCATAGCCAGACCTGACAATTTGGAGGGGGGCCCAGCATTAACATGGGGAAGCACTAGGCATATAGGTGTGAGTAGTGCTTGGAATACTCCTAAATAATGATGACAGATTTCTAAGTAAACAGTCTGTCCTGCATCAATATAAACCACATACACACTTATGAACTTGAAAACACTGACTTTTTTTTTAACGTCATATTAGCCCATAACTTAAACTTTGCCATTATAGTAGACTTGAGTCTGGTCAACGTCTCAGTATGCTGCAGAATAATGACCACAATGGCACATATCCTTCAACTTTGCTTTATAAAAAATATAAATGTTTTATTCCCCAGGAACTCACCATACAAAAAAATTTTTGGTGCAATCTCTGTAAAATATAAACCCTCGACAGTCCCAAGCATATTGTGAAGTGCCTGTAATACAAAACCTACAAAAATTACTCAAGACCTATAGAACTCATCTAGTTCACCACAACACCACTAACTTACAGAAGTAACACAACAAGGACCCTACCTAGGAAACAGCAACACAGTAAATATTGCAGTGGGACCTAGAACATCAATACACCTATTGGGAAACTGAACAAGCTGAATTATTAAATATGCTTAAGTAGAAACGCCAAACAAACAGAGTTCCTGGTCTTGGTCACAAATACCGAACACAAATAGACCCTTGCCAAGTACAGAATAAGTGACCACAAGCTTCAAATATAAATAAGTAGACAGAAATTAAACTTAAACCCTAAGCCGCCACATTCTGCAGGCAGTACACTAGAGAAAAGAAAGAGAAAAAGCACCCTGCACTCTGCAAAATATAAATAAAGCAGTGTAAATCACTGAATTAAAAATAAAATTCTTCTTTATACCTTTGCTGTCTGGTCATTTCATTTTTTTCTGATCATGTTTGTCCCTGCCTCCAGTTTCTGCTTTCCTCTTTTCTTAACTTTTTTTCCAAATTCTCCAGTCTGCCACTTTTTCTCTCACTTCCTGTCTTCACTTCCTCTCCTCCATCCATCTCTAACTTTGATCTTTTTCCTTTCAGCTTTCCTTCATTTATTTTTCTGCCTCTCTATCTGCTCAGACTTCATTCATTCTTACAATTCAGTCTTCAATCTTCCTTGTTTTAATTGTCTACCTACAGCTTTTCATCTCCATCATCCCAGCTCTCCCATTCTTCATCCTATTATTCCTCTCTTTTTTTTGCTGCCTCTCCCCCTCTTCCAGCATCTTCTTTCTCTCTTCTTCCCCTCTATACAGCACCTTCTCTATTTTCATTCCTCTGACTAATATCTTCTTTCTCTCACCCCCTGTGTTCAGCATATCCTCTTCCCCCCCCCCCCCATCCAGCATCTCACCCTGTCACCTTCCTCCCCTCTTGTATCTAGCATCCCTCCGTGTCCCTCTCCAACTTCCATGTCATAATATCCCCTACCTCTCTATTCCCCCATCCCTGTCCAATGTCCAGCACCCACTGCTTTGTCTTCTTACGCCATCCATGGCCAGCATCTCCCCTCTGGCTTCCTACTCACCCCATGTCCAGTATTTTCCTTCACCTTACATCTAATATCATCATATATCATTTTTTCCTCCATGATCTAGCATCTCCTCTCTTTCCCCCTCCTCAAAGTTAGCATCTTCCCCATCCCATTCCAGTACTTGCCCTTTCTTCTACCCATCCTGATCCAGCATCTCCCTTTTGTCACCCTACTCCCCCCCCCCCCCCCCCCCCATGTCCACCATCTCCCCTTTACTGTTTGTGCATTTTATTTTTATAACTGGGTAGGTCAAAGTCTATTTTCTACTTTCCTTGTGTCAGTCCTCTCTGAAATTCTTTTCCAGGTTTGCCTTTCCAATTCTTCTTTCTCCTCTTGTCTTCTTCCTTTCCTTCTCTGTATCTCTCTAGCACTGATCTTTATGTTTTGCTTTGTTTTTCTCTTCTCTAGGTTTATATCTGCCCATTTTATTTTACCTTCATTCTCCTTTTTCTCACACTCCAGTCCTTAGTCTCCTCCTTCTCACATCTCATCTACCTACTGGCTTTTCCCATTTCTCTCTCTCTCTACCACTCCCATTAGCCTCTCCATCTCTCTCCTTCCCCAATCTCCTATCTACCCCTCATCTTTCACCCACTCCCTAGTCCCCCTTCTGTCCAATGTACCCTTTCAGCTCCAGCTCTATCCCTGTCTCTACTTTCTTCCCTTGCCTCCAGGCCATTCTTCTCTTATCCTCTACTCCATCTCCTACTGACCATTCTTTTCTTTTCCTCTAGTTTGTCTCCTGTTGTCTCTCTTTCACCATCTTTTTAACCCCATTTCTGCCCTCACTCAACCCCTTCAGAGACCTATCCCCTTCCTCTCACATCCCTACCCAGTACTCCCATCCCTCTCATCCTCTGGAGAGGTCATTCATGCTATATCTCAATCTTTCCCCACACTTCACCCCTTTTTCTTACTCCTCATTTCATTTCCTCACTCATTTCCCCCAACCCATGAACCTATCCCCACTCCTACATACCAGTTGTCAAGTACTCACTATCCCTTCAAAATTCCCTATCTATATTCTCCCATCCATAATTCCTTGCTCTGCTCCTCAACACTCTCCCATGAAATCACTAAGTCTCAGCTTCTGCTCTATTCTCCCCCCCCCCCCCCTCCTCGAGTCCTAGTAATCTGCTCTGTTCTCTTTCTGCCCCACAGTCCCATCCATCTTTTGGTCTTTTCCCATTCCACCTCCACGCACCCACAGTCCCATCCACCTTTTGATCTTTCTCCTTCTCCCCCCCCCCCCCCCAGCCACCCACCCACTGTCCAATCCATCTTCTGCTCTTTCCAGGTGTCTCCTGTCCATTTGATATTTCTTCTCTGTCCATGTCCATCATCATTCCCTCTATGTTCCTGTGCCTCACTGTGTCCAGCTTCTCCCCCTCTGATCCATTTCTTTTGCATCCCCTACCCCAGGGCCCAATCTCTCCCTCCATAGGTCCAATATGTCTCCCCTGGTCTGGTCTGTTGCTCTTTTCCCTCCAATTAAACCCTCCCCCATCATCTCTCTCTCTCTCTCTCTCTCTCTCTGTCTCTCTCTCTCCTGACTCAGTGGGTTCAGGGTCAAGATCCTTTCCCCTGTCTTTCCCCCCCCCCCCCCCACCACCACCATCATTCCAGTTCTCTCTTCCCTCTCCCTCCCCCAGTCCCCATGATCTGGCATCTCTCTGCCTCCCAGCTGACATTTTTTTACTCTTCCATTCCTCCTTCCCCTGCCACCCATGGGTTAGGCATCTCTCTTGCTCCCTCAGATCCCCACCCCCATCTCATACATCCCAATATCTCTTTCTCTTCTTTCTCCTAATGTCCAACATCTCTTTCCTTCCTGTGCCCAGCCCACGGCATTGCAGTCCTCTAACTTTCGTCAGCATTTGCAAACAAAACAGCCCTGCCTCCTGCCAGCCCTTGGAAGCTTTTTCCCTCCAGAACCCCTCCTATGCAGAAACATGAAGTTGCGCAGAAGGAAAGCTTCCAGGGCTGGCAAGAGGTGACACTGCTTTGATTGCTGACACTGTCAAAAGTCGGAGGATTGGAGTGCCGGGGTGGGCATAGGTAGGAAAGAGATGCCAGACCGTGAAAGGAGGGAAGTGACAGGGATACCAGAGCATGGGGGGTGCATGCTGTCCACGTACACATACCCTAGTGATACCTGAGCCAGGAATGAGGGAGCCTGGGCCCCCAAGGCTCCACATAGCTATGCCCCTGGCTTAAACAGAATAAACAACCTGTAGTCCTGTGTTCTAAGGTACAGAAAATTCTGCAAATGGTGTCTTCTGTGCTAAATCCCAACGTAGTGCACAATGATTGCAATAAAGCACACTCTTTCAGCATCTCAAGAGTAATTTGATAAAGTCATGCCTAGTTAACACTTTCTTTTATAGAATAGTCTCCTACTAGGGGCCCTATTATAGAATTGCCCCATTAGTACACAAAACACCCTCCAATGGTGCACATTTGCAAATAGTAAAATTTTGTGTTTTATTTTATTTATCTATAAATATTCTATAAAAGATTTGTATCCTTTATAGAATAGTGCTAAGCTCATAAACAATGCCTACATTTAGGTGACAGTAATTACACCTGCTGAAAGCAGGTGCCGATTGAGTCTATTTTATAACAATGTGAATAAATTCTGGGAACACCCCTAGAACGCCCCCTGAAATGCCCATGTCCACACCCTTTTGAAATTACGTGCTAAAGGAGTTTCGCATACAGCGTTATCATAGGAGCCAACTTTTCAAAATGATTGGGGGTGCTAAATCCAATGAAACCTACCCCTCCCTAGACACAGTCGAAGAGTTTGCTCAATATTGGGGGTGCTCAAGCACACACAACACCCACAGAGCTGGCTCCTATGAGCGTTATAGAATACAGTGTGTGCATAATTCCCAATTAATGCCAATTAACACCAATAATTGGTTAACAGCCAGTTATTGGAGATAATTGGCTCATTGATCAATTAAGTGGCACATACAAATCAGCTATATGTGCTAATTTGCTCGCACAACTTTACTTGCCATATATAGAATCCAGGAGATAATAGCTAATGTTTGCAAACAATTTCTGAACACAGCTCTTTTTCATTAAATACAATAATAGTGTACAAAATTCATAATTTATAGTTTACTAGCCGTTAAGCCCATTAAAACGGGCGAGATTTCCAGCTACCCTCCTCGCCGCCGCTCCCTCCCCCCTCAGTGCCGGGCCCCCTGCATTGACCTGACAGCGCCTCTCACCTCTGTATATGGCATGCAAATTTACACATGCAAAATTGCATGCTATCCTGAGATGCATGCATAACTAAATTGGCTAATGAGCCAATTAGCACTAATAATTGGGTGCTAAAAATCAATTATTGCCATTAATTAGCAACGATTTGGATTTGCATGTGCATCCTGCTATGCATTATTCTATAAAGATCCGCATGCAAATCTTATAGCGTGCAACTCAAAGGGGGCGAGGCGTAAATCCCGATGCCCAAAGTTTGACGTGGAAATCGACTCTAAGTGCTATTCTATAGAATAGTTCTCCGTGCAGATTTTTTTGGTGCCATTTTTTCAGTATCATGTACTAAATCTAGTCCAAAATGCTCAAATGTTAGTTTTGTCAAACATTTCAGGGGTGTTTCCCATATTTTTGAATGAGGTGCCCCCAGCAAAACTACTTACATTTTTAGTACACCCTGCTTCTATGAAAGGGGAAAAGAAGACAGATGGAAAGCAAAATACATGAAAATAGGAAAACTGCAATGGCTTCTGTATGATCAGTTAACTAACATTTCTATACAGTAATTATGTTCCTGATCCATTAATGACTGTCTGCTGGGGCAGGACAAGGTGCAAGAATGTAAGCAGAAAAGCTTAATGTATGTTTCATTTGAATGTACAGTGAGCATGTGCCAGTGAAAGGGGGAATTTTGTCTCTACACAGACGGATGGACGTGACCCGATGGAGTGTTTCTTTTTTTTTTCCTATTGTTTTGTTTTATGTTGTAAGGATTAAGTAACATTGTTAGGTGATGGGGAGGGGTGGGCAAGCTCTCTCTTTGTTTAAGATCATACATCAAAGTAATCAGAACAAAAAAAAGTAATTTAGTTTCAAGACTACACCACAATTTATTCAGTAACAAAGTTTGTTATTTTCTGATGAATATTTTTTAATGCATGGGAGTAAACTCCTTCCCCAGTTCTTGTAAGCAGCAGATCTTGCTCTATCCCAGAAACAATGGAGAACTAGGGATGGGCATCCCTCTAGCAATGAAAGTGGATTGAGCTGCCCTAAAGATCAATGCTATTTAACATGGCTTATTTTTTAGGCAATTTTTCACTTGTACTCCCTGTTATTCAATAAATTCTACAAGTACATATCATTTTTATAATTTAATATAGAAATACAAATATAACATATAACATATATCACCCCGTAGTGCACACAGTTTTTCTGGAACTTCTTTGCCAATATCGGTCATATATATTCTCTTACCGTTATTCTAACTTAAAGTAAGTCGATACTATCTTTCAAAACAACCTGATATTCTAAAAAAAACTGCACCAGCTGTAGGCCTAATTCTATACATACTGTAGACCACCGTGCCATCATGTATTCCAAAAGGCATGATTCGGGGCAAGCCAGCACAAAAGTTATACACAGAGCAGTGAAATTCAGCTGCTCTTGTACATAACCTACATACATAAGTTAGGCCTGTGCAATAGCAGAGATTTCTTTTTGTCCTGTTCTGCTTTTTAACTTATATCCCAATGCAGCATGGTATTTGCAGTCTCTAATTCAGTCCTTAGAAATCAGTGCATCGGATGAATCCAAACAGGTTTATTATAAATCCAAGACTGTCCTAAAGCTCCTTCCTGGCACTGGGTACTTGTCAGGTCTGCAAACAGGCTGGCAGCTGGGATATATGCTTGCCGGTGCAGATTTTTATAACTGAACAGACTGGTTGGGTCAAGGTCTTTATATGCTATCATTGTACACCGCCTTGAGTGAATTCCTTCAAAAAGGCGGTAAATAAATCCTAATAAATAAATAAAATCTACTATATTTATTATGCTACATTAAGTCAAGAGTGTGGTTCCTTATAGACAGAGCTGAACTGTCAAGTGATAAATTATGAAACGAGAACTTTTTATAGTTACTAGCGATAGCTCTTCTTCGCAGTGCTTTGTACTTTACATATTCGACATACCATAAACTGGTGGCTGTATCTCTCGTACTCTTCTTCATTACGACTATATGATGCCAGTATAAACAGTAATAAGCACATCAAAACTAAATTAAACATCACTGCAGTTTATCTGGCTTATTGTATTTACTAGATTATTTTTCATAACAAGCAAGTCAAAGCAATTTACAAATTATGTATAAATAGAAGCAAAACAGAACTCCATTGACCGACAGGAAAGAATAGAGGAAAGCAGTCAAAAGAAAGCCTCTCAGAAGACATAGGTACGATCAGTGGCGTTCCTAGGGGGAGGCGGTGGGGGTGGTCTGCCCCGGGTGCACGCCGCTGGGGGGGTGCCGCGCGCGCCTGTCATCCATTGGTCCATGCTTCTTCTCTGCCCCGGAACAGGTTACTTCCTGTTCCGGGGCAGAGAAGAAGCATGGCCCAACGGAGGGCAGGCACGCATGGCACCCCCCCCCCCCCAGTGGCATGCACCCGGCGGGGGGGTTCCTTCGCGGGGGTGTCCTTTCGCCGGGGGGGGTCCGCGCTGCATCGGGGGGGCGCTGCACCATCGGTGATCCGCTCAGGGTGCCAGCCCCCCTAGGAACACCACTGGGTACGATCCACAGGCATGCATCTATCCACCTTCCCAGCAGGGATGTACCATACACCATTACTATAGCAGCCTCATTTGTCAAACGACAGCAAAAACAAGCAAGTTCTAAGAGCCACCCTGAATTTGCTTAGTTCTAAACGGAGAAAAAGAGGCAACATATTCCATAAATTGGGGGCAATGAAGGAAAAGTAGATTCAAAGCGTGCATACAGGGGGTAATTAATAGACACGGTTCATGAATGGAGCGGAGCACTTAATGAGGAGTGTGGGGGATGATCAAGGAGAACTTTATGGGTCAAAGCCAAGGTATTGAATTCAATTCTGAACTGGAGAGAAATAGTAGTGGAGTTTACCTGGTCATATTTCCACGCATGCTACAGGACTTTGATGGCTTGTTTTGAATTATTTACTAAGATTTAGCAACTGTCTTTGTGAAAAGATTCACCTGAAGCAGTGTACAACAGGTATAGCTTGACATAGACAACTTACATTGTAATAATAGCATAACAACAGTAAAATAGACAATTAGAACTGTAAGGTGAACTTGGAAATAGGCAAATTAAATCTTAGCAGTAGCAATAATTTGATATAGTATAATCAAACGCTTTTCATCAATGATTCATAAATCATATAATTTATTCCAATTAACTTGTATAGCTAAAATCATTCTCAAAACTCAATGAATTTAAAAACGCAGTGGATTTCCCTTGTCTTGCATGGTGTTCAGTTGTGTTCTTAATCTGTTGAACTCCAGCATTTAGGGCCCCTTTTACCAAGCTGCGGCAAAAGGGGGCCTGCGCTGGCATCAGCATGTGTTCTTGTTGTGCGCCGAGGCCCCCTTTTACCGCAGTTAGTAAAAGGTAGGTCTTTCTTTTTTTTAAAGAAATGGCCGTACGGCAAGTGAAGCACTTGCCGCGTGGCCATTTCGGGGGGAGTCCTTACCACCACCCATGGAGGTGGTGGTAAGGGCTCCAGTGCTAACCCAGCGGTAACTGGGCAGCGCATGGCGCTGCCCGATTACCACTGGGTACACACCAGCACTACAAAAATAAATATATTTTTGTGGTGCCGGATATGACGGTGTGCTGGTGGTAGGAACTACCACCGGGCTGCTGCGGTAGCCCGGCGGTACTTCCTTTTTAGCGAGTGGTAAGCCCACATTGGACTTACCACCATTTTGTAAAGGGGGCCTTAATTGTGGACTTAATCCATTCAACTCCAAACGCAACTGTACATTTTAAATTCCACACTGCCAATAATAGACACTGTTTCACCTCTATTAGCTGCCTCAGGGTTTTAAAATTCTTTCTTCATTACATGGGGCTGATACAGAAAGCCACTGCCAGCTCAGCCACACAGATACCATTTGGTATACATACACAAGCAATGCACTAATGGGGTCGAACATGATTTTAACTCTTGCAGCACATTGTTCAAATGAATCCATGAGGCCATTAAGTATGCTGCAGCAATGCAGGGAGTAAACAGTGATCTCAGGCACATGGTTACTTCCTGAATTTTTACATAAGGTCCAGGGCAGCGTAGCCCAATCTGACCTCCCTGGCCCATTAGCTTTCTGCACCGGCACCCTCCCTCCTGACAAACTACTTTCCCTGGTGTCTAGTGGTACACCTACCCTGCCAACCTGACCCCCCTGCGTCCCAGCTTAAAAATAAAGAATAATTTCTGGCGTCTAGTCACACTTCTCTCTCACCAAATCCCTCCTCAGGTTGTACCTTAAAGGAGGCAGGAGATATGCCCATTCACTCTTGCCTCTGGCACGCCATCTTGGAAAATGGCAGCACCCAGCCTGAAGCATCCTGGGATATAACCGGGAGATATTCCCTTATATGGCAGATTGACTCCACCCAGTGCATCCCAAGATGCACCAGACAGGGCTGGATGTTACCATTTTTCAAAATGGTAGTGCCAGAGGCAGGAGCAAATGGATATCGGACCTGTCTCCTTTAAAGTACAACCTGGAAAGGGGTGGAGTGGATGGGGGATGCCACTAGACTAGAGGACGACCAAAATAGCTTTTTTCAGTTTCAGCCAAAACCGAAACTGCCACCAAAACTGTCTGAAAGATTTCAGCTGAAACTGAAACTGTAGCCAAAACTCATCACATGGTTTCAGCCGAAGCCAAAACTGAAAACCTAAATTTGTTTATGTGATTGCAAACCAATGTGGGCCACTGAGGGTTGTCAGAACTTGCAGTCTGTATCCCTCTCCTAAGCCCACAGTATCCAACCAGAATATAATAATTTAAATAATGAAAGATTGTATTTTATATCCCAGCTAAATAGCATCCACACACATGGATTGCAGTAAATGAAAACTGAAACTAAAAGCTATGAGGTCTCATGTTGCTGCGGCACGTAGGTCTGCGCAACAGATGTGGGAACTGGATTTAAATGATACCTTGTCTGATACTCAGTGGTCTCGTATTTGGTCAAATGGTCCAAGGGCTTCTTTGTCAGCTGCCATAACACAATCCCTTTTCTTTATGTATCACAGGGCCCTTTGGACACCTAGAAAAAGTAAATTGTCTGGGTCTTCTAGGAGTGACTTGTGTTGGTCATGTAAAAGCAAAACTAGAACTCTTGTACATCTATTGTTGGAATGTCCTCATCTTGTAATATTCTGGTCTGATGGTTGGGGAAAATTGAAAGAGATTTTTGGAGTTCATGAATCTTTTTTGCCCAAATATGTCATAAGGAAATCCACTTGCATTTCATTTCTAAATTCTGAAAATGATAAGTTATTGTTTGACTTCTTGGTCTCCGTTGCATTGAAACTGGTCATTTCGCACTGGAAAGACAATTCCCAAGTAAATGTGGTGGTGTGTTGGAACTGGATTTTGCTATACAAAAAATATGAGCAGTCAGCAGCACTTTCCATTTTTGGTCCTAAAACTGATCTTCAAAAATGGAAATCTTTAGACCTTTTTCTTTCAATTGCGGACTAATGTCAGGATTTGAACTCAGCTTTATTGTGTATTTTATTTTGTTGTGTTACCTTTTTGAATTGGATGTATATTTTAAATCTAATTAAAAAAAAAGAAAAGAAAAGCCATGGTGCTTTTACAGTAGCTGACTATGCACAGCACTCAGAGTGCCAACTGATGTCATAACTCCATAGAAAGACTAATTCCTAAGGAGCTTATGATCCCAAATTTACAGACTTAAATTCCTGCTAAAATTTTTTATCAAAAGTATTTGTTTGGAGCACTCTATTTACGATATAAATTATCGTGCAAGATCATAACTGCATTACTTTCAATCGAAGGACAAAAAAAAATACAGAGTAGCCCTCCCCCGAAGACTGCCCCAACTACACATCTAGACCAACAGGGATTGTAAAATAGGCTGGAGAGGGGTCTACAGGTATGGGGGAGACACTCGGGTGGAGGGTTGGGAGGAGGTGAAGCAAAAAGGACAAAGCACAAATTTTTTGCTTCCACCAAAAATGCATGGTCGGTTTTGGCTGAAACAAAAAACAGGGCCAAAAATTAAAACGATCTTTTGGCCGAAGGCAAAACCAGGCAGAAAAAGGATTTGGGGCCAGTTTCTGCATCATAACTGAAACCAAAACTGAAATTCAGCCAGCCTCCATACTAGGCACAGGGATTTTTTTTATAGTGTGGGGGGGTGACTTAGGCACCAGGGAACATTTTTCATTAAGCCAGGAATTACCACCTGGCTCACACTTTAGCCAGGTGATAGTGCCGATTTGGCGTGCACTGTACGTGCGTAGGCCTTCCTGTACCTTTGTAAAAGGGCCTTCAGTTTATTGACTTGTTAAATATGGCTTAGAGTGCAGGAAGGTCCCACATTAAAATGCGCTAAACCCATTTTTTTACGCATTTTAGTAAAAGGGCCTCATTGTTAGTAAAGAATAGATTAATTAATCTATTAGGATTTTTTGCCACTTTTTAAAATAAATATGCTGAGATGTCCTGCGGTAAAAGCACAATGTCCGTACATATACTACATTCTAAAAAGGTTTTCTTTTTTTTGTATCTGGGGGCAGAGAGTGGATGTGACAGCATGAATCAGGTGGCGGAGCATAATCGAACGGGGTGCCCAAGTTTACCTGAGGGCGTCCTCGCAGGACGTCCCAGCGAAGGGGCGGGGAAACCCGTATTATCGAAACAAGATGGGCAGCCATCTTTTGTTTCGATAACACGGTCGGGGACGCCCAAATCGCAAAATTTAGGTCGACCTTAGAGATAGTCGTCCTTAGAGATGGTTGTCCCCAATTTTTGCCGATAATGGAAACCGAGGGCGCCCATCTGAGAAATGACCAAATCCAAGCCCTTTGGTCGTGGGAGGAGTCAGCATTCATAGTGCACTGGACCCTCTGACATGACAAGACACCAGCCATGCACCCTAGGGGGCACTGCAGTGGACTTCATAAATTGCTCCCAGGTGCATAGCTCCCTTACCTTGTGTGCTGAGCCCCCCCAAAAACAAACAAACCCCCAAAACCCACTCCCCACAACTGTACACCACTACCATAGCCCTTATGGGTGAAGGGGGCACCTACATGTGGGTACAGTGGGTTTGTGGTGGGTTTTGAAGGGCTCACATTTACCACCACAAGTGTAACAGGTAGGGGGGTAATGGGCCTGGGTCCACCTACCTGAAGTGCACTGCACCCACTAAAACTGCTCCAGGGACCTGCATACTGCTGTCATGGAGCTGGGTATGATATTTGAGGCTGGCATAGAGGCTGGGAAAAATATTTTTAAAAAAGTTTTTGAGGGTGGGAGGGGGTTAGTGACCATTGGGGGAGTAAGGGGAGATCATCCCTGATTCCCTCCGGTGGTCATCTGGTCATTTAGGGCACATTTTTGTGGCTTGGTCATAAGAAAAATAGGACCAGGTAAAGTCGTCCAAGTAACATAGTAAATGTCAGCAGATAAAGACTTGTATGGTCCATCCAGTCTGCCCAACAAGATAAACTCATTTTAAATAGTTCATCAGGGATGCCCTTCTTTTTTCCATTATCGGTCGAGGACGCCCATGTGTTAGGCACACCCCAGTCCCGCTTTCGCTACACCTCTGACATGCCCCCGTGAACTTTGGTCATCCCCGCAACGTAAAACAGTTGAGGACACCCAAAATCGGCTTTCCATTATGCCAATTTGGGCCACCCTGTGAGAAGGACGCCCATCTTGCGATTTGTGTTGAAAGATGGGTGCCCTTCTCTTTCGAAAATAAGCCTGATAGTCTAATAATGCCACCTCTAGAATGAATCATCCCAGATCTCAGGACATTTTTCCTGTACAGTAACTGAATATGCCAAAAAGGGAATTTTGACAAGTACTTTGTGCAGATGTGGCCTGTGAGCCACAGAGCAGCCTCATGTAAGCAGCCTAAGGGTCCTATTTTCACAAAGCAGCTTTGCTTGCATAGGCCTGGTTCAAAATAGAAATAGGAGGCTGAATGAAATAAGGCTATTGAGTGAAGTATTACATCACATGCTCATTGTGTGCCACAAAGGTAAATTTAGGTAGAGCTTTGTGTGTTTTCAGAGTAAGTGTGCAAAGCTAAGCTTCTGAATAGGTATTATGTCCTATCAAGGACACATTGTTAGAAGATCTTATACTTAACAATGCCTCATTGTGCAGGCAACAAAGATCAGGGCATAAATTACCAGTTTTCCAAACTCCTCATCATTTTCTATGTTCCTCAGTGCTGTACAGAGTGGGATATTCCTGCAGCAGTCCTACCTGTAGGTTCACCTGTCACCCAGCTATGGAGGGTTTGCTATATGGAGAGCTCCAGTAAGAAGAAGAAGAAATGACTGATCCGACTTCTCCAGCCCATGGATTTTACTCTGACACCTGGCTCTGAAAAGATGGACTGAAATGGAAAGAACCATAGAATATTAAAGATCTGATGCTCCTGGCAAATATCTGGGGAGTTACAAAAATAACTTGCTGCCATGGATGGGACAAGACTTCTTGAAATATCACTCTCTTAGTAGTTTCAACTGGTTTCCATCAAAGGGTTTCTGCTTTGCAGCTTTCACACTGTAGAAGGCTTCACCAAAGAAGGTGATCTGGTTTTATTGTAGGTGTTTTGCATGCATGTTTCTTTGTTCTCAGTTTGGAAGGATGCAAAAGGCAGGATGTGATGGAAGGTACTAGCATTTCTGTGTAAGTCAGTGAGAATATACTGAATGCTTCTGAAATGATATGAAAAAAAAAAGTAGCAGCTTCCCCTAACCTACTAGTTGGGGTGCATGGCTCTTCCTATTCTGAAGTGCCCTGTTGGGCGATTCAAAAGCCAGCAGGATATTATATGGCAACAAGCGAGTTTCTCATTTCCAGGTTTCTGGCTGCCCCCCCCCCCCCCAATCCATGTTTAACACAAATATGCATATTCTAATTTCAGAAACATTCCAGGATCATCCTGAAGCCTTCTACTGACCAAATAAACCCAGAAAAGAAGGGCAGGGGGTAGGTGTCTTTGTTTTATCCTTTTGATGGTATTAGGAATGAATACTTTCCTGAAAGTTTGCATCCCTATCTGTCAAACAGCACACAAATAAATATGCACTCATGTATATGCACACAATGGAAGTGATACAGCCAGGGCTGCAAACAATGATTTTTTTTTAAACCTTTTAAACATTTTTTTTACCTAATCACTTGATCAATGTAAATGAATTTTCTAATCTGGGGTTACAGAGACATTGTTTTAGTTAATATGTGAGAGCAAGGGTGAGGGGGCTGTCTTTATTTCTCAGTTTTTGTTGGGTTATCTAGGCAGTAGTTAGTTTAAGCAGGCTGCCTAAGCTTGATGAAGTATTGTGCTGGCACTCCAGGTAGTGGCTCCACAGTAGACACCTGGCACTTACAGACCATGTCACTGTGAACCAATCAGGTGATTACCTCCCCCCCCCCTTTCATGAAAGTGAAGGAACAGGTATCTCAGTCTTTGTGTGCTTATATGGAGCTCACCTTCACTGCCTCCCATGGTAGATGTCCCACCAGCAGGACTTCTGGTCTGGCTGAAAACTACACCTTCACCCTGCAGGTGAATGTAAACAGGCCTTTCATGTCTTTGCCTTTGCTAATGAGCAGAGATGATTAAAACACAATGAGGTCTTTGCCACTCTCCAGGCTCAAGCTTTTCTCCATTACCAGGAGCTTTCATAGTACTCACAAGCTTTGCTTTTCCCCTCTACCCCTACCCAAGTTGTGTTAGCAAAGGACTGCTGTAAATGTATTGGTAGCAGACCCAGCAGGATTAAGTAATTGATGGGCTGACGCTCAAAACCTAACGTTGGCGCTAGGGGCAATTAGCACTGGTGTTAGTGAGCGCAGAATGCTCAGAGGCCTCTAGCGCAAGGGATAGGGTTACCATATTTGCGGAGACAAAAAAGAGGAAGCAAAAAATAAAATGCTGCCCCGCCCCACCCACAGCCTCCGCCTCACTGTGCCATGCGGCACAGTCACCTTCTTGACCCCCCAAGAAAGCCAAATACTTTAAGCAGTGAAAATACTGGTAAAAGTAACAAAAATGCATTTTCTTCTGTACTCTGCAAAATAGAAAAGTTGTATATTTCCAAAAAAAGCAAACATTGATGAGCAGCATATCCCTCTTTCCTTTCCCTCCAATCCATTAGAAGTATATCCCCCATCTCTTCTCCTCTCCATCCCCTTCTATCCATGTGCTGTATTTCTCCCTTTTCCCTCCCCCCCCCCCCATATAAGTCCCTCTCACTAATCTTTTCCACTCCCCATCCCTGCACTCACACTCCATCCACCTTTTTACAGCCCCCTCACTCCACCCACCCACATGACTCCATCCATCCATCCACCCACCTCCTCGCCCCTTGAAGTCTCGGCAGCCATTTTGAAGAAGTGGCGGCAGCGGGCAGGTCATCAGCAGAGGGCAGGAAAGAGTGGGGTTCATTTCTGCCCTAAAGAGGCCACTACACCACCAGGGCACATTAAGGTACCTTTGGGGAGGGCACCCTGAAGGTCGGAGGAGGGAAGGCTAGCCCAGCTGCCTGCCAGCCAGCCAGCTCGCCAGCCCACTCACCAGGCCGCTCAGAAATCTGGACAAACGGGCAGGCTGAAAAAAAGCGCCCGAACCCCTGACGGTCCCCTGAAAAGGAAGACATGTCTGGGGAAATCCGGACATATGATAATCCTAGCAGGAGACAATGTGCACACCAAAGATTAGTAAAAATAACATGTAAATGGAGTCAAACTGAGATTAATGAGGACATTTCCTATTCCCTCCCAATGCTCGGAGAACAGCACATAAAACAAAGCCGCTCTTACCGCTGAAAGCCTAATGCCAGCTCAGAGCACACATTGGGGTGTTAAAGAGAGGATTTCCCATGATTTTCTCTTTAAAGCTGGCAGTTTTTATTTAAATTGAAAGCAGAAAGAAGCCCAAGCAAGCCTCTAAGCAGTTGTAGTGAGAGACACCTGTATGCGAGTCAGAGCAAACCCGAAAGTGAAATCACACATTGGCGCCCATTTTCTGCGCTTAACTATAAGCTTTTGAGATGCAAAGAATGTTGAAAAGCTTATATTTAAAGCGTAGAACGGCACCAATGTGTGCTTTGCTTCCTGGTTTGCCTGACGCATGCCTACAAGAGTGGTGCTTATTGCAAAACTCTTGTGCGTATGTACCAGGCATATTCTTCCCCCTTGCTTTCAGTCAAACAGCGCACATATTTGCATTTTTTTACAGTTGAGCATTGGTGAGCTACTTTTCTGCACTTCTCCCACGGTATTGATCAGGCACCGTTCCAGATAGCACCAAGCTCTGAGCATTGGCCCATCAGTGAGCTGCTGATTATTGGTTGGGCTGTACATTGGTGATATCAGAATCCTGTATCCATCAGGGGTAATGTTATAACTGAGTGCATTTATAAATGTTACACACACACTTTCCCCTGGGCAGGTAGTGGCAAACTTTCAAAATGAAAGTATGCCTGTGTTTCCATTTTGAAATTTACCCCAAGGAATTGATGTGCTCACATTTACACTTGCACTTTACCAGGCACAAAATTTGTGCACATTTGTGCGTGTTTTCCAGTGTATGTGCATAAATGCTAGTTCCTTCTCAGCCAAGCCCCAGACCAATCTCCGCTCAGTTTGGGTATCAAACATATAAATGACAAGTGACCGACTCACCCACAAATGGGCAGTAGAGACTTCCCTCTCTGTCCTGCCCTCGCGTCAAGACGTTATGACATCAGAGGGCGGAACAGAGAGGGAAACGGACGCTGCTGCTGGAGCGGAGCCTGGAAATGAAGGAACATCGCCGGCGCACCAACCTCCACCCCCCATCCCCGACATCGTTGCCGCTGCCGCTCCCGCACCCCTCCGTATCGGGCTCCGTGCACTGACATGACAGCGCCTCTCAGTGTAGGGGGCCCGGCACGGAGGGGGGAGGGAGCGGCAGCGGTGACAACATTGGGGATGGGTGGAGGGCAGGGGGGAGAGAGGAGGGTTGCTGGATATGTGGGGAGAGCAGGGGAGAGAGGAGGGTCGTGGACCGGGTGAGGCCAGGGGAGAGGAGGGCTGCAGTACATGGGAGAGAGGGCAGGGGAGACAGCAGGGTTGCTGGACATGGATGGATGGAGGTGAGAAATATTACATTTTTGCAAAACACAAATCTCGCCCGTTTTAACGGGCTTAACGGCTAGTAGTTATATATATGGAGACTGTATGCACACAACTTCACACACAAAAATAGTTTCTATCACTGCCTTCTTAAATGTAAAGAAGTAAGCCTTTTAAAGAATTGATGCTTTCTTTCATACTATGACTCTTTTTCCTTTGATCTGTGGAAATGAAGGTACAAATTCTTTGCTATGATTAACTTCCAAGTGACTTAATTGTCAAGGCCTATATACAAAGAAATTATTAAAGGGAGGCAGTTTTGAGAACAGCCCATAGTACAAAAAAAAGCCCTACCTGAATCCTGAAGGAGATTTTCACTCTGCAGACTTAATTTGCTGTATTCAAGAGGTCTTTTGGGAGAGTTGGATGCAATTTAGATAGGTAAAAAGTTTATTTACAGGTGTAAAGGGCCATAAAAGTATACCTAATGATTATAGAAAAGCCACTGTTTAAAATGATGTATATGTTTATTGCACGCACAGATTTAAAGGATGAGAGGCTTAGGCAAACTGTAAAAGTATACATTTCTTTCCCAGTTTACAATGGAAATACTCACACACTTCAAAAGATTTCCCCCCATCAGCAGTTACACCTGCTCTGAGTCACGCATATCTCTCAGCTAACTGCTTGTTTGAAACTGGGATCTGGTGGTGTGATTGATGGGAAAACTGAGCACACCTTCGCATTTAGCGAGCCTTTCGTAAAATGGCAAATCATGAACACCATGACTTAGACGTTCCTTTACCAACCTAGGGGCCCTGTTTACTAATGTGCTCTAACATTTTTAGTGCACACTAAAAATTAGCACACACTAACACAGTGGCGATCCTAGGTCGGCTGCCACCCGGGGCAGATCGCCGATGCAACTCCCCCCCCCCCCCCCCCCCGGGTACAACACGACACACACACCCCCAGCGCACCAACCCCCCCCCCCCCCTCGGGTGCATTCTCGGCTGCTGGGAGCAGCCGCACAGCTCTCGGCTCCTCTGGCTCTCTGCTCCCTCTGCCCCGGAACAGGAAGTAACCTTCCGGGGCAGAGGGAGCAGGGAAACAGCGGAGCCGACAGGTGTGCGGCTGCTCTCTGCACCCCTCCAGCGGTGTGCATCCAGGGCGGAGCGCCCCCACCGCTTAGTTGATATCCCAGCTCGTAAAACTATGCACCTCTATTTACACCAATGAAAACTTGGTGTAAATTCCTGCACATAGATTTACGCACACTGGGCCATATTCTATAACTGAGTGTAAATTTTGGAACGCCCACGAAATACCCACTTCCCCGCCCATAGCCATGCCCCTTTTTCATTTGCGCACATTAGAATTTAGGCACAGTTCATTAAAGAATACACTTAGCAAGTTGTGCACATATGTTGCCAATTAGTGCTCGCTATTGCTTGTTAGGTACTGTTATCAGTGCTGATTATCTTGTTAAGACAATTAAGTTACACATGTTAGGACAATTAACACCAACTTTAGCCAATAATTGGTTATTAAAGGCAATTAGCATCTAATCATTTAATTAAGTTACATGCACAACTGACCTAATTCTATAACTTGCAAATACAGCTTTGTGCACTAAGGACTGGAAGAGTGGCCTAGTGGTTAGCGTGGTGGACTTTGGTCCTGGGGAACTGGGTTCAATTCACACTACAGGGACAGGCAGCTCCTTGTGACTCTGGGCAAGTCACTTAACCCTCTACTGCCCCAGGTACAAATAAGTACCTGTATATAATATGTAAGCCACATTGAACCTGCTATGAGTGGGAAAGCACGGGGTACAAATGTAATTTAAAAAAAGGGTCAGAATCTGTATATGGTGCCAAAAAAAAATCACCACCAATCAAAAAGCACTATTCTATAAGAAGTGCTTAAATTTAGATGCAGTTTATAGAATAGCGCTTACGCCCAGGAATCATACGTAACTTTAGGTGCGGTCACGTTCACCAATTGAAATGTGGTGGAATTGTACATGCCTAAATTAGCTGCGTACCCCCGGTATTCTAGAACAACATGCATTAATTTTAGAAAAGTCCCTGTTCCACCCATGCCCCTTCCATTTCCGTGCCCTCTTTTTCAGATCACATGTAAATGTTAGGTGCAGATCCTATGCCTACATTTACGCACATAAATGCCAATTAAATCTAATTAGTGCCAATAATTGCTTATTAAAAAGCTAATTATTGTTGCTAATTAGCTTGTTATTCAATTAAATTGGGCACATGCTCAAATTTGCACATGCAGTTTTTGGCGACTAGAGAGTAAGTATGAAGTTGGATGCGCAAATTTATGGAATGAGGGGGCAAAAGTCTTTCTAGATCTATAGCATGTAAGGGCCTGCACATCTGTGTGGGGGCACTGTTCCCTAAAGCTGAGTGGGAGTCCTCCACCTACAATCCTATCAGTGGATGGTGCTGATTCAGTATCACATTTTCCAATAATGATGGACAGGCAAGTTCTGCAGGACTCCAGAGAACCTGCATGTCTTTAGTGATTGAAAACATAATATTGAAACACCATCAGCAATGCAGTTGGAGGAATCCTGCTCAGCTTAGAGGCAACAGTGTGTGTGTGTGGAGGGGGAGGGGGGATTAATTTTATAACCAATTTTCCACATGTAAAGCATGGGTCTTTAAAAATTGCATGGCTGAATACATTTAGCTCATGTCTTTCTCAGCAGTTCGAGGTAGTTACATTCAACTATAAGAAACAAGGCAGAGGGCCGAAGTGCATGGAGCCAATATTAACATTGTGCCTTGCGCCCGTGCCCCCATGCCCCGGCGGTGGAGGTTGTTGCTAAGCGACGGGGAAGTCTGGCGGCCGTAAAGCAGCTTTCGTGCCAAAGCCAGGCTCCTGATAGGATAGGACGGATGCGAAGCAGGGGCTTCAAAGCCCCAAGTCAGGAAATTATCCCTCTTGCCCACGAGGGCAGGAAGCAGAGCTACCTTCTCTGACATAATGGACGAATTTGGTAATAACTGCAGGGCCCGGACCCTCCTAGCCCGGTGCATGTGGCCATTACCACCATCGTCGCCTACCTGCCCTTCGCATCGCTGCTGTTGCCAGTCATGAGGCGCCGGCCATGACTTTGGTTTCACGTGCAGCAGTTCGCGGTGTCCATAGACCACAACTCTGCCAGGGTACGGAGGATGCAACCATGGGCTACTCGAGTCTCACCTACAGCTCTTTTTTACAGTAGCCACACTCCTACCTGCTCTGCCTAGGCGAGAATGGCGCCTTCTCAGATGTGGCCTCCCGAGAAGGGCTGTGCGGCTGCTGCAGCGGCCCAAGCAGTAAGTGAATTGGTCAGCTCTCCAGAGTGGGGATGAGGAGACACGGGCTTTGAACGCTCCTCCAAACCCAACCCCCCCCCCCCCCCCCCCCAACGCTGCTCAGTAGCGATGAGATTGACTGTACTATTTTTCACATGTAAAGCACGGCTCTTTAAAAATTGCATGGCTGAATACATTTGTGTACTTCAATTTAGCTCATGTCTTTCTCAGCAGTTCAAGGTAGTTACATTAAGCTATAATAGGCATGTTTCCTGTCCCTGCTGGAAGCCTTACAGTCTAAAGAGCTGATGCAAAAAAGTTTGCCTTAGAGCCAAGTGCTGGCTGAGTGCATGGCTTCTAATGGCAATGTAACCCCAAAGTTTGGCTCACTGAAGCAGTATACTAATCATATGCAAATGTGATGCAGACAGAACTTGTGGGCTAATCAGGGAGAGCACCAGATGCAGGCACACAAGATTCTGTGCTCAGGGCAGCTTGTACTGTCTGCATGTCCAAGCAAAAAAAGCAGTAACACACATCTGTGTATGTGTTAGAATGTTATTCCATGCATAAATATCGGCTTCAGAAAAATTTGTGTGCATGATATTTTTCCAGTGCCAATATTTATTTATTAACTTGGAATTACCACCTTTTGGAAGAAATTTATGCACAGAATAACATTCCAGCACAAGTGTAGATACAGGTTTTTTTTTTTCTGCTCAGACCTATACACAGATGTTATGCTTCCAGCAAATAAAAAAAAAAAAGGAAACAAACATTAATCCTTACATACATTGCTGCAGAAGAATAAACTAACCCTTCTAGACCTGCTCAGACCTGGTGTTCCACTTCCTGCAATGGGTTGCCTTAAAGTCTCCTGTGCACTTTTCTGCATCAGGGAAGAACAGCTAATATCCTCATAACCACAGATTTTAATATGCTGTGCACTGATGTCTAACATGAGGTTTTGTGCAGGGTTAGTTTCTGTACAAAACATTTTCTGCTGAATTCTATATATCATGCCTGGCGTTCTGCGCCAGAATCCAAGTGTATTCTATAACATGCATAATTGGCTTAACAAGACAATCAGCATTTCTAACAGCACTTAACAAGCAATAGTGAGCACTAATTGGCAATAATTTGATTTTATGCGCATAACTCACTAAGGGGTCCTTTTACAAAGGCACTCTAGCATTTTTAGCGCATGCTAAAAATAAGCATGTGCTAAATGTTAGAGATGCCCTTATATTTCTATGAATAACTACAAAACCAGGACTGAAGCCACCAAAAATATATTATAATATTATATCAGATTTCAGTGTCACAACTTGCCAAGGATAACATATATAATTTTTTAGAGTACCCTCAGATATAACCCACTTGTTTAATGCAGACAATAAAGCTGCCAATTAGTGGTATAGCACTTCTTTCATCAGGTTACTATTTTGAGATTTTTTGGGGGGGTGTTTTCTTACACAATTTCAAACCAATCACCCAAGTGCTATAAACGTCATTTAAACAACTGGCATAAATAGTTTGTGAACCACTGTGCACTTATCTTAAAGTTGCCACGCTGAAGGTAAATGCAAACTCGAAGTATCCGACAGACGCCTTCCCCTGAAACCGCCCGACTCCGCGGGTTTCAAATACTTTCATCAGGGACAAGGGTTAAGGCCATGATCTCCCTTCTTCTGAATCACGAAAAGACACTGCATCTCTAGCATGTAGTGTGCGCTAATTAATGCGCACTAAAACCGCTAGCTCGCCTTTGTAAAAGACCCCCCCAAGTGTATTCTGCAACACACAGCGCCTAAATTCTAATGCACAGAGCCAAAAAGGGGTATGGTTATGGGCGAGGAAAATGGGTGTTTCATGGGCTTTACAAAATGTACACACACTGTTATAGCATAAGCCCCTCTGCACCTAAATCTATGCGCCAGTTTTTACGCCATGTTTCCATCGGTGTAAATGGAGGGGCGTAGTTTTAGGTGCTAGGATAGCAATTAAGCGTATTCTATATACCACCTAAATATGGATGCCCCTTATAGAATACACTGAGGTGGAAATGTTTTCTGCGTGGTTTTTCTAGGCACCATTGTGCATAGGTATTCCTGGAGAAGTAGTCTGGGCGAAGCTGGGACAGCTTTGTGATGTATGCAGGTAAGAGTGAATTTACAAGCTATTGGAGCTGGTTCTGAGACCCTACTTTGTCATACAGATCACTTACAAATGTCTTTCAAGCACTGGTCTATTCACATCCTGCTCTTTATAACATGTTGTTCGGATTTCTGGATGTTGTACTAAAGCCATTACAGATTGCACAAAATGCAGCCGTTCAAATATTACCTGGTTCTTTCCCATTATACACCTGTATTGCCCTTACTAAAATCTTTACAGTTGGCATCATACACCTTCCATATTAAATTTAAGATTCTCAGACCGGTTCATAACATTCTAACGAACCTCCTGTCGATATTGCAGGATTATTGAAAATTGTGTTGTATTGTATAGTATACCCAAAGTTTTGAGATTAGAGATCAAGTGTTTACTAGATGCACCATCTTCTCAGCTGAGATTATGTGAAACTCAGGAGCAAGTATTTTCAATTGCAGCACCCATACATGCTGTTTTTTTCTATCTGAAAGTTACAGCATGCATAGTAATTGATTATTGTGCCATATATCTTGTCACAGGTTCTGTTGAATGATGAGGCATTATTTAATTGCTCTGCTTTTGTAAAAGTAATACTGTTTATATCATTTTTTATTTTTATTTTATTTTATATTATTTTTATTTTCCATTGTTTCATTGTACATTTATTTTTATCATTTATGCAAATTATGTATGTACTGTCACTAGCTACTAGAAATAGTGGGTTACAAATATCCTCTCCTACCATAGCTGAGATAATATTTAACCATCTCTCTGACATCATGTGCAACTTTTTTAAATCAGTCACCTACTTTTTAACTCTTCTTACTCTCTTACCTATCTATAAGTTCCATCTTTGCTTTACCCTTCACTATCCATTAAAATGTCCTATTACATATTGTGTTGACATTGTAAGTAGTATACCATGACATACTTTTTATTGTTATTTGAATATTTTTACTGCTGTAATTGTCTATTGCTCATGTTTGATCTATTCTTACTGTTCACCGCCTTGAGTGAATTCCTTCAAAAAGGCGGCAAATAAATCCTAATAAATAAAGGCACATAGGTATTTATGGTGCCATTATAAAATAACAGATCAAAATAACTTCTAAAAAGAATATGAAATATCAGAACCATCCATTCCAATCACACACCTACTCAGAGCTTTTTTTCATTTCCAGTCTCTATTTTAGATGTATGTACTTTAAAATGTCAATGGGACCTTTATAGAATTGGCATAAAAGGGGTTCTTCTTTGGACATTTCATATATGAAATTACTTCTTAACTCATTTTGGAAAGCAGGCCCTCTTAGATTTAACAACCTAGAGAAAACTAGTTTGCAGCTTGTGTTACCTCTTATGGAGCAAGAAAAGCAATGAGCATATTCTATATATCACCTATATACTGTATATATATACTATATGTGACTGTCTCTGTGGAAAAGGTGACTAAGGGGGTTAAAGATTAACTTGAGTTATCTGCAGCAGGGCCCTTAAGAATAAAATGGGACCTGCTGCAGATAACTCAAGCTAACCTATAGTAAAAGACCCCCTAAAGTAGCAGATACAATATGTTGAGAATGGCCATTTTTCATGTCATAGGTCCATAAGCAGTCTGCAAAAGTTATCTTTGAACCTTTGTAACTTTTCTAGTTTTTTTCACATAAAAGGACTGTTATATTATAAAATGATCTAACAGAATTCATTAAAACCTCATTTTTTTTTTGGTTCTGGTGACTTTAATCACCTTGTCCCAAAGATGGTCACATAAGAACTTTGGAGACCATGGAGGTCTCTACCAGAAGCGTAGCCAGGTTGTGACGCCAGGGGGAGTGCTGGGTAAGTGCAATGGACTGCCTGCAAAATAGACGCCGGCACTGTTGGAAGTCCATTTCAGGGAGCAGTCGCTCCCTTGGCGCCTCACCTAGCTATGCTTCTGGTCTCTACCTCAGCTGCATACCTCAATGACATCTGTTTGTTCCGAGTAAATATTCCTACATCAATACGTGAATGGAGATGCTTTGCGTGGCCATTACAAGAGGCCCTGGATGCCCCCTGTGAATTTTAGGCTGAGAGATTTAAGTTCCCAAGAAAATAAGCCAAGATAGAGCAGAGCATAAAGCGTGTTACAGATATTAAAATATGAATCATTTTTAGAAAAAAAAAGTAATGCTGTTGAAGTTTTATAGAAGTGTAAAAGCCTCAGTTTGACCCGGACAGACATCCTGATGACTGAGCATTCCAGGTTTCCTGGTTCTCATGGTCTTACATGAATTGATAAGTGCATTGAGCAGAATTTGTGATTTGGTTCTAAAGCACCCAGCATCTTTCCTGAATAAATAAAGATGAATAATTAGGCATTTTCTTCTTCTCCCTTGCAGTAGTGTGTTGATTCACACATGAAGACACTTATCTTTAGAGAAAAAGTGAGAGGGGAAATGTTTTTTCCTGTTCTCAAACAAATCAAACACTTAACACTCCCAACAGCTTCTAAAAATTGGACAAAAAAAAAAGCATTTCTTTAATTTTAAGCATTTAGGACTAGATTCTATATATGGCACTTGAAAAATCAGCAGCAAAATATTTCTGCCTAGGTGTATTCTGTAAACTATGGTTTATAGAAGATGCCTAGCGGCCATGTCTGCGGCTAATTCTAGGCATGTCCATTTATGCCAAGGATTTAGTGCATGCTAATGATTAGCAAATGCTAAATGCTGCACAGCCCATTGTCTACCTATAGGCTGCATGGCACTTAACCCACACTAATTCATTAGTACACACTACTGCATCCATTAGCACACCTTAGTAAAAGGACCCCTAAGTAATTCAAAGCCAAGTACATTCAAGTATGCCAGGTATTTCCCTGTCCTCAGAGGTCTCCTTTTATTCAGCTGTGGCAATCGCGTGTTCTTACTGCAGCTTTAAAATGGGTTACCATGGGAAGCGCTTAGGCATCATGTGGTAATTTTGAGGTCTGGAATTCGTTGCCAGAAAATGTGGTAAAGGTGGTTAGCTTAGTGGGGGTTTAAAAATGTTTGGACGACTTCCTAAAGGAAAGGTCCATAGACCATTATTAAAATGGACTTGGGGAAAATCCACTGCTTATTTCTAGGATACAAAACCAAAAATGGTAGAATATAAGGCAAAAGTGCCAAAAGGTTTCAGAATAGGTTGTTATGGGGAACTCTCATTTGGTCACAGGGGCTACTCTCTTTTCACCTGTAAGGTGTACCCCTATTTAGTGATGATTTTAATCATAGACTGCCCCCAACCTTCCTCTGTGTGTGGTATGAAATTTTTTTTGTTTTTTTTGTTTTTATCTTTTTTGAGAGTCTTTTTAATTTTTATTTTGTTAATTCAATCTTCTTTGTTACTGTTACTCACTGTACTCCAACAGTACTTGACAGGTGCCTGTTTCGCAATTCTTGCTTTGTCAAGGGATAATCTCACACTGGACCTGTGAAAGCAAGACAGAATTACGTTAGCAAACTACGTAAATGTCGCTCTCCCGCTGATAAAATTCAGCTCATGGCTTACAGTCTCACTGCCTCTTCATAAGACTCCTACCATGGAATGAAAAACATGGCGGCAGCGTAAGATAAGCAGCATAAAATGTACTGTACTGTTTTGGGATCTTGTCAGGTACTTATGACCTGGATTGGCCACTGTTGGAAACAGGACGCTGGGCTTGATGGACCTTTGGTCTGTCCCAGTGTGCCAATTCTTATGAACATACGTACTTATGCTACAAAATATTTTTAATTTCTCCGCAGAGAGGACGTGTAAGGGAGTGGAAAGAAGGCATTTCTGCGCTGATCAATTTGTGCAGCTATATTACCGTACGCTGTTTAGCTCAGGATTACTGCGTGAACCCTTACCACCTACAAAGTAGATACCTATAAGTGATCATTGGCCACGCACTAATGACAAAATTCGCTCACAGCCATTAATTGAGAAAGTAGAACATCGTGGCTACACTAAATATAGCCTTACCATATGGGAAAGACCCATGTAAGGGCATGCTAAGACCATCTTTTATTGCAGCTTAGTAAAAAAAAGCCCCTAAGTTTGTACCTGAGGAATGGAGGGTTAAGTGACTTGCATAAGATCACAAGGAGCAGCAGTGGGATTTGAACCTGCCTTCCTTGGTTTTTAGTCTGCTGCTATAACCATACACTACTCCTTCTCTGCAAAACTTTACTAAAGTGTGGAAAAGTTTTGCAGGTACTCTGCATTAGTTGCAGAAATTAGCATCCAGCAGCTGCAAAGCCTATGCAATTACTGATGGAGGAGTGTCCAGCATCTGCTGATGCAGTTAGCGCACAGGACATATATTTATTGCACTCTAAATGGTTGCATCCATACTATCAGCAATACATTAAAGGGCTGCTACTACTAAAAGCAGGAAACTTTCTGCCAGGTCTAGGTCAGCGTTAGAAGGGTTGCTTGAGAGGAGAGGTATCTAGCGGCACCCCTTCTCTGCCTCCAACCTGACCACCCTGGTTTACCGGGCCCAAAAGAGTGTCCTGGTAGTTCAGTATATCCCCCCTCCTCCCAGCTGGGCTAGGCTAGGCCCGGCTCCCCAGTCATTCAGACTGGTGGTCTGCTGGAAGCCCCCCCCCCAGAGCCCCATGCCTTGAGTGAGACGGGAGCAGTGCCCACTCGTTCCTGCATCTCTGGATGCCATCTTCAGGGTGGTGGTGTCCCGCCCGATGTGGTGCATCCCGGGATGCACTGGGTGAGGCCTAATAACCTTATAGTTTTAATGTCCTGCTCTCATGTTTATCCCATTTATTGTATTCATGTTTATATTTGGCCGTTTTTCCTATTGTTATGCTGTTAACAAAATTGTAATTTCTATGTTAAACTGTACCTGCTGTACAACACCTTGGGTGAATGTCTTCATCAAGTGACTAATAAATTCCAATAAATAAATAGACAAAACAAAACACCACCCTGTAGATATATAAATTAAAATCACCCACTTCCCCATATCTCTCCCCACCCACCACCACCAACCTGATATCAGCAGTACAACCTCCCATCCCAGGTAAGTCTAGCAAACTCTCCCCATGGAACTTACTAGAGTCCCTGGGTGCCAGTAAGGGCAGGAGCAAGGGATGGGTTTTTGTATGAAATGACATAGGAAATGTCAACGACATATCCTTTGTCCTTTTATGTCATTACCAACCAAAACTGAGAAGAAAAAGCATGACATTTTGTGGGTTTTTGTTTGCCAATAATAACGCACCACCTGGAAATAGTGACCTTTATTTCAGAAATATTGTGCACTATTTCTCAAACCACTGTGCACACACAAACTAGTGAGCTTGTGTAAACTCAGCACAAGACGGCACCCGCCTTCCATTTAATATACACTGTTTCCAAAGAGTTACAGTATTATCAGATACTGACAAAATGGTAAAATGGCCAAATAAAAACAAACGTTAATACTACAAAAAAATCTGCTGCCTTATAATGACACTCATTGACCTGCCTCTACTGCAGGGTATTTACGTGACAGGAACAATGGCCTCAAAGAGCTTCCAGATCGAAGTTTAATCTGTTGAAGCTAATGCGGGTTCCTTGACCCTGCCTTCATCATTGGCCCAAAAAACCTGATACTGTACTAACTTTCCTGCTGATTAAATTAGTCTCATACAGATTAATTGTGCATCTACACATTCTACACAATCTTTCAAGCACCGCTACTTATCTTTTCAGTAGGTGCTTCTACAGCGTTGCGTACTGTGCTGTGTTCCACTCTCTTTTGTTCATATACCAAGCCGACGGTGGCCAGCGTTTCACACGGCTGCTTCAGGGTCTCGGTTTCGCCTTTCTAAGAATGAACAGCACGACGTCCCAACGCCCAACAAAACTTTTCTGGCTGCCAATCCCTAGCAGAAGCAACTCCTGGAAGGTCCAGCCCCATCAGCAGCTGGGGTTCAAAACTGCAGCTCTGACCCCCCCCCCCCCCCCCCCCCTCTGACGGTAGTCTCAGCAGTGACAGAGAGTGCAATCGTGGGGAGAAGATGAATGAAGCCAATCTCCCCTGTGATGGTTACACTGGAAACTCTCTGGCAGGAGACTGAAAGATTGAACTTCTCTATGGCGAGATCGACCTAGGAAACAGCTAATCTTGTAACTAAAGTTGAGCAACTTTCCCAGTCTCTTCTGTTGAACAGGTACAGCAAACTCAAACAGAGATATTAACTCTTAAGGAAAATATAACAACTGTGATGAAGAATAATCTTAATGTACATCGGAAAATTGAACAAATTGAACACTCTAATAGACCTTTGAATCTTAGGATGTTGAACTTCCCAAAACATGTTGGTGTCTCCCCCCCCCCCCCCCCATTGAACTCAACCCCTTCAAATTCTGAGGTCTTTTTTTTCTCCACATTTTGTAAACATGTTTTGCAGTCATTGAGTGCAAGCTACAACAGTACTCCTTTTGAGCTGAGTATGTTTCTATTTTCAGATTTTGATTTTGATACAGCTCTTTCTTTGATTGTTAATTTGGTACAAGTACAATAACCATATGGCTCAGGAATGCTCACTCTTCACTGTGGTCCCCTGCTCTGTCCTCAGTACTCGGCAGGATGGGCTCTATCAGACTGCATTTGCTTCTCCATCCTTTGACCCACCTTAAGAAGTGTTTGTGTTCTTTGACTATGTGGTGGCGGTGGAGACGGCTTCTATTTCTGTCCTGTCTAGTGTGATTTGCACATTCACCTCATTTCAATAGAACAAAAAAAGTGAAACACACCCAGCTGTCTCAGCATCAGATAAGAAAACAACAAAGCCCATTTTATAGAACAGTTCAGGAAGTGGATATTCATTTATAGTTTGCAAATGCAGCTTCAGCATTAGTGCATGGGTAACTGAGCACTTTGCAGCTTCCATTCACTTCACGAGGAAACAGTTCTCAAGCAAAAACAAACCACGCTACTCATAAAGTATGGACTAGGCTGAACCTAAAACAGGTTTATTTTATATTAAGCTGTAGTATAAAGATATGCAACAACAGAAAAGTCTATTTTTGTGGATCACTTCTAAGGAGCAGTATTAATCTTAAGAAGTCATTTTGTCTGTAGTTACGGAGTTTTGACGATTTGGTGCTACCTAATGGCCACTGCACAGGGAATCAAATCTACTGACCAAATCCATTGGTGCTTTCCTGTTAGGAGGTTTATGTGCTAAAATTCAAGACCGCTCTTAAAACCTATCTATTCAGGCAAGATTTGGGGAAAGTTAGGTACCCGCCTGGGAGTTGGAGGAGCATAGGTCAATGTTCTTCAATGCAGGGCTTAGGGGCCAGTGATGGCTGTCATCGACCTTCAGTGTGGCCCCCTGATTCTTCCTTTCTTTCCAGTGTCTGGCTAGTGACTTGACATCTGTATCAGTGATTCTCTTTTCTAACTGCACCATTCAGCATTAAGCCATGAGTGACCAAACTCTTTCACTATTCTGCTGACGTTACTCTACTTATTCCCACAACCTCTAGAAACAGAAACCCTGTAAATATGGTTCAAACCTGTATTCACCTTGAAGAAGCCTGGGTGACCGATTGAAGTTAAATATTGATAAGATGAAAAAGCTTTGGTTAGGCTTTAGCCTGCCAAAATTATCAAATAATGTCCTTATGCTCAGGAATTTTACTCATCCCATTGAATCCTCTCAAAAAATATTGGGGATAATTTTTCATTCAGTGCTATCTTTTGGAACTCATGTTAGTCTGTTGACTAAGAACATTTTTTTGGAAATTAAAACAGCTTCATGGGATTAAGAAATATTTTTGTTTTGATCATTTTCTGATCGTTGTTCAGGCCCTTGCACTTAGTTAGATTACTGTAATGTAACTTATGGAGGCTATTTTGATAGATAACAAAAATGATTGCAAACTTTGCAGAACACCTTGGCTAGATTAACATATCATACACGAAAATGAGAGGGTGTTCCCCTTACTGAGAAGCCTGCACTGGTTACCAATAGAAGCCCATATCTCTTTTAAAACATGCATATTAATATTTAGAGTTCTTCATAAGACATCCCCTCCTTATTTTATCATCTATGCTATACTTCTTACCAGTGCCGTAGCGAGTGCTAATGGCACCCGGGGTGGGTCGCCGCTACGCACCCCCCCCCCCCCCCGGGTGCAGCACGGCGTGACACCCCCCCCCCCCGGACCGCATTCTTACCTGCGGGAGGGCCGATCCGCCCCGAGTGCACATCACTCGGAGCAGCGTCGGCCCCTCTGGTTCCCCGCTCTCTCTGCCCCGGAACAGGAAGTAACCTGTTCCGGGGCAGAGAGAGCAGGGACCCAGCGGGGCCGGCACCCCCCCGAGCGCATGCACCCGGGGCGGACCGCCCCTCCCGCCCCCCCCCTTCCTACGCCACTGCTTCTCACCATCTTGTAGGGCCTCAAGTGCTGAATATCAATTAATCATTCATTTTCCCTCCTCAGTAAATATAAAACACAAAGAAATTTAGGGGCCCTTTTACCAAGTGGTGGTAAAAGTGGCCCACGGTAGTGTTGGCGCGTGGAATTGCCATGTGCCGAGGTCACTTTGTAAAGCGGTGGGAAAAAAGCATTTTTTTTTGTTTTGGAGTCATTAATGGCCATGTGCTAGTGTGCAGCCATTTACTGCCTAAGCCATTATTACCACCTATTTAGTAAGCGATAAGGGCTAATCCGGCAGAATTCGGGCAGTGTGCAGCGATGTGCCCATGCTGCCCAGTTACCACTGGGAACGTCTTCTCCCCACCCCCCACACTAGAAAATACAAATGGTGCGTGGAAAACTCAGAACTACCGCTGGGTACCTGGGCATGCCCGGTGGTAGTGCTCTTTTGCCACATGCTACCCTCACGGTAGCCCTACCGCTGCTTGGTAAAAGGGCCCCTTACACCTTACTTTTTCCCTACCAAGCAGCAACAATTTGGAATTCGCTCCCAGTTGCCATCAAGCAGGAATCAAATTATATGAGTTGCAGAAAAAAAATGAAAACTTATTTGTTCAAGCAGTCCTTAGGAATATAATTTTTGTGAAGACTTATTTATCATAATTCATGTTTATTCCCAGGATTTACCTGGTTAAGGAGTAGCCTAGTGGTTAGTGCAGTGGACTTTGATCCTGGGGAATTGAGTTTAATTCCCACTGCAGCTCCTTGTGACTCTGGGCAAGTCACTTAACCCTCCATTGCCCCTGGTACAAAATAAGTACCTGAATATATGTAAACCGCTTTGAATGTAGTTGCAAAAACCTCAGAAAGGCAGTATATTAAGTCCCCTTTCCCTTTTACTAAGGTGCGCCAAAAATGGCCTGCGCTGGTGTAGATGCATGTATTGGACGCGTGCAGGTCCATTTTTCCGCATGCCTGCAAAAAAGGACTTTTTTGAGGGGCAGAAGATGGATGTGCGGCAAAATAAAAATTGGCACGCTTCCATTTTGGGCCTGAGACCTTACCACCACCCATTGACTTAGCGGTAAAGTCTCATGCATTAACCAGACGGTAATGATCTACACAAGTGCAATGCTGATTCCCACCCAGTTAGCGCCGTGTGCCGTGAATTTTCCAGTGCGCCTAGAGGACACACATAAAAATGAAATTACTGTTCGAGCCACACGGTAGCCAGGCACCTACACAGCTTAGTAAAAGGGCCCCTAAATCTTTTGTGATCCATATTGAACTACAGAGATGCAAACTGAGGAATACAAGTACAGTATTACAATGTATTGTAAAAACTAGGGATTTCTTTTACTAAGCTGCGGGAAGTGCTAGTGCACATTTACCACAGATTGAAATGGTTTACCATAGGATGTGCTCAGGCATCCTATGGTAAGTTTTGGATCTGCACATGCAAACCACACACTTGAAAATATTTTAAAATTTTTTCTGGGAGTGCCGTGTCTGGGGGCAGAGAATAGGCATTTCTCTGCCAATCAGTTAGCATCTACATCAGCACACTCTAACTGATTAATGCAAGCATAGGAGTCAACTTTCAAAATGATTGGGGGTGCTCCTCCGCCCCATCCCCCCTCCCTCTCCCCCTTCCTCCCCCTTCCTCTCCCATCCCTCCCTCTGAGTTCCAGGCCCCCTCCCTCCCTCCGAGTTCCGAATTTTAAAAGTCATCTTACCTCGGGGTCCCGGCGGCAGCAGTGAAAGGCGTGCAGGCTCGGTGCTTCAGCCTTCCCTTCTCTCTCTCTCAGCTCTGGTCCCGCCCTCATAGGGGACCAGAGAGAAAGAGACTGAGAGAAGGGAAGGCTGAAGCGCCGAGCCTGCACGCCTTTCACTGCTGCCGCCGGGACCCCGAGGTAAGATGACTTTTAAAATTCTGGACGGTACGCAGGAAGGCTAGGGCGGACCGGCGAAGCACTGAGGGAGAAGAGGGCGGGCACCGGGCAGGTTGGGCTGGCGAAGGGAACTTCCGGTTCCAGCAGGTGAAATATTGGGGGTGCTCGAGCACCCACAGCACCCACGGAGTCAGCGCCTATGAATGCAAGATTAGCCTGTGAGCCCTTACCACCTACAAAATTTGTGTCAATAAAGGATCATGCACTAATCTTTGTTAATGGCTGTGTGCTAATGACAAAATTAGCATATGGACAATCAAATTTTATCATACAAACAGCAGCTGTGATCTAAGGAAGGATGAGACAGCAAAAGTTTTCTCAAATGCAACTTTAATGGAAACTAGACCCAACCTTGCCAAGTTACATTACATTACATTACAAAGGGGTTCTTTTACTAAGGTGCGCTGAAAAATGGCTTGTAGGTACGGGTTTTGGGTGCGTGCCAATCCATTTTTCAGCGCGCCTGTAAAAGAGGCCTTTTTAAATTTTTGACAAAAATGGGCGTGCGGCAAAATCAAAATTGTTGCGCAACCATTTTGGGTCTGCAACCTTACCGCCAGCCATTGAACTAGTGGTAAAGTCTCACGCGGTAACCGGGTAGCATTGACCTACACACGTCAAATGCCACTTGGAGCGTGTCCAATATGCATGTCCGAAAATAAAAATTATTTTTCAGCCACGCGTATCAGATGTGCCCCAAAAATGAAATTACCGCAAGAGCCATGCGACGATAACTCCATTTTGGCGTGCATTTGGCACACATAGATGCTTACGCAGCCTGTGTTGGGCTTACTGCCACTTTGTAAAAGGACCCCTAAATTGCCTAAGTTTTAAAATAACTTTAAAATAACTTTACAAACAATAAATAAAGACACCAAAATAAAAATAGAAAACTTACCACACTGGATTCCAAACATATTCTCTGGTAAGTGCATAAATAGCCAACATAGTAACGTGGTAACATAGTAGATGACGGCAGAAAAAAAAGACAACTGCAATTCTCAATTGGCATATAAAAAACACATGCCAATATGGAATTGCAGTATGTATTGACTACTTATGCATTTACCAGAGAATATATTTGGAAACCAGTGTGATAATATTTCTGTTTTTATTTTGGTGTCTTTTATTTGACAGATGATCAATTGATGTTTTTATAAATGTTTATGTTTCTATATATGTAGACCCCTGAAAAAGGTTATCCGAAACTTGGCCAGGTTAGGTCTAGTTTCCATTAAAGTTGCATTTGCGTGAACATTTGCCGTCTCATCCTTCCTTGGATCACTGCTGCTGTTTGTACTGTTTGCTTGGATACTGCAGCGGGTTATCTCCAAAATTAGCACACGGCCATTAATCAAAGAAAAAAAAATAGCCATTTTACTGTTGCAGTAAAAATGGCCTTAGCGTGCAGGAAAGACCCACTTTTTACCTCAACTTAGTAAAAGGACCCATTAGATAATAGTGCAGGAGATTGGACACTGAGCATGAGAAACTTGCTGAGAGTCATGTGCTGCCAGAAGAAAACAGAATGGCTGTTCCAGAAGTGGCACTGCTAACAAAAATATAGGAGAATTTAAAAAACTGAGTATGTGTGGAGGGGGGAAGCCAGCTTGAAGGGGTTGAAAGAGGAACTAGGATGGTGAAGGCTAACTGGTGGGGACAGGAGAGGATGAGGATTGGGACTAGCTGGGGTACAGCTGGAGGAGAGTGTGCTGGGGAGAGGAACTGGGGAACAGTGATAGAGAATATGTGGGGGAAGGGGGAAAGAGGAAATGTGTGGGGGTTAGACTATATTTAAGTAGTACAAATTACTCTGAATGCACCTGACTAGCCAGATTGACTGTATTAAAGAGGCATGACTCAGGACAGCCCTGTCATTGAAGGACTACTCCCCCTCCCTCCCAGTGTGGTGTCATTTTGTCCAGCAATGATTTTGGCTCTCATACTGAAGTGTTTTACCAACATGGTGGCCTTTTTACTAAGCCGCATAAGCGTCTACGTGCACCCAACACGCACCAATTTGGAGTTACCGCCCAGCTACCATGTAGCTTTTACGGTAATTTCATTTTTTGGTGCACATATCAGAATAATTATTTTTATTTTCTGGTGCGTGTCCACTACGCACACCAAGTGGAATTTGGCACGCATAGGTCATTACCTTCTGGTTAACATGTGAGATCTTACTGCTAAGTCAATGGCTGGCGGTAAGGTCTCAGATCCAAAATGGACACGCGCCAATTTTTATTTTGCCGCAAAAATTTTAAAATGGCATTATTTGCAGGCACGCTGAAAAATGGATCTGCGCGCACCCAAAACACACGCCTACACTACAGCAGGACATTTTTCAGCACACCTTAGTAAAAGGACCCCTTGGCCCTTGCTAGAAAAACTGCGACGATCACTGGCATAAGCCGACAGCCTGATTCTCCTTTTCTTTCTTTCTCTTCTTCTGCTTACTTCTTTGTTTGTATGAAGTTGTCAACTGCTACGATAGTTTATAAATGGCAATATATAAGATCTGGCAATAAAAATGATTATAAACATCACAATCAGAGCAAGGTTTATATTCAGGGCGATTTAAATGGCCAGGAGAGGCTCCTGAACCTTTAAACTGCTTATCCAGAGCTCGCCGTGATACTCAGCAGCACTTAAGCAGTTAGCACCTAAGCTGAAACTGACTAATTTGTGGGTGGTGCAGGGGTGGATTTTGCATGTAGTTAAGTGCTGATTATTGCACTTAACCGCATATATGTTCGCCAGCCTTGTATGCCAAGATATTCAATGCCAGTGCCTGGACATAGTCCAGTATTGAATATCTGAGGAAAAAGCTAGCAGTGGCCAAAAAAACTGCTGACCACCGCCAACTGAATATTGAGGCCTATGTTTAACATATCTGGCCCAAATCAAGCAGAACAGAGTGGAGGCATGGTGGCCTAGTGGTTAGTGTGGTGGACTTTGGTCCTAGGGAACTGAGGAACTGAGTTCAATTCCCACTTCAGCCACAGCCAGTTCCTTGTGACCCTGGGCAAGTCACTTAACCCTCCATTGCCCCATGTAAGCTGCATTGCACCTGCCATGAGTGGGAAAGCACAGGGTGCAAATGTAACAAAAAAGATGGAGCTCTTTGATTTTGTGGGAAAAAATACTGGCTGATTTTCAAAGGATTTGTTTAGGTAACCTTGCTGACCGCTTACACTTAACTGTCCATTCCATTCCTGCACTAGGTGAACCTGCAGCTGTGCCCCCTCTCCCCCCATAATAGAAACTTCTGCCATGCCGCTCCCTCCCTATAGTTGATCATCTCTCCATCCTCTCTCTGCCCCCATATACAGTGGGGGAAATAAGTATTTGATCCCTTGCTGATTTTGTAAGTTTGCCCACTGACAAAGACATGAGCAGCCCATAATTGAAGGGTAGGTTATTGGTAACAGTGAGAGATAGCACATCACAAATTAAATCCGGAAAATCACATTGTGGAAAGTATATGAATTTATTTGCATTCTGCAGAGGGAAATAAGTATTTGATCCCCCACCAACCAGTAAGAGATCTGGCCCCTACAGACCAGGTAGATGCTCCAAATCAACTCGTTACCTGCATGACAGACAGCTGTCGGCAATGGTCACCTGTATGAAAGACACCTGTCCACAGACTCAGTGAATCAGTCAGACTCTAACCTCTACAAAATGGCCAAGAGCAAGGAGCTGTCTAAGGATGTCAGGGACAAGATCATACACCTGCACAAGGCTGGAATGGGCTACAAAACCATCAGTAAGACGCTGGGCGAGAAGGAGACAACTGTTGGTGCCATAGTAAGAAAATGGAAGAAGTACAAAATGACTGTCAATCGACAAAGATCTGGGGCTCCACGCAAAATCTCACCTCGTGGGGTATCCTTGATCATGAGGAAGGTTAGAAATCAGCCTACAACTACAAGGGGGGAACTTGTCAATGATCTCAAGGCAGCTGGGACCACTGTCACCACGAAAACCATTGGTAACACATTACGACATAACGGATTGCAATCCTGCAGTGCCCGCAAGGTCCCCCTGCTCCGCAAGGCACATGTGACGGCCCGTCTGAAGTTTGCCAGTGAACACCTGGATGATGCCGAGAGTGATTGGGAGAAGGTGCTGTGGTCAGATGAGACAAAAATTGAGCTCTTTGGCATGAACTCAACTCGCCGTGTTTGGAGGAAGAGAAATGCTGCCTATGACCCAAAGAACACCGTCCCCACTGTCAAGCATGGAGGTGGAAATGTTATGTTTTGGGGGTGTTTCTCTGCTAAGGGCACAGGACTACTTCACCGCATCAATGGGAGAATGGATGGGGCCATGTACCGTACAATTCTGAGTGACAACCTCCTTCCCTCCGCCAGGGCCTTAAAAATGGGTCGTGGCTGGGTCTTCCAGCACGACAATGACCCAAAACATACAGCCAAGGCAACAAAGGAGTGGCTCAGGAAGAAGCACATTAGGGTCATGGAGTGGCCTAGCCAGTCACCAGACCTTAATCCCATTGAAAACTTATGGAGGGAGCTGAAGCTGCGAGTTGCCAAGCGACAGCCCAGAACTCTTAATGATTTAGAGATGATCTGCAAAGAGGAGTGGACCAAAATTCCTCCTGACATGTGTGCAAACCTCATCATCAACTACAGAAGACGTCTGACCGCTGTGCTTGCCAACAAGGGTTTTGCCACCAAGTATTAGGTCTTGTTTGCCAGAGGGATCAAATACTTATTTCCCTCTGCAGAATGCAAATAAATTCATATACTTTCCACAATGTGATTTTCCGGATTTAATTTGTGATCTGCTATCTCTCACTGTTACCAATAACCTACCCTTCAATTATGGGCTGCTCATGTCTTTGTCAGTGGGCAAACTTACAAAATCAGCAAGGGATCAAATACTTATTTCCCCCACTGTATTTAGTCATCCTCTCTAAACACCCCACCCCCAAGTTGGCCAGCTTCTCATCTTCCCTTCCTTACCCCCACCACAGCATCTTCCCCTTTCCCTTCTCACTGTTAAGCCTGCCACTGTCGCCCCCTACCTCATCCCTTGTTGGCCTGAAGATTAAAGAATCAGCAGCGTAAAGTGGGCCCTTTAAGTACAGGCCCACGCTGAAAAGCTTTAATTTCTCCCACTCCCTCCAAGGCAGGCAGTGCTTCAGTGTGGACCTGTGTTTATAAGGCTCATGCAGAGCCGATGCTTCTTTAATCTTGCAGCTGATCCAGGAGAAGGTAGGGGAGAACCAGTCCAGGAGCAGGCCTGGCACCAAAAAGGGAAGTAGTGACAAGCTCTGGTGCCATTAAACTGCTCCCCCCCCCCCCCCATTTCTGATGCCCTAGGCAGCCACCTAGTCTACCAATGACTGGACTGACCTTGATTCCAGAGGTGCATTTTGACTTTTTCAGACAGCTTTGGTGCTTGTTTTGCTCTGATTGCAGTTTCTAGTGCCATTTCCCAAAAGCTACCACTTATGGGGAAAGTTATCAAGTGGGCTACCATTTAGTTGGGTTATTTTACTGGTAACCTGCATTATTAGTAACTAGGTCTCATTGAATAAAATGAAACTTGTACTAAAATAGCACAAGTTGTGATAAAATAGTCTGTCTTAACAGTAGCCCACATTGATAACTTCTACCCTGAAGTAGTATGGCTCATCAAGGCCACCTCAATCAGTAGGTAGACTAAAGGGGGAAGTCAACATGGGCTACCATTAAGGGCCCAATACACAAAGCCTACTGGACCAGTAACATGTTTTTAGACCAGTCCCAGCCCAGTTAGTGTCAGGGGCATAGCCAGACTTCGGTGGGAGGGGGGTCCAGAGCCCGAGGTGAGGGGGCACATTTTAGGCCCCCCCTCCCAGTGCCACTGACCCCCCCCCCCCCTCCCGCCACCACCACCTTTGACCCCCCCCCAGCACCAACCCTTTCGACCCCCTTTTCCCACCACCGCCAACCCTCCCCCGCCGTTGCTGATCTGCAAGGGCAGGCTTCTGTTTCTGTGAGTCTAATGTCCTGCACGAGAAGTCCCAGAATGCTGCTCAGATCCAGATACACGCAATGGGGAGCAGTGGCAGTCTATTTATTTGGCTGGTGGGACTCGGCATCCCTGCCAGCATCATATGCCTAGCATGCCCGCATGAGAAGGGGGGAGAGAGAGAGGCACGTGTTGCCCCCCAGTCCAACCCTGTCCCCCCTCAAACTGCAGAGATAGCTATACCCAGAGAGAGAGAGAGCCCGTTGTTAACAGTTTATCAGCACACCACTGGATACCACCTCAGATGATAAGCCCTCCAGGGACAGAAAAATGCTTCTATACCACCTACTGAAAAGACATGAGCTAAATCCAAGTCCTTCTTCTTCGGTGGTCTCTCCTGTTGCCACCATTACCAGACTGGATCTTCCTGCTTCTACTGCACAGCTGCCAAGGGGGCCCAATGTTTGAGAGGGAGATTTCAAGACATGTTCCCAGCCCCACCCCACTCTACCCAACCCTACTTCCACCCACTTTGCCTCCAAGTTCTGTCCTGGCTCACCAAAATTCTGCAGACCACAACACCAACAAGCCACCTCCCCCTCTGGCAGCAGGAGATGCCTTAATAAAACATCATCTCCTGCTGCTACAGGACCAGTCTTGCAATAAGAGTTGTGATATTTTGCAGGTCTTATGTCAAGACTCATTCCACGGCAGCAGGAGATAACGTCTTATTAATGCATCTCCTGTTACCAATGTATAGGGTGTACAACGTTTTGTCAGAAAAAACATAACACCTGCCCTGTTCCGTGCCCCTACCTTGCTCTGTCCATACCCATCCTTTTTCCTGCTCCCATGCCCTGCCCCAAGTCTCTTGCCACATCTACAGTTTCACTCTTCCCCTGCCCAACCCCTCTACAAGTAACTTTCTGCCACATATTATGGGATTTTTTCACAACACTGTCTGATATTATAACAAACTAAAATTATATTAAAGTTTTCATGTCTGCTTAGTAAGGCCACCACACAATCCCTCCATTAGAAAACACTATGCACACACACGTGCAAAAACACACTCAGAACCTTACCATACCATAACGGCAATAACTCCTAGGATTCAAAGAGCAAGAACCTTATCCATGAAAAGGAAGCACTGTAAATATTGCACTGGGCATTACAATACCAACACACCACCTAGTGAAAATACAAAACAAATGGGACTGCTACAGATGTCTACTCAGAACTACATGCTAACAGAATACCGCACCTTGGTCACATCCGCAAAACATAAACAGACCCTCAGTAAATTTGAAACAATAGACAACGGATCAGTAATAGATATGAAGGCAAAAAAATGTAAACCGCAAGAAGTCAGACTCTGCATATACAGCAATACTAGGGAAATAGAAACTGGAATGCAAGATATCAGAAATACACATTTCCCAAAACTAGCATGTTCAAATTAATACATTCAAAATAAAATACTTTTTTCTAACTTTGTATTCTGAGTCTTTGCATTTTTCCATTTGATTTGGTCCAGTGTCTCTTCTGCTTTTCTCTGCTCTTCCTGTCTTTCTAGGGTTTCTTGTATATTTGATATTTCTTCTCTCCATGTCCACTCTGTCTTCTCTGCAGCTCCATCTATCCGGTCCAGCATCTCTCCTGTGTCCCTGTTCCTATTCTCCCCCCAAGTTCAGCATCTAACCTCTTAGGGCCTGATGCACAAAATTACCAGCAGGCTTATTTTTGAAAGAGAAGGGTGCCCATATTTTGACACAAATCAGGAGATGGGCGTCCTTCTCTCAGGGTCGCCCAAATCAGCATAATCGAAAGCCCATTTTGAGCATCCCCAACTGCTTCCTGTCGCAGAGACGACCAGAATTCCCGGGGGCGTGTCGAAGGCATAGCGAAGGCGGGACTGAGGCGTGCCTAACAGATGGGCTTCCTCGAGTGATAATGGAAAAAAGAAGGGCATCCCTGATGAGCACTTGGCCAACTTTACTTGGTCCATTTTTTGTTATGACCAAGCCTCAAAAATTTGCCCGAACTGACCAGGTGACCACCGGAGGGAATCAAGGATGACTTCCCCTGACTCCCCCAGTGGTGACTAAACCTCTCCCACCCTGAAAAAAACAACTTTAAAAACTTTTTTTGCCAGCCTCAAATATCATACTCAGGTCCATCGCAGCAGTATGCAGGTCCCTGGGGGGGGGGGGAGGTGTCAGTGGAGGCATAGCGAAGGCATGGATGTCCTTCTTTCAAACATTTTGGATGTCCTGAACTACCCCCCCCCCCCCCACAGGGACAGCCAAGTCTGCTCTTGCTCCCCCCGTGCCGTTAACCTGCCTCATCCTGGTTCTGCTTCTGGTTATAAGGCCTTTGTATCGCTCCATGGTGCAACCACACCTTGATTATTGTGTTCAATTCTGGTCATCACATCTCAAAAAAGATATAGTGGAATTAGAAAAGGTACAGAGAAGGGAAATGAAAATGATAAAGGGGATTGGACGACTTCTCTATGAGGAAAGGCTAAAGCAGCTAGGACTCTTCAGCTTGGAGAAAAGACAGCTGAGGGGAGATATGATAGAGGTCTATAAAATAATGAGTGGGACGGATAGACGTGAATCGCTTGTTTACTCTTTCCAAAAACACTAGGACTAGGGGGCACGCAATGAAGCTAGAAAGTAGTAAATTTTAAATGAATTGGAGAAAATATTTCTTCACTCAACGTGTAATTAAACTCTGGAATTGGTTGCCAGAGAATGTACTAAAAGCAGTTAGCATAGCCGGGTTTAAAACAGGTTTGGATGGCTTCCTAAAGGAAAAGTCCATAGACCATTATTAAAACGGACTTGGGGAAAATCCACTGCTTATTTCTTGAATAAGCAGCGAAAAATGTATTGGACTGTTTTGGGATCTTGCCAGGTACTTGTAACCTGGATTGGCCACTGTTGGAAACAGGATGCTGGGCTTGATGTACCTTCAGTCTGTCCCAGTATATACTCATGTACTTATGTAAATCCAAATCCTTCTACTTCAGTGGCCTTTCATCTCAAGCTTCCACTTGCCAGACAAGATCCTTTTCTGCTTCCACTGCTGCAGTTCTTTTCCTCATACTTGTGCTGTGAATAGGGTCCTCCTGTGCTCAATTTCTGCTCAGGTATACCTGCTAGGTCTGGTTATCCTTAATCCATGGCAGCATGAGGAACTGACAAATTTGGTTACCACAGACAGAAGGAGTATGTGCAGTGTGTTGGTAGCATCCAGGGTCCAAATCAGGGGCAACTATTTTGTGGCTATGGATCAGTCAGGAACAAGCATAAAAAAGCAGCAAGAATATTAAAAAGTATTATTTAGCATAAAAGGCCTTTTATTTTATTATAGTTTGAAACAAGTGGAACCCCATTTTACATAGAACATAGAGATCAGAATTGAGATACCCAGGTCAGGACATGCTCATTTCTGGTGGTATTTTAGAAAAGGATCTGCTGACACAGAGCCTTACTTGCTGGCATGTTCAACAAGCACAGCCATATTATAAACATACACATGGGAAAAATCAACAAAGGAAACTCAGGAACTTATACATACAAATGCTGCTAGTTCACTTGTGGCTGCAATATTTATTTTCAATTTGAAGGGAGAAATAAACAATGGTGGATGAAGGAGAATAACACCCTTAATCCCTCGGATAAAGTGCTGGCTGAAACGAGCACTTTTTAAAAACCTATATATAATAAATCCCGATGTGGACATATTGGGCTAGATTCTATATATGGTGCCTGAAAATTCTGTATGGACAAAAATACGCCTAGGCATATTCTGTAAACAATGCCTACATTTTATAGAATAGACTTAAATTTCTGTGTGGTATAATGAATAATGCCAAGCACCTAGTTGCGGCCATTTACCATGTTTTACTTTGCATAAATCCTGATGCCTAAATTAGGCTCAGAGCAGGTGTATTCTATAACAACACACATAGATTTTAGAAGCGCACATGCCTCGCCATGGCCACACCCCCTTTTCAACTACACAACTTAGAATTTAGCCCTACGATGTTACAGAATATGCTTAGTGAGTCATGCACATAAATCTTACTTACTGTCAATTAGTGCTGATAATTGCTTGTTAATATCCAATTAGCAGTGCTGATTAACTAGTTAACCAATTAAGTTATGAGCATTGTTATAGAATATGCTTTAATTTCCTCATGGAAATGAAGGTGCCATATATAGAATCCCGGGGATTAGGTCATTAGCATGAATTTTCTGTATGAAATGAGGAATAAAGATGAACATTTTTGACAAAGCCAGGCCATGCCCAAACCACACTTCTAACCTGACCTTTCTACATATTATGTAAACTGAGCCCTTTCTAAAATCGCCATTTTCACATGGTTGTTGTTTCTAAGTGTAAAAGCCAGAATTTCATCTGGAAATTGTGACATAGGCTTCTAAAATCACCCTATATTGAGTAACATCTCCTCTAAGAAACATCATTAAGAATAGTAGCTGAACAGAAAGTAACTAACATAAAGTATTTTAACTCTAAAAATAGCATAGTGCCATCTAGTAGCCTTACAATAGATTGTATTGTATGTTGGAAAGAGGAACCCAAACTACAGTTACATGATGCAAGGTTCCACATTAGAAGTCATCGCCCAGGAAAAGGAATCTAGGTGTCATTGTTAATGACATCTTGAAACCCTCTGTTTAGTGTTCAGTGGCAGATAAGAAAGCAAATAGAATGTTAGGAATTATTAGGAAAGGAATGAAGAACAAAACTGAGAATGTTATGTTGCTTTTATATCACTGCATGGTGTGACCACACCTCGAATATTGTGTACAATTCTGGTCAATACATTTCCTGAAAGATATCACAGATTTAGAAAATAAATACAGAGAAGGGACAACTTCCTTATAAGGAAAGGCTAAAGAGGTTAGGGCTCTTCAGCTTGGAGAAGAGACAGCTGAGGGGAGATATGATAGATGTCTTTAAAATACTGAGTGGAGTGGAGTGGGGTGGAATGGGTAGACATGAATTACTTGTTTACTCTTTCCAAAAATATGATTTGGGGGCATGCAATGAAGCTACTAAGCAGTAAATTTAAAATAAATCAAAGAAAATATTTCTTTACACAATGTGTAATTAAACTCTGGAATTTGTTGACAGAGAATATGGTAAAAGCAGTTAGCTTAGCAGGTTTTAAAGAGGTTTGAACCATTTCCTAAAAGTAAAGTCCAAAAACCACTATTCAGATGGACTTGGGAAAATCCACTCCTTATTTCTAGGATAAGCAGCATAAAATCTGTTTTATTCTTTTGGGATCTTTCCAAGTACATGGACCTGGATTGGCCACTGTTGGAAACAAGATACTGGGCTTGACAGACCTTTGGTCTGTCCCAGTATGGCAATGTTTGAATTCTTATGCCCATTTTCCACTCATGGCATACCTCTCTAAAAGCTATTTTTAAAAATTTGCTAACATACCAGTTAGCACATGTATTCAGGCTTTAACACATTTTGCATACCTTGTTTTTCCCATGCTAAGTGCACTTTAGTTAAAAAAAAAAAAAAAGCCCCTTAACTTGCTTGGGATGACTTTTAAGAGCAGTGATAGGAGAGAACTGAAAGGTTGCCTATCTGATTTAGGGAAGAGGGTATAGATGTTAAATATGAATGATCTACCTAGAATGATAAAAAAAAATAATAACAAAAACCAACTTAAATATTGATTGATATCTTACAGGCTGTCAAGCTTGTAATTGAGACATTTGGAATATACCCTTAGCTAGCAAAGTATAGATAAGAACAAATGGGCAGACTAAATAAGCAACATAATCCTTTTCTGCTTTCATGTACTATGTCACTGTTTTATAATGTGTCACACCTTCACTTTAGGATTTTTGAATACTGAGCCCTGGTCTAGTAAACAGGCAGCATTCCTATTTCGAAAACCTTCCTTCACCTGGTCAGATTTCTCTTCTACTGTTGGCTGCCCAGGAAATACACTCTTTAAATTGTTCCAGGTACGTGCCTGGCACCGCTTCACAGTGCCCCCCCCCCCCCCCCCCCCCCCCCCCCCGCATGCAATATCCATGCATTCCACCATAGTCTCTCAAATGTGAAAGTAGTACTCAGGTGTACAGGTCAAACCAGTAGGTAATGAGTTAATAACAGGTTCATTCCTGTACCAAGTAATACTTTAAAAAGATCCCATTGTATTTCTCTGTATGTTTTGGCACATGATTAGGGTTTTTTTTTTTTGTAAGTTTAGCCCTTTAATGAATATTCTTTTCCATTGAGCCCTGCTCTCTCCCTCTTTTTGTACTAATTGCACAGGATACCGAAATTGAACATTGCTGTGTTTCCAGTGGTCACAGATTGAGTTCACTGAGACTCTTAACGATTTCTTGCTCTCAATTTCTAGATAAGTTAGCTTTAGTCTTCTTTCTATTTTGCTACAATATAACTTAAAGTACAATCTGCTTCCAAAGGCTTCACTTTCAGAAGCAGGCTTCATGTTATTCTACTTTGCACGTGCCTTGTGTGCTTCTAGTAAGATGAAAGACAATGATCTAGTTGAGAAACTAGACAGGGGGAAAAGGAAGCTAATAATGAAATTCCACTTCCAATCAAGTGAAATCTGGAACTGCACCAGAGATGGTCTCATTCTGTGCCCACATTTTAACACCATTCCATTTTTCTAACATAACTTTCTTCCCTTGTAGTTCAAGGTGACTTATATTCAGGTATACTAAATAGCAAAGTAACCAATTCCTTAAAATATGGCACCCTTATTTACAAATACTTGTATTGAGAATATATAGTTTGCTATTAAATAAACTGAGAAGAACTGTATTACATCATAGAACAATAACCCTAATTGCAGTAATGGCTCATTCTAAGGAGCGGATGAGAGGAAGGAGGGTAGGGTAGGGTGTTTGGTAGGGGGGACTTGAATAGGAGAGGGCAGGATATATGGAAGGTTATAAGACACAACCCCCAGAATTCTATATATCGCGCCTAGTGTTCTATACCGAAATCCAAGCATATTCTATAATAATGCGCATAACTTAATTGGCTTAACAAGCTAATCAACATTGATAACAGGTCTTAATGAGCAATAATGAGCACTAATTGGCAATAATTAGAATTTATACACACACACAACTTACTAAACATAGTCTGTAATGAACTGCACCTAAATCCTAATGCGTGCAGCCAAAAAGGGGCATGGCTATGGAAAGGGAAATGGACATTTCATGAGTGTTCCAAAATTTACGGGCACTGTTATAGAATATGCCCTTGTGCGCCTAAATCTATGCGTTGGTATTTACACCATGTTTCCCTTGGTGCAAATGGATGCACATAGTTTTAAGCACTGTGATATCAAGTAAGCATCTATTTAATAATGTGTACCTCGGGTTCACTGGCTGGCTGGCTGGCTGGCTGGCTGGATGGCTGCCTGGGTTCGTAACATGTTGGTGACGTCAGCTCGCCTCCAGCATTCCCTTCCCTCTCACTGTCCCGCCCTCGCGTAGAGACAAAATGACATCAGAGGAGAGCAGGACACTGAGAGGGAAGGCAACGGAACGCTGGAGGCAATGCGAGCCCAGCCTGCCTGCCGCCGCTCTGGCCTGAGGTAAGATGGATGGCTTTCAAGCAGGGCGGCAGGAAGGACAGAGTCACTGGCCATGGAAAGGGAAAGGGGGAAAGGGAAATGGGACTTGATATTCTTCCTTTCTAAGGTTTTTGCAACTACATTCAAAGCGGTTTACATATATTAAGGTACTTATTTTGTACCAGGGGCAATGGAGGGTTAAGTGACTTGCTCAGAGTCACAGGGAGCTGCAGTGAGAATTGAACTCAGTTCCCCAGGATCAAAGTCCACTGCACTAACCACTAGGCTACGGAGGGGAGGGGAGAATTGCTGCACATGGATGGGATGGGAGGGCAGGGCAGAAGTAAATCGTTGGATTTCAATGGGATGGGAGGCGAGGGGACAATCACCGGACTTGGATGGGAGGGGAGGGCAGAGGAGAATCACTGGAAATGGAGGGGAGGCCAGAATCGTGGGACACAGAGGGGATGGGAGGGGAGGGAAGAATCACTGGGCAGGGGAGAGAGTAGAAATCGCTTAGACGAGAGCCTTCCTAGGGCCCGTTTCATTTTGACGAAATGAACTTTGTTGCTCTAGTATTCTGTATACCGCATCTAAATATAGGCACCGCTTACAGAATATGCTTAGGTGGAAATTTATTCTTCGTGGAGTTTTAGGGCGCTATATACAGTGGGGGAAATAAGTATTTGATCCCTTGCTGATTTTGTAAGTTTGCCCACTGACAAAGACATGAGCAGCCCATAATTGAAGGGTAGGTTATTGGTAACAGTGAGAGATAGCACATCACAAATTAAATCCGGAAAATCACATTGTGGAAAGTATATGAATTTATTTGCATTCTGCAGAGGGAAATAAGTATTTGATCCCCCACCAACCAGTAAGAGATCTGGCCCCTACAGACCAGGTAGATGCTCCAAATCAACTCGTTACCTGCATGACAGACAGCTGTCGGCAATGGTCACCTGTATGAAAGACACCTGTCCACAGACTCAGTGAATCAGTCAGACTCTAACCTCTACAAAATGGCCAAGAGCAAGGAGCTGTCTAAGGATGTCAGGGACAAGATCATACACCTGCACAAGGCTGGAATGGGCTACAAAACCATCAGTAAGACGCTGGGCGAGAAGGAGACAACTGTTGGTGCCATAGTAAGAAAATGGAAGAAGTACAAAATGACTGTCAATCGACAAAGATCTGGGGCTCCACGCAAAATCTCACCTCGTGGGGTATCCTTGATCATGAGGAAGGTTAGAAATCAGCCTACAACTACAAGGGGGGAACTTGTCAATGATCTCAAGGCAGCTGGGACCACTGTCACCACGAAAACCATTGGTAACACATTACGACATAACGGATTGCAATCCTGCAGTGCCCGCAAGGTCCCCCTGCTCCGGAAGGCACATGTGACGGCCCGTCTGAAGTTTGCCAGTGAACACCTGGATGATGCCGAGAGTGATTGGGAGAAGGTGCTGTGGTCAGATGAGACAAAAATTGAGCTCTTTGGCATGAACTCAACTCGCCGTGTTTGGAGGAAGAGAAATGCTGCCTATGACCCAAAGAACACCGTCCCCACTGTCAAGCATGGAGGTGGAAATGTTATGTTTTGGGGGTGTTTCTCTGCTAAGGGCACAGGACTACTTCACCGCATCAATGGGAGAATGGATGGGGCCATGTACCGTACAATTCTGAGTGACAACCTCCTTCCCTCCGCCAGGGCCTTAAAAATGGGTCGTGGCTGGGTCTTCCAGCACGACAATGACCCAAAACATACAGCCAAGGCAACAAAGGAGTGGCTCAGGAAGAAGCACATTAGGGTCATGGAGTGGCCTAGCCAGTCACCAGACCTTAATCCCATTGAAAACTTATGGAGGGAGCTGAAGATGCGAGTTGCCAAGCGACAGCCCAGAACTCTTAATGATTTAGAGATGATCTGCAAAGAGGAGTGGACCAAAATTCCTCCTGACATGTGTGCAAACCTCATCATCAACTACAGAAGACGTCTGACCGCTGTGCTTGCCAACAAGGGTTTTGCCACCAAGTATTAGGTCTTGTTTGCCAGAGGGATTAAATACTTATTTCCCTCTGCAGAATGCAAATAAATTCATATACTTTCCACAATGTGATTTTCCGGATTTAATTTGTGATGTGCTATCTCTCACTGTTACCAATAACCTACCCTTCAATTATGGGCTGCTCATGTCTTTGTCAGTGGGCAAACTTACAAAATCAGCAAGGGATCAAATACTTATTTCCCCCACTGTATAGAATCTGGCCCAAAATCTTTCACAGGTTAGAGTAGTTGTTGGTAAGCTTGGGGATTCACACTTATGCGCACACCTTACTGAATACTATAAATTACGAGTACATTTCCAGCACATACAGTGGTGGAAATAAGTATTTGATCCCTTGCTGATTTTGTAAGTTTGCCCACTGACAAAGACATGAGCAGCCCATAATTGAAGGGTAGGTTATTGGTAACAGTGAGAGATAGCACATCACAAATTAAATCCGGAAAATCACATTGTGGAAAGTGTATGAATTTATTTGCATTCTGCAGAGGGAAATAAGTATTTAATCCCTCTGACAAACAAGACCTAATACTTGGTGGCAAAACCCTTGTTGGCAAGCACAGCGGTCAGACGTCTTCTGTAGTTGATGATGAGGTTTGCACACATGTCAGGAGGAATTTTGGTCCACTCCTCTTTGCAGATCATCTCTAAATCATTAAGAGTTCTGGGCTGTCGCTTGGCAACTCGCATCTTCAGCTCCCTCCATAAGTTTTCAATGGGATTAAGGTCTGGTGACTGGCTAGGCCACTCCATGACCCTAATGTGCTTCTTCCTGAGCCACTCCTTTGTTGCCTTGGCTGTATGTTTTGGGTCATTGTCGTGCTGGAAGACCCAGCCACGACCCATTTTTAAGGCCCTGGCGGAGGGAAGGAGGTTGTCACTCAGAATTGTACGGTACATGGCCCCATCCATTCTCCCATTGATGCGGTGAAGTAGTCCTGTGCCCTTAGCAGAGAAACACCCCCAAAACATAACATTTCCACCTCCATGCTTGACAGTGGGGACGGTGTTCTTTGGGTCATAGGCAGCATTTCTCTTCCTCCAAACACGGCGAGTTGAGTTCATGCCAAAGAGCTCAATTTTTGTCTCATCTGACCACAGCACCTTCTCCCAATCACTCTCGGCATCATCCAGGTGTTCACTGGCAAACTTCAGACGGGCCGTCACATGTGCCTTCCGGAGCAGGGGGACCTTGCGGGCACTGCAGGATTGCAATCCGTTATGTCGTAATGTGTTACCAATGGTTTTCGTGGTGACAGTGGTCCCAGCTGCCTTGAGATCATTGACAAGTTCCCCCTTTGTAGTTGTAGGCTGATTTCTAACCTTCCTCATGATCAAGGATACCCCACGAGGTGAGATTTTGCGTGGAGCCCCAGATCTTTGTCGATTGACAGTCATTTTGTACTTCTTCCATTTTCTTACTATGGCACCAACAGTTGTCTCCTTCTCGCCCAGCATCTTACTGATGGTTTTGTAGCCCATTCCAGCCTTGTGCAGGTGTATGATCTTGTCCCTGACATCCTTAGACAGCTCCTTGCTCTTGGCCATTTTGTAGAGGTTAGAGTCTGACTGATTCACTGAGTCTGTGGACAGGTGTCTTTCATACAGGTGACCATTGCCGACAGCTGTCTGTCATGCAGGTAACGAGTTGATTTGGAGCATCTACCTGGTCTGTAGGGGCCAGATCTCTTACTGGTTGGTGGGGATCAAATACTTATTTCCCTCTGCAGAATGCAAATAAATTCATATACTTTCCACAATGTGATTTTCCGGATTTAATTTGTGATGTGCTATCTCTCACTGTTACCAATAACCTACCCTTCAATTATGGGCTGCTCATGTCTTTGTCAGTGGGCAAACTTACAAAATCAGCAAGGGATCAAATACTTATTTCCACCACTGTAGGTGCAACCATTTACACCAGTGCTATGGTTGGTGTAAGTAATCGTGCCTAAGTATTTACGCATGCATATGCCGGTTATGTTATTATCGTATAAAGGAAAATAGGCAGCTACGCTCCTTTACAGAATAGGCTTCTATAAGGCACCCTGTTACAAAATTATCCTCCATGGGGGTAATTTTATAAAGCTTTCTCTGCACCTAAAGCATGAGATCTGTACATTGGCATTCCAATATTCCTGATGTTCAGTGCTTAACTGGCCAAGGTCACTGAATAAACAGGATCACATAAAAGTCAGTCCTGTCTTTATGGGATGCCCCATTGCCAGTTAAGTGCTGAATATCACACTTAACCAGTTATGCAAGAGGGTTGTGAAAAATTGCAAGACGACCTTACAAGACTGGAAGACTGGGCATTCAAATGGCAGATGATGTTTAAAGTGAGCAAATGCAAAGTGATGCATGTGGGTAAGAGGAACCTGAACTATGGTTATGTATGCAAGGTTCCACGTTAGGAGTCACCGACCAGGAAAAGGATCTAGGAGTCATTGTTGACAATATTTTGAAACCCTCTGCTCAGTGTGCTGCGGCATGAAAGAAAGCAAATAGAATGTTAGTTATTATTAGGAAAGGAATGGAAAATAAAAACGAGAATGTTATAATGCCTTTATATCGCTCCTTGGTGTCACCGCACCTTGAATACTATCCTGCTTATAATCGAACGAAAAAAACGCCCAAGAGCCGACCTAAATCGGGAGATGGACGTTAATCTCACAAAAACGAGTAAATCCATATAATCGAAAGCAATGTTTCAGTGCGTCCGTGTCGCTCGTACGTGGACGTAAAAACGCCCAAATAAGAGGCGTGTCGGGGGCGTGTTAGGGGCGGTGATACGACGTGGACGGGTACAACGTATAACGAATAGCGAAATGGCTCTGGTTGAGCGGGAAGATGGGCATAATATGATGGACCCGAAATAAAAGCGACCAGAGCAAGGGGGAAAGCGTCTTGAGACCCATTAGCGATTGTGTGTAGTTGGAGAGTGGCGATATTGTTGGTGGAAGAGCGGAAGTGGTGGTTGCAGAGAGAAAGCCGAGCGTGTTGAGTACCTGTGACCGTCGTCTGTGTGCCCTGCCTCTTTTTGTGTCATACCCTTTCACCGTTCCTTACTCCTACTCCTTTGCTCCATCGCCCCCTTCCCCTCCCCCTATCCCTCCCCATTCACTCTTCCCACGTGTATACTCTATTCCCTGACCTCCGTTTGTCTCTGTGTTCCTGTACTGTTTGGCGAGTGAGTGGCCAGAGGGCGTGGTGGCTGGAAGTGACAGATCTGTGTGTGTTGCTGTTTGTTTGACTACTAGTCCTAATACTTGCACTGGTGGTGGGGATATGGATGCACTTAATGCACTTGTGGCATGCATGCTACACGAAGAGGCCACCCACCGCAGGAGGTATTCACGGCCCCGAGTGTTTAGGCCCCGCACCACCTTCCTACAACTCACTGACCAGCAGTGTCTAACAAGGTTCAGGTTTGATAGGGCCACCATTCGTCAGCTGTGTGAGCAGCTGACACCCCTCCTTCAGCCCCAGACACGTAGGAATAACCCCATCCCTGCCCACCTCAAAATCACTTCCGCTCTCTCTGTCCTGGCCACTGGCAGTTTTCAATCCGTATTAGCTGCTAACACAGGCCTCACCCAGGCTTCTATTTCACACTGTCTCACCCAGTTCCTGGATGCCTTCATAACTCACACCTCACACTACATCACTTTCCCCACCACCCCCAGGCCCTGCACAACAACATGGCCGCCTTCTATGCTGTTGCTAGATTCCCCTCGGTCATCGGTGTGATAGACTGCACACACGTAGCCCTCAGACCCCCCCGGGCACACGAAGCCACCTACAGAAATAGGAAGGCATTTCATTCTATGAACATGCAAGTTGTATGTGATGCCCAGGGGGAGATATTAGACGTGTGTGCCAGGTACCCCGGCTCCAGCCACGATGCCTACATCCTACAGCACTCGGGCATCTTCCGCAGGTTCGAGCGAGGGGAGTTCATTGGTGGATGGCTACTAGGTAAGTGCAACATGCATGTACCACCCATACTAGACCTCCTCCACTGGGCAACCCTCCGCCCTGGCTTCCTCCACCACAACCCACTATCCAAATCCCCCCCGCCCCCCCCTGTACCTGCTCCAAGCGATACACACTCATCTATCTCATTCTGCTTTTCTGCAAAGGTGACCGAGGCTACCCGCAGAGGACATGGCTCATGACCCCCCTGATCCACCCACAACCAGGGGCAGAAGAAACCTACAACAGGAAACATCGCAACACCCGGGGGATCATTGAGCGCACCTTTGGTTTATTGAAAAACCGCTTCCGCTGTCTGGACCGGTCTGGAGGAGAGCTGCTCTACAGTCCAGAAAAGGTGGCCAAGATCTTTGTGGCGTGCTGTATGTTACACAATTTGGCCCAGCGCAGAGGACAGCCTCTCCCAGAGGAGCCACAGCCACCACCAGAAGAGGCCCCAGATGAGCTGGAAGAGGAGCCCCCTCCACCCCCAGCCCACAGAGCAGAGCTCAATGCCTACCAGCTTGGCGTAAGAGCAAGACAAAGACTCATTGAAACAAGTTTTAGGTGAATGTAAGTGAACATTTATTTTGTACATACAGTGCATATGTGTTTGGTCAACCCCACCACCACCACCACCACCACCCCCCTCCCACACCCACCCCCCTCCCACCAACCCTCACCCTACAGCATGTCCCATCATTTTCCCCTTCCCTTCCCCCGTCCCCTCCTACCCCTCCCACGCCCTTCCTTTGCAGCTGGTGCTGCATGGGAAGTCTCTTCTGAGCTGCTGCTCCCAGTGTCCTCCTCCCTATCCCCACGGCAGCCTGCGGCTTCGGCTGCACCGTGGAAATCGGGCCACCTTCTTGCTTCTAGTGGTCTGGCCACAGGACCCAGAATGGGAGCAGAATTCGCGGGTGCTGCAGGAGTGGGTGCGGAGGCTGAGGAGCGCAATGCCCACCTCTTAGCTGGTGGTTGCTGGTGGTCAGTGGAGGAGGATGTTGATGGCAGGGGCTGCTCCAGCAGCACGGGGGCTGGAGTAGGCGCGGTGCCCTGAGGGCGCAGGTGTTGGATGCTCTGCTCCAGCCGTCTCAGTTGCTGGAGCACCTCCTGGTGGCCTTCACGGTGCGCCTGGAGGAGTTCCTGGTGTGCTCGCTGCTGTGCCTCCAGTGCTTGGCGCTGCAGCTCCAGTTTCTGCTGCCGGTACTCCTCCAAGCGCACGTTGTGGCGGAGTAGCTCCGTGGCCAGCCGCAGGAGTTGCCTCCTTTGGCCGGATGGCCTCTGGCGGGGTGCTGGGCCCTCCTCCTCCTCAACAAAGTCCTCCGGTGCTGGAGGTGCGGCCTCTGCTGGTGCAGGTGGTGGTGGTGGTGGCAGAGGCTGGACAGCTGGTGCAGGTGGTGGCAGAGGCTGGACAGCTGGTGCAGGTGGTGGTGGTGGTGGCAGAGGCTGGACAGCTGGTGGTGGTAGAGGCTGGACAGCTGGTGCAGGTGGTGGTGGACGCGGAGGATGCACAGCTGGTGCAGGTGGTAGAGGCTGGACAGCTGGTGCAGGTGGTGGTGGATGCGGAGGATGCACAGCTGGTGCAGGTGGTGGAGGCTGGACTGCTGGTGCTGCAGGCTGTGGAGGTTCAGGCTGGACGGATGGTGTAGGGCGTTGGCCTTGCAGGCCACTAGGGCCAGCCTCCTCTGAGTCTTCACCTGTATAGCACAAGAGTGAGGAATAGTGTTGGTGCAAATAACCCACTTTTGTCTTTCAGCATTCATATACATTGGTATGTCCCCCAACCTGATGACCCAGCAAAGAGATGGTGAGGAGGAATGGAATTGACACGGGTACGAAAGAGAGAGGCCCGCAGGCAGCTGGGTAGAGGTGGTGGATGAGCAGCCAAGAGAAGGACACCACTCACAACGTTGTGCACAAGCTGTTAGTTGTATAATTGTTAAATTGAACAACATTGCAGCATGTGTTGTGTTACTACTGACTTGCTAAACTGCATAGAACTGCTTTATGACCCCCATTACAGGCTCCTTCAGTTGAATGCATGTGGCCCACACTCAGTAGAGCACAGAGGTCACAGGAGGAACTAGGCACAGTTTGGTAATGGGAAAATAGGAGGGAGTAGTAGGGAAGGACGGCCCCCAGAGTTCTGCCACAGTAGTAACCTACACACACCCATAGGAGCCAACTGGAAAGTAGTATTGGGGGTGCTAAGCCCAGTGACCAACACTCCTCCCTGCACAGCTACATGATCTTTCCTCAATATTGGGGGTGCTCACACACACACACAGCACCCACCCTGTCTGCTTGCTCCTATAACACACATGACCACTACCACTACTCAAATAGAGCTTACAATTAATTCTATAAATATGGGCACACAGGACAAGTAAGAGGAAACCCAATGACAATGGTAGGGATAGGGAGTAAGGGTGGAGAGCTAGTGAGTAGGGGTTACCAGGTCAAAACAGCATCATAAAGGTGGCCTGTTAATATACATAAAGACAGCCAGAGATACTCCCCCCCCCCCCCACCTATCTCCCTCCCTCCTCCTGCCCCCCACTCCTCACCTCCCTCCCCCTGACCCCAACTTCTATAACACAAGTGTACTGCAGCACAACAGATACCCCAGCTGCATAATGAAACACCTACCTGAGTCCTCAGCCTGGCCCGAGGTGTCCATGGAGCCAATCCCGTGGATGCCCTCCTGGGGTAGGAGGGAGTACACCATCAGCTCCATGGGTGTAAGGTTGGCAGTGTCATTGCCTGGGGGATTGGCCCCCGCCTTCCTCCGAACATCCCTCCTCAGCTTCCGCCACTTCCTCTTGCAGTCCTCCACGTCTCTCCCAGCATGGAAGACAGCATTCAGGCTGTCCCGTACTGCCTCCCATTCCCGCTGCTTTACTGTTGCTGCCAGCCTCTGCCCTGTGGGAGCAAACAGACTCCGGTGCCGCTGTACAATTTCTTGCACCAGGAGCTCCACCTCTGCCTCGAGAAAATTACCCTTCCGGGTCGGCGGCATGCGTGGTGGCATTGTACCAATGGGATTTTCGAAAATACGGAGTGGGCGTTTATATGGGCGCCAAGAACGCCCATTGAGACGGGGGAATAGGCGATTCTGATATGGGCGTTTCTTTTTCCATTATACACATAATTCCTAAGCGTGCCCAGCTCAGATAGCGATTAGGAACACATGGTTTCGATTATGAGTAGTAAAGTATGGGCGTCTCCACCTGCCTTCCCTTTCTTCATTGCCATTTTACCTGCCATTTCCTGCACTGAGACCTTGCCGGTTGTTCGTAATAATCATTTACAGGGTTTTACCCTCACTTAGCATGCTTGGGTACACCTGTGTATTTAGGGGGGGGGGGGAATTATTGTTGGCCCTCAGCCACCACGCCTTCCGTTTCCTCTCTTCCACATCGCCTGATGCTCCCTTCCTTTCTCCCATTCTCTCTGCCTGGTTGTAGCAGGCAGTGTGTGGGGGCCACGAATTTGCTACACTCACCCCAAATCATGCACCCCTCGGTAACGGTCATTTCAATCAGGGAGATGTGCAGCTAATGTTCCAGAAGATAAAAGGCGCACTACACAGTCTTGAAACAGACGTTCATGGTAAGCTCTCATTTGTCTGCCACCTCTTCTCTTTGTGCTCATAGTCAAGGAGTGTGCATTCACTGTATGTATGTAGTCTGGAGTCAGATGTTAGGTAGCTCTGTTTTCACCAGGTTCCTGTGCACTGTACTGTGGGGTTGGCAGGTCCTCAGTGGTGTGGGCCAGCTGTTGGAGGTGCTGTATTGGTTCCCGGTAGCTTCCATCTTCCTTGTTTATGTGGTGTACCCCAGTCCCCATTTATGAAGTGGCCACCCATTCTCAAGGTCCATAGGCGGGGGAGGGGAGAATGATTAATGCAATGGATGTGTATAGCACATTATGGAACACCTTCCTAAATTGCTCCATAGGTAGTAGGGTAGGGAACATGCACATTACATTGTTTTTAATCGGTAGCCTGGACAAAATGATCGAGGTGGCTACAGGTAGTGCCACTGAGGCCTATGACGTGGTGGTGAGGGAGAGGGGTGTGTGTACAGGTACCAACCCAAAGTAACTGGTGGTAGCTAAAGCCTGGTGGCTGCTGTGGCCTAGTGGTTAGAGCACCAGCCTTATAATCATAAGGTTGCTGGTTCAAATCCCACCTAAGGCAAGTCACTTCAGGGACAAAGTTTGACACAAACCCAGAATACTTGAATGTAACACACCTTGATCAACTACTGGAGAAAGTGTGATCACACCTGCAAATAATGAGCACCATTTTTATTTGTGCCCTTCCCTAACACAAGTATTACATTGCAACTGTGATGAAGTAACCATCCATCTATTGGGTTTCCCATTGTTTCCCTTTTGCTCCTCAGCATTATATACCATAGCTGATGTATTCAATGTGAAAATATGAGCCAGCTGTTTGTAGGTCCTTCTTGGGCCCCCCCCCCACCCCCACCCCACCAATGTGGCTTGTGGGTAAGGATATGTGTCCATCAGACAGCAAACACTGTGTATGTGGTACCTGGAGTTATGTGGAAGTGTGTACCTGGCAGATCACACGTGGTACAATATTCATCTCTTATTGATGGCACTCTGTATTGTGGGTCAGTATGGTGGAGGGGAGGGAGGAAGGGAGAGAGAGATGCTGGCTGGCCATTTTTATTCATGAACACAAATATCCAGCCAGCCTCCCCGGCCCAACCCCCCTGCACATATATAGCCATGCAGGTTGGAATGAACAGGTGGCGTTCTGTCTGGCCAACATTCTCAGACATACATCACCTTCTCATTCACACAGCACATTTAATGCTATGCATATTGCTGCCTCCTTCCTCTCAACTCAACAGCACCATTTGGTGATATGTAATGCACAAGGGAGACAAACACACACACACACACCCTGATAGTTATATTATAACAAACATTTATTTCCCCCCCACCCCCACCCCTACAAAATAACCCCAACAATGCCCTCCTCCCCCCCCACAACTCCCCACACACCCCAACAATTCCCTCCCCCACCCCCCCCAGAACCCCCAACATTTCCCTCCCCCCACACACACAACCCCAACAATTCCCTCCCTCCCCCCACACACACAACCCCAACATTTCCCTCCCCCCACACACACAACCCCAACAATTCCCTCCCTCCCCCCACACACACAACCCCAACATTTACCTCCCTCCCCCCACACACACAACCCCAACAGGCCCCCCCCTATTTAAATTAAGGGCGGCCACGCCCTCTTAGTAAGGCCCTCTGTAGCAGGGCAATGAGCAGCCCCAGCAGTACCCTTAGTGGGCCCTGGAGCTGCTCATTGCCCTGCCGTAGGGCTGTCACCTCCTGCAGCAGCTGTTGCTGGCCAACTAGAAGTTGCTGCTGGCCAACTATAAGTTGGTGCTGGCCATCTACCAGCTGCTGCAGGAGGCGCACTACCGTAGCCGGGCCAAAGGCTGGAGGTGGCCCAGGGGACACGGAAGATGGCCCAGGGGATGGAGGTGGGCCAGGGGACACAGAAGCTGGCCCAGGGGATGGAGGTGGGCCAGGCGATGGCGCTGCAGGTGGGGAGGGAGAGCCCTCATAAGGAGCTGCAGGTGGGGAGGGGTCCTCAGGAATGTCTATGATGAGGACTCCCGAGTCCGAGTCCGAGTCCTCCTCTTCTCCCTGGTGGCCCGCCTCCTGGCCTGGCTGCTGCTCCTCCTCCTCCTCCATGTGCCCCTCCTCCTGCTCCTCCTGCTCCTCCTCCTGCTCCTCCTCCTCCTCCTCCTCCTCCTGGAGGTGGTGGCCCTCCTCATCCTGCCGCTCAACTTCCTGCTGGTGGAGCCCTGTGTATGTAAAAGGAGTGTGATTGAGATCAGTGCATACACCATGGCTTGCATAGTGCAGTAGCTGGGTGGCGTGAGGCAGGGGATGGGGCAGGGTGTGGTAAGGCGTAGCCTATGCCCACGGGGAATGAGCTGCATCAGTTGACATGAAACAGAACCCTGGACCCTCCTCTGACACACACCACGCAGGACATGTGGGCATACCAAATTCATTGCTGACCAGCATGTTTGCATTGTGAGATGCAACGAGGGGTTGATGGGCAGTTGTTGTAGGAGTTATTGGGGGGGGGGCAGTGGGAAGGGTGTTGAGCACAATTCTTTTATGTGATTTAGGCCATAACATGCAGTAAAAGTAGGGCCTCAGGCACCTGTACCAGGACACAGTAATCAGCCACCACAATAAGGGGAATAGTAAAGTGTGGCATATCATCTCATTCATCTCGGGGGGATGGTCGGACGTTGCAAGCACGCTCATGGGAGAACCCCTGCAACCTGCATCCTTGATCTGGGACAGATATGGTATTACTAGGTGGCTATTAGGCACATGGGAAGTGATATTGTACAACACATTTGCTTTATTCATGAAATGTATGTAGTAATGTGTACAGGTGCCCTGTTTTTGAATACTTACGGCGAGCCCTGAGGTGCCTTCGCACCGCCCGGATGAGGTCGGGCCTCTCCCGCCTTACCCGGCGGAACCGCCTCCTTAGGGACTCGAGGTCCCGGTGGACTCCAAAGCGTCTGTAAGATATAAGTTTGTAGAGCAGGGGTCAGGGGTGTTGGTCCTTTTTGTCCTCTGCACACATTCATTTGCTATTCACATACCAGAGAGAGAGGGTCTACAGTGTTGGGGGGGGGGCACCTCCATTGGTAGTGAATCATAGGAGCCACCTTTTTACCATTTTGGGGGGTGGAACCCCCAGTGGAGATGACCCCTCCCTCCATACATATTTGATATTGGGGGTGGGGTGGTGAAGCACCCACAGCAGCCACCGAGTTGGTTCCTATGCAGATGATGCCAGAGAGGTGGGCATGAGGCCAGACAGTACCGTTTGTATACATTATAATGTATGCTTGTTAAACTACTTTATATGTGTTATCATGACCATGTTATAAAGTATGGTATAGGTTTCATTGGTCTCATGCTTCCACTATTCGGAGGCGTTGTAACCCACTGGCTGCAAAGAGGGGTTGGAAAATGTGGCCTTCACATAACTAACGAAATTTTCACATAACACTAATAGCATAGTCACGATACTAACCTAACGAAATACATTCTTGTAGGGATGTGGGAATGGTGGTCGTTTAAATAACATACAAATTATTAGTGATTGTGCATGTTCCTATATTACTCATGATCCTTGCATGGACACTCCAGTTACTGGTGGTAACATTGATGACGGAGCTGTTATATGTGTAGGTACAGGAGGGGAGGGGGGTTGGGCCATAACCTTACCTTTCTAATCGTTCCCGGATGCGGGACCAGGCTCGTATGGCCTGCAGCCTGGGGGGCAGGTGGTGGTGCTGTATGAAGAGGGTGTGGCGGTGCCTTAGGCACAGCCTGACGAGGAGCAAACTCTCCTCCTGTCCGAAGTTGGGTTCTCTTCGTCTGTGCCATTTTTCCACGTGTTGGAAAAGAAGTGGCCTTATATAGACGACCTTGCGTGAGGGACGTCGTTTCATGCACAACTCCATATATGGATGACCATTCCATATATGGCCCCTATCAGCACGTGGACGCCCTCGTAAGCATAGACGTCTTTGACGTGCACATGCCTGCAGGAGTGTGAAACGTGCCTTATATAGATGAGTATGACGCACCCCACCCGACCCTTTTCACATATACACAATATGCATTTACTGCATGTTCAGTAGGTGTACAGTGCATGCAGATCCGGACATTCAGATGAGCACATATGATGAAAGTATGGGTGGAGCAGCATGATATGTCTGTAGTTGACACATATATGCGTTCCTCATATATTTCCGTACCCGGATGGCCTGAACAACATGTACTGTACTTGCGATACACCTTTGTACATTATTTTACACACCACGTGATTTGGTCATTTGCACCTGCAATAATCGACCATCTTAGGGCGCCCAATTTAGTCACGCTTCTGCGCTCGTCATTTGATTGTTTTCTTACAGGGATAATCGATTATCGAAAAACGCCCACACTATTTTTCCATTATACAGGTCTATTTTTGGACGTTATCGTAAGAACGCCCTAATTCGTACTTGGACGATCTTTCCATTTTGCCCCTCTATGTGTATTTCTGGTCACCACATCTCTAAAAAGATATAATGGAATTAGGAAAGGTACAGAGAAGGGCGATGAAAATGATAAAGGGGATAGGATGACTTCCCTATCAGGAAAGGCTGAAACAGCTAGGGCTCTTCAGCTTGGAGAAAAGACAGCTGAGGGGAGATATGATAGAGGTATATAAAATACTGAGTAGAGTGGAACATATAGATGTGAATTGCTTGTTTACTCATTCCAAAAATACTAGGACTAGGGGGCATACAATGAAGCTACAAAGTAGTAATTTTTAAATGAATCTGAGAAACTTTTCTTCACTCAACATATAAATTAAACACTGGAATTCGTTGCCAAAGAATGTGGTGAAAGCAGTTAGCTTATCGGGGTTTAAAAAAGGTTTGAATAGCTGCCTAAAAGAAAAGTCCATAAGCCATTATTAAAATGGACATGGGAAAAGCCAATGCTTATTTCTGGGATAAGCAGCATAAAATGTATTGGACTGTTTTGGGATCTTACCAGGTACTTGTGAACTGGATTGGCCACTGTTGGAAACAGGATACTGGGTTTGATGGACCCTCAGTTTGTCCCAGTATGGCAAAACCTATGTACTTATGCTTTAGCCGGCTCCACAAACCTTGAAATTCAATGCCACCATTGAATTTCCTGGCATAATGCTGGCAGCAGTCAGTAAAATGATGAACGCAATCAGCTGAATATTGACCCTATAAATTTTAAGCTCCTAAATTCAGATGAATTTTTATCTGAAAACAGGATACAAATTTAGTAGCATAATTTTTTTTATTTTTTTAGTATTGGCTCCCTAGTATTTATCTTACTATGATGTTCATTAAGATGAGCATTTATTGATCCTTTAATGCAGCCTATTGGGATCATTTTTGAAAGAGGAGGACATCATCTTTCGACATAAATCCTAAGATGGATGTCCTTCTCCCAGGGACATCCAAATTGGTATAATCGAAACCCGATTTAGGACATCTATAACTGCACTCCGTCGCAAGGATGGCCAAAGTTCAAGGGGGCGTGTCAGAGGCGTAGCAAAGGCAGGACTTGGGCGTGCCTAACACTTGGACATCCTTGAACCATAATCAAAAACAACAAGGATGTTTTCACCCGGACGTGTTTTTATTACGACTAAGGCTCAAAAAGGTGCCCGAAATGACCAGATGACCACTGGAGAGAATCGGGGATGACCTCCCGTTACTCCCCCAGTGGTCACTAACCCCCTCCCACCCTCAAAAACATCTTTAAAATATGTTGTGCCAGCCTCAGATGTCGTACTCAGGTCCATAACAGCTCATGCAGGTCCCAGGAGCAGTTTTAATGGGTACTGCAGTGCACTTCAGACAGGTGGACCCAGGCCCATACCCACCCCCCCACTTGTTACATTTGTGGAGGAAACAGCGAGCCCTCCAAAACCCACCAGAAACCCACTGTATCCACATATAAGTGCCCCCGTTCACCCGTAAGGACTATGGTAGAGGTGTACAGTTGGGGGTAGTGGGTTTGGGGGGGCTCAGTACACAAGGTAAGGAAGCTATGTACCTGGGAGCAATTTATGAAGTCCACTGCAGTGCCCCCTAGGGTGCCTGGTTGGTGTCCTGGCATGTGAGGGGGACCAGTGCAATACAAATGCTGGCTCCTCCCATGACCAAATGGCTTGCATTTGGTCGTTTCTGAGATGGACGTCCTGGGTTTCAAAAATCGCCGAAAATCAGAAACGTCCATGTCTAGGGATGACCAAATCTAGAGACAACCAAATTTAAGGATTTGGACGTCCCTGATGGTATTTTCGAAACGAAAGATGGACGTCCATCTTTTTTCGAGAATACAGGTTCCCCACCCCTGGATTTTGCTGTTTTGCAAGGACGTCCAAATCAAAACTTGGACATCCCTTTCGAAAATGCCCCTCCTATGTATGCCACTTTCCAAGGGTACATAATCATGCATACAACAAAACTGGATTTGTACATGGAATCATTCCTAAAGATTGGAGAGGCCACCTGTGAACAGCCAGCCATCCACAAATATGAAACAGAAATGTGCAGATAAAAATTGAAATACAAACCTTGAGAAGCCAAAATCAAAATCAGCACTTCCCAAACTGTAGGTCACAATCCAAATATGGCCACAAAGGGCCAGATTCAGTAAATGGCGCCTAAAGGATGGTGCCGTTAAGATCCGTGCTAAGCACCAATTCTATAAAGGTCATTGGCGCTAAGTAACCTTTATAGAATAGCACTTAGGGGCCCTTTTACAGAGCGATGGTAATCTGGAGCTACCGCCAGCCCAATGTGGGTGCCAGTGGCAGTTCCAGCCCTGGGTGTGCCATTTGCCGTGCTAGGGAAAATATCTAGCTATTTTTTAGCACAGTGCTAACATGGTGGTAATTGGGCAATACAGCATGCTACCCAGTTACTGCAGGGTTAGCGCAGGAGCCCTTAACACCACCTCAATGGTTGGCATTAAATGCCCCCCCCCCCCCCCCCGTGCATGGCCACTCGGTAAGTGAAATCTTACCATATGGCCTTACCATTTTTTGGCCTTTTTACTGCAGCTTGGTAAAAGGACACCTTCGAGCGGATTCCCATACCCAGGACTTATGCCTGCTAAAACCTCATGTAAATCATTGCTCCCAACTAATGGTAGTTAAGCATGGAAATCCAAGGCACTATAACATGGTGCCTAATTTCAAGGAATGTCTCTGACCTGCCCATGCCACTCACATGGCCACACCCCCTTTTGATTTTATGCTGTGAAGTTTAGGCGCCCATTTTATAGAATAGGGTGTAGGGCAAATGTGTGTATAACTTATAATTAATGCAAATTAAAAGCCAATTAACTCCAATAATTGACTGTTGGCACCTAATTGACTAACTAGTTTCTGCGCGCATCTGGAATCCACACCAATATTTGGGTGACCTTTATAGAATCCATTGGGAAATCCACATTTAGGGTCACAACCAAGTAGTGCTTTTTTTGTGCTGGTACGCACCGGTACAGCGTACCAGCACCTTTTTTCTGAGGGCTGGCTCACCTGCCCGCCTTCAGCTTCCCGACTTTCTGTTTGTGCTCCCTGCGTTGAAATCTTCTATTTAACTGAAGTCGCGGCGAACTGGCAGTGAAAGCAGCAGGCACTGCAGATTCGCCTCCTCGTCACTTCCCTTCCCTCTCACCATCCCGCCTTCTTCTGATGTAATTTCCTTTCTGCGAGGGTGGGCCGCGCTGAGAGAGAAGGGAAGCGACGAGGAGGCGAGTCTGCCTGCCTGCTGCTTTCACTGCCGGTTCACTGCTGTGACTTCGCGTAAACAGAAGATTTCAACGCCGGGGGCACGAATGGAAAGTTGGGGAGCTGAGGGCGGGCAGGTAGGGCTGGGGTTGGAACGATCACGGGGGCAAGTGGAGGCTGGGGTGAGTCACTGGACATGGAAGGGAGGGGAAGATAGGGGGCAAAAGAGAATCGCTGGACATGGAGGTGAGGGGAGGGCAGGGGAAAATCGCTGGACCTGGATGGGAGGGAAGGATAGGGGCAAGGAGAATCGCTGGACATGAGGGGAGGGCAGGAGAGAGAGGAGAATCACTGGACATGAATGGAAGGGCAGAGGAGAATCGCTGGACATGGATGGGAGGTGAGGGCAGGGGAGAGAGGAGAATCACTGGACATGGATGGGATGGAAGAATAGGGGCAAAGGAGAATCGCTGGACATGGCTGGGAGGGGAGGGAAGGGGAGAGAGGAGAATCGCTGGACATGGATGGGAGGGAGGATAGGGGCAAAGATGAATCACTGGACATGAATGGGAGGGGAGGCCAGAGGAGAATCGCTACACATGGATGGGAGGGCAAGGGAAAGAGGAGAGTTGCTGGACATGGATGGATGGAGGGGAGGGCAGGAGAAATGCTGGACATGGATAGAGGAGAGGGAAGACAGGAAGGAGATGCACATGGATGGAGAGGAGGGGAGAGAGGAGAAATGCTGGACATGGATGGAGTGAATGGCAGGGAAGAGAAATGTTGGAGGGAAGGAAAGACAGAGGAAGGCGATGAACATGGATGGAGGGGAAGGGAGAGAGGAGAAACACTGGACATAGACGGAGCAGAGGGAAGACAGAGGAAGGAGATGCACATGGAGGGGAGGAGAGAGAGTTGAAATGCTGGACATGGACAGAGAGAAGGAAAGAGAGAGAAAGTGAGATGAATATGGATGGAGGGGAGGGGGAGAGGAGAAATGCTGTAGATGGATGGAGGGAAGACAGAGGAGGAGATGCACATGGATTTATGGGAGACGAGATATTCTGGACATGGATGGAGGGAAGGGGAGAGAGTTGAAATGCTGGACATAGATGGAGGGGAGGGAAGAGAGAGGAAGTGAGATGAACAAGGATGGAGGAGAGGGAAGTGAGACGAAGTGAGATGAACATGGATGGAGGGGAGGAGAGAGGAGAAATGCCGGACATGGATGGATGGATGGATGGATAAGAGGGAAGAGAGAGGAAGGAGATGCATATGGATGGAGGGGAGGGAAGAATAGGAAGGAGATGCATACTGATGGAGATAAGGGAAAGGCAAAAGAGGAGAAAAACTGCACATGGATGGAGAAAATAGGCAAGAACTGGATCCACTCTATACCTCCTCCAGTCAAGTCTACGGAAGACCCAGCTTTTACCTATGGATGTAGAGCAAGAAATGAAGAAGAAAGGAGAAAAGTAAAGAAATAAATGGAAAGGAAGCCCTGGAAATGGAGTTAAGGGAACAGATAGAGAGCAGCAGAATCAGAGACTGGGACCAACGATCAGAAAAACAAAGGTAGAAAAATCATTTTATTTTCATTTTGTTTGCAATATGTCCAATTTGAGAATTTACATCTGTCTTTTTTTGCATTGGATATACTGGAGCTATAACAGCTTACAGAAATTATTTATAATGAAAAAAAATCACAAGTTATTTTTTTCTCCTATACTGGTATAGTATTTTCAATGAAACCTGTTTATTTTATTTATTTATTTATTTATTTATTTATTTATTTGCTGCATTTGTATCCCACATTTTCCTACCTCTTTGCAGGCTCAATGTGGCTTACACTATGTCGCAATGGTGATCGTCATTAATGGAATGAGAAGTACAGAGTATTAATACAGTTAAGGTAAATAGAGTATCAAATAGTAGTAGTAAATAGTAGTAGTAAGTAAATTAGAAGTAGATAAATAAATAATACATATCATGTATGTGATAACAAGGATAAAGTATAACATTCAGTAATAACAATGTGATTAAGGTATTCAAATTAAAAGTTCAATATTGGCTTGAGCTGGTACAGTTTAATGTTAAGTCTTTTATGAAGGATTCTTTTTGTAAGTTTCTTTGAACAGGTTAGTCTTTAGTAGCTTCCGGAAAGATATCAAATCGTACGTTGTTTTTATGGCATTCGATAGTGCATTCCATTGTTGCGTGCAGATGTAGGAGAAGCTGGATGCATAAATAGATTTGTATTTGAGTCCTCTACAATTGGGGTAATGGAGGTTTAAGAAAGTGCATGAAGAACTTTTTGTGCTCCTTACTGGTAGGTCTATAAGGTCTGACATATTATTCTCCATGAATAATTTTATGAACCAGGGTGCAGATTTTGAATGTAATTCAATCTTTTAGTGGGAGCCAGTATAATTTTTCTCTGAGGGGTTTTGCGCTTTCAAATTTCGCTTTTCCAAATATGAGTCTGGCTGCAGTGTTTTGAGCTGTCTGGAGTTTCTTAATGATTCAGGTTTTACATCCGGCGTAGATGGAATTACAATAGTCCAAGTGGCTTAATACCAGTGATTGTACCAAATTGCGGAATACCTCCCTTGGGAAGAACGGTATTACTCTTTTAAGCTTCCACATTGCATGGAACATCTTCTTTGTTACATTTTTCACGTGACTATCTAGAGTAAGTTTTTGGTCAATTGTGACTCCCAGAAGTTTCAGGGTATCCGCAACAGGAATAATATGGTTTGGTGTATTTATATTGGTTCTATTGTATTGTGATGAAAGGATAAGGCATTGTGTCTTTTCTACGTTAAGTTTTAGTTTATATGCGCTATGGCTTGTATAAGGGGTGTGGCTACTGTGGGTGTGGCTACCATATGGACGGAGCCATAGATGGTGACCCCACCCATAATGAGTACCAGTACCTTTTTTCCTACAAAAAAAGCATTGAAACCAAGGCACCACAAATACCACATCAGCATCCCATGCAGATTTGCTATAATAAAGTCCATATGGGCTTGACAGGAGGCCTCAAAACTGATGTTTCATGTGAGCATAGGGGGCAAGGTAGCAATGGTGTTGTATGCTTGTTTGTCCTATTAAAAAGATGTCATAGTTGTATAAAGTTTAGGAAGCACAGTTCTACATGTAGTGTAACACTAGAGAAAGAAACAGAAACATTTCCTGCTATATGGAGCTAATTTAAAACTCACATATTCCATTCACAAAGTTTTTCAGAGATTTTTCTATTTGTAGATAATATCACACCTAAATGTGGCATAAATCATTAAAAAAATTATTTCTCCCCTCCCCCTCAACATATCTGCGCTTTCTTTCTGCCCCCTCATCCGTTGAAGTTAGTCACTCTCTCTCTCTCTCTCCTCTTTACAATCAACCCCCCAGCCCCCACTGTGTGCGTGTGTATGTGTATGAAAGGGAAACAATTTGTCTTTTTTGACCCCTCTCACATACAGAGCTTTTTAAAAATAAAAATATCACATAGGTTTTCCTAGTGTACAGGGTATAATTATGTCCTAATTATAGATATAGCACCCAAGCTGCAAAAGACTTAAATATAAATCAACCTATGCATCCAGCTTCTCCTTTATAAGCACGCAACTATGGAATGCACTACCAAACGCCATGAAAACTACGCATGATCTACCAAAATTTCGGAAATTACTAAAAACTAACCTATTCAAAAAGGCATACCCCAATGACCCAACCTAAATGCCTCGATCATGCAACACAAAAGGAAACTACTTTCGACTTGGACATAACTTAACCCTTCCTCCCTATTCCATAATGTGTCTATCACACATGAACCTTCTACAATATCACGCTGTATCTGTTATACCGGAACTGGTATTCGCCACCACAGTACTATGTAAGCCACATTGAGCCTGCAAATAGGTGGGAAAATGTGGGATACAAATGCAATAAATTAATTAATTAAATTAATAACTAGGTTTGTTTATAATCTTGTTGATTGCTTATTTTCGTGTTTTTGTCTCTTTCCTCCTCATAATGAGAGTTATGCAACCATAAGCATCACTACAGAGGTATATGGTGGCAAATGCCCCCCAAGAAATATTGCTTGCCTGCCCCCCTCATTGCCACCCCAAATTCAGGGCTCTTTTTTTTTTCTTTTCCCAGTTGCTGCCTCAAAGGCTTTTCTGTAATTTGCTCCTTCCCATCCGTGGACAGCTCAACCTGCTATCTCTCGCACAGAACAGCAGAAGCAGCGTGCTCTGCAACATCTTTCTTCACAGGCCTGACTTTGTTAAACAGGAAGGAAAGTGAAAGAAGTTAGGCCTGTAAAGAGAGATGCCACAGAGCACACTGCTTCCGCTGTTCTGTTCAAGAGGTCAGCTGGCAGGTTGGGCTGTACACGGGTAGGAAGGATCAAATTGCAGAAAAGCCTCAAACAGCGCCCAGAGATAAAGTGGTAATGCTACTCCTCAGAAGGGGTAGATGGGAGAGGTGGAGGACAAAGAAAAGTAGGAAGGTGAAAGAGCGGGATCAGGAGAAAGAGAAGGTAAAGGGTGGAGGAAAAACATGATGGACATATGATGGCGTGCAAAATAAGGGAGGAAGAGATGAAGAAGGAGAACTGAGAATAGGATTCGTAAATGATATGAGATGAGGGAGGAATGCGATAGATGACAAGGAAAGATGACAGGTGTGAAGGAGGAAGTGAGCAGTGTGTGAGAGCAGATGGGAGCAAGCAATATGTATGAGAGATTTGGGGAGTGATGGGTATATGCAGAGGGGGAGGGGGAGAGAAGTGTGAATTATATATCAGTGGATCCAAAAAAAGTCCTCTCACAAGTGGTGTCTCCTTAAACAAGGTCTTTATTTCAAATCAATAAAACAACAACCCGACACTAATCATGTTTCCTGTGGAGAGAACACCTTCTGTGTGTGTTGAATTATATATCACCCATATTAGCTCTGAGCCCACCCAAAATGTCAGGTCTGGCTACGCCACTGATATTGACTGGATAAATATAACATCAGGGCATGCCAGGGAGGAAAAATTCCTTGAAATCAAGGACTGCTTTATGGAGTAGGTGGTTCAGGAACCAACAAGAGGAGGAATAATTCTAGACCTAGTCCTTAGTGGAGCGCATGATCTGGTGCAGGAGGTAATGGTGTTGGGGCTGCTTGACATCAGTGATCATAATATGATCAGATTTGATATAAGCTCTGGAGGTAAGTACACACAGGAAATCCAAAACATTAGCATTTAACTTTCATAAAGGAGACTATCATGATAAAATGAGAACAGTACAAAAAAAAACTTAGAGGAGCAGCTGCAAAGGTCAAATATTTACATCAGGCATGGATGTTGTTCAAAAATACCATCCTGGAAGCCCAGGCCAGATATATTCCACGTATTAAAAAAAGGAGGAAGGAAGGCCAAACAACAGCCGGCATGGTTAAAAAGCAAGGTGAAGGAAGCTAATAGAGCTAAAAGGAAATCCTTCAGAAAATGGAAGAAGGAACAGACTGAAAATAATAGGAAACATCATAAGGAATGGCAGGTCAAATGCAAAGCGCTGAAAAGGAAGATTGTGTTGCGGGCAAAAATACATAGAAAACCTTTTTTAGGTATATTAGAAGCAAAAAGCTGGTAAAAGAATCAGTTAGACTGCTAGATGACAGAGGGATAAAAGGGGTACTCAGGAAAGACAAGGCCATAGCGGAGAGATTAAATTAATTCTTTGCTTCAGTTTTCACTGAGAAAGATGTAGAGAGATACCAATGCCAGACATGGTATTGAATGCTGACGAGTCAGAGAAACTGAATCAATTCTCTGCAAACCTGGAAAGTGCTGATAAGGAAGGCTAAGAGGGACTTCGAAAAAAAGATTGCGTTGGAGGCAAAAACACATAGTAAAACATTTTTTAGGTACATTAAAAGCAGGAAGCCGGCTAAAGAATCGGTTGAACCTCTAGATGACCGAGGAGTAAAAGGGGCAATCGCAGAAGACAAAGTCATAGCGGAGAGATTAAATGAATTCTTTGCTTTGGTCTTCACTGAGGAAGATTTGGGTGGGATACCGGTGCAGGAAATGGTATTCGAAGCTGACGAGTCGGAGAAACTTAATGAATTCTCTGTAAACCTCGAGGATGTAATGGGGCAGTTCTACAAACTGAAGAGTAGCAAATCTCCTGAACCGGATAGTATTCATCTCAGAGTACTGATAGAACTGAAAAATGAGCTTGTGGAGCTATTGTTAGTAATATGTAATTTATCCTTAAAATCAAGCGTGGTACCGGAAGATTGGAGGGTGGCCAATGTAACGCCGATTTTTTTAAAAAGGTTGCAGAGGAGATCCAGGAAATTATAGACCGGTGAGTCTGATGTCGGTGCCGGGCAAAATGGTAGAGACTATTATTAAGAACAAAATTACAGAGCATATTCAAAAGCATGGATTAACGAGACAAAGTCAACATGGATTTAGTTAAGGGAAATCTTGCCTCACCAATCTACTACATTTCTTTGAAGGGGTGAACAAACATGTGTATCCGGATTTTCACGACCAAAGGGCTTGCATTTGGCCGGGTTTGAGATGGCCGGGCCCGGTTTCCATTATGGCCAAAAACCAAAGCCGGCCATCTCTAAATCCGGCGATATCTAAATCCGGCTATCTCAACATTTGACCTAAATGTTGAGACTAGGCCGGCCCGGACCGTATTATCGAAAGAAAAGATGGACGGCCATCGTTTTCGATAATACGGTTGGCTCCGCCCCTTTACAGAGCCGGCCCCGGAGATGGCCAGCCTCGTTCGATTATGCCCCTCCATGTGGGTTACCGTTCCTATATAATGGAAATAGGTGTTTCTTGTAGTTGATTCAGTGGATTGATATTATTGTTGTAATTATGTGACTTTGTTCATCTCTTCAACTCGATAAAAATATTTAAAAAAAAAAAAGTAGAAGTTGATAGGGATAATTTGCAACCTTTGCTTTGCTCTACCCTAAAATACTCCTGGCTTCTTCACCTTTGTTGAAAACTCTCTATTGGGATTCCCTAAATGTCCTGTTATAATAGTATCCTTCAAGGATACCTCACTCTGAACTATGGGCTCCTGAGCATCTGTCGGCTCCCCCCCCCCCCCCCTATACACACACACACACACACTCTCTCTCTCTCTCTCTCTCTTAATTTAAAAGCTGCTCTATCTCCTTTTTATATGTTTGTGCCATAACTACTAAATGTATTCTACTTGAACTTCTTGACTTCATCAGAACCAGCTTTGATGGAGGTAAAGAGATCTTTCTTCTCTCATTGGAAGTGTCTGCTTCTTTTGATCTGGTAAGCCATCCAATCCTCTTGCAAACTTTATGATCTAAAGGTCACTGGTATAACCTTTCAGTGGTTCCAGTCCTAACTTGAAGTCAAGATTTTTCTGCACACTAGTCCCAGGTCACTTCTACCCCTCAGAATCTGCCTGTGGAATTCTTGATCCTATATTATTCAAAATCGTTTTAGCCTCCTTAGCTAGGGTTCACTTCCTTTCAGCATGCAGACACTTTCCTGATTTCATTTCTGAATTCTCTTCTAAATTTGGCAAAATTGTTGGTTGGCTGGTTGAGAATGAGTTAAAATTGATTCTGAGCAAAATCCCGGAAATCTGCCTTCCCCACCCCCTACCACTACACACACACACACACACACACATACTTACATACACACCCTTACAATCTCTATTGAGGGCATTCAGATTTCCCAGTAAGATTCAGTCAAAATCTTAGTGGGTCACCCTTGAAAGAAACCTGAACTCTGATCTCCACATTTCCAGTGTAGCAGAGTTCTTTTTCACTCTAAAACTAATTTGAGCCTTATGGGTTCTCATACTTGCTTTAATAGGCAATCTCCTCAACTATTAGAGTTAAATTGTTCTCAATTGAGAAAGCTACAAAATATTCAAAACTCTTTGATCAAGCTACATTTTGATACAAAGAAATGATCATACAATGCCACTCCTCCAAGAAGAACACTGGTACAAGGTTCCATTTAAGACTCGTGGAGGGGCATAATTGAACGAAAACATCTATCTCCATGGGCGTTTATCTCCGAGAACGGCTCCGTGAAGGGGCGGACCGAACCGTATTTTCGCAAAAAATAGACGTCCATGTTTTATTCGACAATTTGTGAGCTGGGCGTTTTTGTTTTTCAGCAATAATGGAAAATGAAAGCGCCCAGCTCAAAAACGAATAAATCCAAGGCATTTGTTCGTGGGAGGGGCCAGGATTCGTAGTGCACTGGTCCCCCTCACATGCCAGGACACCAACCGGGCACCCTAGGGGGCACTTTTACAAAAACAAAAAAAAAGGTAAAAGAGCTCCCAGGTGCATAGCACCCTTCCCTTGTGTGTTGAGCCCCCCAAATCCCCCTCAAAACCCACTGCCCACAAGTCTACACCATTACTATAGCCCTAAGGGGTGAAGGGGGGCACCTACATGTGGGTACAGTGGGTTTGGGGGGGTTGGACGACTAAGCATTAAGCAGTACAATTGTAACAAGTAGGGGGGGGAGGTCCTGGGTCCACCTGCCTGAAGTCCACTGCACCCCCTAACAACTGCTCCAGGGACCTGCATACTGCTGCCAGGGAGGTGGGTATGACATTTGAGGGTGAAAATAAAAAGTTGTGAAACATCATGTTTTGTGGTGGGAGGGGGTTAGTGACCACTGGGGGAGTCAGGGGAGGTCATCCCCGATTCCCTCTGGTGGTAATTTGGTCATTTAGGGCACTTTTTGGGGACTTATTCATGAAAAACAGGGTCCAGGAAAAGTGCCCTAAATTCTAGCTACAAACGCATACTTTTTTTCCATTATCGGCGAAAGGCACCCATCTCTGTTCGGGTGATAACCATGCCCCAGTCCCGCCTTCACCACGCCTCCGATATGCCCCCGTCAACTTTGTACGCTTCCGCGATGGAGTGCAGTTGAAAACGTCCAAGTTCGGCTTTCGATTATACCGCGTTATTCGTTTTTGTGAGATAAACATATCTCCCGATTTAGGTCGGAACTTGGGGCGTTTTCTCGTTCGATTATAAGCAGGATAGTAACATAGTAGATGACGGCAGAAAAAGACCTGCATGGTCCATCCAGTCTGCCCAACAAGATAACTCATATGTGCTACTTTTTGTGTATACCCTACTTTGATTTGTACCTGTGCTCTTCAGGGCACAGACCGTATAAGTCTGCTCAGCACTATCCCCGCCTCCCAACCACCAGCTCTGGCACAGACCATATAAATCTGCCCAGCACTATCCCCGCCTCCCAACCACCAGCCCGACTCCAATTATTACACATCAAGTTTGTTATACTGGCTTGACAATGTTTCTATACAATCTACTTATCCTATATGTGCCTCTTTGCCCCTCCATTCCTCACAACCAAATCTCTTAGTTATTCCATCACACCATACAGTTTGTTTGAATTGCACTGGAACCTTCTGTTTGTGTACTGGCTCCTTCCAAATAGAATGTCTTACTTTCACATATGAGGTCAGTCGTTTTTCAAGAAGTTAAAATCCTCATTAAAATCTTACTATTTTGAGCAGGCATTCCCTCACCCTTAATTAATACCCTATCTTCTTGTTTTCTGATGCTTTGTTACTGAGGACCCGTTTTGGTTTGACCTAGCCCACGTATCCAATATCTGATAGGGTTGGGTAGCCAGAAAATGTTCAGGTCATGTTGTTTTTTATGTTGTTTACAGGAATGTTTGTTTTGTTATTTTTCCCCACTTTTTTTTTCCATTCTGGGATGAATGTCATCAAGAATGCACACTCTTTACAAAGGGGTAAATTCTATAAGATTGGCACCAAAAATGAAACACGCTTAGCGCGATTCTATAAAGAGTATGCATCCTTTATAGAATCGCACTTAGCACTAAGCCGTGCATAACTGTACGTGGCTGCAATTAGGCCTGCTATAAGCAGACTTAAATACTGATGCCTAAGTTAGATGCAATTAGACGTGATTCTGTATCAATGCGCATAAAATCTGGGAATAACCCTAAACATGCTCCCAAATTGTTATGCACAATAGGATTTAGGCACATTCCGTTATAGAATCAGATATGCGTGTAAATCCTAATTATTGTCAAATAGTGCTGATAAGTGGTTGTTAATTGCCAATTATCAACGCTGATTGGCTTGTTGTTCAATTAAGTTCTGTGCATAATTTGGCCATGCATCCAAATTAGCATGCAGAACTTTAGGCACCATATATAGAATTTGGGGGAAAGTGTGTGTAGTACAGTGAAACCTCGGTTTTCGTTGACTTCGGTTATCGTTGGTTTCGGTTTTTGTTGATTTTTTCAGTGAAAAATTTGTCTCGGATTTCGTTGGTTGCCTCGGTTTTCGCTGCTAATTTTGCGAAAACAAAGGGCAACCCATGCGTTCTCCTGCTCATTTTTATTACATTGATTCATATGGAAATAATTGCCTCGGTTTTCGTCTGTTTTGGTTTTCATTGATTGTTTTTGGACGGATTATCAACGAAAACTGAGGTATCACTGTATTTGGAAAAAAAAGATACACTCTTCCAAAAGAATGTGCACTACTAGCAAAGAGTGGGCACTTTTTCCCGATATTGCATTCATATATGAACCATCATGCATGCGTGAACCATTGCACACGCACACACATGAACACACTATTTGGAAAAGAGAGCATACTCTTTCCTAATATAGTGCACGCTCTTTCTATAATAGTGCTTTCTTTCCAAAGCTGCATTGTTTTCAAAGAGTGTGCACTATTGGTAAATGAAAAAAACATAAAATGTCATTCTTAGTCTGCTCATTTTAAATGGTTAATAGCATGCAAAAACATGGAACATGTAATAGCCTAATGGATAGTGCAGCAGACTTTGATCCTGGAGAACTGGGCTTGAGTCTCACCACACCTTCTTGTGATTTTGGGCAAGTCACATAACCCTCCATTGCCCCAAGTACAAATAAGTACCTGTATATACTAAGTACACCACTTTGAATGTAGTTGCAAAAACCACAGAAAGGTGGTATATCGACTCAATTCCTTTTCCCTATGTCATTGCAAATGACAACCCATCCCTAATTCCTGCTTTCTCCCTCCTATGACCCTTTTATTTAGCTTATTGATTGTAATTTAGATCCTTTTGTCCACTCCCTCATTTGTTTCAGGCTTTGTTTGTCCATGTCTGCCCTCCTCCCCAGCCCCATATTTTCGTAATCATTTTAAACTGCCTAGTTTCTACAATATACACAGTACACGAAATACAACTGGAATATGAATCTGTACTGATACATTGTGTGAGGCTGTCAATAATTCAATACAGCAAACTTCTTCTTTTGTTGGAACACCATCACCTGTCTCCTGTGCACATCTTAAATCAACTATTCAAATTCCTGTGCTTTAGGATTCCCCACCACTACTACTTACCATTTCTATTGCATTGCTAGATGTACACAGTGCTGTACCCTGTATATATCAGTGAGAGCCTTTTATATCGTCTACTCAAGACAAACATACATTGACAAATAAGAGATTATAACCTGGGGTTGCAATTGCTAGAAGAGAGTATTTTCATTATTTTAGCACTCTCCACCCCCCCCCCCCCCCACACACACACACATACACTCTGGAGCTGCCTTGAGGTTTATATAGCCACAGGGTCCATGATAGGCTGGGGGCTACATATACATTAGTTATAGTAAGTATTCCATAACTTGTATATTTTCAACTTTCAGCCATTAAAGCATAATTTTCTGAGAATATAAAATTAGAAAAAGGTAATGTTATATGGAAATGAAAAAAAAGTGTGTGTGTGTGGGGGGGGGGGTCAACATTTAAAGCTCTCTTTCCTTCTTACAAAATCTTGGGCCAGTACTTTGAGCAGTTTGTCTAAATACAATAGAGGCTCTGCCACTTTGAAGATAAGCTCTCACAGTCAGCTTAAAACAATAATTCTGTACTTTCTTTCCTGTTACTAGATTTATTTTAAGTATTAGTATGAAATGTCAGAGAGGCTGATCACAGCCAGATCAGTTTGTATAAAAATCAACTGCCTGTTTGTAGTATATTACAGGCTATATTTGACACAGGAAAACACTCAATCTTGAATGCTATCAGCACACCACACCCACCTTTGTGAGGACCTCAAGCTAGATTTATCACCCTGAACTCCAGGCTGCCTATGACAAGCTAGTAAAGGAAAGCTAAGGCCTCCTGAGAAGTGAGGGTTAACACTGTATCAGTCATCCGCATCTGCTGTAATAAAGGTTTTACAGCTGTATGAATAGCAATTAGCATCAATACAGAAACAATACTGGTCTGGAGAGGTTTCCTTATCTAGGGACACTAGTAGACAGTATAGAGACCAGAGTAAAGGAACCACCTTCCAATGCTTATCCTCACCAATGCTATTTCTTCTTAATGACTACTTAGAAGTGAGTATTATCACCTGCTTTCAGTAAACTGGAAACCAACACATTAAAAAAAGCAAGGGTATTGTATTATACAGCTTATATTCCACCTTTAACCATAAGGAAACCATAAGGATGCAAGGTGGATAAAGTGCAGCTTCACATGAGAAGACATATACAATAACCATTTCATATTTACACTACTTACAGAAACATAATATTAATTACTAAAAAAATAGATATTAATCCTCCACAAACCAAATCATTTAGGGCCCTGCTTACAAAGGTAAGCTAGCATTTTAAACATACACTAACCATGTAGATTTCCAAATATTGCTATGGGTGTCTACATGGCTAATGCGTGCTAAAAATGCTAGAACGCATTTGTAAACAGGGCCCTTAATTTCCAGTTGTTGTCTTGCAAACAAGTGTGTTTTGAATGCCTTGTGAAAGTGAATATAAGGTTTATTCCCATGTACAAATGCACACAGCAAACTTGGTAGGACAGTCAGTCCCATAGGAATTTCCAGAACCATCCACTCTGAGTGCAACTAACTGTAGGGAACACGAACACGTATTTGAATTTAGAACCTATAAAAATGATGATTGGAAGGTTACAGAAGATCATGCATTTATTGAATGAACGCTTTACATACTGTGTATGTATTCAGTGCACAGGATCATTCAGCTCTTATGGTTTATTTATTTATTTGTTGCATTTGTATCCCACATTTTCCCACCTATTTGAAGGCTTAATCTACCACACTTCCTGGGCGCATAACAAAACGGTTTGCAATGAAATAAAATATAAATTAGGAAAGGAAAGCCAATAAAACCGATAGAACAGAAGAAGGTAAGAAAATCTACAAGGGAGGCTGGTGTAAACAGTAATAACAAGTAAGAAGTCCATAAGCAGTCTCTTGTGGAGGCAAATTTTGCCATGAAAACAGGAGACATACAAAGTCTGTTGTCATTCAGGGAACCTAAACAGTGTGATAGGGTGTAGGTAAGGAATTTAAAAAAGAAGAGAGATAAGAGGGAATTGAGGTGTAAAGTACTTTGTAAGCAAGTGCCAGAATTTTATTTGACTCCAAAAGGAAACAGGGAGCCCCTGATGCTGTATAAGTAGAGGGGTTGCCTGGTTAAATATATTTGCATATGAGAGGATTCTTATAGCAGTATTTGGGCATATAGCAATCATTTAAGAAGATGCTAAGAGAGGCCAGAGTAAAGGATGTTACCATAGTCAAAGTTTATTTTATTTTTATTGAAATTTACAATTTTACCAACCAAGCATCCACTTGTACAGAAAAAAGAGAAAACAAATCTAAATTACATTCTTATTAATATAAAGGCAAAATCATCAAACATTCTAGTCCTCCATAAGGGAGTGAACCAAGCTCTATGATATAAGGAAATTCAAAAGAGCAAGAGAAGGGGGGGGGGGGAACTGCTAACACCAATCTCTAAACACAGGAGGCAATTCAGTATGGATCACAATAGCCGAGTTTTGAAGAAAATAAAGCATAAAGTAAGGTGTTTAGGGAAGAGATATCAAGGTAAGTGTGAATAATGCAAAACTGACAGAGAAAAAAGAAGCATGATCTGACCAGAGATGCAATCTGAGGTGCAAAACAAAGTTAAATACCAAAGTATTTAAATTGATTCACCATGGAAATGGGGGTACCAGAAAGAGTAGATGCCAAAGAAGGGAAAGAAAACCCACCTGTAACCTAGTTTCATTGTAAAAGTACAGTTATAATAATAATAAAATAATAATAAAACTTTATTTCTAACCTGCTATATCTGTAAAAGTCTAAGCGGGGAACAAATCACATACAAAGTATAACAACAAAAAAAACATAACAATAAAAACTATTTCATCACAAAAAACTATACAAAAATTTGCTATATAACTCTTAAAATAAAACATGCTACAAGGTAAATATACATGTTATTAAGGTAAAACAATATCATACATAAGAGGAACCAAAGACCTGAGAAAATAAATATGTTTTTAAAGTTTTTTTAAACTGATCTAGATTCTGTATTAAACGAAATTCAGTGGGCAATGCATTCCATAATTTTGGACCTTTGATGCCTTACATGATGATCACTGCTGCTCTTTCAGTCCTGTCAAATGAGTCCAGGATGGAAATACACCACCACCACCACCACACACACACAAGGAGATAGAGCAAATTCCTGCTCCATGCTTTACATATACCATTGCAGCAGGTAGCCTGTCAGTAATTTCTTAGCACATAGACAAATCCCAGGCTTACCAACTAGAAATTTATACCTGGTGCCTGGGAGTTTTGTGCCTATTTCTAAAAAAAATTTCTTTTTTTTTTTTTTTTGGCTGAAGCCTCTGCCACAGAGCAGGACCTTCCTGCTCCATGTACCACAAGGCTCCGTGTAAGTCTGAGCCACACAATGCAAATACTCAGAAGTCTCACCATTACCAGACCACTGAGAGAGTTCCTGTACTATGTGATTCACACACAAAGCCATAGGGTACATAGAACAAGAAATTTCCTCCTCTTGAGGGCAGCCACATACAGCAGGGTAAGAGCTATAGGTAAGGGGCTAGCAGAAGAGGGGGAGGAGAGAGACTGCCTGCCTTTCTGGAGCAAGTGATAAAGGCAGTTAACATAGCTGGGTTTTTAAAAGGTTTGGACAAATTCTTGGAAGAAATGTCCATAAACCATTATTCTGGTAAACCTGGGGAAAGCCACTGCTTATCCATGAGGTTAAGTATCATGGAATCTTGCTACCTTTGGGGACTCTGGAACTCATTTTCAAAACACAAAAACATCTAAAAAGTGGTATAAAGCAGCATTTGGGCATTTTTCTCACAACAACATCCAAATTAATATTTTCAAAACCTACTTTTCAGACTTTTTTTATGCTGTTCTTCTACAGTGTATCCAAATCTCAAGGGGGCATGTCAGGGGCATGTTAAGTGTGTCCAAAACTAAAACTAAGACGTTTTATAATGAATAAAGCACAAAAAGGTGCCCTAATGGCCAGACAACCACTGGAGGGAATCACAGGTGACCCCCCCCAATACCCCCCCCCTCAGTGCTCACTGACCCCCTCCCACCCCAACCTCTATGACAGCCTCAGATGTTAAAGTCAGGTCTATTAGAGCAGCATGCAGGTCCCTGGAGTAGTGTAGTGGTCGATATACTGCACTATGGAGTGGGGGACTCAGGTCCCTATCTCTCTTTACCTGTCACACTTGTGGTGGAAATTGTGACCCACCCCAAAGTCACTAAAACCCTACTGTATCCACATATAGGTGCCCCCTTCACCCATAAGGGCTATTGTATACAGTGGGGGGTAGTGGGGTTTTGGAAGGTTCATGGGACAAAATAAGGGAGCAAAGGTGAGATGTGTAACTGGAGGCATTTTTATAAAGAGCACAGAAGTGCCTTCTAGGGTGCCCCATTGCTCTCCTGGGTTGTCTGGGGGACCAGTCTGCTAAAAATGCTGGCTCCTCCTATATCCCAATGGCATGAATCTCTATATTTTACACTTATTCAGGCTTTTTTTATTTTAATGGACCAAAAAACAAAATGTCCAAAGCACAAAACCTTGTTCAAAACAATATTTTTGAAAAAAAAAAAAAGAAAGGCATTTTTCTTTTCAAAAATTACCTTCTTGCCTATTCGGATTTTGGACGTTTTGTGCAAAATGTTGGACTTAGACATCATATCGAAAATGCCCTTCCACATCAAGTATTTGTGACCTCGACTGCCCACTGTTGGACCTTTAGTCTGATTCAGTAAGGCAACTCATGTTATATTCTTACTGGGTTGAACATAGGGGTGGCAGAGGTGGCTGACTGGCTTGGAGGCTAGCAGAGCCTGACTGGTTTGCTGAGTGACAAGGGCTAGCAGGGGGAGGAGGTCATGGGAAGAGGCAAGGAGAGAATGAGGGGGGAGCAGCTGGCTGTGTATTTCTGCTAGTAGTATTCATCGGTACATTAAGGGGATGGGAATTGATATATCACTTTTCTGTAGTTACATTCGCCTCGCTGGAATGCAGACTGTGGTGTGCCTCAGGGCTCACCGCTTTCCCCAACGCTCCTCAACATAATGTTGGTTCCTCTGGCCACAGCCCTTTCCAAATTAGGTCTCAACCCATTTATTTATGCAGATGACATCACTATCTCTATTCCTTTTAAAGCAGACTTGAGTAAGATAGCCAGTGAAATACAGCTTGGGTTACGCATGATGCTAGATTGGGCCAACACTTTTAAATTCAAATTTAATGCTGAGAAAACTCACTGCCTTGTCCTCTCTACTCCCTATAACAAGTTCACGACCCCCACGTTAATCACGCCTGAGCTTGTTTTACCGATCTCTGAGTCTCTAAAAATATTAGGTGCACTTGTCGACAGACACTTAATTCTGGAGCAGCAAACGAACTCTACCACCAGACAAATGTTCTTCTCGCTTTGGAAGCTAAAACGCATAAAACCTTACTTCCCTAAGGAAGTATTTTGAGGTTTAACTCAGTCTTTCGTCCTTAGCCGCCTTGATTACTGTAATTGGATATATGCAGGGTGCAAAGACATGCTCCTGAAAAAATTATAAACTGCCCAGAACACAGCTGCTAGGCTCATTAATGGTAAATTGAGGTTTGAAAGCTCAAGGCCACTGCGTGAGAAACTGCACTAGCTCCCTGTAAAGAACCAAATAACATTTAAAATTTGCGCTTTGGTGCATAAAATTCTCTATGGTGAAGTCCCTGCCTATATGGATGCCCTCGTCATCTTACCACCTCGAAACTCTCACAGACAAGCTCATTTGTACCTAAATCTGCATTACCCAATCTACAGTGGCCTCAAGTATAAAACCACTTATGCCACCACCTTCTCCTATATTAGCGCACAATTGTGGAATGGCCTACCTAGATTTGTGAAAGTTATCCCTGATCATCCGACCTTCAAAGGATACCTTAAGACCTACTTATTTGGAAAGGCTTACGCTCTTGACCTGCCCTGCACCGCTACCCATTGAATTCTATTTTCTATCCCTATTTTCCCACCTTTGCTATTACTCACTTGTTCCTTTCCCTACAATGCCGTTGACTGTTTATTTGAAGATTTGATGTATGCTTCTGTAAATTACTGTAAGCCACATTGGGCCTACCCGTGGGTGGGAAAATGTGGGATATAAATGCTGTAAATAAATAAATTATATACAGGTACCTATTGTGTATCTGGGGCAATGGAGGGTTAAGTGAGTTACTCAAAGTCACAAGGAGCTGAAGTGGGAATTGAACCCAGTTCACAAGGATCAAAGCCCACTTCACTGACCACTAGGCTACTCCTCCACTCCAGGCTTCATTTACTAAGCTTTTCCCTTGGTCAAGGAATTGGGAAAACAATAAATCAAGCCCTATAGGAGCTACAGAAGAAGAGAGATTCCCCCTCTCCCACTCCTCACTCCAGCAAAGAAAATGACAGGGGAGAAGGAGGATGAGAAAGCTCTCAGCCACTGGCTCCTAGATTTTTGTGCTGGCTCCTAAATTGATAGAAAATTTGTCAGGTCCCATCGTAGCAAGTTGTCTCCATAGCTGAGCTCATGGATTTTTTATTGTCTATTGTCCAGTGCTTACACACCTATATTCCTTTTTTTAAGTAAATTGGGCAGCCTGTGGTCTCTCTCTCTCTCTCTCTCTCTCTCTCTCTCTCTCTCTCTCTCTCTCTCTCTCTCTCTCTCTCTCTCTCTCTTTTACTCCCAGTATCCCCAAATTCCTTGGGTGGGTTCCTGGACTGCTTGGATATGACAGTTGTCAAGTAAGACATAATTGTACTTCCCTTTTCATCCATGTCAGACTAGTGGGTTATACAAAAGCCCTCTTAATCTGGAGCTGGGCATAGTCTAGTGTGGTCTGTAGTGTAACAAAAGAGGGATGGAGAGATGTCCATGTTGCTGATCTACAGATATCCTCCAGAGAGACATAGCTATACTCTGCTCATGAGGCTGCCTGGGCCCTGGATGAATGTGCTTTGAAGTCCTTCACAGCTTTGATCCATGCAAGCCACACACAACCATGATGGTGTCTCTTATCTTTTTGTAAAAGTGAGGATTGCCAAAGAGAACAAAAAGCCTGTATGTCTTATGGAAAGGTTTAGCCATCCTCAGATACAGTATCTGTGGAGTGTAATCCTAGTGTCCAGGAATTGTAGCACCTTTCTATCTTGCCCATCATCATGGCCCACAGGACTAGGCAACTTAATTGTCTGGTTAAGATGAAAGGGTGAAACTTCCTTCAGCAAAATCACCCTATCCTTAGCCATTATTAGATATGACTCTCTACAGGTGAGGGTCTGGAGCTCCAATATCCTCCTAGCCAATGTAAGAGCTACCAGAAAAGTGGCCTTTCTTGAGACATCCTACAGTGACACTGCCCTCAGGGGCTCAACAGGAAGCTCTCCTAGAGTGTTGAGTACCAAATTCAAGCCCAGCAGTGGCAGCATCTGCCTCAGAGGAGGCCTGATATGCTTGGTTCTGTATAGAAAACCTTCTGCCTGCCTGTGTGTTAGCAGGGAAACTCTGCTATATGATATGACTGGCAGTGTACTCTAATGGGGTTAAATGCCAGGATTCTTTTGAGCCTAGCCTGCAGAAAGTCTAAAATGTCCAGAACCTGCACCCTCCATGCAGAAACGTCTTTCTCCCAATACCAGGCATAAAAAATCCTTTGGTTCCTTGATATACACCAAGGATGTAGGTCTTCTAGCTTTTAGCATGGACTTAATCACTAGAAAGGAGACCCACAATTTCTTTAGCCTTGCACTTTCATGAGCAAAGCAATAAGCAGTATATCCTCCAGGTCCCTTTATCATGGGTATCTTGGCGATTCTAATATGCTTTATCATGGGTATCTTGAGCGATTCTAATGTGCTGACTGTGGCAGCCCCTTCACTGTCTCTCTGCCACATTTTCCCCCTCTACCACAACTTCCTGTTTTCATCTGAGGTACAGCACCAGGGCAGCTGCAGGCAGCCTATCAGAATCACTGCCATGCAAGTAACCTCCTATGAACAGAAATGCGATGTAAAGTAGATGGGGAAAGTAAGGGAAATGTATGGAGACCTTGGATCAGGGTGACAAAAAGGGAAAGAGATAGAGGACCACAGTAGCCCCCTGAAGCTCTTTTAAAGTAGACATGGGGGTTGAGAGATAGGGAGACTTGCCATATCGGGAGTGGGGGAGAAGATGGAGGAAGAAATAAAGGGCCTGGGAACAGAGGGGAGGGAAAGATACAGACAGTGCGGCTAAAAGCATGGAGGGAGGGAAGAGATGCTGGACTTGGGGTGGTGGGAAGGAAACATAAGAACTTAAGAATAGCCATACTGGATCAGACCAATGGTCCATCTAGCCCAGTATCCTGTTTCCAACAGTGGCCAATCAGGTCACAAGTAGCTGCCGGAAACCAAAACAGTAGAAACATTGCATGCTACCAATCCCAGAGCAATGGCTTCCCCATGTTTATCTCAACAGACTATGGACTTTTCTTCCAGCAACTTGTCCAAACCTTTTTAAAACCCAGATATGCTAACTGCAGTTACCACATCCTCTGGCAATGAGTTCCAGAGCTTAACTATTCATTGAGTGCAAAAATATTTCCTCCTATTTGTTTTAAAAGTATTTCCATGTAACTCCATTCAGTGTCCCCTAGTCTTTGTACTTTTTGAAAGAGTAAGAAATTGATTCACTTTTACCCATTCTACACCACTCAGGATTTTGTAGACCTCAATTATAACTCCCCTCAGCTGTCTCTTTTCCAAGCTGAAGATCCCTTACCTCTTTAGCCTTTCCTCATATGAGAGGAGTGCCATCCTCTTTATAATTTTGGTTGCCCTTTTTTGAAATGTTGGATGGGAGGACAGTTGAGAAAAAAAAAGAGAGAGATATTGGACCTGGAGATGGAAGGGAGAGAGAGAGAGGGAGGGAGAGAAAAGAGAGGGAGAGGTGCTGGCTCATGTGGGGTAAGGTGGGGGAGGGAACAACAGCAGAAAATAGAGAGGGAGCAATGTTGGACCATGGATAGAGAGAGAGAGAGAGAGAGGAGGAAAGATTATGGACCATAGCGGGGTGCAGGAGGGAAGAGAGACAGGACAGGAAGATAATGGAGGATGGAGGAAAAGGGACAGGGAGATGTCAGGCCATGAGAGGAGATTGGGAAAGGAGATACTGTGCTAGAAAAGTGAAGAGAGGGAGAGGGAGGGAAAATATTGGAAATGATGGAACCACGTAGGAGAGGCCAAGAAGGGTTGGCAAGATGATGAATGAAAGAAGGATAGTGAATACAACAGTAGAAATTTGGTAATAGGGAGTAGATGAAAAATGAAAGGGAGTAGCGGGTGGAAGACAAGTGAAATAAGAAATGGTACAGCTAGAGAATGAGAGAAGATGGAAAGTTGATAGGTAGCTGAAAAGTTAAAAGAAGAAGAGAGGTGAGAAAGAAGGTATAATTTGAGTGGACAGAGAAGCAGAAAAGCAAAAAGAGGGATGAAAGAGCTGAAAGGGAAAGATCAATATGTCAGAGACAGGTGTAGTGAGGTTGTAGGACAAGATATGAAGGAGGACAAAAGACAAATGGATAGTAGCCACTGGAAAGAGAATTAACAGAAGACAGACAAGAATGCAGAACAAAGAAACTGGGAACAATATGATGGAAAAGTAAAATGACCAGGCAATAAATGAAGAAAAAAGTTTTATTATTTTGAATGTATTAACTGGAGTATGTTAACTTTGGGATATGTGCATTACAGATGTCTTTGTATTGTTTGCAGTAGCATAGCCAGTTGATTGGAGGGAGGGGCTACTATTCATTTGTCTTTTCTCCTCTTTCCTGTCTTGTCCTACAACCTGAAGTTCTGCAGTGCTGGGGTGAAGACAGCAAATCAAAGTAGAAGGGAAAAAAACTAGATGTAGAAAAATGCTACTGCCTTAAATATGAATAGGATTACTAAAAATAGACTAGGAATGTTTGGAATTCCAGATATGAACATCTAGTTTGATATTATTAGCTGTTATGTTTTCTGCATTCATAATTGATCAGGGAAATGGTCTAAAAATTCTGCCAGACATCTTCTAAAAGAATGTACACTCCAACGCTTTGGAAATGTCACAAGGTGAAACGTTGCCTTGTGTGATTTTCCTGGCAAAAATCAATAGAAGATCAGTAGGGAGCCCTATGCATTGTTCATTAGGTTAGAGCTGCCACAGAACTTTACTTTGGATCATTCTTCTGATACTTTTTGGAATTTTCTCTTCCCCAGACCAAGATTCCAGTCATAGCTACAGAATGTGTTTAATTACAGTATCTGGATATATATGATTTTCAGGACATTTGTTGTCCTGGTCATTTTCTATAAATCAACAGCAGACTTTATTGCATCAAAGTAGTATATATATTTTAATCAGGTAATCAAACAAAAACAAACAGAAGAGCTGGGCTGTACCACATTATAAAACAATTGCACCAATTGAATTTAGAATATTTCAGCCCCAGTGAGTGTTAAACAGGTTTCCAAAAATAATACTTTATACAACTTATTTTTAAAATGGGGAATAAAGACCTCAGAGCAGTACTCAAGAAGATCCAAGGCTTCAAAGCTTTCATCCCACCTCAGTTGTCTCTTCTCCAAGCTGAGGAGTCCTACCCTCTTAAGCCTTTCCTCATATTAGAGGAATTTCAGTCCCTTTAATCATTTTGGTCGCCCCTCTCTGTACCTTTTCTAATTTTGCTATTATTTTTGAGATGCTATTATTCTATAATGCAATCTAGGCGCCTAGATGCCTTTATAGAATAGGCATTCCTAGGCTGTGTTGGCAAGCATAAATGGAGGGGGTTTTGATGTGATGTGTGCAGCAAAGTGCTAGTTTGGGCACAGGGTAAGTGCCATTTTAATTCCTACCCAAACTAGACCTTGCCACAATATATTCATGGGTCAGAGGATCAGAGCAGGTATAAATCTTGACATCAAGGTGTCAGACCAGACAGGTTTAATCACCTTATGAAATGGGGACTAGATGTGTAATATTCTGTGCCACCCTGACCTCACCTACAGACCACCCAATCCACACGTCTTTTGTGTGCCAATATTCATACATACTAGTATAAGTGCTGATAAGATGCCAACTATTTATACACACACTGTCGTGTACATAAGTATATAAGTACATAAGTATTGCCATACTGGGACAGACCGAAGGTCCATCAAGCCCAGCATCCTGTTTCCAACAGTGGCCAAACCAGGTTACAAGTACCTGGCAAGATCCCAAAACTGTACAATACATTTTATGCTGCAGTGGATTTCCCCCAAGTCCATTTTAATAATAATCTATGGACTTTTCCTTTTTTAAACCCCATTAAGCTAACTGCTTTTACCACATTCTCTGGCAATGAATTCCAGAGTTTAATTACATGTTGAGTGAAGAAATATTTTCTCTGATTTAACTTTACTACTTTGCAGCTTCATTGCGTGCCCCCTAGTCCTAGTATTTTTGGAAAGAGTAAACAAGAGATTCACGTCTACCCGTTCCACTCCACTCATTATTTTATAGACCTCTATCATATCTCCCCTCAGCCATCTTTTCTCCAAGCTGAAGAGTCCTAGCCCCTTTAGCCTTTCCTCATAGGGAAGTCATCCCATCTCCTTTATCATTTTTGTCTCCCTTCTCTACCTTTTCTAATTCTACTATATTTTTTTGAGATGCGGTGACCAGAATTGAACACAATATTTGAGATGTGGTTGCACCGTGGAGCGATACAAAGGCATTATAACATCCTCACTTTTGTTTTCCATTCCCTTCCTAATAATATCTACCATTCTATTTGCTTTCTTAGTTGCCACCGTACACTGAGTAGAGGGTTTCAATGTATCATTAACGATGAAGCCTAGATCCCTTTCCTGGTCGGTGATTCCTAATGTGGAGTCTTGCATTACGTAGCTATAGTTTGGGTTCCTCTTTCATGTTGGAATAATGTATTGTATTTTACATGCATTGTCTGTCACCAATTTTTTCTCTGTGATTACTGTGTGACCTCTGATGTGAATTGTCTAGAGAGGTCACACCCATGCAACTTCCTGTGGGGGTTAGGCACAGCACATGGAGCTCATGATCTCTCCTAAGCTGAGGATCTATGGTGTGAGCATCCATTACCATCTAAGCACATGGAAAGAGCTGATAATCCAAATGTATAGTATTATGTATATATAAGCCTGTCTGAATATAAATCTAACTACAAACTGTGAGTAAACAGATGTTTTGTTACTTCAACTTTAAAGTGACTCAGCAGTGAATTATTCTGTATGTGAGAGAGATGAAGAAAAGAAATTAACATTTCTAAAGCTGAAGCTGTGTGTATAAAATCTGCTAATTATTTACTACAAATAATCCAACAAAAAGGGTTATGGGCCCAGCCCAGGAATTGAAAAGGAAGAGAAATATTACCAGGCAGTGAAAAAGCCACATTTTTTCTCTTAAGTTTTAAAAGAAAGATTCAGTCTGTCTCTCTCTCCCCCCCACACACCAAACAGAAGGCAAGGCTACAAAATGGCTGAGGGAGGAAATTCACCATTTTTCTACTCTCTCAAGGTGCCTAAATTAACTGAGTTTAATTATCAGCTATGGGAACTAAGATTCAGATGTCTCCTTCAAGCAAAGAAATTAAGTATATGTTTAGACCAAAACAGAACAGCTGAAAATATGGCTGAATGGGACAATGCAAACTATTATGTGAAGTGCATGTTTTTTGAAGCTCTCTCAGAGAAACAAGCCATATTGGTGGAGGCAAAGGATACAGCAAGTGAAATTTTATATAAACTAAGAACTATGTATGCAACTACATATGCAAAACAGCAACCAATTTGGTTAGCAGAGTTGAATGAAACCAAATTAAGGGATAAAAGTAAGTGTAATGATCACATTATGCATCTTATGTCTTCATTTCAAAAGTTAGAACTTTCTGGAATTCCCATGTGTGATGCATTGAAAAGAGCATTTCTTTTTACCTCACTATCAAAGAAGTTTGATGTTTTTAGGTCTGTAAATGAAGCCATTGAAGGGCAATCTTTTGAACAGGCAGCATCAAAACTGAGGCAGGAATGCATAATTAATGATTCTGAGGAGATGTGTTCTCAAAGCAAGTCAGAGAGAAATGAAACAAATTTCTTGGCAAAGAACAGAGGAAGGCGGAGCTATGGGAAAACTCCACCCAAGAAAGTGGAGAAGAGAACCAACTGAAAGTAACAGGATAGATCATAAGGAATGCCAAGCCAAATGCAAAGCGGAGATAAGGAGGGCAAAAAAGGACTTTGAGAAGAAATTAGCGTTGGAAGCAAAAATACATAGTAAAATTTTTTTAGATACATTAAAAGCAGGAAACCGGCCAAAGAGTCGGTTGGGCCGCTGGACGAAAATGGTGTTAAAGGGGCGATCAAGGAGGACAAAGCCGTAGCGGAGAAATTAAATGAATTCTTTGCTTCGGTCTTCACCGAGGAGGATTTGGGGGGGACACCGGTGCCGGAAAGAATATTTGAAGCGGGGGAGTCGGAGAAACTAAACAAATTCTCTGTAACCTTGGAGGATGTAATGGGTCAGTTCAGCAAGCTGAAGAGTAGTAAATCACCGGGACCTGATGGTATTCATCCCAGAGTATTAATAGAACTAAAAAATGAACTTGCGGAGCTACTGTTAGAAATATGCAATCTGTCCCTAAAATCGAGTGTAGTACCGGAAGACTGGAGGGTAGCCAATGTTACTCCGATTTTTAAGAAGGGTTCCAGAGGAGATCTGGGAAATTATAGACCGGTGAGTCTGACGTCGGTGCCGGGCAAGATGGTGGAGGCTATTATTAAGAATAAAATTGCAGAGCATATACAAAAACATGGACTGATGAGACAAAGTCAGCACGGATTTAGTGAAGGGAAGTCTTGCCTCACCAATCTAATGCATTTTTTTGAGGGGGTAAGCAAACATGTGGACAATGGGGAGCCGGTTGATATTGTATATCTGGATTTTCAGAAGGCGTTTGACAAAGTGCCGCACGAAAGACTCCTGAAGAAATTGCAGAGTCATGGAATCGGAGGTAGGGTATTATTATGGATTAAGAACTGGTTGAAAGATAGGAAGCAGAGAGTAGGATTGCGTGGCCAGTATTCTCAGTGGAGGAGGGTAGTTAGTGGGGTCCCGCAGGGGTCTGTGCTGGGTCCGTTGCTTTTTAATGTATTTATAAATGACCTAGAGATGGGAATAACTAGTGAGGTAATTAAATTCGCCGATGACACAAAATTATTCAGGGTCGTCAAGTCGCAGGAGGAATGTGAACAATTACAGGAGGACCTTGCGAGACTGGGAGAATGGGCGTGCAAGTGGCAGATGAAGTTCAATGTTGACAAGTGCAAAGTGATGCATGTGGGTAAGAGGAACCCGAATTATAGCTACGTCTTGCAAGGTTCCGCGTTAGGAGTTACGGATCAAGAAAGGGATCTGGGTGTCGTCGTCGATGATACGCTGAAACCTTCTGCTCAGTGTGCTGCTGCGGCTAGGAAAGCGAATAGAATGTTGGGTGTTATTAGGAAGGGTATGGAGTCCAGGTGTGCGGATGTTATAATGCCGTTGTATCGCTCCATGGTGCGACCGCACCTGGAGTATTGTGTTCAGTACTGGTCTCCGTATCTCAAAAAAGATATAGTAGAATTGGAAAAGGTACAGCGAAGGGCGACGAAAATGATAGTGGGGATGGGACGACTTTCCTATGAAGAGAGGCTAAGAAGGCTAGGGCTTTTCAGCTTGGAGAAGAGACGGCTGAGGGGAGATATGATAGAAGTGTATAAAATAATGAGTGGAATGGATCGGGTGGATGTGAAGCGACTGTTCACGCTATCCAAAAATACTAGGACTAGAGGGCATGAGTTGAAGCTACAGTGTGGTAAATTTAAAACGAATCGGAGAAAATCTTTCTTCACCCAACGTGTAATTAGACTCTGGAATTCGTTGCCGGAGAACGTGGTACGGGCGGTTAGCTTGACGGAGTTTAAAAAGGGGTTAGATAGATTCCTAAAGGACAAGTCCATAGACCGCTATTAAATGGACTTGGAAAAATTCCGCATTTTTAGGTATAACTTGTCTGGAATGTTTTTACGTTTGGGGAGCGTGCCAGGTGCCCTTGACCTGGATTGGCCACTGTCGGTGACAGGATGCTGGGCTAGATGGACCTTTGGTCTTTCCCAGTATGGCACTACTTATGTACTTATGTACTTATGATTTGCTATTCATGTGGAAAGGAGGGACATGTATCTAAATGGTGTAAGGAAACACAAAACACCCCCTCTAGCTCACCTAAGCCAATGGAACAAAAGAATTTTCCAAGCAGGACATGTACAAAAGACAATGATAAACATAAGAGCTTTCTAATGGCAGAAAAATCTTTGACTATGGTAAATAATAATTCAAATGAAAGTACTTGGATTTTGGATTCGGGGAGCACATGCCATTTAACCAATTGTAAGGATTTCTTTCAGGAAGTGAGTCCAGAAGAAGGAATTCTTCATACTGCAAACGCAGGGACTACTCAGATCCAAGCAAAAGGCATTGGATTCTTAAAATGCAAAGTGTCTAATGAAGTTAAAGAAATTCCTGTAAGTGATGTCTTGTATATTCCCCAAGCAGTTTGCAATATGCTTAGTGTATCTACATTAGATAAGAAGGGATTTGTGATTCATTTTGAAAACAGTAAGTGCACAATCTCTAAAAATGATGAAGTGTATGCTGAAGCTTTTATGCATAATGATGTTTATAAACTGAGCATTTCAGGTGAAGCCTCACATCTGGCGCAAGTAAGGAAGAATGATGGTAAATGTAGTCTGGAAATCTGGCACCGCCGCCTGGGACATCGTGATTTTAAGGTGATCCAGGATCTTCACAGTGGGCAACTAGCCACAGGCATTCAGATAAGTGCAGATACTGGTAAAATGGAGAAATGCATAGACTGTGTTACTCAAAAAGGTGTGAGACCCTCATTTCCTGCATACACAGGAAATAGGAGTAATAAAGTACTGGACTTAATACACAGTGACTTATGTGGACCGTTTAATATCCCATCATTGGGAAATAACAGATTTGTGCTAATATTCTTGGATGATTTCTCTAGATATTGTGTGGCCTATTTGCTGAAAGAAAAAAGTCAAGTCACAGACATGCTGAAGAAATACGTAGCCATGGTGAGCAATAAATTTGAAAGAAAACCAAAGGTTCTTCAGACCGACAATGGTGGTGAGTTCACTTCACAAAGCATGCGCACATTTCTAGAACAAGAAGGCATTCAGCATATCACAACAGTAGCTTATACACCAGAGCAAAATTCTGTTGCAGAGAGAAAATTTAGGTCACTTGTGGAAATGACCAGATGTATGCTGTCAGATAGCAATCTCCCTAAAAGACTATGGGGGGAAGCCATTCTCACAGCAGTGTACCTACAAAACAGAATGCCAACTAAAGGCGCTGAGCGCACACCACATGAGACATGGCATGGTAGGAAGCCAAACCTGTCACACATAAGAACATTTGGAAGTACAGCATATGCTCATGTACCAAAGCAAAGAAGGCATAAGCTGGATTCCACAACAGAAAGGGGCATTTTAGTTGGCTATGCTCCAGGACACAACGGATATAGAATTTTGAATCTGAAAACTGGCATTGTTGGCATAAGACATGTTACATATTTTGATGAAAACAAAAGGGTTGATAAAGGCTGGATTATCCCAGATGAGCCTTATCATCCAGAATATGAAACTAGAACCATAATAGACATGCCAGTGTATATAAATGCCATACCAAGGCAGATGTCTGAAAGCAACTCATCTGTATCTAACGAGGAACAGGCAGAGGAAGCAGACACAGAAAGGATCATTGCAGGAGACAGTACAGTTGGAGAAGGGGAATCAATTGGAGAAGGACTCTCAGATTTAGAGGATGCGGAAAGGTCAGACCAACCTGTTGTCAGACGCTCATCCAGGGAAAACAAAGGTGTTCCACCCCCAAGACTGTCTTACCTAACAAGTCAGCAGAAGCTCAAGAGCCCTTAACATGGGATGAGATTGAGAAAATGCCAGCAGAAGAAGCTGCTGAATGGCGTAAAGCTGCACAAGAAGAAATTGATGCATTGCATAAAAATAATACTTGGATTCTTACAAAATTACCTCCTGGCAAGAAAGCTATAGGATGCAAATGGGTATTCAAGTTAAAAAGGAATGCACAAGGAAAAGTGGAAAGGTATAAAGCCAGATTAGTCGCAAAGGGATATCTTCAAAAATATGGAGAAGATTTTGATGAAGTGTTTGCACCTGTAGTGAAACACACAACAATTAGAACACTTCTGAGCATTGCAGTCTCAAAAGGCATGCAAGTCAACCACATTGATGTGAAAACAGCATTTCTTCATGGAGATATAACTGAAGACTTGTACATGGAACAGCCAACAGGTTTCATAAATACAAAACAAAGACAGCTAGTGTGTAAATTAAACAAAGGTCTTTATGGATTAAAGCAAAGTGCAAAATGTTGGAATGACAAATTGCATGAAATATTGACAAATTTAGGATTTAAGCAAGGTGAAGCAGATAAATGCTTGTACACTAGGTGCAGAAATGGACAATATGCATATATTTTAGCTTTTGTTGATGATCTGCTCATTGCAAGCGAAAGTGAGCAAGAGTACAAGGACATTGTAAAATATTTAAACCTGAATGTTGAGATAAAAGAACTTGGTAATGTGTCATACTATCTTGGTATAGAAATTGAGAAACAAAATGATGGTTCTTATCTTCTAAGCCAGAAGCAGAAAATAAATGAGCTTATTGAAAGTTTAGGTATGCAAGATGCCCAAGTTGTAAGCACTCCCATGATCACTGATTTTCTGAAGGATGAAACAGTAACAGAAACTTTACCAGATAACATCCAATATAGATCAGCCATAGGTAAGCTTTTATATCTGACTACCACATACAGGGCTGATATAGCAAATGCAGTAGGAATTTTGAGCAGAAGGGTCAGCTCACCTACCAAATCAGATTGGACTGCAGTTAAAAGGATGGTAAGGTATTTAAAAGGTACCATTGATTGTAAATTAAAGATTTCAGCCAATAGTAATCCAAAACTAATATGTTACTGTGATTCAGATTGGGCAGGGGATCATTCTGATTATAAATCCACAAGTGGATATGTGTTTATGTATGGAAATGTACAAATTTCATGGGCCAGTCATAAACAAAGTATTGTGAGTCTGTCTTCTACAGAAGCTGAATATGTGGCCGTATCAGAAGCATGCAGAGAACTGATGTGGATTGAAAAACTTTTGCTGGATTTTGGAATAGCTGAACAGAGACCAATCCAGATAATGGAAGATAATCAAAGCTGCATCAGACTGTCACAGAATGACAAGGTTCAGTCACGCACCAAGCACATCGCAACGAAATATCACAACGTGCGAGAGCTGGCAAAAGAAGGGGTCATCAGTCTAGACTATTGTCACACCAGTGAGATGACAGCTGACATCATGACCAAACCGTTACCCAGAGAACGTTTTGAGAATCTGCGAATAAAGCTTGGACTTTGTATGAATTAATAATTGCATGACAGTTATGCATGAGAAGGGGTTTGTTGGAATAATGTATTGTATTTTACATGCATTGTCTGTCACCAATTTTTTCTCTGTGATTACTGTGTGACCTCTGATGTGAATTGTCTAGAGAGGTCACACCCATGCAACTTCCTGTGGGGGTTAGGCACAGCACATGGAGCTCATGATCTCTCCTAAGCTGAGGATCTATGGTGTGAGCATCCATTACCATCTAAGCACATGGAAAGAGCTGATAATCCAAATGTATAGTATTATGTATATATAAGCCTGTCTGAATATAAATCTAACTACAAACTGTGAGTAAACAGATGTTTTGTTACTTCAACTTTAAAGTGACTCAGCAGTGAATTATTCTGGGGTGTATGTGAGAGAGATGAAGAAAGAAATTAACATTTCTAAAGCTGAAGCTGTGTGTATAAAATCTGCTAATTATTTACTACAAATAATCCAACATTTCACACATGTATTGCTTTGCACTTGCTCATATTAAATGTCATCTGTCATTTAGATGCCCAGTCTCCCAATCTCGTAAGGTCGTCTTGTAATTTTTCCTCTTGCGATTTAACAACTTTGAATAACTTTGTGTTGTCAGTAAATTTAATTACTTCACTAGTTACTCCCATCTCTAGATCATTTATAAATATGTTAAAAAGCAGCAGTCCCAGCACAGACCCCTGGGGAACCCCACTATCGCCCTTCTCCATTGAGAATACTGACCATTTAACCCTACTCTCTCTTTTCTATCTTTTAACCAGTTTTTAATCCACTATAAGACACTACCTCCTATCTCATGACTCTCCAATTTCCTGTGGAGTCTTTCATGAGGTACTTTGTCAAACACCCTTTGAAAATCCAGATACACAATATTGACGGCTCACCTAGATATTCCTGTGACATATTTTGAGCAGAGTTGCAATGTATGTGTGTATTTTATATAATATACAAGTACATATTTTGTATACAAGCATATATACATACTTGCTCCAGAACAGGTGTAAATGTTTTCTTTGGCATTTGCATGCTACAGGGACAGGATCTGAAAGCCTATTTATAAAGGCACGTAGATGCCTAGGTTACCTTTATAAAATATCTATAACCAAAGGAACAAAAAAAAAAGCTGATCACTAAAACAAATATGAACAATTCAATATCTAAACCAACTGACCACTGCTATGTATTATGGACCATGATATACATCCTTAACATTGACAATATAGAGATTTGGGTCATTTTGCCTTTGGTCATTGTAGTATGTTTGATTTGTGATCACCTTGAACTGCACTACTAAGAGACCTGTCATTCTAGTTACCTCTGACAGGTAATCCTGTAAATATCTGGAGGAAAAATTTAAACTACTTGTTTTTAAAAATTTAAACATTGGAGAAAAATATTACACATTCTCTCAGTAATAACAGGTTTTTTTTAAAGAAAATGACAATAAGTATATTTACATAAATTATATATTACACAATTTTTAATTTGAAGATTGCTAGTTAAAATATATTTTGTAAAAGTTAAGTTGTTTAAAAATAGCATATCTAGAATTAAAGTTAAAATTCACTAATAAGAGCTATCAACTTTCTTTTTCTAGAAATTCACCATACGATCCAGATGGCTGAACTCTACAATTCTATAACCAGGATTCATTAGATCCTGAAGAATCATCAATAGCAGATATTTCCTTTCTAGACTTACTCTTTTTCTTTTGGCTTTAAATAAATCTAATTTTTTACAGCTTTTGTCCTTTGTAACTTGTCCTTTGTAAGAAAGCAAATAGAATGTTAGGTATAATTAGGAAAGGAATGGAAAACATAAGTGAGGATGTTATAATGCCTTTTTATCGCTCCATGGTGTGACTGCACCTCAAATATTGTGTTCAATTCTGGTCACCACATCTCAAAAAGATATAGTGGAATTAGAAAAGGTGCAGAGAAGGGCAACGAAAATGATAAAGGGGATGGGAAGACTGCCCTATGAGGAAAGGCTAAAGGGGCTAGGACTCTTCAGCTTGGAGAAAAGATGGCTGAGGGGAGATATGATAGAGGTCTATAAAATAATGAGTGGAGTGGAACGGGTAGACGTGAAACGCTTGTTTACTCTTTCCAAAAATACTAGGACTAGGGGCACGCAATGAAGCTACAAAGTAGTAAATTTAATACGAATCGGAAAAAAGTTTCTTCACTCAACATGTAATTAAACTCTGGAATTCATTGCCAGAGAATGTGGTAAAGGCAGTTAGCTTAGTGGGATTATAAAAAAGGTTTGGATCGCTTCCTAAAGGAAAAATCCATAGACCATTATTAAATTGACTTGGGGAAAATCCACCCTTGCGGAAACAGGAAATGAGAGCAGGACCAGAGCTAAGAGAGAGAGAAGGGCCGAGCCTGCAAGCCTTTTATCGCTGCTGAGGGCCGCTGTAACCCCAACTTCGTAAGTGAAGATGACTTCTAAAATTCGGAGGGAGGGGTGCTGGAACTGGAAAGGAGGGAGGAAGGAAGGGAGGGACGACGACCCTGGAACTGGGAGGGAGGGGGGATCCTGGAACTGGGAGGGAGAGTGGGAGGGGGAACCTGAAACTCAGTCCCCTGGAACTTGGAGGGAGGGGATGACCCTGGAACTCGGAGGGAGGGAGGGAGGGGATGAACCTGGAACTCAGAGGGAGGGAGGGATGGGGGGATGACCCTGGAACTCAGAGAGAGGAGGGGATGACCCTGGAACTCGGAGGGAGGGAATGACCCTGGAACTCGGACGGAGGAAGGGAGGGAGGGGATGACCCTGGAGCTTGTAGGGAGGAAGGGAAGGAGGGGGAGGACGACCCTGGAATGCAGAGGGAGGGAGGGGATGACCCTGGAACTCAGAGAGAGGGAGGGGACAACCCTGGAACTCGGAGGGAGGGAGGGGGATGACCCTGGAACTCGGAGGGAGAGAGGGAGGGAGGGGGGATGACCCTGGAACTCGGAGGGAGGGACGGGAGACCCTGGAACTGGGAGGAAGGGAGGGAGGGAAGGAGGGGGGTCCATGGCACACACTCTCATTCTCACACACACAGTCTCTCTCTCACAGACACACTCGCACCCAGTCTCACTCTCTCTCTGTCACACACACACTCGCACATTCACTCTCTCTCTCACACAGTCACTCTCACACACACTCTGTCAAACATACACACTCCGAGGAAAACCTTGCTAGCGCCCGTTTCATTTGTATCAGAAACGGGCCTTTTTTACTAGTGTATACATATTACATAAATTAAAAAATAAAAATAAACCATAAACATAAATTAATGTACATAAGTACATAAGTAATGCCACACTGGGAAAAGACCAAGGGTCCATCGAGCCCAGCATCCTGTCCACAACAGCGGCCAATCCAGGCCAAGGGCACCTGGTAAGCTTCCGAAAAGTACAAACATTCTATACATGTTATTCCCGGCATTGTGGATTTTTCCCAAGTCCATTTAGTAGAGGTTTATGAACTTGTCCTTTAGGAAACCGTCTAACCCTTTTTTAAACTCTCCCATGCTAACCGCCTTCACCACGTTCTCCGGCAACGAATTCCAGAGTTTAATTACGCGTTGGTTGAAGAAACATTTTCTTCGATTTGTTTTAAATTTACTACACTGTAGTTTCATTGCATGCCCCCTAGTCCTAGTATTTTTGGAATGCGTGAACAGACGCTTCACATCCACCTGTTCCACTCCACTCATTATTTTATATGCCTCTATCATGTCTCGCCTCAGCCGTCTCTTCTCCAAGCTGAAAAGCCCTAGCCTCCTTAGTCTTTCTTCATAGGGAAGTCATCCCATCCCCGCTATCATTTTAGTCGCCCTTCGCTGCACCTTTCCAATTCTACTATATCTTTCTTGAGATGCAGCGACCAGAATTGAACACAATACTCAAGGTATGGTCGCACCATGGAGCGATATAACGGCATTATAACATCCGCACACCTGTTTTCCATACCTTTCCTAATAATACCATTCTATTCGCTTTCCGAGCCGCAGCAGCATACTGAGCAGAAGGTTTCAGTGTATTATCGACGACGACACCCAGATCCCTTTCTTGGTCTGTAACTCCTAACATGGAACCTTGCATGACGTAGCTATAATTCAGGTTCTTTTTTCCCACATGCATCACTTTGCACTTGCTCACATTAAACGTCATCTGCCATTTAGCTGCCCAATCTCCCAGTCTCATAAGGTCCTTCTATAATTTTTCACAATCCTGTCGCGAGTTAACGACTTTGAATAACTTTGTGACATCAGCAAATTTAATTACCTCGCTAGTTACTCCCATCTCTAAATCATTTATAAATATATTATTTATATAATATAAATAATTTCATGTGTTTAAAAAAGTTTATTAAACATCTATATAAAAAATTTGAAAATATAAAAAGCAGCATGTCCTTATTAAGGGTTAAGATAAATCCATAAAAACAATGTCCGTTATAAATCTAGTAGAATAAACTGGACATATAATAGAATGATCAGCTCTATAAAATCTCTCGTTTTGAAAGTGCCTCCCCTTTATTAATCAAATTACACTGGCTTCTCATCAAAGCGAGAATTACCTTCAAATTATGTACCTTTATCTTAGTGTACGTTGGAGTGGAGGAGTGGCCTAGTGGTTAGGGTGGTGGACTTTGGTCCTAGGGAACTGAGGAACTGAGTTCAATTCCCACTTCAGGCACAGGCAGCTCCTTGTGACTCTGGGCAAGTCACTTAACCCTCCATTGCCCCATGTAAGCTGCATTGAGCCTGCCATGAGTGGGAAAGCGCGGGGTACAAATGTAACAAAAAATAAAATAAACGGCACAGCTCCAGACTATATGGTACCATTAATAAACTTACCTCAAAGAAACACTAAATATGAGGCAAGAAATTATCTCAGACTACACCTCCCAAATTGCAGAAAAATAAATTATCTACAAAACTGTCCACTCTGCAAACTTCACTTACCTAGGAACCAAATGGTGGAACTCCTTACCACCCAAAATAAGTAGAGGAGTGTGGTAGCCGTGTTAGTCCACTCTTAAGGTTATCAATAGAAATCAAACAAAATAAAACATGGAAAAGAAAATAAGATGATACCTTTTTTATTGGACATAACTTAATACATTTCTTGATTAGCTTTCGAAGGTTGCCCTTCTTCCTCAGATTGGAAATAAGCAAATGTGTTAGCTGACAGTGTATATAAGTGAAAACATTCAAGCATTACTATGACAGTCTGACAGGGGGGTGGGTAGGAAGTATGCATGGGGACATCAAAGCATATCATTGATATTCTAACAGGATGGGTGTGGATAGGTGAGGGGAGGGTGATCAACAGAGACATACAGCTTTATGGTTTATAATGGGCTAGGAACCCCAGATCCTTGTTAAGTCCTTTCTGTTGGGTGTTAAAATATTCAATCATTCTGACTTCAAAGGTCTTACGTTCTTGTATGGTTTTAAAGTTACCTTTCAGGATTCTCACTGTGAAGTCACTGGTACAGTGTCCTGGTCCTGTAAAATGTTGACCAACAGGTGTGGGAACCCTGCTGGCACCAGTATTGATCATATGATGTCTATGTAAATTGAATCTTGTCTTAAGCATCTGGCCTGTTTCTCCAATATAGCATCCATCGTTATATTTTTTACACGGAATGATATATACCACATTGTAAGATGAGCAAGTGAAAGATCCCTTTATGTTGAATATCTTTCCTTTGTGGATGACTTTGGGGTCCTGTGAAATATTTTGGCATGGTTTGCAACTGGATAAATTACAGGGAAGTGTGCCCTTCTGTTCCTTTTCAGTCTGTGATGGAAGTTTACTTCTGATTAGCTTGTGTTTTAAATTGGGTGGCTGTCGGAAGGCCAGTACTGGTGGGGATGGGAATATCTCTTTCAGTAATTCATCCTTCTGGAGTATAGGTTGTAGATCTCTTATGATTTTCCTCAGTTTTTCCATCTCTGGATTGTATGTCACTACAAGCGGGATTCTGTCTGTGGATTTTTTCTTTTTGTACTGTAGCAGATTCTCCCTGGGTGTTTTGAGGGAGGAGGCAATATTCTTGGAGATTATTTTGGGGTTGTAGCCCTTCTGTTTGAAAGATTCAGTCAGGCTTTTAAGGTGTCTGTCTCTGTCCCCTGGGTCAGAGCAGATACGGTGGTATCTTGTGGCTTGGCTGTAAATGATGGATCTTTTTGTATGTGAAGGATGGAAGCTGGAGTTGTGGAGGTAGCTGCATCTGTCTGTGGGTTTCTTGTATATAGATGTTTGTATACAGCCATCACTGATTGAGACCGTGGTGTCCAAAAAATTGACTTTTTCTGGGAAGTAGTCAATTTTGAATCTGATTGTAGGATGGTATGTATTGAAGGCAGAATAAAATTGTTTCAGAGTTTCTTCACCCTCCGTCCAAATCATAAAAATGTCATCGATGTACCGGTAGTATTTTAGAGGTTTGGTCTGGTGTGTATTCAGAAATGTCTCTTCCAGCTCAGCCATAAAAAGGTTGGCATATTGGGGTGCTGTCCTGGTGCCCATCGCAGTGCCCATTATTTGCAGATAGATATCATTGTTAAAGTGGAAGTAGTTGTGAGTTAAAATGAATTTGATTAATTTTGTAATAGTTTCTGGTGAGTAATGATGGGTCCAGTGTGGATTTTTTTAGGAGTCTTCCACATGCAGCTATGCCATCCGCATGTGGAATATTGCTGTATAGTGATTCTACATCCATCGTGACCAGAAGGGTGTTAGGTGGTAGTTGCTTGATATTTTTCAATTTATTCAGAAAGTCTGTGGTGTCTTGTATGAAGCTGTTAGTTTTGTGTATGAGAGGTTTCAGAATTCCCTCTATGAATCCAGATATTTCTTCCGTGAGTGTGCCAATACATGATATACAAGAATATACTAGATTCCGAAAAATCCTCAAATTGTTCCTATTCATGCAAACCCTCACAAAGAACAACCATATCTCAAACAACTAATAATTACCTGAATTGGTTATTACTCTATTTACCATTAACTTTCTCTTTGCTTCATGTACAATTTCTTATTCATAATAGATTTTCTAAATGTTAAACATCCATAGCTATCCCAGTATGTTTATGACATTGTATTGTAAAATTGGATTCTTACAACAAATTACTTTTTTATGCATTATTCTTTGTTATGTATCCTATACTGTTTATTGTAAGCCACATTGAACTCAAACTTGTTTGGGATAATGTGGGATATAAATGTCACAAATAAATAAATAAATAATATGTCAAAAGGAATATGTATAAAATCTGATGAATGTATGTTACCGCAGAAATTAATCTTTACAGGAATGGTTTTAAATCTATATCCATATTTAAACCATGCAGTGTTATGGAATTCAACTGGTGAATGAGTCTCTGTTTGCTACGTAATAACTGGTTATCTATCCTGCTTATTTTTCAAAAGATTGTATCAAAGTGAAGTAGCAGCAAATTGGAGGTTTTTATGCCAATGATGCCAGTGGAATACCCCGCTAATATTTGACAGTGTAACTGCAAGGAGCGGTGGTATATCACGACACATGAGGCTTTTCCTCCTAAAAACAAAAAAAACAACAAAATAAGAAAAAGAGATCTTAAAGTAAGAAAATAGAACACGACACAGTAATTGTTAAGGAATTGACCAGATCAATCCCAGTTTATAACTGTATCCTTACAAATTGCTCAATCTAAGATCCCGAAAAAGGAGGACAGATTGAGCCAGTCTGGGTTTTACTTCTATTGCTTTCAATGGAAGCAAAACCCGGACTGGATCAATGTGTCCTCCTTTTTCTGGAGCCATATGGTAACCCTAGTTCTGCCTCTGCCTCTGCCTCTGCCTCTCCCCCATCACCAGAACAGAAAACTGCCTCACCAGCCGAATTCCTGGGGATAATCTATCTGATATGTTATGGTCAGTGCTCTGTCCCAAATTTATTCTAAAAAGGTCCCTATTGTAGTAGTGCAGTAGGACTACTGGGGGGGGGGGGGGGGGGTGATGTGTGGGGTTTGTATGGATCTGTTCAAATTTATGCAACCGTGTCAAGTCCATTGTATCTGATCTGGAATTTGTTGCCAGAGAATGTGGTAAAGGCGGTTAGCTTAGCGGAGTTTAAAAAACATTTGGACAGCTCCCTAAAGGAAAAGTCCATAGACCGTTATTAAATGGACTTGGGGAAAATCCACTATTTCTGGGATAAGCAGTATAAAATGTTTTGTACATTTTTGGGATCTTGCCGGGTATTTGTGACCTGGATTGGCCACTGTTGAAAACAGGATGCTGGGCTTGATGGACCTTTGGTCTTTCCCAGTATGGCAATATTTATGTACTTATGTACTTATGATCTTCTCAATAAATAAACCCATATTTTTTATCTACCTCTAGAGTCCTGCCAGATTGGTTGTCCTACATCCCTTCCCTACTCCTTTTGGGCATACAGTCTATATTTAGATGCCACAATTTACACTCGCACTATGGAGATATAAATATGAAAGCCTAAGGGGTCCTTTTACTAAGGTACGCTGAAAAATGGCCTGCACTGGTGTAGATGCATGTATTCAATGTTCACATTCATAGGTCCATTTTTCAGTACAACTGCAAAAAAGGACTTTTTTTGGCCAAAAATGGACGTGCAGAAAAATAAAGATTGGCACGTGGCCATTTTGGGCCTGAGACCTTACCGCCACCCACTGACCTAGCAGTAAGGTATCATGCATTAACCGGGCGGTAATGGCCTACACACATACAATGCCAATTACAGCCCGGTTACCGCCGCGCTTCAGAAAATTTCCGGCTCGCTTACTGGACGCACGTAAAAAATGAAATTACCACCCAGGCCACGCAGTAGCCAGGTGGTAGTTCAAAATTGATTCACGTAGGACACGCGTAGCCACCTAAGCGGTATAGTAAAAGGACCCCTAAATGTAGCAGTTAGGCACCTAACAGACAGTATTCAATATTCAGAATGCCCATGACTTGCCCATGTACCTCCCATGTGAATGTCCCCTTTGCATTTAGGCTGTATTCTATAACTTAGCATCTAACTGCTTGATATTCAAAAGGGTTTAATCAAGCAGGAGAGGCTCCTGCCCAGTTAAATCCTTCTGAGCAACCCGGCACCTGATATTCAGTGGTACTTTACTGGTTAGTGCCACTGAATATCGCCACTAACCAGCCATCTCCTAACTGGTTAGGTTAGAGGTGGGCTGGGGGCAGAGTGTGGACAGAGTGCCTACTTAGCCAGTTAGCGGAGATTTTCAGTCTGCTAACCTGCTACGTAACCACATAAAGGCTGTCCTAACTTTGTGCCGGTAGACAAACCACAAAGTCTAACCAGAGTAATTATTAGCTAATTAGCTTATCAGCTAATCACCTAACTAGCCCTTCAGGCCAGTGCCTGGTTAACTTTCAGGTAACCACTGATACCCAGGTATTCAACGCTTGGAGCCACACATGCCCCGGCATTGAATATCCAAGGTCAGCTGTGAGCAGCTCCGACATCGCATACCACATGGGCCCTAAGTATTCTAGCATCTAAGTGCACTTAGGGACCCTGTTTACCAAGCTGTGGTAAAAGGGGCCCTGCAGTAGCATCAGTGAATGGATTCACCATGCACCAAGCCCCCCCCCTATACTGCAGTGGGTAAAAGTCTTCTTTTTTTTTTTTTTTTTAAGGAAATAGTCATGCAGTAAGTGAACCACTTGCCACATGGCCATTTCCTGGGGAAGCCCTTACTGCCACCCATTGAGGATGCGGTAGGGGCTCCCACGCTCGCCCAGCGGTAACCGGGCAGCAAGTGGGGCTGCCCAATTACCTCCAGGTAAGCCCCTGGTGCTAGAAAATAAAAATGCATTTTCTAGCACATGAGTTGGTGCATGGCAGAGGCCAGGACTAATGCCGGGCTCCTGTGGTAGCCCAGCGGTAAGCCCAATTTGCCGCACACCAACGCAGTGGTAGCCCTACTGCCCTTTAGTAAAAGGGCCCCTAAAGCACCTCATTGCTGTTTCACCTCATTTCCATTTGAGTGTCAACAAAAGTTAGGTGACTAATTGGCACTTAACTTTAAATACATTGTATAGAATAAGGGGTGTTTGAGTATTTATTATGAATGCTATTTTATTAGCCACCTAGAACCATGGTAATAGGCAAATTATAAATATGATTTAAAAAATGAAATGTAGGCATGCAGGGACAGTTTTCAGGCAGCTGTTTTACACATGGAAATGGCTTTGAAAATTGCTGACAGTATGTTTACTTTTTAAAAAAAAGCTCATATTGCACAGCTAGCCTGGGACAAAGCAATACACGCTTCCTCAGGTAATGCTAAATTCTACAGTACAGTGTACATGCTAAATGGTACAGCAGGTATAATTAACCGATAAAACTGTGTTTTGGTCCAGGCAGTTAGCAAGGCCTTTTGCAAAGACCCTGCATGTCACACAACTGGAAGTAAAGAGTTACCCTGACATAGGCCCTATTTCAGGAAATGCCAAACATATCATACATTCCTCTCTTGGCTCTAGATATCACACTTCCTTCCTGTGAAGACCCAGAAGCAGTCTGGCACGCAGGTGACCCTGGCATCGATGAAATGCTTTTCACCTTTGTATCACCTGAGGGTCATACACTTTATTTAGTAATTGTTAATGCTATAGTCATGATTTTCCTGTAGCATATTACAAAGTAGACTTGGAACAGCCAGTGAAATAGGAGGGGAAAAATGGTTTCCTTTCTTTGACTCATGGCCTTTGCTTTGTTCTCACAATTGCCTATTAGAAGAGCGCAGAGCAGGAAAACCTGAAGACCTGGCTCTGATCCATTCTAATCAAACACTCACCTGACTTCTTGGCTGGGGAAGGAAGGTTTATGCATCCTAGTAGTTTGGAATCTCCACTGGGTGAACAGCAGAAAATTCAGGTTTACCTGAATAGTAACTTTTTAAAAGTGATTATTCTTGAAATGAATGTTGCTGACAAAATGATATTTACCACTGCTTGAATTAAAATATTTGAACTGAGCCAGTAGGTGAAGCCATCACTGATACTATGAATCTGCATTCATTTTTAATAGCTTTTAATATGTCATTTCATATCACTAAAAAAAAAAGAAAAGAACCCAAAATGAGGCTCTTTTTTGTCATATCATCAATTGCAAATGCTATTGCAGAATAGTTGGTGCTACTGAAAAAAATAATGTGCCCTATTGATGGAAAGACAAGCTGAAAAGAAAAACTTTTTCCAACAAAACAAAAATAAGGAAAAAACAAAAATGACACAAGAGATGAAAGGAAAAGAAACATTTTCCAATGCAGACCCCTAATGGACACTACATTTCTACCTTCTGCTTTGCTCCTATACCTCTGAGAGGCAAATGATATGTATATACAGTATATTATTTGCCTCCCAGAGGCCTCCATCATGAATATATTTATCCTTACCCAGGACAGGGAATCAGTCGGTCTGGGTTTCTTTTGTATTGCATAGATCCCTTTATGCTCTTTGGGAGAAAATGTGGTCAACTTATTTTCCTTTCCTACCATGGGGAATTATGAAGACACCTTTCCCTCCTTTTATGCTTTCATATGCCATTCACTTAGAAGGGAACATAATATCAGGATACAAATAGTGTAGGTATCTTTCCAGCAATATATTTTGGTTTTCTAAAGAAACAATATCACTCTCTCTCTCTACCAAAAATCTTGGCATCCATCCATTTAAGAGTACTACGGCAAACCTTACCTATCACCCATCAAATCTAACACTGTCAGGAACCAGACCTGTTGCTATCTTTCACTAATATGCCATCTTTGTGTCATCCTTCTCTCAATTCATTCTACAAAATAGCATGCTGCATGAGGGACTGCTAACACCTTTCTCCTTGCCACTATCATATCTGCACTGGATATGCAGTTTGATCTGCACTGGACCAGCAGCTTCTACAGACTACAAGACTCAAAAGTACTTCAGTACATAAATATGTCCAAACTGGGACAAACCAAATATCCATCAAGCCCAGTATCAAGTTTCCAGCAGTGGTCAATCCAGGTCACATGTATCTGGCAGGATCCCAAAAGAATAAAATAGACTTTATACTGCTTATCACAGAAATAAGCGTAGATTTTCTCCACAGTCCACTTTAATAATGGTTAATGGACTTTTCTTCCCAGAACATGTCCAAACCTTTTTAAAACCCTCTTACACTAATTGCTTATATCACATTCTCTGACAATAAATTATAGCCTGAATGAAGAAATATTTCTTGTTTGTTCCAAATGTACTACTTAATAATTTCATTGAATGCCCTAGTCCTTGTACTTTTGAAAAGAGTGAACAAGAAATTCATATCTTGAACTACTACTGAAAAGGTGTGAGTAAAATCTAAATAAATAAATATCTACAGATTCCATTCCACTTAGTATTTTATAGACCTCTATCTCCCCTCAACTATCTGGGTAAGGAAGATACAGCAGCAGATAGAAATTGGTTACAATTTTCCATCCCTTCCAGTGCCCAGCTAATGCCTTCCACTCCTAGCAGGCACTTGCTCTCACTGCCAGGTCTCTGCCTTTCTATATCTGCAGCGGCATCATTCCTCCTCTCATCGTTTATTGAATAACTGTCCAGCTTATCTGATGAAACATGCATCTGCTGAGTTTCTGACCAATCATTGTAAAGGTTTAATAAATTCTTTTACCAATAGGTCATTCCCAAGTGATGGGGGCAAAATTATTTTAACCCCCATTCCTAAAAATCCTGCATTAAAATAGGAGGTTATAACCAACTATCGTCCAGTAGCTTTTATGCTATTGTTGTCTAAAATAATGGAAGGAATTGTGACAAAACTAACAAATTATCTGGAAGAGCATGACGTTCTACATAGAAGTCAATCAGGGTTTAGAGAGAGTTTAGTAAGGAAAACACTCTAATATCAGAAGAAAGATAAGAAATTAGTGTAGGAAGATGAGTGCTTATTATGCAATTTGATATGTCAAGTGCATTCAATCTTGTGGACTATGTAATATTATTAGATCTACTAGCCCATATTGGCCTAAGGGGAGTGGTTTGAGGGTTTTCTGAAAAACCATTCCTACCTAGTTAAGATGAACGGAATGTGATTACCTTGGATACTGAGCTGTGGAGTTCCATGAGGTTCACCCATATTATTTAATTTTCTGATGTCTTTTCTGATGTCTAAAGCTTTCCAAAATGGGATTTCATACTTTCATCTACACAGATGATATTACAATTTTCATTCCACTTAATGAAGCTGTACAAGAAATGTATTCAATTATGAAATCTGGTCTATATCTGCTCGAGTTGTGAGCTAAGAATTTTAAAAGTAAAGTTAAATGGAGAAAAGACCACATTTTTGATATTAGGGAGTTCATGTACACTGATTACCAGTAATAATTTGACAGTTAATGGAATTACCTTCACTTTAGAATAGGGGTGGAAGAAGACCAAGTCTAAATGACCAGCACAACGAATGAGTAGGAGCTTCAATACAAGTTTATTAGGACCTAATAAACTTGTATTGAAGCTCCTACTCATTCGTTGTGCTGGTCATTTGGACTTGGTCTTCTTCCACCCCTTGTCTGTTTTGTTTGTGTTTTTGTGGAAGGCGTGGACCTCCTTTTCTCTCGCTTCACTTTAGAATGACATTTTAAGATATAGATTGTTATTGTGAATAACTATCTTACATTTGAACCACAATTGCATGCAATGTCAGTTAGGTCTAATTTTGACCAATATTCCTTTCAACTTATAGTTCAGTCAATGGTACTTGACCATGTGGATTGTTGCAATTCATTTTTTATTGGAGTTAGGGAGTCAATACTTAAAATGCTTCAGATGCTGTAAAATACAGCAACGCATTTGATTTACTGGTCTTCCAAATTTGAAAGAGTTACTCCACTATTTTTAGAACTTCATTGGCTTCCAGTTAAGGCACGCGTTGTTTTTAAAATATGTTCTATAACTTACTTGATTCTTCATGGGTTAGCCCCAACCTACATGTCTAATCTTAATGATTTACCATTCAGGAATTGTAATGCTTCAGGTAGATCCTATTTGATTTTACATTTTCTGCATTCAAAGAAAGTAAAGTACAAACTACAAAGCAATGTTGTCAGGTCAGTTTTCGTATCAATCTACATTTAGATAGAACTCTTTACCAGTAGCAGTTACTGTATAAGGCAGTCATCTACTTACAATTTATAAAAATGCTCAAAATGTATCTCTTTCAAAAATGTGTTAATGTCAGTTGATGATGTATTTTCCTAGGTATGCCTAGATTCTTGTTTGCACAGAACTCTTTCGGATAAGAGCGGGATAGAAGTGTCAATTGTAATTGTAATTGCAATTGTCTCTTCTTTAAGCTGAAGAGCCATAACCTCTTTAGCCTTTCCTCATAGCGGAGTCATTCTGGTTGCCCTTTTTTGTACCTTTATTATTTAAGCAATGTTTATTTTGAGATGCAGCCACAAGAGTTCCGCACAATATTCGATGTGCAGTCACATCATGGGGTGAACAAAGTCATCATTATATTCTCTTTTTTTTCTTTCTCCATTCTGTTCCTAATGCTTCCTAATATTCTATTTTGTTTCTTGCACCCTGAGCAGAGGGTTTTAACGCTTATGTTCTCATAGGAGCCAACTTTTCAAAATTATTGAGGGTGCTAAGCCCAATGAAAATAACCCCTCCCTGGACACATACAAGGAATTTTCTCAATATTGGGGGTGCTCAAGCACCCACAGCACCCACAGAGTCAGCTCCAATGTATGTTCTTATGTATCATCAACGACATCCTTTTCCTGAGTGATGACTCCTCAAGTGGAACCTTGCATCATGTAGCTATAGTTTGGGTTGCTGTTCCCCACATGCATCATTTTGCACCAGTGGTGTGCTGGTAAATTTTTAACAGGCTCTCTCCCCGGTCCACCTCGGCACTCCCCCCCCCCCCCATCCCCCCCTGCACCCCCCCCCCCCCGTCCACCACTGCGCCCCCCCCCCCACCCACCTCTGCGCCCCCCCCAAAAAAAAAATTGCAGAGCTGGCTATACCTGGGGGGGGGGGGGGGGGGGCGGTGGCCAACACATTACTCTCTTCAGGAAAAAAAAATTAAATGATCCCAGGTTCCAATCTAATTCATGTTTAATATGGGATAAAATGCCATAAATAAGTAAATTAACATAAACTTTTAACGTTCAGCACCTGATTCTCAAAGTGGACATATTCCAAACACTATAATGAAAATAAAATTATTTTTTTTCTACCTTTGTTGTCTGGTGACTTTGTTTCTCTGATCATGCTGGTCCAGTATCTGATTCTGCTGCTCTCTATCTGTTCCCTTGACTCCATTTCCAGGGCTTCCTTTCCATTTATTTCTTTTCTTTCCTCCTTTCTTCTTCATTTCTGGTCCTCCGCATACTTGACTGTACAGTGGATCCAGCTTCTGCCTATTTTCTCCATCCATGTGCAGTTTCTCTCCTCACTTCCTTTTCCCTCATCTAATCTCCTTCCTCTATCTTCCCTCCATGTCCAGCATTTCTTCTCTCTCCCTTCTCCCTTCCCTCCTCTCCATCCATGTCCAGAATTTCTCTTGCTCTCCCCTCCATCCATGTCCTGAAACTCTCCTCTCTCCCCTGCCCCTCTCTATCCATCCATACCCAGCAATTCTCTTCTCTCCCCTGCCCCCTCTGCCCATCCATGCCCAGCAATTCTCTCCTCTGCCCATCCATGCCCAGCAATCTCTCCCCTGCCTCCCTCTGCCCATCCATGCCCAGCAATTCTCTCCCCTGCCCATCCATGCCCAGCAATTCTCTCCCCTGCCCATCCATGCCCAGCAGTTCTCCTCCCTCCCCTGCCCTCCCGCTCCCATCCAGGTCTAGTGATGTCCTTCGCCCCCCACCCTCCCCAGCAATTCTCCTCCCTCCTGCTCCCATCCATGTGTAGCGATGTCCTTCCCCCCCCCCCATCCTCCCCTGCCGCTCCCATCTGTCAGTTTCAATTACCTGCCTTGAAGCGCCGCATTATTTAAGGCCTGCCTGCTGCCCGTCTCCAGCTGCCTTCCTTGCTTGCTTCTCAGGAGTTCGGTTCGCGCCCTTAGTCCCGCCGCGGGAAAAGGAAATGACGTCAGAATGACGTCAGAAGGCGGGACTAAAGGCGCGAACCGAACTCCTGAGAAGCAAGCAGGGAAGGCAGCTGAAGACGGGCAGCAGGGCTTTAAATAAGGCGGCGCTTCGAGGCAGGTAATTGAAACTGACAGATGGGAGCAGCAGGGGAGGATGGGGGGGCGAAGGACATCACTAGACATGGTTGGAAGCGGGAGGGGAGGTAAGCATGGCGCCTTCCTGCCATGCTTACCTTGTGCAATGGAGCCGGCTCACCCCGTACAACAACCGGCTCGCAAGAGCTGTCAAAATTTAACAAGTGGTGCGAGCTGGCTCCAGCACACCACTGCTTTGCACTTGCATATAATGAAGGCAGTGTATGCAACTAAATTTCATGCATATTCATTGTGGATATCCTGAAAATCTGACTGACAAGGGGTACTCCAGGATCGACTAAGGAAGCTCTGCTGTATGGGGTAGGAGGAGCAGGAAACTCCCACCAGATGGTGGAAGGCTAAGCCGGCAACTCTTGCCTATTCTGCACTGCTGTGTTTTCTCCTGTTCTTAAGGTTCTTCACCAGTCCCATACTATGGTGTGGAAGAAAAAGAGACACCACCAGACTGCCCACCACCACCCCCCAGTAAATGGTCTTTGCAGATGATGCTGCAGGTTGAAACTTAATCATTTGTTTCTAGCAGAAAAGCTGGGAAAGAGGGCAAGACAAGCTGGCAATTGATTGTGTGACTCAACACAGTCATCTAAATCTCAAAAAAAGAGCTCTATAGGATATCCTAATAATTAATAACTCATATAGCCCTACAAATATCCCTAAATAGTCATGCCAGAAAGAGGAGGACAATAATAGCAATGGTAGAGAATTAATAAAATAGGACCAAGTTGGGGCTTTATATCTAACTAAATCTGATTGACATCAGGAGCTGCTCCCCATTTCTAACAAGCAACACAAAACCAAACCAGGAAGGCCTCACCAAATTTTTCTCTAACCAGTCCCTCAAGTGCCTTATTGAGCGACCTATTCCTCCCCGCTGCTGACTCCCTTTTAAACAGGAGGATGGGACCCTTGCTGTCTATCTCTGCCACAGAAAGCCTTATAATATCTGTCCAGAATTTATTTGCATATTTGTTTATTTGTGTATTTATATTCTGCCTGCTCCCTAGGTCATAGGTTCCCAACATGCAATATGCATACCCCAAGGGATATATGAGATATCAGCAGGAGGTGGACAACACCCAGTGCCCAACTAATGCGTTCCACTCCCTATAGCCACTTGCTTTCATTGCCAGGCCTCTACCTTTCTATATCTGCAGCAGCAACAGGAAATAGAATACGTTCTTTCCTTCTCTGCAGCCTCCTGGACTCCCATGTCTGCAAGCAAACTGAAAGCAAGAGCAGGGCCATAGCCTGTACATGCCGCTAGTGGCTCCTGCTGGTCCTTTCTCCTATGATGTAACTTCTGTTTTGGAGAGGCAGGACAGGCAGGAGTGTAAAGGGCACTCAGGTTCTGCTTCTATATATTACCTTTTGACTCAGAAGTTTCTTACAGGTGCCAAATCAGAGGGCTGGTTCCTCTACCAGATCAACAGTAGGTAGAGACTCCCTTTGGAGGAATACTGTGTTGCTATAAATACCAAGTCCAATAGGAGTAGTCTTGTCTTTGACTCCAGTCCAGATCCCCAGCCACTACACCACTAATGCAAGAGAACTAGGCTTGGTTTTATTTCCCCTACTAACAGTACATCTAATTAAGGAAGAGGGTCTCTGATTAGCACAGACCTTGAACCTAGAGAGAGAAGGACTGGGAAAAGAAAGCACCAGAACCAAAAAGCCTCTGCATTTGCATCTGAAAAGAGCTAGAATGGGGGAACCAGCTCTCGACCACAAGCCTGCTCAAGAAGGAGCAAGAATAATAAGATTAAGCCTGAAAAAACAAGCAGGTACCAGAGGAGGATCCCAGGAGGAGAAACATGACAGACAATGTACCCACCCACTACAAAGAATTTGTACCTTCAGGTTCAAAGAGCCTTAATACAGAGGAAAAGGAGTTACAAAGCAGTTGTCCTCTGTACCAAGCCTCAGGGTTCATAAGAAAACCTACTCAAGATTGTAAGTGTTTGAAACTACCTTATTCTACTACTGACTGTATACAGTTAGGACTAGACTCAGTAAATGGCACCCAAATTTGCCCCCCCCCCCAAAAAAAAAAAAAAATGTGTGCTGAGCGCTATTCTATAAATGGTGCTCCAACTTGGGTACCATTTATAGAATAGCGTGTGGTGCCGGGATCTGCACCCAATTGAAACCTGATGTAAATCCTCACATGTAAATTAGGCTTGGATCCCACAAATTCTATAATACTGTGCACATCTTTTTTTTTTTCTTCTTCATTGAATTTTAATTTTTACAAAGAGTAAACTTTGAACAGATATACCAACATATCCATACCAATATTCCACAAATATATTTCAAATAGACAAAATAAACATTGTCCACTAAAGATAATATCTTTATATTGGATTATAGTCCACAATATGGAGGAAGGAAGCAAAATTATAAAAGCCATTGGAGGATGGCTTATATATAAGAAAAATCAAATAAGAATAATCGATTAGGGATTAACCCCTATTTTACAAAATGAACCTCTTATCCTATGACTGCTCTTCAATACTCTGCACATTAAGAAATTCTCGCAACTGTTCAGGCTCATAGAAAATATATTTCTTTTCTTTAAAGAAAAGCAAACATTTGCACAGAAATCTCAACTGAAAAGTTGCTTTTTTTTCTCCATGGATTCTTTCTTCATTTCCAGGAATTTTTTCCTTCTAATTTGCGACCATTTAGATATGTCCGGAAATATAGATATTTTTCCACCTTTAAACTCTGGCTGTATTTTTTTAAAGTATAATTTCAACAAAGTTTCTTTGTCCTGCAAAAACACAAATGATACCACCAGAGTTGATCGAGTCTCAATATTTTCCAATGATTTTTCCAATAAATCTGTAACATTACTGTGCACATCTTTAATGAACGCCCCTGACCCACCCATGCCCCTCCCATGGCCATGCCTCCTTTTCCAGTTGCACACAAAGATTTAAGCGTGTACCTTTAAAGAATTTTTTTACATTGTCCAAGCTAAAGTAAGCCCTTTGGTTCAGAACTGCAGTTTCTGACCTCTACTGACTTACTGGATTAAAGAAGAGCACTGAGTGAGTGGAATTACAGTGCTTTTCAGCATCCCAGCTCTGGTTGGTCCTGGCCCTCACCTCACAAATCAGACCTAAAAATACTTAAAGTAACCTACCCTGATGCTCACCAAGCAAGGAAGGGTTGCATTAACAAAGCAATACTACCCTTAAATCTTCCTAGATTATATCCTGGACAGAAGTGTTGCCAGGCGCAGGGGGAGCGGAGAGCGGACGGCCAATGTTTTAAATGCGACAGATCGTGTAAACAATAGGCACCAGCGCAAGTCCGTTTGTGGGAGCAGCTGCTCCCCGCCCCTCCCCCCCTCCAGCTACACCTTTGATCCTGGAATCACCATATTAGAAATCTCATTCTTCATCCCACTCCAAGCCTGCTAACCCTCCACCCAAAGTCTCATCCTTCTTGTCAGGGAATCTTGAAGAATACTTCTTTCCACACATGCATTTGTGCTGGTGCTGTAGCCTACTAGAATTGTTTCTTTCTTCCTGTTTCCTATGCAGTTGGAATAGTTACTGGTGGCTCCAACAAGGACAGCCACTAGGCCCTTGTGTTGAATGGCAGAAGGAAGGAGAACATTTCTCTCTACGTCCTCAACCCAAAGACTTGAGCAACAAACCTGCCAATCCAAATTATGCTACGAGGGGGAGAAGGAAGCCCCACTGGGTTGGTGTGAACAGAGGGAAGAGCAGGAACAAGTAGAACAAGATCTTCATGGGTGACAAGCAGAAAAGATGAAGTGAGGTCAAAGATAAAGGCACCAAGGAGTCCAAAGAATGACATAATGGCTTATATTTATTTTGAGTTGAAAGATAAAAAGTCTTCTAGCAAAGTAGGAACTTGCAACTGGAAAAAATACAACTCAACACAGCCGTGTTTTGGCATGAATGCCTGCATCAGGTGCCTGAATGTGTTAAAGTACTGTAGTCTCAACTTATGAATGATTAAGAATTAAAAACTTTGAAACTGGTACCAAATGAACCAAATGTGCTTAGCACCAAATGGCTGTTGCAGAGACAAAGAGATTGTATTATTAAAAAAAATTAACAGGAGAGGGAAATTTAGATATGAAAATTCTTTTTTTAGAATATTTGATAATCTTACTAACTCATCATCTGATATGCAATTCAATGATTCATATTAACCTTCAGCTGAGGATTTGGCAAGTTATTTTGTAAATATGGTGGAAAAAATATTAGATCCTACCTGCATGTTGATGGATTAAATACTTCTCTAGTACAACATAAGTACATAAGTAATGCCACACTGGGAAAGGACCAAGGGTCCATCGAGCCCAGCATCCTGTCCACGACAGCGGCCAATCCAGGCCAAGGGCACCTGGCAAGCTTCCCAAACGTACACACATTCTATACATGTTATTCCTGGAAATATGGATTTTTGCCAAGTCCATTTAGTAGTGGTTTATGGACTTGTCCTTTAGGAAACCGTCTAACCCCTTTTTAAACTCTGCTAGGCTAACCGCCTTCACCACGTTCTTTGGCAACGAATTCCAGAGTTTAATTATGCGTTGGGTAAAGAAACATTTTCTCCGATTTGTTTTAAATTTACTACACTGTAGTTTCATCGCATGCCCCCTAGTCCTAGTATTTTTGGAATGCGTGAACAGACGCTTCACATTCACCTGTTCCACTCCACTCATTATTTTATATACCTCTATCATGTCTCCCCTCAGCCGTCTCTTCTCCAAGCTGAAAAGCCCTAGCCTCCTTAGTCTTTCTTCATAGGGAAGTCGTCCCATCCCCGCTATCATTTTAGTCGCCCTTCGCTGCACCTTTTCCAATTCTACTATATCTTTCTTGAGATGCAGCGACCAGAATTGAACACAATACTCAAGGTGTGGTCGCACCATGGAGCGATATAACGGCATTATAACATCCTCACACCTGTTTTCCATACCTTTCCTAATAATACCCAATATTCTATTCGTTTTCCGAGCCGCAGCAGCACACTGAGCAGAATGTTTCAGTGTATTATCGACGACGACACCCAGATCCCTTGCATGACGTAGCTATAATTTGGGTTCTTTTTTCCCACATGCATCACCTTGCACTTGCTCACATTAAACGTCATCTGCCATTTAGCCGCCCAGTCTCCCAGTCTCGTAAGGTCCTTCTGTAATTTTTCACAATCCTGTCGTGAGTTAACGACTTTGAATAACTTTGCGTCATCAGCAAATTTAATTACCTCACTAGTTACTCCCATCTCTAAATCATTTATAAATATATTAAAAAGCAGCAGTCCTAGCACAGACCCCTGAGGAACCCCACAAACTACCCTTCTCCATTGTGAATACTGCCCATTTAACCCCACTCTCTGTTTCCTATCCTTCAAACCAGTTTTTAATCCACAATAAGACAGTTCCTCCTATCCCATGACCCTCCAATTTCCTCTGTAGCCTTTCATGAGGTAGCTCACCTAAAAATATTTTTGTTTACCGATTATGGACTTCCTTCATTATGGTTCAGGATAACGAAGTGCAGCTTAAACTAAAATCATTAGCTGGCAAATTTTGCCTGTTAGATAGCTGTCCTTCCATTTTATTAAGGAGTATACTCATGGAGGTAGTACATTGGCAAACTACTTTAGTTAATGTTTCATTACAAGATGCCTATTCCCAAATCAGAAGGATTAAACTTGCTGCTACCCTTAAATTTTCATCCGGTGTGGGGGGGGGGGGGGGGGGTCACGTGATGCAGTGAGCAGCGGTGGACATGCTTCCCACTAGCTGCTCAGGAACCCGTCTCCAACCTCGAATTTTCATCAACTTCCTTGGTGATACAGAAGCAACCTCTCCTCCATAAAAGTTCCTAGAACCTACGGACAAATTTCTTACACAGTCAGGGATGGCGGCAGCAGCAAAAACCTCAAAACATAAGGATGAGCGGGACTGAACGTACGTAGAGCCCTCCTCACGATGGCGCACAGCCAAGCACTTCACACGCCCCCGCTGTTGGTGAGCCTGGACGCTGAAAAAGCTTTTGATCAAGTACTATCTCTTTGAAGTATTGAGATATGTTGGCTTGGGGGGATGGTTTCTTCAGGCGATTTCCTCCTTATGTGCAGAACCGACAGCTCGCATAATAGCGAATGGTCTGTATTCGGAAGCTTTCCCAATCGGTAGGGGCACTAGACAGGGCTGTCCTCTATCCCCATTACTGTTTCTGCTGTATCTTGAGCCTTTTTTGCGCACCTTAATGAAGGACCCCGGGATCTCGGGTGTGACCATGCCAGGGCTCTCGGTCAAAGCACTGGCCTACGCTGATGACATCCTCCTCACACTCACAAATCCGCAACACTCACTTCCTGATCTGCTTGAAGTGGTGGGGGAATTTGGCTACTACTTGGGCTGTCAGCTTAACCTGCAAAATTCAGTGGCACTGCCTACACAATCCTCTATCCACGACCACTGGGAGGGAGAATTCCCTATTAAGTGGGAGACTGATCACATTAAATATCTAGGGGTCTACATTCCAGTTAAGCTAAATCAGACTTATAGACTCAATCTTAAGCCACTGTGGGCTTCCACAAAGACATCACTATCGATGTGGCAGCATCTCCCTTTATCTCTCTGGGGCAGAGTCGCACTATATAATATGATAATAGTGCCTAAATGGATATATGTAGTTCAGGTATTGTCACTCTTTCTTACACATAAAGACGATATGGGCCGCCCACATCGCCTACTATAGCAGTTCCTTTGGAATGGCCTCCGGGCTCGTGTATCAGTGGCACAGACATACCTTCCCAGGAACAGGGGCAGCTTGGGGGCTCTTAGTATTAAATGAATCTCTGTGGCTGGATGTATGAGGCATCTATCAGACTGGTTCAGAGGCACATCATACTTTTCTTTCTCTGACACGGAATGCTTGATGCTGGGAGCCACTCACTTTAGTTTTTGGCTACATGCGAGACCGGACCAAGCCCAAACACCAGCACACCTGACTTTCCTCTTCTCTTCCTTGAGGAGGACATGGAGGTGGGTTTGCAAATATTATAAGGTCAATCAGCACTCCTCCCCACTTCTGCCACTTTCTGGAAATGCGGACTTCCTGGTAGGAAGCTCCTCGGCCGCTTTCGAGCGACTGAGGAGTAAAGGGATTATCTTTCTATTCCAAGTATTAACTGAGGAGGGCACTTTGAAGCTCTCTGCGGATCTACAGGTCAGCCAGGGTCTCCCTGCGCAGGATTTCCTAACCTATCTTCAGTTGAGACACTATATAATGTCTCTACTGAGGAATTCTCTCACATCAGGTGTATGGGAAAAACTCGTAGAGATTTATGATCTGGAGGCCCAGTTGGCAGTGCCCCTTAAATATTATCACATTAAACTGAGAGAAGATGTGCCGGCAGTGGCGTATGGGTCCCTGGCGCAGAGATGGTCCTTAGAACTGGGGTGCCACATCCGAGACACACATTTGCAAATGTCTACTGAGAAACTATACAATTTTTGGGAGTGCAGACATGTGGGAATTGCAATATAAATTATTATGTGCCTTTATATATCCCCACATAGAGCATTTAGAGCTACCAAACGGCCCAGTGACAATTGTCCGAAATGCTCTGGGGTGGGGGCCCATTTGGGGCATATGTTTTGGCACTGTCTTTTGGTATTAACGTTTTGGTCCCTGGTATGTTCCCATGTCTCTCGGATGTGGAATATCCCTTGGAGGAGAGCCCCCGCATTGCTGTTTGATGTATTTAACATTCCGGGGCCAGCCAGAGCAGGCCTGAAAGACTTCTTAAGACGTGCAGTGATGATGGGGAAAAAAACGATACTCAAGACATGGTTGCAATCAGACAGCCCCTCTATCCAACTTTGGAGGTCATATATGATTACACTAAGCACCATGGAACGCAGGATGGTCCCAGACCTTGCCTCACGTAAGGGAGATAGATTTCTGCAATGTTGGTCCCCTTTTTGTGACACCTTGACTCCACTTGCTCACAGCAGGGTACTCAATGGTTAACTAGGCACAAGAGATGTTTTCATTAGTTGAAAGGGGGGTAGGGGGTGGGGGGGGGAAGGGAACCTAAAAGGAAGGGGTAGAGTTGGGGGAAAAGTTAAAACGTAAGATGGCAAACTGCATCTTTGTAACTCTGGCATTCCTTTAATAACATAAGTTTATGGCAGATATTTGATTGTTGCACTAGCACCATTGTCTTTTGTACAATTTTGTCATCAATAAAACTTACTTTCAAAAAAAAAAATTTTCATCCGGTAGCAAGCATTCCATGGTTAGCTAAACTGCTGGAATCTTTAGTTGCTTCTCACACAATGCAGCTTTTGGATTCTTTTCAAAGTTTGCATAATTCTCAGCATGGGTTTAGATCCATGCATACCACTGAATCCTTGCTCCTTACTTTGGTTTCCAAAGTTAAACCTTTACTAAGTCTGAAAATCTCTTCTGTTCTTTTGCAATTTGATGTTTCTGGAGAATTCGATACAGTGGATCATGCATTGCTTATAGAAGGTTAATTGAACTGGTTTTGCAGGGCAGATTTTGGAGTAAATTAAAGGTTTTCTTACCAAACAGAGTTATAGTGTGAAGAAGAATGCTGAATTTTCTAAAACTTGGACCCCAAATATAGAGTCCCTCAGGGTTCTCGATGATCTCCAATTCTTTTTAATGTGTTTATGAGTTCCTTGTGTGCTTTTATGGAATCTTCACAACACCTGGTTTTATCCTTTGTGGATAATATTTTTATTTTGATTATACTAGGTTTTGATTGTGAACAAGATCTTTGTTTAATTTTGGATAGCACAGAGAGAACTCAAAGGTGGGCTTCTGCAAATTTATTAAAATTGAATACCACCAAAATTAAATTGATGTATTTTGGTACTTCAGTCTCAGGCATTCCTAAGCCTATAAAATTGAAATCAGGTGAGAAATTGCCTTTTGATGTTTCTTTAAGGGTTTTGGGGTGTATTTTTTCAGGAGGATTTTCAGATCCTGGTGTAGGCATTGATTTTGTAATGTTCTATATGCTGGATTTCAGCGAAAATTTCTATATAAACTTCAACTTCTTCAGAACATAGCAGCTAAATTGATCTACAGATGTAAAAGATTTGATCAGGCATCCCCTTTGCTGTGTAAATTGCATTGGTTGCCTGTTGAAGCCTGGGTGGAATTTAAGGTGACATTTTGGGTATATAAAATTATTTTGGGGAAACTGTCCTTTATCTCTTATTGAATTGTTAACTTTCTCTTCCTTAAGAGTGAGCTCTCGTTTGAGTTCTATACTTAAATTGGGGTTTTAATCAGTTAAGAATATTAAACTAAAACAATTTCATGTAAGCTCTTTTTGCTATCTGCCCAGCAAAATTTGGAATATTGTACCTTTGCAGATTAGCTCTTTATTTAATTATTTTCAATTTTTTAAAGATTTAAAGACCTTTCTTTTTAGTAAATTTTACCATCTTAATTAGTGAATTTTAATGTCGATTTCTGCTTCTCTCTTAAGGGCGAGTTAGCTGTCCTTAAGGATTTATTTTATGTTACCCGCTTTGATTCCTGAGTAGATATAAGTGGGATATAGGTACCAAAATAGTATATATGGAGGGGCATAATCGAACAGAAACGTCTATCTCCATGGGCGTTTATCTCCGAGAACGGGTCCGTGAAGGGGCGGACCGAACCGTATTTTGGGAAAAAATAGACGTCCATGTTTTATTCGACAATTTGTGAGCTGGGCGTTTTTGTTTTTCAGCGATAATGGAAAATGAAAGCGCCAGCTTAAAAAACGAATAAATCCAAGGCATTTGTTCGTGGGAGGGGCCAGGATTCGTAGTGCACTGGTCCCCTCACATGCCAGGACACCAACCGGGCACCCTAGGGGCACTTTTACAAAAACAAAAAAATGGTAAAAGAGCTCCCAGGTGCTTAGCACCCTTCCCTTGTGTGTTGAGCCCCCCAAATCCCCCTCAAAACTCACTGCCCACAAGTCTACACCATTACTATAGCCCTAAGGGGTGAAGGGGGGCACCTACATGTGGGTACAGTGGGTTTGGGGGGGTTGGATGACTAATAAGCATTAAGCAGCACAATTGTAACAGGTAGGGGGGATGGGCCTGGGTCCACCTGCCTGAAGTCCACTGCACCCCCTAACAACTCCTCCAGTGACCTGCATACTGCTGCCAGGGAGGTGGGTATGACATTTGAGGGTGAAAATAAAAAGTTGTGAAACATCATTTTTTGTGGTGGGAGGGGGTTAGTGACCACTGGGGGAGTCAGGGGAGGTCATCCCCGATTCCCTCCAGTGGTCATCTGGTCATTTAGGGCACTTTTTGGGGCCTTATTCGTGAAAAAACAGGGTCCAGGAAAAGTGTCCTAAATTCTAGCTAAAAACGCATACTTTTTTCCCATTATCGGTGAAATGCGCCCATCTTTGTTCGGCAGATAACCACGCCCAAGTTCCGCCTTCGCCACACCTCTGACACGCCCCATCAACTTTGTCCGCATCCGCGACGGAGTGCAGTTGAAAACGTCCAAAAATCGGCTTTCGATTATACCGCTTTATTCGTTTTTGTGAGATAAACGTCCATCTCCCGATTTAGGTCGGAACTTGGGCGTTTTTCTCGTTCGATTATAAGCAGGATAGTATAGCTTTGGCACAAGCAATCGCTGTTTTGATAAAACCGAGTAAGGAGGAGAAGGAACCGCCACTAGGTTAGTCTCAGCAGACGGAAGTCAGACTTGCCTGCGGTGAGTCAGCCAGGACAGCCACAGCTGAAGAAAACTCCTGCTAGGTCAGTCTAAAGTGTGAGAGTGAGGAGCAGAAGTACAGCAGCTCTAATAAGGTCACTGTAAGATAAGTGAAGAAGGGCAACTGCCACATGGCAGGCCTCAAATGCAGCAGCAGCTGCAGCAGCTCTAAGTGGAGAGTGGTAGGGTAGTTTGCCTCAAATCCATAGCCAGAGGCAAATTCTTCAACTCTCACTGTGGAATCTAGAAACAGTTAGATAGATATGTAAAGATCTAAGAAGAGAAGAAATATGATTCAATCAAGTTCAATTTATGTGTTATACCGCAAACGTTCAACTACATGGACAAGATGCTGGGCTCGATGGACCCTTGGTCTTTTCCCAGTATGGAATTACTTATGTACTTATGTACTTATGGTGGATTTAAAATAAAATCAATGGGATTTAAACTATTTTCTAGTCATAATATTAATTTTGTTATGAATTCTAATGACAGGCTTTGCAAAATTCCTAAATATAGTCTTACAATACTTAGAATATAAAGCATCTCCTCACCCACTCTGTACTATATAAAGTATTCTGCCAGACAGCAGACTTAAACTTAGCCCCTGCTGTAGCTCTTTTCAATATTGTTTGAGTCAAGATTACCATTTGCATTTCCTAAGGCACAGGTGTTTGGTTCCCTACTGCAGCCTAAGCCCTGGGGCTTTCAAGCATGGGACTGTATGTTTTTCCTAGCAGCTGCACTCCAAGACCCTGCTCCTGTGTGCTGCCAGGAATTTCCTGTGATAGAATAGTGGAGAGGTGCTGGGGACTGGTAGGAGGTGACTTCAGAGGGCAAAAGTTCTCTTTCTAAACATTCTCAGTGTTGCTGTATGCTGTGTGTAGGAGATTTCCTACATAGTCTTCAGACTGCAATGAGCTACTTATCATCTTGACAAGGAAAGGTCACAGAGAAAAAGTGTTTCAATTCAAATATGTTTGGGGAGGGGAGGTTAGGAAGGGATTGAAATGAAGTTTTCTCTGAAGGAGTGGTTCACAACCAGTAGTCCATGAGACCATCACAGGGAGTCCGCAAGTTGCAGAAAAGGGGGGAAATGTCTCTTGCTGAAACCGTCATCTGCGTGGGCCTGATCCAGAGCAGTAGTTTAGGGGGGGGAGGGGCAGGAACCGAGAGATGGAGGGGGGGAGAGAAAGAGTGGGAGGAATGAGAGTAGGTAAGACACTGCCTGGTGTGGGAGTGGAGAGAGAGAAATTGATGGAGGCAGGCTGGAGAAGGAGGATAGAGGGGGCTGGTGGGAATTGCCCTGGGGCTAAAAGGGGAGATAGTGGGAGAAAGCTTTGAGGGTAGGAAAAAATGCTGGGAAAAGACTGGCTATCCCCAAGCATTTTGGAGGTTGATAAAGCATCCACACAACCAAAACATTAGGAGTCCCAGTGTTGAGGTGTTTACTTGTGTAAGTAATCACAGTGAATCCTGGTAGCAAGGCAGAACTAAACAGTGCTTTTGTTCTGCTCATGCTGTACTATTTCATGTTGGGTCAGCAGATTATATTTCTTTATACAAATTGAATTTGTACTGAGTGCAGTATAATTTTTATAATAAGTATATGGTTACATCTCCTTAATACCCATCCCTCTGCCCCTTCATCGTCCCCTTCCCCTGCATATACCATTGCTTCTCCCCCCTCCCGCACACAGTATCTCACCTTCTCTTCCTTCTCTCAGCCTCTGCATCAGACCCAACTTTTCTATTCTATCTACCCCTGTCAGACTCCAGCCCCCTTCTCTCATGCCTAGCATTAGATCCCTTCCCCCACTCCCATTCCCAAACCCAACCCCAATCTGATAGTTCTGAGCCCCCTTCTCTCTTCCCCAGCCTTAGCATCAGCCGATTCGTGCATCTGCTCCCAGCATCAGACCACTTCTGTTATTCTTAACATCTGCCAGCATCAGCCCCCTTCTCCTAGCCCCAGCTACCTTTCTCCTACCTGTCCTGCATTTAAAAATCATTTACCCTAAGTAGCCAAACATCAGGCATTCTCTCAGTCACATCCTGCCCTTGTGAAATCAGGAAATTGCATCAGAGGAGGTGGGTTGCACCTGAGGGAAGGCTCAAGGCAGCCTGTTTGTATCACTGACACCAAGTGGGATGAAGAAAGAACAGGAGATGACAGGAGCATACTTCACCCATTATCTGGGCTGATACCAGTAGGCAGAGCTAGTTGTCCTATTAATTACATTGTTTGGGTGTACCAAGATGGCAGCAGCTGCAATGGGGAGAATGAAAATCTCCTTAGGTGGACCAGCTTCCGTTTTCTGACATCACACTGTCTCCTGTTCTTTCTCCAACCTCCTTGGATGACACTGCCAGTGACTTAGGGTAAATTTAGAGGACCACCAGAAGGGGAGAAGAAGATGCCAAACTATATGGGGGTGGAAGTCAGAAGGCAAGGGAAGATGCGATGCCAGACCATGTGGGCTTGGTAGCAGACAGAAATGCTGGACTCAAAGGAGGTGAGGAAGGGAAAGAGAGAGTAGCTCGGTGGTTGGAACAACAGGTAGAAAACTTGTGGTGGCTTTTAGCACCCTCCAGAGGTTGGCACCCTTTTGCAACGCTTACCATTCTTACTGTGTTGCACCAGCCCTGAGACCTGTATTTCTTATAACCCCCCCCCCCCCCCCCCTTTAATTACATGGCTTCAGCTGCATGAGGCACAGACTGAAGCTGAAATTGTTATAGTGTTGAGTTTAGAGACGGGGGGCTGATGTAGTAAACTATGTTATACTATAGAGCAATGGATTACTCTAGATTTTCCCATGCTACCCTTATTTCCAATGCAGAAAAACTTCTAGAAAAGGAAAATTGTGATGCAAAAGGCTGAATAGGAAACTGCTGTCAATGGAAAATAAGTACATGAAAACTTAGCACAGTTTTTTATCCTTAGGGGTGTAGCTGTCAATATGGGCTACTGTTAAGACATGCTATTATGCTATTATACCACTACCTTGTGCTATTTTAGCATAGGTCTCATTTTATGCAATGAGACCTAATTACTAATAACTGAGATTAACAGTAAAATAACAAGTCTTACTGGTAGCCCACGTTAATTACTTTCCCTCTTAATACTGAACCTTTACACCAGCTCAGGACTGAGGCAGCACAAGAGTAAAGGGATCATCTGAGGTGAAATGTGGCACTTTCATCTCAGATGATCCAAGATCTCTGCTGGTCCTAGTGGACCCTGGTCCCCCCAGCTTTCCACCCTTATCTTTATCCCAAAGATTTTCCCACTGACCCAAATGAACTCCTTGCATCTCCCACCCCCAACCCCATAAAAAATACTTGAGGGAGCCCACGGACCCAATATGCTCTAATAATATGCCCTCAACCCCCCCCCCCCCCACCCCTCCCCATGCCCATCTCTATGGGCCTTTGTGTACTATCTTGGAAAATGGTTCCATGCCGCCTTATTTGTCTGACTCCACGGTCAGCTTCTGCAGGTCTAAACTGGGATCAAACAACTTGCACATGCCTCAGGAAAGGTGCAAGAGCCAACATGTATATATTTTTTTAAATTCCGATGTGACTTCCCATTGTAAAAATGCAACTACATGTCTAATTTGGAGGCATACCCAAGCCACATCTCCTTTAAAACACTGCTTTCCAGGGTCTGTGTCCTGAAAATGGATAAGACAGATCAGGCTCACACATGAGTATTTTAAATCACATTCATATCATATGCTAGGGGTATAGGCATTGCCTATCTCAGTGGGGGGAGAGAAAGACATCTTCAGGTTGAAATTAGAGAGTAAACTGTTGTTTAACTAGCAATATTGTTGGATTTTTGGTTTAAGTTTGTATTGATAATGAATGTGACTATGCTGCAGCCATAATAATAAAACCATTCTTCTGACTATTGGCGGAGTGTGGCGCTATTGGGTTCCAAGATTGCATGATGTGGCTGGTGCCAAATTGCTGACTGTCCTGTTTGTGATACCATTGTTTAACCATAAAGGAGTTTCGCCTGCTCAGAGTGGTGGGTGCAGCTCTTGCTGCCTTGATGGGCAGACTGAATGGACCATGCAGACCTTTAACTGCTATCATCTACTATGTTACTATGTCGATAGCAGCTTTCTAAAATCACTATTTGCACATATACGCAAACTAGATGTAAATCTTGCCATATATAAATGTAAATGCTCTAAAATGACCTCCTAAAGGATTGTCCCCATTTTCTATCTAATATGTAACCAACTTGACTAATGTTTTGTTTTTTACTATATTATTAAACGTATAACATTATACATTCCTTCATTATTATTTATTGCTTAACATATTTTTGCAACCATTCTTTCAAACAAACAAACAAACAAATAAATAAATAAATAGATTTCTGTCTAAGGGGCAAAATAGTCAGTATATTGGATCTATAGGAATGGAAGTGAAAAACAGATCTCTTTTATGAAAACATTTTTGTGTCCCCAACTAAATCATATTTCTAACACAAAAGAACATTTCTTTTTAGATTATAACTGCTCGGAATAGATGGTAGTATGATTTACAATCGATGTTTGTTCCATTTCCCCACTCGTGGTTTCTTTGCACTTTGTAGGCGTGGGTAGTTGCTTAATCCAGAATCATCCAAAACTGTGCATAAGGGCAGAAATCAAGCAAACTAAATCCCTGCAACCAGGTTTGCAAAAATCTTGGCCACCATTCAATATTTTAAGAAGCTCAGGTAAAATATTTCAAACCATTCTTGCATTAGATATAAAACTGATAAACCCCTTTGAGTGATTCTTCCTTTTCACTTAAATGATGGTTGCAACTTCCTGGAAGGTGGAAGTTTTTTTGTGTTTTGGGGGGGGGGGGGGTTGTTTTTTGTTTGGGGGTTTTGTTTTGGTTTTTTGTTATGCTAAAAATGGAAGTCCAGTAAGAGACATTTTGTTACCTAATTTACATATGTTAAATCTCTGTGCCCAAGGCATGTTTTGAAAGTTAAATGATTTATTTTTTATTGAGATAAAATAGTATTATTGCCTGCAAGTATGAAGTCTATGTACAGACTCTGGGAAGAATCTTTCAGAAAAGTTAGCAAAGTGCAGCTTTGAAAGCTTAACATCTCCCCCTAGTGGCTATGCCTGCTTTTGATGCTTGAAAACAGATTTTCTGATACCTTCATTTTTATGAGGGATGCACAACTGTGCTCCTTCCATAAAAACCACAGTCACTAGCTGCTACTACTACTACTACTACTATTAAACATTTCTGTATAAGAATTAGCCTGATTTGGGGGCCAAGTGTACGTAAACCTGCCTGATGAATATTCATTATAGCTGAGGCAAGGAGGGGGGACGGAGTAGGGCCTATAGGTGGAGGAGAATGAGATCAGAGTACCAGCTGCTGCATAAGCAAATCATCTGAGTGCACCACCCTACCACACTGCAAATGCCTTCTGTATATGCACACAGATCATGGCACCCTGATCCCATGCCTTTTTTTCTTCTAAAGCAAAAAGCATTGGGCTCCTTTGAGTCAATCACCTTGCTTGCAACTCCTAGTGAACATTCTGAAAATTAAGCCTGTTTACAACTCGACCAGATTTGTGAACCTGTTTCAGATCCCTGCTTACTGTCTTTTAAACTTTTATAGGGTGCAAGGCACTGGTTCTTTTTTGTTCTTACAGGAAATTTCCTATACAATCAGTGGGGCCCATGGTTTCCTTATTAAAAGATAAGAGTGAAAAAAAAGAAACATTCTTGAATGTTTTCCCTACTAAATTTAGCCATATCTGGCCATGCTGCCCTATACCAAATTTACAGAAACTATAAGAAAATAGTAGAGCACATGATGATCATTACCTTTCAAAAGGTTCTCTGAATGAATGGGCTGTGTCAGCATTGCCGTGCGGCAGCCGCTAGCACGACTTAGTAAACAGGGGGTTTAATCATTTATCCTCCTTTAAAAAATAAAACAAAATAATAACCTCTAAGCAATAATGTGCTATATAAAACTAAAAACAGTCATCCAATTGCATTAATCTAAGTTATCTAAACAAAACTTTCTTTAGTGCATACAGCTCAGATAACAACTGGAAAAGTACTTGACTTCAAATCGGCTCATTTCACTCATATGACCAAATAATAAAAAAACAAGTACTTATCTTCAAACAGTCCAAAATACAATTTCTCAATGCCTGCTTCCATGGTGTATGCCTAATTTTTGAAGAGCTCCTCAAGCGGGTGTGGTCATCAAAACATCAAGGACTAACTTCCATAAATGGTGCCCAAAATATTGGCGTCAAAAAAATAGCGCTTAGCACTATTCTATAAACAGTGCTTAAATTTAGCCACCGTTTATAGAATATAATGACTCTGATGGATATCCTATGACTAATCAAATTCTGCTTACAATATCATTACACTGTTTACACAGGTTACTTACGTTCAGAAGTCATAAAACAACTCTTGCCACTAACCTGTAAGCTCGCATTTTGGTTGACAAGTCATTGCAGAAGAAAGTCAAACGGAATGGTGAAGAATGGGAAGGAAAAGGTAATATTACAGCACTATTGTCAACAGAAAACAATTTAACTACTACATTCAAGTTATGCAAGCTTGTAGCTATCTATAAACTGAAGACACTGTCCCGAAGACACAGGAAAAATAGACCTTTTTAACTTTTGATGTTGATGAGGTAGTCATTATACAGCCTTAGTGCTCGTAAATGGATCGCTGTTCTCATTACGATGGATCCATTTTGTCTATACTCAAACACCCATTCCACCAGCACTTTCTCCATTTCTGAATATGCAGGCCAATCATCATGCAGTGCATAAGAATAGCCATACTGGGTCAGCCCAATGGTCCATCTAGCCCAGTATCCTGCTTCCAACAGTAGCCAATACAGGTCACAAGTACCTGGCAGAAACCCAATTAGTAGCAACCAGGGCCAAAGGGGGGGCAGGGGGCAAAATTCACCCGGGCCCGGGCCTCCAAGGGGGTTCTGGCGCCGGGGTCTCTCTCTCTCTCCTGCTCCTGACAGGACTCGGGTGATCGCATCCTGACAGGAACAGGAGAAAGAAAACTCTGGCGCCGGGCCCCCCTTGGGGCTGGACTTCAGGTCAGGGCCTCTGGTTTGGCTGGTAGGAGTCCCCCCAGGCCCCACCAGCAGAAGAAGTCTTCCTCCAGTGCTGCTCTTCTTCACTCTGCCACAGTGGCTTCCCCCATGTCCATCTCAATAACAGACTATGGATTTTTTTCTCCAGGAACTTGTCCAAAACCTTTTAAAATCCAGATAGCTAGCTGCTGTTACCACATCCTCCGGCACCGAGTTCCAGAGCTTAACTATTCTTTGAGTGAAAAAATATTTCCTCATATTCATTTTAAAAGTATTTCTATGTAATTTCATTAAGTGTCCCCTAGTATTTCTACTTTTTGAAAGAGTGAAAAATTGATTCACTTTTACCCGTTCTACACCACTCAGGATTTTATAGACCTCAATCATATCCCCTCTCAGCCATCTCTTTTCCAAGCTGAAGAGCCCTAACCTATTTAGCCTTCTCTCATGTGGGAGGAGTTCCATCCCTTTTATCATTTTTGTCACTCTTAATTGAACCTTCTCTAGTACACCTTTCTGTATTCACCAGTCTCTTACGTTTCTCTCAGATGCACCAAACTCACTTGCAGCTGCTAATTATTGTTTCTTGCTTCAGCGCATTTTACTACTTTTAATTTAAAAGTAGCATTATATGATAATCATTTCTGCATATTCTCAGTTATAACTACCATTTTGAGTTTAAGGTTAATGTCTCACTACTACATTGCTAAAAAATTGTTATGGAAAAGAACTACAAGTACATTTGAAATGAATAAGAGTTTCTGTCTGCAGCAACAATTAGTAACTTCCATGGTAAATAATTTGATTACCTAAGACCTTAGCAGTGTATTTGAAATGTACCAGTCAGGGTACAACAATAATGGCTATAAATAAACATTGAGACATGGTTGAGATTGGTGAAAGATTAACAAGTTATTTATTGTAGTAATTAATTATATAAATAATATCTATCTTCATTAAATATTCATTTATAATACGCCTCTTTATACAGAAAGGAAAGGTTAACAGAAAACAGTATTTTGGTAAGCACACATTGTATTCAGTTGCTCTTCAGCATGGTTTTGGCATGAGATCTTAGCTCAGCTTGTATATAGGTTGTCTCCTTAATTTTTATTTTTTTAAAATTCCCAATTTCTAAGACCTACAGTATATGCAAGTTATATGGCATTTTGGTACTAGATTTTTTAATACAATCATATTACTACTACTACTACTACTACTATTAAACATTTCTATAGCTAGACTTACGCAGCGCTGTACAAATGAACATGAAAAGACAGTCCCTGCTCAACAGAGCTTACAATCTAAATTGGACAGATGAACAGACAGCTAGGGGTGGGGAAATTGCAGTGGTAGGGGTGATAAGTGAGGGTGTTGAGTAAGAGAGTCATATTCTGTTAATGTCCTTGGATATTTGTCTGTAGAATTGATAATATGTTCCTATGTACCATATATTTTTATGTTTACATTCATTGATTTTTTTCAGAAAATGGTAATCATCATATGTGCTACTATTCTTTTTTATTTATTATTGCATTCTGTATGTGAATATAAGACATTTTTTCTCTCTTGATTTTTAATAGACAAAATTTAAACACAAACATGGAAAGTCTCCGAAATGGTTCACGTGGAGGGGCATAATCGAACGGGGACGACCATCTCTAAGGGCACCCATCTCTAAGGACGTCCCGGCGAAGGGGCGGGGAAACCGCTATTATCGAAACAAGAGGGACGTCCATCTTTCGTTTCAATAATACAGTCGGGGTTGCCCAAATCTCAACATTTAGGTTGACCTTAGAGATCATCGTCCCCGGTTTTCGGCAATAATGGAAACCAAGGACGCCCATCTCAAAAACGACCAAATCCAAGCCATTTTGTCATGGGAGGAGCCAGCATTCGTAGTACACTGGTCCCCCTCACATGCCAGGATACCAACCGGGCACCCTAGGGGGCACTGCATGGACTTCACAAATTGCTCCCAGGTGCATAGCTCCCTTAACTTGGGTGCTGAGCCCCTCAACCTCCCCAAAACCCACTACCCACAACTGTACACCACTACCATAGCCCTAAGGGGTGAAGGGGGCACCTACATGTGGGTACAGTGGGTTTTGAAGGGCTCACATTTACCACCACAAGTGTAACAGGTAGGGTGGGGGATGGGCCTGGGTCCGCCTGCCTGACATGCACTGCACACACTAAAACTGCTCCAGGGACCTGCATACTGCTGTCATGGAGTTGGGTATGACATTTGAGGCTGGCATAGAGGCTGGCAAAAAAAATTTTAAGTTTTCATTTTAGGGTGGGAGGGGGTTGGTGACCACTGTGGGAGTAAGGGGAGGTCATCCCCAATGCCCTCGGGTGGTCATCTGGTCAGTTTGGGCCCCATTTTGAGGCTTGGTCGTGAAAACAATGGACCAAGTAAAGTCAACCAAATGCTCATCAGGGACGCCCTTCTTTTTTCCATGTGTTAGGCACGCCCCAGTCCCGGCTTCGGTACGCCTCCGATACGCCCCCTTGAACTTTGGTTGTCCCCGCGACGGACTGCAGTTGAGGACGCCCAAAATCGGCTTCCGATTATGCCGATTTGGGTGACCCTGAGAGAAGGATGCTCATCTCCCGATTTGTGTCGGAAGATGGGCGCCCTTTTCTTTTGAAAATGCCCCTGATGGCGTCTTATTTGATTGGGCGTGTTGTATATTGCTGCGTGGAGGGACGGTATCACAGATGATCATGATACAGAGGGGGATTCCACAAAGGTCTGCCTTGTCTGCACTTCTATTTAATATTTATATGGTCTCTTTGTGTAGGGTGTTTGAGTTTTTGGGAGTGAACCACCAGTTATATGCAGATGCTGTTTAGTTGTTGTTGTTTTTTTTTTTTTCTTCAGTGACATCTTGGGGAGTTGAGCTTTCTAATCAAATAACAGAATGTATGAGGGAAATAGATAAATGGGTGACTTTGAATAACTGCATTGAATGTAGAAAAAACAGAAATTATGATTGTGAGTAAAATGGTAGACAGTAGGTGACCTCAGACTATACGGGTGGGGGAAGTAGATGTACCTGTGAAAAAGGAGATAAAATTGTTGGGGATAGTTTTGGATTCCCAGCTTACTATGCAGACACAAATTGTGAATGTGATTTAATTGTTTTTTCATGCAATTGCGTTTGCTATATTGATTGAAGACCATGTTGAATTCCAGTGATTTTAGGAATGTGGTACAGAGCATAGTGATATAAAAAATGGATTATTGTAATTCTCTCTACCTGTGTGTGTCTAACTGTCAGATTAAAGCCCTACAAATTTTGCAGAATGCTTCCGCAAGGGTGGTTGCGGGAATTTCTAAATACTATATAATAATACACACCTCCAACGTTCTAACATGCCTGGGACCGTGGCTCCCTCGGAGGTGGTCTTCTAGGCAGGCTAGAATGCACTGACGTCAGAGACGTCAGTGACAGCTGATTCCCAGTCAAGGGAGAAGTAGGGAAACACGCGGAGCTGCCTGGGAATCAGCTGTCAGTGCGCCACCCCCTGCCACTTCGGAGCAAGTGGCAGGGAGCAGGGCAACACAGACACCCGCCCTCGCCGCATCACCAAACCACCACCCCCCACCCGACAAACATCTACACCCCGGCCAGGCAGGGGGAGGAGTAGGGAAACACGCGAAGTGTGTTTCTCTACTCCTCTCCCTGCCTACGAAACAGCTCTCAGTGCCCCCCCATCGGCGCAACACCCAAGCCCCCATCCCCCTCGGCGCATCACCCAAGCCGCCAATACTAACACTGTCCGGCCGCTGCTGCTTCTCCTGTTGAGCAGCAGCGGCCTGGACAAAAAGAAAAAAAATTAAAACCTGAAACAGTGCTCCGTAGACAGCCAGCTGTCATTGGCTGTCATCTCTGCAGCCGCTCCTCCTCTCCCCTGTCCGTCACTGCCCCTGGAGGAAGATCACGGAGGAGCGCAGCGACGTCACGGGGGAGAGGAGGAGCGGCTGCAGAGACGACAGCCAATGCCAGCTGGCTGTCCACGGAGCACTGTTTCAGGTTTGAATTTTTTTTTTCTTTTTGTCCAGGCCGCTGCTGCTCAACAGGAGAAGCAGCAGCGGCTGGACAGTGTTAGTATTGGCAGCTGCGGGTGGCGAGGGGGTTTATGTGCCGGGGGGGGGGGGGGGTAGGGGCTTGGGTGATGCGCCGGGAGGAGGGTCTTCGGTGATGCGCTGAGGGGGGGGGGGGGGCTCTGGAACTCAAGAGGGAGGGAGGGAGGGGGGATTACCTTGCTAGCGCCCGTTTCATCTGTTTAGGAAACGGGCCTTTTTTACTAGTTTGATCATATTACACTGGTATTGAAACAGCTTCATTGTATCCATTATTCATCAATCTGTGCATGTTAGGGTGCCATGGTATTTTCAATCTGTTATTAAGATCTTACCTTCTGGCAGGGGTTTAAGATCTGACTTTGCAATGTGGTAAGCTATGGATTTAGTAACATCTACACATTATGCTGAGACAAGGGCTTCAGCGTTTTCATACAGCAGGGCTCATGATGTGGAATACCTTACCTGGCCAGTTGCTTTTATGTTCAAATGTATTTCAATTAAAGAAATTGCTAAAGACACAGCATGGATCTCATGCTTAATACTGAGTACGGCATTTATACCTGTGAAAACTTGGGGTAAATGCTGGTGCCCAACTAATAGAAGTTAGGCGCACAAAAGACATTATTCTATAACATCATGCCTAAATCCTGGAAATACCCTTGACTCGCCCATGGCCTTGCCTCCTTTTGAGTTGCATGCTATGACTCTTAGGCACAATGTTACAGAATTGGGTGCAGAGTAGATCCACATGTAATTTCCAATTATTGTCAATCAGGTGCCCATTAACACCGATTATTTATTCTTAAAGCCTAATTAAATAATTATTTGTACGTTGATCCACACCCAAATTTCCATGCTCAAATTTAGGCAACATAAATAGAATCAGGGGTTAGCGCACAGTAATATGGTAGCACACTTTAGTAAATCTAGACCTTCCTGAGGCACTGAATACAATATAACATCCCTTACTGCTATTCTCACTAGCCCATGACTGATCTGTCTCTCAAATATTTGCAATCCTTACTGCTACTACTAATCATTACGTAACACTACCAAAGTTAGGCAGTGCCATACCTGGCAATTCTCCAGAATTACGGACCTGACTTCAGGTCTCTTGGCATGAATCTCAGATAGCTGTTGTTATATGTGAGTGTGCTGGCTCCATTCCATGGGACAGCCTTTGCTGTATATATGGTAATGGATTTCATGTCTATACATTTGTTATGTGTAAAATAGACCAGGTTCCTGTATTTCTGTGGTCCTTAGTGTTTAGCCTTTACAACCATCTATGTTGCTTTCAATACTGGCAGCTTATTGAGGATACATGCCCTGAGCATGCTGGGAGGAGCAGATTTCCCGCTCCTTCAGAGTGATTCCTGAACTTAGAGAAAAGTAAAAGAACATGGCAGCTGGCTGTTACAACTATCCCTTAAGAATTATCTGATGTGTAGAATGGCAGAACACTCCACATTGAGGCAGCTTCCAGCTGTTAGTATCTCTTTCAATATAGAAAGCCATAGTGATTTTTCATCTTTAGCCTGTTGCTGCTGTTACTGTTGCCTGTAGTTGATAACTGCTGTCTGCTGGGCTGGTCTGTGAGTACCTCATTATTAGGGTTACCATATGTCCAGATTTTGCCAGTCCCCCGTTTGTCCGGATTTCTGGACAAGCGGGCGGGCGGGCCTATCCTAGCCTCCCCTTCCCTTACTTACTATCTACTGCCCTGGTGGTCTAATGACCTCTTCGGGGCAGGAAAGAGCCCCCTCTTTCCTGCCTGGAACGCTGCCCTTGCCCTGCATCCTGTTGCTGTGACGGTCTCGGGATTCAAAATGGCCGCTGAGAGTTGAAACGGCCTCGCAAGACTTCAACTCTCGGCGGCCATTTTGAATCCTGAGACCGTCACAGCAACAGGAAGCTCTTTCCTGCCCCGAAGAGGTCACTAGATCACCAGGGCAGTAGATAGTAAGTAAGGGGAGGGGAGGTGACGGGGGGGCAGAGGAGGGGAATATGTGACAGGGGGCGGGGTGAGGATGCGAAAGGGGTGTGGCTGTGGGTGGGGAGGGGGTGGGACATGTGTCCTCTTTTTGAGAGGACAAAATATTTTATTTTTTATTTTTGTTACATTTGTACCCCGCACTTCCCCACTCATGGCAGGCTCAATGCAGCTTACATGGGGCAATGGAGGGTTAAGTGACTTGCCCAGAGTCACAAGGAGCTGCCTGTGCCTGAAGTGGGAATTGAACTCAGTTCCACAGTTCCCCAGGACCAAAGTCCACCACCCTAACCACTAGGCCACTCCTCCGTACATTTGTACCCCGCGCTTTCCCACTCATGGCAGGCTCAATGCGGCTTACGTATTATATACAGGTACTTATTTGTACCTGGGGCAATGGAGGGTTAAGTGACTTGCCCAGAGTCACAAGGAGCTGCCTGTGCCTGAGGTGGGAATCAAACTCAGTTCCTCAGTTCCCCAGGACCAAAGTCCACCACCCTAACCACTAGCCACTAGGCCACTCCTATGGTATATGGTAACCCTACTCATTATCAGTAATTGACAGATCTCCTCTCTGGAAGAGGATTAAGTTGCAGGCACAGACTCATTCTGTATAGATAGAGTCCTAATCTGGATTAATTCTATTTACAAGTGTTCCATTTGTGTCACGTTCTCAAAGCAGGAACTGGGTTTGTGAGCCCTTGGGCCACTGCCGAGGAGCGGCAGAGACAGGCAAAACCACCCCACACCAGGGGCAAGGCAGAACTCTGACAAAAGTTAGGGACCTAACTACTGACACTTAGGAACACCCAAATCCACACTTGGACACTTTTCTGCCATAATGGAACAAAGCAAAAACGTTCAGGGCTAAAGCCTAGACATTTTGGGCTAGACCTGTTTTAATAAAGAAAGACTGAGAGAGCCGACCAGAATTTCTTTTTATGTACCATTAAATTCTTGCGGGGATGGGTGGGGATGGGTTAAATTCTTGCGGGGATGGGTGGGGATGGATCAGATTCAAGTGGAGACGGGTGGGGATGGGTAAGATTCCAGCGGGGATGGGCGGGGACGGGTAAGATTTCTGTCCCTGTGCAATTCTCTAGTGTACAGTTGGGTGGGTTTTGGAGGGCTCACCATACAATATAAGGGGGTAATAGTGAGATGTATGCCTGGGACCTTTTATGTCAAGTCCACTGCAGTACCCCCTAGGGTGCCCCACTGTTCTGCTGGGATGTCTGTGTGGCCAATTTGCTAAGAATGCTGGCTCCTTCTACATCCCAATGGCTTGATTTTGTACATTTTTCATTTGAATGGTTCATTTTCAAACATGGTCCACAAAGATAGATGCACTGAGCACAGCAATGTCTAGCAAACGGCCATTTTCAAAATGGCTATGTTTGCTACTCCACATTAGGCAATAACTTTTTTTACTTTCACTTAACTACATTTTTTAATGTGCTTTTCACTGTACTTTTACTTAAGTATTGAAATATACATTTATTTTTACTTTTACTTAAGTACTTTGACCTAGTACTTTGAACAACACTATCCAAGACTGATTGAAGGCCTTCTGTGGGCCGGATAAAAGGGCTTAGCGAGAGGAAATGGCTCCTGGACCATATGTTTGCCACCCCTGCTCTCAGAAACAAAACATTTTGTCACATACTCAGAAATGTCTTCTTCCTGTCCTGTTTAACTGAAACAGGCCTGGATATAAATAATGCAGTCCTGTAGCTGAAACACAGGCACAGAACATGATCTCTCTCTTGGGAAAAGACAAAAATTATATGCAGAGTCCCTCTGTTGTGCTCTTCAGCTTCAGAATGCTCCAACAATGCTGTAAGATCCTAACTGTTAGCAGACAGTTTTTCATCCAGGAGTGCCCCGAGCTGGAAACGCAACCTGTGTGACATTCTTCCTAGCATTCCCACCCACCCACTATGTTGCAGCAAAGCAGGAGAGGCAAAGGACAGGGCATAAATTTGATGCCCCTGCCTCCCTTGCACCCTGAGAGACTACCATGAAGGGGCAGAGACACAATTTTGGATGCAGGCGCAGACCTGGGTTGACAGTGCTAGAGGATTGCTGCTGCCCAATGATTGCTGAACTGAATACTGCTAACTCCCAAGTAGATCCCAGAGTGGTGAGGATATAGGGAGGGTAGGGCTTTGGGGAGGTGGAGTTCTGTTGGTAGGATGGGGTTTGAGTGTTGGGGGAATCAGATTTGGGGGAGGCGGAATCTCAGGGAATCTGACCAGCCTGAAAGAGGGCAAGAGGGAGGAACAGACTTCAGAGGGGAATCAGATATTGGGGAGGGATCGGAGAACTAGAGGAGTGTGCTGTTGTGTCCCTACATCTGAAGCTTGCAATGAGCACCCCGTTATTGGCATCATGAGAGCTAGTATGTGGTACAGATCCGTGCACTAGCTGTCACAGCCAACCACACCTCCAATCTGCCCAAGACCCGAGTACTTCTAGCCCCTACTGGCATTAAGCAGCTAGTGCAGGATTTTTACTACGCTGACTGTTTTAACATGTGGTAGATGTTAGTGTGGTAGTGTGTGCTAACGTCTAATGTGCAGTAAAACCTGCAGTAGCTACATAACATAGTTTAGTAAAAGATCCCCTTAGTGAACTTATTGAAAGACAGAACTGTTCTTATTCTCTACTGATGGTCCAAAATTTTTTTTGCTTTACAATTATATAAAATTGTAATTATTAGGGTTTGTGAGTTTTAATGAAGGTTCAACTATTTTCTCATATGATATGTATTTTCTCAGTATTGAGCCTTTATAAAATTGGCATGAAACCAGCATTTTTTTCGACTTTTCACATAGACACCCAGTTATAAAATTAGCTTCAATGAGGACAAGTTCCAAAACTCTTTTACCCCAGTAATAACAATCTATCTTCATAAATGGGCTATTTGAAAATTGTCCGCCCCTCTCTGTGGGTAAAATTTACAAGTTTACACTACAAGAGTTTTACATTTGTTTTGCTTTGGCTGTAGCTGTCCGGTGCTGCCCCCCTCCCCCACAGAAGCTGCCACTCTAGGCTTATGCCTAGTTTGCCTTATGGTTAAGTTAGCCCTGAGAGTAGGTAGAATGATGGCTGGAGATATAGATGGAATGAGGATAGGAGGAATGGAGAAGTAGGAAGAAAAAAGGGTGAAAGACTGGATGGGGGTAAAAGGAGAGACTGGGAAAGGGGCAGGTGAAAAACTGGAGGGAAGATTTAAAAACAGAATAGAGTAGCTGAAAGAAAAAGAGCTGTCTAAGGAGAAGAGGCAGGCTGGGAAAGAATTGGAAGAAGAGAAGAAAGAATGTTGCAAGAAAAAATTCAACCACAAACATGCCCCTGAGTTAGAAAAGAAAAAGAAAAATGATTCAGATTCTCACTAGAGCCTGGAAAAATATTTTAAAGCAAAATTTCTAAAATAGGTTTTCAGTAAAAATTTGCACAAAATTGTTTATGCAAACTCCAAGCAAACGCAAGCATGGTTCATTACTGCAGTCATGAAAACTGCCTCAGATTTTTCTAGCCCACATCTCATCATCTATAATGGAGGCTTGGGTTGTATTTAAAATTTTACGGTGCATTGATACTTTATTCTTCATTCACCTAGACATTGTTGCACTGGTAGAGAGTCCATCGACCAATGTAAATATCACAGCAACTGAATTATGCTTTTTAATTTTAGAAATGTCTCAAATAATAGATGACCTACATGATGAGGCTCTTTTGTAACTCTGATTTTATAATCTCCTAGTGGCACAGGCACATAAGAAAGAAGTTAGATACTTTCTTTACATACTTCATTATCTACTGATTTATTTAATAAGGTTTGAGATAAGCATTCTTACATTCTACTGTTTTCTGTGCCAGCATAACATCACAAGGTATCAACGAAGCAAGACACTGGCATATTGCCTGGGTTAAACATTTACCTCTGAAAAATGACATCCTGTACATTTTTTTCCTTTTGTTTCTTCCCTGGTACTGGCCAGCACAGCTTGCTTTCTCTTCTCTAATGTAAACACCTTGGTTTTCTGGTCTAATTTTACTGTACCATGTAGCTGCATAGTTCCTACCTGCTGATATGGCAGCCTAACTCTGGGAACTTGAACCTGCCTTTCTTGTTGCCTGTTCCCACAGCCCCTTGTTTCTTACTATTCTGTGGCTGCGACAAAGGCTCTAAAATATGGTCCTTGCTGTGGAATTGCACGGAGCAATCCAAGTAGGATGCTGGCCACAGGACAGAATCGTTTTGTGAGTGTGCCTGCATCCATCTCACTGATCTTCCCTCCCTCTCATCTCACTTCTCTCCAGACTCCAGCTCAGATTAATGGTATAACTCAGGGTAATCTCTCTAAATCTCTTCTTAAAGGCAGTTAATAAATCCCAATTAATAAAATAAATACATACATACATACATTTTGCACATACCAGGCCAGATTCAATAACTAGCACCCAAAGTTATGTGCCAGAATGATTACCGCTAAGCAAGTATTCTGTAAAGGGCACTCTGTGCAGAGCATCCTTTATAGAAAACCAGTTTATTATGCATTTTCTCTTATCTGCACCTTTCTCCTCCATCACTAACTCCAGACTCCGTTCCTTCTATCTTGCACCATATGCCTAGAATAGACTCCCTGAGTTGGTACGTCAGGCTCCATCTCTGGCCGTCTGCAAATCTAGGCTAAAAGCCCACCTTTTTGATGCTGCTTTTAACACCTAACCCTTACTCACTTGTTCAGTACCTATACTTTATCATTCCCACCTTAGTAATTCCCTTATCTCTTATTTGTCCTGTTTGTCTGTCCTAATTAGATTGTAAGCTGTCGAGCAGGGACTGTCTATTCATGTTCAAGTGTACAGCGCTGCGTATGTCTTGTAGCACTATAGAATGATAAATAGTAGTAGTATTTTCCCCCAGATTCAATATACCGCACCTAAGATCTGCGCCAAAATCCAAGAATATTTTGTATTAACATGCGTATCTTAATTGGCTTAACAAGCCAATCAGCATTGACAACAGCACTTAACAAGCAATAATGAGCACTAATTGGCAATAACTAGAATCTATGCACACAACTCGCCAAGTGTATTCTGTAATGCAGTGCGCCTAACTTCTAATGAACGCAATCAAAAAGGGTGTGTTTATGGGCGGGGAAATGGGCATTTTGTGGGCATTTCAAAATTTACACATGTAGTTATAAAATATGGCCCAGTGTGCCTAAATCTATGCACCGGAATTTACGCCATGTTTTCATTGGTATAAATAGGTGAGCATAGTTTTAGGCACTGGAATGTCAACTAAGTGTATTCTATATACTGCGCCTAAATCTAGGCACCGCTTATAGAATATATTTAGGTGGAAATGTTTTCCATGCTGATTTTTTAGGCGCCATATATAGAATCCCCCTTTGTGCTTAACTTTGGGCACGAGCATTTACACCTGTCAAAGGCTGGTGTAAATGCTTGCACCCAATTGATGGCAGTTAGGCACGCAAATGCAGGTATTCTATAACATTACAACAAATTTCTGGGAATGCCCCAAACCTTCCCATGGCCATGCCCTCTTTGGAGTTGCATGCTATGAAATTTAGGCACACATGTTACTGATGTCTTCTGACTTGGTCTGCAAGGGAATCTGTCTGAAACACTTGACTTCCGTATAGCAAAGAGTACTTTATCATCATTAGGATTAGTGCTAATTCATCACTTGCATTGTCATGCTGTCCCATTACAGAGAAGGCTTTCAACAAAATTGGAATCATTGTCTTTTGTTCTAACAATTTTTTTTTTAATTTTGAGAAGTCTTTTATTGAAATTTCAAAAGACAAAAAGATACAACAATGCATGAAAGACAAGCAAGTAAAACAAAATCCATCTTGAAATAACAGTATAATAGCATACTATATAATACTTCTAATCACTTTTTGTAAAGTTTTAAGAAAATAAAACTAACAAAAATTCTCTGCCCCCCCCCCCCCCCCACCCCAACTTCCCTTCCAAAGAACTACAATCCATCCAGGGGAAAACAATTATCCAGAATAGAACACCATGCAACAAGATAGTGACTCTCTCTTCAAGCCCAACCCCCAAATGAGTTTTTAATCAGATGAACAGTGGAGTAAAAAGGGGCTCCAAATGGACTCCCATTTAGCCAAGATATGATGGCGGATTGCCACTAAATGCTCCATCTTGCAAATATACCAAAATCTAGTCAATCACAGTATCAAAGAAGAGACTTTAGGTTGCTTCCAGTGAGCCACAAAGACCACTCGAGCAGCGCGCATGGAGTGGCATACTAATAAAGATTGAGATTTAGTGAGTTCCGGTGGCTTCATGGGAAACAAAAACATAGTTGGGTCCCAACGTATTGGCCGGGATAACAATCCTGTAACCTGTGTTGGATAGTGTAACCAGGTCACCCTTCCAGGTGAGAGCCGGGGTCGACCCTGCTCAGCTTGGCTAGCTTTTCCCCGGTACGAGCTGCAACCACCGCCTTGCTGCACTGCTTGGCCTAGTTTAACTGCTGCCCAGCTGACCTGCGCCCAGGATCAGCTCACGACTGGGACACACAAACTCCAGCAGTCTTATAGTTCTTGAAAACCACAGGTCTTTATTCTCTCAGCATCTTTTAATACAGCTTTAATCTTCAAGCAGTTTCTTCATCAAGAATGCAAGAGTCAGTTCAGTTTTTTCACATTCAGCTTATTAACACAGTCCAATCTTAACTCAGAATATCACACCCAGCAAACCTTTGTCTTGCTCCCAATTGTAGCCTCCCCTCATCAGCACTATCTTCTACCCTTAGATAGTTTATGGGTTAGCTTCTTCCACCAGTGGCTTCCCCACTGGACTATTTTATCCTCTCCAAGTATGCACAGCTTGGGCCACACTCCCGCCACCAAAGCCTTTATCTTTCCTGAGGAAGTTTGAGCAAACCCTCCAACCTCCATGCACTCCACTTTACCTTCTCCTTCTACCTCCTCTTTATTCCACTCCATCTCCTCCTCCCCAAGTTCCACCAGCTGTTCCCCATCTCCAGGATCAGACCTCATCTCCCAATCAGTCACTCCACCCTCCCCCTCCTGGGAGTTCAGCTGACCCTGCACTGGCTTCTGGGAAGTGTAGTTTTTCTCCTGTATTACAGCTTTCCCTGGCAGTTTGATCCCTAGAGGGCGCCCTGTTCTCCTAGCTGGGCTGAATGAACGGGGATGATGCCGGCTGAAAGACCCACTATCCCCTTTCCCTCGCACCAGCCCTCCAGAGTGCTCACACACCCCCCTGCTCAAACGATTGCCAGTCTTCTCCTGGCCTGTACTGGCAATTCGCGAAAGAACATCTGCGTTTGTCAGAAATTTGCCTGATCTATGCTCCACCTTGAATTGATAGGGCTGTAAAGCCAGATACCACCTTGTGAGACGACCATTACTATTTTCATCTGGCCCAACCACCTCAAAGGCGCATGATCCGTAACCAGAGTAAATTTCCAACCATCTAAATAGTAATGGCACATCTGCACGGCCCATTTTATCGCTAAACATTCTCTCTCTATGGTTGAGTACCTGACCTCATGGGGGAGCAGTTTCCGGCTCAGGTACATCAGGGGATGTTCCTGCCCCTCGTGTACCTGAGACAACACGGCCCCCAAACCTACCCCCGAGGCATCAGCTTGCAGTACAAAGGGCTTATCAAAATCCACGGCTCGCAGCAGGGGTTCCTGACACAGGGCCACTCTCAACTCATTGAACACCCGCAGCCCTTCCTCCTCCCATCGTAGACTGTTCGGGGACCCCTTCTGAAGTTTATTAGTGAGGGGTGTAGCAATGGAGGCAAAGTGGGGTATGAACCTCCTATAGTACCCCACTAGGCCCAAAAAGCTCCTTAACTGCTTCTTATTTTTGGGGTATGGAAAGTCCTGGATACTCGCTACCTTATCCCAGAGCGGAGTTATTTGACCATTCCCCACCCAGTATCCCAAATATTTAACCTTCTCCTGCCCAAAACAACACTTTTGCGGGTTCAAAGTCAAACCTGCTTGACGGAAAGCCTCTAATACCGCCCTCACCCTTATAATATGCGAGGGCCAATCCTCACTCTGAATGATAACATCGTCCAGGTAAGCCGCCGCATATTGCTGATGTGGTCTTAACACCTGATCTAACAACCGCTGGCAGGAAGCTGCCGCTGAATTAAGACCAAATGGCATGCGTTTAAATTGATAGAGCCCCATGGGTGTAGAGAAAGCTGTCTTAGGCTTGGCCTCCTGAGTCAGAGGGATCTGCCAATACCCTTTTGTCAAGTCCAGGGTGGACAGATATCGTGCAGTACCCAAGCGATCCAAAAGCTCATCAATACGTGGCATCGGATAGGCATCGGCATCTGAGAGCGCATTAACTTGCCTAAAGTCGATGCAAAACCGCCACGTACCATCGGACTTGGGCACTAACACCACAGGACTCGACCATGGACTGACAGATTCCTCAATGACCCCAAAATCCAGCATCTCCTGTACCTGTCGGACCACCTCTTGTTTCTTTGGGGGTGAGAGACGGTAAGGTCTCTGTCTGACCACCCGGCCCGTCTCCGAGATGATATCATGCATGATAAGGTGAGTTTCCCCTGGGCAAGGAGTCAGGACATCCCGAAACTCCTCCACAAGTGCCTGAACCTCTTTCTGCTGACTCCCTGGCAATGTAGTTGCAATCTGCGGTTCTCCTGCCTTAAATATCTCCGTGATCTGTGGTCCTAATTCTTCCTCAGCTTCCCCCCTAGCCTGACCAAATAGTCCCCTTCATTCTTGCCAAGGTTTAAGCACATTTATATGATAGGTCTGCTCCCGGCCCTGCTCATTCCTTACTAAGTAGGTGACTGGACCTAACTTCTTTTCTATGACCGCAGGACCCCTCCAGCGTCCCACAAACTTATGAGGTGAGTCTGAAACCATGATCAAGACTTTGTCCCCCACCCTCAATGCCCTCTCCACCCCTTTCCGGTCATAATAGGCTTTCTGGTAATCCTGACTCCTCTCCCAGTGTTGCTGAGCCCCGCGGCTCAATTTATGCAACCGTTCCTTCAGCTTCACTAGATAGTTCACTACATCCCGATCCTCCTCTTCCGGAGGAACCCACTGCTCCCTTAACACGTCCAACACTCCCCGGGGTGATCTCCCATACATCAATTCAAATGGTGATACGCCCAGAGAGGCCTGAACATTCTCCCTACACACATACAAAACAAATGGTAACAATAGATCCCATTCCTCATGGGAGGAACCTAACCCTTTCCTCAACAACATTTTCAAGGTTTTATTGAATCTCTCCACCAGGCCATTAGTCTGAGGATGGTAAGCTGCGGTCCGAATATGCTGTATCCCGAAAGCCTCCCACACCTGGGCCAGGGTTCGTGACATGAAATTGGTCCCCCGGTCGGTAATCATTTCCCTAGGAAACCCCACCTCACAAAAGATCCGAATTAGCTGGGCCGCAATAACTTTCGCTGAGGTGGTACGAAGCGGCACGGCCCAGGGATACCTTGTGGCCATATCCATGATCACTAGAATATAGGAATACCCCCTTCGGGACTTATCAATGGGCCCGATCATATCCATTGCCATACGGGTAATAGGAGTCCCTATACGGGGAAGGGGTCGTAGGGGCACTCTGTTCGGTATTTGCTCTGATACCCTCTGACACTGACTACAGGAGCTGCAAAATTGTTCCACCTCTTTATACACCCCGGGCCAGTAAAATCTGTTTAATACCTGCCGGAGAGTATTCTGAGCCCCCTTGTGACCCCCTAAGATATGATCATGAGATACCCGTAACACCAGGTCCCTAAACCCCCTCGGTACTACTAACTGTTTCTGAGGTTCCTTCCCCCCTGCTAAACAGGACAGCCGATATAGCAACCCCTTGTCACTAACAAACCGAGGGAAGCTGGTTTCTCCCTCTTGATCTACCCGCTCCCACGCATATTGCAATGTCTGGTCATCTTTTTGCTCTTTGGGAAAATCAGGGAATCTCTCTAACACCTGTTCCGTATCCCCTGGGAACCTCCCCTGATGAAGGAGCTCTTGACAATGCTGCCGCCTTTGCTCCTGACCTCGTTTCTTTTGCTGAGAGCCTTTCCTTGTCTTCCCCGGCCGCCCCATAACCTCTCCCTGGAATGGAAATACTTGTGCCAGGGACAGCTCCTGCTCCTTTCCCTGCCTCTCCTGGGCCCGGGTAGATACCAAGGCTTGCTTACCCCCAAGGCAGTATGTGAATGGAGCCCAATCCCGTCCTAAAATGAGATCCTGAGGAAGCCTAGGAAGTACAGCCACCCACACCCACTGAAGGCCCTCCTGGTCCTGTATGTCTACTAGCCGGACTGGATACCTTGAGGAGGCCCCGTGTATGCACTGAATAGCCACGGACCGGTCTCTCTTCCTACCCTGCTGACCCCCTTTCCGGGCAATCTGCCCCCACAACTTCTGGGAGCACATTGTCTGGTCCGTTCCTGAGTCCAAAAGTCCTTCCACCGGGACCCCTCCTATCTTAACCCAATGCGTAAACTGGGGTTCCTTAGAGGGGGTTACCTGAGATATGAGCCCCAACTTGGCCCTACAGTCCCTCCTCAGATGTCCCGACTTCCCACATCGGTAGCACACTCTATCATCCTCCTTAGGACCTTCCTCCCTCCACCCAGATCCTTTGAACATTTTATCCCGACCACCCCGCCAGACACCCTCTCCCCCCTCGGAGTATTGTGACTCCAGGAAGTATTCAAAGCCTTTGATAGCTTCTTCCAGAGTCTCACATCCCTTCCTGATCAAATTAACCCTAATACTCTCTGGTAGAGCCTCTAAAAACTGCTCCAGCACCAGATCCTGCATTAACTGGGTCACTGCCCTCTTATCAGGCTCTAACCATTTGATAGCCAAGTCCATCAGCTTCTGGGCCAAGGCCTTCGGAGTCTCCCCCTCCCTCCACCTCCAACTCCGGAAGCACCTGCGATAAGTTTGTCTGCTTACCCCATACCGGTCCAAAATAGCCGTTTTCAGCTTTTGGTAATCCACCACGTCCCCTGGCAACAGGCTCCGAAAAGCTGCCAGGGCTTCCCCGGACAGGGCGGGAGCCAGTCTGATGGTCCATTGTTCTTGAGGCCAGGCAGCCGCCAATGCTACCCGCTCAAAAGTCCCCAGATAATCCTCAATGTCATCCTGCTCTGTTAATTTGCCCCAAGGCAGCCAATTAACCCGTCCAGGCTCCAGGCTTCCAGGCACAGCTCCAGTGGCTGTAGCCTCCAATGAGGTGCTCTCTTTCCTCGGTAGGAGTACTGCCCGTAACAATTCCTGCACCACCTCCAGCACCGGTTGTATCTGTGCTCGAGAAGCAGCCAAGGAATCCTCTAGAAGTCTCTGAGCCATTTCCTGCTGCTTTTGGAACTGGTGGGCCATAAAAGACAGCAGCTCCTTCGACTCCATGTCGCCTTAGCCACCGGTACCTGAGAGAAAGGGAACAACAAAGAACACTCTCCAAGTGCGGTATTACACAGCTCCGGCCCTCTATATCCCCCTCCTCCTGGTTACCCGAGTCCCGTATATGCTTACCGGAACTCGGAGCAATGCACGCTTCTTTCGCCGGCGGGTTGTTCAGACAATCCCACCACTGCCACCATTCTGTAACCAGGTCACCCTTCCAGGTGAAAGCCGGGGTCGACCCTGCTCAGCTTGGCTAGCTTTTCCCCGGTATGAGCTGCAACCACCGCCTTGCTGCACTGCTTGGCCTAGTTTAACTGCTGCCCAGCTGACCTGCGCCCAGGATCAGCTCACGACTGGGACACACAAACTCCAGCAGTCTTATAGTTCTTGAAAACCACAGGTCTTTATTCTCTCAGCATCTTTTAATACAGCTTTAATCTTCAAGCAGTTTCTTCATCAAGAATGCAAGAGTCAGTTCAGTTTTTTCACATTCAGCTTATTAACACAGTCCAATCTTAACTCAGAATATCACACCCAGCAAACCTTTGTCTTGCTCCCAATTGTAGCCTCCCCTCATCAGCACTATCTTCTACCCTTAGATAGTTTATGGGTTAGCTTCTTCCACCAGTGGCTTCCCCACTGGATTATTTTATCCTCTCCAAGTATGCACAGCTTGGGCCACACTCCCGCCACCAAAGCCTTTATCTTTCCTGAGGAAGTTTGAGCAAACCCTCCAACCTCCATGCACTCCACTTTACCTTCTCCTTCTACCTCCTCTTTATTCCACTCCATCTCCTCCTCCCCAAGTTCCACCAGCTGTTCCCCATCTCCAGGATCAGACCTCATCTCCCAATCAGTCACTCCACCCTCCCCCTCCTGGGAGTTCAGCTGACCCTGCACTGGCTTCTGGGAAGTGTAGTTTTTCTTCTGTATTACAGCTTTCCCTGGCAGTTTGATCCCTAGAGGGCGCCCTGTTCTCCTAGCTGGGCTGAATGAATGGGGATGATGCCGGCTGAAAGACCCACTATCCCCTTTCCCTCGCACCAGCCCTCCAGAGTGCTCACAATAGCCTTCCAATAAGCTTTAGCTTTAACACAGGACCACCACAGGTGTCCCATTGTACCACGTTCCCCACAACCCCGCCAACAGAGAAGAGACACAGTAGGAAACATATGATGGAGATATACAGGAGTAAGATACCAGCGATACAGCACTTTAGCAGCATTTTCTTTAAAGGGAATTGCAAGAGAAACCTTCAATAAAGCTCTTTCCATCATCCGCCAGTCATCATTCTCAATAGGTAGCCCCAGTTCCTAACTCCAATTGGAGAGATGTAAAAGGTAAGGATGGACCTGTTGCCACTGATATTTATAATAACAAGAAATCAGGCCTTTTGTACCTCTAGAATCTTCACAATAATCTTCCAAAAAGGAGTCTTCTCATAGGATCCAGGATTTAACCCATGAAGAAGACAAAAAGTAGCAAAACTGAGTATAATCAAAATGATCAGTTGAGGGAAGGTCATATTCCCGTTATAAGTCAGGAAAAGAGAATAAAAAGTCTTCATCAAATAACCAACCCCAAGTCACCAAGCCTAAAGTAACCCAACGAGAAAACATTCCTGGTGTAAAGCCCGGAATAAACAAGGGATTAACATCAATTGGCGTAAAACAAGAAAAGAATTGATCCGGTTTGGAAGATAGTCTCAATAATAAAAAAGTAGTAGATAAGAAGGGACAAAGATCCACCAGAAGCCTACAAAACTGACGAGAAAGTCACATCTGATGTCCCAAGGGATGAGACCCTGCAAAAGATTATTCCAGGTGAACACAACATTTAAGAGGCTGAGCTTGAAACCACTTGAACGCTGCTTGTACTTACACTATCTTGTAGTACCAAAACACTTTAGGTACCCCAAGCCCTCTTTGCCACTGGTCAAGATAAAAAAAAGACCGAGGAAGGCGTGGTCTCTTATTACGCCAAATAAACTGAATCAATCTGTCCTGAAGACCAGATAAAAAAACCCCTGAACAAATGAATGGGTGTAAACCTGATAAAGATACATCAAATGGGGTAAAACATTCATTTTAAGCATGGCTATAAGACCAAACCAAGGTAAGTCCAACAAGTCCTAACAGTCAAGATCTCAATAGATTTTCCTAGCCAAAGCAGGGTACTTAGCTGCAAACAAAGCCTCAAAAGACCTGGTCAAAGTAACTCCCAAATAATTAAGACTTGTAGTCACCCAGTGAAAGGAGAAAGAAGTTTATAAGGAATCCAAAGTTAGTCTAGGAACCCCTACCACTATAACCTCCGTTTTATGCAAATTAGTTTTGAAACCCGAGACCGCCAAATAAGCCTCAATTGCCTGCATCAAGTTGGGAAAGAAGTCAAAGGCCATGTCAAAGACAACAGAATGTCATCTGCAAAAAGTGAAAGTTTATACTTCTGGTCACCAAGAGGGGCATAATTGAAAGGGGCGCCCAAGTTTTCCTGAGGATGTCCTCGCAAGACGTCCTGGCAAAGGGGCGTGGAAACCCGGATTATCGAAACAAGATGGGCGTCCATCTTTCGTTTCGATAATACAGTCAGGGACGCCCAAATCTCAACATTTAGGTCGACCTTAGAGATGGTCGTCCCCGATTTTCTGCCATAATGGAAACTGAGGGCGCCTATCTCAGAAACGACCAAATCCAAGGCATTTGGTCATGGGAGGAGCCAGTATTCATAGTGCACTGGTCCCCCTGACATCCTAGGACACCAACCGGGCACCCTAGGGGGCACTGCAGTGGACTTCACAAATTGCTCCCAGGTGCATAGCTCCCTTACCTTGTATGCTGAGCCTCCCAAATAAAACCCCAAAACCCACTCCCCACAACTGTACACCACTACCATAGCCCTAAGGGGTGAAGGGGGGCACCTACATGTGGGTACAGTGAGTTTCTGGTGGGTTTTGAAGGGCTCACATTTACCACCACAAATGTAACAGGTAGAGGGGATGGGCCTGGGTCCACCTGCCTGAAGTGCACTGCACCTACTAAAACTGCTCCAGGGACCTGCATACTGCTGTCATGGAGTTGGGTATGACATTTCAGGCTGGCAAAAAATATTTAAAAAGTTTTTTTTAGGGTGGGAGGGTGTTGGTGACCACTGGGGGAGTAAGGGGAGGTCATCCCTGATTCCCTCCGGTGGTCATCTGGTCAATTTGGGCACCTTTTTGAGGCTTGGTTGTAAAAAACAAATGGACCAAGTAAAGTTGCCCAAGTGCTCATTTGGTACACCCTTCTTTTTTCCATTATTGGTCGAGGACGCCCATGTGCTAGGCACGCCCCAGTCCTACCTTCGCTACGCTTCCGACACGCCCCCGTGAACTTTAGTCGTCCCTGCGACGGAAAGCAGTTGAGGATGCCCAAAATTGGCTTTCAATTATGCCTATTTGGGCGACCCTGGGAGAAGGACGCCCATCTCCCGATTTGTGTTGAAAGATGAGCGCCCTTCTCTTTCGAAAATAAGCCTGCAAGGGTAATACCAGTGATATTCGGATGAGAATGTATAGCAACCGCAAACGGTTCCACTACCATTGCAAAAAGCATTGGAGAAAGAGGGAACCCTGTCGGGTGCCTCGCATCAAGGAAAACATGGCTGAGTTGCCCCCACTAATACATACACAAGCCCGTGGAGCTGAATAAAAGGCCTGAATACAGCCTCTAAAGTAAGGACCAGGGCCAAAGCAATCCAATACCTGGTTCATAAATGAGAATGTACACGATTAAAACCCTTCTCAGTATCCAGGCTGACAAGGCACAAAGGTATATTCTCACATCTCACATGATAGAGTAAGTTCATCGTTCTTCTCACATTGTTGATGGCCTATCTACACACCACAAAACTCACCTGATCGGGGTGGACAAGAAAAGGAAGAACCTTAAAAAGACAGATTGCCAATACTTTACTCAAGAACGTCAAATATGTGGGAATACTTCAGACTTAAGGCTGGACAAGCAGATTTCCTCTCCAAAGACTCTATCAATCCTGTGGACAGTCACCTCAATGTAAAATTTTCCATATGTCTGTTCTCTAAAAATTGCTACCAGCTTCAGTTTCATCTCCACTTCAAAGTGACCCAACTCATCACTGTTCTGTTTGGCTGGAGACCAGTAACCATTTCAACAAATACAGGCAACTCCACTTCAATAGGCTATATTCACTGAACAGCAAAATTTAAGATGAGGTGATTCACTGTTTGCATGACAAAGGTTTGCAATAGCAAAATCCTGTTCCTGGTTTTGCTGTTTTATTTGGTTTACTAAGGAATCATCATTTACATCTCACTTACGTTTTTACTTTGAACTGCAAGCATCGGATGTAAATGAGTAAAAGTAGTAAAAATTGGCAAAATTATTACTTCAGTAAAAGAAAAAGTAACAGATGTTATCCTGTACTTCTTTACATGTAAAAGTGACAACACTTTTAAGTACAGTAACTAGTTACATTTACTTAGTTACTGTACAATACTGGTCTTGGACTCACCTCCTTGGTGGCCAGTGCTGACTGAAGGCTTTGAGCACAGAACATGTGGCAGCCGACATTTTCTTTTCTGGCCTTGGTCACTGGAACAGTTATCCCACATTCTTAAGCTGTTGGAAAAGGGGCTTGGAGGGAAAGCAGGATTATCACCTATTTTGTGAGGCTACACATTGAATATTGCAGTGGTGGCTCTTCTCCTTGTCCTCCTCTTCCTCATGACAGCCCATCTATACTTGTTAGGAAGAGGACAACAGTAGTGCAGTGCCTCAGGCATGTCCTTCTCTTCTGTTGCCTAGGCTTGGTATATTGCACTGTCACTGTCCTTCTAAGAAAAAATAGGAGCATGAGGGGGCATGGGGCACTGGGTGAGGTGCCTGACAGTGTGGGGTGGGAGAAGTGGCAAGGGGCAAGAGACTGAGGAGAAGGGGAGAGTGAAAGGGCTATGGGGTGAGGCAGAGGGTGAAGGGGGGATATGATGTGGGACTAGAGAATGAATGAGAAGATGTGTGGTGGCCAGAATGCAGCAAATGGAGATGCTGTAAGGTGAAAGGGGATTGGAGGTGCTGCAGAGAATGAGTGAGGGAATTAGAGATGCAGAGTGTGAGTAAGGGGAGAGGGTGCAAGAGTGAGGGACTGAAGAGGGTGTGGGAAGGTGAGGAGAGAATGCATAAGTGGAGATTGGAATTAGGGAGCAGGGAGAGAGTGACAGGATCAGAGGAGTTATGGATTGTGAAGGGATCATCACTCCCTCTTCTGATCCTGGATTCCCTCCCTCTCTGTCCATGATCCCCTTTTCTCTGCTCCCCTTCTCTCATTCTCTCCTTTCTCTGCTCCTTCATTCTCTCATCCTCTTCTCTCTATGTGCCCATTCCCTCCTTGTCATTTGCCCCTCTGGCCTTCCTGTCTGAGATTTCTTCTCCATTCTTCACTTCTTTCCTCGTCTCCTTTCTGCTTCTCCTATTTTCTGTCCCCCTCCTCCCTTCCCAGTACTGATCACTAAGATACCTCTCCCCAGAAAAAAATTAAGAATTAGAAAATGACTTTATTTTTATATAGTGTAACCAGGTCACCCTTCCAGGTGAGAGCCGGGGTCGACCCTGCTTAGCTTGGCTAGCTTTTCCCCTGTACGAGCTGCAACCACGGCCTTGCTGCACTGCTTGTCCTAGTTTAACTGCTGCCCAGCTGACCTGCAACCAGGATCAGCTCACGACTGGGACACACAAACCTCCAGCAGTCTTATAGTTCTTGAAAACCACAGGTCTTTATTCTCTCAGCATCTTTTAATACAGCTTTAATCTTCAAGCAGTTTCTTCATCAAGAATGCAAGAGTCAGTTCAGTTTTTCCACATTCAGCTTATTAACACAGTCCAATCTTAACTCAGAATATCACACCCAGCAAACCTTTGTCTGGCTCCCCATTGTAGCCTCCCCTCATCAGCACTATCTTCTACCCTTAGATAGTTTATGGGTTAGCTTCTTCCACCAGTGGCTTCCCCACTGGATTATCTTATCCTCTCCAAGTATGCACAGCTTGGGCCACACTCCCGCCACCAAAGCCTTTACCTTTCCTGAGGAAGTTTGAGCAAACCCTCCAACCTCCATGCACTCCCCCTTACCTTCTCCTTCTACCTCCTCTTTATTCCACTCCATCTCCTCCTCCCCAAGCTCCACCAGCTGTTCCCCATCTCCAGGATCAGACCTCATCTCCCAATCAGTCACTCCACCCTCCCCCTCCTGGGAGTTCAGCTGACCCTGCACTGGCTTCTGGGAAGTGTAGTTTTTCTCCTGTATTACAGCTTTCCCTGGCCGTTTGATCCCTAGAGGGCGCCCTGTTCTCCTAGCTGGGCTGAATGAACGGGGATGATGCCGGCTGAAAGACCCACTATCCCCTTTCCCTCGCACCAGCCCTCCAGAGTGCTCACACACCCCCCTGCTCAAACGATTGCCAGTCTTCTCCTGGCCTGTACTGGCAATTCGCGAAAGAACATCTGCGTTTGTCAGAAATTTGCCTGATCTATGCTCCACCTTGAATTGATAGGGCTGTAAAGCCAGATACCACCTTGTGAGACGACCATTACTATTTTTCATCTGGCCCAACCACCTCAAAGGCGCATGATCCGTAACCAGAGTAAATTTCCGACCATCTAAATAGTAATGGCACATCTGCACGGCCCATTTTATCGCTAAACATTCTCTCTCTATGGTTGAGTACCTGACCTCATGGGGGAGCAGTTTCCGGCTCAGGTACATCAGGGGATGTTCCTGCCCCTCGTGTACCTGAGACAACACGGCCCCCAAACCTACCCCCGAGGCATCAGCTTGCAGTACAAAGGGCTTATCAAAATCCACGGCTCGCAGCAGGGGTTCCTGACACAGGGCCACTCTCAACTCATTGAACACCCGCAGCCCTTCCTCCTCCCATCGTAGACTGTTGGGGGACCCCTTCTGAAGTTTATTAGTGAGGGGTGTAGCAATGGAGGCAAAGTGGGGTATGAACCTCCTATAATACCCCACTAGGCCCAAAAAGCTCCTTAACTGCTTCTTATTTTTGGGGTATGGAAAGTCCTGGATACTCGCTACCTTATCCCAGAGCGGAGTTATTTGACCATTCCCCACCCAGTATCCCAAATATTTAACCTTCTCCTGCCCAAAACAACACTTTTGCGGGTTCAAAGTCAAACCTGCTTGACGGAAAGCCTCTAATACCGCCCTCACCCTTATAATATGCGAGGGCCAATCCTCACTCTGAATGATAACATCGTCCAGGTAAGCCGCCGCATATTGCTGATGCGGTCTTAACACCTGATCTAACAACCGCTGGCAGGAAGCAGCCGCTGAATTAAGACCAAACGGCATGCGTTTAAATTGATAGAGCCCCATGGGTGTAGAGAAAGCTGTCTTAGGCTTGGCCTCCTGAGTCAGAGGGATCTGCCAATACCCTTTTGTCAAGTCCAGGGTGGACAGATATCGTGCAGTACCCAAGCGATCCAAAAGCTCATCAATACGTGGCATCGGATAGGCGTCGGCATCAGAGAGCGCATTAACTTGCCTAAAGTCGATGCAAAACCGCCACGTACCATCGGACTTGGGCACTAACACCACAGGACTCGACCAGGGACTGACAGATTCCTCAATGACCCCAAAATCCAGCATCTCCTGTACCTGTCGGACCACCTCTTGTTTCTTTGGGGGTGAGAGACGGTAAGGTCTCTGTCTGACCACCCGGCCCGGCTCCGAGATGATATCATGCATGATAAGGTGAGTTTCCCCTGGGCAAGGAGTCAGGACATCCCGAAACTCCTCCACCAGTGCCTGAACCTCTTTCTGCTGACTCCCTGGCAATGTAGTAGCAATCTGCGGTTCTCCTGCCTTAAATATCTCCGTGATCTGTGGTCCTAATTCTTCCTCAGCTTCTATCCTAGACTGACCAAATAGTCCCCTTCTCTCCTGCCAAGGTTTAAGCACATTAATATGATAGGTCTGCTCCCGGCCTTGCTCATTCCTTACTAAGTAGGTGACTGGACCTAACTTTTTTTCTATGACAGCAGGACCCCTCCAGCGTCCTGTGAACTTATGAGGTGAGTCTGAAACCATGATCAAGACTTTGTCCCCCACCTCCAATGCCCTCTCCACCCCTTTCCGGTCATAATAGGCTTTCTGGTAATCCTGACTCCTCTCCCAGTGTTGCTGAGCCCCGCGGCTCAATTTATGCAACCGTTCCTTCAGCTTCACTAGATAGTTCACTACATCCCTATCCTCCTCTTCCGGAGGAACCCACTGCTCCCTTAACACATCCAACACTCCCCGGGGTGATCTCCCATACATCAATTCAAATGGTGATACGCCCAGAGAGGCCTGAACATTCTCCCTACACACATACAAAACAAATGGTAACAATAGATCCCATTCCTCATGGGAGAAACCTAACCCTTTCCTCAACAACATTTTCAAGGTTTTATTGAATCTCTCCACCAGGCCATTAGTCTGAGGATGGTAAGCTGCGGTCCGAATATGCTGTATCCCGAAAGCCTCCCACACCTGGGCCAGGGTTCGTGACATGAAATTGGTCCCCCGATCGGTAATCATTTCCCTAGGAAACCCCACCTCACAAAAGATCCGAATTAGCTGGGCCGCAATAACTTTCGCTGAGGTGGTACGAAGCGGCACGGCCCAGGGATACCTTGTGGCCATATCCATGATCACTAGAATATAGGAATACCCCCTTCGGGACTTATCAATGGGCCCGATCATATCCATTGCCATACGGGTAATAGGAGTCCCTATACGGGGAAGGGGTTGTAGGGGCACTCTGTTCGGTATTTGCTCTGATACCCTCTGACACTGACTACAGGAGCTGCAAAATTGTTCCACCTCTTTATACACCCCGGGCCAGTAAAATCTGTTTAATACCTGCCGGAGTGTATTCTGAGCCCCCTTGTGACCCCCTAAGATATGATCATGAGATACCCGTAACACCAGGTCCCTAAACCCCCTCGGTACTACTAACTGCTTCTGAGGTTCCTTCCCCCCGGCTAAACAGGACAGCCGATATAGCAACCCCTTGTCACTAACAAACCGAGGGAAGCTGGTTTCTCCCTCTTGATCTACCCGCTCCCACGCATATTGCAATGTCTGGTCATCTTTTTGCTCTTTGGGAAAATCAGGGAATCTCTCTAACACCTGTTCCGTATCCCCTGGGAACCTCCCCTGATGAAGGAGCTCTTGACAATGCTGCCGCCTTTGCTCCTGACCTCGTTTCTTTTGCTGAGAGCCTTTCCTTGTCTTCCCCGGCCTTCCCATAACCTCTCCCTGGAAGGGAAATACTTGTGCCAGGGACAGTTCCTGCTCCTTTCCCTGCCTCTCCTGGGCCCGGGTAGATACCAAGGCTTGCTTACCCCCAAGGCAGTATGTGAATGGAGCCCAATCCCTTCCTAAAATGAGATCCTGAGGTAGCCTAGGAAGTACAGCCACCCACACCCACTGAAGGCCCTCCTGGTCCTGTATGTCTACTAGCCGGACTGGATACCTTGAGGAGGCCCCGTGTATGCACTGAATAGCCACAGACCGGTCTCTCTTCCTACCCTGCTGACCCGCTTTCCGGGCAATCTGCCCCCACAACTTCTGGGAGCACATTGTCTGGTCCGCTCCTGAGTCCAAAAGTCCTTCCACCGGGACCCCTCCTATCTTAACCCAATGCGTAAACTGGGGTTCCTTAGAGGGGGTTACCTGAGATATGAGCCCCAACTTGGCCCTACAGTCCCTCCTCAGATGTCCCGACTTCCCACATCGGTAGCACACTCTATCATCCTCCTTAGGCCCTTCCTCCCTCCACCCAGATCCTTTGAACATTTTACCCCGACCACCCCGCCAGACATCCTCTCCCCCCTTGGAGTATTGTGACTCCAGGAAGTATTCAAAGCCTTTGATAGCTTCTTCCAGAGTCTCACATCCCTTCCTGATCAAATTAACCCGGATTCTCTCCGGTAGAGCCTCTAAAAACTGCTCCAGCACCAGATCCTGCAATAACTGGGTCACTGCCCTCTTATCAGGCTCTAACCATTTGATAACCAAGTCCATCAGCTTCTGGGCCAAGGCCTTCGGAGTCTCCCCCTCCCTCCACCTCCAACTCCGGAAGCGCCTGCGATAAGTTTGTCTGCTTACCCCATACCGGTCCAAAATAGCCGTTTTCAGCTTTTGGTAATCCACCACGTCCCCTGGCAACAGGCTCCGAAAAGCTGCCAGGGCTTCCCCGGACAGGGCGGGAGCCAGTCTGATGGTCCATTGTTCTTGAGGCCAGGCAGCCGCCAATGCTACCCGCTCAAAAGTCCCCAGATAATCCTCAATGTCGTCCTGCTCTGTTAATTTGCCCCAAGGCAGCCAATTAACCCGTCCAGGCTCCAGGCTTCCAGGCACAGCTCCAGTGGCTGTAGCCTCCAATGAGGTGCTCTCTTTCCTCGGTAGGGGTACTGCCCGTAACAATTCCTGCACCACCTCCAGCACCGGTTGTATCTGTGCTCGAGAAGCAGCCAAGGAATCCTCTAGAAGTCTCTGAGCCATTTCCTGCTGCTTTTGGAACTGGTGGGCCATAAAAGACAGCAGCTCCTTCGACTCCATGTCGCCTTAGCCACCGGTACCTGAGAGAAAGGGAACAACAAAGAACACTCTCCAAGTGCGGTATTACACAGCTCTGGCCCTCTATATCCCCCCTCCTCCTGGTTACCCGAGTCCCGTATATGCTTACCGGAACTCGGAGCAATGCACGCTTCTTTTGCCGGCGGGTTGTTCAGACAATCCCACCACTGCCACCATTCTGTAACCAGGTCACCCTTCCAGGTGAGAGCCGGGGTCGACCCTGCTTAGCTTGGCTAGCTTTTCCCCTGTACGAGCTGCAACCACGGCCTTGCTGCACTGCTTGTCCTAGTTTAACTGCTGCCCAGCTGACCTGCAACCAGGATCAGCTCACGACTGGGACACACAAACCTCCAGCAGTCTTATAGTTCTTGAAAACCACAGGTCTTTATTCTCTCAGCATCTTTTAATACAGCTTTAATCTTCAAGCAGTTTCTTCATCAAGAATGCAAGAGTCAGTTCAGTTTTTCCACATTCAGCTTATTAACACAGTCCAATCTTAACTCAGAATATCACACCCAGCAAACCTTTGTCTGGCTCCCCATTGTAGCCTCCCCTCATCAGCACTATCTTCTACCCTTAGATAGTTTATGGGTTAGCTTCTTCCACCAGTGGCTTCCCCACTGGATTATCTTATCCTCTCCAAGTATGCACAGCTTGGGCCACACTCCCGCCACCAAAGCCTTTACCTTTCCTGAGGAAGTTTGAGCAAACCCTCCAACCTCCATGCACTCCCCCTTACCTTCTCCTTCTACCTCCTCTTTATTCCACTCCATCTCCTCCTCCCCAAGCTCCACCAGCTGTTCCCCATCTCCAGGATCAGACCTCATCTCCCAATCAGTCACTCCACCCTCCCCCTCCTGGGAGTTCAGCTGACCCTGCACTGGCTTCTGGGAAGTGTAGTTTTTCTCCTGTATTACAGCTTTCCCTGGCCGTTTGATCCCTAGAGGGCGCCCTGTTCTCCTAGCTGGGCTGAATGAACGGGGATGATGCCGGCTGAAAGACCCACTATCCCCTTTCCCTCGCACCAGCCCTCCAGAGTGCTCACAATAGTAAAAGTTTACCAAATTTAATAGTAATCATTGTCCCCACCCACTTCAGTCAGCCTGCTTATCATAATTTTTTTCTGTTGTGATGTGACATCAAAATGAGTTTGACACCTCAGTCCTAGAGGGAAATTTCTTTGTAAATGTATTATAATTTCTACTGTAAAATATGTATTTTTGGAGCAAGAGCAACTGTGTTTCCTATTGAATATGAAGAAGTTAGACCTCGCAGGAGGCTTACAGGGTTAAGTGCTGGGCATCACCTTTGAGGAGGGGGAAGGGGGGTTGGGCTGTTTCCTTTATTAGTACTTGGTTGTTTTCCTTTGGTGTTTCCTTTTTCTATTTTTCCCAGCTTGAGGGTTTGCCTAGTTTACCTCCTTTCTTTATGTTGGCAAATACTTGTTTTTTTAATTCTCATTTTAATTTCTTTTCTTCTTTGGCTTGCGCATCAATTGTGCACAATTACTAATTGCACTTTACTTGAGCAAGTGTGCTTGTACAAACTGATTAAATTCTGTAAATAAGAAGTTACAAAAATAAAAGACTCTTTTGATTTTTGAGAACTTCTTAATTATCCTACTTTGGTGGAAAGTGGCTGCTTCAGGTCAGAGTATTGTTCTTTGAACATTTCTTTAAAAACTGTTATAAAAGAATTGAAAATAAGCAATACTGAAACAAACAAAAAGACAATCATATGCGAAGACTATTTGTCAAACATGATTCATGGCAATGTAGAATATAATTGTAATATGTATCTATAGACTCTAGCCGTGCACAACATAGATATTCAGGTCAATTTTCAAAGCCTGGTTGGCAGATTATTTATTTACAACATTTATATTCTGTTTAGTCCACAGTTCCTATAGTATTACAATAATAACATACATAATCAAAATAACCAATTATTTAACATATAATAAAATGTATAGAATAAAACAAATTCACAAATCACACAGAACAAACTCCATATCATGTCACAAATAACAATCAAGAGCTAGAACCAGCCTTTACTCAACTCTTATGAAAATGTCTTCTAAATAAATAAGCTTTAAGATGCTTCCTGAAATAAATATATATGCCAATTTTCTGTAAGTTAACAGGCAACGAGTTTCATACAGTGGGACCCATTGCTTAAAATGTAGAAGATCTAAGACCAAGTAAATTGACAATACAGAAATTAGGCATTTCCAAAAGCTATTTAACAGCAGATCTTAGAGCCCTATATTCCTATTCTTCTCATGTCCAACATATCCCCTCTCTGTCCCCATCCCTGTCCAATGTCTAGCACCCCCTGTTTTCTTACTCTCCCCCTCCCATTTCCAGCATCTTCCATCTTCCTACTCACCCTATGTCCAGAATCTCCTCATCTTCCTACTCACCCTGTGTCTAGCATCTCCTCATGTCCAGAATCCTCCAATATCCCTTTTTCTTCCCTACCTGATCTAGCATCATCTCTTTCCCCCTCCTCCAAGCCAGCATCTTCCTCCATTCCATTCCACTACATCCCCCATCCCAATTCAGCATCTCCATTCTGTCACCTTACTCCCCCCATGTCCACTATATCCCCTTCTCACCCTCTTTGTTGTCTGGGCACATTTGTTTTTCTAATTGAGTTGGTTTCAGTCTTTTTTCCACTTTTCTTTTGCCAGTCTTCTCCCAGGCCAATATACTACTACTACTACTACTAATTAACATTTCTAGAGCGCTCCCTACTCTCCCCTTCCTTACCCCCATTGGTCTGGCATTTTTCCCACTTCTTGTCTCTACCCCCCCCCCCCTTCACTACCCTGGTCCTGCATTGCTGCCTTGCCCTCTCCCTTCCTTCCCTCTCCCCACGGACTTCCCTACCTCTTTTCTATTACTGGCAGCGGCAGCAATTAGAACAAGCTGCTTCCAGCTGACGTTGAAACTTTTTCTCTGCATTGTCCTACTTATTCTGATGTAACTTCCTGTTCCCATGTAAGTGGGACTCTGTAAGCAGGGGCGTAGCCAGACACCAAATTTTGGGTGGGCCTGGATCCAAGATGGGTGGGCAGAAGAACCCCACCCCATCCCATAGGTGATTTGGTCTCTCCTCTCGCCTGCATGCAATATCGTCTCTCAAATATCCCTCTTCTCCTGCACACCTTTTAAATTTCAGATTTTCAGTGAGGAGCAACTAATAAACACTACTCGTAGACCCCACATCCTTCCCACTGATGCATCTTCCTGTTTCTGCATAAGCGGGAATACGTCAGAGGGAAGGCTATGGGGCCGGTGTAAGCAGTATGTATCAGTCACTGCTTCTTGCAGGCGAAGATCTGCTATTTATAAAGTATGCAGGAGGAACAGTTGTTGGGAGTTTTCAGCTTGGGAATCTCTGCCGGCCATATCATAGGTGTGCTGCTACTGGTGGGCCTGAGCTCAAAGTGGGTGGGCCTGGGCCCACCCAAGCCCACCCTTGGCTACGCCACTGTCTGTAAGGAGAAAGTTCCAATGCCAACTGGAAGCAGCTTGTTCTAATTGCTGCCAGTAATAGAAGAGAGGTAGGGAAGACCGCGGGAAGAGGGAGGAAAGGAGAGGGCAAGGCAGCAATGCAGGACCAGGGGGAGGGAAGGGAGTGGAAGAGGGGGAGAAGAACTAGATATAGAGAGATAAAACTCAGGGCAAAATTTGCCATTGGTAACAGCAGCCCTGCACAAAAAAACCTGTGCACCTGACTTGGGGGGGGGGGGGGGCTGAGCCAATATTCGGGGGCCCCAGCCCCCCAAGACATCCCATAGCAACTTTCCTGTTGACATCTCATCTTCATAAGATCTAGGGGCCAAAAAAATGTTCTTAAATCCCAAAAGCTTATTACTACTGATAAAAAGAAACATTTTATTCAATTCAAAGCAGTCAATAGAAATAGAATAAAATAAAATAAAACATAGAAAAGAAAATAAGATGAAAGGATGAGGGAGGGGTGGGCTAGGTGAGAAACAGAGAGGGCTAAGAGGATGATGGACAGGGAGATATGCATCCTTTCAGACTGTCACTGAAATACTATGATGTTTCACTTATATATGCTGTTACTTATCAAAATTTGTTTATTTCTGATCTGACAAAGAAGGGCTACCTTCGAAAGCTAATAAAAAATGTATTAAGTTAGTCCAATAAAAAAAGGTATCGTCTTATTTTCTTTTCTATGTTTTATTTTATTCTATTTCTATTGACTGCTTTTAGAAGTGGACTAACACAGCTACCACATCTCTCTATTCAATAAAATATTTCTTCAATAAAAAATTATTATTTGTGCTCAGAAATAAACATGCTTAGTGTGCCTCAACAAAGACTAGGAGAACCCAGCTTTCCATCTTAGCTTGTTAATATCATCAGTAACAGCAATGTCTCTGTTAACAGTATATTAAGTATATACTTATCTGTGCTAAGCTCCAAAATGCTCTCATTCTTCAAAGGGGCATTCATATGGGTGTCTCCCACAATTATACTTGCCCGTTATAGAATAGTACTCCACTCAAGCTTCCAGTAGATCAATTTGAAATTCAAAAACACAGTTCCACACTACCTGTGTAAATTCTATACAAAAATACAGGGCCCAATGATCTGCAACTTACTTTGGCAAAAACCACCAATTAAAGTGTTATAGAATAGTATCAAGTACATGCTAAAGTGCTACATTTAGGCATTCACTAAATGTTGACATTCTATAACTTTTGGTGCACATTTTGGTGTGCCTCTTAGTGAAACAGCAGAAACAAAACAGGAGACAACCCGCTGCAGTATCCAAGCAGAAAGTACAAACAGCAGCAGTGATCCAAGGAAGGATGAGACAGCAAAAGTTCACTCAAATGTAACTTTAATGGAAACTAGACCCAACCTGGCCAGGTTTTGGATATCCTTTATCAGGGGTCTACAAACAATAAATATAAATGCATATAAATATAAAAACAAATATTTATTACCAAACTGGTTTCCAAATATATTCTCTGGTAAATGCATAAGTAGCCAATATAATCTGCAATTCCTACACTGAAGATGTCTCTGCCTCTCTGCATTTGAACTGATTCTTCTTCAGCACAGGAATTGCAGTATATATTGGCTACTCATGCATCATCGGTGCTAAATATACAACTTGAGTTGTCCTGAGACTGTTCCTTGAGTTTCGCTACAAGTGCATTTCATATTGAAAATAGGTGGAAGAGATGGAACAGATAAGTGGTTTTCCCAGTGGACAATTTGAGTGACTGCTTGAGATGGATTTTTCACTGTTCATTCTCCTGTTAATTAAGTTTTGTGATGGAGTTCTTTTATGCCGATTATAAGAATTATGGGCATCTTTTACTAAGGCGTGCTTATGTTTTAAGCGCGTGCTAAAATTTTGGGTATGCTAAACATTAGAGATGCCCATAGGAATGCATTGACGTGTGCTAAAAACGTGAGCGTGCCTTAGTAAAAGACGCCCAATGGCAGCTAATTAAACTGTGTAATATTGCTGCTACATAAGTTTGAGGCTTTTTTTCTTCATCGATGTATTATTTTAAATATTGAATAAGGGGTTTCAGTGACACCCTCCTGCAGCAAAAGTTTGAGCAACACTAGTTATAGTAACCTATGCTGATTATTTTCTGTTGCTGACTACAGATTGATATATGTGTACAACTAACCCATGTGAAAATATTACCCTCTTAATCTTTGTCCCAACATATTCACCATGTTCAGGACGAGGAGAGAGCTACAGAATAACAGGAGCTGAAAGATGAAGAAACAACAAAGGTGCTATCTTCATAAAAAGGAGCAATTATGCAGTTACATTCTGAGAGTGAAAGTGTACAATGTTAGTTTGAAGTGCAGGAAACAACTCAAGAGGGCTCATTTTCAAAAGAGAAAAAAGTCTCAAAATGGCATAAAGGAGCATTTGGATGTTTGTTTTCTTAAAAAAAACCATCCAAATTATGATTTTTCAAACTCATATTTGAGATGTTTTTCTCTGCTATGAGTACAAATTGCAAGGGGGCATGTTGGAGGCAGGATTTGTGCATTCCCAAAACTTGAATGATTTTCTGCCTTAATGAAATAAAGCAAAATGCCCAGGACTAAAAGTTAGATGTTTTGATTTAGACCTGTTTCAATCATGCCTAAGTCACAAAAAGATGCCCTAAATGACAAAATGACCACTGGAGGGATTAAGGCATGGCCCCTGTCACGAAACACCTAGCCATCCACCTGGGGTTTCCCGCGGCCACTTAGAGGGTCTATCACCAGCACAGCTCAGGTCCACCTGCACCAGCCACTCATGCTGTACACTAGCACCCTCCTCCCACTGACTGAGTCACAACCGCCTCAGGGAGAGTCTCTCATTCTCAAATTATCCCCAGTGATTTCTAGGTTACTGGGTCCATACTCCCAGTAGTCCCACAGTTCCCAGAAAGCATTCACAGACCTAACATACAATCCATCAGGATTCTTTATTAGTCCACACAGAGAAGCAATAAACTTAATATTGTTTATTGTCTTTTAAAAATTGAAATGTGGAACAAAAATACAAAATAATGCAATCAGCAAACAATAACAGGTAACTGAAATGTGGATCAATTATAACACTAACTAAACAATTGTTTACTTCCTAGAAAGTACCTGGGGAGATCAGGGCATATAGCTGTTCACAGAGTGTCAGCAAAGAGAGCTCTCTCTCTCTCTCTCTTTCTCTCTCTCTCTCTCTCTCTTTCTTCTCCCAGGTTGAAACTAGTACAATTGTAAAGAAAAAAAACTCCTGGGCCAATCAGAGCCCAGTCAACAACAACATTTGAAAAATCTGGTTACATCACTCAGTCATTTCCTTATCTGTGTTAACTAAGGAAAGCAAGGTCAGTTCTTTGTAACTGCTTAAAACATAACATGCACTACCTGGTGGCCAAACTAGAGAAATGCACTTCAATCAAGATTTAATAAAGGCAATTTTTAACCCTTACTCCCGCAGTGGTCACTAACCCCCCTCCCATCCCCCAAAGATGTGAAAGAAACAGTACATACCAGTCCCTATGACAACTTCAGATGTTAAGGCCAGTCCTATTAGAGCAACTAAAATGATAAAGGGGATGGAACTCCTCTTGTATAAGGAAAGGCTGAAGAGGTGTCACAGTTGTGACTGTATCCCATGCCTACACTCACCTCGCCTCCTGGTGGCCAGGCCGTATGGCTGCTGTGGACTGTCTTCTTCTGTTTCTCAAACATGTTCCAGAATCCGGTTCCAGTCAAGCCCGTTCCAGCATCCGGTTCCAGCCAAGCCAATTCCAGTCCTATTCTGATGTTCCAGCATTTCAGACTTACTTGTGACCTCATCTGTAATTGCCTTTATTAAGCACCTGGGAACTTTGAGGCTTTCCTTTGCAACAGAGGGCTTCAGATGAGTTTTTGTCTGTGTGTGTGTTTGATGCAGTTCCAGCCCTGCTAGTTCTTGTCTTGCCAGTCTTCAACTTCTACTTCAACCCTGCTTGTTCCAGCCCTGCAAGCCTTCAGCTTCAGTTCTAATCCTGCTTGTGTTTGCCCTGTTTGTCTTCAGCTTCAGTTCCTCCACTGTTTGTTCCAGTCCTGTCTGCTTTCAGCTTCCATTCCAGCTCTGTCTGAATCCTGTTCCAGGCAAGCCTGTTTGAGAATCCTGAATCCTGTTTGAGAATCCTGAATCCTGTTCCTGCCTTGTTTATTGTCTTGCTTCCAGCCAAGCCAAGCCCATTCCAGAATCCAGTTCCAGTCAAGCCAAGCCCACTCAAGAATCCAGTTCCAGCCAAGCCTGTTTGAGAATCCTGAATCCTGTTTGAGAATCCTATCTACAGCTTCAGCTCCAGTCCGGTAGTTCCAGTCCTGCTTATTCCAGCCCTGCTCATCTACAGCTTCAGTTCCCATCCTGCTAGTTCCAGTCCTGCTTGTACCAGCCGGTCTGTGTTCAGCCTCGCTTCCTGTTTGGGTGGTTCACCTGCTGCTGCCGGTCACTGGCAGTGGCCCAAGGGCTCACTACTCCGGACTCCGTGACAGTCCGTGACAAGAGGTTAGGGTTCTTCAGCTTGGAAAAGAGACGGATGAGGGGAGATATAATTGAGGTCTACAAAATTCTGAGTGGTGTAGAACGAGTAGAAGGAAATCAATGTTTTTACTCGTTCCAAAAGTACAAAGACTAGGGGACACTCGAGGAAATTACATGGAAATACTTTTAATATAAATAGGAGGAAATATTTTTTCACTCAACGAATAGTTACACTCTGGAACTCTTTGCTGGAGGAGGTGGTAACAGTGGTTAGCATATCTGGGTTTAAAAAAGGTTTGGACAAATTCCTGGAGGAAAAGTCCATAGTCTGCTATTGAGACAGACACGTGAAGCAACTGCTTGCCCTTGGATTTGTAGTATAGAGTGTTGCCATGATTTGGGTTTCTGCCAGGTACTTGTGATCTGGCTTGGCTACTGTACTGGGCTAGATGGACCACTGGTCTGACCCAGTATGACTACTCTTATATTCGTATGTTCCTATGTATCAGCAAGCAGGTTCCTAAAATAGCCTAGTGGTCAGTACAGTGCACAATGAGAAGGGAACCCAGACCCATATCCCACTCTAACTGGTATATTTGTGGTGGTACACTTGTGGTGGAAAGTGTGAGCCCTCCAAAACCCATCAAAACCCTACTGTACCCAACTGTACACGACTACAATAGCCCTTATGCCTGCAAGTGTCACCTATATGTAGGTACAGTAGTATTTTGGTGGGTTTTAGAGGGTTCACCACACAATATAAGGAGCTAACGGTAAAATATGTACCTGAGACCTTTTATGTAAAGTCCACTGCAGTACCCCCTAGGGTGCCCAACTGCTCTGTTGGGATGTCTGTGTGGCCAGTCTACTAAGAATGCTGCCCCCCCCCCCCCATACATCCCAATGGCTTGTTTTTGTGTGTGTGTTCCCTTTGATATTTTTTTGTTCTCAAAAATGGTCCTAAAAGATAGACACACTGAGCACAAAAACATCTAGCAAATGTTCATTTTTGGAAAAAAAAAGTTGGACGTTTTTCTGGTTTGAAAATGGCCATGTTTGAAACTGGATTTTTGGACATTTTTTGTAAAACATCCAAAATTGGATTTAGAAGTCATATTGAAAATTCCCCTCAAGGAATATTAAAACTTTTTTTATCTTGTGCTGTCATAGTTGTTGCAACCATTTTACATTGATTTTATGGACAAATTGCCATTTACTTTTCATTATTCTATTTTTGTACATAATTATTCACTAGTGGACTGCCCATTAAAGGGTACAGCCTCCAGAATTATTTTTGCTTGTTTTCCTATGTTGCCTATTATTCATATCCTATCCATAAAGATAAAAGCTCACTAGAGGGGGTCCGTTTATAGTCAGTGTGCTGTGAGTTAAAGTTAAAAGGAGAAAAGCACAAATTTGGCCATAGACATTGCAAACTAATTATGTACCTGCCTCTGGGGTGACCCTCAGCCCCAAGTAATGAGAGGGCTGCTAGACACATATTTTCTAAAATACTCCCAAGCATGCGTAAATGTCTGTGGCTTATATCTGGCCTGATTTCTGCTGGTTTACCTTACTATTTTTTTTTTTTTTTTTTTAATCCTTCAGATATTTATTGAATTGTATAAGTTCATAACATACAGTCTCAACTTTCAACATTTCTTCTTTTAGACGATTGTGAAGAATGACAGGAGGACTTTACGAGTCTGGGAGACTGGGCGTCTAAATGGCAGATGACATTTAATGTGAGCAAGTGCAAAGTGATACATGTGGAAAAGAGGAACCTGAACTATAGCTAAGAAATGCAAGGTTCCACATTAGGAGTCACCGACCAAGAAAGGGATCTCGGCGTCGTTGTTGATGATACATTGAAACCCTCTGTTCTGTGTGCTGCGGCAGCTAAGAAAGCAAATAAAATGTTAGGTATTAGGAAAGGAATGGAAAACAAAAGTGAGGATGTTATAATGCCTTTGTATTGGTCCTTGGTGTGACCGCACCTTGAATATTGTGTTCAATTCTGGTCAACGCATCTCAAAAAATATATAGTGGAATTAAAAAAAGGTACAGAGAAGGGCAATGAAAATGATAAAGGGGATGGGACAACTTCCCTATGAGGAAAGGCTGAAGCATCTAGGACTCTTCAGTTTGGAGAAAAGACAGCTGAGGTGAGATATGATAGAGGTCTATAAAATAATGAGAGGAGTAGAACAAGTAGACGTGAATCATTTGTTTATTCTTTCCAAAAATACTAGGACTAGGGGGCATGTGATGAAGCTACAAAACAGTAAATTTAATACAAATCAAGAGAAAATTTTTCTTCACTCAACGTGTAATTAAACTCTGGAATTCTTTGCCAGAGAATGTGGTAAAGGTGGTTAGCTTTGCGGTGTTTTAAAAAGGTCTGTACGGCTTCCTAAATGAAAAGTCCATAGACCATTATTAAATTGACTTGGAGAAAATCCACTGCTATTTCTGGGATAAGCAACATAAAGGGTATTGAACTTCTTCAGGATCTTGCCAGGTATTTCTGACCTGGATTGGCCAATGTTGGAAACAAGATGCTGGGCTTGATGGACCTTTGGTCTGTCCCAGTGTGGCAATACTTATGTACTTATGTAGAACAATAGGAATTGTAACACTACTGATGGCAACCTATTATACCCCCCCCCCCCCCCCCATCCCATCCTCTATGCCCTTCCCATCCCCTCCTACTACTATAGTGGCAATGCCGACACAGCCCATTCAAAGTGAATGGGCTGTATCGGCATTAGCACACAGCAGCCACTAGCGCAGCTTAGAAAACAGGGGTAAATATGTAAGAGACAGTCCCTGCTCAACAGAGCTTATAATCTAATCATGACAGACAAACAAGGCAAATAAGGGATAAGGGAATCACTTACAGACATGGGTACTGAACAGGTGAATAGGAGTTAGGAGTTAAAAGCAACCTAACTTTTCACTAAGTTTTTCAAACACCTCTATACACTACTCACCCAATCATTATAGTTCACTCCACTGCAAGCCCACTGTTGCTGCTTCAGTGTGCCCGCTCTTGCTTCCCAGTAACTAATTTATCTACCTCCTCTTATCTCTTTTTTTCTTCCTCCCACCATAAAAGCACATAGGTACCTCGGTGTCTTTATAGAATAGGTGCCTTCTCCACCGCCAACCTAGGTGACCTGTTATAAAGTTACCCTATTTATTGTATGCTACTACAGTTATGCTATTATTGATATGCTTACAATTGACCAATAATAGGTAGACTGGAGAAGCATAACCCAGGGCACTGATGACATGTTTCAACCCAACTAACAAAGCAGCTATCCAATCTTCAGAATAGTATGTTAATTGAACTGTATAATGAATTACATTTCTACAATTAAAATACAGGCAATAATCTGAAGAATCTTATTCCACTGTATGCACTGAGTTGCTTCAGAGCATGTGACAGGCAGGTCAAGGATATCCTTATGTAATGTTTTCAACTACAATAAATGATTTCTACAATAAAGAAATGTATTTTTGGTGTGCAGCCTCCTAGATCTGACTTTATTTAAGTTGTTCGGATGTCTGAATACCCTATGCTGGAGCTCCTATTAGATCTTCTCTAACAATACCTAACAGAATGCAACAGGGATGTGCATTCATTGGCACATATTCGATTTGTTGGGGTGCCTATATCTATGATTTAATGCACGTATAAGCAATTTATGTGCACAAAACAATTCTTGAGTGCATACAATATGCACCCCCTGAATGTGTGAAAATAAAAAGAACACATAAAAATCATATAGACCTCCTTTAAAACAAAGACTAAGCAAACTTTATTTGGCTTTGCACAACCTAGAAAGCAGCAAAGAAACAAACACTGTAATATTCAGCTGCACCCTGCTCCTAACTATGAGCAACTTGTGCAGGAGATGGAAACATATACTTAAAGTCTGCCACTTGGACCTGCTCTCAGGGCAGCATAACTTTTCACAAAGCTTTTCAACCAAGCATGACAGGAGCCAGCAGTGTGTCTGACAAAGTTACTAAGGCTGGGCTTCACATCAATGAGTAATTGGGCTGACACTGTTTTGTACTGTACAAACACAGAAAACTTTTCAATATAAGTGACTGCAATGTCACTTGTACTGATTTGTACCTTGAATTTGCATATTAAGGGGCCCTTTTACTAACATATATTTACCATGCAGGAAAATTCACTACTGCAGGGCACTACTCAGGCATCCCGCTGTAGTTTTGGCATCTGCGCATGCTTCCCACACACTAAAAAATAATTTTCATTTTTTAGCGCTGGTTGCATGTTTGGGGCAGAGAGTAGGCATGCCCAGCCCTAATCGGTTAGAGTAGTTATATTGCCTTGCACCAACCAATTAATGCATTGTTAGCACAGGAGCCCTTACCTCCTGTGCTAACAATGCACAAGAGTGCTCCCACACTAATCGAGAAATCAGTGCATGGTCATTAATTGAAGAAATGAAAAATTAGCCATTTTACAGCTGCACTAAAAGTGGCTTCAGCGAGTGGGCAAACCCATGCACTAGTCATAGCACAGGCCACCTGTGAAGAAACAGTATGTTTTAAGCCTGTAAAAGATATTGGATATTTTCCTGCATTATGTCTGAAGTGTATTTTTCCTATTTGGCCAGCAGATGGTGCATGTTTATACTTAAAGCTGTTACAGAGGACTGGCTTCTTTTAGCTGGCACACAGATAATAGGAAGTGCCTGTAGTGATGTAACCAGTTTTTATTTGAAACTTGACTGTTCTGTTTCTTGCTCTCAGAGAAGAGATGAGGGCTTTGGGAGCATCATTTCTATTAGCATATCCATGCAAATGCCTAATTCGATTTCTGGGCAATAAATATATTTTCTTTGAATCAGAACAACTTCGAACATTTTTGGACATGAAGAAGCTATCTAGTAGGCTGAAGGAATAATTGAAGGAACAACTGATTAAGTTAATAATAGGGTGGGATTATTCAGGCTGGGCTGCTTTCTTATTTCTGTTTTTCTTATTGTATTTTAATCTCCTCATCTGTAACCCCACCCCACTCCCAGGTGTTTTTGTGGTCTAAGAAAGAGATTTGTTGTATATTCTTTGAATAATGTTTTTCTTTATATTTAATTTTTCTCTGTATTTCATTTTACAAGTTATATTTGTAAGAATATAAAAAGTTATAAATAAACACAATAATAAAATAATAATTTAAAAAATAAAGAAAGAAACTTGACTGTTCTGGGCTCTGAATGGCCTGGAGTTTGAAATTACCCAGCAGATGCTGGCTGTTGCTTCAGTTTCAGCATGGGAGAAGAGACAGAGACAGAGAGAGAGCTCTTTCTGAAGCCCTGTAAAAAAAAGCAGTTATATTTGATAACTGGTGAATAGCTATATATGTCCCGATCTCCCCAGGTACTTTCTAGGAAGTATGCAAATGTTTAGTAATTTTTTTAATTGATCCATTTTTCAGTTTCTTGTTACTGTTTGCTATTTGCACTTTTTTTTTTGCCCATTGTTCCAAGTTCTGAGAATAAACACATTTGTTTGTTCGTTCTGCCTTTCTGGACTGATAAAGAATCCTGGTGGTATGTGTTGGGTCTGTGAGTGCTTTCTGGGAACTGAGAGACCACTGGGAGTATGGCCTTCAGTATCTAGAAATCACTGGGGATAATTTGGGAGTCTCGCCCAGAGGCAGTTGTGATCCAGTCGGTGGCAGAAGGGCACTAGTGTAGAGTAAAAAGTGGCAGGTGCAGGCAGACCTGAGCTCTGTTAGGGATAAACCCTCTAAGTGGCTGAGGGTGAGTGAGCCCAGGAAGGTGGCTAGGCATTTCGTGACACCACCTTTCAGAACAATTTAGTAAAAGGGCCCCTAAATAAATGCAGAGACAACCCTGAAAAATTATAATACATACATGCAGAATATCTTGTTATGCTCCAACTGTTTAAAAATATTTCCTTTATATAGTTTTTAGATATTTTATTTATAAAGTAACAAAATATTCAGAGGACAATTATTTTTGTTACATTTGTACGCTGTACTTTCCCACTCATGGCAGGCTCAATGCAGCAGACAATGGAGGGTTAAGTGACTTGCCCAGAGTCACAAGGAGCTGCCTGTGCTGGGAATTGAACTCACTTTCTCAGGACCAAAGTCCACCACCCTAACCACTAGGCCACTCCTCCACTCATAAATGGGTGCCACAAATTTGATGCCTATATGTAGCATGCTAAGTGCTATTTCTATAACAGTATCTGGGCATCCAGATTCCATTATAGAACTCGGTATCTAAGCATCTATCCCCACTTACACCAAGTCAATACCGGGCGTATACACACACATCTAAATGCAACACTTTAGCCTGTAACTTACAGTATTCTGAAAGGGGCCCTTTTACAAAGCAGCGGTAAGGCCAACACGGGCTTACCGCTCGCTAAAAGGGAAGTACCGCAGGGCTACCACAGCAGCCCGGCAGTAGTTCCCCCCACTCCCACACATTATTTCCAGCGCTACAAAATATTTGTATTTTTGTAGCACCGGTGTGTACCTGGCAGTAATCAGGCAGTGTCGCGGCCTGCCCGGTTAACACCGAGGTAGCATGGAAGACCTTACCACCACCTCAAAGGGTGATGGTAAGTACTCCCACCCAAATTAGGCACACGGCAAGTGCTTCACTTGCCGCACATCTTTTTTTTTTTAACTGCCTTTTACCCACTACAGTAAAAGGGGGCCTTTGCTCGTGTCAAAAACATGTACCTATTCCAGTGCAGGCCCCATTTTGCTGCAGCTTTGTATGGGTAAATGTTCAACATGCCCATATTCTTCCCACGTGCCTCCGCCTTTGCATGTTACCTTGCATTTATGCACTAAGGGGCCCTTTGACAAAGCGGTGATAGAGATGCTGCTGTTTTGCCGCACATCAAATCAGGACTACAACCAGGCTAGCGCAGGAGCCCAGCAATAGTTCCCACCCCCAGCATATTTTTGTAGCGCCAGGGCTTACCCAGTGGTAATCAGTACTGCCGAGTTACCACCAAGTTAGCATGGGAGCTCTTACCATCACCTAAATAGGTGGCGGTAATGGCTTCCCCAGAAATGGCCACATGCCAATCTCTGTGATTAAAGCAAGGCCATTTCTTTTTTTGGGCCATAAACAACCTTTTACCCACTGTGGTAAAAGGGAGCCTCAGCGTATGGCAAATCCACACACTGATGCCACCACAGACATCCTTTTACAACAGCTTGGATTTGGTCGTTTCTGAGATGGGTGTCCTCAGTTTCCATTATCAATGAAAATCGGGAACGACCATCTCTAAGGTCGACCTAAATGTTGAGATTTGGGCGTCCCTGACCGTATTATCGAAACGAAAGATGGCCGCCCATCTTGTTTTGATAATACGGGTTTCCTCGCCCCTTTGTGGGGACATCCTGCAAGGACGTCCTCAGGAAAACTTGGGTGCCCCGTTCAATTATGCCCCTCTACGTGGGCAGAAGACCACACTGCAGCTTTGCAGATCTCTTCAATAGAAGCTGATTTCAGGTAGGCTACCAGTGCTGCCATGGCTGTGACATTGTGAGCCGTGACATGGCCCTCAAGAGTCAGCCCAGCTTGTGGATAAGTACATAAGTACATAAGCATCACCATGCTGGGACAGACCAAGGGTCCATCGAGCCCAGCACCCTGTCACCGACAGCGGCCAAAAGAACAAGTAATTTGTCCTGCCCATCCTAGAAATACTGCATTATTCCCTCGTCCATTCAATAACATTCTATGGCTTTTTCCTCCAGGACGCCGTCCAACCCTTTTTTGAAGTCCGCTAAGTTAACCGCCTTTTCCGGCAGCGAATTCCAGAGTTTAACTATGCGTTGACTGAAGAAAAATTTCCTCTGATTCGTTTTAAATTTACCACACTGCAGCTTCATCGCATGTCCCCTTGTCCTAGTATTTTTGGAAAGTGTAAGCAGACACTCCACATCGACCCGTTCCATTCCACTCAGATGCAATCTGCTAGCCAGTTGGATAACATGGGCTTATCAATAGCTGCCCCCATCCTGTTTGGGTTAAAAAAAAGAACATAAGAACAGCCATACTGCATCAGACCAATGGTCTATCTAGCCCAGTATCTTGTTTCCAACAGTGGCCAAGCCAGGTCACAACTATCTGGCAGAAACCCATATACTGGCAACATTCCATGCAGCCAATCCCAGGGCAGGCAGTAGCTTCCCCATGTCTGTCTCAATAGCAGGAACTTGTCCAAACCTTTTTAAAACCCAGATACCCTAACTGCTGTTACTACATCCGCTGGCAAAAAGTTCCAGAGCTTAACTATTCATTGAGTGAAAAAATATTTCCCCCTATATGTTTTAAAAATATTTCAATGTAACTTCCTTGCGTGTCCCCTAGTCTTTGTACTTCTAGAACAAGTAAAAAAACTAATTTACTTCTACTCGTTCTACACCACTCAGGATTTTGTAGACCTCAATCATATATCTCCCCTCATCCATCTCTTTTCCAAGCTGAAGAGCCCTAACCTCTTTAGCCTTTCCTCATATGAAAGGAGTTCCATCCCTTTTATCATTTTGGTCTATCTTCTTTGAACCTTTTCTAATTGCGCTAATCTTTTTTGAAATACGGTGACCAGAACTGAACACAGTACCCAAGGTGAGGTCGCACCATGGAGCAATACAGAAGCATTATAATATTTTTGGTCTTATTTACCATCGTTTTCCTAATAATTCCTAGCATCCTGTTTGCTTTTTTGGCTGCTGCCACACATTGGGCAGAAGATTTCAGCGTATTATCTACAATGACATCTAGATCTTTTTCTAAGGTGCTGACCCCCAAGGCGGACCCAGGTAAAGTTGGGTGAACTGTCTATGGGCTTTTGTCCACTCCAGATAGAAGGCCAAGGCTCTCTTTCAGTCCAAAGTGTGCTGCGTGCTTTCAACAGGATGAGACTGAGGTTTCAGGGAAAATGGTAGAACAGTTGACTGGTTAAGGTGTAATTCTGACACCACCTTAGGAAGGACCTTAGGATGTGTTGAAATTTAGTGTAAAGTGGTTTAGCTATTAGAACCTGGAGCTCACTGACCCTGTGAGCTGAATTAACTGCCACCAAAAACAAGACCTTCCAGGTCAGGTACTTCAGGTGACAAACATTAAGCAGCTCAAAAGGAGCTGTCATCAGCTGTGTGAGAACAACATTGAGGTCTCATGACACTGTGGGAGGTTTGAGTATGATTTTCAACAAAAGCAAGCCTCTCATGAATCAAGCAACTAAAGGCTATATAAAGGTAGGCTTACACTCTACATAGTGATAGTAAGCACCAATTGCGGGATGCAGAAGAGACCCCTCATTCTGAGTAATGAGAGTTGGAAAGCACTCCACTCTCCATGGACCTCTGAAGGCTAACTCTAGAAGTAGAAGGAACCATATCTGCCTCAGTCAGTAAGGGACGATAAGGATCACGGTCCTTCAGTCCTGCTTCAGTTTCATCAAAATCTTCCCAATCAGAGGTAAAGAAGGATACGCCTACAGGAGACCCTCCCCCAAAAGTATGAGGAAGGCATCTGAGGATGGTTTGATTAAATGAGTGGCAAAGAGATCCACCGAGGGGGGTGCCCCACTCTCGGAATATCTGTTAAGTTACTCCCATGTTTATAGACCACTCGTGTTGCATGACCCTTCTCATCCTATCTGCCAGACTGTTCTTCCCCACCAGATGTTTCGTCCTGAGCACCATGCCATAGTTGGAAGCCAAAAACCACATTCCAACTCCTTCTTTACACAGGAGGAACGATCCCATTCCTCCCTGCTGTGCAATTTACTAAGATGGTACAGTATGTGCAAACTCTGCCACAGTGTTCATGACGGACTTCAAGTGCATGCTCATTAATAGCTGGCAAATATGTATGGGGAAGTTTTGCAAAGCATTCTGGAACACCTTTCTCTCAAACGATTCCAAAGTACTCACATCCCTCCCCGGTGGCACTGAGGTGTGAGTCTTGGAGCTTCTGGCTCATTTTGAGAGCGGATTTGACAACCATAGAGTGATGTGGAAGCTGGAACTTCTCAAATCTGAGAGCCTTCTGGTCTCTATTCAGAATCAGCCTTCTTATGAATAGGTTGTAGAAGGGGGTCTCCCACTGTTTCACCTGAACTGCCTTAAGGTTGCTGTGAATGGGAACAGTCACAGCTTCCTTAGGAGGGACATTGAAGTCAAGGATGGCCAACATTTCTGCCATGGGCTCATCCTCAACATCCAACTTAAATGGAAAGGTCTCAGCCATCTACCTAACAAAATTGGCAAAGGAGAGCTCCTCAGGGGGAGGCATTCTCCTTTCATAAGAAGGGGAGGGGTCTGATGGGAGACCAAGGGACCCCATCCTCCGAGGGGCTCCAGGTCAGAATCTCATAAGTGGTCTGAATGAAACTCAAGGTAATACTCCTTTCAGGATGTCTGAGTCTGAGCCTGCCGCGGTATGCAGGACTCATGTCCAGACTCTGGGTGGATACGGCTGCCCAGACTCTGGGTGGATATGGCTTGGAGCAGCATCAGGGGTGACATTGACACCCTCAAAACTTCAGCATTGCATCAAGCCAGAATCGCTCCAGCTTCTCCTGCAGGAGGACCTGGAGATGCTTGTCAAGAGCAGGCACCAGTGTGGTCAGGTAAGCACTGTGCAGTGCACAGGAGGCCTGTAGAACAGGTAGGCTAAAAGAGTCCTGCGCTGGAACTGTGCTATTAGGGCAGAACAGATTTTCTGCTGAATTTGTCTGCTGGAGTCAATGTGCACTGTACTTGAGCTTTAAAGACTGCGCTGAATCAGGATCTTGGTGCTGACACTGATGTAGTGGAATGCACTTCAGAGATATTCATTGAGGAACTTCTATGCTGATGTCTTTGTTTCTCATATGCTTTTGAAAGGGACAAGGATGGAAGTGCAACTGCTTGAGTGGCTACAATTTGGGTTTGGAAACTTTCAAAGAGCCACATACCAGTTTCAGTGAGACCTGGCAGTCATCCTTTACAGTTGGACTTTTAAAATCACTGTACCTGAGTCAATGGAAGGTTAAGTGACTTGCCCAAGATCACAAAGACCAGCAGTGGGATTTGAACCAAGATTCCTTGGCTGTTAGCCCAGTGGTCTAACACCACTAGGCTACTTCTGTATTCCATCACAGCCAAATCATTTCCAAATTCAAGCTGCTTATTTCCCCAGCATTCAGAACCAGATAGCTGACACGGGATAGCAGTTGCATCCAAAGAATTCTGCTCAGAGGAGGCTCTCTTTGTATCTTTCTGTACCAGAAGCAGCCTTTTAGCTTTGTAGTGGTTGTGGAGACAGTTGATGTAATCTTTTCAGGTTCATGGAAACATACAAGTACAATGTACATAAGTACATAAGTATTGCCATAGTGGGACAGACCAAAGGTCCATCAAGCCCAGCATCTGGTTTCCAACAGTGGCCAATCCAGGTCACAAATACCTGGCAAGATCCCCAAAAAAGTACAAAACATTTTATTATGCTGCTTATCCCAGAAATATTTTCCCCAAGTCCAATTTAATAATGGTCTATGGACTTTTCCTTTAGGAAGCCAGCCAAACCTTTTTTAAACTCTGCTAAGCTAACCGCCTTTACCACATTCTCTGGCAACGAATTCCAGAGTTTAATTACACGTTGAGTGAAGAAAAACTTTCTCAGATTTGTTTTAAATTTACTACTTTGTAGCTTCATCGCATGCCCCCTAGTCCTAGTATTTTTGGAAAGCGTGAACAGATGCTTCACATCTACCCGTTCTACTCCACTCATTATTTTAGAGACCTCTAACATATCTACCCTCATTTTGTTTGTGGTCAGAGCCTAAGCAGATTAGACACTTAAGGCCCCTTTTACAAAGCAGTGCTAAAAAAAATGGCCTTAGTGCCCCCTATGAAGGTCTTTCCTACCAGCTAAGGCCATTTTTAGCGCAGCAGTAATGTGGCCAATTCTCGAAGTTTTGTATTAATGGCCATGCACTAATGTTGCCATTAGCACATGACCATTAAAAAAGATTAGTGAGCCATTACTGCTACCTAATTTGCAGGCAGTACGGACTAATGCACTAATCAGTTAGTATGTGGCAATGTCGCTGTGCTAATCACTGCAGTAATGTGCACTTTTTGCCCCGAGACACACACCCCTTCACAGAAAAAATAAAAGTAATTTTTTAGTTCATGGTGTATGCATGCTAACCAGGAATCTACTGCAGAACATCTGAGCATACCCCACATTAAGCCCTTTTAAGCAAGGGTAAGCACATGTAAGTGGTTACCACACCTTGGTACAAGGACCCCTTAGAATGTGTGTCAAATTTCAGGATTTGTCTGGCACATTATGGGCAGGACTGGAACCCTGACACTGGTGACATGGCAAAAAAATAAAAATACTTAAAAAAAAAAAAAAAAGAAAGAAAAGAGCAATGAAAAACAATATTGACAGACACAAAGGTAAAATTTTTAAAAATAAATGGCAGAGCCTTGCTTTCATATCAATTCGGCAGAGCGTAAAAAAAAACAAAACTGAGTTGCTGAGAAGACTGCTGAATACGGGAAAGGCTGTGCATGCTCAGAACTTTACACTATGTTCTGAACTCTGGAATTGCTGTTCTGTTCTGTTCCAGTGGCGTGCAATGATGTCACCCACTTGTGTGCCTAACTTAATCCTGGTTCTCAATGAAATAAAGGCAACTAGTACATGTCATAGCTCAGTGCAGGGAGACTTCCAAATGAATTATTACATAGAGAGAAGTAGTCATCAACTTTTAGCTTGAGCACACAGTGCTATTTTGTTTGCTCAGTGTTAAGGTGGCCAGACAATACATGGTAGCAAATGATGACATCACATTAGCAATAAAAAAAAAAAGAAAAAGCATTCTACTACTACTACTACTACTACTTAACATTTCTAGAGCGCTACTAGGGTTACGCAACGCTGTACAAATTAACAAATAAGGACAGTCCCTGCTCAGAAGAGCTTACAATCTAGGAATACAGGGCATGTTTTATTTATAGCACAGTAATACATATTTAAAAAAAATCTAATTCTGACACTGAACAGAGCATATTTTCTTTCCAAGGAAACAGATTTAATAAGACTCACTCCTTTCCTCACTCTTTTAGAAAACAAGTAGCAACCCAACCATACATGGCACAAATGAAATAGCTTTATCCTGTTGCTACCTGACTGCTTCCTTTCCTGTTATGGCAGGATTGCTACATTCATTGCAAAATACATTGCAAAACATAATAAAGTTTAACAAACAGGAAAGTCAAAGTTCATTTCTGCCAATGCAATTCTTCCTCTGAGGAATTTAAAATATCTTGGACACATTCTCAACACATAGAAACACTGGGGCTCCTATCATAGATGCACATAATACTTGCCCTATCCTATTAATTTATGTCATAGATGCCAGGTTCTATGGGTTCAGTGGATTTTTGAGCACCCAAAACATTAAACAAATTGCTTTACTGTGTCCAGGGAGGAATAGTTTGTGTTGAGTTTAGAACCCCCAATAATTGTGAAAAGTTGGCTCCTATGATTTATATTATTATAGGTGAGTGGGTGGATTAGTGGATGGAAGACGAGATGGGCAGGTGAGGGGGGGAGGAATTGTTAACTGAGTTGGTGGGTGGTAGGCAAAAAGACAGATGGTGGAATACGGAGAAGCACTCCAAGATTCAGGGTCCCTAGCTGGGAAATTTTGGGTCTGTGATGACCGATTTTTTTTTTTTAACCTTCCTATTGAATTACTATTAAAGTCAGTTGGAAGGTAACATTTTACCTTGACTCAGGGTATGAAGATGATTAAATTCTAAATGTAATCCCCTATTAGGTTGGGATTACTAATGGGCACATGATCAAAAACCCCACGCTGTTTCAAACAATAATCTAAAAATAGTGCTGGAGCAGCGCGGGGCTTTACCGCCTCTATCATCAGAGATAATAGCATGCAAATCTAAACATGCTATGCTCTCTGATCAAAGGGTAGAAGTGCGGGAGGATTGTACCTGAGCTTCCCGCACTTGTTTGACAGGTCTGGGCTGTCAAAAGCCCAGACCTGTCAAACACAGGGGCTGGAGGTCCATGAGACCACCAGACCCCAACTACCCCCCACCCTGAGCCAAGTAAAACAAGGGCTGGAGGTCTGGTGGACCGGAGGTTCGCTGACCCCCCCCATAGAAGTTTGGAGGGGGGCTGGAGATCCAGTGGGTCTCCAGCCCCCTAACCCCCCCCCCCCAGCATCCCCTCAGATGTCCCTGGTGGCCCAGTAGGCCGCGGGTTAATCCCCCCCCCCACCTGGTAGACTAGCGACCCTTCCCCACCCCCCTACCTTCAGTTGAAGGAGGGAGGTGGCCTCCCTCCTCTTCCATGGTGTGAAGCCATGCCCAGCGCATCCCAGGATGCACTGGCCAGGGCCAGGCGCCGCCATTTTCGAGGCGGCGCCGATGGAAGAGGAGGGAAGCCACCTCCCTCTTCCAACTGAAGGTAGGGGGTGGGTAAGGGCCGCTAGACCACAAGGTGGGGGGGATTGACCCGCAGCCCACTGGGTCACCAGGGACATGAGGGGATGCGGGGGGGGGGGGGTTGGGGGGCTGGAGACCCACTGGATCTCCAGACCTCCCTGAACCTGGGTCGGGGGGGGGATCGGAAGTCCAGTGGACTTCCAGCCCCCTGTCACTAGGTGGGGGGTCAGGTCCGGGTTCCTGTGGGGGGGGGGGGCTGCTGCATTGGGGGGAATGGGGGCCTGTTAGCATGGTCTGCAAACCCTAACACCAGCTCTGAGCTGGCGTTAGGGTTTGCCGCAGCCATTGAGCCAATGTTTGGTGCACTGGTCGCTGAACATTGGGGATGAATAGGTTTAGCATGCATTTGCATGCTACTTGTGCTAAGAGCACTGTTTTGTATGCATTTGCATGCTAGTTGCATTCAGAGCCTGTGAGCATGCTGTTTCACGTGCTCGGGGGCTCTGATCATGGGTCGGTAGCAAATGCAGGCACTAGTATGGCGCTAACAGCCTCTAGTGCCTGCATTTGCTTCTGATCATAGGCCCATAAGCGAGTAAGTCCCTGTAGAAAGTCACTGGGGGAAGTGACTGAGAAGAAGCCCAGCCCAAAGCGGAGTAACTTTGGAATAAATTACAGAGAGAACAGCACTGAAAGGAAGAGTGACAAGGAGGGAGGAGACTAGCAGGAGATAAAGTTAAGTGTTTGTCCTGTATGGGGGTCTTTTTAGTGTTTTCTTTTGTTTTCTGTTTGTACTAGTAGCTTTGGGTCTTTGGTTGCCTGCAAGCCCCTGCCAAGTGACCCAAAGAAGGAGAAAGCATGCTGTAGTCACACCACTTCTCAAAAAACCATCACTTGACCCCACCTGTCCCTCCAACTACCGCCCCATCTCTCTTCTACCCTTCCTCTCCAAATTACTTGAACGTGCTGTCCACAGCCGCTGCCTTGACTTCCTCTCCTCTCAGGCCGTCCTCGACCCGCTTCAATCCGGCTTTCGCCCACTACACTCAACAGAAACAGCACTCTCTAAAGTCTGCAATGACCTGTTCCTTGCCAAATCCAAAGGTCACTATTCCATCCTCATCCTCCTCGACCTATCTGCCGCCTTTGACACCGTCAATCATAATTTACTTCTTGACACACTGTCCTCATTTGGGTTCCAGGGCTCCGTCCTCTCCTGGTTCTCCTCGTATCTTTCCCAACGCACCTTCAGAGTATTTTCTAATGGCTCTTCTTCCACCCCCGTCCCGCTCTCTGTTGGGGTCCCTCAAGGATCTGTCCTTGGACCGCTTCTTTTCTCGATATACACCTCTTCCCTGGGCTCATTGATCTCATCACATGGTTTCCAGTACCATCTCTATGCTGATGATACCCAGCTTTACCTCTCCACTCCCGACATCACAGTTGAAACCCAGGTCAAAGTTTCGGCCTGCCTTTCAGACATCGCTGCCTGGATGTCCAACCGGCATCTGAAACTGAACATGGCAAAGACTGAGCTCCTTGTCTTTCCACCCAAACCCTCTTCTCCTCTTCCCCCACTTTCTGTCTCTGTTGACAACGCCCTCATCCTCCCCGTCTCTTCAGCCCGCAATCTCGGAGTCATTTTTGACCCCTCCCTCTCCTTCTCAGCCCATATCCAGCAGACAGCTAAGACCTGTCGCTTCTTCCTCTATAATATTAGCAAAATTCGCCCATTCCTCTCTGAACAGACCACCCGAACCCTCGTCCACTCACTCGTTACTTCTCGTCTTGACTATTGCAACCTTCTCCTCGCTGGCCTCCCGCTTAGCCACCTATCCCCCCTTCAATCTGTCCAAAATTCCGCCGCACGTCTTATCTACTGCGTGAACCGATACTCTCATATCACCCCTCTCCTCAAGTCGCTTCACTGGCTCCCGATCCGCTACCGTATACAGTTCAAGCTTCTCCTATTGACCTTCAAGTGCACTCAATCTGCAGCCCCCCATTACCTCTCTACCCTCCTCTCCCCATATGTTCCCACCCGTAACTTCCACTCTCAGGACAAATCACTCCTTTCTGTACCCTTCTCCACCACCGCTAATTCCAGACTCCGCCCCTTCTGCCTCGCATCACCTTATGCCTGGAACAGACTTCCTGAGTCCATACGCCATGCGCCCTCCCTGCCCATTTTCAAGTCCTTACTCAAGGCCCATCTCTTCTCCCTTGCTTTTGGTGCCTAACCACCTTCCCATTCCTGATACCTACACTGACTACATAGTTTTTACCTTTAGATTGTAAGCTCTCTTGAGCAGGGACTGTCCTTCCCCATGTTTAAACTTGTATAGCGCTGCGTAACCCTGGCAGCGCTATAGAAATGCTAAGTAGTAGTAGTAGTAGAAAGGGGATCCCATTATAAAAGTGAATCCATTGGCTAAGTATTTTCAATGTTGCCTGACCTCTAGCAGTACTACTACCAAATATGGTTGCTCAGAATTTTTTTTTCTTTTTTTTGTACTATATACAGAAATGCATTGCTAATACTGGTGCTCAAAAATTGTTGTTTTTTTTTTAAACATGTTGCTCACACACAAAAAAACTTGCACACAACAGGCCACTCCTTTAAGGAAACATTGATAGGGACTATTGAAAATGTAGCCACCAAGACACAAGTGATCAAGGATTGATTTTATACTCCCCTCCTCCTGTATCCCTAGCCACCAGGAATACCTTTGTAGGTGTCAGGGGGCCTGGAGGGTAAAGTGTTTTGTTATAGAAGGCATCTGGGTTGCAAGAAAGGGAGGAGGGTAAGGGGCAGAGGCCACTTTTTCTTCAACCATGCCAGTCTCTTAAGTCCCTCTCCAGGAATGCTGATGCTCCAGGAGGAAGTTAACATTACTTTTGAAAGTGGCATTATCTTTCCATAGATAAACACAACTTGTGAAATTTAACACAAGTCACATTATTCACTCTGGGTATGAATGCACTGTTTTCAATGGCATATGGTGCAACTCATTATTTATCCAATGGAGGTCTGCAGTTTGTTTGGGTTGTTTTTTTTTTGGCAAATAATGCATGTTATTACTATAACACAATTTAAAAGAGCCTTTCGACTGTAAGCCCTCTAGAGAGACGGAAATACCTACTAGAACTGAGAGTAACTTGCCCTGCGTTATCGATGAAAAGGTGTGCTATAAATACATTTTTTAAAAAGACATTTTTTTACCACAATCAGTTGGGCTCATTTTAGCTAACTAATTTGAGAGACTAGAGGTTAATTTTCTTGTGCAGACATTTGTGTTATGTTACCAGGAGACATATTATGGCCATAATGAGCTATAGCTACCAACAGGAAATCCTCTATATCCTTATCATTTTTAAACAAGAGTGGCACTGTAAACAGAAAAAAAAAAGCATGCAAAAACATAAGCATTTCACATTTGGAATAAAGCAATGCACAGATCTCCCTCTGCCTACTACTGTACACAAATTAGAAGCTAGTTTCAAGACTGTCCCTTCACAGGAGAATGACCGGATTTAATGGAACGTGGCTGTTTTGGCTCGTGGGTAGTTGCAGCATTATAATATCAGGGCCAGGATACAGCTGCCTGGTGACTAAGACGACGTTCAATGAATAAGCGCTATCCAATCATTACACGTCAGCGGGCATCTGTTTCCTGTTTTCATTCTTTCAGTGTTATCATATTACCCGGGTTTCCCTTTCACCTGTAGGCCGCTTATAAGTCCACTGCAATTAGGCACTTACACCTTCATTTCAATACATGGAATTGCTGCCCCCAGTAACAGAGAGTAAAAATGAATCTCTCCCCCTCCCCTTACCTTGAAAAAAAAAAAGATGGAAACAAGTGACTGTGTTTTAATGTAGTTAAATGCACAATAAAATGTAAACACTTACGTCCTGTATGTTTTGGTCTTCACTCTGATGACTAACTTCCTTTTTTACTTCCAATTAAGTACCTTTCCTGTTGCAGCAGCAGCACCACCATCACAAAGTACAATTGTGAATTGATTCATAAACTAGCAAAGTATCACAAATAAGGGAAGGCAATAACCTTCCAAAAACATATTCTGTGCAACTGTAATATTCAAGATCATTTGTCACATGTGTTGCCAAATGAAAGTACTTGCTACCAATAGATTGCCAGCAGTCATACACCTGGAGTGCAAACAGAACAAGTGCAACAATTCAAATGCCTCAACTCTATAGTACAGAAAAAAGCTGCCTCAACAGCTGAAGTGAAAAATCAAATTGGTTCTGCTACACAGCAGTATTTGGGTCATTTCTCTGATCCTTATAGCGGAAGTCAAACATTAATGTACACACCAAAATGTAGATAAATTGGTCACTAGTACTGCCATATGGAGCCAAATCATGGATGTCTCTAATTTTACCATATATGCAGAGTCTGACAGAGAATGACAAGGGGACAGGGACCGCAGTAACCACAGGGATGGGGACATGGACAGAGCCCATGGGGATAGGGCAGGGACAGATCCCATGAGGACGGGGACAAACTTTGTCCCAGTGTCACTTTCTACTTTGAAGCCTGTTAATGAACTGGACAGTTATTTATGTTTGATTGAGGCAGACAATTTTTTTTTTTTTTTTAAAACAAGCAAACATGCTGGCCACAGCTAGCAAAATTTACATGGGGGATCCTGTATATCCTGCTACCAGCACATCTTCTAAGAAGACATCTTCTATTGCAGGAGGGACTGTGGAAGACAGGAGAGCTAGACTGAATCCTGAGATTGTTGACTTATTCATCCACAGATTGAAAAATCATAACAGTGCTTCATAAGACATATTTCTCGACTCTAGGGCACACAGAACGGGTTGTATTTTGTACCTCTGGACATTTTAACAGGGTGGATTAGGATTTCTTGGGGTAGTAGAAGTCAGCTTCTTGGGGTTGGAAGGGTAGAGGGTGGTGGTGGTGGGAGGGTTTATTATAGCTGTTCATTGTTATTGTTTTCTAATTGTAATTTATACACAACAGTTGCACAGCATATTGTTCCTTTTTATATTTTAATAAAAAGATTTAAATATAAAATCATAAGTGTTCGAGGCTTCTGCAGATGAGAACAGAGCCCACAGGGATGGGGTGGGAACAGAACCTGCAGGGACAGGGCGGGGACAGGCCAGGGATGGAGGCGGGGCCTTCGGGGCTAGGGTGGGAATAGAGACAGAGCCCACGGGGACAAGGTGGGGGCAAGGCTAAATTTCACCCCCATGTTATTCTCTAGTCTGACTTTTTAAGGTTCCAGTTGTTTTTTTGCAGTGATATCTCTATTACTAATCTTTGACTCATTATTTAATATCTATGCAGGATCTATTTGTCTGTGTTTTGCACATTTGGCCAAGGAGTGTTATTCTGCTAGCACATAGTTTCTATGTAGAGATGTTATAGCAGTTCCTTTTGTTCTGTTTTAACACCAGGTGGTGTATTCCATTTTTAGCTGCACAGGAAGGCATTACTTGTCAATAAGAGTAGCCAGCAGCCCTTCCTCAGACTTAAGTCCCTTCACCACTGTGACAAATTTATACCTTGAATGCACAAGAAAAACAACATGTATCAGCCTTCATTCACTCTTTGGATTGACCACTCTTGACATGTCTTGGGATGAGGAATAGAGTAGGGCAGGATTCAGGTTTTTCTCTACGAAAAAGTTGGCAACCCTAAGCAAGAGTGACAAATGAAATTTAGTTTCAAGATTCATCACCTTCTAACTATAATATCCAGGGGTCCAGTCCCCTCATTTTGAACAGATGCATCTACAACCCAGCTAGCTGGGGGGTGGGGGTGGGGGGGGGAGGAGAGGAGAGGAGGAGAGACTCCTTTTCAGTTGTTCAAGCTATCCCTTTTTCTTAGCACAGTGCTGACAGCCTTTCCAGCTTCTGCTCAAAAGGAAATGGTGTTTCTGCTGGGGATTCATCCCTTGTCTCCATTGGTGCTCAATGCCAACTCTGTGTGCCTAGCCCAGACCTCTCCCACAGCTGGAATGAGCATAGTGACATCTGCATGCAATGTGTCATGATATCATCAGCACAGGAGACAGTGAAAAAAACGGTAACAGGCAGAAGGGAGCCCAACTTCTCTGAAGAGGACACACTGCTGCTTGCCAAGCTTATGATGGCCAGGGAAAGAAGACACTTCATTGTCCGTGACCACAGGAGAAGTTATAACAAATATAGAAAGGTTGGGAAGAAATAAGCAAGCCTTCTTCCCTAGGGAAAAATTCTCTTGATTACTACCCACATAACACTTTAGGCCATGTTGTATCTGACCTCTAGCCTCTGGGGGTTCACAATAGGGGTCATCAGCCAGCTCCTGAGGAGATAACCATGGTCACCTGTATTGAGAGACGATGTTAGAGAAGGTAAATACACCTTTTGATGTGTGTTAGCAGTTCCTATAGGTGTGTCATCCACCACACCACTGGGCCCCCACTGGCCACACATTTGTGGAGCAAAGAGAAAGACGGTCAATGATTAGGCCACCCCCCTCTGAAAGATGCCAGAGCATAAAAGGACATAGGCATCATGGCAAGATCTGGGAAAGTTGGCATTATCTCCAGTGCTGCATTATAGACAACCTGCATGTTCAGGGAATGGTAGGACCTTCAATTTCTATATTCTGGCTCATTGGCTGCAGGTGGCTCAAGGGCCACATGGGTACAGTCTACAGCCCTCAGCACAGAGGTTTTAGAAATGCCTTCAAAACTTATTTTTAACTTGTTCAATAATGGACTGATGATTTTGTGCTAAAGTACATTTCTGGAAACTGTCCGGTCCTCTTGTTTTTGTAAACCGAATTAAACTCTTGTAGGATTTTGGAGTATAAACTTATTGTATAGTATAGTGTAGAGGAGAATTGGGCAAACTCGTAAAACACAGTCATAGCTTCTTGCTATTCTGCCTCACACATGGGGAACAGATATAAGGGTGTCCCTTTTCAAAAAGGCTTTAAGAAAGTGGGTGACGACGCAGCTGGCTGGCTGATTCCTGCTGCAGCTCCTAGAGATGTTTGGAATGTGCCAGTTGCCAGAAAGCTACGGCTGTGGTCACTGTCACATGGACTGGCAAGGCATGCCATGCTCCCTCCAAGCTGTAGATTCCAGGTCCTCTTGCAGCTTTTTACACAGGTGCACTAAGGTCTCTTTATTAAACCAGTACCTAGCTACACATTGGTTATGTCAGGTCCAGGAACCTTGTCATGGGCCTGTACACCCTGTGCACTTGTCCTCATCCTCACCCCTTATGTGCCAGCAACCAGCCCATGAAGAGCTCAGCCATTTCTCTGCGCTGCAGTCACTCACACACACACAAACAATGGGACAGCAACACAAACAGGGAAACACCAAAGACAGACAAGTGGCTGCAGCACTCCACCCACACACAAACACACCAACTTGCATACAGGGGTGGTATACAGGGGGAGGGGGGGGACAGCAGGTAGTGAGAAGAGAGGAATGGACAGAAGTGGAGCAGGTATAGGTGAGAAAGGAGTAAGCAGGAGCAGCAGGGACAGAATTTAAATGAAATGGGTATGGGGTTGGGTCAGAGCACATACCAAGATCGCAAAATAGCACCAGAAGCACAGTACAGCACGAGAACACACTCTCAGAGTCCTACACAAAATGGAGTGCATTTGAGCACTAATTATAGTACCTGCAGCGATCGGCACTGACGTTAGGTGTAATCACATTCCATGATATTTGCAGAACCTAAATTCCACGCAAATCTGATGTTATTCAGTGCCAATAAAATATGTCAGAGCCTAAGTGCTAGCAGTCATTCCTAATTAGCTGTGACTCCAGTACAGGGTACCACTAGTGTGATTTGAACCCACCACCAATGAATGATAAATCAGCTGTTCTAACCACTAGACCTCCTCATCTACACAGATCTATTAGTAAGGCAGCATGTTCAGGTCACAGGGTGATATTGTTGTTTCCATATATGGCATGCCCTGTGGAGGGGGAGACAGGAGGAGAGATATAATACAGTAATGTCATGCCCCCCCCCCCCCCCCGTAAAGAACAAGGTAGTACTGAGAGACATCTGTCACATGCCTACGACAACCCTCCCTCTCACCTCTTGTCTCCATACTGTATGGCAAACTTTAATACAAACGGACTCATGCCTCTCACAGAACAACTCCCACAAAGCATCAACGTATGCTCAGTACACATTTGTCCCCACCCACCACACCCAGGAGACATATTAAACAGTATGGGTTTTCCACAACATATACTTCCCCAATGGGATGGGTCTATGTAAGAAAGATTTCTCATTGTATCACTCGTGGCCTCTCCGTCTCACTCTAGCCAGCTAACCTGGGTGAGATGTGTACACTGACCAGCTGCTATAACAGGACTTTAACCCCAGTCGGTAGCATCAAAGGCTACTGTGCTATCCATTAGCCTGCACTACCAGACTAGCCTCCAGCTTTTTCATTGAAGAGACACCTTCCAGCACATTTGAGAATGTCAGTACAGCTGCTTCCAGGAAGCTCCCCCAAATCGACAGGAACGTCCAACTAATCAGATCAACCTAGACAAATGTCTGTGCTCGATTGTTGTGACCAAGTGAAAGGCATGGCTTGCACAAGAGGAAATATATCAGAACACTAAGCTACAACATGTAACTCCAGAGGAAAGGTATCATCGTCAACAGTAGGACATGAAGTCTTAGGCAACATATATAGAATAGCGCCTAGTGCAGGGATACACAACCTCCTGTTAGGCAAGACGATTTACACCAGGTTTCTGCTGTGCTTTGACATGTGCTCAGAGATGTGTGTCATGTATTTGTTCCCCACAATTGAAATTCTCTAGTAGTTGTTGGACCCTGGCTGTTGATATGATGGTTTCCTGCAGCACTGATCCTAGACATTTTTTCCATACTGCATCAATACTGATTTATCTTCACGACTTCCCCCTTAAATTAAAAAGGGGTCCTTTTACAACTACTGAACCATATACTAAAGCTTCATGCTAAAATTTTGCTCTGCAGACAAAGTATGAAATCTAGTAAGAGAAAGTCATATCTCTTTTGGTCTATGGCTGTTTTATTTTATTCATGTAGATACACATTGATAAACACACAAAAGCAAAATACAAAATATTAGTTTTATTTTGCTTGCCTTCTAATCAATTTGTTCAGTGCCAGCTGTTTCATATGCAGCTGCATACTTTGATCTAGTCCCCATTCAAGAGCTGTAGTAACTCAGCAATCTCTCATCTGTTGGCTTAAGGATTTTCTTTTCTGCCATATTAACCAACCAACCTGGTGAAAGACCAAAAAATATTTGCCGAGGATCTTTCCGTGTTCTCAGCATTTGGAATAGCTCATCTTTTGTTATGTCTGGTAAGACATAACCATATTTCCTGGCAAGTTCAAGTCTTGCTTCCTGAACTTTTGCAGGATCTGCCAGGTACCCACGGTTCTTGGCATCTGTATAGTAAGGAACAATGTCTTCAGGTGGAAGCATACGCTTGGGAATAGGCTTGCCACGCAGGAAGAACAGCATCGGCTTGCACAGGATAGCTGCAAGAGTGACACATACTGATTAGTGCATACTTAATGCCTTGCCCCTGGTAGAACACTTTTTTTTTTTTTTTTTTTTAACTGTCATGATACTTAATGAAGCAATACAAGAATAATTCAGAGATAAAGTACATGAGTTTCTCATTCCTTTAATTGGTAATTACTGTTTCTAGCTTCAAAATCTATTCTCTTTTCCAAAGACCCTTTTTGCCCACCATTCTTTTTGCCAATGTTGATTTGCTGCTCCTTTCTCTTTATTATCTACTGTACCTTTCTTCTTAAATTTGCTCCTGCCTTTAAAGCTATTTAGGTTCAGCCTATTTTGAAGAAGCCTCTCCATCATCTTAATTTCACAAACTATGATCCCGTCTCATTCTTTTCCCTTCAATTATTCAAAAAACAATTTTTGGCACCCATGAAGGTGTCAGATTTCAGTTTCTAGAGCTGTCAATCTTCCTTTTGTGTGCAGCATAGGCTTGCCATTGCCTCACTCTTGCTCCAGATGAACCAGTTCTGAGCATGAAAGGACAATTGAGTCTGCCTGACAATTTTTAACCCCCTGCTGAGAGAACTTACAAGGGTTTCACACTGTAATGATGATTTGAGCGATATGGCCAACTAAACACTGGAAAAAAAAAAAAAACAGACCACAGGCACCTAACTCCTTATGTCCCATTGAACAAAAGATTATTGTAATCTTGTGTGAAAAAGTATGTGAACCTTTTACTTAGTAACTGGTGGCACCTCTTTGATTGGCAATAACTTCAATTAATCATCATCTATAACTGATCTCTTATATCACCCTTGAACTGTATCTCATTTTTCCATATAGAGCTGTTTTCAATTGTGGTATCTGAGGTATTCCTCACTTGAACAGCTTGCTTCAAAGTCTTGCCACAACATTTCAATATGATATAGGTCAAAACCAACTTGGACAATCTCAAGCATGGAATCTCTTCCTCTGTCATTCTATAGTAGACTTACTTGAAAATTTAGTGCCATTGTCTTGCTGCATGGCCCATTTAATGCTCAGCTTCACTTATGAACAGTTGACACTACATTCTCTTCTAGAAAATTTCTGAGAAAAAGAATGTGTTCTATCAATAATGGCAAGCTGTTCAAGTTCTGATGCAACAAAGTATCCCCACATCGTGGTAACTCTACCACCATGTTTAGATTCAGGCTGAGGTTCTTATTCCAGAATGCAATGTTTGGTTTTGCCATTGCAATCAAAAAGTTCCATTTTTGACTTCTTATTCTACAAGTCATGCGGGTCACCTCATTATTTTTGGTGACCCTTAGGCAGACTACCATGTCTTTAGAGAGCAGTAATCTCTTCCTAGCTATACTTCTATAAACACCACTCCCATTCTGTTTTTTTCCTGGATGGCCAACATGAACCCTCACATCATTTGTAGCGAAAAAAAAGCCCTGAGATCTTTAGATGATAGATCAAGATTCTTTGTGATTTAGTGGATGGTTTTCCTGTTTGTTTTTAGGTTGATCTTGGATTGACCACTCGGGAAGAGTCCACTGTACTCTTCAACTTTTCCTTTCTGTAGACAAACAGTGGATGGACGGAGCCCCAAATATTTAGAAATGATTTTGTAATTCCATGCAGAAGATAATCAACTACTTTCTCTTAAGCCTTCTGAAATGTCTTGATCATGGCATGACAGAGTTCCCACTAACCTTTTGATGAAGACCAAAGAATTTTGCAGATTTACTCTTCAGGGTGGTTTATTCATTATTCCATTATTTAAGCCCCTGTATAAATTAACCTTACTAAGAAAACAAGGGTTCACTTACTACTTCACACACTGATTATGAAATTACTCTTTATCATTCCTACTTTACACTATGAGGCTCATTTTCAAAGCACTTAGACTTACAAAGATCCATAGGTTACTAAGTGCTAAGTCTAAGTGCTTTGAAAATACGCCTCCATGTCTGCAATTGTTTAATTTATACTGTTTTTATTCTGTCCAGCCAAACAGAATGCTGGTTAAAAAATAAATGAAATGCATAAGGGGTCAAAAATGTCTGTAAAGGGGCAAAATACACTTTCAGCAAGTTAATGGAATGGGATGAAATTTGGTGCAAGAGACAATTGAGGGAAGAGAGACAATATTAATTCTGAAGTAGGCCAGGCTGGACCAAGTTGCCAAAAATGGCCCAATGCATTTCTATAAGAGAGGGTACTCTACTACCTGCAGTATAAAAAAAATGACAGTACACTAACACAGCTGTTAGGGAACTGATCCTTTCAAAAAACATACCTCATCTTTCCTATCCTCTCACTCATATGCACCGAGGGCTTGGAAATTATGCAATGAGGCATACCCCACATGCTTTTCCTCCTTTGTCCTTGCTTTGCCACACCCCTATCCCTGTGCTGCGCTGGTTCATAGTGGCTCTGATGTGTTTCATTTTCATTCTCTAAAACTCCACTGTGAAACCTAGAGACTGCACTGCATCACTTTCTTAACCGTTGTTATAAAAAAATTACATTTATAGGGTAGTTCTATATGGAGTGTCTAGTTTTGGATGGCATGAGTACACCTAGTGGTTGTATTTTAGCCACTTATACACATAAATAACCTCTTACAGAATACCGACTACTGGAAAAACTGTGCCGTGTTTTAACTGTGTACACTTTATTGCTGGGCATGTGCATGGATGGACTATAGGTGCAGCATGCAAACACACCTAAATCAAGGAATACTATGAATTTACATGCATTCTATCTAACATCTGGGTTTAGGCATTTACACTCACTCTGGGGCTGCTGGATGTGGCTGCATCTAAATGTATGCGTATTTCCAACAGTTACACAAGTATTCTACAAAGCAAAGTAGAATGTCTACTTTTGTTTATATAATAGACTGCAGACATACACCTGCTTAACCTCTTATCCTAGGCACCCAGTTATAGAATTATCCCACTAATGATTAAAATATGTAATTTGATGTTGGTTACTATGTGTATGGCCTGCTAGTGCTGATGAAACATGGCATTCGCTGTTGCCTTGGTACAGTGACACCCTGAGGCTCATTTTCAAAGCACTTAGCCTCCCAAAGTTCCATAGAAACCTATGGAACTTAGCCTCCCAAAGTGCTTTGAAAATATGCCTCCCTATGTTTTAAATATAAAATGCATTCTTTTAAGTCTGTTTACAGTGACATTCAATGTACTTTTTTCCTCAGCTCCAGAGAAAAAGCCATGTTTTATGGATCATATTTCTACTCTTGTTGAAAAAAACTAATGGTAATTTATTCCATACAGTGAGGGCCCCACTTTTGTAAAACTCTCACAACTTTCCCAGAATAGGCCAGAACATCCTCCCATTCTAAACAGTCAATGTAAATTCAAAGGACCCTGATCAAATAAAATGTAAAACTATCATTAGTAGCAACTCAAAAATGCAGGATTATGACTCAATAGCAGATGAGTAGCCTAATGGTTAGAGCAGTGGGCACCTGGGGATCTGGTTTGATTCCCACTGCAGCTCCTTATGACCCTGGGCAAGTCACTTAACCCTCCACTGTCCTAGGTTGCGAGTCCACAAGGGACAGAGAAAGTACCTGCATATAATATATATATATATAAACTGCTTTGGTTGTACCACAGAAAGGCAGTATATCAAATCCCATAAACCTTGACCAAAAAGGAAGCTGGTGTAATTACAGCCCTCCCCTTCTGATCAGAAAACACAAATGGCTTGAATGAATCTCATGGACCCCCCCCCCCCCCCCCCCCCCACACACACATATTTTCCCATTTGAAGTCAGTCTTTCCTTATGCAGTAACAAGTAAACAAGGGTGCAACAATAAAACCTCTGTCTTCATTATCGTACAGTGTTCACAAATTCTCAGTACTGTATGTCTCCCTATAGATATACAGATATACACACGCGCGTACGTTACTAGTGCTCACTGTGATCTGTGTTGTAATAATGGAAGCAGTTGCTATTTTCCAAAAATCTGAGGAACAGAAAACTTGTTGATCATAAATGCATTAAAAACAATACTGGCAGTGGCATGAATTCCACACAGAGACCCTATGGTGCAATAGGGCCCAGGTAAGGAAGCTGTTTCCATATCTTCTGAGGTGGATCCTTTCTGCTTTGGGGCCCTTTATTTAAGCTTCTGCAACTAGAATACTGGCAAACACAAAAACGGAATCCTCATTTATTCAAAAAACAACATTTTTTTTGAGACTTGAATGCTAGCCATTTTTTTTTTAAGATTTACTGCTCATATTTTATAAAGACACATAGGTGCCTTTGAGGCATATTTTCAAAGCACTTAGCCTTCCAAAGTTCCATAGAAACCTATGGAACTTTGGAAGGCTAAGTGCTTTGAAAATATGCCTCAATTTGTCTGTATAAAATGGACAAAAATAAGCACCTTCCTGCCCGATTATGGTAGATCCCCTCACTTGCCCTATATAAAAACTGTTTGAATACCTCCTATACCTCTCTGAGTCTGGTTTAAAAGCCAACTCTGTAAGGGATTATTCACGGGGGTGAGGGGGGTTTACTACCTTTGTCCTCCCTTCCTCTCAAATATATTTTTGTCCATTCCCCTCATCTTTAACTGGGCCCAGGCCAGCAGTATCTCCTGCTGGTGTCAGAACCAAAATTTTAGACATCCAGGAAAACAGACATCTACAATTTTTTCCAGCCCCAGTTATTTCTGCCTCCATATCCCTTCAATCCATAACCTAAAGACTGATAACTAGAACCAGTGAAATGGAAAACTATACTAAGAATGCAAGCACCACTTAAAAAGATGGTCAGTGGCAGCAAACATGCTAAAACTGTACTGTCATGGGATAACCGTCTGAGGAAACTATGTCCACACTTACGGCTGCTGATAGTCACTGGATATCTACCTCAGACCATTCAAAGAATAATGACTTTCAGTCTGCAGTATCAGACCAGTGATCCTAGTGCCATAAATCTCTTTTAATTTTACATCATCGACAATAATATAAACCATCCAGATTGTTAAAGCATATTTATTGCCTAAAAATTATTTTTTAAATAATCACTTCATGAGTGAAGTTTGCCCCCTTCGCTAACAGTGAAAATGCTTGGCCTGTAGTTAGTCATAAAAGGCAGGATTGGTTGCATGTGCTGTTACAGCCTCTTACATTCACATGCTTAGAAGGATCAGTGCTGGGTCTGCAGATAGTTCATATGAACCGCCACAATCAGGCAGAAACGCCAAGGGAGGGCAGGAAGCTACCTATTTTTGCCGTTTTATACAGACAAAGGCACCTGCGTGTCTTAATATGAGGGGTGAACCAGAAGAAATCATGCCTAGATTGAAGGCACAAATATCATGCCTGCTCAAGAGCAGGTGTAAGTGTAAATGTGTCAGTTTAGATAATACTACTACTACAAATCATTTCTATAGAGGTACCAGTCGTACACAGCACTTCACAATTGAACATGAAGAAAAGACAGTCCCTGCTCAAAAGAGCTTACAATCTAAATCAGGACAGACAGACAGGACAAATAAGGGATAAGGGTAGGACAGACAGATAGGACACATAGGGAAAATGGACTACTGAAGAAAGGAAGACAAGATAAAGGTTACGAGCAGGTGACAAGTTAGGAATTAAAAGCAGCATCAAACAGGTAGGCCTTTAGCCCGGATTTGAAGGTGGCCAGGGATGGAGCTTGACGTAATGACTCAGGAAGTCTGTTCCAGGCATAAGGTGCGGCGAGATAAAAGGAACGGAGTCTGGAGTTAGCGATGGAGGAGAAGGGTGCAATTAGGAGAGATTTGCCTAGTAAATGGAGTTCCTGGGAAGGAGTGTAGGGAGAGATAAGGGTGGAGAGGTAGTGAGGGGCAGCAGAGTGAATGCACTTATAAGTTAGTAAGAGGAGCTTGAACTGCATACGGAAACGGATAGGGAGCCAGTGAAGTGACTTCAGAAGAGGGCTGATATGGGCACAGCGACTTTGGCGAAATATTAATCATGCAGCAGAATTTTGAACAGATTGAAGAGGAGATGGCTGAGTGGAAGACCTGTGAGAAGCAAGTTGCAGTAGTCCAAGCGAGAGGTGATGAGAGTGTGGATGAGGGTTCTGGTAGCGTGCTCAGAAATGAGAGGGCGAATTTTGGCAATATTGTAGAGGAAGAAACGACAGGTTTTAGCAATCTGTTGAATATGTGCAGAGAAGGAGAGGGAGGAGTCGAAGATGACCCCAAGGTTACGAGCAGATGAGACAGGAAGAATGAGCATGTTGTCGACATAAATAGAGAGTGGGGGAAGGGGAGAGATTGATTTAGGTGGGAAGATAAGGAGCTCAGTTTTGGACATATTGAGCTTCAGGTGGCAGTGAGACTTCCAGGCAGCAATGTCAGACAGGCAGGCAGATATCTTGGCCTGGATTTCTGCCGAGATTTCTGGTGTGATAATAGTGTAGCCTTTTAAGTCTCTGTTTGGGTTTTATATAACAGTCTTAAGAGTCTAGTTTAGTATTTTAGGTTGCATTTTAGAGCTTGGCATAACATCAGTTTAGAGCACAGACTAGTTGAGGGAAGCCTCTGTTTAGTGTTTCATTCCCTCCCTCCCTCCCACCCAATCTCCCACCAACCCCAAGGCTGATCTTTGATTTATAGGTTCTCCATCCAATTAGGAGGTAGACATTGTAGTTTGAAGTAGATTTTTTTTTTTTTTTTTTTTGCAACAAATGCTGTGTCTGATTTAAGAATGGGTTTATTTAAATTCTAATTTTATATTCCTGCGAAAACTCTTGCTTTATTTGTTTTTTTTTTTTTTCACTTATCTTAGTAGAAAGGACTGGGCTTAATTTTCTCTTTAAGGAGCTTCTTTGCTTGCTTGCTCCAGGATTTCTTTTTCTACCTCCATTTCAAAAGGAAATGTGATCTAAATAACCTCTTTTGAAATCCCTGCACTTCTAAGAATTAGACCTTGCTCAAAAAATGACAGTTGCTACTTTTAGCCTACAGGTCAGCTCAGGAAAAGTTAGGGACTTTGTTGGGGCTTTACGTCTTTTCTTTCCACAGGTGCAAATACTTCTGCAACTGCAGTATAGCTGGGAAACATGTCACCAAAGCTGTTGCCGCAATTACAGCTTCCACTTCTGTGCAGACAGAAAATGTGATCCAAGGAGATGGACTTGTTCCATGTATAAGATTGTCTTCAGCTTGAATCCCTCATGAATAAAAGTGAAAGAACTGAGAGAGGCGGAGGCAAGATCGAGAAGCATCTGCGAAAATGAGAAATACATAGATGAAATGCTTCATGAAGCATCAAAGATGTCCAGCAGTGGGGAAGAAGCTGTGCTAAAAGAGGGCAGCTGGACTCAGATCATGAGACCCTGCAGGATCAATACCATGACTCCACCTGCCCTCGAACTGAAATACAGCCCTGGAAGTGGAGGAGGTGAGGGCATCCCAGAGACAGGAGGAAACAGACCTCGAAATTACCAAAGTTGCTGGATCAGTGACCACTAAGAGTCAAAAAATAGCGGAGGTTGGCGATTCTATTTTAAGGGGTACAGAAGCGTCATCTGCAGACAAGACATGATGTTTCGAGAGGTGTTCTGTCTGTCAGGTGCCAAAATTCAAGATGTCACAGAGAGCTTGCCAAGCCTCATCAAGCATAATAACTATTATCCAATGCTGTTCATTCACACTGGCACAAATGATAAAGCTACGTATCCTTTCAAATGTATCAAAATAGACTTAATTGCTCTGGGGGAGAGAGAAGCAGACAGGTGGTGGTCTCGTCGATCCTCCCTAGAGATTAAAGGAAAGGCAGAGAAATCGAATCCTAGAGATGAATATGTGGCTCAGCAGATGGTGTCAAGATCATTTTGGCTTCCTAGACCATGGGACGCTTTTCCAAGGGCTGCTGAGCAGAGATGGTGTCCATCTATCAAAGAAGGGAAGAAGTATTTTCTGCAACAGACTGGCTAACCTACGGAAGAGGGCTTTAAACTAGAATCATTGGGACAGGGTAATCAAAGCCCCAAGGAAAGTACAAGAAGTCAGGAAAGTGAAGCATTTAAACAAAGTTACTCACCCGTAGCAGGTGTTCTCCGAGGATAGCAAGCCAAGTATTCTCACATCTGGGTTGACGTCATCCAACAGAGCCCGGTGCGGATGCTGACTAGCAAGAAGATTGTAGAAGCTTCTAGCAGCATCCCACTGTGCATGCGCTGGTTCCTTCCTGCCTGAACAGCAAGCACATGTCCCTCAGTCAGGAACTTTAGCTAAAGAATTTGACTCCAAGGGAAGATGAGAGGGTTTGTGAGAATACTTGGCCTGCTGTCCTTGGAGAACACCTACTACAGGTAAGTAACTGTTTTCTCCGAGGACAAGCAGGTCAGTTGTATTCTCACAGATAGGAATCCCTATCTACCAGGCTCACCGAAAACAACATTAGGACAAAAGGGACTCGAAACATCGAGGCTTTGAAGTCAATCAACCTGAAAACTATATAAATTCTAGTTGTGGAGGTGAAACCCGGAACCAAAGAAAACTGGGCCTAAATGGGTGGAGTTAGATTCTAGATGCCAAACAAATTCTGAAGCACTGTCTGACTGAACCGGCTGTCACGTTGGGTATCTCGTTCAAGGCAGTAAGGAGATGTGAATATGTGAACATAACAACATAAGACCATGTCACAGCTTTGCAGATCTCCTCTATTGAGGCTGACCTCGCTAACTTTTGCAGTTAACCAAACAACTTTCCCCTTTGGAATACAAGTCTCAACTCACTCCTGTCCCAGCCATCTATTTTGTATAAACGCTAGATCTGTGGGGAACAAGGCTCTCTTACTCAGGGATTTGCTAGAATCTTCAGGTCTTGGCTGTTTATCACAGAAACATGGCTCACAGAAGTTGACAGCCCGATACTGTCCCACATCTATCCACCCAGTTATGGTATTCTTCATTCTCCAAGACAGGATAAAAAAGGAGGTGGACTTGCTCTTATCTTTAAGAGATTTTTTTCCACGTTTCTTTAGTTAGTTCTGGGGTTTTCCCTGAACTGGAATACATGCTATGCAACTTCTGCGGTGATATAAAAGAGGTAAATCAAAATCACCCTACTCCTCATTTACCGTCCTCCGGGAGCATGGTCCAAGGCAGAACACTACTTGTACAGATTACTTCCTCTGCCATGTCACAATTCTCAAGGATTATGTTCCTCGGAGACTTAAACCTACACATGGAAAATGATGCCGACAATAATGTCCACAACTTCAAATCATTCCTGAAGGACTGCAAACTAACTACATTCTCCGAGGGTACAACTCATGAAAAAGGACTTCATGACATCCTACCCTAATAGCTTGATTAGTTCATTCAAATGGAATCCAGTATCATGGTCTGACCATTTCCAACTGGATTTCACCATTGATATCTGTATGTCAAGCTTAACCAAATACAAGTCCTCCAAACTCATCTCCACCAGAAGTAAAATCAACGAGGCCACTTTCTCATCTGAGCTAACAGAGTCCCTCACTACTGCATCTCCTACACATGGTTCGATCAAATCCTACTGTGACACCAAGGTGAAAGCCATACTAGACAAAAATGCTCCATTTACCACTAAACAGGTCAAGACATCCAGAAATTTGCCATGATTTACAGAAGAACTATCCATCCTAAAAAAGAAATGTTGACGCCTTGAAAACTAATGGAGAAAGAACAAATAGCAGCCTTTCAATGCTACAAAAAGAAGGCAGCTGACTCAAAACGCCAATACTATAGCAGCCTAATAGGTCAAGATGATCTTGACAACAAAAAACTCTCCTTAGTTAAAACACTATCTTCCACTAATAAGGATGAACATTCACAGAAAACATGTCCACTGCCCAAGACCTCGCTGATCATTTCGCCAATAAAATCCTCTAAATTAGGTCCAAACTATCTAAGTCTACTCCAACAGAGGAAAATAGCTCAACCCATAGTACATATTTAATCGCCAGAGATCCTACAACTCAAAGACTCAAAAGGGACCCCGAAAATATCCAGAGTACCTGAATGTAACTCTCCTTGAGCTACTACTGAAAAAGGTGTGAGCAAAATCTAAATAAATACCTTTGCCCATGGAAAAAAAAAAAAGGGACCAAAACTGGAAATCTTTTCAACCATAACAGCTGAGGATGTAAGACCAATATTGTTGAAATGCTCCCGAGCCAACTGCTCCCTGGATCAATGCCCAGAACACCTACTCAAATCCATCCCTATGGAAGCAGTAAACTGGTTACTCAATATCAATAAGCTGTTAAAAACTCTCTCTCTTCCTCCTGATATGGGCAAAATTGTTCTCACTCCACTACTGAAGGGATCTGGGCTAGATATAACATTGCCTGCAAACTACAGTCCAATGATAAGCATACCTCTTTTTACTAAAGAATTAGAACCCTACATTGGTAAACAACTCTCTTTTTATCTGGAAATGTTTCTATTTTACACTGGTCACAATTTGGCTTCAGATCATCACATAGTACGGAAATAATACTACATATGTCGAACAACACCTATGCAAAGGCGACCAAGTAATTCTTCTCCAATTTGATATATCAGTGGCGTTCGATGCGGTTGACCACAGATTGCTACTCGAATGCCTGGATCAGATAGGAATAACAGGGACTGTGCTTAAACGGTTCAGTGAATTCCTTTCAAATCAAAAGCTATTCTGTAAAGCAAAACAACCAACTTTCAAACTACTGGTCTACTAATTGCGGGGTCCTGCTAGGGTCTCCCCTCTCAGCAATACTGTTCAATCTCTTTATGCCACCCCTTGCCTCAATACACCTGAGACTTTATGAACTACTATTATCCTACGCAGATGACATCCTGCTGTTCTTACCAGTAACAGCATCAAACAAAGATCCAACTCAGTCTGTAGCGAATGGTATGACTGCTGTTAGCACCTGGGCCCTGACCAATAAACTGAATGCACAAAAAAAACAAGGTCCTGTGGTTCCCAAATCAGGGAGTTGAGGTCCCATCATCAATATCTGTGTCCAATGGTCAAAGCTTTACAGTCAAATCTGAAACCAGAGTATTACGGGTCTTGCCTGATTCTTCAATCATCTTCTCTTCCCATATTAATCCGCTATGGAAGAAAACACTACTCAAAATAAGACAGCTACGTCTAGTCAGACCATTCTTTGACCAAAAAGCCTTTGCACTACTAGTCCAAATGTTAGTTCTACCTCACTTGGATTACTGTAATGTTCTATTTTTTGGTATTGTCAATATCAGAAAAAACTGCAAATCATACAGAATACAGTTGCAAGACTAATATAAAGATTGCATAGATATACTAGTGTTTCAACTCATGTAAACAAACTGCACTGGCTTCCCATAGAAGAAAGACTCAGGTTGAAAGCTGCTTGTTTAGTTTTTCAAATCTTACTGGGCTTCACCTCTGAACTACTGATTAAGACCGCTTCGCTATATCTGATCCAGTCTAACAGACTGAAACAACAATTAATGCTAACATCACCATTTCAAAAGACAATGTGAAATCAGAAGATTTTCAGCTCTCTATTCCCCGTACTTGCAAAATATGGAACTCTCTACCTATGCCCATCAGAACAGAAAACAGCTATCTCAACTTCAGGAAGAACCTAAAAATCTTTCTCTTCCCAAAGACTGCTTCATAATAATCCATCATGACTTCTACTTGCTAGTATCATCCATTATCCTTTCCCTTAATGTTTTTCGTCTCATGCATTACACCAATGGTCTCTAATGTTTCTCATACCTCACATTAACACTATCTGCTTTTGTCTCACCTAGAATATAAACTGCACTGAACCCTGGAAAGGGGACATTAGCGGTATACAAGAACTGAACTGACCTCAAGGGGGCTACCGACACTGCCATGGTCTGACATTATAAGCCTTGATATGGCCCTCTAGAGTAAGTCCAGCCTGGGCATAAGTAAAGGAGATGCAATCTGCTAGCCAATTAGAAACTATGCATTTGCCAATGCCTACCCCTATCCAGATTAGGTCCAAAACAAAAATCTGGGTGGACTGTCTATGGGCTTTAGTCCACTCCAGATAGAAGGCTAAGGCTTGCCTGCATTCTAAGGTATACAGTACACTTTCACCAGATGGGAATGTGGTTTTGAGAAAAATGTTGGTAGAACGAGTGACTGATTTGTAGTATGGAGTGTTTCTGCCAGGTATTTGTGATCTGGCTTGGCCACTGTTTGGAAAACAGGAAACTGGACTAGATGGACCACTGGTCTGACCTAGTATGGCTACTTGTTCTGATAAGAGAAGTAGGATCCCTGACCCCCCCTGCTTGTTCACAAAACATTGCAACCCGGTTGTCCGTTTGAATGAGAATAATATCTGGTTTTGTAGCCGATCTCTGAAAGCCCTTAAGAGTGTTCCAAATGGCCCTTAGCTCAAGAAAGTTGATATTGTAAGTCTTATCCTGAGCAGACCTAGATCCTTGGCTGTGAAGCCCATCTACATGAGCTCCCTATCCCAAATTGGATGCATCCATTGTTAACACCTTCTAAGGCAGAGGAATTTGAAATGTTAGTCCCATAGCCAAATCTGTCCCAATTGTCCACCAGAAAAGAGCATGAGTCAACTCTGGTGGAATCTGGATGATGTCTGCTAGTTCTCGGTGCCTGAGACCACTGGGAAGCTGGAGTCCACTGGGCCTCGCTCAAACAGAGATCCTCTCTCAAACGGAGACATGCCATGGGAGTGACATGCACTGTCGAGGCCAAGTGACCCATTAATATCAACATTTGGTGAGCTATGACCTGCTTGCTGCTTCGGACCTGCAAGGCAAGCGAGATCAAGGTTTCTGCCCTCAACTGATCCTGTAATGTATCTAGTAAGGCTCTTATGCATGCCAATAGCTGAGCCAGGAGTACATGGGACTTGGGGTAGTTTATCACAAAACCTAGCAGCTCTTAACACCTGAATAGTTAGGAACATTGACTGTCACTCCCTTCTGCGATGTGCTTTTGACCAGCCAATCATCCAGATAAGGAAACATATAGATTCCCAGTCTGCATAAATATGCTGAAACTACCGCTAGATACTTGGTGAACACCCTGGAAGCTGTCACAAGGCCAATTAGCAAAACACAGTACTGGTAGTGGCGTTTCCCTATTTGAAATCCAAGATACTTCCTGTGACTGGGAAGTATAGAAATGTGGATATAGGCATCCTTTAAGTCCAAAGAGCATAGCCAATCCCATTCCTGAATCACAGGGAGAAGATTGCCCAGGGCCAACATCCTGAACTTTTGACCAGGAATTTGTTCAGGGCCCTTAGGACTAAGGATGAAATCCTCCCATTTTCTTGGGCACAAGCAAGTACCTGGAATAGAATCCCTTCCTTTCTTCCACTGGCAGCATGGGTTCGACCACATTGGCCTATGGAAGGGCGGAGATTCCCTCTACAAGTACTTGCTTGTGCTGAGAGCCGATGTAAGATGCTCTCAGTGGGCAATTTGGTGGTCTCCGACACCAATGTAGTCCGTAACTAAGACGGACTATTTGAAGAAAACCACCATTTGGAGGTTTTAAGGGGCCACCTTTGATGAAAAACTTAGCCTCTCACTTACCAGTAGGCCATCTGGGATGGTTACTTGTACTGTGGCTATGATCTCCTGAAACCAGTCAAAGCTTGTCCCCTGCTTGCTGGAGGTTCTGTGATTGGGACTGACAAGGCTGAGGACACTGGGTTTAGGGGTTCTGGGCAGAGCGGGAAGGCAATGGATACCTATGCCTTTGAAAGTAGTAGGGTCGCCACCTAGGCCCGTTTGTAAACCTCCTTGAAGAGGCTGAAACCGGAGACTCCCGAGATAGGGACTGGAAAATATCAGTATGTTTTTGGATGAGGTCAGCAACCTCCTCCATCTCGTCTACAAAAAGATTGTCTGCTCAACAAAGTATGTCTGCCAACTTCTCCTGAACCACTGGTTCCAGGTCAGAGACATGCAGCCATGAGAGTCTGTGACATGCAACTGTGAGAGTCTGCACATCCCTACACCCATGGCAGAGTATCTAGACGCAATATCAAATGAACCGTACACACCCCTGATCAGATACTTCCTGTACTCCAGCTGCATTTTGGCCAACTGACGAAGCTCTGAGGCCTGTTCTTGAGGGAGAGAATCTTCAAGACTTAGAATATTGTTTACCAAAGATTTCAAGTAAAGAATGTGTAGAGCTGGTAGGACTGGATGCGGGCATTAAGTGGGGGCCTGAAAAGTCTTCTTCCCAATTGAGTCTAGTGCTTGAGCCTCTCTACCTGAGGGAGCTGAGTTATGAGTCCTGGAACTCCTAGCTCGTTTGAGGGTGGATTTAACAATCAAGGAGTGGTGAGGCAGTTGAGCTCCATCGAATCCGGGAGCCCTCTGGATACGAGACTGCGTATCCACCTTCTTTGGTGTGACATGCACTGAGAGGGGAGATTCCCAGTTCTCCGTCAGTTCAACTTTATTAGTGCAATGGTACCCCTTCCTTAGGAGGCAACTCATAGTACAGAACATGTAACATTTCTGTCCTGGGCTCCTCCTCTGTCTCCAACATAAATGGGATGGCCAGAGCCTTCTCCTTCAGGAAACCAGTGAAAGAGACCCTCAGGTGAAGATTTACATCTCTCTTGAGGTGGGGAGGGATCAGAAGAGACCCCATAAGCCTCCCCTCCAAGAAGTAATGAGGGTCTTCTTCTGATTCCCATGAGCGGACCCAATCAGACTCCTCTTCATACTCAGATCGGACTGAGTGATTCTGGCCCTGCCCCAGATCAGTAGAACCAAGTCTACACACCAAGAGCGCTGAGGTACAGTCCTACCCTCAGACTCCAGGGAAACCTATTCCCCCAACATCAAGAGTAGTGCTTCATGGGCTGATGTCAGTGTCGACTGCCTTTGAGGTGCAGAAGTTAAGGATCTCTCCACAGGCATGGATGGAGCCTCAGGAAGAACGTGGGGCTGATCCGCAGTTGGCGCAGGTGTCCTTGATGCCTCAGCAGATTGTAACTGCACTATCTGCGCCAGCTCCTCCCTGAACATGGCTCGGTACCACTCATTGAAGGAAGGCCATCGGCAAAGGTGGGGGAGCTGGACAGAGGCAGCTTGAGAAGATGTTGGTGCTGAAACAGAAATGGGATCCTAGCTAGTCAGAGACTTGTGCAGCGGCACCTCTATCAAAGAGGGGGAGAACTCCAATGCCCCTGCCACACAGCTCCTGGTACCATGCAAAAAGAACTGACAAATATGCTTCTTGGGCTACCCAACACTCAGCATCATGGTTCTTCAGTGCCAACAAGGCCGAACCCATATGCGCCCTTGGATGTTGGGTCCAATGCTGACCGGTCCCGGGGCCTACTTTAGCACCTGATGTCGAGAAAGGTGGAGACCTCGATGCTGGTGCACTCCCAGTGGTTGTTGAAGTCTTAGCAGCCATCGATGTTGATGCTTCTGGTGCCAAAGTCGATGTATTGTCCTTTGAGGAACCAAAAAGTCTCTCCTGTTGGACCTGACGCGCCGTCTGTGTCCTCAGCTGCATTTTTAAACAGAGAAAACAAGAGTTAGGGTCATGGTTAGGTCCAAGGCACCGATGAACCAAGGGTGCAGGTCCATTATTGAAATCACCCGATTACACTGGGCGCGCCGTTTGAAGCCACTGGGGGTCTTCTTGGACACTGAAAAAAGAATCATGGCCAAATTAAATTCCTCAATTCTGGACTATGAAAAGGGGCACAGCCCAAATGGAGGCTGGTGCTCATGCTTAAGTGGGCCTATTGACCTGCAAAAAAGAAAGACAACCTGAAGGGCAGAAAAACACCAAGAAAGAAAAAGTGAAAATAAAGAGAAAAATGAGGGACAAAAACCACCATGGGAAGGCACTGCCAAAAGCAGAGAAAAAAAGCATTGAGGGGAGACCGCAAAGATGCGTCCTCCCTGTTCCGCAGGAAAACAAAGACCGAGGGACCTGCGATTGCATGTAGAGCAGGAAGGCACCAGCACATGCACGGTGAGACACTGCTAACAACTTCTACAATCTCGCTAGTCAGCGTCCGCACCGGGCTCCATCAGATGACGTCACCCATCTGTGCTAATAAAGCTGGCCTGCTTGTAATTGGAGAAATACCTCTACACAAATGGGAAGAAGGGGCAACGTCTTGAAAAAGATTTATACTAATGCCTGAAGTATAGGAAATAAGGTTTTAGATCTTCAGGCTGTGATGGAAGAGGCTGATTTGAGTTAGTGGCGATGATAGAAACATGACACAGAGAACCATGACTGGGATATAGTTATACTGGGCTATAATCTGTTCTGGAAAGACAGGGTAGAAGAAAGGGAAGGAGAATGGCATTATATGTTAAAGATAATATTAAATCCACACAATTGCAGGACATACAGGATAAGGAGGCAGCACTGTGGGTCAACCTGGAAAGAGGAAATGGCAAATACATTTCTAGTGGTGTGATATACAGGTCTCCTTCACAGATAGAAGTGGACAGAGATTTAACTGAATACTCTCAAAATATAGCTGTGAAAAGGGAAGCACTACTAATAGGTGATTTCAATATGCTAGATGTTGATTGGGGTATCCCTATAGCGGGGTCTCTTAGAAGAAGGGAGATCCTGGATTCTCTACAGAGGGAACTATTCCAGCAGTTAGTAATGAAACCCACACGGATGGGGGCCATACTGCACTTAGTGCTTACTAATGGGGAGACAGTGTTTCTGATGTTATATTAGGTGATCTGGCATCCAGTGATCACCAGATAGTGTGGTTTAATATTAACATGGTGTGTAGTTTAATATTAAGGTAGGAGTGGAGAGGGTACACTCAAAAGTGAAGGTTCTGGACTTAAAATAATAATTAAAAAACACACCTTTATTTAGATGGGGGATTACCTCAAAGAATTGCTGTCTGGATGGGAACATCTGGAAGAAGTTGGAAAGCAGTGGGCAAAACTGAAAGGAACTACCCTAAGGGTAACAACCCTTTTTGCAAGGAAAGTAAATAAAGTAAGAGAAAAAGGAGGCTGCTTTTGTTCTCAAAAGTAGTAGCTGAAAAGGTAAGGAAAAAAGAGGTTATAGCTTTTATGAACTACAAGAAATCGCAGAAAGAGGAAGACAGGCAACAATATATGGAAAAGCTAAGAGAAGCTAGTAGTCAGGAAAGCAAAGATGTAAATGGAAGAAAAAAAATAACCAATACAGTAAAATGGGGTGGGAGGGACAAGATATTTTATTTAGATATGCTAATGATAGGAGGAAGTGAAAAAGTAGCATTGTGAGGCTCAAAGGTGAAGGGGAGAAATATGTAGAAGCTAATAAAAATAAATATTTCTGTTCAGTACTCACAGCTGAAGGGCAGGGAGCAGGACCACAGAAGACTAACACAAACAGGAATGAAGGGGTGGTCTCTGAATGATTTTCAGAGGACTGTTCGTGAGGAGCTGGCTAAACTAAAGGTGGACAAGGCAATGGGGCCAAATGGCATAAATCCAAGGGTACTGAAGGAACTCAGTGAAGTGCTAGTGGCTCCACTGGCTGACCTTTTCAATGGTTCTCTAGAGTTGGGAGTGGTACCGGAGGACTAGAGAAAAGCGTCCCGGAGGACTAGAGAAAAGCAGAAGTGGTCCCCTTCCACAAAACTGGAAGAACGGAAGAGGTTGTGAACTACGGGCCGTAAATCTGACTTCTGTGGTAAGTAAATTAATGAAAGCGCTTTTAAAACAAAATAGTAAAGTTTTGGAATCCAGTGGATTACAGGACCCAAGGCAACATCGTTTCACTAGAGGCAAATCTTGTCAGACAAATCTAATTTCTTCAACTAGGTGACTGGAGAGTTGGATTGAGAGAAATAGATATGGTATATTTAGATTTTAGCAAAGTCTTTGACACAGTTCTGCATAGATGATTAATAAATAAGTGCCCTCAGTATGGGCCCTAAAGTGACTGAGTAGGTTAGGAATTGGTTGAGTGGAAGGTGAGAGGAGCTCATTCTCAGGAAAAGGATCTTACTAGTGGTGTACTGCAAGGTTTGGTTCTTGGGCTGGTTCTTTTTAACATTTTTGTAAGTGATGTTAAGGGCTGTCTGGTAAGGTTTGCCCCTTTGTGGACGAAACCAAGATCTGCAACAGGGTAGACACCCCTGATGGTGTGGAAAACATAAGAAAGGATTAATGCTAAAAAAATGCAGGGTCATGCATTTGGGTTGCAAAAACCAGAGGGAACAATATAGTTTAGGGGATGAAGAACTTTTGTGCATAAAAGAGGAGCAGGACTTAGGTGCCATCATATGCAATGATCTTAAGGTGGCCAAACAGGTGGAAAAGGCCACAACAAAAGCTAAAGAATGCTTAGATACATAGCGAGATAAACAGCCAGTAGGAAAAAGGAGGTAATGATGCCCCTTATATAAGACTCGGGTAAGCCCACATTTAGAATAGTGTGTACAACTCTAGAGAGCGCACCTTCAAAACGATATAAACAGGATGAAGTTTGTCCAGAGGGTGGCTACTAAAATGGTCATCATTAGTGTTCGTCATAAAGCATATGGGGACAGACTTAAAGACCAATATGTGCACTTTGGAAGAAAAGCAGGAAAGGGGACATACTATGCAGCATACACACACAGGAGGCGAGTTTCTTTCAATTGAAAGGAAGCTCTGAAATTAGGGGGCATAGGATGAAACTGAAAGGGGGTAGACTCAGAAGTAACCTGAGGAAATATTTCTTCACAAAAAGGGTGGTGAATTTGTGGAGCCGCCTCCCGGTGGAAGTGGTGGAGAGGAAAACAGTATCTGAATTCAAGAGAGAATAGGACAAGTACTTAGGATCTCTAAAGGAGTGATAGGGACGGATGGGTGGATGGGCAGACTGGATAGGCCATATGGTCTTCATCTGCCTACATTTTTCCTCTGTTTCTATGTAAAATTGTAGCACTGCCCAATCTCCTTCCCTAAGCATACCTACTGTACTTTTAAGCATGACCTAGTTTTAATAGGAGCCCATTTACATGAATAAAACAGGGTTTTATAAAGTATCCTCTATGGGTACTGTATATACATTCATTTTGCTTAATTTTCATTGCAAGCTAAATCAAGCAATAATGGACGTTTAAACAGTAATAGAATAAATTGAGCTACAACTTAAAATACCATATTTAAAAAGTCACAAACACCAGTCATAAAAACTCACTCAGAGTGAGTGCACTATATTTTGTCTGACCACTGTGGAGAAAATGGTGGGGGGGGGGGGGGGGGGTGAGGAAAAGGAGGAGAGGGGTCATGAGCACAAAGGCCAAAAATCCCCAAAAGCATTTACTAACCCAACATTACGTTTTGAAATTTAATTAAGAGGTATGTATAGTGGGCTTACCCAAACTTATTGGGTCATAGAATCCTGTGGTGATGACGCCACCATGCTTTTCCACTGCTGCGATGGCGAGTTCTGAGGCCCACTGGACTTCTATGTTTACCTTCGCTGAAAAAATATCAGCACCCTGGAAATTTAAACAGTATGATAACTATTGAAAGCACCATTAAACCAACTGAATCAAATTCTTCAGCCTTTGGTAGCATCTGGAAGCCATATACAAAAAAAGTACAAAGGTGCTTATCAAAACTTGTTAATACCATAATTAGAACAGTTTTTATGCTGGGAAAGACAAAATTACTTTCCAGGAGTGCAAGTCCATGGAGACAGACTAAAATCATGTAGAAGACTAAATAAAGGTCACTCTAAAAGAGTACAATTATCAGATAGATTCACAAATATCAGAATGTTATCATACAATGCTCAAAGTCAGATTTTATGGGTGTAATTAGCTTGAACTATTATTCAGTGTAAAATGAGTAGTACAAATGTACCGAATCTCTATTGTGCCAACAGCATGCACAGTTAACAGCTGGGCACAAAACAAATACAATGCAGGGTGATGTTAAGATCAGCTGGCACAAAAATACTGCCTTAAATATTAAATATTTAGCTACATAGAGGAAATGAAATACATTTAAATACAATCTTTGGCTGCTGGATCGCACACTGATGGGAAAGCAGCAATTCTGTTGCATTTTAATACAACAAAGGCATTTTAATCAAGCATTAGCAAACTACAAAGGTCTCTCTAAAAATAATGTGTATATCTTGCTCTATATGTCCTATGGCTGACTGAACACAGTGTAGCTTAGGACACTGTAGTCAGAATGATGGGAACTAAAAAGTACTGAGGGCCCGGATGCACAAAGCTTACCATACTTGCAATATTTGCTTTAAACTGATTGTAGCCAGTCTAAAGCAAACATTTAGTGTCTAATGCACAAAGGGGTTCTGCGTCCCTTTTACCGTTCCCCGTTGCAGCTACTGATAACCGCAGTTCATCAGTATTAAAATGCGCATTCCAGCTGATGCACAGACATTGCCGTGCACTGAGCACCTACCTTAACGTGTAAAGCTTAATGGCAGGTCTGGAGCAGTCATTAAGTTTTACAAGGTATCCCTGGTGGTCCAGCGGACCCTGACACCCCCCCCCCCCCCCCATCTTTAAAATTTGTTGGTAGTCCAGTAGACTCTGATCCCAACCCCCTAAAACCTTTAAAACTCCATGGTAGTCCAGTGGATCCCCTCTCAAGTCCCCATTCCCCGCACAACTCAAACTCCATGGTGATCTAGTGACCCCCCCCCCCCAATACCTTGTAAGAGCTGGAGACAGGAGCAACGCCTACTCCCTCCTGCAGCTGGGCCCACCCTTCTCAAAATGGCAGCACCCAGTCCCTGCCCCCTGGGATGCACTGGAGGGGTTAAGCACAGTGCTTAGCCCCTCCAGGAAGGGGCTGGGCACCACCATTTTGATAAGGGCAGGCCCAGAGGCAGGAGGGAGTAGGCGTTGCTCCTGCCCTCCTGCCTCCAAATGCTTACAAAGTATTTGGAGGGAGAGGGATCAGGTCACTAGACCACCATGGAGTTTGAGTTACACCAGTTTGGGGGGGGGGGGGGGGAGGGCAGCTCGTGAGGTGATTCACTGTACCACCACAGATTATTTTGGTTCATTGGGGGGGGGGGGGCAGGAGAGGTCCAATCATCCCTGGACATGCCCACAAGTAGTAGTAGTAGTAGTAGTAGTAAAAGAGCTGTCCAATAATCAAAATTAACAGCATGCATATAATTGGCATGCTGTTAGTGTTGAGCATTGGTTGGTAATTCCGACTAGTTAATGAGCTGGTGTTCTCTGCATCAGGCCCTGAGCCACTCCCCACCTGAGCTACTGTATACCTAAGCAACACATACTATCACAAAATCATCACCCTCTAATTTAAAAGATGTAAAAAGTGTCAAGAACTAAAACTTTTCTAAGATAAATAAGGTTTACAGTTAAGCAAGCCTGAGTCTTCACAACCAAGTAACCTTGCAAAATTTCAAAATCAGAAAAACTGACAGAATAACTGAGTTCTCACAGAGAAAAACCCACAGGGACGGCTCATATTTACACACTCACAACCTGTCATATTAGAGCAGGGGCTCTCAACCAGTCCTCAGGACTTACCTAGTCAGTTAGGTTTTCAGGATACCCACAATGAATATGAATAAGATAAATTTGCATACAATAATGGTAGGGAATACAAATCTACCTCGCAAATATTAATTGTGAGTATCCTGAAAACCTGATTGACTAAGTGTGTCCCGAGGGTTGAGAACCCCTGAATTACAGTGACAATACTGATCCCTTCCTGCAGCACCTGGGAGGATAAGAGTAACAGATCAGCAGGGCAACCAAACGATAATCATAATGGTGCAAAGGTTTACCTTATGCGCATGGATAGCTATGATTACTTTTTCATGACTATAGCTAGACTTCAGTTATTTGAGCACACAGTGCCATCTAGTGAGTGCACAGACTACTAGTTCAATTCCACCCTTTTAAGTTGAAACTGCACTGCAGATTTCCAAGTACCAATAATTCTTCCAAGGAATCGAGTGCCTACTACTAATTTCTAATAGCACAACTACATATATGCAGTGCTGTGCAGAAACATGTTAAAAGAGAGAGTTCCTCCTAAACAGAGATTACAATCTATCCAAGACAGACAAACAGGACAAAACGGGTTAGATTAGGGAGGTGTGTGTTTTTTTTTTTTAATCGTTCCCATAATAAAACAAAAAAAAACCATACATAGGTATTTATGAAAATTTAACACATAAGGCCGATTTTAACTCTTATCCCCTTAATCACCAAGGTGGGCTTTTAGCCTGGATTCAAGAACCAAAGCGTGACATACCAAGTCTGTTCCTGATGAATAGCACAGCTAGATGGAAGGAACAGAGTCTGGAGCTGGTAGTGGAGAAGATGGGTACAGATAAGAGTGACTTACCTGATGAATGGAGTTCACAGGGAAGAATGCAAGAAGAGACAAGAGGATACATACTGTGTAGCTGCAGAATAAACGGACTTGTTGGTCACTAAGAGGAGTTTTGAACTGCATAGAGAAATGGATAGGGAGCCAATAAAGTGACCTGAGGAGAGGGGTTATGCGAATATAGTGACAATGATGAATATATCATGCAGCAGAAATTTGAACAAATTTATGGAAACAGATGGATTAGTGGGAGACCTGGAAGAGCCAGTGGTGACAGGTACAAAACAAAGAAAACTCTAGGACCCACCTCTTCTACCAGCTGTACACCATAATCCCTCTTCTGCGGATGCACTGTGACTCCTCTAGCATTTACCAGTTGAGTTAAATCTATTGGTTCAGAGGGATCCACTCTACCCAAGTCAATGAGGTATTGAAGCCGGTTGAGGCTGAGGGGATGATACTGGCGTCTTAGACTGGAAAAACAACAAAAAATTGGACAGTAAATAGGACTGCATGTAATAAAGTACATAAAATAGTGGTGAGAGTTTGTATTGACAACGTTTCACCAGGTGAGCAAAACAAGGAGAAATTATCTTACCAGATAATTTTCTTTTCTTTAGTCAAAGACACTTCTCTGTCCAAATGGGCGTTATCCCTTCCTACCACCAGGTGGAGACAGAGAAAACTGAATTGTCAGTCAGGTCAGTACCATCACCAGCATAAGCTGAGGTGCTCCCTGGAACAATCCAGTATTTTCTCTACTTTTAGCAGGTGGTAGGTCATGCTGACGGTGTTCCTGCCCTGGCCTAGCTCCCCACTCTGTAGGGAGCAGCCGCACAGCATGGTCAAGCCTAATGTGACCTGGGAGCAGCCAGTCTCAGGACCATACCTTGTTGAACTCGGGAGCTTGGCTCCACAGCCTCCCGTTGCACTTCTTAGTGTCACTATGTGAGGCTTTTGCGCACTCCTACGTGGCTTTGCCCAAGGGGTACGGATCCCCATCCATCCCATTCTGCTTGCTTGTTCACCCTGTTTGGGTGTTTCTCTAACAGCAAACACCCATAAACCCTTTCTAAAAAGATATGCTTCAGCATACCCAGCAATTGGTATTTCAGAGAATATTACAATGCACCATTATCTACTGGACAGGAACAAGTCTGGACTAGAAATGGCATCTCCACAATGTGCTAGCCCCTTAACTCAGACTCCCCTGCAGTACTGTGCTTCAGTAGCAAAAAAGAAAGCTCCATCTCAACTTGGTTAAGAACTGCATAGTACACTGATGTACACTGATCCACAATTTTCAAAGTACCAGCTGCCTCTATTGACTATTTACCTTCTCTGCTCTTTACCCATTTAAAAAACAGAACACATGCTTTGTTGTTTCCTTTATAGTTTCACATTTGACAAAAGATGAACCCCTTTATTTTGATCATAACCTACACAGGAATATCTATTTTTTGATCATTTAAGGCAGTGGATCTCAACTGTTCTTGGGGTACAACCAGCCAGTTGGGTTTTCAGGATATCCACAACAAACATGCAAATGAGAGATTTGCATACAAAGGCGTCAGTGCATTCAAATCTCTCTCATGCATATTCATTGTGGATAGATGGGCAGATCATGCATCAAGAGGATAAAAAGCATTTATTCACAACATGAGAAGGATCTCACATAAAAGTTGACTGACGTGGCCACATTTTGCCCACAAAAAGGGCTGTGTCAGGGATTACTGTTAACTCTAAAATACTGCTATCAATGAAATACATTCATATCATAAGAATGTATTAAAAGTAGACCAAACACACATAAATCAGTTCTCTCAAAACATAAAAGATCTAATTTAAAATTACATAGTCAGTGGAGATAAAACAGTCAAAATATTTCTAATGAAAATACAGTGATAGCAAATAAATAAAAATCCATGCACATCATGAATGATAAAACATAAGTAAAAACATCTAAATCTGTGTTACTTCACAAACTATATACAAAGTTCCATACCCAATGGAGATCAAATAGTTACACAGTATTTCCTTACAGCAATAAGACATGCATGAAGGTAGAACTGAGAATGGGTTAAAAATTCATCTAGCAAAGTGTATTTAGTTTCTGAATTAACACAGATTTAGATGTTTGTTTTGTACATATTACCATTCATGATGTGAAAGGATTTTATTCATCACTGTACTTTCATCTATATAACAATTTGTCAATCTACGTCCCTGGATAGCTGGGTGGATGGCTGGGTTTGTAATCATATGCAAATGAGCTACCACCACCACACACTGCTTCAGGGAAGCAGAGGCACACTCCAACCTACAAAGAATTGAAGAAATGACAGATGAGCAAAGACAGACAAGCAGATTTGGAACAGCAAAGAGTTGCAGAAATGACGGACGAGCAAAGAACAATGACTAGAGAAAGGCGAGCAGATTTGGAACAGCAAAGGATTGCAGAAATGACGGACTAGCAACGAATAGAGAAAGGAGAGCAGATCTGGAACAGCAAAACGTAAGTTTGTGTTGGGAAGGAAAGAGTCCAAATGAACTTGGAAAGACTAAAAGAAGGACATGGGGTGCCTAAGGGACATGTGTTCCCAGCTATTGAAGTCAAGGGGCACTTGAAGGCTTCTACACATGAACTGGCTAGCCTTCAACATAAGGGTGGAAAGATGTGAGATCATTCTTGACTGCACTTACCAATATGCATTAAAGAAATGTCTGCATTAGTAAATGCCATAGTAAAGCTGCATGAGTCTCTTCAGTTTTGTATTCTCTTTTCAAGGCCAAATTTACTATTTCCTAGGGAGATGGGAATGAAGAGACTAAAGTACTGTTATCTTGGTTTGCACATGGTACTCAGGCACAAAAACAAACCCTATCAGGTTGGGATGCACAATAAAATATTTGTTTTGCCTCCCTAATATACAAATAAAAGCTAAAAATCTGGAAAACACAATTTAAATAACAAAAGAAAACATCCTACAAGTCTTACCTGTGTCCTACGTTATAGCCATACTTGGGAATCACCAAGTAAAATGGAGTCTGTCCTCCTTCAAAACCTAAGCGGGGACGATTTCCCCTTTGTTTTTGTCCTTTATGACCACGTCCACTTTTCCCACCACCATAAAGACCCCGGCCACGTCTTTTTTCCTAGAAGTAAACAAGCAACGTCAAAACAATAGAGCTTTTTAATCAAGAATAAATGCATTGGTATTTACAGGTAATTGATAACCTTTCCTTGAAAAGCTGAAGACCAGTGGGTATAGACAGTGTACTTGTTGCTAGGTAATATGTGGTCTAAAAGGGATCACCAATGAATAATCCTGGATTCAACAGTACCTTCAGTAAAATAATATATAGCACTATTAGCTAATTAAATTACCTACTTGAAATTTTGAGGGAAAAAAGTACACCCATAAAAGTTACATGCTGGATTTTGTCAACTTAAAATATCTACCTACTGAGCTATAATCATAGCACATTAAAAAGCTTCTTACAAAAGAATTAAATTCTTAATAAACTTCAAACAATTCAAATTAGATATATTCCAAATCTACCACAAACCCAACACATACAAACGCTGCAAACAGATACAGAGCGCCACACAGACAAAGCCATTTATTACACAAGACAAAGATCCATCTAGCAGCATCCTATTCCCAAAAGTGACCAATCAGATCACAAATACCTGGCAGGATTCCCAAAACTCTGTCCTCATCTTTCCTATCCTGCAATTGTAGCTCCTTCTATTATGCATATGTATCTTTAACTTTTTTTTTTTAATTACTGTACACCACCTTGATGCTCCCTGCAAAAGACAGATATGGGAAAATTAGGTTCTTACCGTGATAATTTTCTTTCCTTTAGTCATAGCAGATGCAGCCATTACAGATGGGTTGTGGCCATCAACTAGCAGAGGGAGATAGAGAGCACTCTTTTTTCAGTGCCTCATACCAGCTTGCTCCACTGCCTCTCCTTCAGTAATTGAAGCTTCCAAAGCAGTATAGCAAACCGCAATGGGAATAACATGAGCTTTCCTCACAGCAAACGATGGCCCTACAGCAAAGGGCATTAACTCAGAATGGAGGGAATGAAACATTCTCCCAGAGGGCATAAACTCATCCTCCACTGAGACATAACTGGAGGGAATAAACATCATCCTTTAATTGAACAAGAATCCTGAAGACTGTTTCCGACTTTCTCCCAAGGACGGAATCTCCAGGAAACACGAACAGAACCTGAAATAGATTTACAGCAGATAGCATCAGACAGGGAGGGATCATGGCTGCATCTGCTATGACTAAAGGAAAGAAAATTACCCTAATTTTCCCTTCCTTGTCATCAAGCAGATGCAGCCATTACAGATGGGATGTATCAAAGCAATCCCTAGATAGGGCGGGAACAAGCCACACCACGTGCCAGCACTTGTGCTCCAAAATGTGAGTCCCTCCTGGCAGCCACATCCAGCCTGTAATGTCGGGCAAAAGAGAGCTTAGAAGCCCATGTTGCTGCACTACAAATCTCTTGAAGAGCGAGTGCTCCAGTTTCAGCCCAAGAAGAGGAAATTCCTCTAGTGGAATGCGCCTTAAAGGCATCAGGCGGAGGCCGGCCAGCAAGCAAATAAGCTGAAAAGATAGATTCTTTAAGCCAGCAGGCAATAGTGGCTTTATACGCTGGAGACCCTCTGCGAGGCCCTGATAGCAAAACAAAGAGATGATCAGAGGTCCTGAAAGAGTAACTCGCAGATACTGCAGCAGAGTCCTGCGCACGTCCAACAGGTGCAATTGCCCAAAAGATTCTGGAAACTCCTCCTTGACAAAGGAGGGCAAGAAAATAGTTTGGTTTAGGTGAAACGCTGAAACCACGTTAGGCAAGAAGGAAGGCACGGTCCGAACCGTGACCCCAGACTCCGAAAACTGCAGAAAAGGGTCTCTACAGGACAGCGCCTGGAGCTCTGACACCCGTCTCGTCGAAGTAATGGCCACTAAAAAGACGGCCTTCAGTGTCAAATCTTTCTCTGAAGCACGCCGAAGCGGTTCAAAGGGAGCACCCTGAAGGGCTTTCAGCACTAGCCCCAGGTTCCACGCTGGACAAGGTGCACGCACGGGAGGACGAGGCCGAAGCACCCCTCTAAGAAACCGTGCCACATCTGGATGAGCAGCTAAAGACACGCCTTCAACCTTGCCACGCAGGGAGGCCAACGCTGCCACTTGCACCCGCAGGGAATTATAGGCCAAGCCTTTTTGTACACCATCCTGCAAAAAGTCCAGAATCAGCGAGACAGGAGCCCGCAGGGGTGTGATCTCTTTAGAAGCACACCAGACTTCAAACTTGCGCCAAATCCTGGCATAAGCCACGGAAGTGGAACGCTTGTGGGCTTGCAGGAGAGAGTGGTAATTACTTTATTGAAATAGCCTTTGTCTCTCAATTGCGCCCTCTCAATCGCCAGGCCATAAGACCAAATCGGCCGGCGTCCTCCATGGTCACCAGACCCTGTGACAACAGGTTGGGAACCAGAGGTAACTGAAGGGGATCCTCTACGAACATCTGTCGGAGGTCCGCATACCAAGGCCTCCTGGGCCAATCCGGGGCGACGAGAACCACTTCTCCTGGATGCAGCCGAATCCGCAGGAGCACTCGCCCTATCAAGGGCCACGGAGGGAACACATACAGTAGGCCCGGAGGCCAGGGTTGAGCCAAGGCATCCAACCCCGCCGAGCGAGGATCTCTCCGTCTGCTGAAGAAGCATGGGACTTTGGCATTGGTGCTTGTCGCCATTAGATCCATCACGGGCTTGCCCCACTTGGCACATATCTGCAGGAATACTTCGTCTGCAAGTTCCCACTCCGCTGGATCGATCTGATGCCTGCTTAGATAATTGGCTTGCACGTTGCTCTGACCTGCAATGTGAGCTGCCCACAGAAACTGTAGATGCAGCTCAGCCCAGTGGCAAATTTGTTCGGCCTGCGCGGCTAGAGCTCTGCACTGAGTGCCGCCTTGTCGATTTATGTAGGCCACTGCTGTCGTGTTGTCCGACATCACTCTGTCAGCCAATCCTTCCAGGGTCACTTGAAAGGCAGAAGCGCCTGAAACACCGCTTTCAACTCTAGGCGGTTGATGGACCACTCCGACTCCTCGGGTGTCCATAGACCCTGGGCATGCTTCTCCTTGCAATGTGCGCCCCAGCCTTTCAGGCTGGCATCTGTCACCACTAGGCACCAATCGGGGAGCGCCAGCGGCATTCCTCACCGCAGCATGCTGTCTGAGAGCCACCACTCCATGCTGAGTCGGGACGCAGGGAGCCAAGAGAGTCTGCATTGATAATCCTGAGATACTGGAGACCATCCTTGGAGTAGAGCATACTGTAGAGGTCTCAGGTGCACTCTCGCCCAGGGCACCAGTTCCATGGTGGCCGTCATCGATCCAAGCAGCTGGACAATGTCCCAAGTTCGCGGGCGGGGCATCCTCAGGAGCAGACGGACCTGATTCTGAAGCTTGCACCGCCTTTGCTCGGGTAGGTACACATACCCCGAGGCTGTGTCAAACCTGGCCCCCAAATATTCTAGAGACTGAGAGGGGGTCAGGTGACTTTTGGCCAAATTGACGACCCAGCCCAGAGATTGAAGTACTGAGACCACTCTGGCTGTGACATGCAGACTCTCTGCAGCAGAGTTTGCTCGAATGAGCCAGTCGTCCAGGTACGGGTGAACCAGAATACCCTCTCACCTTAGAAAGGCAGCTACTACCACCATAACCTTTGAAAAGGTGTGGGGAGCTGTGGCGAGGCCAAAAGGCAAGGCCCGGTACTGGAAATGCTTTCCCATCACCGCAAACCTCAGAAACTTCTGGTGCGGGGGCCAAATTGGAATGTGCAAGTAAGCTTCTTTCAGGTCCAGAGACGTGAGAAACTCTCCTGGCTGTACCGCCTCAATGACGGAGCGCAGGGTTTCCATGTGAAAATGCCACACTCTCAGGGACTTGTTTAATTCTTTTAAGTCCAGAATAGGGCGAAAAGACCCTCCTTTTCGCGGCACCACAAAGTAGATGGAGTAGCGGCCGCAGCCGTGTTCGGCGGGAGGTACCGAGGACACGGCCCCTATCTGAATCAGACCTTGCAAAGTCTCCTCTACCGCCGCCCATTTGGCGGCAGAACCGCATCTGGACTCCACAAACACGTCTCTTACAGGGGCGTGGAATTCTATTCTGTAACCGTCTCTGATCAGGTCCAAGACCCACTGATCTGAGGAAATGTTGGCCCACTCCTCGGCAAAGAGGGAAAGACGTCCTCCGATGACAGGACTCGAGGAGAGGGCCGGCGCACCATCATTGAGAGGGTCGCCCCTGAACTCCAGGCCTTGAGCCAGCGGCTGTGGAATGTTTGTCCGAGCGAAAGGAGTTCCTCTGCTGAAAATGGGCACGAGAAGTGAACCCAGCAGAACGCCCCGGGCGGTACCTTCGAGCTTCACGGAAGCGAGGTCTGTAAGAGGAGTGGACCGCCACACCCTTAGAGGAAGGCCGAGGCCTATCTTCGGGCAAGCGCTGGGGTTTAGCCTCACCTAGGCCCTTCACAATTTTCTCCAACTCCTCACCAAACAGGAGGCCTTGAAAGGGCAACTTCACCAACCTTTGCTTAGAGGCCATGTCCGCCGCCCAATGCCATAGCCAAAGAAGACGGCGAGCCGCCACTGCTACTGCCATGTGTTTAGCCGAAGCTCTGACAATATCATAAAGGGCGTCAGCAAGAAAGGACAAGGCCGACTCCATCCGCGGAGCCACATCTGAAAAGGGCTCCGCTCCATCACCGGGCTGTTCCACTGCCTGTTGCAACCAAGCCAGGCAGTCTCTAGCAGCATAACAATTGCATGCAGACGCCCGAATAGTGAGACCTGCAAGTTCAAATGACCGTTTAAGTGCTGATTCCAGTCTACGGTCTTGAATATCCTTCAGGGCAACACCTCCTTCAACAGGGAGGGTAGTTCTCTTTGTCACAGCTGTGACTAGGGCATCCACTTTAGGCATAGCAAAGCGAGCCATATGCTCCTCACTCAGAGGGTATAATTGCCCCATAGCCCTGGAAACTTTCAACGGTCCCTCGGGGTCAGCCCATTGAGCCGAAATAAGCTCTTGGATGGAGTCATGCAAAGGAAAGGCTCGAGCAGACTTTTTGGTACTAGCCATCCTAGGATTCACAGAGGGCGCTGAGCCACTGTCAGGGTCCTCAATAGAGAAATAAGCGCTGGCAGCTCATCATGGTGGAAAATCCTCACCGCGGAGGGATCGTCTAGATCCTGAGTCACTTCTGCACCAGACTCTGGCTCCCCAGACCATGAAGGCCTGCCAGAGTCCTCAGAATCCTCACAGCCCGACCACGGGGGGGGGGGGGGGGAAATGGAGGTGCAGCACTCTCTGAAGGGGAATGAGCTCTTCTGCGCTTCATATTCTGCCAATTATCAGGGAATAACGCCTCAGAGGGCATTCCCAGGCTAGAATCCACCGGGGGGGCATTAGAAGAGGCCCCTGCAGGGCTTTGTGGGAGAGCTCATTTAAGCATGTGTGCTTTATGCATTAACAAGACAAAATCAGGGGAGAAAAACTCACCCTGGGCACCCGGATCTCTGCCGAGGCTAGTAGCTCTCATATCAGCCTCACTCCGAAGACTCCCCCCGGGCTCAGGACTCTCCGTCTCAGCGCCATGTGGTAAATTCAAAATGGCATCCGCTGCCAGCTCAGAGCACGAAGAATCGTCGCTCGCCATGCTCGGGCCAGCTCTAACGTCTGTACAGCACGATTTACAGAGCCTCGCTGCTGATCTGCGCTTGCCACACTTGGAACAGTGCTTTACATTCTCTGCAGCCATCACCGAAAACGGCAATAAAATTCAAAATGGCGGTTCGCACCAAAATCGCCCCGATCGCGGGCCCACCCCGGAGGAGTCAGAAAACACTCTTACCTCACTGGACCGAGTATCACAGCTCCGGTCCCACAGAAAAAGGCAAGGAAAAACCTCTGTTCCTTTTTTTCCCACTCGTGGCAGGCTCAATGCGGCAGGCAATGGAGGGTTAAGTGACTTGCCCAGAGTCACAAGGAGCTGCCTGTGCCTGAAGTAGAAGTCGGCCCTTGCAGATCATCAATGTGGCCGCGCAGGCTTCTACATGGAATGTTGCTAGTGGAATAGCAACATTCCATGTAGAATCTCCAATAGTAGCAACATTCCATGTAGAATCTCCAATAGTATCTATTTTATTTTTGTTACATTTGTACCCTGCGCTTTCCCACTCGTGGCAGGCTCAATGCGGCAGGCAATGGAGGGTTAAGTGACTTGCCCAGAGTCACAAGGAGCTGCCTATGCCTGAAGTAGAAGTCGGCCCTTGCAGATCATCAATGTGGCCGCACAGGCTTCTGCTTCTGTGAGTCTGATGTCCTGCACATACGTGCAGGACATCAGACTCACAGAAACAGAAGCCTGTGCAGCCTTCTACATGGAATATTGCTAGTGGAGTAGCAACATTCCATGTAGAATCTCCAATAGTAGCAACATTCCATGTAGAATCTCCAATAGTATCTTTTTTATTTTTGTTACATTTGTACCCTGCGCTTTCCCACTCGTGGCAGGCTCAATGCGGCTTACATGGGGCAATGGAGGGTTAAGTGACTTGCCCAGAGTCACAAGGAGCTGCCTGGGCCTGAAGTGGGAATCGAACTCAGTTCCTCAGTTCCCCAGGACCAAAGTCCACCAGCCTAACCACTAGGCCACTCCTCCACTCCATTTTAACACTCTCTTGGAAGAGAAAACGATATTGCTTACTATTACAATATCCTTCAGCAAAAGGATTGAAAAGGACTATTCAGTGCTCCTTTCCCTTATCAAGCAGTACATTGTTGGAACGCTTCAAACTGGAATTTAATGTAACATTTTGGAAGAGACTGAAAGTTTTCCTTTTTAAAAAATATTTCTTAAAGTATAAATCTGAGTTATGGGTGAGTCTAGAATTTACTGATGAAATCTACCTTGAAATTGGTAAGTTAGATACCTAGTATTTAGGACCGTTTGTAAATCATCTTTTACAAGATTTGGGTAGGCTTTGAGTTTATTGATGTTACTGACCTGATATTGGAATTCTAAGTCCTGAAAATGTCCAGTTTCTTATTGTTTGTATAATCTGCTTCAAATCTTGGTTGTTCAGAAGCGGAACATAAGATATAGTGTATTGTAAATCTGTTCTCAAGAAGCTCAAAAGAGGTTCTGGTTCTCCAATAGATCCTTGGAGACATGAAAGGTTACACAGGATTGGAAAATGGTGATAAGTGGGAAACTATAGGCTGGTAAATCTCACTTTGGTAATAAGAAAAATAATGGAGCCACTGACAAAGGACAGTAAAATTCCTGGAATCCAATTGCTTATAAGGCAACATGATTTTACCAGAGGAAAATTGGGTCAAACAAATCTGACTTTTGACTGGGTGACCAGAGAACTAGATTGAAGGCACGCTCTAGATGTGGTCTATTCCAGCAAAGCATCTGACACAGTTCCTCACAGGAGGCTAGTGAACAAAACTGAACGGGCGAAAGTTAGGACCCACAATGATGATCTGGATTAGAAACTGGTTGACTGACAGAAGACAGAGGGTGATGGGGAATGGAATTCTCTTGAAGGAAAGAAACGCGAGCAGTAGAGTGCCTCAAGCAGCAGTATTAGGGACGATTCTATTCGCTATGGGCTCTTTTTACAAAGCCATGGTAGTGATTACCGTGCACCGAATGCAATGAGGCCCATAGGAATTGAATGGGCTTTGTCACATTTGGCACATCACTAATTTCTAGAACAGCTTTGTAATAAGGGCCCTATATGTATGAGTGACATTGCCAAAGGGTGAGGAGGAAATCCTGACATTTTTCGGATGACAGGAAGATTTGTAACAGAGTGGACATAACGAGATGTGATCTGAAAAAACTTAAGTGGCAATCCATATGCCATTTTATTAACTTTGTATACTGGAATATGAAATTATTAGAAAATATTTTTTTAAAAGAATGTCTAATGTCTGGCATGTAAAACTGAATGCAAAAAGCAGAGTGATGCACATGAGGTGTAGAACCCAACAGAGATACATTTACTAGGAGGTGAGAGGCTGATAAACACAGACCAAGAGAGGACCTTAAAGAAACAAAACAGCGTGACAAGGCAGTGGTCATAGCCATAAGGATGCTAGGCTGCAAGGAGAGAGGCATATCCAGTAGAAGAAAGGAGGTATTAATGCCCCTGTAAAAGTCATTGCTGAGGCCCCATTTGGGGTATTGTGTTCATGTGCAGAAGCTATATCTCCCTAAATACATCGAAAGACTTTAAGCAGTTCAGAGGAAGGCAACAAATGTGATATGGAGTATAGGAAAATGATTGAGTTAATCATTTTAACATATACTAAACAAGTGTAGATTATAAGAAAAGAAATGGCTTCTGACCTTGTGTGTTACAAGACGAACTGAATGTTCTTAGATATGCTTTTTGGCTAGCTTGTAAAAACCTCCTAATGGTCTAAACCTGTAACATATTCATCCAAGCTTAGAAGGTATGCTTCATGTACAGCTGCACGTAGATGAGTCTAAAAAGGTATATAAGAAACGGGAAGGTATGGGGAGGGCAGACAACTATGAGAGTATGCTGGATTTGTCTCCTTGCAAGAAATAAAACTGCTTTACTACTACTACTACTATTTAGCATTTTTATAGCGCTACAAGGCGTACGCAGCGCTGCACAAACATAGAAGAAAGACAGTCCCTGCTCAAAGAGCTTACAATCTAATAGACAAAAAATAAAATAAGCAATGTGGCTTACATAGTACCGTTAGGCGTTTGCCCAGTTGCTTTAAGCCTGACTTGGTCTCGTGGTGTTTGTGAGTATCACTGGTAAAATTCTTTTAACATGGAGCTTGAGCCAAAAAACGTATGAGAAGAGGACTTGAACAAATGAATGCGTATACCCTAGAAGAAAGGAAAGGATGGGGAAAATATGATGCAGACATTTAAATACTTAAAATGTATTAATATACAAACTAAACTTTTTCAGAGATGGGGAAAAGTTGAGGTTGGAAGGCGGTATACTTAAGAGCAACATCAGGAAATACTTATTCACAGAAAGGGTAGTAGATGCCTAGAATGCTTTCTCATCGGAGGTGGTGAAGACAAAAAACAGTGACAGAATTCAAGAATGTGTGGGTAAAGCACAGAGAATCTATATATACAAAGAATGGAATCAAACTAAAGCAAAACTTTCTTAGCTTTGGCTCCACTGGGAAACAGTGATCATAACATGATCAAATTTGAGGCAATATCTAGAGTGAAATCACAAAGAAAATCTACTGTAGCAGCATTTAATTTTTGAAAGGGAGACTATGATAAGATGAGGAAAATGGTTAGTCAGCTGCAAAGGTTAGGACTTCAAATCAGGCATGTATGTTGTTTAAAAATACCATCTTGAAAGCCCAGACCACATGTATTCCAAGTATTTACATAGGTGGAAAGAAGTACATAAGTATTGCCATACTGGGACAGACCAAAGGCACGGGCACGGGCAAAAACTCAAAGTAACATCAGAAGCAGAAAGCTTGTGAGGGAATCCAAGGGACCGTTAGATCATCAAGGAGCAAAAGGGGCCCTCATGGAGGACAAGACAATAGCAGAGAGACTGGATAAATTATTTGCTTCAGTCTTTATGGAAGAAGATGTAAAAGATCTACCTGTACCAGAAATGGTTTTCAAGGGTGATGATGCAAGGAACTGAAATAAATCTTAGTGAACTTGAAAGATATACTGAGTCAAATCAACAAATTAAAGAGTAGTAAATCACTTGGATCGGATGGCATGCACCCCAGCGTAATGAAAGCACTCAAACATGAAATTGCTGAACTGTTGTTATTAATGTTGTTGTTAAAATCATCCGTACTACCTGAAGATTGGCGAGTGGCCAATGTAATGCCAATTTTTAAAAGAGTTCTAGGGGTGATCTGGGAAATTATTGACCTGATTGCAGTGATGAGCAAAACAGCAAAAATATTACAAAGAATAAAATTACGGAACACACAAACAAAAATGGTTTAATGGGAGAGTCAAAATGGATTCAGCTAAGGGAAGTCTTGTCTAAATTTGCTTAATTTCTTTTAAGGCATGAATAAATATATCGATAAAGGTGAATCAGGTGATGCAGTGTACCTAGATTTTCAGAAAGATTTTGACAAAGTTTCTAATGAAAGACTCATGAGAAAATTAAAGAGTCATGGGATAGGAGGCAATGTTCTGTTGTGGATTAGGACTTGGTTAATGGACAGTCTATCTATATTCTGTGTGCGTGAAAGGCCAGGTATTCTGTTAACACTGATCCATACTAATTCAACTTCTTTAGTTTCTCAATAGGTTTATTGAGCTACTACCTACTGCAATGTTTATGGCGCTATTTTTTCTTAGGTAGGCCCTATGATAAATTGCTTTATAGGTCCTGAGTGATTTTAGTAGGGTTTTGTATTAACTCATAATATGCCTGATACTAGATTTTGGATTTGGCTCTGTCTAGCTCATGCCTCTCAGTAGTAGCTCAAGATGAGTTACATTCAGTACAGTAGATATTTTCCTGTCTCCAGAGGGCTTACAATCCAAGCTTCTACCTGAGGCCATAAAGAGTCAAGTGACTTGTCCAAGATCTGAAGAAACTGCAGTGGGATTTGAACCTTGGCTTTCCTGGTTCTCAGCCTGCTGCTCCAACCATTATGTACAACTAATATACATTCCAAACGTGTTTGGTAACTCAAACTTAAAAGCCATCAGATCTGAAGCCTGGTGGCCATTTAGCAACCTATTAAAAACAATAGGAAATCATTTTATGGTTGCCAATAACCACAAGATTTATGTTGCAGTGTTACTTTACATCGCTGTTCACGTGGCCCAACAAGAAGATGGTGGCTCAGAGTGACAGTTTGACTGGAAGCCAAATGTTAAAAAACCTGTATATTTCTAGAACATCATAAGAAAATAGGAACTGCCTGTCCCCTCTTGGAGGCTGGGCAAGACCTGTAGGAGCACACACAGCAGGCTGGTGGGGGTCCCCCCCCCCCCATGCCCCATCAGGAGAGGAGATCTTCCTCCAGTACTGCTCTTTTTCACTCTGCCGCATGGCCTGCCAAGTGGCTGCTTTTCCCCTCAGGCCGTGCATGCTCGGTTTTGAAACCAAGCTTGCGTGACGTGAGAGAAAAAGCAACCGCAGGGGCAGGCCATACAGCAGCGTGAAGAAGAGCTGGCTAGAGGAAGACTCTTCTGCTAGCGGGGCTTTGCGATCCCCGCCAGCCAAGGTATTTACAGTTGCAGCGGGCTGGGACGGCAGCAGTGACAGCGATGATCATGGGGGGGGGGGGGGGGGGAGGGGGTGGACCCACCCCCGCTCAGTCTCTCAGCGGCCCTGAAAAGATATTTTCTCCTTTGTGTTTTTAAATATATTACTATGTAACTTTATGGTATGTCTCCTAGTCTTTGTACTTGGAATGGACCAGGTAATTTTTTACACTATTTCTTCTAAAAGCAGAAGAGCCCTAATCTCTTAAACCTTTACACATAGAAGTGCTGCAAGGCATAGGAGCCGACTCTGTGGGTACTTGAGCACCCCCGATATTGACAAAATGTATTTATTTATTGCATTTGTATCCCACATTTTCCCACCTATTTGCGGGCTCAGTGTGGCTTACAATAAGATATGAATAATAGAAATACATTGGTTACAACTAGGTTATGGATTACATTGAACAGGGTTTTGCGAGACATTCGAATATCATTGGGAATATAACAAAATTCCTTGCTTGTGTCCAAGGAAGGGTTATTTTCACTGGGCTTAGCACCCCCAATAATTTTGAAAAGTTGGCTCCTACACTGCAAGGTATTTAATCCCCTTAATACTTTTGGTCATCCTTCTTTGTAACTTTTAAAATTCTGTTTAACATATGTTGTATTATTTTTAGAGCGTGTTTATTTTTTTTCTTTGATTTTATTTGCCCCAATCATGTAATTCCTTACTGTGCATATTACATCAGTAATGGATATTCGGAGGGGTGGAGGGGAGCTGACGAAGCTCCACCAGAATGACTCAGTGAAGGGATCCTTCTGTGTTCAACAGTGCCCCCACTTTCCCTTTACTGTTCACTTTAGGGACATGAAGGTCACAACACTTTTGGTTAACTGAGCAGACACTAAGCCTACTCTGTATTCTGTGCACAAATCACTCCCATCACCCGTGTCTATGTGGCCGGGATATGCCTAAAAGCAGTCCGCGTTGTATTTCGGCGGCGACACATAAGAACAAGGGTAGATATGAACAGAAGTGAAACTTCAGAGCTCCCAGCACTTACCCGGGGCTTGGAGCCAGGGTTAGGCCTCAAATTAGCTAGAGAAACGCGAGGAAACGAGTGCAGCACATCGCGCGCCGTCCGGCCAGAACCACCACTACCACTGGCAGCCGCCATGACACCTACTGCTTTACGGCCGGCCGCCAAAACCAGCTCCGACGCAGACACGCAATGAGGAGGTGCATAGACAAGAGACGAAATGAGCCTACTGTAAAAGGGTATAGTGCTTAGTGCACTGTAAGAGCTGAATTGAGTAGGCGGAGCATGCTGCGGTTTTAGTACACCCAATAGCAAAAGATGATTAGAAATAAGGGACTGCCTATGCGTGGTCCATCTACTACTACTACTACTAGGGTTTAACAAGTCTAAAGCAGTTCCAGTTGGCTAGGGAGTGAGTGCCTTGAAAGGTGGAGGACAAAAGATTTTTTTTTTTTTTTTTACTTATTGGATAGCTTTTTAAAAAAATGTATTTGAGTGCTTCCCATATATAAATATCATGACATAACAATTGAATATCAGTAAAACAGCTTTAAAATGATGGTAGCTGGTAGAAACAGCATTTATAAACTCTGTATTTTGTGCTCATTTTCTACACTGTTCTATACAATACAGATGGCCAGATTTCAGTGAAGATATTCAGTTTCCTGATGGGTTCGTTTTAACTGTTGTTGTAATCAGCCTTTGGAAGCCTGGTGTTATAAAGATGATGGAATATATTGTAAATGGGAGTAGAATTAAACTCTCCTTTCATTGGGGCACATGGAATCACATCTTCATCTGTTTTGTAGAAGTTTACCTTTTAGATACACAAATGGATTATTCTGTTTTTTTTAAACATGTTTCAGGGGCAAGTGGTTTTATAAGTCAAAATAAAATAAATATTTTGTTTCAATGCAGATCTATTTTATTTAAACATAACCTCTGTAAGCCACATTGAGCCTACAAATCGATGGGAAAATGTGGGATACAAATAAATAAATAACTAAATGGGCTATAAACCCCTAATGCAGGACGTTGGTTTTCTTATATTTTGTTCTGTGATGACTTATACTGTGTAAAAACTGGAAATACGTGAGACAAAATAATAGAATAATATCCAAAACTTATTTTAACCCATGGAATCCAGTTTTCCGAACTGAATCTAACATAGACTTGCCGTGGACTCCTTCAAAGACGTTATATATGCCTGTGCGGTGTAAAAAATGGACTTACTATCAGCTATGTTTGCTGATTGCAGTGGAGCCTTGGAACCTCGACAGTTCATATTTCAAGATGTCAGCACATCAAAAGGAAATTAAACATACAAATAAATTTAACAGTGTTCAAGCCAACAAAATCCAATAGCTTCTTATTATTGCAAAACTGAAGCGAAGAAGCAACAGATTCACTGAGAAGTTGTGCTTCTAATCTGACATTCATTTTATTCTTTGGCCACAACACATGCTGAGCTCTCAATTTATTACTTAAGTATAACCCCTCATGTTCTTACAGTTTGTGAAGCTTTTCAATGTATCCCCACTGTAATAATCCCCCCTCCCCATCAACCAATGACTTCTTCTCTCCTAGTGTATTCCTAACAAGCTTGGGCATATGACAGGGATCCAAAAATATAAAACATTCTCATGTGTTACAGGGTGTATAAATATGGCTTATAATCAGGATTTTGGATTATTTAACAGAACTGTCTCTGAAGTGCCAGGTTTAGGAGGTGGCAAGTTTATTTCATCATCAGGATTTGGTATGGATGGTGTGTTAGATAATTGGGATGTATCTGGATTATTTAACAGAGCTATCCCTGCAGGTTCAGGAAGTGGCAAGTATATTTCGTTATCAGGATTTGGTATGGGTGGTGTGTAATGATCGGGATGTATCGGATTATTTTAACAGAACTGTCTCTGGAAGTGGCAGGTTCAGGACCAGTGGAAGTGTATTTTCATTATTAGGATTTGGTTTGGATGGTGTATTAGATGATCGTAATTTTGAAGGCTTTCAGATCTTTTAGACTGTTTGAAGATAAGATGGAAAAGCATTAAATACGCTCAGCACAGCACCTTCACCCAAACGAACTAAAAAGCTGCTTCTGTCAAAGCCCTCTTCCCTGAAGTACTTTGAGCACAAAACTACAGTACGTGAAGGGACAAATCTTTATGTCAAACGCAGAAATCCCACACTGTCGAAGAAAGGGCTATGAAGGAAACTAAGTAAAGAACATGTGACAGTTACCAAATTGCTGGATAGTGGCTACTATTTCTATGAAAGTGTTTATTTATTTATTTGTTACATTTGTATCCCACATTTTCCCACCTATTTGTAGGGCTCAATGTGGCTTCATGTTACCGGAGCGACGTTTGCAGACTCGGTCTGTGAACAAATACACAGTGATGTTGTTGTGGTAAGATAAAGTTCATGTGCACAGCCACATTAGGGAATCGTACGAACGGTAGAGTTGTGCTATGTCCATTACGTGCTTTAGTTTGGTTGTGTTGCAGTAGATCCGGCTTTAAGTTGGATCGGTAGGGTAGCCTTTTTAAACAAGTTAGTTTTTAGTGATTTCCGGAAGTTTAGGTGGTCGTGCATCGTTTCAGGCTTTTGGTAATGCGCTCCACAGTTGTGTGCTATGTAGGAAAACTGGAGCCATAAGTTGATTTGTATTAAGTCCTTTGCAGCTTGGGTAGTGCAGATTTAGATACGTTCGTGTTGATTCGGCTATGTTTCTAATTAGTAAGTTGATCAAGTCTATCATGTATCTCGGGGCTTCACCGTAGATGATTTTGTGAACCAGGGTGCAGATTTTGAAGGCAATGCGTTCTTTGATTGGGAGCCAGTATAGTTTTTCACGGAGGGTTTTTGCGCTTTCAAATCGCGTTTTTCCAAATATAAGCCTAGCTGCCATGTTTTGAGCGGTCTGAAGTTTCTTTAAGGTTTGTTCTTTACATCCCACATAGATTCCATTGCAGTAGTCTACGTGGCTGAGTACCATTGATTGTATCAGGTTGCGAAATGTTTCCATCGGGAAGAATTGTTTCATGCGTTTGAGTTTCCAAATTGAGCAGAACATTTTCCTTGTTGTGGATGCCACTTGGCTCTCTAGTGTTAAGTTACGGTCCATTGTAACGCCGAGGATTTTCAGGCTGTCTGAGATAGAAAGAGTGTGATCTAGGGTGTTGATGCTTGTGGGGTTGTCCGCGCTGTGTTGGGATGAGAGGATGAGACAATGTGTTTTTTTCTTTATTGAGTTTTAGTTGAAATGCATTTGCCCATGAGTCCATGATGTTCAAGCTGAGCTCGATTTCGTTGGTGATTTCTGTCAGTTTGGTTTTGTAAGGAATGTATATTGTGGCATCGTCTGCGTATATGAAAGGGTTAAGGCCTTGGATGGATATGGCAAGTGGGGTCATCATTAAGTTGAATAGCATCGGTGATAGCGGTGATCCTTGTGGTACTCCACAGTCTGCTTTCCACGGTGATGATATGTTTGAATTTGATTTTACTTGATATGTTCTTGTGATTAGGAAGCCCTTAATCCAGCTAAGTATGTTTCCACCAATCCCGAACTTATCTAGTAATCTTATTAATATATTATGGTTTACCATGTCGAATGCACTAGACGTGTCGAATTAGAGAAGGATGTTTTTGCCTGTTGCTATTTCCTGCTTGAATTTGGCTAGAAAGGGGGGGGGGAAGGGAAATGGGACTTGATATACTGCCTTTCTGAGGTTTTTGCAACTACATTCAAAGCAGTTTACATATATTCAGGTACTTATTTTGTACCAGGGGCAATGGAGGGTTAAGTGACTTGGCTAGAGTCAGAAGGAGCTGCAGTGGGAATCAAACTCAGTTCCCCAGGATCAAAGTCCACTGCACTAACCACTAGGCTACTCCTCCAGTGAGTAATACTGTTTCAGTGCTGTGTAGGGGTCGAAAACCTGACTGTGATTCGTGTAATATTGAGAATTTGTTTATATAATCTGTAAGTTGTTTGGTTACCATGTTTTCCATCAGTTTGAACACCAACGGGATAGATGCTACTGGACGGTAGTTAGTGATTTCATTTGTTTTTTTCTTGGTATCTTTTGGTATTGGGGTGAGTAGGATATTGCCATTTTCCTTAGGGAAGAGGCCTTGCTGAAGCATGTAATTTAGGTGGGATGTGAGGTCTGCTTTGAAGCGGTCAGGGGCGGACTTCATTAGGTAGCTGGGACAGGTATCTAGTTTACAGTGAGTGTTGGAAAACCTAGTAATCGCCTGTGTAACTGTTTCGACGGTCAGGGGGGTGAAGTTTAACCAGGTCCAGTATGCCGGGTATTCTCCAATGGTTGGGTCCAACTCATTACTACGCGGACGCCATCAGTTCAGCAATGGCAAAATCAGATGGTGACCCTTCTTTGAACGGAACGCTTAGTTGCATACAAACTCCCCCCACTAGGAGTAAAACAATTTCAAAACCGATGGTCTCTATTCTGGGAGACGCTAACTCCGATGCCGAGAGGATAATTGTTGAATTTGTAATCTCTGCATTGAACTATAACGGACCAGGTGTTTAATAGGTTGGTGGTGGGGGAGGGTGGGAAGAGGAGTTTATGTGAGTATATGGAAAAAAAATGTATTAGTGATCTGATTCTATGTCTATCATAATAATAAAAAACGATTTGAAACATAAATATCCTCATGGGAAAATTAATTTCAAGTTAGAAGGAAGAGAAGGGGCAGGAGGAATTCCTGTAGAGAATTCTTCCCCTTCAGGTGATGATTCTTCTGGAATGTAATCAGGATCTGGATAATTTTAGGCAGCAATTTGTTTGGCTTAAGCTTATCTGGTGTTTATCCGAATAGTGGTCTGAATATTGCCACTTTCTGGATAGCTGCCAGTTCTACCCTTGCACTATTCGTACAGTGCTACTACTACTACTACTATTTAACATTTCTAAAGCGCTACCAGGGTTGCGCAGCGCTGTACAATTAATAAAGAAGGACAGTCCCTGCTCAAAGGAGCTTACAATCTAAAGGTCAAAAAGTGCAGTCAATCAAGATTGAGGCAGTCTAGATTTCCTGGATAGAGGTACAATGGTTAGGTTCCGAAAACAACATTGAAGAGATGGGCTTTGAGCAAGGATTTGAAGATGGGTAGAGATGGGGTGCTGAGGTGGTCTCTGAGGATATTCAGCAGCACTGTCTCAACAGTGCTGCCAAATATCAATAGCCAGCTCTGGCAATGCCATTTATCTGGATAATAGCTGCCATTATCCAGATAAATGCCTTTGAATATTGAGCTCTTCATTTTTCAAACTTGGCAACTTTAGCCTCTTTGCCTAGAAACAATCAATCTTGAGCGTGACCAAAGCATTTTTTTTTTTCTTTTCAGCTGGTTTCTGCTGGTACACAGTTCCAGTAACTTTGTTCCAGCTACATTTTCAACCAACTCACTTTGTGGCAGAAAGGGGAAGTAGAAGACAGTGCAGAACCTTTCACAGCCCATGCACTGCTCAGCTTTGGCAGCTCCTACCCCCTTTGACACAGAAAGTGTGCATTGTGAGCAGGACCAACAGACTCTGAGCACAGGTACAGGCTGTGAAAGCCCCCAAACTGCCTTTTAATTTTTACATCTGCAATGGTGATGGCTAGTGCTGAGAAAAAGGGAAGTGGACCGAGGGGAAGGGCACAGAGGCACTTTAACATTCATGCTAATGACCCCTTTGACTCTTAAATGTCTTAGTTCCTTGCTTTAACTTCCTCAATCAATCTCCAGCTATGCTCCACTATCCCTACTCATAAGCATGGCCACTTCCTCGACCTTGTCTTCTGTAACTGCTCACTCTAGTTCTTCCCCTCTCTGATCTTAATCTGATAATTTAACTTTCACTTACCTTTCCCTTCAGTCTCATCCAATCTTCACCAACAACACATTTAGGAATCTTCAGTCTATTGACCCTTGCACTCTCTCACCCATTGTTTCATCTCTCCGCTCATCCACTATCAGGCTTATTTTCGAAAGTGATCGCTGGCGATCTTCCGACATAAATCGGGAGATGGCCGGCGATCTCTCAAAAGCGGCAAAATCGGTATAATCGAAAGCGGCTTTTTTGACACCATCGCCACTTCCTGTCACTGCGCCGGCGAAAGGTCAAGGGGGCGTGTCAGCGGTGTAGCGAAGGCGGGACATGAGCGTGGCTACCAGATGACCGGCTTTCACGGATAATGGAAAAAAAACGGCGTTAATCAGTATTTCGCCGGGTTTACTTGGTCCTTTTATTTTCATGACCAAGCCTCAAAAAGGTGCCCCAACTGACCAGATTACCACCGGAGGGAATGGGGGATGACCTCCCCGTAGTCCCCCAGTGGTCACCAACCCCCTCCCACACTAAATAAATAAAAACCATTTTTTACCAGCCTCAAATGTCATACCCAGCTCCCTGACAGCAGTATGCAAGTCCCTGGAGCAGTTTTTAATGGGTGCAGTACACTTCAGGCAGGCAGACCCAGGTCCATCCCCCCCCCTACCTGTTACACTTGTGGTGCTAAGTGTTGAGCCCTCCAACCCCCCCCCCAAAACCCACTGTACCCACATGTAGGTGCCCCCCTTTACCCATAAGGGCTATGGTAATGGTGTAGAGTTGTGGGGAGTGGGTTTGGGGGGGATTTGGGGGGCTCAGCACCCAAGGTAAGGGAGCTATGCACCTGGGAGGTATTTGTATATTTTTAAAACATTTTTAGAAGTGCCCCCTAGGGTTGCTGTCCTGGCATGTCAGGGGGACCAGTGCACTACAATTGCTGGCTCCTCCCACAACCAAATACCTTGGATTTCGCCTGGTTTGAGATGGCTGGCATTTTTTTCCATTATCACTGAAAAACAAACCCGGCCATCTCAAACCCGGCGAACTCTGGCATTTGGCCGGGCTAAACTGTATTATCGAAAAAAAAGATGGCCAGCCATCTTTTTCAAAAATACGGTTCCGGCCAGCTGTTGCGCTGCCGCCAAAATAGATCGCCGGCGACGTTCGATTATGCCCCTCTATGTTATCCAAGTCTGTCAATGAAGCTGTCTCTTCCTATAATACTATTCTCTCCTTTACTCTGGACACTCATTGCTCCCACTCCCTGTTCTGTAAGGTGTTGACCTCCAAAATCCTTTGCCCACTCTCCTGAACACCTTTGGCTAAAATCCTACACCCATGCTGAATTCAAACATTTCAAATTCTTGCTGTTTTCATTCTAGTTTGGTTTTGTACTTGCCAAACAAGACTACTACATCCATTTGACAAACTCTTAGTTCCAACCCTCACCATCTCTTTGCCACAGTGAACTCCCTCATGCCTCCACTTCCAACCCCTTTCACTTTCTCCCCAGACTATGGCCGAGTACTGCCATGATAAGATTCAGAAGATTAATCTTGAGTTTTTTGGGGTTTTTTTTGTTACATTTGTACCCCGCGCTTTCCCACTCATGGCAGGCTCATTGCGGCTTACATATTGTATACAGGTACTTATTTGTACCTGGGGCAATGGAGGGTTAAGTGAGTTCTCCACCAGGAGGCATATTTTCAAAGCACTTAGCCTTCCAAAGTTCCATAGAAACCTATGGAACTTTGGAAGGCTTAGGCTAAGTGCTGAGCCCCCAGGTCACCTCCATCTCCCCTTCCCCCACTTCATTCTCACAACCTTCCATCAACCCCTGACACCCATTCTTCCTTTTATAAAATATCTGAAGAGGAAATTGGACAGTTTCTTTTCTCCTCCAAACTCATTACCCATTCCTCTGATCCCATTCTCCTCAACCCCATTTACTCAGCTTTATCTCTCCTACTGCCATTCCTTTTATTTGTCATAACCTCTGTCTTTCACTTTCCACTCCAACTGTTCCTGATGCCTTCAAACATGCTATAGTTACACAACTCCTCAAAAAACTTTCACTGGACCCTACCTGCCCTTCCAATTATTGTCCCATCTCCCTCCTCCCTTTCTTATCCTACCAATATAAACATGCTCTTCACTGCCTTGTCCTGGATTTCTTTGGTCTCAAACTATTCTTGATCCACTGCAATCTGGCTTTTGCCTTCTAAATTCAACAGAAACAGTCCTTGCCAAAGTCCACCAGTGACCGGTTCCTGAACAGATCCAAGAGCCTTTACTGAGTCCTCATCTTTCTTGACCTATCTAGTGCTTTTAACACTGTGCTACTCCTTGATATGCTATCTTCACTTGGATTTCAGGGCTGTGTTCTGTCTTGGTTTTCTTCTTATCTCTCCCATCACACTTTTAATGTTTGCTCTGGTGGATCCTCCTCCACAGCCATCCCAATATCAGTCAGTGTACCTCTTCTTTTCTCTCTCTCATCTCCTGTCATGGTTTTCAATGCCATCTTTATGCTGATGACACCCAGATCTACCTCTCCACACCAGAAATTTCACCAGAAATCCAGGCCCAAGTCTTAAGAACATAAGAATAGCCATATTGGGTCAGACCAATGGTTCATCTAGCCCATTATCCTGCTTCCAACAGTGGCCAATCTAGGTCACAAGTACCTGGCAGAAACCCAGATAGCAGCAAAATTCCATGCTACCAATCCCAGGGCAAGCAGTGGCTCCCCCCAGGTCTATCTCAATAGCAGACTATGGACTTTTCTTCCAGGAACTTGTCCAAACCTTTTTTAAACCCAGATATGCTAACCGTTGCCACCACATCCTCCGGCAGTGATTCCAGAGCTTAAATTGTTTGAGTGAAAAAATATTTCTTCCTATTTATTTTTAAAGTATTTCCATGTAATTTCATTGTGACCCCTGGTCTTTGTATTTTTGAATGAGTATAAAATTGATTCGCTTTTACCCATTCTACACCGCTCAGGATTTTGTAGACCTCAATCATATTCCTCCTCAGCCGTCTCTTTTCCAAGCTGAACAGCCCTAACCTCTTTAGTCTTTCCTCATATTAGAGGAGTTCCACCCCCTTGAGATACAGCGACCAGAATTGAACACTATACTCAAGGTGAGGTCGGACCTCGGAGCAATACAGAGGCATTATAATATTCTTGCTGTTATTTACCATCTCTTTCCTAATCATTCCTAGCATCCTGTTTGCTTTTTTTGGCCACTGCCGCACATTGTGCAGATTCCAACGTATTGTCTACAATGACACCTAGGTAATTTTCTTGAGTGCTGACTCCTAAAGTGGACCCTAGCATCAGGTAACTATGATTTGGATTGGATTTGGATGCCTCACTACCATATAAAATTGAACATGACCAAACTGAGTTTCTTATCTTTCCCACTAAACCCCATCTATTCTGTACTCGCATTCTCTGTTTCTGTGGATAACATTATCATACTCACTGTTTCGTCAGCTCTTAATCTTGGGTCATCTTTGACTCCTCTCTCTCTTTCTCCACATATATCCAACGGATTGCTAACACCTGTCATTTCTTTCTCTATAACATCACCAAAATTTGTCCCTTCCTTTCTAAGCATGCTATCAAAACCCTTATCCACACCCTCATCACCTCACACTTAGATTACTGCAACTTGCTGCTTACAGGTCTCCCACTAAACCAATTCTCCACCCTTCAATCTGTTCAAAATTCTGCTGCATAACTTATCATCAGGGCCGTGCCAACACGGTAAGCGAGGTAAGCATGGCAGGAGGGCGCCGTCCTCTGGGGGGCGCCCCGCCGCACCATGCTTACCTCGCCCTCTCCCATGTCCCAACTGCCCGCCCTCTTCCCCCCCCCCAACAAGATCCCTTTTAAATTTACCTCCGTCCAGCAGCGAAGGCGCAGCGTCAGTGAAGGAGGCGGCGCTCCCGACATCTCTACTAGTCTTCCCTTCGCTCAGTGTTCCGCCTTCTTCTGACTTCAAGGAAATGACATCAGAAGAAGGTGGGACATTGAGCGAAGGGAAGACTAGTAGAGACGTCGGGAGCGCCACCTCCTTCACTGACGCTGCGCCTTCGCTGCCGGACGGAGGTAACTTTAAAAGGGATCTGGGGGGGAGAAGAGGGCGGGCAGTTGGGACATGGGAGCGGGAGGGCAGGGGAGAGGTGGATGGGAGGGCAGCGATCACCTTCATGGGGGGGAGGGGGTGCGCGAGCGCAACTGTTCATCTGCGGGGGGGGGGGGGGGGGGCGCCACAGACCCTTGGCACGGCCCTGCTTATCATCCACCAGTGTTGCTATACTTACACACCCCTCTCTTCCATTACGTAGCCTCCTACTATTTTAGAACCTATGGGATACTTGTGTCCATCAACCAGCAGGTGGAGAAACTGAAAACAGAGCTGAAACATATCTCTCTTGGCATCCAGTTCAGCATCTCAGTATTTTCCATCTCCAGCAGATGGATGGACACACTTTTCAGCCTCTGGTTCTGAGTGATTTGCTCCTAGTCCAGTTGGTCAGCCAGTCCCCACTTCAGCTTTGAGGGTGGCTTGAGTCTGCAGAGTCATATCTTCAGATCCCTGTCTCTGGTGCTCCACAAATTTACTTCTTCCTTCCCTTCCTCTTCCCTGTGAGGCAAGCATTACTAAGGTATCCACTCTCACTTGAGGAAGGAAGGCATGTATCTAGCAGGATTCCTAAGTACTCCAATTGACAAACTGGGTGTAGGTGGGACTTGGGGTAATTGATAACAAATCCTAGTAGCTCCAACACCTGAATAGCCATCCACATTGACTCAGTGGCTCCTTTCTGAGATGTGCTCTTGACCAGCCAATCGTCCAGGTAGGGACACACATACACTCCCAGTCTGCATAGATATGCTGTGACTACTGCCAGACACTTGGTGAAAGCTCTGGTTGCAGAAGCTACGCCAAAAGGCAGAACACAATACTGGTAGTGGTATTTCCCCACTCGAAATCTGAGATACTTCCTGTAACTTGGAAGTATTGAAATGTGGGTCTAAGCATCCTTCAAGTTCAGAGAGCATAGCCAGTCATTTTCCTAAATTAGAGAAAGAAGGATGCCTAAAGAAAACATCCTGACTGTTAAGTTCAGGGTAGTGAGCCCTTGGTTCATAGACTGAATCCTTGCAGGCAGAATACATGACAGGCTCAACTAGGCCATGGTCTGGAACAGGACAAAGACCAGAAGCTGGAAGCTTCTCAGGAACCCATTCATACAGATGACTGCTGGAAGCTGTACTAGATAAATGCTGGACGCAGTACTGGAACCCACTCACACAGATAAATGCTGGAAGCAGTACTGGAACCCACTCACACAGATAAACGCTGGAAGCTGTATTGTAACCCACTCACACAGCAGCAGGGAGCTGTGCTGGAACCCCCACACACAGCCAGCTGAACTGGAACCCACTCACACTGCAGAAGGAAGCTGCACTAGAATGCACACACATACAGGCAGACAGACAGACAGATGGCTGAACTGGAACCCATTCACACAGCAGCAGAAAGCTGCACTGGAACCCACACACACACAGACAGATAGAAGGCTGAACTGGAACCCACTCACAGCAGATAGAAGCTGCGTTGGAAACCGCACTCATAGACAGAAGGCTAAACTGGTCGGGCAGTGAGGTAGCAGAAATGTTTCTCAGGACCCACAGGAGCAAGACAGCAGCTAGGGTGGCTAACGACGCAAGAGCGTCAGACTAGGGGCAGCCAGGCTAAAGTCCAGTTCCCGGCATCTGATGTCATCGAAGATGCACCAGTGCAGAAGAATAGGTCCCACAATGTGCAGAACTCCTCCTACTACGTGTCAGCAGCACGACCCCAGCTCTAGCGGACAGCTCCTCCTGCTGAGCACAACCAGTTGCAGAGTCACTGTAGGACAGTGACACTGGCCTTTTCTTTCACTAGGAATTTGTTCAGGTCCCTTAGGTCTAGGATGGGCCATTATCCCCCCATTTATTTTGATCACTAGGAAGTACCTGGAATAGAATCCATTCCTTTCTTTCCCTGGTGGTACGGGTTTGATCAATTGGGCCTGTAGAAGGACGGAGAGTTCCTATGCAAATACCTGCTTGTGCTGAGAGCTGATGAACAACGCTCTCAGTGGGCAATTTGGAGATCTCTGACACCAATTCAGTGCATACCCGAGATGGACTATTGGAAGAACCCACCAGGCGGAGGTTAGAAGAGGCCATTTGTGTTGGTAAAATATGAGCCTCCCTCTGACTGGAAGGTTGTCCGGAGCAGATACTTTTTGTGCGGCTATGCTGTGTTCGAGCCAGTCTAGTTGTGACATCAAAAGTATTACAGGTGCCCCAGGCTAGGTAATGTCTACACTCCATCTGCTTGCTGGCCAGCTGGCAAAGCTCTGCGGCCTGCTCTGAAGGGAGAGAGTTCCACAGAGTCAGTGTACTGTTCACCAGAGACTCCAAGTAAAGGCTTGCGTACAGCTGGTAGGACTGGATGCGGGCAATGAGCATTGAGGCCTGAAAAGTCTTCCTCCCAAACAAATCCAAAGTCCTAGCCTCTCATCACGGGGGCGCTGAGGCATGAGACCGAGAACTCTTGGACTGTTTGAGAGTGGATTTGACCACCATGGAGTTGTGCGACAATTGTGCTTTCTCGAATCTGGGAGCCTTGTGGATACAATACTGCGTATCCATCTTTTTAGGTTTGATCTGCACTGTGAGGGGAGAATCCCAGTTCTTTGTAAGGATAGGGTGCAATGTTACTGTGATCCCTTCCTTGGGAGGAGACTTATAGCCCAGAATAGACATCTCTGCTCCGGGCTCCTCCTCCTTCTCCAACTTAAATGGGACGGCCGAAGCCATCTCCCTCACAAAACTGGTGAAAGAGAAAGCCTCTGGTGGAGTCATCTGACTCCCATGAGTGGTTCCAATCAGACTCTTCACCATACTCATGTGCATGTGAATGAGTCTGTACTGGCCTCAGCCTAATGTAACGATGATAAAACAAAAAGGCAGACCTTGTAAAAAAAAAAACCCACCATTTTTTAAAAAAGATTAAAAGCTCCCAGAAATTTAACATAAAATGCCCGACATGGCCATGCTTCACCAGTATATTGTGCACTTTTAATGGATTCATTTTATTTTTTAGCCCAGTTAAGCTGTTTTTATTATCTGTAGAGTTTTTGTTTCTTTTTTAGAGCTTGCTATGTTTTAACAGTTACACCAGCAAGGCTATTTTTTGAATTTTATATCAGCTGGATAAGCCTCTCAGGTTGTTTTATTGTTTTACCTTTGCACATTGTTTTAGCATCTAGACATCAGGAGCCCTGTTTACTAAGGTGCATTAGCGTTTTTAAGGTGGCTATAATTAACGTGCGTGCTAACCATGTAGGCACCTATAGGGATATTGTAGATGCGTACACGGTCAACACGCATACATGATTAACGTGCGTTAAAAACACTAATGTGCCTATAACGCGGCTTAGTAAACAGGGTCCTAGGTTTTTTAGTATGGTGCTATTAAGAGTTCTTCATGTGATTTTATAGTTTATTTATTTATTTATAATTATGCTCTTATAGGATTTTGTTATTAGATACTGAATGATTTTATTTTCATTTACAGTGACCCACTGCCCCGATGCAGCCATTTTATACTGGTGAAACATGGCCATGTTGGGCATTTTATGTTAAATTTCTGGGAGCTTTTAGTCTGCCTTGCTGTTTTATCTTCCATATTGGATTTGGCAGACTACTTGCCTTGCTGCTTTTTTGACTAGTGTAACAATGTTCATGCTCTGAGGAACTAAGAGGTGCAGCCCTACCTTCTGTCTCCAGGGAGGTTTCCGCCCCCAATATTGAAAGCGGTACTGCCTGCCTGGACATTGACGCTGACACACGGCAAGGTGCAGGTGTCGAAGATCTTAACACCAGCACCAGTTGAGTCTCAGAGAGGGCCTGGGGCAGTTCAGGAAGTGGCACAAGCGCCCTCAATGCCAAAGCAGGAGCTCCCTGCAGCAACTGCGCCAACTCCTCTTGGAGCATGCTGCGGAACCACTCATCAAAGGTGGGCATAGGCAAAGGCTTGGTAGCCGGGGTAGAGGCAGCCTGAGAAGATGTCGGTGTTGAGCTGGTGGTGGGGACTGGGCCGCTCGGTCACTTTCCAAGGAGGGAGAGTGCTCTTCTCAGCACCAGCGCTTCTCGGGTATCGGAGGTACCAATATCCTGGTGCTTCCAGCACCGTAGGTCAAGAGAGATTGATGCTTATACTTCTTGAGCTTCCCTCGATACATAGAGCTTCGATGCCCCGGTGTCAATGAGGATGATGTCGAAGTCGAGTTCGATGCTGACTGGTTCCGGGTCCTGCTAACATCTCCTGGTGTTGAGGCAGGTGGAGACACACTTGATGCCAGTACACTCCCAGTGGATGCTAAAGTTGGAGAAGCCATGGAGGTCGATGCTGCTGGTGCCAAAGTCGATGGTCTGGCCTTCGAAGAGCCAAAAAGATGTTCTATTTGAACTAGTCACACCTGCTGAGTTGTCACCTGCATTTGTAAACAGAGATCACAAACAGAGGGGTCATGATCTGGCCCAAGGCACCTGATGCACCAATTCTGCGGATCCATGGCAGAAATCACACATCTACACTTGGCACACCTCTTGAAGCCACTGGAGGTCTTCTGTGACTTTATAAAAATAAACTCCTCAATGTTGAACCAAGTAAAAAGGGGCAGTGTTCAAATTGAGAAGGGGCTACAACTTGATCACGCAGCCACATAAAAGAGCCAAAAAATAACTAAAAAAATAGATGGAATGGTCAAAAACTGAAACTGATGAAAAATAATAAATAAGATGAAAAATACTCTCACAGGAAGGCACTCGCAAGAAAAAACAGCACAGCGGAAGAGAACACAAAAACGTGTCCTTTCAGCTCCACAGAAAATCTAAGACTGGAGGACCCACACTTGCGTGTCGGGCAGGAAGGCACCAGCACATGTGGGCTCCATCAGATGATGTCACCTAGATGTGAGAAGAGGCCTGCTTATCCTCGGAGATTATACCTTTCCATTATTTCCCTGTTTATACCAGCAAATTAATCCTTTGTCTCCGTGAAACCCTTGAAGAAAGTTTCATAGGTAAACAGCCCCATTTTAGAAAGGACGTAAAAGTCAGAATTGAGATGACCAGGTCAGGATGTCTCAGGTTTCACCAGTATTATAGAACAGAACCTGTTCTGTAACACAGGAGAAATTGACATTTATTTGCTGATACATGTAGAATAAACATCCATTGTAGAAAAATAAATGTCTCAGATTTCAATGGACTGAAAACCAGCACAAAAATGTGTATGTGGCAACGCATACAAGGTTGTCTTTGACATTTTAGATATATACACGTCTGTCCCTAATGCTTTCACAGAAACCAGTATAGGTTTGCCAGTTTAGCTTTTGGGGGACTAAAATCACTGAGGAATAAAGGGGACAACCTCCTTTTATCCTTCCAGTGGGGTGCTGCTGATTCGGAAGTTTTTCAAAACCTAAATGCGCTTGATAGCAGGTGTAAGTCTCGACTTCTGTCTCTTGGCGAATTGACATTTATTTCCCTTCTGAAATGGGGAATAAACATATATAGTCTAAGCACTTCCTAGTCCCATCCAAAACACACCCAGACCACATCCCTTGCTATTTGCATGCACTTGTGTTTTTCACATGCCTATAGCTTTGGAAAATAGGAACCTAGATATTTATGCAAGATAAATGTTTATGATAAATAGCCCTTCTAAAATAGCCACCAAAGCTTATGCCTATGATCAGACAGTTACACTCCTTGTTCTTGCAAGTTCAAGTTCATTCTGATATACCACAGAAGATCAGTTTGCAATATAATAAAATAGGGGAAACAGTTATAACAAAATAAACAAAACAACAAGGAAGAAAAATAGAAAGGAAAATAAAGGGAATAGAAGAAGAGGAATGGGAAAATACAATGGGGCTGATATTCAGACTGCGGGAGTTAAACAGGCTAACTGGGGAGTATAAGGAATTAGAAGGTTGATTAAAAATAGTGGAAACTCAGTGTCACGATTCAGGGTGAACCCTTGGGCAACAGTTGAGTTGACGTTACCTGGCCAACCCAAGAGCTGGCTAGGCCCTGACTGGCGGTGAGTGAGACACACACTCAGGCAAGGCTAGATTAAAGACAGGGCTGGAACAAGGCAGGAAGCAAGGCTAGAACAAGCCACAAGCAGGAAGAGGAGAAAAATTGGACCAAGGCTGCAACACACACTAGACAATTCTAGGAGACCTGTTGCAAATACACTGGCTGGGAGTCAGGAACTTCCTTATATATTACCAGACAAGAAGTGATGATATCAGCCAGTGCCCTCTTGCAGGGTTAAAAAGGAAATGCTGGGTTTCCAGGAAGTAAACAGATTCTTCTTGGTACAGAATGCTGCTGGAGATCACAGAGAACAGGTGAGGGGTGTGACACTAGAGTGCGAAATTTGATGGAAAGTAGTAGGTCCCATACCGAGGGCACTCAATTTATTTATCAGTTGCCTGTGCGGAACCGTGTCAAAGGCTTTGCTGAAATCCAAGTATACCACATCAAGCGCCCCTCCCCCAAATCCAACTGTTTGGTCAACCAGTCGAAGAAGACAGTCAGATTCGTCTGACACGACCTTCACTAGTGGCAGGTCGTGTCAGACGAATCTGTTTTCTTCGACTGGTTGACCAAACAGTTGGATGTGGGAGGGGCGCTTGATGTGGTATACTTGGATTTCAGCAAAGCCTTTGACACGGTTCCGCACAGGCAACTGATAAATAAATTGAGTGCCCTCGGTATGGGACCTAGAGTAATGGTTTGGGTTAAAAATTGGTTGATTGGTAGGAGACAGAGGGCAGTGGTAAATGGAGCTTGCTCTGAAGAAAAGGAGGTCGTCAGTGGAGTACCGCATGGATCAGTCCTAGGGTCGGCTCTTTTTAATGTTTTTGTGAGCGATATTGCGGAGGGGCTGCCTGGTAAGGTTTGTCTCTTTGCAGATGATACTAAACTCTGCAACAGGGTGGACACCCTGGAGGGTGTGAATGACATGAGGAAGGACCTAGCGAAGCTAGAGGAATGGACCAATATTTGGCAACTAAGGTTTAATCCCCAAAAATGCAGGGTCATGCACTTGGGTCGCAAAAATCCGAGGGAACGGTACAGTATAGGGGGTGAAGTGCTTCAGTGTGCGAAGGAAGAATGGGACTTGGGGGTGATTGTGTCTGATGACCTTAAAGCTTTCAAACAGGTAGAAAAAGCAACGGTCAAAGCCAGAAGGATGCTTGGGTGCATAAAGAGAGGCATGACCAGCAGGAAAAAGGAGGTGATAGTGCCGTTGTATAAGTCTATGGTGAGGCCCCATTTGGAGTACTGTGTGCAGTTCTGGAGACCACACCTACGGAAAGATATAAACAGGATGGAGTCGGTCCAGAAGGCAGCTACGAAATTAGTAAATGGTCTTGAATGCAAAAATGATAGGGACAGGCTTATGAACCTCAACATGTATTCGCTGGAAGAGAGGAGACATGATAGAAATGTTTTAATATCTCAAGGGCATTTATATACAGGAAGAGAGCCTTTTTAAAATGAAGGAGAGCTCTGGAATGAGGGGGCATATGACAAAGTTAAGAGGGAATAGACTTAGGAGTAACCTAAGGAAGTATTATTTCACAGAAAGGGTGGTAGAGGCATGGAATGGCCTCCCGGTGGAGGTGGTGGAGTCGAGGACTGTTCCAGAATTAAAAAGGCATAGGATAAGCATGTGGGAGCGCTTAGGAACAGGTTAGAATTAGGGTTACAGAGGATGGGCAGACTGGATGGGTCATTTGGCCTTTATCTGCTGTCATGTTTCTATGTTAGTAAGATATTTGAAAAGAATCTGTAAGGGGACCAAAAGTCTATGTTCTGAAATTAATAATGGTGTTACATTATCATGTTTCTTTTTACCACAAAGTAATTTAATGATGGTATTTTGAACTAACTGAAGTCTATGGATCTGAGTAAGGGGTAGACATCAGGGGTATAGCCAGACTTCGGCGGGAGGGGGGTCCAGAGTCCGAGGTGAGGGGGCACGTTTTAGCCCCCCCCCTCGGCGCCGCCAACCCTCCCCCGCCATTGCCGACCCCGCCGAGGTCTTCTTATTTTTATTTCATTTGTACCCCGCGCTTTCCCACTCATGGCAGGCTCAATGCGGCTTACATATTATATACAGGTACTTATTTGTACCTGGGGCAATGGAGGGTTAAGTGACTTGCCCAGAGTCACAAGGAGCTGCCTGTGCCTGCAGTGTCTTCTTCCCGCAAAAGGCTTCCTTCTGTTTCTGACGTCCTGCACGGGAGGGGGGGGGGGGGGTCGAGAGGGTCATCGGCAGGGGGGTCCAGGGCCAAATCTACAGGGGCCCAGCCCCCCTGGCCCCACGTAGCTACGCCACTGGTAGACATAAGAATATAAACATTGCCATATTGGGACAGACTTAAGATCAATCAAGCCCAGTGTTCTGTTTTCAACAGTGGACAATCCAGGCCATAAGTACCTAGCAAAATCCCAGAACAGTAAAAAAGATTCAATGCTGCTTATTCTAGAAATAAGCAGTTGATTTTCCCATCCATCTGAATAATGGCTTATGGCCTTTTCTTTTAGGAAATTATCCAAACTTTTTTAAAACCCTGTTAAGATAATTGGTTTTACCACATTTTCTGGCAATGAATTCCAGACCATGATATAAAAAATTACAGTAGTCTAATTTTGAGATAACTAAGGCAAGAAGCAGAATTCTGAGGGCAGAAATATCAAGAATTGATCAGTATCAAATTGTGAAGAAATCAGGGACATGGTCTGAGAAGAAAAGGACATCAACAGAGGCAATAATTTGAATATCATCAGCAAAGATATAAAAGGAGAGATCAAAGGACTGAATTGTGGAAGAGATCCAGTAGGGGACCAGGGAAAAATGGAGAATTTGTGTCAGTTGGGGTCCAGTAGGAGACCAAGGAGAAATGGCGAGTTTGTGTCAGTCATATAAAGATGAATTATTAAATTCTTCTTTTGATGAGAGCTGTAACCTTGGAGGGAATGAGCTGTGAATATTATCTGTTACTTGTAATTGCTGACCCAGAATGTACTGTACAGGACATTGAGAAACAAGGCATAAGGGATGAAATGTGTGTGTCGTCTAGCCAGGAAATGTGTATATAGTTGTGAGAGAGCAAGTGATATAGTGACAGGTGCTGGATTTTGAAGTGGACACTTACTTCCCCAAGGCCTTGGCTAACTTGCAAGTACATTTGTTGTTGTTGTCTTATTCCCTTGTACAGATCTCAGGCTCAAGAGCCAAAGATACACATATTGGGTACTGGACCAGAACCGGACCACAGAATGAGAAAAGCAAATGGAAAGAGAGATTCAGAGGAGGTGGCCATGTCACAAGCAATGAAAAGAGGGACAACCAGGATTCAAACCCATTTCCCTTGCCTTCAGCCCATCAGACCCTGCACAAGGCGTACCTTGTGCCAGGAACTGGAGCTCTGCTGGGTCTGTCAGCTCTGACATTCTGCCACGATGCCTGCCATAGCTGGTCAGGGGCTGGGGCCTGTCATGGCATCCTGCTGCTGTATTTCTCTTTCTTTGTAAGTAGCCCTTACTGCTCATACACATTGCAGTTTCTGAATCCCTTGCTGTGTAGGGCAGATGGGTCTCAGTGCTACATGGGAAGCACATGCCGTGAAGGATGGTTATCTGTGTGGGAAGATCACTCAATGTGGTCATCTATTCTTACCCCTGACCCCGCTCCCTACTTCCTACTGTGGAAGTAAACCCAACCACAGCCTCTGCCAAAAGAGCTGTTCTTTGTTGCTGATTGATTACCTAACTGTACCAGGCTATATACAGAAATCAAATAGTTTAGCTCTCTTGTTATCTGATGGCAGGAGGAATGTAACCCACTCACCTGGACTGGTTTGGCAAAGATGAAGAGAAACTGTGTGCTGAATCCATTTTGTATACACTAAATCTTTTAAGGCACAGTAATGAACTGAATGTAAGCTAACAAATGCACATCCCTACTGCATATATCATTACATGCAGTGAGGACAGAAGACTTTTTCCTTTTGAGAACTGGTGCAAAATCTACTGGTAAAAGTATCTGTGAACTTTGCAACTGCTTTCTCACATTTGAAAACTGCCCCAAATAAGTGTATTTCTTCCCTTATGAGTCTACAGCTTTCACCTCAACCCCAGGCAATCTTCTTTCACTCTCCCACTCCAATCCCAGTGCAGCCCCCCATTCACACTTGTGCAGTCCATTCATCCTCTGCAGTCTTGTCACCTCACTCACTTACCTTTTTACCCTCCTTTCTCATTCCCACCTACGTATCTTCTTCTTCCCCTTCTCTCCACCAGTCTTCAATAATTGCATCTATCTACAGATCATGAGCACAGCTGTGGACACCAGGGTGGCACTACACTATGCCAAACTTATCATGGCATGATTTGGGAATAAAAGATTTTCAAACAATTTTGCAGTGCTTCTAAAGTGTGCCATCTTTTAATCAGATTCAAAATACAATCAGTTATATTTTTCTATCAGAACAAATTTTATTGGCAAAAACCCAACACTGCCCTCCAAAGCAACAACCATGTTGAGAATGACAGGCCTAGTAAATATGGCCTAGGACATATGAAGGCCCAGTGCTGAGGGTATACAGTTCTGCAGGCAGGGAGGTGTTGAATATATTTTTCTTACCATGGATTAAAAAATTCAATTCCCTGCAATGCACAAGCCAAAGCAATTAAATAATCACCTCTACACACAGTCCCCCCTATCCTGAGGAGTGGAACCATGCTACAGTACAATTATGTCCAGGCTGTGTGTGATTAAAGCAGCAATACAGAGATAAGGTTGGAGGCAGGTGTCTGGTGTTTTTTTCTGTATGCATTATACGAATGGCTAGAGGATTGTAGGGAAAAGGAATGTAGGGAGGTGACAGGACCTTGATGCATCAAGGAAGGGAAAAACAATGGCAGAACAGAGAAAAAACTGGTTCCTGAGAATGTGCGCTTTTCCTCAGGGCCATGACCCTTTACTTTGTATAAGTGAGATAAGAAGTCCCAGCAAGAATGTGCCTAATTAGGACCCAGAAAATTGATCTTTTATGTGCCTTCTCAATCATGTAATAAAAAAAATGATATATTGCAGAAACACATTCTTTGTACTATATATATATATAAGGATTTATTTACCGCCTTTTTGAAGGAATTCACTCAAGGTGGTGTACAGTAAGAATAAATCAAACATGAGCAATAGGGAATTATAGCAGTAAAAATCTCTATATATAAAAGGCACCACCAACGTTCTAATGAAGCCTCCAGCCAGAAGTGTGAAGCGCCAGAGATATCCGGTTTCCCCATGAGTGAAGGAAAACAGCACAGAACGAAATCCCTCTCTCTGTAACAGTGAAGGACTCAGAGGGGGGAGGGGAGAGAGACGCCCTCACTCTCTGTAACACAAACACAGTACAGCAGGAAACTTAACACTGAAGGACTGGACTCGGAGGGGGAGGGGGAGGGAGAGAGGGCAGAGGGCAGGGACACACACACTCCCACATGCACACTCTGAAGAAAACCTTGCTAGCCCCTGTTTCATTTGCCTCAGAAACGGGGCTTTTTTATTAGTATTCAAATAACAATACAAAGTAAGGTGTACTACTTACAATGTCAACACAATACGTAATAGTACATTTTAATTGACAGTGAAGGGTATAAACAAAGATGGAACATATAGATAGGTAAGAGAGTAAGAAGAGTTAGAAAATAAGGTGACTAATTTAAAGAACGGTGCACATGAGGTCGGAGAGATGGTTACATATTATCCTAGCTAGGGTAGGAGTGGATAAACATGTCCATTAAAGACCTGGTTGAAGAGCCAAGCTTTCACCTGCTTCATGAAGTAGAGGTAGTCTTGTGTTAAGCGGAGCCTTTCAGGCAGTGCATTCCAGCATGTGGGGGCTATTCCGGAGAAGGCTCACTTGTGGGTATCACATCGTGTAATGTCTTTTGGAGAGGGCATGGTTAGTGATAGTCCTTGAGAGGACCTTAGTGTCCTTGGCGGTGTGTAGAGGATTATCCTATTCTTCAGTTACTCAGGGCCATTTCTTTTAAATGCCTTGAAGATCACACATAAAGTTTTACATTTAGTCCTGTATTGTACTGGTAGCCAATGAAGATTTTGCAAAAATGGTGTGATGTGGTCACATTGCTTGCAACCTTCTAGGAGTCTTGCTGCAGCATTCTGAATCAATTGGAGCTGGTGCAGGCCCTTTGTAGTCAGACCATTGTATAGTGCATTGCAGTAATCCAGTCTTGATGTTATCATGGCATGCACAACGGGGATAAGATTTACCTTCTCGATGCAAGGAGAGAGGCAGCGTAGCTGTCGCAAATAGTAGAACCAGCTCTTGAAGGTTGCTTGGATTTGGGGAATCAGAGTAAGTGTTGAATCTAGCTGTATGCCCAGGTTCCTGACTTGTGATTTGAGGGGGAGTTTGTACTTTCCAAAAGAGATTTTGATGACAGGTATGTATCCACTTGTGTGAGGGTCCCAGAAAAGCTCAGTTTTACTTGGGTTCAGGCAAAGTTTGTTCTGTTTAGCCCATTCTTGAATCGATGTTAAACAGGTTATCAGTTTATTGAAGGCTGTAAGGTAAGTCAGAGAGAGAGAGAGAGAGAGATATGTGTATATCCTGTAAATCCGACTGGTTGTGGGATCACCTGAATATGACTGAAAATTTATTGCATGACTAGAGCGGAGATCTTATTATAGCATGGCTTTAGCAGAGTAAATGCAGAAGTCTTAACTAGATTTGTGCCAGTAAGTCCTGGACATAAGGTAATCCTAATGAAATAAGGCAACAACCATCTCAAGGGAAAGGAAATTCCTTTCTAAATACTAGAGAACCCAGACCTTACAGAAACAAATGTCAGAGTTCACACTGAGGTCCCCATAAAAAATTGCTCTGTATTTCCACCTCAGGATTCCCAAAGCAAATCGCATACAAATGAGCTGCTCACTGCTTTTGCAAACAGCTCATTTGCATGTGATATTGGGGGAAGCCAGTCGGTCAGCTGAGCATGCACAGAACAGCCAAATGCTAAGAATGGCTACCCTGCGCATGCTACAGACGGCTTCATACACGCAGACAAGCTGTGTGTATCAAAGCAGATGACATTTAATGTAAGCAAGTGTAAAGTAATGCATGTGGGAAAGAGGAACCTGAACTATGTAATGCAAGGTTCCACATTAGGAGTCACCGACTAAGAAAGGGATCTCAGCATTGTTTTTGATGATATGTTGAAACCCTCTGCTCAGTGTGCTGCGGCTGCTAAGAAAGCAAATAGAATGTTAGGTATTATTATGAAAGAAATGGAAAACAAAAGTGAGGACATTATAATGCCTTTGTATCGGTCCATGGAGCAACCGCACTTCGGATACTTTGTTCAATTCTGGTCGCCAAATCTCAAAAAAGATATAGTGGAATTAGAAAAGGCATAGAGAAGGGCGACGAAAATGATAAAGCGGATGGGACGACTTCCCTATGAGGAAAGGCTGAAGCGTCTAGGGCTCTTCAGCTTGGAGAAAAGACAGCTGAGGGGAGATATGATGGAGGTGTATAAAATAATGAGTAGAATGGAATGGGTAGACGTGAATCGTTTGTTTACTCTTTCCACTAATACTAGGTCTAGGGGGCATGCGATAAAGCTACAAAGTAGTAAATTTAATACGAATTGAAGAAACATTTTCTTCATTCGTGTAATTAAACACGAATTTGTTGCTAGAGAATGTGGTAAAGGCAGTTAGCTTAGAAGGGATTTAAAAAAAGGTCTGGATGGCTTCCTAAAAGAAAAGCCAATAGACCATTATTAAATTGACTTGGGGAAAATCCACTGCTTATTTCTGGGATAAGCAGCATAAAATGTATTGAACTTTTTCGGGGTTTTGCAAGGTATTTGTGACCTGGATTGTCCACTGTTGGAAACAGGATGACGGGCTTAATGGACCTTTGGTCTGTCCCAGTGTGGCAATACTTATGTACTAATTAGGGCAAGTTAGGACTGGATGAACCCTAGCAGGTGAATCTGGGATCTAATTGGCAATCTTACTCCAGGTGGATAAAAAGGAACTGTGTTCACAGACCTGCCAAGTCTCCTGCCCTCCCACCAAAGCGGGAAAGTGTCCTGCTGAGATGGAATCGGTTTTCCTTACCATCGCTGCTGCTCTATCTCCCAGTGCAGCAGCGGCAGAAATACAAAACAAAAAAAAAGCAAACGCGGAGCTGCAGCACTGCCCTCAGGGATGCGCTGTCAGTTCTGCCGGTCCTCTGTCCCAGCCGGAACTCAAAGTTGACGTCAGCAGGGGCCGAGGACCAGCAGAGCCGACAGCGCATGCCTGAAGGCTTCTGTGGCCCTGCGTTTGCTTTTTTTTTTTTTTTGCGGTTGCTGCAGAGGCTGCATTATGGAGGGAGATGGGATGAAAAGTTGAAGCCAATGGTTAGTCTCTGTTTCTCCTTCAACACAAAGTAAGCAAACGGTAACTTCAGAGCTGCTGCATCCACGTTGTCATTCTTATATTGTTGGTATCATTTAAAAAAAAAGTTTATCTCACTTATATTTTCAAACATTGCTGGCCTGTGCAGTATACAGATGTACACAGAGGAAGTATAATAAGGGAATAACTTTTCATAGGTAGAGTAGTCATTTGTCAGAAAGTGTAGTCAGTGGATCATTTGAAGGGGCCGGTTATAGGCAGGGGTGTAGTCAGACCTTACGGTGGGAGGGGGCCAGAGCCCGAGGTTGGGGGCATATTTTGAGTGCCACCCCGCCTCACCTCCCCCCACCTCACAAATACCTTTGCTGTCTGGGGTCCCCAACCCCCGCCCGCCGAAGCCTTCTTCAGTGCCGGTCTCCGGCGCAGCCGCGTTCCTGCCCTTTTTTCTTCTTGCTCCTCCTGTCCTGTGCATGCTGATGCTCCTTCTCAGTTTCATGTAAAGGAGCGTCAGCGTGCACAGGAGGAGCAAGAGTAAAGAAGAGCAGGGCAGGAATGCGGTTGCGCCGGAGACCGGCACTGAAGAAGGCTTTGGCTGGCGGGGGTTGGGGACCCCCACCAGCCAAACCAGGGGCCTGGATGAAATTTGCAGGGGCCCACGCCCCCATGGCCCCCCCCATACCTACGCCCCTGGTTATAGGGGCATCCTAGCACTATTTGTGCAGAGATTTTTTTTTCTCAAGGGAAACGGCCTCTAAAACAGACATCATGTTATGAGAATCAGGTGCTCAACATTCAGATTTTCTATTTATTTATTTACTTACTTATATCCCACATATCCCAAGGATTTTCACTAACCACACCCTCTCCAAAAGACATTACACAATGTGATACCTGCAAGTGAGCCTTCTCCGGAGTAGCCCCACACTCTGGAATGCACTGCCTGAAAGGCTGCGCTTAACAGGAAGCAGGTGAAAGCTTTGCTCTTCAACCAGGCCTTTACTGGAAGAAGTAACTAACTCGTTAGTCTCACTCACACTGCATATACTGCAGCAGAACATGTTTATCCACTCCTACCCTACCCTAGCCAAGATCACAGTTAACCATTTCTCTGGCCTCCTGAACTTTCTTAAAATCAATCACCTTACTTTCTAACTCTTCCTACTTTTCTTACCCTTCTATATGTTACATCTTTGCTATCACCTATAATGTTCTATTACATATTGTGTTGACATTGTAAATAGTATACCATGCCATACTTTGTATTGTTTTTGTGTATTTCTACTGCTGTAATTGTCTATTGCTCATGTTTGATCTATTCTTACTGTACACCGCCGTGCGTGAATTCCTTCAAAAAAAGCAGTAAATAAATCCTAATAAATAAAAGATACATAAAATTAAACATAAACTGGGTTGAAACCTGGGAGGCGCATTTAAAATCTTTTTCCCCCCTATGCCTTCATCAAAAGAAATTCAAGAAGATGACTTGGAGTGGGTGGAGCCAAGGCAGAGTGAGCGTGGCTGGGGCGTGTACTAAAAATCTCCCTCTCAAGAGGGACCCCTCACCCCTTGACTGTGCTGAGTGACTGTGTTCTTGGAGACTAACAATTCGCAGCAGTCCATTTCACCGATCCAATTCCTTTTTGTCTACAAATTAAACCCAGTGGAGATAACCCTTTCTGTCCTTACTCCCCGTGGGATATAACGTTTAATTCCAGAGAAAGAAGAGGCGCTTCCTAATAACGTGCAAAATACAAATACCAGTGCATTTTTCAAGTTTTATGACCACCACCTCCCTTATTCATGGCATCATTATTTGCCACCTTGCTTATCATTCATAACCCTCAGAACAGAAAATGGGAGGGGTCCTGAAGAAGGAAGGAAGAGAAAAAAAAACAACCGCAGGATCCAATTAGACTAGCCACTCCTGGCACAGTGAAGATCGTCAGCCAATCAGAGAGCACTCCAGGGCTGGCTGGGCGGGGGTGAAATGAGAGCTAGAGCTCCACCGTTAATCAAGGAGGCCGGAATGGTGCCGCCCCTCTCAGTGCGCGCGCACGGCAGCGCCGGGCGGGAACGTTGCGCTGTAAAAACGGAAACACAGCGGCTCTGTGCACCCGCGCGCTGTCGCTCTGTCTTCCTCTTCTTGTTCTTTCCCGGTTCATTGTAGATGTAAGGTGTGCTCGTGCTGGCCGTGCGCTACTCTTTAGTGCGGAGTTCGTTTAGCTCTCCGGTTGTTGTCGCCGCCGCTGCTGTCTGTGTTCTGGGTGGATGCCTGCTCTTGGTCTGGTGTATGTGCGGTAACAGCATGTCAGCACCGCTCCCTGCCATCGTGCCTGCAGCCAGGAAAGCGACGGCCGCTGTGAGTGTCCCGCCGTTCCTTCCCTTCTTTCTAATCTTCTGAGGCTGCGAGCTAAAGAGCCTGTTCTCCAGCTACTAGCTAAATCCCGTCCCGGCAAGCTGTTCTCAGCCCTGCTCCAGCCTGCAGTGACGTTAGTGACCTTGCTCCTTGGAAAGTTTTCTTGAACAGGGGACAGGAGATGCTGAGAGCTGGCTACAGAGGGAGATTTGCCAGGGGCCCGGCTGGGGCAAAGTCCTGGGGTGGGGGCAGGGCGAGTAGGCTAAGTTTGCTGCACTGCCAGTCCCCTGGTCACACGCCAGACATTTGGTATCTATGCGTTGTGTTCTAGGACCCAGCGGGAAATGACTTTTGAAATCATTTTTACAGCTTTATCGTTCACGTTTGAATTGGAGAAGTGCATGGGAAGAAGGAACTTAATGGGTGTCATTTGTCAAAAATCTAGCCCGAGGCAGGTGCACCGCATGACAGGTGCCTGTGGGCTCTACACAATATTTTGATCAGTATTGTACTTCCCTGGTGAAGGTCACTGGTGACGCATACTCACTGTCATATTGACACAAAACTGTACAAAGGCATTGTACAACTGAATAATATTTTTACTTGTATCGTTTACTTTTTTAAAAATTCATAGTTATGTTATTCATTGTTACTTGCAAGATAAAAAAAATAAATCTTGATTATGCTTTTATTGTATCTTATTTTTGTGTTTTTAGGTTATCTTCCTCCATGGCTTAGGAGACACAGGGTAGGGTGATTTTCTGTTCATGAAATTATATTTAATCTATAGTTATGACTTCTTGATCTAAGAAATGCTTGGTGGTCCTTACAATGCTTAGTGTGTAACTTTTTTTCCACAGTATCACTGGCTTCCTGATGACTCTGAGGCTCATTTTCAAAGCACTTAGCCTCCCAAAGTTCCATAGAAACCTATGGAACTTAGCCTCCCAAAATGCTTTGAAAATATGCCTCTCTGTGTGTGTGTGTATGTATATAATTTGTTTAGCTTGTACATTTCATTAGTAGTTCAAGGTATGCTACATTCAGTTACAGTAGCTATTTCCCTATCTCCAGATGACTGCTTATAATTAGGCATGTCCAAAAAAACAAATTGATCCCGAACAAATATGTATGCATTATTATAAAACACTTAACAGCTGTCTCGGGATTGCTACAAACACCCCAACTTGTATATTCAAGAAACATTTATTAACATTGAAGTATTGTGTGTTTAAAAGTCACTTGTTTAAACAAATGGTGTTGGAAAATATTGAGAAGCATTATGATGTGTAGAACATTGAAGTGTACTACTACCACTTATTTGTATAGTGCTGCTAGACCGTGGGGGTGGGGGGGGGTGGAGTTCAGTGTTTTTCTCACTAAACATTTGACTTGGCTGTAGGAAACAGCTTATACTGAAAGTTTCTTATTATTCCTTCACCCCAGTTTAAGAGTTGGGGTGTTAGTACACTTCCCGAGACAGCTGTTAAGTACTTTATAATTGTAATGTATGTATATATATTCAGGATTGATTTGTTTTTTTGGACATTGATTGGTGGTATATCTCCTCCCCTTGGGGTTCATAACTTAATACAATTAAGCATCAGCAGAAGTTCTGAAATCTAGTTATTATGACGGCAGTGTGTTGACTTAGACGTCAGCAGATCCGTAATTGGCCCAGCCATCCAACCTGGTATATGCTTGACAGGAAGAATGTAAAAAAACAACTTTCACTACTCAAGATACATGTCTGTGGTGTGTATATGATGATGTTTTGTGTTTGTGTGAGGCCTTGCTTCTGCATTGCTCCATAAGCGAGAAGTGCTATTACTTGTGAGAGGTGGGATCATAGTTAGAACATATAGAAACTGCATCTCACTAATGGGAGGGGCACTAAAGCACAGTCACCTGCCCGCATTTCGCACATTGACTAACAACTTTACCAGAAGTAGCATAAATAACAGGCCCATCACAATTGGTCAGTGGTCCCTCTCCTATTGTTGGTGAGCTGGCTGTCTGCTGAACACCTGGCTTCTGAGCATGACATTTTGTATAGAGTAGGCTGGCATGAGCCTTGAGGATCTGCTGGCTTCTAAGCATGGTGCTGCACATTCAGTAGGCTAGCCCTGTGGACCCACCCACTAGTTCACTTACAGGCTTATTTTCGAAAGAGATCGCCGGCGATCTTCCGACACAAATCGGGAGATGGCCGGCCATCTCCTAAAACCGGCCAAATCGGTATAATCGAAAGCCGATTTTTGGACACATTTGCCGGCATTCCGTCGCGGAGGCGGCTAAACTTCAAAGTTGTCGGCAGGGTAGTGAAAGCGGGATGTGGGCGTGCTTACAAGATGGCCGGCTTCAGCTGATAATGGAAAAAAGAAAACCGGCGATGACGAGCATTTGGCCGGTTTTACTTGGTCTATTTATTTTCACGACCAAGTCTCAAAAAGATGCCCAAACTGACCAGATGACCACCGGAAGGAATCGGGGATGACCTCCCCATACTCCTCCAGTGGTCACCAACCCCCTCCCACCCAAAAAAAAAAAACTTTAAAACATTTCCTTCCTAGGAGGGGAAAGCCAGTCGGCCAGCTCGTAAAAAAAAAAAAAAAAAAGGATCTTGCTGATCAGTTATGTTATGCTTACTTGTTCTGGAGTGCTGTATTTTGTGATACTGTTTTGAGAAATGTTCAAGAAAGACTTCATACAAATTAAAAAAGTCCCTGCTGTTCATTTTCCCTTGATGGCCGTCCCTGGAAAGTGCACTTCTCTTAATGGCCGCTTTCTCCCCAAACAGGGAAATCAAAACAGCTTTTGCTCAGTTTTTTAGTAGGATTGAACCAGCCACCTCTGCATTACAAGAGCCATGATGTAACCACTTGGCCACAGCTCCACTTACTTGGCTGTCCCTCCCTTTTGATTATACCCCTTCAGGTCTCTCTCAGCCACTCACAGTGCGTTAAGCTGTCTGTGAGTGGCTGGAGAGAGACCTGGAGGGGTATAATCAAAAGGGAGGGACACCCAAGTAAGTGGAGCTGTGCCAAGTGATTACATCACTGGTCTTGTAATGTAGAGGTGGCTGGTTCAAATCCACTGTTAATACAAAAAAAGCAGTGTGCAAAAACTTTTGATTTCCCTGGTTCAGGGAGAAAGACGGCCATTAAGAGAAGTGCACTTTCGGAGAGAAAGACGCCATCAATGAGAAAGACGGCTATTTAAGGGAAGTGCACGTCAGGGACGGCCATCAAGGGAAATGCACGGCAGGGACTTTTTTCATTGTATGAAGTCTTTCTTGAACATTTCTCAAAACAGTATCACAAAATACAGCACTCCTGAACAAGTAAGTCATAACATAACTGATCAGCAAGATCTAAACATCCAGAAGTACCAGTGCACTACGAATGCTGGCCCCTCCCATGGCCAAATGCCTTGGATTTGGCCGGGTTTGAGATGGCCGGTTCCAGTTTCCACCTATTGCTGAAAAACAAAGCCGGCCATCTCAAACCCGGTGATCTGTGGCATTTGGCCCGGGCCCCAACCGTATTATCGAAACAAAGTTGGCCAGCCATCTTTTTCGATAATAGGATTCCGGCCAGCTGTTGCGGCGCCGCCAAATAGATCGCCGGAGATTGATTTCACTGGTGCCGTTTGATTATGCCCCTCTTAGTGACAACTGAGGCAGATAGAGGGAACCTAGTACAGCACGGTATATTGTATCCATAGTGCATGGGTTTGTCATGTCATGCAGGGTTCCCAACTGCCTATTTTATGTATAGTGGTAGGCAACTTCTAATGGTTCTGTAGCTTCAGGATGTATAGCTTTCAGTAGGCCAACTTGTAAATTATGTGTTTGGAGTCTTCCATAGGATGAAAAGTTATTGGGTTGATAAGCAGCAAGTAAAATGGTGCTATGCAAATCATGTTTGTCACTTGTAAGTGTGTTCTGTTTGTTTAAAATTGGTATCATTTAATGGTGCTCCTATTGGCTTTTCTGCTGAAAGCCAGGTAACAATGAAAAGATCTTTAGCGTAACTACAAGTTATATAAAACAGAAGATACACAAAACCTTTATTCCTTTTCTTCTGTCTAACCTTCCCTTTCAGCATTTTGAGTTAACTTTCCAGAGTGTTGCTCTCATTAGAGTAGTTGTTGATAAACAGTTACAAATACAAAGTTTAGGCAAAAGAGAGCTTTTTTTATTGTTTACTGAAATAAGCAAAATGTCAACTAGTTTTAGCAGCTTACAAATAAACTTTAAAAGGTTGGCCCACAGCTTGGGGGTTGCAAGTTAGCTCCTCTTTCTATGGTGAATGGTAAGGATTAGATGAGGCTGAACTGCAAAACTAATGGGTTGAGATCAGAAGAGGTAACATGAACATCTGTCATCACTTACTATGTTACTATGTAGAAGCAGCAGAAGACCTGTATTGGTCATTGTCTGCCCAACAATTTGGCTACAGCTTATCTTAATTATACAATGTTATGTGAAGTCAACATTTAAGAACATAAGAGTAGCCATACTGGGTCAGACTAATGGTCCATCTAGCCTAGTGTCCTGTTTTCCAAACAGTGGCCAAGCCAGGTCACAAGTACTTGACAGAAACCCAAATCATGGCAACACTCGATACTACAAATCCCAGGGCAAGCAGTTGCTTCGCATGTCTGTCTCAGTAGCAGGCTATGGACTTTTTGTTCAGGAATTTGTCCAAACCTTTTTTTAAACCCAGATATGCTAACCGCCGTTACCACATCCTCTGGCAAAGAGTTCCAGAGCTTAGCTATTCATTGAGTGAAAAAATACTTCCTGCTATTTGTTTTAAAAGTATTTTTGTGTAACTTCCTTGAGTGTCCCCAAGTCTTTGTAATTTTGGAACAAGTAAAAAATAGATTTACTTCTACTCCTTCTAGACCACTCAGGATTTTGTAGAACTCAATCATGTCTCCCCTCATCTGTCTTTTCCAAGCTGACGAGCCCTAACCTGTTTAGCCTTTCCTCATACAAGAGGAGTTCCATCCCCTTTATCATTTTCGTCACTCTTTTTTGAACCTGTTCTAATTCTGCTATATCTTTTTTTTTTTTTTTTGAGATACGGCAACCAGAACTGAACGCAATATTCAAGGTGCGAACGCACCATGGAGCAATACAAAAGCATTTTAGTATTTTCGGTCTTATTCACCTTCCATTCTCTAATAATTCCTAGCATCCTGTTTGCTTTTTTGGCTGCTGCTGCACACTGAGCAGAAGATTTCAGCATATTATCTACAACAACACCCAGATCTATTTCTTGAGCGCTGACCCCCCAAGGTGGACCCTAGCATCAGGTAACTGATTTGGATTATTCTTTCCAATGTGCATCACCTTGCATTTTTCTACATGAAATTTCATCTGTCATTTGGATGTCCAGTCTTCCAGTTTCTTAAGGTCTTCCTACAATATTTCAGTCCACACGTGTTTTAACAACCTTGAATAGTTTTGTATCATCTGCAACTTTGATCTCCTCGCTCGTCGTTCCGATTTCCATGTCATTATTTATGTATTGCATTTCCCCACCTATCGGTGGGTTCATTGTAGCTTACATAATATAAGAGATAAGATTAGAGATTGGTTTTGTTGAAGTATAGTTCTTAATATGATCAAAACTGGCGTGTACTATGCAAACACTAAAAACTTATTGGTTCAAAAAGGCATACCCTACCAACCCAACATAAAAGCCTGACCGCTGCAATACAACAAAACCAAAATACAGTATGGACACTATTATCAAAATACATCATGGAAACAAAACTCTTCCGTGTACGACGCCCCTATGTGGCTATGCCACATGAACCTTATCCTATCTCATTTGGTTATTACCACATGACCCTTATCTTACCTCCTCATCACTCTGTATTTGTTTACACCAGAGTCTGCATTCGCACCTCCGGCACTACGTGAGCCTCATTGAGCCTGCAAATAGGTGGGAAAATGTGGGTACAAATGTATGAATAGCATGTGAGAAAGTTGATGAATGTGGTTAGAATTGTTGTTTTCATTTCTGAGCTTATTTCGGCAATGTTTAAGTTGTTTTGAGGTGAGTAGACACTGGCGCAAGTAGTTTCTTGAAGAGGTATGTTAGGTTTTTACGGAATTTGAGGTAGTTGTTGGTGAGTTTGAGTCTTTTTGGCAGTGAGTTCCAGAGTTGGGTGCCCATATAGAAGAAGCTTGCTTCGTATGATGATTTGTATTTCAGTCCCTTGCAATTGGGGTAGTGAAGAGTCAAGTATGATCTCACTGATTTCATCGTGTTTCTTAGAGTTAGATTGATTAGTTTGGTCATGTAGTCTGGTGCAAGGCCGTAGATAATTCTATGATTGAGCATATGTTGAAGGTTATGCGCGCATTTATTGGTAGCCAGTGGAGACTTTGGAGAAGGGGTTTTGCGCTATCGAAGCAAGTTTTTCCGTATATGTCTGACTGCTGTGTTCTGTGCTGTCTGTAATTTTCTTATGATTTGGTCTTTTCATCCTGCATAGATTCCAATGCAGTAGTGTGCTTGGGTTAGTACCATTGATTGGATCATGTTGCGGAATATGTCTCTGGTGAAGTAGGGTTTTATGTGTTTGAGTTTCCACATTGTGTAGAACACTTTCTTTATCGTGATCTTAGCTTGGTTTTCAAATGTTAGGTTGCGATCTATTGTTATGCCTAGAATTTTCAATTTGTCTGAGATTGGGAGAGAGGAATCCAAGGCAGTGATGGTGGTGGGACGTTCAGTGTTGTATTGAGAAGAGAGAATGAGACCTTGAGTTTTTTTCTCTGTTAGCTTAAATGCCGAAGCCCATGATTCCACATGCTCATGCTGTTTATTTCTTTGGTAATTTCGGAGGGATTCTGTTTGAGGGGTATGTAGATTGATGCCATTCGCATATAGAAATGGGTTAAGGCCTTGTTTGGCTACTGCTCTGGCCAGTGGGGTCATCATAAGGTTAAATAATATGGGCGAGAGTGGTGAACCTTGTGGTACCCCGCATTCTGCTTTCCAGGTCGAGGAGATCTCTGCGTTTGACTTGGTATGTCCTTGAGGTTAGAAATCCCCTGATCCAGTTAAAGATTCATCCTCTGATTCCTATCTTGTCGAGGATTTTAAAGTGTACAGTGGTCAACCATGTTGAATGCGCTTGGTAGGTCAAATTGAAGTAGCAGGATGTTTTTGCCCATTGCTATTTCTTGTTTGAATCTGGACAGGACTGTGACTAGTATTGTTTCTGTACTATTTTGTGCTTCGAAGCCCGATTTGAGGTTCGTGCAGTATTGCAAATTTGTTGAGGTATTCTGTTAGTTGCCTGGCTACTATGCCTTCCATCAATTTGGTCGTTAGGGTTATGGATGCGATTGGTCTGTAATTTGAGATTTCGGCTTTTTTTTTTTTTTTTGGTGTCTTTTGGGATGGGAGTTAGTAGAGTGTTTCCTTTAACTTGAGGGAATAGGCCTTGTTGGAGCATATAGTTGATGTTGTCTATGAGTTCAGTGATGAATCACTTCGGGGGGGGGGGGGGGTCTTTCAAGATATAATTGGGGCAGGTGTCTAGTTGGCAATGGGCGCAGAAGAATTTCCTGAGTGCGTTCTCTACTGTCTGGGCAGTTAGATGGGTGAAGTTGGTTCCGATCCAGTTCATTTATAAAGCATTCCGGGTGAGTGTTTCCCAGGTGAAGATTATTTCAAATTATTTGGCTAGTTTATCAGCAGGTGGGAGTTTTGCATTCGAAGATATTACTGAATTGGTATTGAGTATATTGTTTACTAGTTTGTATAGTTTCTTCACATTTTGTGGTCTGTGCCTATTTGTTCTATTTGGCTTGTCTTATTTTATATTTGTATTTTTTTTTTAATTTCTTTCCATTCTTAGTGATTGGTTGTGTTTTTTCTCCAATCTTGTTCGAGTCTTCAGGATTGTGTTTTTAGCATTTTTAGCTCTTCGTTGAACTAGAGTGTTGTGCTACACTTTTGTGCGGTTTTGATTCGTATTGGTGCTGTTATGTTTGGGATGAAAGATGTAAAAATCCTATTCAGTGAGGAAGTCAGTTGTGTTAATTTGAGTAGACCAGTTGTTTTCGTACAGAGATTCCCAGTGGGGTCAGTCTTCCCTCTTGTATTGTATGGTGTCTGTTCTTGAGTGAGGAAAGGACCTTTCTTCTTCCAGTGTAAGGTTAGGGTTAGTTTGAAATGGTTGGACCATGGAATGGGTTCCCATTGTTCCATTATTGAGAAGGTATGGTTTGAGGATAGTTTGTATGTTAGTAAATCTAGTGTGTGACCTTTAACATGTGTTGACTTTACATGTGGCCAGTGGAAGTCCCACAATTGGAGGAATTCTTTGCATTCCTGTGTGTGGTTTGTTTGTGTACTCCAGGTGTAGGTTTATATCTCCTAAAATTACCATGTTAGGTTTGCGATGCATATGTCTGAGATGAAGTCCATGAGGGTCATATGGGCTTCTTTCCAATTTCCTGGGGGTTGGTAGAGTATTATGCAGGACAAGTGCTCTATGAGGGACTTGGTTTGTAATCTTACTGCTGCAATTTTGAGTTGTGGTGTTATTGATTCTGCTATAGTTTCTGAGGTGAAGTGGTTTTTGTAGATTAGGGCGATACCTCCTCATTTTCCTGTTCTGGTCCAGTGGGAGATTTTGTAACCTGGTGGGCATAGATCTAGGATTATGGGGTCATTTATAAGTATATTAAATAGTACCAGTCTCGGTACAGATCCCTTCAATACTCCACTGTTCACCCTCCTCCATTGAGAGAAATGACCATTTAACCCTACCCTCTGTTTTCTGTCCACTACTACTACTACTTATCATTTCTATAGCGCTACTAGATGTACGCAGCGCTGTACACTTGAACATGAAGAGACAGTCCCTGCTCGACAGAGCTTACAATCTAATTAGGACAGACAAACAAACAGGACAAACAAGAGATAAGGGAATATTAAAGTGAGGATGATAAAATAAGGGTTCTGAACAAGGGTTAGGAGTTAAAAGCAGCATCAAAAAGGTGGGCTTTTAGCTTAGATTTGAAGACGGTCAGAGATGCAGCTTGACGTACCAGCTCAGGAAGTCTATTCCAGGCATATGGTGCAGCAAGATAAAAGGAACGGAGTCTGGAGTTAACAGTGCAATTACCAATTCCTAATCCATACCAGAACCTTTCCTCCTATCCCATGACTATTTTTCTCAGGAGTCTCTCATGAGGAACTAATAGCTTTTTGAAAATGTAGATACACTACATCAACTGACTCACCTTTATCCATATGTTTATTTACACCTTCAATGATGTTAAGTAAATTGGTGAGACAAGACTTCCCTTTGCTGAACCCATGCTGACTCTGTCCCATTAAACTATGTTTGTCTACGTGTTCTGTAATTGTATTCTTTATAATAGCTTCCACTATTTTGCCCGGCACTGATGTCAGGCTTACCGCTGTATAATTTCCCGGATCACCCCTAGAACCCTTTTTAAAAACTAGCGTCACATTGACCACTTTCCAATCTTCAGGTACTGTTCATGATTTTAACGACTACATATTACTAACAGCAGATCAGCAATTTCATGCTTGAGTTCTTTGAGTACCCTTGGATGTATGCCATCCGCTCCAGATGATTTATTACTCTAATTTGGCTCAGTACAACTTCCAGGTTCACCGAGATTTCTTTCAGTTCCTTCGCATCATCACCCTTGAAAACCATTTCTGGTACAGGCAGATCTCTTACCTCCTTCTTCCGTAAAGACAGAATTCATTCAGTTTCTCCACTGTGGCGTCCTCTCTGAGCGCCATATCTCAAAAAAAGATATAACGGAATTAGAAAAGGTTCAAAGAAGGTCCACCAAAATGATAGTCTGTGCCAGAGCCGGTGGTTGGGAGGCGGGGATAGTGCTGGGCAGACTTATACGGTCTGTGCCCTGAAGAGCATAGGTACAAATCAAAGTAGGGTATACAGAAAAAGTAGCACACATGAGTTGTCTTGTTGGGCAGACTGGATGGACCGTGCAGGTCTTTTTCTGCCGTCATCTACTATGTTACTATATGATAGAGGATGGAACTCCTCTCGTATGAGGAAAGGCTGAAGTGGTTCGAGCTCTTCAGCTTGGAAAAGATATGGCTGAGGGGAGCTATGATTGAGGTCTACAAAATCCTAAGTGGTGTAGAACAAGTAGAAGTGTTTTTTTTTTTTCACTTTCAAAAAAGTACAAAGACTAGGGGATGCTCAATGAAGTTACATGGAAATACTTTTTTTTTAAATGTTTATTTTTTATTGAACTTTTAAACATAATACAACAGGACATAGAAACCAACAAACATCCCAAACCTTCACAGGAAGATAGCTAATAACATACTGTCACTCTTCAGTACGTGGCTCATAACAATAATTCCCAGTGTAACCCTCTTATCCCTTGTCCCCCCTCACATGGAAATACTTTTAAAACAAATAGGAGGAAATATTTTTTCACTCAATGAATAGTTAAGTTCTGGAACTCTTTACTGGAAGATGTAATAGCAATTAGCATATCTGGGTTTAAAAAAGGTTTGGACAAGTTCCTGGAGGAAAAGTCCACAGTCTGCTATTGAGACAGACATGGGAAGCCACTGCTTGCCCTCGGATTGGAAGCTTGGAATCTTGCTACTATTTGGGTTTCTGCCAGGTACTTGTGACCTGGATTGGCCACTGTTAGAAACAGGATACTGGGCTATAGATGGACCATTGGTCCAACCCAGTATGGCTGCTGTTAAGTTCTTAAGCTCTTGTGTACATTTAATTGCTTTCTGAGAAGCAAACGCTAAATAAATGACACAAAATACCATATAATCTTAAGGCAATTTATATTAATCTAATATCCCTAGTACCTTAAAGGTTTACTCTTTAATACTAAGATGCATACACTCTTTTACATTGAGTGTCACATGTATGATCTTTCAGTTGATGAGAGGATATATGTGTGTACTCAATGCAAAGAGCTCCTAGCTCTTTGAGAACAAGTCTGTTCTCTTGATGCTAGAGTAGCAGACTTGGAGGAGTTGAGGGAGACAGAAAAGTACATCAAGGAGGCCTATAGGGGTGTTGTAGAGAAGTCCCATCTCCAGTCTGGCAGCCTCTGTGCTGCCTTGGAAGAAGGAGGTCTCCTAAAAGGAGAGCATAACCCTGGTGAAGTAGGAAGTAATCCTGTAGCCTGGCCCTGACCAACGAGGGGATGCAATATCCTCTCACACTAAGGATGTGACTTCAGCAGCTTCCGCCCAGGACGGAATTAGGACAGCGGTTGTAAGCATGTAGATAGCTGGGTGGCTGGTGGATTTGATTCTAGATAGTACTGGGGAGGAGCCAGCTGTCTTGGTATATGTGGATATCAGTTACACAGGAAAATGTGGGGGAGAGGTTCTTGAAGCTAAATTTTAGGCTCTTAGGTAGAAAGCTGAAATCCCAGATTGTTTAGAGAACTTTTCCTCTTCCATGTGCAGAGCTCTGAAGTCTCAATGCAGGGATGAAGGATTTAGATTTATAGCTTAAAATAATTTGATATACCACCCTTTTGTCAGACAAGTCAGAGTGGTTCACAATAACTAAAATCACAAAAGAACGCCAATTGTAAAAGGAAAGCCATTCAACATAGAAACACTCAGCTAACTCTTATACTAAAAAACTATTAATATCCAGGAACTGGGCAATATTCTGGGAAAGGGAGAGCCTGTTCTGAACAGATGGGCTACAACTCAAACCAGGATGGAACCAGGCTGCTGACGCTAACTTTTAAAAAGGAGAGAGAGCAGCAGCCGTCAGTCACTAAGCTCATGGTTCAGTGTGGAGTATCCTTGAAGTGATGCTATTGAAACAGGATCTTTAGGGAATCCCAATAGAGAGGTTTCAATAATGGTGAAAGAAAGCTAGGAGTGTTAAATGGGAGAGCAGAGTAAAGGATGGAAACTAACCCCATCAACTTCTAAGCAGCTTGTTGATGCAAAGAAACAATTTGAAGTGTCTACATCCAAATGCTAGAACCCAAAAAAAAATTAGATGGGAACACCAGAATTTTGTATACTGATGGGGGGGGGGGGGGGGAGTCTTGGGGATTATACTGAGCAGTGTCAAAAATTATTTTGATATGCTTATTGGCTGCAAAATATGTGATTGCAAAGGACTGGGCATCTGCTGAAGCTCCGACCATGAGATCATGATGGATGAAGCTACAATTTGTTCTGATGGAGCGGCTTTCGGTGCAGTGGAAGCGAATGTTACAGAAATTCCTAGACTGGGGAGCACCTATTCAACAGTACCTAGATGGGTCATTCCATGCCAAGTGGTCTAAACCTTCTCACCATCATGTCTCCAATTTTGTTCAAATTTTATCTGTTGCGCGAGTCAGGTGTTAAACGAAGTTTCCCAAAATTTGAGATCTCTAACTGCAATAGTTGCAGATCTAGACCCCCTTTTCTGAAAGGTTGTCAGTCCATGAGCACGCGACATTTACCAAAATGCCATTTTTGGGGTCTAATAAAATCCAAACACATTTATAAGAGTGGCTAAAAAATTCAAATCATGTACAGTTTTTGATGCTAATTCCGATGAAATACATTTTAACATTATGGATGCAAAATCCAGTCAAACAAGTTGACTCAAAGTGTGCATCAAAATTGGTCGCGACTCATCGGAACATATTTGGACCAATATTCAGATCGCAACAACTTCCATGCAAACAAAGATACGGACTTGAAATTTTGAACAAGCATTATACTTGTGCTGGACATAATACTGCCAGATTTGCAACTAACCAGCATCTATAACCGCCCTGCAGGATCTCTTCAAAGTTGGCACTGTCAGCGGAAATGGTAAAATGTACCAAAGTTCAAAGCCAATTATTAAAAAAGAGTCTGCCTGAATCAGCTTGTGAACAGTATCATCTGAAAGAGAAAATTGTGCTCTACAACACTATGTTTTTGTTTTGCAATGCCACCATTAAGTAGCCATTTACTCAGGTCAAAGTATGTTATATTTAGTACACTTGATGCACTAATTTTTCTTCATTTCTAGGAAATTGAGTCTTAATAGTCGCTTAAAAGTATTGATATAATTATTCATTCATATTTTATTGGTTGATTGTCCAATCATTTATTGTGCGCTGTTATGGTGGATTGGAAACATTTATGAAATGTCAGTTGAACAGAAAGATGCTTTCATAAGCTTTATGCATCCTCATGGTCCCACTACTTCATTTTATTGGTCAGTAAAACGCGATACTTGCTGGATCCCAGAACAACTTATGATTGCTGTTATTCCAGCTCCATCAGTGACATCATCTGGTCGGCAGTATAGTTTCCCTGAAACCGTTCTCTTGCAGATCAATGATGCTTTCAGAATGATGAAGTAACTGAAGAAGGCAGGCTTGGAAACCTGCAGTGAAGTAACTGAAGAAGGCAGGCTTGGGAACCTGCAGTAAAGAAACCCACAATCAGGCTTGGGATCCTACAGTAAAGAAACCCACAATCAGGCTTGGGATCCTGCAGTAAAGAGACCCAACCGTGGCTGTTATTGCATGGCTATCGGGCGTGGTCCCTATGGTGATGGGGATGTTGGTTTCAATGTGATAACCAGTAATGGCTCAGCCATCATGGACTAACGCAATACATCGCGCACACAAAATATAACATACTTTGACCTGAGTAAATGGCTACTTAATGGTGGCATTGCAAAACAAAAACATATCAGTGTTGTAGAGCACAATTTTCTCTTTCAGATGATACTGTTCACAAGCTGATTCAGGCAGACTCTTTTTCTAATAATTGGCTTTGAACTTTGGTACATTTTACCATTTCCGCTGACAGTTCCAACTTTGAAGAGATCCTGCAGGTGGTTATAGGTGCTGGTTAGTTGCAAATCTGGCAGTATTATGTCCAGCACAAGCATAATGCTTGTTCAAAATTTCAAGTCCGTATCTTTGCATGGAAGTTGTTGCGGTCTGAATATTGGTCCAAGTATGTTCCGATGAGTCGCGACCAATTTTGATGCACACTTTGAGTCAACTTGTTTGACTGGATTTTGCATCCATAATGTTAAAATGTATTTCATCAGAATTAGCATCAAAAACTGTACAGGATTTGAATTTTTTAGCCATTCTTATAAATGTTTGGATTTTATTAGACCCCAAAAATGGCATTTTGGTAAATATCGCGTGCTCATGGACTTACAACCTTTCAGAAAAGGGGGTCTAGATCTGCAACTGTTGAAGTTAGAGACCTCAAATTTTGGGAAACTTCGTTTAACACCTGACTCGCGCAACGGATAAAATTTGAACAAAATTGGAGAACAAGATCCTAAAAAAGCACAAAACATTTTATTCTGCTTATCCCAGAAATACAAAAACCAAACTAGTAGAGGAAAATTACAAGTTCAGTTATATGGTATAGGAGAAGTCTCATATAATCACTATGGCTGATGTATCCCATAAGCAGTGGATTTTCCCCAAGTACATTTTAATAATGGTCTATGGACTCTTCCTTTAGGAAGCCGTCTAAACCTTTTTAAAACCCCGCTAAGCTAACCGCCTTTATCACATTCTCTGGCAACAAATTCCAGAGTTTAATTACACGTTGAGTGAAAAAATTTTCTCCGATTCGTTTTAAATGTACTACTTCGTAGCTTCATTGAATGCCCCCTAGTCCTATTATTTTTGGAAAGAGAAAACAGATGCTTTACGTCTGCATTTTCCACTCCACTCATTATTTTATAGACCTCTATCATATCTCCCCTCAGCCATCTTTTCTCCATGCTGAAGTTTCCCTAGCTGCTTTATCCTTTCCTCGTAGGGAAGTCGTCCCATCCCCTTTATTATTTTTGACGCCCTTCTCTGCACCTTCTCTAATTGCACTATATCTTTATTACGTAGTAGCATAGTAGATGACAACAGAGAGAGACCTCTACGGTCCATCCAGTCTGCCCAGCAAGATAAACTCATATGTGCTACTTTGTGTATACCTGACCTTGATTTGTATCTGCCATTTTCCGGGCACAGACTGTAGAAGTCAGCCCCGCCACCCACCACGGGTGCTGCCACCCAATCTCTGCTAAGCTTCTGAGGATCCATTCCTTCTGAACAGAATTCCTTTGTTTATCCTACACATTCTTGAATTCCATTACTGTTTTCATCTCCACCACCTCCCGCGGGAGGGCATTCCAAGTATCCACTACTCTCTCTGTGAAAAAATACTTCCTGACATTTTTCTTGAGTCTACCCCCCTTCAACCTCATTTCATGTCCTCTAGTTCTACTGCCTTCCCATCTCCTGAAAAAGGTTCGTTTGTGGATTAATACCTTTCAAATATTTGAATGTCTGTATCATATCACCCCTGTTTCTCCTTTTCCTCCAGGGTATACATGTTCAGGTCAGCAAGTCTCTTCTCATACGTCTTGTAACGCAAATCCCATACCATTTTTGTAGCTTTTCTTTGCACAGCTTCAATTCTTTTTACATCCTTAGCAAGATAGGGCCTCCAAATCTGGACACAATACTCCAGGTGGGGCCTCACCAACGACTTATACAGGGGCATCAACACCTCCTTTCTTCTGCTAGTCACACCTCTCTCTATACAGCCTAGCAACCTTCTGGTGATGGCCACCGCCTTGTCACACTGTGTCGTCGCTTCAGATCCTCAGATACTATCATCCCAAGATCCCTCTTCCCGTCTGTACATATCAGACTCTCACCGCCTAACACATACGTCTCCCGTGGATTTCTACTCTCTGCGTGCATAACTTTGCATTGAATTTTAATTGCCAAAATCTTAGACCATTCTTCTACCTTTTGCAGATCTTTTTTCATGTTGTCCACTCCCTCTGGGGTGTCCATTCTGGTACAAATGTTGGTATCATCCGCAAACTTTACCTTCTAACCCTTCGGCAATGTCACTCACAAATATATTGAATAGAATCGGCCCCAGCACCGATTCCTGAGGCACACCACTACTCACCTTTCCCTCATCCGAGTGAATTCCATTAACCATTACCCTCTGGCGTCTGTCCGTCAACCAGTTCTTAATCTAGTTCACCACGTTGGGTCCTATCTTTAGCCTGTCAAGTTTATTCAAGAGCCTCATGTGGGGAACCGTGTCAAAAGCTTTGCTGAAATCTAAGTAGATTACGTCTACAGCACGTCCTTGATTCAATTCTCCGGTCACCCAATCAAAGAATTTAATGAAATTCGTTTGGCACAATTTACCTTTGGTAAAACCATGTTGTTTCGGATCTTGCAACTTATTGGCTTCCAGGAAATTCATAATCCTTTCCTTCAGCATCGCTTCCATTACGTTTCCAATAACTGAAGTGAGTCTTACCAGCCTGTAGTTTCCAGCTTCTTCCCTACCACCACTTTTGTGAAGAGGGACCACGTTCGCTCTTCTCCAATCCCACAGAACCTCTCCCATCTCCATGGATTTATTAAAGAAATCTTTAAGAGGACCTGCCAGAACCTCTCTGAGCTCCCTGAATATCCTAGGGTGGATCCCGTCCAGTCCCATGGCTTTGTCCAACTTTAGATGTTCAAGTTGTTGAAATGCGGTGACCAGTATTGAACACAATATTTGAGGTGCAGACGCAACATGGAGCGATACAAAGGCATTATAACATCCTCATTTTGTTTTCCATTCCTTTCCTTATAATACCTAACATTTTATTTGCTTTCTTAGCAGCTTCAGCACACTGAGCAGAAGGTTTCAACGTATCATCAACGATGACACATAGATCCCTTTCATGGTCGGTGACTTCTAATGTGAAACCTTTCATTACATAGCTATAATTCAGGTTCCTCTTTCCCACATGCATCACTTTGCACTTGCTCATATTAAATGTCATCTGCCATTTAGACTCCCAGTCTCATAAGGCCCTCTTGTAATTTTTCACAATCCTTTTGCGATTTAACGAGTTTGAATAACTTTGTGTCATCAGCAGATTTAATTACCTCACTAGTTACTCCCATCTCTAGGTCATTTATAAATATGTTAAAAAGCAGCGGTCCCAGCACAAACCCCTGGGGAACCCCACTAACTACCCTTCTCCAATGAGAATACTGACCATTTAACCCTACTCTCTGTTATCTATTAACCAGTTTTTAATCCACAATAGGACACAACCTCCTATCCCATGACTCTCCAATTTCCTCTGGAGTCTTATGAGGTACTTTGTCAAACGCCTTTTGAAAATCCAGATATACGATTTCAACTGGCTCCCCTTTATCCACATTCTTGTTCACCCCTTCAAAGCAATGTAATAGATTGGTGAGGCATGATTTCCCTTCACTAAATCCATGTTGGCTTTGTCTCATTAATCCATGCTTTTGAATATGGTCAGTAATTTTGTTCTTTATAATAGCCTCTACCATTTTGCCCAACACCAACATAAGGCTCACCGGTCTATAGTTTCCTGGATCTCCTCTGGAACCTTTTTAAAAAAAAATCGGCGTTACAGTGGCCATTCTCCAATCTTCTAGTACCATGCTAGATTTTAAAGATAAATTACATATTACTAACAATAGTTCTGCAAGTTCATTTTTCAATTCTATCAGTACTCTGGGATGGATATCATCCAGTCCAGGAGATTTGCTACTCTTCAGTTTGTCAAATTGCCCCATTATATCCGCCAGGTTTATAGAGATTTCATTCAGTTTCTCCGACTCGTCAGCTTTGAATACCGTTTCTGGCACCGATATCTTTCCCAAATCTTCCCCGGTGAAGACCTAAGGAAAGAATTAATTTAATCTGTCTGCTATGGCTTTGTCTTCCCTGATTGCCCCTTTTATCCCTTGGTCATCTAGCAGTCCAACCGATTCTTTTGCCGGCTTCTTGCTGTTAATATACCTAAACAAAATTTTACTATGTGTTTTTGCCTTCATCTTTTTTGGCCTGGGCTTGGCAGAGTGGGATGTAGTGACTATGTGCTGCTGTGAAGGAAAAGGTGTAAATAACATAATAAATAGGCATAAACTAGTATGGAATTTGTGAGAAAATTTTGAATTTCTGTAAATTTTAACTTGCGAATTCCTCTACTCTGCTATACTACTGTATGCTCCACAATTTTAGAAAGTAAAATCTTGAAAAAATAGCAAGGTTTTCTTTTCTGTTTTTTTTTACCTGAATTTTCCAAAATTTAAAATTGTCCTACTTGTGGTCTCCTGAGAGAAAAATCTCCCAATCCCTCACAAACTTTTTATTTCATTTTTTTTACAAATTTGAAAGCCACAGTAGTCAGTAAGTATACTTCAAACAGCAAAAGCCAAATTTCCTTTCGTAAGTACATAAGTAATGCCATACTGGGAAAAGACCAAGGGTCCATCGAGCCCAGCATCCTGTCCACGACAGCGGCCAATCCAGGCCAAGGGCACCTGGCAAGCTTCCCAAACGTACAAACATTCTATACATGTTATTCCTGGAATTGTGGATTTTTGCCAAGTCCATTTAGTAGCGGTTTATGGACTTGTCCTTTAGGAAACCGTCCAACCCCTTTTTAAACTCTGCTAAGCTAACCGCCTTCACCACTTTCTCCGGCAATGAATTCCAGAGCTTAATTATACGTTGGGTGAAGAAAATTTTCCCGGATTTGTTTAAATTTACTACACTGTAGTTTCATCGCATGCCTCCTAGTCCTAGTATTTTTGGAAAGCGTGAACAGACGCTTCACATCCACCTGTTCCACTCCACTCATTATTTATATACCTCTATCATGTCTCCCCTCAGCTGTCTCTTCTCCAAGCTGAATAGTCCTAGCCTCCTTAAACTTTCTTCATAGGGAAGTCGTCCCATCCCCGCTATCGTTTTAGTCGCCCTTCGCTGCACCTTTTCCAATTCTACTATATCTTTCTTGAGATGCAGCGACCAGAATTGAACACAACACTCAAGGTGCGGTCGCACCATGGAGCGATACAACGGCATTATAACATCCTCATACCTGTTTTCCATACCTTTCCTAATAATACCCAACATTCTATTCGCTTTCCTAGTCACAGCAGCACACTGAGCAGAAGGTTTCAGTGTATTACCGTCGACGACACCCAGATCCCTTTCTTGGTCCGTAATTCCTAACGTGGAACCTTGCATGACGTAGCTATAATTCGGGTTCTTTTTTCCCACATTCATCACCTTGCACTTGCTCACATTAAACGTCATCTGCCATTTAGCTGCCCAGTCTCCCAGTCTCGTAAGGTCCTCTTGTAATTTTTCACAATCCTGTCGCGATTTAACAACTTTGAATAACTTTGTGTCATCAGCAATTTTAATTACCTCGCTAGTTACTCCCATCTCTAAATTATTTATAAATATATTAAAAAGCAGCGGTCCTAGCGCACAGACCCCTGAGGAACCCCACTAACTACCCTTCTCCATTGTGAATACTGCCCATTTAACCCCACTCTCTGTTTCCTATCCTTCAACCAGTTTTTAATCCACAATAGGACATTTTCTCCTATCCCATAACCCTCCAATTTCCTCTGTAGCCTTTCATGAGGTACCTTGTCAAACGCCTTTTGGAAATCCAGATACACAATATCAACCGGTTCCCCTTTGTCCACATATTTGTTTACTCCTTCAAAGAATTGAAGTAAATTGGTCAGGCAAGATTTCCCCACACAAAAGCTGTGCTGACTCGGTCTCAGTAATCCATGTCCTCGGATGTGCTCTGTAATTTTGTTTTTAATAATAGCCTCTACCATTTTCCCCGGCACTGACGTCAGACTCACCGGTCTATAATTTCCTGGATCTCCCCTGGAGCCTTTTTTAAAAATCGGTGTTACATTGGCCCCCCTCCAATCTTCCGGTACCATGCTCGATTTTAAGGATAAGTTGCATATCACTAGCAGTAGCTCCGCAAGCTAATTTTTCAGTTCTATTAGTACTCTAGGATGAATACCATCCGGTCCAGGAGATTTGCTACTCTTCAGTTTGCTGAACTGCCCCATTAGGTCCTCCAGGTTTACCGTGAAGTCAGTAAGTTTCTCCGACTTGTCCGCTTGAAATACCATTTCCGACACCGGTATCCCACCCAAATCTTCCTCGGTGAAGACCGAAGCAAAGAATTCAGTCTCTCCGCTACATCTTTGTCTTCCTTGATCGCCCCTTTTACCCCTCGGTCATCCAGCGGCCCAACCGATTCTTTTGCCGGCTTCCTGCTTTTAATATACCGAAAAAATTTTTTACTATGTTTTTTTGCCTCTAATGCTATCTTTTTTTCTTAATCCCTCTTGGCCTTCTTTATCTGCGCCTTGCATTTGCATTGACACTCCTTATACTGCTTCTTGTTATTTTCAGACATCCCCTCTCCCCCAAGGTAGCCAGAAAGGGTCTCCCTGCCCGATATCTGGGTGCTACACAGTCCCCCCCATATGTCTATAAATAGCAAATAAATCACCCCAGGGGTGTTCAAGGAAAGCTTACTCTGTAGTACTAGCTCTCCAGGCCTGATAACAGTCCCAAGCCTTGTGAAAAGTAGTATAATGCCCATTTTTAATGGCAGTCAGTTCCGACATTAAGCAGAAATAGACCAGTTTGTGCAGCAGCACTTTCATGTCCGGCATTGTCAGCTGCTTCCACACCGCTGCTAAAGCCAAGTGAGCAGCCGTGAACAAATGGCTAGCCAATTTGTGTTGTGTGAGTTTCACCCCCACAGGTTTGTGATGAAGCAGGCAGTGCTCCACTGTTAGAGGGTATTGAATTCCCAATATCTGCTGCACCAAATCAAAAGCCCCCAATAGTTCTGGACAATGGGGCAGTCCACCAAATATGAAACATATCCCCCACAGTTATGCCAGCAAAGGCCTGTTCCATATCTAAAGATTTTTAGCAGGCTATTTGTGGGGTGTAGTACCAACGATAAAACATTTTGTGACCATTTTCAATTAGCACACTAGCCAGTGGTTTTAGCAGGTGTTTAAAGCTTATTTCCCATTTCTGCCTCTCATTGGTCTCCCCCAAATCCCTCTCCCAGCATTGCACATAATAGTCCAGGGTGGAATAGGTCAGAACCAATGCTTGATAAAATCAGGAAATACAATTTCTACCACCCCCTCCTCTCAAGGCCCGCGCCATTATAGTCTCCTCCAGACTAATATCCTCTTGTGCTATACGAGAAATATAGTATCTGATTTGTCTATACTGAAAGTCCTGATGGGAGGAGGAAAATCCATATTCTTTCTAAGGTCTTGAGTAAGGTAAAAACTCCCCTTCCTCCTAGATCTGACCCAAAATAGACATCCCCTTGTTCTCGCACTGTTGGAACACTCTATCCGGCCTACCAGGTGCAAGTCCTGGGGCATATCGTATAGCCGATTGTAGAAGGCAAGATTTTTTCAGAGAAAATGTTTTGGTTTTTTTCCTGATAGCATGCCAAGTTTTGAGAGGGTCCTCTATACTCATTGGTACTCGTTTAGTACATCCCAAGATCTCAGGAAAAGATACTCATGGAAACGCTCACAAGGAGTGTGGATCTGCCCAATGCTGTTCCACTTCCTAAACTCTTTCAGTTATTTTCTAAGACGTCACATCTCTACACAAGTCTGGAAATAAAATTGGAAACATTCATGCAGTTCTGTCATATTTTATTAACTCTCTAAGTGGTCCTTTTACAAAGCTATCTTAGAAAGTGGCCTTGGTGCATCCCTACACGGGTCTTTCCTGCACCCTAAGGCCATTTCTGCAGCAGCCGGAAAATGGCCAATTTTCCATTTTCTGAATTAATGGTCAAGCGCTAGTGTACACAAAATTTGCTATACAGTCCATGATCAAATGTAAAATCCAACCACAAGTGGACCACAAGTAATTCACAAGATCCTTTGATAGGAGGAAAAGACCTCAGAAATTACTAAAAAGTTTTTTACCCAACCAGTAAATAATGGATTGGGGTAATGATCTTTTAGCGACAATTCAAAAACCTCCTATTTTTTTCTTATCAGTATTCCATTTATTTATTTATTACATTTGTACCCCGCGCTTTCCCGCTCATGGCAGGTTCAATGCGACTTACATAGTAGTTAGGATTTCAGTGAATTACAGAGAGAAGTACAATCTGTAGCAGCGTTGTCTTAGCGTAGCAGTATAGAAGTATTTAATTTTTTCAGGTAACTTTTTCAAGCTATTGTGTAGGCTACAAATCTTCATACATAATAGCATATCATAAATAAACTTTGCTACCCGGTGTATCTAGACTAGAGTAGCTGTAAATATGATGCAGTGACACTTATCTGAAACGGGATCTGGCCGTTTCAGGTAAGTGTTACTGCATCACATTTACAACTGCTCTAGTCTAGATACACTGGAAAAAAAAAGGTTCTTGCTAATTAGCTGTGGTTCACTTGTGGCTGGATTCTACATGCGCTAATGTTGCCGTTAGTGCATGGCCATTAACAAAAATTAGCGCATGAGTGCTTACACCTATTTTATAGGTGATATGGGCTCATGCTCTAATCTGTGCTTATCAGCATGTGTCAATGCTGACATGCTGATTAGCACAGAAACGTCCACTCTCCGCCCCTTGACCAAAAATACAGAATATTGTTTAGTGTGTGGGTAGCGCGTGCATATTTGAAACTTACCACGGGATGCCTCAGCGTACCTTGCGGAAGCCCTTTTTAAGCTGTTGTGTGTATCAGTGCTTACCACAGGTTAGTTAATGGACCCCTTAGTATATGAGAATGGCACTCTTGTAATGGTTCTGGAAACAGTGCTTATCTACGCATAGGCTGCTTGTACATATAGGAAGATTCTGTATGTGACACTGAAAAAAAGCCCTATTCTACAAGCTGTGCTTAAAGTTAGGCGCGGTTTATAGAATAGTGCTTACACTTGGGAGTTGCGCCTAAATTTAGGCATGCACATCCATTTGCACCAACTGAAACATGGTGCAAATGTACGCGCCTACATAAGGCGCATATCCCTGTTATTCTATAACATCACACGTTAATTTTAGGAACGCCCCTGTTAGCCCATGTCCTCCCATTTCTGCACACCCTCCTTTCATATTGCACATAATTGCCAGTTAAATCTAATTAGTGCTTCTAATTGCTTCTTAGAAAGCCAATTATTGGCACTAATGTTCGTTATAGCGCATGCAATTTTTGGTGACTTTTATAGAATTAGGGGAATAATACGTAGTCTGATGTGTGATTCTATAGGACACTGAGATACACATTTCAGATCAAGAATTGCTAAACAAGAGCTCAAACTGGATGGGAAGGACCACTGCAGGAGATGATGTGATGCTACTTTTGGTTTTAAAGCAACTAATTTCATTTACTACTATACTCCTGAGCACAAAAGTTTTGATTTGGTAGAAGTTAATTAAACAGGAACTGATAATAAAGATAATTCCCACTATGCAGATAGTTACCGTATTACTTAGGCTTAGAATGGTGGTAAGGTGCGGGCAGTTGCCCTTTGTTTGAGGGGGGAATCCCTTTGTCTTTGTCTTACTAAACTAGATTACAAAATTATGTTAAAGTTGAATCCATTCTATATTATATTCATGTATTACATTTCTGACATTTCTAAACATTTACTGTGACTGGTAAACTACTTAAAACAATTTTGAGACTTATTCTTTTGAAAGAAGAATCTTTGTGGTGACTACAGCTGAATTTCTATATAGATTTGTAGGCAAGTCACACAGAAATTCATTGTGCAATATTCGATCTAAATCTGCCTGGTAAATATCATGACTGTTGTCAAATGTAAGCAATGAAGTTTAATACATCTTCCTTTTTAATAGGCATGGCTGGGCAGAAGCATTTGCAGATATACGAAGTCCTCATATAAAATACATTTGTCCACATGCGTAAGTTTAACATTTTGGTTTTTTAAAATTATTTCTTTGATTTTCCCCCTGTGAGACATCTTTACTTCTGTTACTATCATTTCTAATTAGAAGAAAAGAAATCCTTGTTCCTCACAGATATTTTTCTTTCCTGGTTCATATGATATTTTGGCTCTGCTGTGAGTGTTGACCATCTCAGTGAGAAGTCTGATATGGAAATGAAAACTATAATCTATTTGCTGGTGTGATAACATTTCACAGGGTTACAAGCTTGCACAGACTAGTTCAGTCTGAGCACATATTAATAATGTATTTATTAGATTTAGCTCTTATCTTTTTCAGGTACAGTAGGTATTTCCCTGACCCCAGAAGGCTTATAAGTCTGTACCTGTGGTAATGAAGAGTGCAGTGACCCCCCCCCCCCCCCTTCAAGTTATAAGGAGCATCAGCAGGATTTGAATCCTGGTTTTCTTGTTTCTGTGCCTGCTATATCCACTACACTACACTACACTGGGAGCTTGCCACTGCTGACCAGAAATTTTAACGATTTGTGTGACTTGCCCATGCAGCTGTAAAATGAGTTGCAGAGACTGGGAATCAGAAAGTGCTTCTCAAGTGCAGCCTATTCATTTGTTAGTACTTGAACTGAGGACCAGTAGTCTGTAGGATGAGAAGCATTTCATTTCCCTTCTGTAGCTGATTGTGCTGTAGTGGTGAAACAGTGGAATAGTAAAGGTAGGGAGGGAGGGAGGCAAATGGAGAAAAGGACAGAGTAGAGCCGACCAAAATTGCTTATTTTTTTTCCCATTTTGGCTGAAACCGACACTTCAGCTGAAACTTCTCACTCGGTTTTGGCCAAAGCTGAAACCAAAAACTAAAGTTTGGTTGTGTGAATGTGAACCAATGAGGTCCACTGGGAATTGTCAGAATTTGCAGTCGGGAGCCCTCTGCTAATCCCACAGGAGATTACTTACAGTCCCAGGAACTGCAAGCACAGCCTGACAACTGGTCAACCGGGAGAGCCATTTTAACAAGGGCTTCTCAACAGCTCTGGCATTTTTAGGTTCACAAGTCCATGCAGATGTAGTTAAATATCCTCTGATACAGGAACTTTGTGAGAATGTGTAAAAAAAAAAAAAAATAAAATCATGATTTCCGGCTTTTTATGCTTATCCAAACTGCACCAGTAAAAAGAGAAAGTAGCACTGTTTCCCATTTTGTATTTAGTTATAAAACTGATTAAGTACCAGCATGATATAGATTCTTCCTAAAATAGGTTAAAGGAGTCCAGACACTGGTCTACACTGTGGACATTCTACCAACCTGATGCACAGACCAGAATAAAAAAAAGCCCATTGATGTTACTGAATGCAAGACTTTCTGCTCTGGAAAAATTACGATTATGAGCAATACATTTCTCAAATTTATTTTCTAATATATAAACTTCATTATTTTCAAATCTTATTATGCTTACTAGTAAAAAAGGCCCGTTTCTGACACAAATGAAACGGGCGCTAGCAAGGTTTTCCTCGGAGTGTGTATGTTTGGGAGAGTGTATGTGAGAGTGACTGTTTGAGAGTCAGAGTGAAAGTGTGAGTGTGTGAGAGAGAGAGTGAGTCTCTCCCTGAGCCCTGCCCTCCCAATCCATGGCCATCCATGTTTCTCTGTCACCTGCCCCCTCCATTCATCACTATCCAGCAATTGCCCTCTCTCCCTTAGGCCTGCCCTGCAATCCATATCCATCCATGCCCATCTGTCCCCTCTATTCATCCCTATCCAGCAATTTCCCTCTCTCCCTGAGTCCTGCCCTCCCAATCCATGCCCATCCATGCTCCTCTGTCCCCTGCCCCCTCCATTCATCCATTTCCAGCAATTCCCCTCTCTCCATGGGCACTGCCCCCTCCATTCATCCCTATCCAGCATTTCCCCTCTCTGCCTGAGGCCTGCCCTGCAATCCATATCCATCCATGCCCATCTGTCCCCTCCATTCATCCCTATCCAGCAAGTCCCCTCTCCCTGAGTCCTGCCCTTCCAATCCATGCCCATCCATGCTCCTCTGTCACCTGGCCCCTCCATTCATCCCTATCCAGCAATTGCCCTCTCTGCCTGAGGCCTGCCCTGCAATCCATATCCATCCATGCCCATCTGTCCCCTCTATTCATCCCTATCCAGCAATTTCCCTCTCTCCCTGAGTCCTGCCCTCCCAATCCATGCCCATCCATGCTCCTCTGTCCCTTGCCCCCTCCATTCATCCCTTTTCAGCAATTTCCCTCTTTCCCTGAGCCCTGCCCTCCCAATCCATGCTTCTCTGTCCCCTGCTGCCTTCATTCATCCTTTTCCAGCAAGTCCCCTCTCTCCCTTCCATGGCCCCCCCCCTCGCATCCATGCTCCTCTCTCTCCCATGTCCCAGCCTGGCCCGCCCTCTTCTCCCCCCCCCCCCCCCTTCGCATCCCTGCATCCCTTTTGTGTTTTTTAAATTCTTTTTAACTTTACCTCCGTGGCGTTTCCGGCAGCGAAGCGTCAGGGAAGGAGGCGGCGCTCCCGACGTCTAGCTTTCCCTTCGCTGTGTTCCGCCTTTTTTTGAAGGCGGAACACAGCGAAGGGAAGGCTAGACGTCGGGAGCGCCGCCTCCTTCCCTGACGCTTCTGGATTTGTTTGTTTAGACGCGAGGGTGGGGCAGAGACGGCTGGGTGGCTTCACACCACGAACGCCACGAACCCTACAGCCAGGGACTCAGGGAGTGACGTCAGATGGCTTCAGAACGTTGTCCTCATTAGAACGTTCACGGTGCGTTTTATTATATTAGATTGGTATCTGTTTTGTCAATTGTATTATGTATGTTAATATGTAAGCTGCCCAGCATTGTAGATGGAGCAGTTTTATAATTTTTTTAAAAATTAATAAATACATGTCATTGTAATATTTCCCTACTAAAGCTATAAGCTAACTAGTACTTGTGCTTGAAAGCAATCACTGCAGGTTCCTTTCTGCTAGAATCTAGGTTCTGCATGCCACAAGTTTGATTAAAATGCTGCATCTTCATCATAACCAACAGAGCCTAGAAATTCTTTAGAATAACCCAGATAGTATCCAAACCCCTCTCTCTCATGTTATAATTTTAATAATGAAAGACTATATTTTTCCCCCAATCAATAGTCACTGTACACAAAGACCTCGGCTAATGAAAACTGAAACCACAGCGTGTTTTTGTAGACTATTCCCAGAATCTAGCTTGCTATGTTTGAACAGCCACACCACCCTGTTTTTTTTTTTTTTTTTTAAGTTTTTTATCAGCTGGTGATCCACTGCCCATGATGCAACCATTTTTATACTGGCGAAACATGGCTATGTCAGGCACTTTATGTTGAATATCTGGGAAGTTTTAATCTACTAATAAAGACATTTTAAAAAATTATTTACAAAAATTCAAAAATTGCTGCCATCACCTCTTGTGACATTCTCATGTGATTGCCACTATAGGTCATGGCAGCCATTTTGAGAGCAGAGCCAACGTGGACAGGAGCGACTGGGGATCCCTCCTGCCCTAACGACCGCTAGGGCTTGTAAGATTAGGCCAGAGGGAGGCATCTACAAGTGGGTGGTTAGAAAGGGGTAGAGGCAACTTCACATTTGGTGGGAGAGTGACATAGGACAAAACACAATTTTTGGTTTCAGTTAAAACCGAAACCAGACAGAAAAAGGACTTTGGGCCAGTTTCAACACTGTAACTGAAACCAAAATTTGATCGACCTCTAAGCTAGAGTAAGGAAGAGTACATATAGAGGGCTTTGAAAGATAGTGAAATAGAAACATAGAAACATGATGACAGATAAAGGCCATATGACCCATCCAGTCTGCCCATCCTCTGCAACCCCTAATTCTTCCTGTTCCTAAGCGATCCCACGTTTATCCCATGCCTCAGTCTTCAACTCCACCACCTCCACCGGGAGGCCATTCCACGCCTCCACCACCCTTTCTGTGAAATAATACTTCCTCAGGTTGCTCCTAAGCCTATTCCCGCTCAACTTTGTCATATGCCCCCTCATTCCAGATCTCTCCTTCATTTGAAAAAGGCTCTCTTCCTGTACATAAATGCCCTTGAGATATTTAAACGTTTCTATCATGTCTCCTCTCTCCCTCCTCTCTTCCATCGTATACTTGTCGAGGTTCATAAGCCTGTTCCTATAATTTTTGCATTCAAGTCCGCTTACTAATTTTGTAGCCACCCTCTGGATCGACTCCATCCTGTTTATATCTTTTCATAGGTGCGGTCTCCAGAACTGCACGCAGTACTCCAAATGAGGCCTCACCACAGACTTATACAACGGCACTATCGCCTCCTTTTTCCTGCTGGTCATGCCTCTCTTTATGCACCCAAGCATCCTTCTGGCTTTGGCCATCGCTTTTTCTACCTGTGTCAGACACAATCACCCCCAAGTCCTGCTCTTCCTTCGCGCACCACACCCCCTATACTGTACCGTTCCCTCAGATTTTTGCAACCCAAGTGCATGACCCCGCATTTTTTGGGATTAAACCTTAGTTTCCAAATATTGGTCCATTCCTATAGCTTTGCTAGGTCCTTCCTCAAGTCATTCACACCCTCCAGGGTGTCCACCCTGTTGCAGAGTTCATCCACAAAGAGACAAACTTTACCAGACAGCCCTTCTGCAATATCGCTCACAAAGACATTAAAAAAAAGAGCTGGCCCTAGGACCGATCCTTGCGGTACTTCACTGACAACCTCCTTTTCTTCAGAGCAAGCTCCATTTACCACCACCCTCTGTCTCCTACCATTCAACCAATTTTTTACCCAATCAGTTACTCTAGGTCCCACACCGAGGGCACTCAATTTATTTATCAGTCGCCTGTGCGGAACCCTGTCAAAGGCTTTGCTGAAATCCAAGTATACCACATCAAGCGCCCCTCCCACATCCAATTGTTTGGTCACCCAGTCGTCGAAGACAGACAGATTCGTCTGACATGACCTGCCACTAGTGAAGCCATGCTGCCTCGGGTCCCGCATTCCATGTAGTTCAAGAAATGTCACAATCCTCCTCTTTAGAAGTGTTTCCATTAGCTTACTCACCACCGAGGTCAGACTGACAGGTCTGTAATTCCCTTCCTCCTCTTCACTTCCACTCTCGTGCAAAGGAACCACATCTGCCCTTCTCCACTCCACCGGGACCACTCCAGTTTCTAAGGAAGCATTGAAGAGGTCTGTCAGTGGAGCCGACAGAAGTTCTCCGAGTTCCTTAAGCACCCTTGGGTGTATTCCATCAGGCCCCATCGCTCTGTCTACTTTTAGTTTGGCAAGCCCCTCACGAACACAGTCCTCCGTAAACGGGTCTTGGTCTACCATACATCCATCCCCTTTTATTTATTTATTTGTTGCATTTCTATCCCACATTTTCCCACCTATTTGCAGGCTCAATGTGGCTTACAATTTTCTGTCATGGCATTCGCCATTCCAGAGTAAGATACAATTGGTATTACATAATGAACATGGATAACATAATAAAATTAAGCAATCAGGTATAGAGAGAGAATATTTCAGAATATCAGGTAGTGGCGATGCGTTACAGTTCCTATTATGAATTGTTGTGGTATGCCTTGTTGAAGAGAGAAGTCTTCAGTAATTTACAAAAGTTGATTAGGTCGTAAACTGTTTTCAGGTCAAATGGCAATGCATTCCACAGCTGTATGCTCGTGTAGGAAAAGCTGGACGCATGTGTTAATCTGTATTTTAGTCCTTTACAGCTGGGGAAGTGAAGATTCAGGAATGTTCTAGACTGCAACAGTTTTAAAACTGTGACGAAAAAACATTTTAAAGTTCTGCTCACCTACTACCTACCTCTTCCTTAGTATCTAACTGTACTATCATATACGATTGGTTATCCCTTTCCTACCAGCAGATGGAGGTAGAAAAATTGACTTTTCCCAGTGATATCACTGGTTTAAGGGCTGATGCTCTGTGCAAAACTCCAGTATTTTCTCAGCCTTCAGCAGATGGTATATTGTTTGAGCAGGTGCGTCTGATTCTTGGCCTAGCTTCCAGCTGTGCAGGCTGTGCTCAAACTGTTAGGCTCTTCCAGGCTTCTGGTTCATAGACTGGACCTGGTGGAGCACGGAACATGGTTCTGGAGTCCCCAGTCATCACCCATGGGTGTTAACTTGGTGAGATGCTTAGTTCAGTCGCAGATTATTTTTGTGTTGCTTGTGATTTTGGCCAGCCCATGAGATTGATATTTATAATAGTTTTCACAGCCTATTACAAGAAGACAATCATGATTACTTAATCAATCACATGTGAACCAGACTGCAGTAAGAGAAGGAACTTATAAACCCTAGTACTGGGTTAGCAGCAAGATATCAGTTTGAATGATAATGTTTTGAGGTACCATGTGTAAATAAATATCAATTTTGATAGGCCCATGCTTTAGTCTTTCTTTTAAAGAGACTTTTTTTGAACAATTTGTAAACTCATTTTCTTCAGGTAATACTTTAATACTTGATACATGTCCCTTTGTGGTACATTAAGGCTTTTAAAATAGCTTTATTTGGAGAATTGTCAACTTACATAGTACTTTATAAATGTTGTAGTTCATGCAATTTGATTTGATTTTTTCATTATTTCTTCTTAATTTTAGGCCAATTACACCTGTTACACTAAATATGAACATGGCTATGCCGTCTTGGTAAGTATATTTTTCAAGAACATTGTCCGTCTAATACCGTCTGCATTATAACACTTAGATTTTTACTGAGCTCAGCTCTATTTCAGCCTTAGATTTAATAGGATGTTTGCTACTGTTTAAAGATTCAAGTTACCAATAGATTTCTTAACTCTTATTGAAAATTGGGGACAAGGACTTCAGCAACCTTTTATAATGCAGATATTCAGATTTTCATCTGAATATCTGATTTAAGTTAATCTTAAGTTTGTACTATATTTACCACTGTTCCTATTTTCTGTTTGTCTCAAAATAACATGTATATGCAGACCATGAAGGGGCAGATATTCAGCCTGCTGCAGTCAATGTTCTTTAAGCCACTGACAACCATGGGCAGAATTAAACCCAGATATTTGGTACTTTATATGACGAAAATAGGGACGAAATATGTTGTTTCTGTCTGGCTCTAAGGCAAAAGTCACCAGAAGAGTAGTCCGTTCTGTTATTACTTCTAAAGAACTTTCCAAGAATTCAGTCAAATTTTAATCAGGTTGAGGTTGCTCTGATGGTAATCTTAAAATTCCCGTTATTTGTTGGGCTCTAACTATAGGCTGGAATAAGCGGTGATTTAGGAAAGTTTAGGAATCTCAAATTATTCCGTCTACCCTGGCTTGCAGATATCCCTCTACAGATAGCCTATAAAGAGAGAGTTACTACAACTCCATTCAGTCAGAATAATATCGGGACTGACTCAGCCTCTCCCTACAGGCAAGGAACTTTATGGTAAATTTTGTGGCTGAGTTGCCCTAGGCTTGTTATGCTGCCACTTCATTGCATGTTACCTTCAGACCCCAGTCCTGTACTTCTGTCTTCTCCTAATGCCATTAAGATTGCACTGCTCTGAAATTTAACACAAAACCTTATAAGAATAGATATAATTTTAACAAAATCCACTCTTTATTAATATTAATTACTCCATCATTTAAGATCCATCCTTTACACAGTCCATTCCAGTTGTACTCATATTCTTCCAAAAGTCTATATCATAAATTAAAGCTGTTTTAGCTCGTTGTCTATCAATTCTTTATACAAAAAAATCCTTTCTTGCAGCTCTACACAGTGCTGTGTTTCACCAATGGCGTCCTCAGGAGCTGTTTAAACATCGCATTAGCATAGCGATATATCACTCTGATTCATCCATTGTGTATATGACAACTGCAATGGCTGTGAATATATGTTACACCATCAATTTCATATCTATTAATTTCATCACTTCATCATTCTAATTCATACACACCAAATTTTCTTACAATAACAAATTTTTCAACCAACTCCTTTTGACACTATCTCTCAGACAGGAGATCCATTCGGTGGATTCGTCCCGTGTACATCCAGTCAATAGGAAGCAAATAAGTCCATATGCAACAGAATGCTCTTCACCCTATTTAAATCTTCTTTACGAGCCACTCATCGCAGCTGTCATTAATCAATCCATTAAGTGAATTACTGTTGCTAGGTGTTAAATTACTTCACTCCATTCAACATCTTTATTTAACCCATGTGGGAAAAACGTTTTCCAAGTAAATATAATTCTTTGTTCAGTAATTAATAATCTCTGACTTATATCACCACCTCTGGTCCCCATATCTATCTTTATTAAAATAGAGAATCTTAAATCATCTAACGTGTGTTTCATATCTAGCCAACGTTTTACCAAAGGCGCCTCTACATTTCCTCTCCTGATGTTACTCAGATGTTCCACTATTCTGATTTTCACCTTTCTCTTAGTTTGGCCAACGTACCACTGTTTGCATGGGCATACAACTACATATACAACCCCTGCTGTATTGCAGTCTCCTGAACATTTTAAGTAAAAAGACCTATTCATCTTTTGGTTATAAATTCTATCTCCCTCCAAAGCCTGTTTACAATAACAGCAATTGTGGCACGGTTTAAACCCTGCTGATGAATCTACATTTTTAATATGTTTAGTAACTGACATCAATTCCCCCAAGTTCTTATTCCTACGATATGCAGGATGGATGTGTAAAATATTCCAATAACGTAATATCGCTTTACGCAACTGCATTGTATGAATTGAATAAGGGAGAACGCATACTAGGGTTTGATCATCCTTTAATTTCTTTTGCTTATGTAGCAACCAATGTCTATTGACGTTTTGAGCTCTTTTATACGCCCTTTTAATCACTTTTTTGGGGTATTGCCTCTGTAAAAATTGTTGTTTCATATTATCTGCATGAACATAAAAATTGTGTTGCTCTGAACATAATCTTTTAACCCTGAGAAATTGTCCCATAGGTATGCTTTCCCTTAATTGTCTCGGGTGATAACTACTAAAGTGCAACAATGAATTTCTATCAGTTTGTTTCCTATACAGCGATGTATGAAATGCATTCTCCTGTATATATAGAGATATATCCAGGAAATTTATTGTCTGCACATTTCTTTCCATATTAAATGTAATATTTAGATCACATTGATGTACTCTAAAAATTCCGTCAGCTGTTGATTTGTTCCCATCCAGATAAGCAGGACGTCATCAATAAACCGTTTCCAACATAAAATGTATTTTATATATGGGGATAGATATATATACATCTCTTCATACTCCGCCATATATAGGCAGGCTATGGTGGGGGCTACAGTTGCCCCCATAGCCACGCCCTTTATTTGTAGGTAGAACCTATTTTCATACCTAAATGTATTATTGTCAATAATCAATGTTGACATATCTTTAATCAGCTGTTGGTGAGATGCAGTTAAAGATGCATCTCCTGAGGACGCAGTTGGTGAAACACAGCACTGTGTAGAGCTGCAAGAGGATTTTTTTGTATAAAGAATTGATGGACAACGAGCTAAAACAGCTTTAATTTATGATATAGACGTTTGGAAGAATATGAGTACAACTGGAATGGACTGTGTAAAAGTATGGATTTTAAATAATGATGGAGTAATTAATATTAATAAAGAGTGGATTTTGTTAAAATTATATCTATTCTTATAAGGTTTTGTGTTACAAAATTGGTGGAATAGTTAATATAATTGTTCCCTTGTGGTAGTTCATATCTGCTCTGAAATGTGCCACTATCAAGGTAGCATTCTTTCTCTAAGTAGTAACATTGTCAAACTAGCAAAGTTTGCATAGCAATTGTTGCTAAGCCAATCCAGTATTGCTACACAGAATACCAGTTTGCTTATTTTATTGGAATAAGAAGCCAAGACATTTTATTGTCAGCAAATGTCTGTTTGAAGCTAATTGTTAGTATTTATGATTAAACTAGAAAGAAAGGCCTGTTTCTCAATCAAATGAAACAGGCGCTAGCAAGGGTTTTATCTATTTGTGTTTGCTTTGACCTGAACTGTTTTAATATATGTTTGTTTTTTTTTTATTGATAGTTTGTGTTTGAGTGGCGTTCCTAAGTGTTGTACATCATTGTTCTATTGACAGAGGAGGGGTAGTTGTTTGTGTAGTTCTTGGCTTTTTCAGTGTGTGCATATGATTCAGACAGTAACTGTGTATGTAGGTGATAGTTAGATTGTGTGTGTGTGTTTCTGACAGTGACAATGGTGGGGGTGGGTTTGATGAACTGTGATGGTGCATGAGTGTGTGTGTGTGTGTGACAGTTAACCTTGCGGGAGGGGGGGTTGGGGAACTGTGTGTGTTGTGTGTCACAGAGAGAGATCTTGTGTTTATGTGTAAGTGAGACAGGGGAGGGTTTTTGAGAGGGTGGTAGTTTTTTTTTCTCTGTCAGAATGAGAGAGGGGGGGTGGGGTGATGGGTGTGGTGAAGTGGTCTGTGTCGGTGTTGAGCTTGTATTGGGGTTCCGAAGTGTTCATCATCTGTGTTGTATTCTCCAAGGAGGGGTCAGTGTGTGTGTCTACGAGACAGTGATTGTGTATGTGAGAGAGTTATTGTATGTGTGTGTCTGACAGTGCCAGAGGTGAGGGTTACATTTTTTGTCTCTGTCAGAATGACAGGGGGGGGGGGGGAGGTTTTAGATGTTGCATGAGTGTGTGTGTGAGAATCCTATGCAGAAAGAATGGATCCTCAGGAGCTTAGTCGAGATCGGGTGGCAGAGCAGGTGGTAGGAGGCAGGTCTGGTGGTTGGGAGGCAGGGATAGTGCTGGGCATACTTATACGGTCTGTGCCAGAGCCGGTGGTGGGAGACGGGACTGGTGGTTGGGAGACGGGACTGGTGCTGGGCAGACTTATACGGTCTGTGCCAGAGCCGGAGGCGGGGGTAGTGCTGGGCAGACTTTTATGGTCTGTGCCAGAGTCGGTGGTTGGGAGGCGGGGCTGGTGGTTGGGAGGCGGGGATAGTGCTGGGCAGACTTATATAGTCTGTGCCCTGAAGAGCACAGGCACAAATCAAAGTAGGGTATACACAAAAAGTAGCACATATGAGTTATCTTGGGCAGACTGGATGGACCGTGCAGGTCTTTTTCTGCCGTCATTTACTATGTTACTATATGTGTGTGTGTGGGGGGGGGGGGGGGGGTGAACTGTGTGTGTTGTGTGTCACAGATCATGTGTGTATGGGTGAGATGGGAGGTTTTCTGACAGGGTGTTACATTTTTTTCTCTGTCAGAATGACAGGGGGGGGGGAGGTTTTAGATGTTGCATGAGTGTGTGTGGGGTGGGGAACTGTATGTGTTGTGCGTCACAGAGAGTAGTATGTGTGAGACAGGGGAGGTTTTCTGACAGGGTGTTACTTTTTTTTTTTTTCTCTGTCAGAATGCTGCTGTTGCTTGGGCTCTCTGGATGACGTCATCCGAGGCTTCAGTCCCAGGCACAGCCAATCAGAATGGAGGCACGGACCCACGCAGCTTCATGGAATGTTCATGGTGCAAATTATTATATAGGATGGTTTTTTTTTTGTAGGTCTCCTTTGTAGCTGAATTTCTTGAATTTACCTGTTCTGCTTGAGATGTCACATCACATTTTGGGGATGGATAACCTTCATGAACAAACTGTGCTCACAATATCTTTACATTCTGAGATCCTTTGTTTAGGATGCAGTTTTAAAACCCAGTTCATATACTATATGGTAAATGGTGAAAATTAGTGTTGAATTGCTAAAAATGTTTTGGTGCCATAATTCTCTGCTGGTAGTGGCTTATGATATTTCAGTTGGTATATTACCTTCAATAAGCCTGGGAATTCATGTATTCATGGAGCTGCTTTGGGAATGAAACCTGTTCTGCGCTTTTTAAAAATTAATGTGATCTGAGGGACGATGCTGTTCTATTAGGACTTTCAGAATGTTCCCCAGTGTTCTATTTTATTCTTGCTACCAGCTTTTATTTCCCTAGAAATATCTGGCGTAGCAAACAGTATATAACTAATTAAGAGCTCTAAAATAGTACCAGAAGAACAACAGATCCTTGACCCTGATGGATTATAATGGTAAATTACTAAACTATGTCCTGGGTGACCAATTCTCTGGGTATGTAGTCTTCAAGAAATATGGTACCTGCAGGATTAATCTTTATTAAGAATTGCTTATTAATGCTTTATTTTTGATTTTATGGCACAGGTTTGACATTATAGGACTCTCTCCAGATTCACAGGAAGATGAGCCAGGCATCATACAGGCATCAGAGAATAGTAAGTTCAAAGAAAGTGTTTTAATTTAAATTTGATTAAACTCAGATTTATTGTACTTTGAATCAGTGTTGTAAAAAGAAAAACAATCTAATAAAAAAGATGACATTCAGATTCCTGAAACTGTAATTTTTTTTGCATATTCATTGCCTACTCATTCAAAATAAATTTGAGTTGATTCAATAGTATTACATTTAATGCTTGTGTATACAGTGTTAGCCTGCAAAAGTAAACGTTTAGTACACAGGGTTGTATTGTAATATCCTCTCATTCCACAGGTTTTATTGCCTGCCATTCATAGTTGTCACATTTAATTTCTTAGTGAAAAAGACTTCACTCTTTGGCTATAATTCTGCATCAACAGCCCAGGAGGAAGTGAAGTGGCAGCCAGGCAGCTCTACTTAGCTGAGGGTGATTGCTTCATTCTCTCCCCCCCCCCCCCCCCCCCCCACTCACTTCTGTGACTGGAGAAAACAGCTCACCTTCTTTAATACAATTAAACTCCTATTGAACTTGGCTACTGTGAGGGGAGGGGCTAATGAAAGGCACAAGCAAAGAGAAATCTCTACTGCAGTGCTAGTAGCTGAAGGGCTCTTGAGAAAGAGTCCTAATAGGCTTGATACGCTTAATGTTACAAGGCAGCTGCTAGGGCTGATACTACAGTATTAGGTATTCTAGACAAATCTTTAGATTGCACCCCCTTCTGTTTATCAAATTTGAGGGAGGGAGGGTCCCTGAACTTAAGTCATGACAGCATGGCTGTATCTGTCCCGGAATGAACATGTCAAAATACGTAACTGAACGTGAATATCAACTCATCTATTAACTTGTTTGATAAATACAAATGGGCCTGGTTTTATAAAGGCACACATTGTAAAGGTGCGTATGTGCCTTTTATAAAATAGGCTCCTAGGACCAGTCCCTGTAGTTGGCACGTTCCGAGACATATGTTTACACCTGTTCCAAGGAAGGCATAAATGTGTGTATTTTATAAAATATGTGCAGGTATCACAACAGCACCCTTGGGAACACCTATGCACTGTGCATGTGTAAGTACTCACTGTCTCATCCCTTAGTGGGATGCAGGGCATGGTATGAGAGGTGACGGTGTTGCATGGTACGAGAGGTGACAGAGCTGGATTTGCAGGGAAACAATGATCGTAACATGATCAAATTTGAGCTGATATCTGGAGTGAAGGCACTAAAGAAATCTACTGTAGCTGCATTCAATCTTTGAAAGAGTGACTATGATAAAATGAAGAAAATGGTTAAAAAGAAGCTGAAAGGGTCGGCCACAAAGGTCACAACTTTAAATCAGGTGTGGATGTTGTTTAAAAATACCATCATGGAAGCCCATGGTAGCCCATACCAGATGCATTCCACTTATTAATAAAGGTGGAAAGAAGTGCAAGCGACAGCCAACGTGGTTTAAAAGTAATGTGAAAGAGCCTATTAGAGCCAAAAGAGCATCCTTCAAAGAATGGAATAAGGATCTGAAAGGAGAAAATAAGAAGAACTTGATCAGTGTCAAACTTAGGTGCAAAGCACCGATAAAGGAAGGCTAAAGGAGAATATGAAGAAAAAATTTCCATGGAGACAACTCATAGTAACACCTTTTTCAGGTACATCAGAAGCAGAAAGCCCATGAGGGAATCTGTTGGACTGTTAGATTATTTATTTATTTTTCAGCTTTTATATCCCACAATTTTCCCACCACTGGCAGGCTCAATGTGGCTTACAACATTTATTACAAATAGTTGAGTACAATGAACGGAAAGAGATAGTAAGGGTGGAGGGTAAGGATAAAGAAACGGGTCAGTCCAGAAGGGCCATGTCCTGAGGTCAGTGTGGTTGGACAGGTTCGTTGGGGTATGCGTGCTCAAATAAGCAGGTCTTAAGCGACTTCCTGAAAGGCAGATAATCCCGGATCGTTTTCACTGATTTAGGCAGTGCATTCCACAGGTGAGTGCTGACTTAGGAAAAGGTGGAAGCATACATGGTTTTATATTTCAGTTTAGAACAAGCAGGGTAATGGAGGTTTAAGTAAGACCGGGCAGTTCTTAGGGAGTTTCTTGGTGGTAGGTGGACTAGGGCATCCATATATGCTGGGGCTGTTCCGTAGAGAATCTTGTGGACTAGGGTACAGATTTTAAAAGTTATATGCTCTTGGACAGGAAGCCAATGCAATTTCTCACGAAGTGGACTGGAGCTGGTGAACTTCGACACTCCAAAGATGAGTCGAGCCGCTGTGTTTTGGACGGTTTGTAGCTTCTTTAGGAGTATGCCTGTGCACCCTGCGTAGAGGAGTGGCCTAGTGGTTAGGGTGGTGGACTTTGGTCCTGAGGAACTGAGTTTGATTCCCACTTCAGGCACAGGCAGCTCCTTGTGACTCTGGGCAAGTCACTTAACCCTCCATTGCCCCATGTAAGCCGCATTGAGTCTGCCATGAGTGGGAAAGCGCGGGGTACAAATGTAACAAAAAAAAAAAAAAAAAAAGATGCTATTGCAGTAATCTAGGCGGCTCAAGACTAACGATCTGACCAGATTGCAGAAGACTCCCCTTGGGAAATAAGGTTTCACTCGCTTTAATTTCCAGAGTGAGGAGAATGCTTTCTTGGTGGTTGCGATGGTATGATCCAGTAGCGTTAAGTTCCGATCTACAATAACACCTAGTATACGTAGGCTTTCAGAGATGGGTAAGGTAAAGCCTGGCACAGTTAAGTTAGTGGGCCTAAATTTATTAAAGGGAGAGGCTAGAATCAGGCAGTGAGTTTTGTCGGTGTTAAGTTTTAATTTGAAGGTGTTGGCCCATGCGAGCATGGTGTTTATTCCAAGGCTGATGTCATCAGTAATTTCAGCGAAGCTCGTACGAAACGGGATGTAAATAGTGACATCATTTGCATAGATAAATGGGTGGAGACCAAGTTTTGAAAGGGTTGCAGCCAGGGGAATCAGCATTACGTTGAAAAGAGTAGGAGAGAGTGGTGAACCTTGGGGCACCCCACAGACATGGTGCCACAGAGAGGATAACTGTGAGTCAGACTTCACTTGGTAGGTACTGGTGGTTAAGATGCTGGCTAGCCAGGCTAGAACATTCCCACCGACACCGAAGTAGTCGAGAAGCCGTAGCAGGATGGCGTGGTCTACCATGTCGAAAGCACTTGATAAGTCAAATTGAAGTAAAAGAATGCTCCTCCCTATTGCTATTTCCTGCTTGAAGCTTGAGAGAAGCGTGACAAGCACTGTTTCAGTGCTGTGAAGGGCACGGAAGCCTGACTGCGATTCATGGAATATTGAGAATCCGTCCAGATACTCAGTGAGCTGTTTGTTCACCATGCTCTCCATAAGTTTTACAAATAGCAGTATGGATGCAATCGGGCGATAGTTTGTTAGATCAGCACTATTCTTTTTGGCATCCTTTGGGACTGGGGTGAGTAGTATATTCCCATGAGTGCCAGAGAAGAACCCATTGCCCAGCATAAAATTCAGGTGCTGTGTTAGAACAGCTATGAAGCAAACAGTAGATAGTATTTTAAGTAGATAGTTTGGGCAGATGTCCAGGTAGCAAAACTTACTGGAGAATCTGCAGATCTCCTGTGTGACGGATTTGACAGTAAGTGCAGAAAAGCCCAAGAATGTTCTATCTACTGGGCAGCCTTCTGGATCTGGAGCGAGGCTAGCAATGAACTGTTCTATTCCTGCGCGATGCTGTGGTAGAGATCTCCGGAGACAAAGTATTTTATCTTTAAAGAACGCGACAAGCTGATCAGCAGATGGGATGACGGTTGATGGGGAGGTGAGTCTTGTGGGATCCAGCAGTTTGTTGACGAAGAAGTAAAGTGTTCTGATGTCCTTGTAGTCGGGTCCTATTTTTGTTTTATAGTATAAAGTCTTAGCTTTTCTGATGGCATATTTATATGTTCGCTGAGATTTCTTCCATGCAAGAAGGTTAAGGTCATCTTTCCGTTTTCTCCAAGCTCTTTCACATCGCCTTGTAAGGACTTTAAGTTCTTTGAGGTCTTCGGAATACCACGGTGGTACCCTTTGTCGCCTGGACGTGTGCGTTTGGATTGGTGCCATTGCATCCAATACTCCCCTGCAGGTTTCATCCCAGCGTAGGAAAAAGTCTTTCGAATCAGCATGTACAGACCAATCCTTATCGCAGATTAATGGCCAAAATTCCCCAGGATCTATCTTTAGATCATGAAGGAGCAAGAGTGAGTACTCAGGGAGGACAAGGCCATAGCAGAGAGAACATATTAATAGCAATACTGGGTCAGACCAATGGTCCATCTAGGCCAGTATCCTGTTTCCAACAGTGGCCAATCCGGGTTCCAAGTAACAAGTGAAACCCAGTTAGTAGCAACATTCTATGCTACTAATCCCGGAGCAAGCAGCAGCTTCCCCTGTGTCCATCTTGATAACAGATGCTGGATTTTTCCTCCAGGAACTTGTCTAAACCTTTTTAAACCCAGATGCTAACTGCTGTTAACGCATCCTCTGGCAGCGAGTTCCAGAGCTTAACTTTTATTCTTTTGAGTGAAAAAATATTTCCTTCTATTTGTTTTAAAAGTATTTATTTCTATGTAAATTCATTGAGTGCCCCCTGGTCTTTGTACTTCTTGAAAGAATGAAAAATCGTTTCACTTCTACCCGTTCTACACCACTCATGATTTTATAGACCTCAATCATATCCCCCCCCCCCTCAGTTGTTTCTTTCCCAAGCTGAAGATCCCTAATCTCTTTAGTCTTTCTTCTAATTCTGCTATATCTTTTTTGAGATACAGCAATCAGAATTGAATGCAATACGCAAGGTGAGGTCACATCATGGAGCAATACAGAGTCATTGTAATATGATTGGTCCTATTTTGCTTCCCTTTCCTAATAATTCCTAGCATCCTGTTCTCTTTCTTAGCTGCCGCCACACACTGGACAGAAGATTTCAGTGTATTGTCTACAATAACGCCTAGATCCTTTTCTTAAGTGCTGATTCCTAAGGTGGACCCTAGGATCGGGTTTGGACAAGTTCCTGGAGGAAAAGTTCTTAGTCTGTTAATTGAGAAGGACATGGGGAAAGCCGCTGCTTGACCCAGAATTGGTAGCATGCAATGTTGCTACTAATTGGGTTTCTGCCAGGTAGTTGTGACCTGGATTGGCCACTGTTGGAAGCAGGCTATTGGGCTAGATGGACCATTGGTCTGACCCAGTATGGCTATTCTTATTTTGGTCCCCGGCAGTATCAGAGTTGCACATATGCTGCTTGCAGCCCTGTCTGAAGCTTTCCCTATGACTGGTCCCACCCATGCATAAACAGGTAGTGATGTTGGAGGAGGTGGGATGGGCCAGAAGAAAGGCTGCAGGGACGAACAGAAGATCACCATTAAGGTAGATTGGTGAGGGTGGGCAGATGGCAAACTATGGGTGGGGACTGAGCTGCAGAACTGGAGGGGCCACAAGTGGAAACTGTGGCCAAGGCAGTGAGTTCCAGTAGCCATGTGAAGTTTGGTGCTGCTCACCACTGTTTTTTGTCACTTTTCTTGAAGGGGAGTGGTGCTGGACAATGGGAGAGAGAAAGGGTAGGGATAGAGATAATAGAGCCTAGGAAAGAAAGAAAGATAAATGATGTGGGTTAGAGGAGAGAGAGGGAAGGGAGAGATGTTGGATGTAGGGGTGGCAGGGAGATTCTCAGCCCTTTAGGGAAGTGATGGGGAATGGTATTTGATATATCACTTTTCTGTTACAATCAAAGCAGGTTGCATGTTATATACAGGTGCTTATTTTGTACCTTGAGTAGTGGGAGGGTTAAGTGACTTGCCCAGAGTTGAGATGTGCATGGGGATATAATCTGGTCCTCGTCCCCACCCATTCCCAGTCGATTCTATTCTGTCCCCTTCCCATACCATCCCTGAACCCAACCCACGTTTAAAAGAACTTGTAAATTCACACAAAGCATAAAATGCATTCTGTAGCATGTTAAAATTTAACCCAAAACAATGGACTTTAGTTACATCTGTACCTTGGGATATTGGAATGCTAAAATCTCCTAACACAATCAAACTAGACAAGTCTACAGGAAGGGACGTCAAGAGTTGACAATCACCGCCACAATATTGTGGCGGGCAATACACAAGCCATATTGAACAATCCATACCTTTTATTAACAGAACATCAGCTCCTTCACAATCTCTATCAAAAACTTTAACAAACTGAAGATCCTCTCTAAATATTAAAAACAAAACACAAAACCCTCCTCCTCTGCCATTTCTACACCCCAATCCCACGTAAAACCTTCAAGACAACACAAGTTTGCTAAATCTGTTTCGGTAAGATCCAACCGGGATTCAGTGATCCCTAAAACATCCAAGCCAAGCTGAAGAATTAGATCTCTTACAGGTAGTTTTATTTCTAACTGATCCAGCATTGACCATCACAACATTCAACATACGAAAAGATGACACAATTTGTCTCTTTTGCAGTGCTACACTTTCCCCTTTTTCCCATCTCTGCACCTATTTTATTTATTTTATTATTAGGATTTATTTACCGCCTTTTTGAAGGAATTCATTCAAGGCGGTGTACAGTAAGAATAGGTCAAACATGTTTTTTTGATGGTAGAGTCCCATATCGGCCATTCCCTTGAACAACAGATCATACACATGATCAAAAACACAATGCACAGTCAAATACAGGAACAATAAGAGCATGACCTCTAACCTGTCCAAAGTCCACCCAAAGGAACCCTTTAGTTGCGCTGCTTTGTTGGTGTGACCCCCCCGCCCCCTCCAGTGCATGCTACCGCCAATGTCTGGCTCTTGGTCTTTACCCTGCGCTACTGATGATGTCACCGAGAGGTGGAGTTAGCTGTGTCCCTTGAGAGTGAGCCGGTCCGATGTTTTATGTTTCAGCGTTTTTATTGAAGACAGTACAAAAGTAGCAATTTCACCATTGAATACACAAGTCAAACATAAACTGTATCCAGTGAAGCTCAAATATTATAAACCGTCATCAAACATTTTATTATTTTATCCCCCCCCCCCCCCCCGTTCTAATTTATAGTATTGTATAAACCCATTCCTGCAATAACAGGCAAGCTGCAATTATCGTACTGATGAAACTGTAATATTACATAATTCCCTGTTGCTTGATGTGTCCTTATTTGTTAGTTCCCAATGTTAATGCTAGCATGGGGTTACATACACTCCTCACCCAACACAGTAACCCGACCCAAGGATCTCATATTCAACAGGTTTAACATCCCTTCCTTACCCTGGGAGTTACCCCCCTTCCTCACCCCTTACAGACCTCTTCCCACTCAAAGGGTCTCCCAAATACTCATAAAGCCACCCCCCCCTCCCTATCCACCCCCTCACCAATCCTACGTCCCACCCCCTCCTCCCCTAATGTCCCAATCATCTCAAAGCGAAAGCTTCCAAACCGAGCTGGACAGCAACTTTGTGCTCATGAAGATCTTAAATTTATAATTTGTTCACTATTAAGCTGTGACTCTGAGGACTGAGAGACTGCAAATAAGGGTCCCAAATCTGAAAAAATTTCTTCCAGGGATCCCCTCACCGACCAGGCCTCCCACGTGACCAAAAGGTGTATCTGATTCCTCCAGTGCCAAAAAGCTGGAGGATCCGGTGATGTCCAGTACTGCAGTACCGTTTTCTGGGCTACTAGACTTAATTTACGACACAAAATACTGACTTGTTTAGACATGGGGTGGAAAACCCTGGGTTTGTCCAACAAAAATTGAGCCTCGGTCCCTTGAATCGTATAGCCCACTAAGTGAATTAAAAATCTTCTAACTTGAGCCCAAAAATTTCGTACCCCAGGGCATGCCCATATAGCATGATAGAATGAGTGAGTACTCTGCCCACACTTGGAACACGCTGAGCTTCCTTGCCCTCCCATATGTGCCAACTGAGCCTTGGTCATATATGCACGTAGTATCACTCTGTAACCACGTTCCCTCAATCTTTCATCAGTTGTAAGGGCTGGAATGCCCCTTAAGGAAACTGCCACGTCCCAATCCTCTAAAGGATCTCCAATATCCTGCGCCCAACTGTTTTTAATACTGGCATAGTCCTTAAAGGATGTCCTCTTAATCAACAATTTAGGGATGCCTGAAACTGTAATCTCTTCATTTAAAGTTTCCTGTAAATAATCACGAACGCGGGCCCCCAAATGAATCCCCAGCAGTGATCTATCCAGTGAAACTATATAATGCTTAATCTGGGCATAAGTGTTAAATAGTAGTAGTAGTAGTAAGTGAATTGATTCCCCCAGGTAGCTCCCACACGGAGCTGTAATTCATCAAACAAGATATCTCCCTCGCCCACCACTAACTGCTCAAGCTTCACGACCCCTGTCCGTTCCCAGTTGGCAAATGTAGAATTGTCCATCCCCACCTGAAATAAGACATTTCCCCTAACAGTAAGATGGTCTGACACACATGGGTCCCTCCCAGTTTCCCAGCCAGCATTTTCCACACCTCCCTCATTGGCTTTAACAATACGCTATCTCTAAGATGTGTGGATACCTGATTTGACTTAAGATGTAACAGGGAGAATAGTTCATAAGGGGAATAATATGTTTCTCAATATCTATAGGTGTATATTTCCTGGACTGGCCAAACCAATCCCCAAGGTGTCGTATGAGGCAAGCCTGATTGTACACTTGCAAGTTAGGAAACCCCACTCCTCCCTGATTCCCACTACCCAGCAGCAAAGCCTGTCTAAGTTTTGGTTTTTTGCCAGCCCAGCAAAAACAACTAAAAATCCTGTTAAGTCTTTTTAAATCTGGTTGTCTAACTCTCAAAGGCAGCGTTTGTAGTACATACACGGGCTCATTTTCAAAGCACTTAGCCTCCCAAAGTTCCATAGAAACCTATGGAACTTAGCCTCCCAAAGTGCTTTGAAAATATGCTGTACAGCCACCTGGGAAATAGAACATCTTTATCAAATTGATCCTACCTACCAGTGACAAAGGAAGGGTCATCCATCCATCTAGGCTCTTAGTGGCATCCAGCAGCACTGAAATATTAAGCGTATACAATGCCAACAAATCCATAGCCAGTCAAATACCCAGATATTTAAAAGAATTATCAGCCCACCACAAGGGGAAGTCTCGTCCCCAATCTGATCACAATTGTTCAGAAGAAGCCAATGCCTCCAATTTCGCCAAATTCAACCGGAAACCCACATAATCTCTATACTCCCAGAAAGTCTCTAGTAACACCTGAAGAGAGGCCTGCGGGCTTGTAAGATGTACCGAAAGGCAATCTGCATAGGCAGCAATTTTAAAGCAACAAAGGCCTACGTGAACTCCCCGAATCAGGGGATTTTCCATGATATCCTGAACAAGAGGGTCCAAAGTCAGTACAAAAAAGTGGTGACAAAGAACATCCCTGCCTTGTTCCTCATCAGAAAGCTCTCAGATTCCAGTCCATTAACCCAAATCTTGGCTTTAGGATTAGAGTATAATGCTTTGACCGCTGGAGCAAACTGCCCTGCAACCCCATATGCTTCCAGTGAGGCAAAAAGAATATTCCAGTGCACCCGGTCAAAGGCCTTTTCCACGTCAAAGCTGATCAGTAACGACTGCTGCTGTCGGCCAAATTCTAAAGATGTCAAAATTTGTCATAAATTGTTTTGCCACTGATCTCCCACCTACAAAGCAAACTTGGGATTCATGCACTAAACCAGGTGAATAACACCCCATTCTGTTAGCCATTATCTTAGCCAACACCTTTGCTTCATAATTTAACAAGGATATGGGCCGGTAAGAAGCCAATTCCACCAGATCCTTCCCGGGTTTAGGTAGAACTATGATTTACACCGAGGCAAGAGTAGGTGGCATTCGTACTAAGTCCACCATTTTATTCAAACACCTCGTGATCGGGGCTACTATTTCTGCACCCATTAACTTATAAAATTCTGCTCGTAGGCCTTCGGGACCCGGGGTTTTTTTGTAAAGGGCTCCTAGCTATAACCAAAGCCACCTCGTCTTCCTGAATTGGGGCATTAAGGCATGCGACCGCTGACTGCGTGAGAGAAGGTAAATTTAAATTCCCCAAGTACATCTGGCTGGGAAGACCTTCTTCCTGCGGAGCAGAGTAAAGAGTACAATAATAATCCCTAAAAGCCTTACAATTCTCTTCATCTGACCTTAACTGACCTCCTTTACCATCACTACGTGTATGAATTCTGCGCTCGTCCCCTTTAGGGTGAATAAGCCTTGCCATTAAGCCTCCCGCTTTGTTGCCATAGTGATGTAACTGGTAACGATGGTATAATTGGGACTTCAATGCCCGGCTATGTAAAAGCGCATTTAAAGACATCTGCAATACTATCATCCATTGTTTATGAGCTTCCACATGTATTAAACCAAATTGCTTCCGTGCCCGGCACAACTGTGAGCGCAATCTTAAAATGTCTCTATCCCTAACTTTCTTAACATGATGTGAGTAGCTGATAATTTCTCCCTGCAGCACCGCTTTCGCTGCTTTCCAAAACAGAATAGGGTCTCCCTCATGTTCTGCATTCTGCAGTGCATAACTTTCCAGACATCTATTAGTTTTTCTCTAAATATTATATCGTTATACAAGTCCAAAGGAAACATCCAACGCCTAAGGCCTGTATCTCTAGTATTAGCCTTCCAGTCCATCCACACCCAGGCATGATCCGAAATGACGTATAGTCCAATTTCTACCTTAAAGACCACCAAACAATCTCTTCAAGATCAACAAGTAATCTATACGTGACTAGATCAAATGCGCTCTCGAACAGTGTGCATAATCCCTGTCCAAGGGGTGTAATACCCGCCAAACATCCACCAAGTCTAACAACTGGCTCAAGTGAAGCAGACCCGTATTAAAATGGTAGGGTGAAGATTGCATGGGGGGAAAGGGAAATGGGATTTGATATACCGCCTTTCTGAGGTTTTTGCAACTACGTTCAAAGCAGTTTACATATATTCAGGTACTTATTTTGTACCAGGGGCAATGGAGGGTTAAGTGACTTGCCCAGAGTCACAAGGAGCTGCAGTGGGAATTGAACTCAGTTCCCCAGGATCAAAGTCCACTGCACTAACCACTGGCTAGTCCATAAAGGGGTCCCAAACTTCATTGAAATCTCCTCCCACTATCAGCTCCATATGCTGATATCTTATCAGGAGATTAGACAACTTTTGATAAAAAAAATTTTCATACTGATTAGGGGTGTATATATTGCATGTAAGCACTTTCCGATGGTTAATGACTGCCTCTACCAGCAGATACCTGCCCTGCGGATCCAGTGCCAATGATTTGACTGTTCCTGCTATACATTTTTAAATCAAAATAGCAACCCCCCCATTCTTCTTCTGGGCCAGGGCCACCACACATTGCCCAACCCACCAGGGTTGGAGCTTAGCATGTTCCAAGTTATTAAGATGAGTCTCCTGAAGTAGAGCAATGTCCACCCTATTTCTATGCAAATGCTGCAGTATCTTGGACCTCTTTATTGGAGAATTTATCTCCCCTACATTCCATGTAACCATTTTTACCATTGCATTGTTATATCAAATATCACTGTATACACAATCAATATCTGAATTCCAGGAGGGATGTCCCAGCGAGCATCCCCCCCCAAGACCACAGTCTCCCAGTCCCCAAGCCAGCCCACAGCTTCCAGTCATTCTCTTCTTGTCATACCTCCAGCTGTCCAATTCTATTATGCCCCTTGACCCTGCACAACAAACCAAATCGTCCTCAACCCATACCCCCTTCCCCCCCTTTCCCTCAGTCCCAACAGACCTCATTCGCCCCACAGGAACTAGCACTTGTAACGTCTTCCTACTACTACTTATCATTTCTATAGCGCTACTAGACGTACACAGCGCGGTACACTTGAACATGAAGAGACGGTCCCTGCTCGACAGAGCTTACAATCTAATTAGGACAGACAAACAGGACAAACAAGAGATAAGGGAATATTAAAGTGAAGATGATAAAATAAGGGTTCTGAACAAGTGAATAAGGGTTAGGAGTTAAAAGCAGCATCAAAAAGGTGGGCTTTTAGCATAGATTTGAAGACGGCCAGACTGCACTCTCAGTTGTGTTTCTTTTCAGGTCAATCTCTGTTATGTCCTCGTCGTTGCGAGGCACAATTGACCAATGTTCATTGTTTTGAGTGAGCCTGGGTGCTAGGGATACCCCAATCGTGAGAAGAAGCAGCCTGCTTGTCCTCAGAGAAAGTGAAGATATATACCTACAGCAGGTATTCTCAGAGGACAGCAGGCTGATTGTTCTCACAAACCCGCCTTCCTCCCCTTTGGAGTTGTTCGTTGTTCTCCTCTTGCTTTTGGACTACACTGAGGGACTTACGCGATGGGCGGGAAAGCAGTCCGCGCATGCGCAGTGCGTGCTGCTCGCGCGCCAGAAGAGACTGGAAGATGTTTTGAGATTTTGCTAGCAAAAACTTCCGATCCTGGGCCAACGTGGATGTTGACCCAATCAACCCAATCGTGCAAACTATCAGCCTGCTGTCCTCGGAGAATACCTGCTATAGGTATGTATCTTCACTTCACCATCTGTCTGGACTTTATCTCAAGCTATTCTTAATCCCCTTTAATCTGGCTTTTGCATTCTATGTTCTGTAGAAACAGCCCTTGCCAAAGTCTCCAGTGACCTGTTCCATGGCCAGATCCAACGGCTTTTACTCAATCTTCATCCTTCTTGACTTATCCACTGCTTTTGAAATGATTGATCACTACCAACTGCTTGATTCACTACCCTCCCTTGGATTTGAGGACTCTGCTCTATCCTGGGTTTCTTCTTTCCTCTCTCATTGCAATTTTAGTGTATGCTCTAGTGGATCCTTCTCACCACTGTTATATTGTTCATCAGTGTATCTCAGGGCTCTGTCTTGGAACCTCTTCTCTCCTCTCTCAATATTTGTTCCCTTGGTACTCTGATCTCCTTCTATGGTTTTCAGTGTTATTTTACACTGACTCCCAGACCTACCTCTCTATATAACACATTTCACCAGGAACCTAGGCCTATGTCTTTCATACTTGTCTGACATTTGTTGCCTAGATGTCCCACTGGTTTCCGAAGCTCAGCTTGGTTAAGGCTGAGCTTCTTATCTTTCCCCCTAAACCCACCTCACCTCTTCTTTTATTCTCTGTTTTTGTGGATAACATTGTCATCCTCCCTGTCTCTTCAACTTGTAATCTTGGAGTCATCTTTAACCCCTCTTTATTTCTCTGCACATACCCAACAGACTACTAAACCCTGTCATTTCCTCCTCTGGTATTTGCAAAATTCATTCCTTTCTGAGCATAGTACCAAAACCCTTATCCATACTCCTACCACCTGTTTAGACCACTACTATCTGCTCCTCCCAGGTCTCCCACTCCCCTTCTTTCTATTGAAAATTCTGCTACAGAACTTACCTTCTAGCTGTGTGGCTACACTTGCATAACATCTCGTCATTTCACATGTTTCCACATACAGTTCAAACTTTTAGTGACTTAAAAAAGCATTCATTCTATAGCTCCTCAGTATTGCTCCTCTTCTCTTCCTACACCCTTCCCCTTTCTTGGGAACTCTGTTCATCAGATAGGTCATTGTTACCTGTACCCTTTTCCACTGCAAACTCCAGACTCTGTTCCTTCCATCTTGGGCTGTACACCTTTAACAGACTTCTTGAATCTACTGTTCCTGCTCCTGTTCAAATGCAGGCTTAAAACCCTTTTTTTGGGGGGTGGGGATGAGGTTTTATTAAACATTTGCAAAATAAGCATAATACAGGCCAACTAGAACAATGTACCAAAAACCACACATCCAAATGTACAGTGGCCAGTTCACAAGGAAGATAATAAACATCAAGATAAATGAATACCTCACAATTTTCTTGTTTTTCCAGGTGAGAAACCTCCCACTCCCAAAACCAACATTGTCCCCCCCCCCCCCCATCCCAATTGAAAACTCACCTCCCCTCAGGAAAAACATACATAACATATTAAGACAATTGGAAATTTTTCAAAGAACCCCAGACTTTCTCCTCTGTTTAGACATACAATTATGCCTCTCAGCCATTAATTTCTCCATTCTATAAATATAACTCAACTCTCCAGAGCTGCATGGAAGGCGGTTCAACCTGTTTCCAGCAAGACACCTGTGCCAATTTGGCAGCATTTAGCAAGTGACAAACCATCTGCAACTGGGCCTGCTTCAGACCTGGAATAGCTCGATTAAATAAGAACATTTCCAGGTCCCAAGGCACCCAATGCCTTGTATAGTGACAAATCTGGTAATGCACACTCTTCCAGAAAGCTTTTGCCTTAGGATAGAGGTCTACCAGTTGTGGCCAGGAGTACCTGTGTGTCCACATTGCCTCCAACAAGCTGCCGAGGCTTGGGGAAACCAATGTTGGACCCTGTCTGGGGTCAAATATCACCAGTTTATAGTTGTTACATTATCAGCTATTACAGCCTTGTCCAACGTGGCCTCCATAGCTTCACAGTCGGTAAGTTCGTAGGCAATTCCGGGCTCACATTCCCATCTCTTCCAATATTGCAAGGCGGGGGGGGGGGGGGGGGGGGCACAAGGTTGAAAACATATCGATATAATGCTGCCAATAGATGCCAAGTGAATCAAAAGTCCTCACATAATGTTTTCCAGCTCTATACTCTCTAAACAAATGTGGTTTAACCTGTGGACTCTGCAAAAAGTGTAAAACCTGACAGTAAGGAAAACAATGACCTGCAGAAAAACTGAACTCCCGCATTAGGATCTCAGAGGGTATAAACTTCCCATCCTTAATCTACAAATTGAGCCACATGTCCCAACCTCCATGCTTCTCAGATCATAAAAACCCATGCGGAGTGGCCTGATTAGTGCAGCGGGGGTTCGATTATCACTGCAGCTCCTTGTGACCTTGGGCAAGTCACTTAACCCTTCATTGCCCCAGGTACAAAAACTTATTATTGTGAGCCCTCTAGGGACAAAGAAAGTACCTGCATATAATGTGTATAGCTCTGTGTACATCTAGTAGCGCTATAGAAATGATTAGTAGTAGTAGTACTGAGGACAGCCCAGGAACATGCAACTGATTGTAATGTAAGGAGGTGCACCTGTGAGATAGAAAAGTGCTTATGTGTACCCATGGGGTTCCAAATCTGCAGGGTATGTAGAGTGGCAGGACTAGTGAAAATCCCCAGTACCTGACTTTTATTAGGCAACTACATAAGATAGCTTAGGGGGATCTCACCAACAAGCAACTGTTCCAAACCAACCCATAATTTATAAGAATGATTCTGAAACCATTCTATTGCTGCCTGAGCTTGAGTGGCCTTTATAGTATGTATGCATATGAGGAACCCCCCAACCCCCTCCCTATCCCCAAATAATATTTTTCTAGTAAATTGAGGCCTATGACCCCCCCCCCCAAAAAAAAAATAAACTTTAATAAAAGTCCTGCAACAAGTCCAGAAATGTCCTAGGGACCACCGCAGGCAGAACCTGAAACAAGCAGAGAAAATGGAGTAGGACAGATCATTCATCTTAACCATGGTAATGTGTTCAAACCACAAAAAGGTTGTCCCACCACCTGTTTAGGACCCTCTCTCACCACCCCAAGAAGCCTAGATAAATTAGCCTCAAATCACTTCACGATGCAGTGAGCAAAACTTCTAAATACCTCAAGTTACCCATGACACAACAGAAAGGAAGAGGCTTGCAAACCTTCAACTACTGAATTCGATAGAGAAACATTGAAGGCCTCCGTTTTACTCATACTAGCCTTAAAACTGGAAGCTAAAGAAAAGGCATCCATTTCCGCCATCAAATTAGGCAGGGAAACTATTGGGTTAGTAATGGCAAGCCACATATTGTCAGCAAATGGACTAATCTTATATTTGGAATTCCCCATATGAATACCACCCACATCCTGATTTGCCCTAAGTAGAGACGCGAAAGGGTCCATTGTCAAGGCAAACAGCAGGGATGACAAAGAGCACCCCTGCCTAGTGCCTCAAGACAAAGGATACATCACTGAATTGTCCCCATTTATGCGAACACAAGCTTTGGGCTCAGAATTCAGGTTCCACACCCAGTTGGAAAGCCCAACACTCGCCTGCACATGGCTCAAGACCCTATACATATAACCACAGTGAGCCCTAATGAACACTTTCTCGGCGTCAATCCATAACGAAAAAGTCCCAATTTTTGGTGCTTTAGCAACATGGATTAAGTTAACTTAACAACGTGGATAAGATCAAGCAACAGGCCACTCAGTCTGGTAGCCAAAACTTTGGAGATAATTTTCACATCGGCATTTAACTCCAATATTGGACAACAAGAAGCACACTCTGTTTTGTCCTTACTTTCTTTAGGTATAACAGTAATCCATGCTTCTAACAGAAGCTGAAGCTGCTTTTAAATATTGACCCAATATTTGCCTGTTTAGTACCCATGTTTCAGTCATTCCCATGATAAATGAAACTTCCTAATCTCGTTTGTCCTGTTTGACTGTAAGCTCTGTCAAGCAGAGATTTTCTTATGTTTGTGTACAGTGATGTATACATCTAGTAGCACTATAGAAATAATTAGTAGTAGTTTGAGCTATGCTTTGGCCCAAGGCTGGCTTAAGTGACACTTGAGAGAGTTTAATATGTGCAAGGCCACTGAGTTTATCATATTTTATTTTAGCTAATTATTATTTTTGTACCTTTTTGATGTTTGCATAGTTTACTGCCTCAAAACATAAGTGCCAAAGCAAATAGAGTTGATTAAAAATAAAATTTCTTTTTGGTTTATAACAGAGTAAGGAATGCACAGGTGTCTTCCTTTTACAACCTGATGTCTTCATTTTATTACTGTAATGCTAGTAGTTCTGCACTGCTTTTTATTGTATAAGTTAAAGCACTCTTAGTTATGGTGACAAATTAGCAACTGTGAGATACTTGCTGCTGAACTATCTGTTAACAGTGTTGTTATGCTGCTGTTTTTTTTAAGGCATTAGCCACTAGAGGGAGCTCCTTGCATATTTCTCTACGAACTCACACTTAATATCCCAAAATAATTTCCACTTTGTGTGCAATTATGCATTTGTTTTTAATTTAAAAAAAATCTTACATACACTGTCTAGTACAGAAATACATTCACAGTAGAAGATGAAACTATTAAATAGAATGTCAATAATACAGTAGTCTTAATCTCCCCACACTTGAATTGACGTGGATATTATGCCTGGAAACAGACCTCCCTAATTATCAGCATACATTTTGGTTGTTTGGAGCTTTTTTTTTTAATTATTTACATTTTTACCATTATCCAATATTAAATCTTGTTACAGAAACAAGGATTATTCACACAATTCTTTCTCTTAGCAAATCATAAAGAAATATTTATATAATCTTAATCCTTCTATTTAGTCCTCTATTATAGGGGGCAGACACAATACTCAGGAAAATAGAACCACAATCTATAATTATTTGATTGGTCGCATGAGAGAAAACTTTGCAGGAATTATCCAATTCGATTACAGTGTAGGTGTCGTCAATACTTCTGAAATTGGGGATGGTGTCATAACCTTCTTTGAGTCTAAAAAGAATTCAACTGTTCAGGTTCAAAAAAGACATTTTTCACAGAAAACAACTTTATCACACATTTACATGGGAAATTGAGCCAGTACAAACCATCCAACTGAAGTATCAGCAGGCGTAATTTAAGAAAAATTTTCCTCCTCGTTTGGGTCGTCTTAGAGACATCTGGAAATATTCTAATTTTATAACCCAGAAAGGTGTCCTCTCTGTGTCGAAAAAATTGTTTTAATATCCAGTCTCTATCTGGTTGCAATACAAAGGTCACAATAAGCGTTGCTAATTTTATCCCAGCATTATCTTCCTCTATTATTTGTGTTAAATTTAAAGTTTCAAAAACAGCTTCTATTCCTTCTGTCACAGGTTGATAAATTAGTTCTTGTTTATAAGACTGTAGATAATAAATTTTTGCAATTGGAGGATAAGCTTGTTCCGGAATCTTTAAAATTTCATCCAGATACTTTTTAAAAGTTATTAAAGGTGCTACTGACATCTGTCTTGGAAAATTTATTAAACGTAAAGTATTTGATCTTTGTTGATTTTCTAATAATTCAGTCTTACTCTGCAACCATTTATTTTCTTTAATACTTGTTTGAATCTCTTGGGAATTTTTTTATCTCTTTACCATGCGTTTCAATTATTCCTTCAATCTTTAATGTTTTCTTTCCAAGTCAGAGATCTTCTCTTGAGGAATTTGAGCTTGTTGTATGAGAGAAAACAATTTTTTTGAAAAAGATGTCTCTAGTCCCTAAAAGGCTTCCCATATTACTTCCAACGTTATAACTGTAGGTTTAGATGGGAACAAGGACTTACTAACTGAAGATAGTTCAATCGAGGGAATTGTGAAAAGTTCTGACTCCTTCCCCTTCGGTGTTAATCCAGAAGCACCGCTGCTTTGTTGTATCACACCCAAATCCTTTGGGGGTGATCAGCAATCCTCTGCTCGGGTCTGCCCCCGCGTCGGGTATCTCCACGGCATATTCGGCCCTTGGAAAACCCTGTGCAGCTACTCCTTGCTCAATTGCTGGCATCGGCGGCGGCTCTCTAATCTCTGGGCTGAATGATACTTCAGCTTCTGGCTGTGGGGGTGGTTCACCTCCCTCCGCTCCCATCGGCAACGAAGCTTCACAGCGTCCAGAATGTCCTGCAATAACGAAACGATCCATGGGCCCCGCTTTTAGCATTGCTGGTGTTGCGGGGCTAACATGCTGCCTGCCTCTCCGTTTAGGCATCAGTAAGTAAGAAAAACTTTCTGAATAACTCAAAAGTAGGGCGAGTCCAGGAGCAGTCTCTCTATGCTCCTTTCATGCCGCCATCAGCTTTTTTTTTTCTGTGCAGATTTATTTATTTATTTGTTACATTTGTACCCCACATTTTCCCACCTATTTGCAGGCTCAGTATGGCTTACATAGTACCGTAATGGCGTTCACCATGTCTGTTGATAACAAATACAAGGTTATATTGTGGTCTGATGAGGTAGGTGTGTGTCAGGTACCATGAGGGTCGAAGGGAATGTAAATTGTTTATTGTTCCGTACGATCATTGGTTATGCTGTGTTGCTGGGTATGGTGATTTATGGTGGCTCGGTAGGGTAAGCCTTTTTGAAGAGGTTGGTTTTTAGTGATTTCCTGAAGTTTAGATGATCATGGATTGTTTTCACAGCTTTTGGGAGTCCATTCCATAGTTGTGCACTTATGTAGGAGAAGCAGTTGTGTAAGTTGTTTTGTATTTAAGTCCTTTGCAATTTGGGTAATGTAGGTTTAGATATGATCATGATAATCCGATTCTGTTTCTGGTTGGTAGATCTATGAGGTCTGTCATGTATGCTGGGACTACGCCGTAGATAATTTTGTGGACCATGGTGCAGATTTTGAAATGATCCTTTCTTTGATTGGGAGCCAGTGTAGTTTTTCTCGGATGGGTTTGGCACTTTCGAATCATGTTTTACCAAATATTAGCCTGGCTGCTGTTTTGGGCAGTCTGGAGTTTTTTTGTGAGTTATTCTTTGCATCCCGCGTAGATTCCGTTGCAGTAATCTGCATGGCTTAGGGCCATTGATTGTATTAGATTTTGAAAAATTTCTCTTGGGAAGAAAGGCTTTAATCGTTTGTTTCCACATTGAGTAGAACATTTTCTTTATTACGGAGTTTACTTGGCTCTCAAGGGTAAGGTTGCGGTCAATTGTGACTCCGAGTATTTTTAGGGAGGGTGTGTCCTGGGGTGTTTTTACATCATTAAAATAGATCCTCACTGTTCCCACATGATTTCTTACAATTCTAACTCTGAACTGACACAGATGGCAACATGGCTTCATAGTAATAGGCTTATTCTAAATCCAGATGTATCCTATTTTCAAATTCCAGAAATACCATTATGACACAGCGTCTTATACTTTCTTCAGTCCCGTTTCCACAACTCTCTACAGTAAAGGTTTTGGGAGTAACTTTAGATGTGAAAGTATTTTTTTAATCACAGATCAGTACTGTAACTTGCAGATGATTCATCTTCAACAAATTAGATCAATAAAATCTTTAATATACTATCAAGCTTTAAACATTCTAGTCCACTCTTTTATCATAACCCGATTACTGCAAACCTCTTTACAACGGCTTAATCAAAGAGATACCTGTCGCTTACAACTTGTACCAAACACTGCCACAAAACTGATCACAGGATCGAAAAAATTTGATCATGTATCGCCACTTTTTCAAGGAGGCACATTGGCTGCCAATACCACACAGAATTACCTATACAACTTTGCTTTTGTTTCACAAAACCCTAAGAGCTGGTGAACCTCAGTATCTCTCCCGTGCTCTCATTCCCTCACGAACAATAAGATCATCCACTCGACTCCACCTGATTGTCGAGTCTTTTAAGGAAATTTCCATGAGCACATAACGGTCATCTATCTTTTCAGTACAAGGCCCAAAGAATTGGAATAAGCTTCCAAAATTGATACAGGAACATACGATACTTCAAAAAATTAAAACTAACTTAAAAACGTTTCTCTTTCAGAATGCCTATGGTTACAATTCTTACACCTACAAATAAGGCCTTCCCTTTAGAGATAAGTCTGGATAACAGCCATCTTCCCCTTTTCTGTGTACCTTTCTTTGCTATCCTATCAATATTGTAGTTCTACCCCCTTATCCTTTTGTATCAAGTCTGTTTCCCCCCCTCTGTCTCCTATTTCTTTTAGTTTGTAAGCTGCCTAGATGTAATTTGCGATGGGCAGGGTAGTAAACCCTCATTTAAACTTGAAACTTGAACTCCCTCTGCTGTTTCTGCAGTTTTCCCCTGGATTTGCCCTTCTCCTTGTCTTTTAGAATGCCACATACAGAGAGGAGAGGAGTTGTGAGAGCTGTTCCCTTACCAACTCTCTTCATCTCTGAATATATATATATATATATATATAGTTCTGAAGCAAAATGCAAAGCAAAATACAAAATAACTTGCTATAAAAATAATTATTACCAAAATATAGATAATGACCATGGACTAACTAAATGAGTGATTACACAACCAATCACAATACTGATATCCTAATGATTATTTTGAGAACTTACACCACACATCCTTAGCAAAATACACAGCAGCTAAATTCACAGACCATAAGTCATGACATAAAACCCATCTGTCTCAGACAAAAGCCAAGGACTAATTATCTCCATGACCATAGGTAGTATATCCTGTTACCTCACCTTGCCGTCTGTAGCAGACTTACAATGGTAAAGAAGCGGATTCCTCCTCTGAGACTCAAGCTGAAGCCTTAGCGAGTCTCTTAGTCCAGGAATGGCACAGTCTTTAGGTAAGGCCATATATAGTAGCTGAGCTAACTTTGTGAGTTTGTTACTAGGTATGCAGTTCACTGGTGTTAGGAAATCAGTCTCTTACTCTCTCCCTCCGAGCCTTCTAGCCTCCTGCAAGTCTTCTCTCTTTCTTCCTTCTATCCACATTGGCATCCAAGGGTCAGATGATACCTGTGGACCAATCACAGACTGTGTAATAATGTCCAGCCAGCTTCATGGTCATGAAGAGAGGCCTTTGTTAGCAATGAAACTGTTAACGACGGCATGCAAACCTCCATGTTGGATCCCATACTCCTGGAGCCATGTGTGTCGCTCTCCTCCATTCTTCCCAGGAGATAACTGGGTTAGTTTGCAACAAATATGTCCTTGGATGAAGTCATCATGGTATGCTCAGCAGTAATTTTCCTTTTGTAGTAAAGCTGGTTTCTGATGGTTACAGATGGATGCAGGCCACAGGCAGAAGTGTCCATATTGTTATAACAGAATGGTTCGGCTTGTATAGGCCAAGACCAGCAAAGGTGAGATCGCAGGTAAATACTCCTACAACTCCACAGGAAGATTGATCAACTGGAAAATTTTAATTGAAGTTTGAATTAGGATATTAAATTTTCCTTGAGTTGCTGGGATATCACCACTTGATATGCTTAATATATATTTCACAGAGATTTTGCATTTTCCTGTGAACTAATTCCCTCTTTAGAAAGAAAGATCAAGGTGGAGTGATAGTGGAGCAACATAAAGAAAAACAGTTGGATTTAGCTAATATTTAAGATATTCTTGAGGAATCAGTTTCAGAAACCTTTTGAGATCAGCTTTGGTGGCTTCATTTGTTTTTGAACAAGATGTTAATAATGAAGACTTACTTTTGTTACTCATAGGTCCTTTTCTATGGACAAAAAGTGTGGATTTAACCTGATGTCACCAAAGTGACTCGAGAACGTAAAAAGACTTTTCTGGCTTTTAGATAAGAAATCTTAAACTTTGGGGCTACTTTTAAGTTGATGTATTCATGTGAATGTCTGGTATGGTATTTTTTTTTTTTTTTTTGGGGGGGGGGGGGGAGACATCAAAATATGTTTTAGGTTTTTTTTTTTTGCCCCTGAACAATTGAAAAAAAGCCTTCCTAGAACTCAAGAAGGTTTTTAGATAACTGACTGGTTTTTGTTAGGTAGCTGTATATGGTGTTAATGTCCTTTGCTTCTATAATGTCTTATAATGATAGGATTTCCTTCTTATTTTTCCCACTCCCCCAATTTATTGTGGTCTCAGGAAGGAGATTGATTTCTTGTATAAATAATATATATATTTTTTTTTGGACCTGGGGAAAACTTTTTTCTGGTGATGAATATTTCCTTCTGTGTTTCTGTAACAAGTGCTGTACTTGTGTAGATTTAATTGAAATTTATATAAATTAAAAAGCATAATTAATGTAAATCATAAAATAAGACCAATACTGTAAAACCACAATCATAGAGTACTTTATAATAGAAATGCAACTGGTAAACATAAATTATAAGTGTTTTATAAAATATTTTGATTAATGTTTGTTTTCCCATTTCACTTCTCCTTGCTGCAAGGACACACCAGCATCTCAATAACATTACATCAGTAGCAGTCACTTTCTCTTGTTCCACATATGCCAGGGCAACCTCAATTGCCTTGACCATTTTACTGTGACTGACTTTTACCATTATATACCTACTGCGTGCTCAGCCTCACGTGAGGTGTCTTCATCGGCATCATCTCCATTCCCATTCACCGTAGCAATCACATCCTTGTCAGTTGGCTCTTCTTGCTTGTCTGCCTGCATCCATTCTTGTGTGTCACCCTCACAAGCATTCTCACAGCCCAGTATTTCCTGTAACAAAGGAAGGCGATCTTTCTTAGCTGCTCTATGTTATGTCCTTGTTCTTTTTTTCATTCTCAGGAATTAACTTTCTCCATGACTTTGCTACGGATGGAGGTTCGATTTCATCCAGAGACTGAGCGTTTCACTTTCTTTAAAACTGTAATCATTTCTTTCCGTTTGCTGACACACTGATGTGATATTTTATTTGGGGGGGGAGGGGGCAGAAAAGGCACTCCTTTTGAAAAAAACAGGGTTTTCTCTTGCAATATAAGCCCTGATATAGGTATACCCTTGTCTTTTTGCTGTGTGACCCACAAGAATAAGGCTTCGCTCACCTTCTCATATTTGCATTTTTTCATAGTTTTTCTAGTGTTCAATGAAAAAGTAGAGACACGATTTGAGCCCCATTTCTACAGCTTACTGTGTTGCCTTTTCCAGTCAATAGCTGTTACTCACCCCACTCCTAGTTCTGTTGCAATTTTTGGGATGGATTCAACTTCAATAAGTTCTTTTTAAAGTGGCAAGTTTATGCTCTGTAGAGAACACTTTTTCCCCCCTCTTTTTACTGGCCATTGCAGAAGTGATCTTCTACAGATCTGAAGGGGAAGAATACAAATACAGTTCTGCAATGTACAACATTACCTATTAAAAATGTTGCAGAAAAACGAGTAAAACTGGGCAGTAAAAGCAGGATCCTGGGTCATAACTGTGCTATTTTGTGGTAAAAGTAGGGCCTCAGGTTTGAAACTGATGGTCTCGGGTACAAAACTTCCTCTGTGCTACGCGGAAAACGTAAAGAGAAGCTGCATACTTCATAATGGAGATGTGGTAACATGGAGGGGGGGTGGGGTCTGTTGGATATGCCGGTTGGTTGGATCAGCGAAGGTTGGATAATTGACTGTACCATATTTTGATTTTCAGGAACTGTTTGACAACGTACATCATGAGAGGAACTCCCTCCCCCCTATAGCGTTTGTCGTTTGGAAATTGCTTCCTTATGAGAAGGAGCTATGATATGATTGAGAAGATGCCCTGGCTGTCAAGTGGGCACTGGAAACATTCTAAAATTTGCTAGGGCATCCATTTACCTTGATAGCAAACCATTAACCCTTCTCAAGTGACTGTCCCACAGTAAAGAAAAATAGTGGTCGATTTATACAGTGGTTCATGAGTCTCCAGCCCTTCCAGTTTGATGTGCAGTACCTGGCTGGCCAAGAGCACCAGAATGCTGACTTCCTCTCTTGGGAGGTGGCCCCTACAGATGTAGTTGTTCAACAGGACATGGTTGAACTGTGAGAGGGAAGATTTGTGATGGAGTGCAAAGGAAACTGCCGGTCTCCCTTAAACACACTTCCTCACAGGGTGACATCTCATTTAGTCAAAAGTCAGAAAGCTTCTTATTTTGCACTCTATTTTGTAAATGCATGTAAATACAAATGAGGTTTACTTAGTCTTGTTTTAATTTAATAATTTAGTTATTTTTGTAGGGACATTGGTAAAAATAAATGAATCCTACTTTGATATTTTGGAAACAGGGCCGTTTTTTGCAGTTTTTTTCATAAACAATATTTTTTTCTTTAGTTTTGGTGCCTGCATCTCTCCTAGAGCATTCTATGATTTAAAATACTTCATACAGAATATAAATAATCCAGGAGAGTCTTGAAAGGAAGATCCTTTTATAAGTGGGACACTTAAACTTAAGAGAGAAGCTACTTAGGCTAAATGATAAAGGGCAAGCATTAAATTTTCATCAGTCTCTATTTAATAGATTTGTTTGTTCCCATGAATCACATAATAAATGCATCTTAGAAGATTCATGCACAATATACAGCAATTATAAACCTTTAAGCTTTGTTAAAGGTCAGTATTTGACTTCCACATTCTCTCAGCATGTGCTTGGTATTTTTATTTAGACCTACTAAGAGTTCTATTTTGTAAGCCTATTAAATAATTGTGCAAGAAATTAACAGCCATTGGTTAATTGAACACCTATGTTCTATCTTATATTGTTATATTATGTTATATCATATTAATATTTGAACTTATTTAATTGACAAAAATGTACCACCTTTGTGGGTCAGAAAGAATGTTTTTTTTTTCCCCTCTGTTTTAACACAGAACATACAAATTGCCATTCAGGGTCAGACTAAAGGTCCATCTAGCCCAGTATTTTGCTGCCAACAGTAGCGAAGCTACATCACAAATACTTAGTATAATCCCAAAAAGTAGCAAGATTCCATGCTATCTACCCCCATGGATAAGTAGTGGTTTTTCCTTGGGTCTATCTTAACAGTTTATGGACTTAACCACCAGAAACTTATATAAACCTTTTTATTACCTAGCCACACTTACCAGATCCTCTGGAAACTGGTTCCAGAGCTTGAGTTGAATGAATAAATATTTTCTTCTAGTTACTTAAAAATATTACTGTATCATTTCATGAAATGTCCCCTACTCTTTGTACTTTTTTGAAGGAGTAAACAATCGATCGGTGTTTACCTTTTCTACTCCACTCAGGATTTCGTAGCCCTCTATCATATCTCCCCTTAGCCATTTCTCTAAGCTGAATAGCTTAATTGTCTTTCTTCCTATGAGTTCCATTTCCCTAATTTTTTGTCCTTCTTTGTAACTTTTCTAATTCTGCTATTTTTTTTCCTTGAGATGTGACCGGAATTGCATTCAGTAGTCGAAGTTGCAGCATGGAGTGATACAGAGGCTTTCTTTTATTTTCTATACCTTTTCTAATTCCTAACATTCCTCATAGATCATATGTGAGAAGGCAGTGTGTTCAAAATTTTTAGTCCCACAACATAAAAGGATAGATGTTCTGTATTCTTCTATTCAAATTAAATTAATGGACAGTATGTCCAGTAAGTTCACTGAGGCTGAGCACAAAGTTCAGGATGTCTGATGCAAATGTAAGCCTGAGGAGATTACTGTAGATATTAGTCAAAACTTTGAAGACCAATAATGAAATGCTATAACAAATTCTTTATTCAACTGGTAACCAATGCAGATGAATCAAAGTTGGGGAAATATGATCAAACCTTGACAGGCCATGTAGGACATGTGTTGCTACATTTTCTGCTATTTATAAACATTTCAAAGTTTTCTTTGGCAATCCTTAAAGTAAAGTAATCAAAATGAAGGATAACAGTACTTTGAATGATTGTCCTAAAATTTCCGGGGGTCAAATCTTTCATCTTCCTCAGTGAAGACTGAATAGATTTCATTTAGTCTGTCTATTGCCTTGTCCTCCCCAAGTGCCCATTTTACCCCTTTATGATCTTATGGTCCAGCTGACTCCCTCAAGTCTTTCTACTCATTTAACAAAACTTGTGTAGTGAATTATACATAGGAAATACGGAATATGCACGTTGCTGTTAAATCTTTTCTTTAGATTTTAAATTTATTAAATCTAAACTTTTCTTCTTTTATTTCCTGTAATTTTATTGGCTGTGAGCACCAGAATGCTGACTTCCCTCATGTCAGTTTGTACATTGTGTGCTGTAAAGTATAATGATGGTAACTATTTATTTTCAAAATTTTACAGCAGCAACTTTTGATTAAAAATATAGCCCTATTGAACGTTGTCATTAAAATAACTATACGAAGGAAATCTGCATTAAATGATTCATAATGAATGTTGATGTTGACAGCTGGGTAGTATGACAATTTGGAAATCCTAGCAGAAATGGAAGCAGCTGCAAACAGGTGGGTCTGGCTGTCTGTGATAATCAACCTGGTCTGTCTGTAGGCTAGAAGTACAGTAATGGGGGGAAGTGACATCAGCGATCTGAATGGCCGCTTGAGGGGAGAACTCTGCACAGCCCAAGGCGTTATCTCTGTTTATCCCCTTCTTTGGATGCAATGGGATGACAAAGAACACAAGATCTGATAGCCCAGAAAGAATATCTTCTGTGGGACTGAGTATGCCAACCATGGGTCGCATGAATCTTCAAGACTTTGCTTATCATGCCTCATCAGACACTGCTAACGCAGGGGCAGCCAAGATGGTGGTGGTGGTGGGGCTTACCTTGCTTGTTCAAACTCAGGATGCTGATCCAGAGAACCCCTGTACACAACTCTCAGTGGACTGACATTTGTTTCTTCTTACTGAAATGCAAGAGTGGATGAAGGAGATCAAATCTGATTTGATGGTGATAGTTAGCGACCTTGGCAGCAGACCTCCGGGGTGAAATCTCTGAACTAGGTCACCATGTGGAGGATGTTGAGATGGGCCTGGAAGAGGCTATTATGACTTTGGAGGCAAGAACACGGGCGACGGCAACTTGGAGGCCTACCTAGCCAATAGAATTTAAGATCTAGAAAATGGAAGCAGATGTTACCAGAGATTTCGTGGCCTTCCTGAAACGCTCGAGTATAACAGTTGTGAAGAGGTGATGCAAAAGCTTGTCTGCTCTCTTTTATCTGAGGCCTCGCAGCCAATAGACCCTATGACAGTGAAAATTGAGAGTGCCCCACTGTATGATTAGGAAGACCCAGAGCAAATATGGCAAAAGATATCATTGTATGCTTTTCTGAATATAAGACCAAAGAGGCAATTTTAACTAAAGCTAGAACCATGGATCAAGTGAATATACCAGGGCTTAGCCGCAGCCACCTTGAAATGCAGAAGTGAGCTTAAACCTATCATTTTACAGCTGAGAGAGAAAAATATTAAGTACAAGTGGCAACATCCTTTTCCAAAACTGCATCAAGTTAAAATGGAGGAGGCATTGGCAGTCCTGGCAAGTGAATTAGCATCAGATACACTATTGAATTCTACCTTTGCTAAGGCCACAGCTCTCCTGAAACTTCATCCTCAATGGCAGTGAGTACCTGGTGGCAAGAGATGCTTAACACAACAGCAGTTGGCTACCAAAATCCCCTTGAAAGGACTGACTTGAGAGGGCTTGGCTGGTGGTGCCGGATTCAGACTATAATGGAGAGACTATATCAGGGGTGTCCAACCTCTTCCCTCTCCAGGTTGGGTTTTCGGGATTTCCCCAATGAATATGCATGAGATCTATTAGCATACACACTGGAGTCAGTGCATGCAAATAGATCTCATGCATATTCATTGGGGAAATCCTGAAAACCTGATTGGATTGTGGCCGTCAAGGACTGAGGTTGGACAACCCTGCTCTATAGCATGGATTTGGTCTTCTCGAATGTGCACCATCTTCCTAGAAGGGGATTTGCATGACTTTGCTCTGTTTAAATGGATCCCCTGGTGTGTGTTTTATTCAGGAGACTCACCTTCTGCAGCAGCATGATTGCCTACTATTCCACTGCAACTTCCCGCTGATATATTTGGCTTATAATACATTACATAATTTTAAAAAATGGTGTGGGAATACTTATTTCATACACTCAATCACTTTCTGTAGCTGGCATGATAAAAGATGTAGAGGGCCACTGTATCCTTTTAATCTTGATGGTTCAGCTACATACTTTTACCTTTTTGAATGTATATGCCCCCAGTGTTAATCAAGGTGAGTTTTACAATAAACTTAACATTGTTATTATTGAAGCATAAGGAAGGCCACTTGATAGGAGGAGGGGATTTTAATTGACCTCCTATCCTGGACTAGATAATTCAGCGATGGAAGTTCAGTATGCACAACGGGATAAGACAGAAACTGGAGTGCTTTTAAATGCAGTGGGATTTATTAGATCTCTGGAGGTCATCCTACCCTCAGGAAAGGGATTGTACTTTTTTTTTCTCCCATACTCATTGCATGTATTCATGTATAGATCTTTTGCTAGGAGACATTCTCATCCATTACAATATACAAGATATTGTAATACACAATTACACATGGTCAGATCATGTTTCTGACATCGTCATTTTGCATACTCAACCTAGGTTGTGATGCGGGGAAAAATTATATCATTACAGACTTGTATTACAAAAATTAAATTAGCTCAAGATACCTTGACATCTTGAAAGGAGCTCCGGAGAAAGTAATCTTTATGCTGGGTGGATAAATCTATTAGATATTTGGGGGTTCATCTTTCCCGGTCACAAGCAGACCATTTTGCTTTAATTTTCCTAAGCGTTTCCAGGAGCTCTTGGAGGAACTGGAATGCTGGGAAGGCCTGAATATATCCTGGCTAGAGAGAATACATGTAGTCAAAATGTTTCTCCTACCTAAACTTCTATATTTGTTCATAGCCCTACCCATCTCTATTCCAAAAGCATTTTTCCTTATTCTGAATAGAATGTTCTTTCATTATATTTGGTTGAAGAAACTGCCCAGAATGAAAAAATGTATTTTGTATCAACAAGGGGGCATGGATGTACCAAATTTTAAGCTGTATCATATTGCAGTATAAAGATACATAATTCCAAAAATATATATACAATAGAATTTTATTTGATGCTATCAGAACCAGTATTGAAGACACCTATGGTACAATCAAAAAAGCAGATACAGCAATAAACTTCATAAAACAAAAGAACTGTAACTATCCAGAATACTCACCAGAGTCTTTTAGGGCTGTTTACTAAGGTGTGCTTGCGTTTTTAGCATGTGCTAACACTAGAGACACCCATATATTCATGGGTGTCTCTAACGTTAGTGCGCCTACAGCGCAGCTTAGTAAACAGGGGCCCTTAATGTTTGTATGGTGGAAGCCCTCATAGTTAAAAAAGTGGATACTTTATGTGGGGCTGGTGTTTTCCCCAGTTTCATCTGTGACCAGGTAAAAATGTATAAATATTTGAGTAACCTTTTGTATTTTATTATGTATCTAATTTAATTTATTTTTATCCTTTTCATGAATCACATATTTAAGTGGTTTGAACACTTGTTTAGCAAGAACATTGTATCTGCAGGAAATCACATTTCAAGGAAGTGAACTTTAAATATTTATATTCTAACCAGACAATACATTTTTGGGGTCTTTTACTAAAGCTTGGCTTGAGTTACCTGCAGCAGGGCTCATTTTATTCCTATGGGCCCTACTGCAGATAACTCAAGCAAAGTTTTAGTAAAAGACCCCCTTTGTTTCCAAAAGATTTTATAAAATACACAAACATACATACATTTTTTTGGAAATAATTTATTTTCGGGTTGGCAGATGAATGTTTAGCAAAATTCACTTTCCGTGAAATGTGATGTACTGCAAATAGTGTTCTTTCTTAGCAAGGCAGTACTGCAGTGTCTGGTTATTTGATGTGAAATTGCTAGCTGAAATTCTTTAGAGGTTTTTTTTAAAAAATAGCTTTCCCTTGCTTTATAAGAGTGATTTAGCTTTATTTTCAAATGCTCAAACACCTGCTTAGAGCAGCCCATGGTTGTAGAAAGTTGGATTAGAACATTTGCTCAACTGTCTTATCTTCACCTGGCTAATAGGCTAATGCATTACTAAATAATGGTAACCCTTCAGCAGCCATATATAGTTTAAGATTCTACTTATCACACATTGATATTGTATATGTTTCAGCTGAATTATTTGTTTTCCTTACTCCACCCTGTTCGTTCATTTGGTTCTTCTAATACAAACCTTCTCGTCATCCCATCAGTTTCACAAATATGCTGTGATTCTTCACACTGTATAGTATCCCGCTGCTTTGTGCCTGTACTCTAGAACTAACTACTGGTGACCTAGTGTTTGCTGATGACCTAGTGTTTGCTGAAAGCCTGGTTCCTCTCAGAATCTTTTTGTTGGAGTCTGATATTTGGTTCAGTTCCTTTCTTTTCCATTCCTTGTTTTTTTCCTCCTGTCTTCATCCTCTCTCCCTGATGTGTTCTGCTCTATTTGTAACACATTAAAGGTTATTTTTGTTATGCTATGCTATCCACCACTGATTTTGAAGTTTTATTCATTTCTATCTTGATTACTTATATTTAGTTTTACTACTTACCAGATCTGTGAACCGCCATGTCGCCTTGCAAATGGCAGTATACCAAATGTTTAAAAGTAAAGAACTTTAACAACAACAACAACAAAGAAGGTTGTAACGAATCAACTGGAATGCTGTCCAGATTTTGCACATGCCATATTTACCTTTTAAAATTATTTTCATTCTGTTAAAATCAGCATATTCAATAGGACATTGTGCATTACAATTTACAGAGTAGTGTCTAACTTAGTTTATACCATGGTCAGGTTGCATCAGCTTCTATTTACTTGGTGATTCTTGAAAACATACAGTTTGACCAGAGGTGCCTAAACGTTTGCACACAACTGTGTATGTATATCTATATATGGATTTAGATATACAAATATATCTAGATAAATATAGAAGGATATTACATACACATACCAGGCTAGGAATCCTGTCCACCTTTTGTTTATCAGTCTCTCATCAAACAATCAGCTCTTGAACTGGTTGCTGAAAAACCAAACAACCACATTAAAGGCCAACACCTTTAAATTGTTGAAACGAATATATGCACAGATGTACCACACCCAGACAGGTACGACTGGAATAATGAGAGAAGTAGATAGGTTTTATTGTTATAATCTTAGACTTACAAGCAACATCTACAGCCAGCCAAAAACCTATATAAATTAGTCTAGCCTTGGCTAACTCAGAGAATAAGGAAATTTCTTACCAAGACATCTTCTAGAGCCAATAGCAAAGAATACCTACATCACTGCTTCGAAAACTCTAAAGCCGTTAACTTCAGAAACTTGTCTGTCGTGTGTGTATGTGTCATACGCAGGAATAGTAATACCTTATAGCAGTGTTTCCCAAACTGTGCGCTGTGGCACCCTGGTGCGCAGCAATAAACTCACAGGGGTGCTGTGGAAGGAGATGCACAGTGGGCCATCGCTCAAGAGCTGGAAGTAATTTTTTTTTTTTAATTGTGCAGGCCAAGCTGTTCAGCTGTCCAGCACAGCTCATGCAGCAAGAAAAGGAGGAAGTGAACGCTGCACAGCAGGTCACTTCCTCCTCCTTTTGCCGGCTTAGACCCGACTGTTTATGTGAACCATGTGGTTCATATAACAGTCGTGTCTAAGTCAGTGCAGGAGGAGGAGGAGGAGAAGACCTGCTTTGAAGCCGGTCACTTCCTCCTTGCCATAGCCAGCGAGGGAGGGGAAGTCAGTATATCCCTCTCTCACACCTGCTTGCGGTCCAGTGGCTAGGCTCCCTCTCCTATGTTTACTTGTAAAGGCATCTTTCTCCCCTCACACACAGCTGCCAGTGCTGGTGTTGAAGCCAGAAAATGTAGGACTCCGTGCTGCTGGAGGGTGGGGAGAGACCTGTGTAGCTGGAGGGGGTGGGGCTTGACCTCTACCTGGGGAGGGGTACTGTGTGGCCTGTGGGGGATGCCATGAACAATTGGACACTTAAGGGTGCTGTGAACCAAAAATGTTTGGGAACCACTGCATTATAGTCTTTTTAGACGCAGAGATGGTTTGTATATGCGCATAGCCTGAGGTTTTTTTTTCTTTGTTTCATAGTTGGCTACTGTTTAGACATAGGAGGTGACCATCATGGGCTAGATTCTATATATTTTTGCCTGAAAAATCCATACAGAAAAGAAATAAACCTAGGTGTATTATCTGAAGTATGCCTAAATTATAGAATCTGCTTAAAATTCTGCATGGTGCATAGAATACGCCGAGCGGCTGTCCACACAACCAGATTTAGTCATGTCTATTTAGGCCATGTTTTACTTGGCGGAAATCCTGATGCTTAAATTAGGCAAAGAGTGGGTGTATTCTGTAATAATGCGCATAGATTGTAGAAATCCCATGCCACGCCCCCTTTCAACCACATTACAGAATACACTTAGCGAGTTGTGTGTGTCAATCTCAATGCTAATTAGTACTAAGTGCTTGTTGACATCCAATTAACAGCGCTGATTAGCTTGTTAACTAAGTTATGCCCAATGTTATGCAATACGCTTTGATTTCCGCAAGGAAATCTCTGCATGATATATAGAATCCGGGGGCATATATGTGACAATATGTACTCTTAAGAGAATTCTGTACAATGTAAAATTTGTGCAGAATTCCCCTCCTACATACTGCATGCAGAACTCAGTGCTTCCAGCGCAAAATTCTGCACAGGGCCCAAAGCAGCACAGCAATTAGCATGGTTAAGCTCCCAAACTCATGTTGAGCTCTCCCCTGCTCCTGGTGCATACTCTCCAGTTTGTCCTGTTCATTTTCTCCGGGACTCCTCCCTCCCCGGCGCTCATCACAAGCAGAGGAGCCAGGAGCAGAGTGGCTGCATGTCTGAAGCAACAAGATACCAGGTCTTAAAAAAAAAAAATCACCCCATCCCCTAGGAGTTCTTTTTATTTATTTATTCATAAGTAACACAATTTATAAATCTCACTATCCAAGATTCTAGGAGGTGTACAAAAAAACATTCATAATCCAATAAAACAAAACTAACACAACAAATCTTAAAACCTAAAAATTATAGCAAATCAATAAAAAGGTCCATACAACCCCTTAACCAAAGGCCCAAGAAAAAAAAATTTAATCTTTAAGCAATTTTCTAAATGGAAGGAAACCCAATTTTTCGTAATTCCACAGGGAGACTGTTCCACAAATGTGCACCTTCCGCATAGAAGATATCTAATATCTTCTAACACAATCTGTTTGTAAGAAAGAACATTTAATAACATTTTATCAGCAGGTCTTAGAGGACGAGGTGGACAATAGATCCCTAAGACAGTAACCAAAGGAATCAGAACTTCAGCATTCACAACCCTATAGATCAAACACAAAATCTTAAACTGAACCCTCCATTTCAATGGTAACCAATGGAATTTCTGCAACACTAGAGTAATATGCTCATACCTAGAGACCTCAGAAATAAGATGGGCTGCCAAATGTTGGCTTTCCCTAGTAGTACTTGATAGAGAGCTGAGATGGCCTCTTAAAATATTTCTGTGGGGAGTTCCACACATGCTCAGTAGAGCATTCTGGAAAGATCTTCAGTTTTCTTATATTCTTAAGCAGCCGAGCATGTTTGAATGATGTTGTCCACAATTAGCCACCTTATAACTCCTCTTACTCTACCTATCTATAGTTAACCATCTCTCTGACCTCATGTGCAACTTTCTTTAAATTAGTCACCTTACTTTCTAACTCCTCTTACTCTTACCTGTCTATACATTCCATCTTTGCTTATACCCTTACTCTGTCAATTAAAATGTTCTATTACATATTGTGTTGACTAGTATAGTATGCCATACTTTGTATTGTTATTTGAACATTTTTACTGCTGTAGTTCTGTTGCTCACGTTTGATTTATTCTTACTGTACATCACCTTGAGTGAATTTCTTCAAAAAAGGTGGTAAATCCTAAAATAATAATTTGTGAGGACTGGTATCTTGCTGTCCTTACAACACATGTTAAAAGTATCTGTTATAAACAAAGAAGGAAGTAGGAAAGTTAGGCTCTTCCAAAGGAACCGGAGATGATGTATGTAGAAAATCAAATCTTTATTTAATTGAAAACACTGACATACTTGACTCTGACTCGACACAGCTGTGTTTCGGCGCAAAAGCGCGCCTTCATCAGGAGTCTTGTAAAGTACAGTTGGTGGTATATATTCAATTGTCAGCTGTATGATGATAACTCTATCATATATGGCTATCGACCGATCTCTGTACCGGGGAAAATCTCCTTAGCGTGCAAGTGCCTCTGACGTGCCGCTTCCAGTGTAGTGGCACGTCAGAGGCACTTGCACGCTAAGGAGATTTTCCCCGGTACAGAGATCGGTCTATAGCCATATCTGATAGAGTTATCATCATACAGCTGATAATTGAATATATATCACCAACTGTATTTTACAAGACTCCTGATGAAGGTGCGCTTTTGCGCCGAAACACAGCTGTGTCGAGCCAGAGTCAAGTATGTCAGTATTTTCAATTGAATAAAGATTTGATTTTCTACATACGTCGTCTCCGGTTCCTTTGGAAGAGCCTACCTTTCCTACTTCCTTCTTTGTGCATTTTTTGCATAGGACTTCAGTGTACCTCCACCCTCGTGGTGGTTTTTTCCTCAAAAGTATCTATGACATTTGAAGTTTTGAAATGCATTAAAAGGTTTTTGTGCTACTGCCTTGTTGACATGTCTGTTCTGAAATTTCATTAAAGTATCTTAATGTGGTTGTAGGCGCTAAGATTATTTCTGTAAGCATTTTTTTTATATAAGGTATATTTACACCAAATATAATATTTTTCTTTATAGTTAAAGCATTGATAGACCAAGAAGTGAAGAATGGCATACCTTCAAACAGAATTATTGTAGGTGGATTTTCTCAGGTAACCATTAAATAGAGAAGATCTTAAGCTGTGTGCAGTGAATTTGGTATAGCTTTTACTATTTGCTTTAAACATATTGTGTTTGATTTGTCTTTGTACACACTCTTTCCTGAACCATTCAACTTACAGCAACCAAAACTGAACCCCAAAACATTTAGAGAAAAAGTACATATACAAATTGCTCTTCATTTCTGTTTTTAACTGGGAGACAGAAGAGACCAGTTACATGTAACATGAGGAATATTGCCAGATGCTATTAAACAATGTTGCCAATGATCTATTACCAATATTTTCATGTTTAGAAAACAACTGAATTATTTATTTAATTGACATGGTTGATAAAGGAAAAGATTTGAATGGTTGGGTTTCAAATTGTGCACAAGTATTTGAGAGCTGAATCATCAAATAATTCTGCAATTTTTGTAATTGAATGCTAGCTCTCCACTGGAGACAGTTTTCAAATATCTGGTTTAGTTAAATCATGTGGTCATTGTAAGCACGTGTACATTACACAGATTTTTCAAAGAGAAACTGTCCAGTTCCTCTTTGAAAATCAGCTGCAGAAGAAGCATACAGCAAGAACACAGTTGTTCTTGGGAATGTTTCTGATGATTGCAAAAAAAAAAAAAGCTTTCAAACCATTCGGCTCAATATAGTCACTTCTCTGTTCTCACTAAATCTCATGATTTGGACCCCAACATGTTCGGTGCTGAAGAGTAGTTTTTTTTCTGTAATGCTTGATTTTTATTGGTGGTGGGGGAGGTGGGTGGAGTTTGAAGGAAACTGCAAACATTATTCCAGTGTGTTTCAATTTGCCACTAAAGATGACATATGAACTTATGCTGGCTTTTTGGAGCAACTATTGAGACAATTCAGCAAAGTGTCACTAAATGATTTAAGGAAAGCTATTAATTTTGAGAGAGAACACATTTTTATGCTTTTTTTGATACTTGTTTCTCTTAATTTGCTTCTTTTAGCCCAGTTTCTGACTGGAACTAATATTTCTTAAACAAACCCAGAAAAATTCCTGGGGAATCATTTAAAAGTTGAAATGCAACTATGAACCACTTTCTGTATAACTTCAGCATCCAGATGACAGTAGCAGTTCAAGGGTTGATTCTGCCAAAAGAACTGGTCCCCCAAAAGTTCCGGAAATTATGGCATATTTTGCATTTAAATGATTACAGAGCAAAAAGAGAGGGAAAAACAGCATACACAAAAAGTATACAAACAAGAAAAGCACAACTGGGTCTTGAAGACTGAGACAACAAGAGTCCTTTATTAATGAGTGACCCGACACGGGTCGTGTTTCGGCGTCAGCAACACCTGCCTCAGGGGTCAATGTGCAGTTTTAAAATGTGTAAATAACGATGAAATTCAAATCCTCGGAGAAGAATGCATTTAAAATAGCATCGGCTAACAAAAGAGACGATGCAGTCGAAACTCTCCTGTTGAATGTCGTTGGCCGTGCAAAAGCCGGCTTTTACACGGCCGACGACGTTCAACAGGAGAGTTTCGACTGCATCGTCTCTTTTGTTAGCCGATGCTATTTTAAATGCATTCTTCTCCGAGGATTTGAATTTCATCGTTATTTACACATTTTAAAACTGCACATCGACCCCTGAGGCAGGTGTTGCTGACGCCGAAACATGGCCTGTGCCGGGTCACTCATTAATAAAGGGCTCCTGTTGTCTCAGTCTTGAAGGCCCAGTTGTGCTTTTTTTGTTTGTGTGCATTTAAATGATTTGCATATTAAATTTATTTGACATAGCAATATAGGGGCCTTTTTACTTAAGCTTAGCATGCGCTAAGTGCCATTTGGCCCATAGGAATAAATTAGGACACACAACATTTAGTGCACACTAATTCTGTTAGTGCATGCTAAGCTTTAGTGAAAAGGGCTTCCTACATTCTAATTTTTCTTGTCCCCTATATAAAATATTTTGTCCTTTTGAGGATTTAGAGCCTGTGGATGGAGAATGGAGTGGAGGAGCACATCTTTTCAACAGTGAGAGAAGTCTGTGTGTGAGGGAGGTGGGGGCTGAAAGATCAGAGAAGCAATGAAGATAGGTGGAAAGGGAGATATGTTAGGCTGGGAAATCTATATGGGAGAGGGCATTGTTGCTCATCTGACCCTCCTCTCTATCGCATCCCCTTGTGCCTTCTCATCTCTCATCTCACATGCTCACACACATGCACATGGCACCCTTCCATCTTCTTCTGTATATGCACACACCCAGCACCTTTCATTGATCTTTCACTTTTCTTTTACTTATCTGGCCAGTAAAGGGGGGAGTGTGGGGGCAAATAATGAGGCCTTGAGGAATATGATTGTTCTCTGGTGCTGGGCCCCAAATTATGCTTTTGAATGGCACAAGCTATTGTAGTGTTGCAAGGTACCAGCTCTGAGCAAGAGAGCAGAAGGATTTATTTGTTACATTTGTATCCCACATTTTCCCATCTTTTTGCAGGCTCAATGTGGCTTACATATAACCGTTAACGGCGTTAGCCGATTCCGGTCCGAACAAATACATGGTGTGAATGAATACAAAGTGATATTGTGGTAGAATGAGGTACATGTATGGTAGATACAATTGGGGGGAACTTAGAGAGGGAAAGGGGGAAGAAGAGTCAGGTAATGTCCGTTAAGGTCTTTGGTTACATTGTGTCGCAAGTGTCCAGGTATTTTTATGTTGGGCCGGTGGGGTATGCTCTTCTGAACAGATCTGTCTTTAGGTCTGAGGTGTCATCACTATCCTCCTCTTGCTGGCCCCGGTGGAAGGACAGTGATAACACTTCAGGCTACATCCTTCTGCTCTGCCGCTCAGAGCTGGTACCGATAGGCCTACTTAAAACTAGTCTTTTTTAAAAACTTCATTTTAAAAGTTACCTTAATTGATAACAGCTGTGGCACAGTATGAAAGTGCTCTTGGGATTGCAGAGGCTGATGCTGCCGCCTCTGAAATAGAGGGAACCCTAGCAGCCATGAAAAGTGGCAGTTGCTGGATGACACACAGGCATTTTGAAGGAAACTAGTATCTATGGCTTAAAAACTATGACTGTGAAAGCTGTGTTAGATGGGATTGGGAGAAGGGAAAATCCTGGGAGGAAAAGCCTGGAGAGAAAATTAAGTTTCCTTGGGTGTTTGATCCTACCTCCTTTGTCTATAGAGAAGTAATAAGTATGTGAGCATTCTACAGAAACTGTGATTGGCAATGTTTTCTTTCATGATTATTTAAGGTTATGATACTTTAATGAAAGTAATATAACATGCAGTGCCCATACACAATTCAGATTCCAACAGAGCTTTAGTAAATGTTTGCATTTTTCCTATGATATTTTCTACTGCCTTTCAGTTATATGCTCCCTTGCTGCTATTGCTGCTTCCCTGCTGTCCAGAATCAGCATTTCTGAAAACTGGGCTGCATCCCAGCATGTTATATTAGCAGTTTCATTCAGAGAAGTCCAGATCAGTGGCATGATAAATAAAGGACCAGGATTTGAAAGATGGTTGGTAAAGGCCAGCTTGAGAGGAAAAAAAATAGTATGAAGAATTTAAGGGAGAGTAGTTAAAAAGGAAAGAAAAAGAAAAGAATAGTATTATTCTTGCGTAACATGATCCAATTAAATACACTAAAGGGTAATTGCATTTAAAGTCAAAAGGAAAACACGTGTTTAATTGAAAAAATTAATTTTGTTTTTAGAACAAGTGTTTACAAAGCGAGGTACAATCACAGAGGATATACATATATAATAAAATGCATACCAATTAATGCAATCATTAAGCCTAAAAAACAGCATCCAAATTAACAACCCACTCTCTGTCCTGAGGAAATAGCCAGGTTTTCAGTTGTTTCCTAAATTCAACACACTCTGGAAATACTTTCAGTTCATTTAGCAATGAATTCTATGATTGATTTATGTATTAAAATAAAATTACTGATCTGTTCTGTGGCATCTCTGCTGTTTCCCCAACAATTAGCTTGTCTGATTGGTTCTTCTCAATATCACTTCAGTTCTTTTTACCATAGAAGAATCTTCCTCCCTAGTAGACATTTTTTTTTTTTTTTTTTAAATTTAAGAAGTTAATTTTACAAGCACTAAAATAACTTGCCAGAAATACAGACAAAATAATGCTATAATTATTTCAATCAGGTAATTATAAACTCTTCCTTAGACCACAAAATAGGGAGAGCGAAACAAGACAAGGAGATAATTAAACAACAGTAAACAAAGAAAACGTGGTATTAACCTGATTAGCCCCAGTTATTTATTATCTAAATCATTATTCCACATTGTCTGGTTGGCTTCTTCAAACCCAAAACGGTGTATAGTCAACTTATTTCGTTGGAAACTTACTTATTGTCCAATATTAGTGGAAATAATACAACTGATTTCATTTTTTCTCTTTTAAAACCAGAAATTATTTAACAATACAAACACTTGAGTCTCTAATTCAATTCCCACTGATTAAGGTAATCCCAGTTTCACAGGCTTCACTCCTTTTGAATAAATATACTAAGAGGAATCATTTCAGAGGAAAAAAATTTTAGGAGTCATACCCGGAACTCTTGGAAAACAACAATCTCGATATTAATCATCTGTAATAATATTCATTTTGTTCAAAATTTTCTGGTCTATTATCATCTTCAAAATTTTAACCACTTCCTATTCCTGTAGAACTTAATTTGCCGTATCAATTTTTCATTCTCAAAGGATTCAATTAGATTATCTATGTGGCTCACTAATACGATTATATCGGAAGCAAAATTATTTACTACCACCGTTAAGGTCCTGGAGTGCCTTCCAGATGATATTCAATGTAACCTCCACGGGAACCAAAAACTCCAAACTGATAGCTCTTGTGGGTTTAGGAGTGGCACCGCCGACACGAGTTCAGCTGTAAATTACTTCCGTGTCAGCATACACTCCTAACTCACTCCTCCACTCCTTTGGACATGGTGGTTAAATGATTCGGGAACGATGAAGTTGTTTCCAGGTCCAAGAGCGTTGACGCTCCTTCGCCGGCGCTAAGCAAAGGACTCACCAACCCAGTCATCTGTGGGCAGCTTGTCACGCAGCGGTCCCACACTTGCTGCACAGGGGACAAAACGCTGGCCATCGGCGGCTGACCCCCCCATTGTCCCCTTCCTCTCAGTTAAGGTAACTGCAATTGCAGAGAGGAAATTTCAAGTAAACAAAGACAAAACTTCAGAGGTCAGCTGGGCCGTTGAGTGTACGAGCTTCAGGTCGCCATCTTTTCCCTCTCCCTAATTGGGACACTCTTTGTCTGGTTTCTCCTCAGAGGCCTGTCTGATATGGGTAACCCTTCAGCATAGCCCTCTGAGTCATTGAAACACGGAAGCCCCTCCACCACTACAAGGTGGTGTCCCTTCGGAGGGGCTAGTAGACATATTTAACAGGTGCAGTGTTGTTTCGATAAAGACTGGCAACAAGACAAACAAAGATTAAAACGGATTATATACCTACTCAACCCAAAACAGACATGGTTGTTTGCACTTGCAGCCAGTATTCTCGAAACGTACAACTTGACCTGTAGTAAGTCGGATTAATTTTTTCCTTCAGTTATGGGAATAAATCATCACACATTCTTGGTTCTCAGCATACTCGCAATACTCATTGGCTGAGATTCCTCACCCACATTGGTCTCCTACTGCACCCAGTATCAGGAAGAAATCAGTCTCCACCTTCAGCCCACTTATTTGAGCTTCCCATGCGATAGGAAAGAAACTGAGGCTTCTGTTTTAGGTACTTACTGATTCCCCAAAATAAGGGATGCTTATGCCCCATTCTGCATCTCAGAAATGTTAACATCTTTATTTGTAAAGAGAAATTCAGTATGTTCTGAAAGTAGAGTGACTGTGTATACTGAACCTCAAAGATCCTGCTTCTAGTTCTCTGGTTCCTGCTTCAAGCTGACCACTACCAATACAAGACCCTTACCTTCAAGACCAGATAGCTAACCAGAATTCCTCAACCAAACAGATGGCCCCCAGATCAGAGCACTCTGCAGAACATCTTTCAGGTTTGAGGCAGTCTTCTTAGCAACAAAAACTCAAAGCTGCCACTCTGTTAGATACCCCCATCCTCAGGTCAGCTGACAAGTGATGCCTTAGCAATCCCATGGACTTTGACACACGTTCACAGACATTATAATTTTCATAGTTCTGTATGGTACTTTCAGAAATAGTTTCCTCTGATGCAAAGGCTCACAGTTTTACCTCACGCAGGCTACCATTGTTTCTGTTAGTTCCACAAAACAAGGGATGCCTACTCCATCGCTATCACATATCACTAACCTTCACAGCTTGCAAACTGAATAGTACTTATTCTCCACTTTAGGATTATCAGAACTTATTCAGGATAATACTAGTTGCTGCAATACAACCATGTAGCAGATGAGCTTTTGATTTTAAGGGGAAAAAGTTTTCCAACTGTGCATCCATAAGTGACCATGACCTATTTGTTGTCTGTGTGGCACTATTTGGCATTACTTATACCATCTTCATTGCCTTGGACTCCAGACATCCTCCAGTGTTCTCTTAGCCTATTATTCCACGTGAAATGCTTCCAGCTTTTAAATTTTCTATCACTTTTTCATTTTATGAAGGAGTTTCTCTTTGTCAAATCTAGAAGCCTTTTGTGCCATGGGACTTCAGTGTCATCCTGACATCGGTGCCGGGGAAAATGGTAGAGGCTATTATCAAAAACAAACTTACAGAGCACATCCAAGGACATGGATTACTTGAGACCAAGTCAGCACGGCTTTTGTGTAGGGAAATCTTGCCTGACCAATTTACTTCAATTCTTTGAAGGAGTAAACAAACGTGGACAAAGGGGAGCCGGTTGATATCGTGTATCTGGATTTTCAAAGTACCTCATGAAAGGCTACAGAGGAAATTGGAGGGTCATGGGATAGGAGGAAATGTCCTATTGTGGATTAAAAACTGGTTGAAGGATAGGAAACAGAGTGGGGTTAAATGGGCAGTATTCACAATGGAGAAGGGTGGTTAATGGGGTTCCTCAGGGGTCTGTGCTAGGACCGCTGCTTTTTAATATATTTATAAATGATTTACAGATAGGAGTAACTAGTGAGGTAATTAAATTTGCTGATGACACAAAGTTATTCAAAGTCATTAACTCGCAACAGGATTGTGAAAAATTACAGAAGGACCTTACGAGACTGGGAGACTGGGCGGCTAAATTGCAGATGACGTTTAGTGTGAGCAAGTGCAATGTGATGCATGTGGGAAAAAAGAACCCAAATTATAGCTACGTCATGCAAGGTTCCACGTTAGGAGTTACGGACCAAGAAAGGGATCTGGGTGTCGTCGTCGATAATACACTGAAACCTTCTGCTCAGTCTGCTGCTGTGACTAGGAAAGCGAATAAAATGTTGGGTATTATTAGGAAAGGTATGGAAAACAGGTGTGAGGATGTTATAATGCCGTTGTATCGCTCCATGGTGCGACCGCACCTTGAGTGTTGTGTTCAATTCTGGTCGCTGCATCTCAAGAAAGATATAGTAGAATTGGAAAAGGTGCAGCGAAGGGCGACTAAAACGATAGCGGGGATGGGACGACTTCCCTATGAAGAAAGACTAAGGAGGCTAGGGCTTTTCAGCTTGAAGAAGAGACGGCTGAGTGGAGACATGATAGAGGTATATAAAATAATGAGTGGAGTGGAACAGGTGAATGTGAAGCGTCTGTTCACGCTTTCCAAAAATACTAGGACTAGAGGGCATGCGATGAAACTACAGTGTAGTAAATTTAAAACAAATCTGAGAAAAATTTTCTTCACCCAACGCATAATTAAACTCTGGAATTTGTTGCCGGAGAACGTGGTGAAGGCGGTTAACTTTGCAGAGTTTAAAAAGGGGTTAGGTGGTTCCCTAAAGAACAAGTCCATAAACCACTACTACATGGACTTGGGAAAAATCCACAATTCCAGGAATAACATGTATAGAATGTTTGTACATTTGGGAAGCTCGCCAGATGCCCTTGGCCTGGATTGGCCGCTGTCGTGGACAGGATGCTGGGCTCGATGGACCCTTGGTCTTTTCCCAGTGTGGCATTACTTATGTACTTACTAGCCGTTAAGCCCGTAAAAACGGGCGAGATTTCCAGCTACCCTCCTCGCCGCTGCTCTCTCCCCCCTCCGTGCCGTGCCCCCTGCACTGACCTGACAGCGCCTCTCACCTCCGTGTGAAAGCGCTGCAGGCAGCAGCAGATCACTCTGCTGCTGCTGCCTGCAGCACTTCCACACGGAGGTGAGAGGCGCTGTCAGGTCAGTGCAGGGGGCCCGATGCGGAGGAGGGCGGGAGCGGCGGCGGGGATGGGGGGAGGGTGGAGGTTGGTGCGCGCGATGTTCGTTTCCAGGCGGTAGCGTCCAACAATGACTCCGACTCCGTTTCCCTCTCTGTTCCGCCCTCTGACGTCATCATGTCTTGACGCGAGGGCGGGACAGAGAGGGAAGTCTCTACTGCGCATTTGCAGGTGAGTCGGTCACTTGCCATTTATGTTTGATGTACTTATATCCCTTATGAAGTTGCCATTGAGTCAATCAGATCTCATTCCCTTAAACATATCACTTGGAAAGTTTTCTTCCTACTAGTGGTACCTTGGCTAGAAAAAATTAATGAACTTCAAGCCTTGGTGACATATGGCCCATGTACTCGGTTTCATCATAACAGAGTATTTCTTCGGACTCATGCGAAGTTCTTACTTAGTGGTAATGTTTTCCACATATACAGAATAGTGAAATGTATTGAAATACCGCTTCTTATTTCTTGTCCAAAGCCTCATAAGAACCCATGGGAGAGATCTTTCCATGCTTGGGACTGTGAACAGGTTCTCACAACCTCAGAAGAACTGGATTCATTAGAAAGTCAGCATAGCTTTGTCTCCTTGGACAGGTTTAGCAGTCCAGTTGCTATAAAACTGTAGCAAATTAGCTAGCATCCTTCAACCAGTTACATTATAAACACTCTGGTATTCTTTAACCGGTAAATCCAAACATCAAATCGGAGTCTCTGCAACTACCACAGCTCTCATGAAATCTGCTTCACTACACAGCATATGCAAAATGGCTACTTTGTCCTCCACGTCTCACTATTGTTTAGACTAGTACTTAATTAGAGACAGAGAATTAGGCAAGCAATATTTTATTTATTCATGACATTTATAAACCCACATTAGCCCGAAATAGACTCAAGTTCAATGTAGCTTACAAACAATAAAGTGAATAAAACATAATATACACACTATAACACAAATTACAATAAGTTCAAGAAGCAAATTAATACATGTTCAGTCAATAACCAGGGATTTAGACTATCTCAAGAACAAACAAATAATTAAGGTGAGAGCATAATTAGGCAGGACTAGATGGGAAACAAGATTAAGAAAAGTGTGTGGGTAAAATTCAAATATGAATTCTTTGTATTCATAAAGGCCAGACTGAAGAAATGTGTTTTTAGAAGATATCTAAAAGGTAATCATCTGTAAACTTGATTGATTTAGGAAGAGAATTTCAAATTTTTTATGCCTTGATAGGAGAAATTAGCAGAGTGAATTGTTTTATATATCACATTCTTACAGATAGGGAAATATAAGATATTCTCAGGATGATGAAACAGCATTACAAGGGGGTCATTCAGTAAGATTATTCATGTATGATGGGGCTTGACCAAACAGGATTTAGTGAATGAAAATGCATAATTTGAAAGATATTCTTTCTCTTAACCAGTGTAGCTTATATAAAAGGAGTGGCTTTGGTGAAGTGAGGAGATCTACATATAAGACGAGCAGCAGCATTTTGAGCTGTTTGTAATTTTTTGAGAAGACCACCTTTAAGTCCAGCATAGATGGAATTGCAGTAATCGCATTTGGTGAGGACAAGGGATTGAACCAAAGTACAAAAGACAGATTTAGAGAAAAATGTCCTCAATCTCTTTAGCTTCCAAAGTGAGTGAAAGACACTTGAGGTCAACTTAGAGACTTTGTTGTCAAGGGTGAGGAAACAATCTATTGTGACTCCCAAGATTTTCATTGATGACTCAAGAGAATAGATTTTGTTGTTAATAGTAAAGTTTCTAAGATTCATAAGATGGTAAGAGTTAGTTACTTATTTTTAACCGTTAAGTTTTAGCTTGAAATTACTCTCCAGCCTGTCTGATCTATTCAAGTTTTGTACCATCATAGGTTGAGTGGGCTGCTTCTGCACAGTGGACCAGTTATGTAAACAATTGAGCAGTCCTAAGCTTGGGAATTGCCCTGATTTAGTTCTGTTTGTTGACGAAAAAAGCAAAATTGTTTACCTGTAAGGGATGTTTTCCATAGACAGCAGGATTGATCAAGTACATAATCCCTCCCAACTCCCAGAAAATTGTATTACTGCTACAGCTATTGAACTAATGAAGGAACTGAGGGGGCCTGCTGTGCATGGGAAGGGTTGTGCTTGGTCAGAACTTTACACTAAGTTCTTAGCTCTGGCCCATCCCAGTGAGTTGCGATGATATCACTCGTGTGCCTGTTTAGTCCTGCTACAGAAAGTAAGGTGAGCAGAGCAACCATTTTTTCCTTTTCAGTAATGCATAGTTGGGCATTATCTGCTTAACAATAACAATCAACATCAAGTTTTTCAATAATTGATACAACAGGACCAAGATAAATAATAAAATAAATGTCGAGAGAACTGAACTTTCCAGTACATCGTATACTATCATTCACAGTCCCTGGTGGGAGGCATCTTAGTCACCCTGTGATGGTGATGCCTGAGTGGCTGATTTTAAGGGCTCCAGTTGCAAAGTTCCAGAAGAATTTTCATGCTTGGCTCCCAGCTGAGAACTGTTGCTGCAAATGACTTTATTACCATGTGAAAGGATATAAATTAGGAGAAAAATCCCTGGTTAGTTAAGAATGAAAGCTTATGCTGCTGCTGTAGCTTAAGAGGCAGATTCTGATTGAGCTAAAAGCACAAAGGTACAGGAGGGAGACTGACTGACTGACAGCAATATAAAAAATTATACTTTTGTTTTGGTCATTATTGAAGGATACTTTTGTTAGCCTGTTCACTTCGTGATGAATATAAAAATATGGAAGTGCTGCTCTACTGACCTTCATAATATATTGCTCAGTGTAATTAGGAAAGGAAATTCCATTACATAGCTTCCCACTATTCCAGAACCTGTGGCAACAGCAGGTGGAAAGAGAGAATTGAAACCTGAGTTGAAGCATATCTCTCTTGGCATCCAGTGCAGCTCCTCAGTATTTTCTATCTCCAGCAATGGATGAACACACTTTTCAGCCTCTGATTCTGAGACCCCAATACTCAGAATTAAATGCGGGTACTAGAGACCATTAGTGTCAGACTAGCACCCACATTTACTAGCGCAAAATGCTTTGAGGACCTTACCGCCAGAAACAACAAGCTCGCCCACAATCGGCGCAAGTAGCATGCTAATGTAGTCAAAAGCATGCAAATGGGGGTCATCTATTCCCTCCGATGCTCAGAAGGGGGCCCGTATCGCTGCAAACTCTGTGCCAGCTCGGAGCTGACAGCGGTCTGAAGATTGGGGGAGAGGTATTTTTCGACTGATTCTAGTACTTGTTTTCATAGTGCATGTACAGAACTTGTGTATACTGATCGCTTTTGGGCTTTAAGGTGGTATAAGAAATTAACAAACAATTATTCAGATACAAAATGCCTTTCCCCAGAAGAGCTTACAGTCTGTTGGTATCTGTAGTGGATACTGAGCTTGAGGGGAGCCGCTGGCAGTGGTAAGTCTGACTTAAGTTTGACTCAGAACCACTTGGAGGGCTACAAGTTCTACTTGGTGAAGGGGAGGGATCCTGCTTAGGACACATGCTGTGCTTGTGAAATTTGGGGTAAATGGCGACTCCCGTGGAGGCAGTTAAGTGGTGGTCACACTGTGGCAGTTTTTGAGAGTGAGGAAACTATGTGACTCTAATATAAATTATCTGCATCACTCGGAAATATTGAGAGATTTATACAAAGGGGATATCCCAGAAAGATTGTGAAAAGGGCATATAAGAGAGCCACCAATAGCCACAGACAATGGCTGTTACAACCTCGATGTGAGATAGAAAGACATTCTGAAACCTTGACATGTGTTCTACCTTTCTCACCCAGAGCCACTCAGATTAAACAAATTATAAAGAAGCATTGGCCGATTATGCATCTACACGGGATCCAACAGGACCCTCGATTTGCGTTCATGAGATCACAGAATTTAGGGCAAGACAAGAACAATGATGTCCAGATGTAGGAGAGAGAGGACATAATAAATGCAGTGGATGCTCTTACTGCCGATTTGCATGGGTTACTGATACAGTCATGCATCCTGTTATTGGCCGCATGATAAATCTGCGAGATAAGACCAACTGTGACTCTATGCAAGTAATCTATGGAATCAAATGCCCATGCGAGAAATGGTACATCGGCCAAACAAAGCGGAAAATCAAAGAATAGGAGAACATCTGAGTAATTTATGCATCCACAAGAAAGATGCACCATTAATAAACCACTGGGAAGAGACAAGTCATCAAGAAGCAGATCTTCGGTTTATAGTTTTGTTTCAATTTCACCATCATCAAGGGGGTAACATTCTTTCCAGTCTCTTAAAAAAAGAGGCACAATATATCTTTAAATGGCAAACCACACACCTGAGGGGACTGAATAATGCTATTGATTGGTGGGCGGTTTCGCAAGTGTAGAATCCCTAGGGAGAGGCGGGAAAATAAAAGGGAGTGCGCATGCACTGGCGTTTTCTGGCCAGACATGGAGGATTCACTGATCTGCACCCGATAGTCTCCAACAAATGTAAGTTAAAACTTCTTGTTATAACATTTGAAATGTAGAGTTCACAGGAAGAAACCATATAATTTTGATATGAGAGGATTCAATTTAATTTTATTTATTATAGGTTGGAATATCTGTTCTCCTGACGACGCTCTATGCAAAACATGCAGGCATGTTGAGAACGATAACTCAGGGCTAAGGAAGCACTATATGAGCAAAAAGAAAAAAGAGAATAAAGAAAGGGCAGCTATCCAGAGCACACCTGACATGCTGTATGGATTACCACGGGCCCAGATAAGATAAGTCAATCTGTTAGTACTAATAGAGGCTGTAACCATAATAGAACTCACTATGCACAGACAGGAAGGGAGGCAGGGACCTGTAGTGCAATGATGTACGGGTACTAGTGCACTGATATAAGCTGCTACATAGCTTAAAAACAGGCACTGATCACTGAGCACTATCATATCACATTTTAATATATAAAGCAACATTATTGAATTATGATAAATTTGCAGGTTTCTATATAACTAAGAAGTAGTTAAAATTTAATGCCAAGAAGTGTAGAGTGAAGCACTTGGGGTGCGGAAACCCAAAAGAGAGATACCGGATAGGAGGGGAGAGATTAGTAAGCTTGACTCAGGAGAGAGACCTTGGGGTGTTGGTGTTGGAGGATCTGAAGGTGAAGAAACAATGCGACAAGGCGACGGCCGTGGCCAGAAGGATGCTAGGCTGCCTAGAGAGGGGCATAACCAGCAGAAGAAAGCAGGTGTTGATGCCCCTCTACAAGTCGTCGGTGAGGCCCCACTTGGAGTATTGTGTTCAGTTTTGGAGGCTGTATCTTGCTAAAATGGAAGCGGTGCAAAGAAAAGCTACGAAAATGGTATGGGATTTGCATTGCAAACCATACGAGGAGAGACTTGCTGACCTGAACATGTATACCTTGGAGGAAAGGAGAAACGGGTGATATGATACAGACGTTCAAATATTTGAAAGTTATTAATCCGCAAACGAACCTTTTCCAGAGACGAGAAGGCGGAAGAACTAGACATGAATTGAGGCGGTAGGACTAGACATGAATTGAGGTTGAAGGGGGGCAGACTTAGGACTAATGTCAGGAAGTATTTTTTCACGGAGAAGGGTGGTGGATATGTGAAATGCCCTCCCTTGGGAGATTGTGGAGATGAAAACGGTAATAGAATTCAAACGTGTGGGATAAACACAAAGGAATCCTATGGAATATTAGCGGAGATCGGGTAGCGACGTTTTGGAAACAAAACGGGAGCTGGGCACACTTCTACGGTCTACGCCCTGATCGTGACTGAATAGATAGGGATGGGCTGGAATGTAAATTTTAAGAGGCTTCGATGTTAGCTTCAGAACTTAGTACAAGAACAGTACTGGGCAGACTTCTATGGTCTGTGCCCTGAAAAAGGCAAGGACAAATCAAACTCGGGTATACATATAAAGTATCACATACCATATAAAATGAGTTTCTTGTTGGGCAGACTGGATGGACTGTACAGGTCTTTATCTGCCGTCATTTACTATGTTACTATGATTTTCTTTCCATTAGTTCTTCCCACTATTCCAGGGGCCCACCCAAGGTTTCTGAGATGTTTAGTTGGTGCAGTGTAATGGGTCAAATATTGACTTTCACCTTGGTTCCTGCATATCTCTTGTTTTAACAGTTGTCCAGAGATGGGAGGCTTCTACACGTTTGCTCATCTGGTTAATGTTAGCGCAGAGGTTTTCAACCCAGTCTTTGGGGCACACCCAGCCAGTTGAGGTTTTCAGAATATCCCCATTTAATTCAATGGTAAACCTCAAGGAGCCATGCAATATATTTAACTATCTTTATTCAATTTAGGAAAAATCTAATTGATTTTGATAAAGTTCTAGTTAAACTCAATAAACCCTTTAAAACACCCTCCATTCATCATACTCTTCCATATACCTTATCCTAAAATTCAAACATACTCCAAACGCACATACAGTTACAGTTAGGCCACTTATAGCCTGCTAATACCATATTAAATAGTTCACAGAAAGGTTACAAGATATTAAAGCACAATTTGCCCAGGATGTCACAAATTTAGCAGAAACAGTTATAGGTTAGCTTACTTAAAAGAGAATATTCTAAATATATATGGTTATTTATTAATCACATATCTATTGAGCAATAAAGTCTTTAGGCTCTTTCTAAACATGCCATGACTAGGTAAAAATCTTAGATTAGGTGGTAAAAATTCCCACAATTTGGCAACCTGAAATGCAAATCTGAGAAAAATCTTTGAGGTGATACCTCGTGGACTTGGGTAATTAAAAGAAAACAAATTGCAGATATTATAAATCATCCCACTAATGAATAATGTACAAGAAAAATCATATATGATAGTACTATGAGTGGAAGAGTAGCCTAGTGGTTAGTGCAGTGGACCTTGATCCTGGGGAACTGGGTTCGATTCCCACTGCAGCTCCTTGTGACCTTGGGCAAGTCACTTAACTCTCCATTGCCCCAGGTACAAATAAGTGCCTGTTTATACTATGTAAACCACATTTCCCTTCCCTTTCCCGGTATTATCTTCCACAACAGTGATCCCAGTTTAAAACTAATCCTAGCCTTGACACTAAGCCAGTGAAGCTTGATAAAATAATCTGTAATTTTATCTGATTTCTTAAGTGAAAAGATCAGTTGAATGGTTGCATCCTGGATTGTTTGGATCTTTTTCAACAGGTATTTTGGTAACTCCAAATAAACAATGTTGAAATAATCCAGCCTGCTGAGAATTAAAGATTGTACCACAAGTCTAAATAATTCCACTGACAGATATGTACAAATAGCCCGTAATCGTCTCATAATATGAAAAGAGCTTTTAATAAGTAGATTTATCTGTGGCTCCATGGATAATTTATCTAGTGTGATGTCTAAGATTTTAATGAATTGATCCATTGTAAAACGTTTCCCATCTATAGTCAGACCTGATGCAGTTTCCTAATTTTATATAATTATTATTCAATGGGGATGTCCTGAAAACCCTGACTGGCTGGGTTGAAAATCTCTGGGTTAGCGAGGAGTTTGTTTGTTGTGTTTATTTTGAGTTTCACCTTAGTGCTTGTCTACATAAATACTGAGGAGCTGGACTGGATTCCAAGAGAGATGTCTCAGCTCAGTTTTCAGTTCTCTATCTCCACCTGCTGGTTGATGGACACAACTATCCCACAGGTTCTGAAATAGTGGGAAGGACTAATGGAAAGAAAATTATCAGGTAAGACCTGATTTCTTATCCTTTTTTTTAAAGTAATTTGTTGCCTCACTAAAGGGCATGTAATTGTTCAAAAACTGTACAGTATGAATATACAATATGTGAATTGAAATAGAAAAGAAAGGAAACCTGGAAGTAAAGCCAGAATCTATTTTTTTTCCCTTGTATCCATTTGTTAAGATGAGTACTATAAAATTTAGGGGAAATAGTTCCCATTGCATTCTATTCTTATTGATTTTGGAAACTATCTTTTGTGGCAAAAAGTACATAGAAGGTAAACATTAAAACAGCAAACTGGAGCCCAACCTAATTTTGGTTTTGGTACCAAAAACAACCCGAAATCTGGGTTCGGGTTTCATCCGAAAATACAAGTGCATTTTTGGATGAAACTGAGCCCCCTTCTCGCCTGCCTCCCACGATTACTTTCCACTACCCTCCCATCACCCGAAGGCCCTCCCCGGGCCTACCTTTTAAAACCTCCTGATGATCTAGTGGGGCTTAAGAGCAAGAGCTTTCCCCATTCACTCTTGCCCCCGCCAGTCCGTAGCCAAAATGGCTTCCAGGATTTCCTGTAGTAGCTTTGCGAGATTGCTGGGGGAGGTCTCAGTGGCCGTTCTGGCAGCAGAACTGGCGGGGGCAAGAGCAATGGGGGATCGCTGTTGCCCTGAAGACCCACTAGACCACTAGGAGGTTTAAAGGTAGGTCTGGGGAGGACCTTCAGATGAGTGGTGGGAGGGAAGGAAGGGGGGCTCTGGGGGGAAACAGGGACTGCAGAGAATGATTGGGGAAGGAGGGAGGGGATTCGGTTTCAGCTGAAACAACTGCAAATTTTGGTTGCTGGTTCGGTTTTGTTCGCAACTGAGAATCCTGGTTTGTCGACCTCTACATAAAACATATATACAATTTTATAATACTGTTGGTATGGTTATTATTAATTTTGAACTTCTTTTCATGAATAGGGGGGAGCCCTGTCTTTGTATACAGCTCTTACAACTAATCAAAAACTGGCTGGTGTCCTTGCGCTTAGCTGTTGGCTTCCACTGAGAGCTAATCTTACACAGGTATTACTTCATTAAAAATCCTGTATAATGAAAAGCCATGTCTGTCATGCTTCCATAATAGGAGTTTGATAATTTCTTGCCAACCCTTTGCTCAGACTAACCAGCTAGACAGCCACACTTTCAACAGCTGCTCAGAGGTCCAGTTTTATTTACCTTGCAGTTGTTGAGAGCATTTTCAGTGACTTGCTCAAACGCCCACAGGTTGACTCAAGCTGAGAGACTGGTAAGAGAGGGTCTAATGAACTGAAGAGGAACCATAATGTGAGGAGGGTATTGATGTTAGGATGGCCTCTTGATCATTTTGCTGCGATAAAGAAATGAGTTGCTGAGGAGGAAGTTAAGACTGGCTAGTTAGGGGATAAGTAACTGATACTGATAGGATGTAGAGGGTGGTCGGAAGGAGAAAGGACAGAGGGTTGAATATGAAATGGGGGAAAGAGGATTGAGGATTCAGCAGACATAAACACAATGTAGAAAATGCTTTGAAAACATACCATATGAAGAGAAAATGAATTACATATATACCATAGTATGCATATTTTGTCTTCAGATATCATCATATATGATCTTTATAATAACCTGAAACTCTTATTTGTTCTAGTAAACTAGCATCTTCAGTTTTCAGAGACCAACCCTATTACCTCTAATCACAATTTTTATAGAATGAGAGCTCTGCAATTACATGATCTCAGTTGCATGCAAATTTATCTCATGTATATTCTGAAATCCTGACTGGCTGAGGGTAACCTTGGACAGATTTTAGACCTACTAGTTTGTTGTATTAGAATGCTATGTTATGGCTCCATTACAAAACAACTCCTAATCTTTAGCAAGTCACTCCCTTGCCTCCCAGACCCAGTTGAAAATAAGACATTTGAATTTATCTTTTCAGTCAACAAATTAAATTTAGTTCTTTTAGTTTATCCATGAAATACTGTTTGGTTCAGACAGTGTTTATAGCATTTCTTTGGGGGATTCTTATAGTTATTCTGCTTTTTTATATATTTTTGCTGTAGTTACTGTACATTGATATCTGCCATGAATCTTTAATGTTGCTAATTAAGTTGTGATGAATATGTGAAGGAAACAAAATATTAGCAGAATATTTTAAACTAGTAAAAGAGGCCCGTTTCTGAGCAAATGAAACGGGCGCTAGCAAGGTTTTCGTCGGCAACAACCCCCCCCCCCCCCCCCCCCGCTTGCCTACCCCTTCGTTGTTGTGGCATTGCTCCGCCCTCAACATCATGACGTTTGACGCGAGGGTGGGGCCCGTAGCGATTCCCCCCCCCCCCTCCCTCCCTGCCAATCCCTTCGTTGTTCTGCCATTGCTCCTCCCTCGAGTGCGGGGCCCGGAGCGATTTTGGTGGCTTCACCACCACGAACCTTCGAACCTTTTTGAAGGAAGTCAGGGCTTGGTTTCACTGACGTCACTGTCTTCAGAACTTTGAGGGTGAGTTTTATATATATAGATATGGCTCTGTATGAGGGAGTATACAGAACATTGCCCTTCACCCTTAAGAACTAGTCTCTTAGCCTGAACCATCTTAATACCATTAGTCCCGCCCAGGGAGGAAGTGAGACGGGAGGGGTGGAGTCGGAATCAGGAAGTATAAAAGGCAGGGCCATGAAAGGGTTAAAGTTGCCCATTGAAGGAAGGACTTGAAGCCCCAGAATATACCTTCGTAACCTATGTCTAGGGACCGTGACCTGGCTGAGGTAAGCCAACTTTTGGATTTGAGACTTGTAAGCCCTGTTCTGAGGTCTGGCTGGAGCCAGACCTGGAAACTCAGAAAGAGAACTTACAGGTTATGTTTGGTGTGTGGTAGTCAACAGCCACAGACTGTGTTTTGGGCCCAATGAGCCGCAGGCCCTGGTTAAGACTGTTATCTGAACTAAAGAGACTTTTCATCTTTTGTTCCTGGCCTTGTGATGTAACAGGCTTCAGGTCTCTGTTAATAAAGATCTTTTTTCATTTTTACACTTTTGTCCGGCAGTGTTATTGTGCAGGCCCATCCTCAGACCTCGCTCGCTATATCACACTCTGCAGAAACTAGAATAATAAGGTTTCTGGAATCTAGTGGATTGCAGGACCCAAGGTGTAGCATGGTTTCATTAGAGGCAGATCTTCTCAGATAAATCTGATTAATTTCTTTGACTGGATGACCAGAGAGTTGGATCAAGGGAAAGCGCTAGATGTCCTTTTCATTTTTAGTAAAGCCTTTCATACAGTTCTGCATAGGTAACTTAAAAAATAAACTGAGTGCCCTCACTATGGGCCCTAAAGTAAGTGACTGGGTTAGAAACTGGTTGAGAGGAAGGGAACAAAATGCAGTGATTAGCTCACTCAGAGGAAAGGGACATAACCAGTGGTGTGCCACAAGAGATCTAGTTATATTTTTATGAGCGATATTGTGAAAGGGCTATCTGGTAAGGTTTGCCTTTTTCAGATGACACCAAAATCTGCAATACATTAGACACCCTTGATGGTGTGGATAACATAAGGGATCTAGCCAAAAATGGTCTAGAACTTGGCAGCTAAGATTTAAGGCTAAAAAATACAGGGTTATGCGTTTGGGTTGTAAAAACTGCAAGTGAGCAATACAGTATATGGGGTGAAATACTTCTGTGCATATGAAAAGAGCGCATCTGGGAGATGATAGTATTTGATGATCTTTGGTTGGCCAAAAGGTAGAAAATATGATGGTAAAAGCCACAAGGATGCTTGGGTGCATAGGGAGAGGAATGGCCAGCAAGAAAACAGAGGTGATAGTGCTTCTGAATAAGTCTTTGGTGAGACTTCATTTTGTATATTGTGTACAGTTCTAAAGACTCTACCTTCAAAACAATGGAGTTTGTCCAGAGAGTGGCCACTAAAATGGTCACTGATCATCAGAGCATATGGGGGACAGACTTGGAGTCCAATATATAGAAGAAAGGCAGAAGAGGGGCGATATAAGACATTTAAATACATCCATGACATAAATGCATAGGAGCCAAGTCTCTTTGTGATTGAAAGGAAGCTCTGGAATTAGAGGGCAAAGAATTAAGGTGAAATGGGACAGACTCAAGAATAACCTAATGACATATCTTCACGGAAAGGGTGACAAATGCATGGAAAAGCTTCCCAGTTGAGATGGTGACTAACACTGTATCTGAATTCAAGAAAGCTTGGGACAAGTACATAGGATCTCTAAGGAAGAAAAGGGGAAAGTACATGGTATGGATGGACATACTGGATAGGCCATATAGTCTTTATCTGCCGTTATTTTAAATTTTTCAGTAAACAGGCAGTTTTGAGAGAAATTTCTATGCTTAGAACATGATTCAGCATGATTCAGCAAATTAGAAGTGCAACCAAGAAAGTGATAGCTTATATTATCTCCTGGTTACAGTATTAATCTTGATATCACACCTAAATGCTTTCTGTCAGGCAGAAGCCAATCAAGCTGCCTGCAATGAAGCGACTACCAGAAGAGCTTGCTTGAGACTACTTCAAATCATGGGTGGGGCAACAGACAGGCAGCATTTCACAAGGTAAACCAGGCCTAACTTAGCAAAACTTTATACACCAGGCCTAATACTTTGAAACAGTCAACCAGTGCAGTTCCTTCAAAATAGGATCACTGGATCCCAAACATTAGCAGCTATGTTGTTAGCTCACCGAGGATAAGCAGGCATAATATTCTCACATATGAGTGACGTCATCTGTGGAGCCCAGTGTGGACACTGCCATAGTGCACTGTCATTTTAAAAATTGGAGGCAGTACCTCTACTATGCAGATGCCTTCCCACCCGACATTCGAGCGCAGGACCAGCAGTGTATTGTTTTCACGGAGCAGAGAGGTTGGCTTTCTAATCTCTCCTTAGCATGTCAAACCTTTTTGCCTTTTGGTGCCTTCCCCTTTTTGGGATATATTTTCTTCATATTCTTTTTCTGCATTTCATTTTGTTCAGTTTATTCATTTCTTAAAATGCATTTTTTTTAGGCCTTTGAGCCCTTCTTTTGCCACGGGAAGCATCGACCATTTTTGGGTACATGACTACTTGAGCTACCCGGGCCATGGAGCCCTTCAAACTTGCTATTTTCCCAGTGAGGAGCAGAACCCACTGACTGCACTCCATACCGGTGAGGAGCGGGTGACCCCACGCCTCTTCAATAGGCACGATCTTGCTGAGAGCAGTGAAGAACTGTGGAGAACGACTGCACCAGAGACTGAGAAGAGAGGGTTCTAGGTGCCCGCACTTTCAGCTGGTGCATTTGCAGCTTAATCAGGAGAATTATTGTTCTCCAGATACCCAATTCAACACATGAAGTATGAGGTAACCCAGCACACCATGGAGCCCTGACTGGGGAATATATATTCAGGCAAAACAATAATTACAAGACTGCCTCATGCTCATGCCACAAAAGAAGGCAAGAAATTAAAAAAAAAATTATCTCCAAGATCTGTACAACCGCAGGATCAATTAATTACACATCAAAGGGGCTAAATGCATATCACCAAACTTATAGTAGAATTATGAGTCCTAACAATACTAACACCATGGGAGCTCTAATACATGGAGATAACATGATATCAGTACTATGCAATCTGAGTCACTCAACGAGACGAGCTGCCTTCCACCAATGTAAATTTCAAAGAAACAAACAAGGAGGAGATTCAGTCAATGGAAATCACCCAACAATGGCCAAACACAATAGGCGGCGAAAAAAGGAACTGATTAACTCAGAAATCCAAACGAGCGTCAGTTAGTGAAAATTTCCAAAGTGTTGCTAACGGAAGATAATTACCTACCAATACCAGTGGGCTACATCAATGCCAGATCAGCGATAAAACAGAAACAATAAAAGACTTGGATATTGGACGAAGACCTCAGGCTGGTCTTCCTTAACGAAATATGGAGCCATGCTAAAGAAGATCTTATAATCGCGGACCTCTGCCTGCCAGGCTATAAAATGTTGCATTGGACCAGAAACAGGAAAAAATGAGGAGGCATTGTACTAACCTACAGATCCTTCTTCAGAGTGAAAGCCATAGCGGAATCCATAACACCGCAACTATAAAAAACACCTTTGATGCACACATCCCAAAGCTAATATATTCCAGCTAAATCCAAAATAAGACACTTTTCTACCATATTTTATTTTTCCATCATGTTGTTTCCAGTTTCTTGTCTGTGTTCTGCTAATTCTCCATTGCTTTTTTTTTCCTCTCGTGTCTTGTTCCATTCCCTCATTACACCTATCTCTAACACATTATCTTTCTTCTTCAGCTTTCTCTTCCCTGTTTTCTGCCTCTGTCCACTCAAGTTTCACCCTCTCTCACCCTTCTTCTTTTTAATTTTCTGCTACCTATCAAGTTTCCATCTTCTGTCATGCCCCTAGTGCTCTCATTTCCCATCTCACTCCTTCCATCTACTCCCCATTACCACATTTCTACCTCTGTACTCACTCTTCTACCACTGTACGTTTTGCCTCTCACTATCTCCCCTCCCCCTTTCCACTCTTGTAGCCCAGCATCTTCTCTCCCTATTCACCCCCCCCCCCCAGCCTGACATCTCTCTGTCCCTTTTCCTCTAATCTCTAGCATTTTCCTATCCCACCTCTCTTCTTTCCTCCCCAGGGGTCCATTATCTTTCCTCCTCCCCCTACCATGGCCCCCTCTCTCTTTTATAATATCAGAATGTAAGAGTACCTCTTCTTCCTTCCCCTTCTCATGATCAAGCATATCTTTCCTCCCTTCCACTTCCAGGGTCCAGCACTTCTCCCTCTTCATCTCTACCTCCCTTTCTTCCTTCCCTGGGTCTAACATCTCTCTCCTTCCTCCCTCCTTCCCATTGATCAGCACATATGCCTCTTCAACCCCCAGGTCCAGCTGTTCTCCCTCTCTTCTGTCCCTGGGTCCAGCATGTCTCATCCCTTCCTCCATCCCTTTTGTAAACCATTTCTCTTCCTCTCATGTGTTTCCAGGCCCTCTCCTTGAGCCACCCCAACTGACCTACCTTAAAACAGCTCCAGCATCTGTTCCCCTTCTTAGTACCTACTACTGCTACTAGTGCTAATCATTTCTATAGCACTACTAGATGCACGCAGCACTGTACGTATATGCAGGTACTTTCTCAGTCCCTACAAGGACAAGCTTTTTTACCATTAGGCTACTCCACTCCTAAATTATCCAGACTGTCCAGGTCCAGTGTTGCCCCCAAAATGTATTTCTCTTTTGAGGGGCTTACCAGTGTGGCAGCAGTTCTGATATACTGCTTGTGGCCTCCTTGCACTCTCCTCCTTCCATGCCTCTCCCCCAGACTCAACGTCTGTATTCATCCTGGGTGCGGAACATGGTAGAAAGACTTTTATAAGTAAATAAATTCCAGTTTTCATGCCCCAGTGTAAATGGTTCATACTCCTCATTTTTAAATGAAGGAATTCTTTAATTTATTAGCTCTAAGACTGGATATTAAACAGTCTCAGCTGCACGTTCCAAATATCTTAGGTAGGGTGAGTCTGGATAATTTGTCATCTTGGATCATAGGCGCATATCTTGTTAATCAGATTAGTGGACTTAAAATGCTATCCTATGGGCACACCTAAAATCATAATCTTAGTGGATCTTTAGTTTCAGAGCTTTCTGACTTTTCAATATCCATCTTGCTGCCCCTTGGGTAATCCTGTGTAGATTAGATGCTATTGTTGCTGCAGGCACTAATATTAAACTATACGAGATTATTTGTAACCAGTTGTAGTTTTTTTTTTTAAGATTTGATCTGTGTGGGGTGTGTGTAAAAATAATCTAGTATTCTCAAGATAGTTACAGCATGTATAAGGACTTGGCTTCTAAATAAATTTGTTTAATGTTATGTTGGGCTGTATTTAAAAAAAAAATTGGGGGGGGGGGAGGGGGGATATGTTAACATATCCATTGGCTGCTATCCTCATTATATATCATATAGGATACCATTTTACCTTCTCTTCCTTAAACTTGTTCATCAAGCTTCTCTCACTGTTGGGAGTACCATATTGGCAGGATAATAAAAAATCATTATTAATCAGCTATACCCATAGATATACCCTCTTTCCTTTCCTGCCTAGCTCTGATAGAGGATAGGCTTTTCTAACTGCTGCTGGTCCTGTAGCATTCTAACTTTGTGGAAAGGTTCTGCCAGTCCTACTTATATTCTAGTGGAATTTGAAAGTTAAATCAACTGGAGATTCTTTGATCAGACTGTATCAGTTCTGGTCATACCTAGAGAACGTTTTGATACAGCACTTGGCTGACTCACTGGGACTTATAATCCCACCCACCCCAGGGTTTTCCAGTCATATACAAGCCAAAACTCATTAACTTTACTCCTCTGTCACACACAGGCAGTCTTGCAGACTGTTTAACCCCATCATAGTACACCTATTCATACCCATTTCAACCAATCAGGATGACTTTTATTCTCTGTAATAATTGTGGTGTTTTAGTTTCAAGGCCAAACAAAAAAAACAGCACCACGGGCCTTTAAAAATGGAACACAGTTCTTTAATGAATGAGCCTTGACAAAAAGACCCGACACGGGCCGTGTTTCGGTGACTAGCACCTGCGTCAGGGGTCTACATATATACAAAACATATAAAATAATATATGAGAATGTTAAAATATTAAATGCAATGTTAAAATATTAAATGCTTTAGGTATTTATATAGGCTTATATATGTATGCTTGATGAGTCTAAATATTAATCTTTGGTTTTATTCATTATATGTTAAAAAAAATTTTAAAATATATTATTTCTATGTTTTGTATTCTATGTAGACCCCTGACGCAGGTGCTAGTCACCGAAACACGGCCCGTGTCGGGTCTTTTTGTCAAGGCTCATTCATTAAAGAACTGTGTTCCATTTTTAAAGGCCCATGGTGCTGTTTTTTTATTTTTTTGTTTGGACTTTAGTTTGTACTTCGTTCCCTCTCTTTTTGTTATATCTTAGTTTCAAGGCCAATCATCTGGAGACTTAAGGCTTGTCCTATCTGTCTTCAGCTTGCTAGTTTAAAACAGGAGCTCAGTAAAGTAAAGCAGGAATTGGATGCACTTAAAGCAGCTTCTAGGACTTGCACAAAATCATACTGCACAGAATCATACCAAATTCTCACCACTGCCTCAAAGGATAAAACCACCTAAGAACAGATGGTTCACGGTAGGCTCAGGCAGACTTCGTTATGTGACACAGAAACATCCGCCCTCACAAGTGGTGCCCCTACAGAATTCTTTTGCTCCATTACAGCACTGTGATATTCGTGAAAATAGAACTGAGGCGGAAGAAAAAGCAATGAAGGTGGAACAAAAAGATATGAAGGTACCCAAAGAAAAGACACCCCCAAATCACTAATGTTAAACACATACCAGGAAATGTAGATGGAAAGCAATGACCACAAATGCTCGTAGTATAAGTAATAAAGTTCATGACCTTCAAGCCCTGATGTTGGAGGCAGACTTAGATGTTCTTGCAATCACAGAGACGTGGCTCAATGGTTCCCATGAATGGGATGCAAACATACCAGGCTATAATCTATTTAGGAAGGATAGAGATGGTCGTAAAGGTGGAGGAGTAGCTCTGTATATGAGAAATGATATCGCAGCAACTGAAATGACAGGGACCCGGGGAAAGGAAGAAGCGATATGGATCACCTTAAAACGAGATGATAGAACCTCTGTCCACGTGGGTGTTGTCTATAGACCCCCGACACAAATGGAGGAACTAGATAAAGATCTGATAGCAGATATTCAAAAGTTGGGAAAGAAGAGAGAGGTGCTGTTGCTGGGAGATTTCAGTCTGGCGGATGTAGATTGGAAGGTTCCATCTGCGGAATCGGAAAGAAGTAGAGAGATCGTTGATGCTTTTCAAAGTGCTCTGCTCAGACAAATGGTGACGGAATCCACGAGGGAGGGACCGACGCTGGATCTGGTGCTCACAAATGGGGATAGTGTGTCAAATGTCCGAGTGGGTGCCCACCTAGGAAGCAGTGACCATCGAACGGTTTGGTTTGATATGACAGCTGAAGTGGAGGGCGGCCACTCAAAACTCAAAGTCCTGTATTTCAAGCATGCTGACTTTAGTAAAATGGGGGAATACCTGAGGAAGGAGCTGATGGACTGGGAGGACAAACGAGAAGTGGAAGGACAGTGGTCCAGGCTGAAAGAAGCTATAAATATGGCCACAAACCTTTATGTAAGGAGAGTAAATAAAAGCAAGAGAAAAAGGTAAACGATATGGTTCTCCAAGCAAGTGGCCGAGAAAATAAAGGCTAAAGAGTTGGCATTCCTGAAATACAGAAAAACTCAAGACGAGGAACACGGAGAGGAATACTGGATGAAACTGAAAGAAGCCAAGCGAGAGACATGTCAGGGGAAAGCAGAAGAACAAGTGGCTAGAAATGTAAGGAGGGGTGACAAACATTTCTTCAGGTATAAGGAGGAAGACTAAAAAGGGAATTGTGAGACTGAAAGATGCTGCGAACCGCTATGTAGATAATGATGAAGAAAAAGCAAATTTGCTAAATAGATACTTTTGTTCTGTTTTCACAGAAGAAAATCCTGGAGAAGGACCGCGATTGACTGGCAAAAGTACTAATGAGAATGGAGTGGATATAGCACCGTTCACGGAAGAGAGTGTGTATGAAGAACTTGAAAATCTAAAGGTGGACAAAGCCGTGGGACCGGACGGGATCCACCCCAGGATATTGAGGGAGCTCAGAGAGGTTCTGGCGGGTCCTCTTAAAGATGGAGAGGTTCCATGGGATTGGAGAACAGCGGATGTGGGCCCTCGTCACAAAAGTGGTGATAGGGAAGAAGCTGGAAACTACAGGCCGGTAAGCCTCACTTTGGTTATTAGAAAAGTAATGGAAGCGATGCTGAAGGAAAGGATAGTGAATTTCCTGGAAGCCAATAAGTTGCAAGATCAGAGACAACATGGTTTTACCAAAGGTAAATCGTGCCAAACGAATCTCATTGAATTCTTTGACTGGGTGACTGGAGAATTGAGTCATGGACATGCTATAGACGTAATCTACTTAGATTTCAGCAAAGCTTTTGACACGGTTCCCCACAGGAGGCTCTTGAATAAACTTGACAGGCTGAAGATAGGACCCGACGTGGTGAACTGGATTAGGAACTGGTTGACGGACAGACGCCAGAGGGTGGTGGTTAATGGAATTCGCTCGGATGAGGGAAAAGTGAGTAGTGGAGTGCCTCAGGGATTGGTGCTGAGGCCAATTCTGTTCAATATATTTGTGAGTGACATTGCCGAAGGGTTAGTAGGTAAAGTTTGTCTTTTTGTGGATGATACTAAGATTTGTAACAGAGTGGACAGCGGGGAGGGAGTGGAAAACATGAAAAAGGATCTGCAGAAGCTAGAAGAATGGTCTAAGGTTTGGCAATTAAAATTCAATGCGAAGAAGTGCGAAGTGATGCACTTAGGGAGTAGAAATCCACGGGAGATGTTTGTGTTAGGCGGTGAGAGTCTGATATGTACGGACGGGGAGAGGGATCTTGGAGTGATAGTATCTGAGGATCTGAAGGCGACGGAACAGTGTGACAAGGCGGTGGCTGTAGCTAGAAGATTGCTAGGCTGTATAGAGAGAGGTGTGACTAGCAGAAGAAAAGAGGTTTTAATGCCCCTGTATAAGTCGTTGGTGAGGCCCCACCTGGAATATTGTGTTCAGTTTTGGAGGCCGTATCTTGCTAAGGATGTAAAAAGAATTGAAGTGGTGCAAAGAAAAGCTACAAGAATGGTATGGGATTTGCGTTACAAGAGACGTATGAGGAGATACTTGCTGACCTGAACATGTATACCCTGGAGGAAAGGAGAAACAGGGGTGATATGATACAGACGTTCAAATATTTGAAAGGTATTAATCCACAAATGAACCTTTTCCATAGATGGGAAGGTGATAAATCTAGAGGACATGAAATGAGATTGAAGGGGGGCAGACTCAAGAAAAATGTCAGGAAGTATTTTTTCACGGAGAGAGTGGTGAATACTTGGAATGCCCTCCCGGGGGAGGTGGTGGAGATGAAAATGGTAACGGAATTCAAAAATGCGTGGGATAAACATAAAGGAATCCTGTTCAGAAGGAATGGATCCTCAGAAGCTTAGCGGAGATTGGGTGGCAGAGCCAGTGGTGGGAGGCGGGGCTAGTGCTGGGCAGACTTCTACAGTCTGTGACCTGAAAATGTCAGATACAAATCAAGGCCAGGTATACACAAAAAGTAGCACATATGAGTTTATCTTGTTGGGCATACTGGATGGACCGTGCAGGTCTTTCTCTGCCGTCATGTACTGTGTTACTATGAATACCAGGAGTTCTACTTTTGTCTTGTCATTCTATATCCGTTCTGAGTTTTCCTCACTTATTATTAACATAAAAGAAAAAGTAAAGAAAAATAGTAAAAAAAAATGATAAAATTTAAGTTGTTAACTTGAGCTTAGCAGAATAATATAGTAGCTTCATTTGAACCCTTTTAAAGTACACATTTATGTAAAAATAAAAATTTTGTATTATATACCATGTTGATGTAAAAGTTTGTTATATACACCATGTTGGTGTAGTTGAACAAAATCTTTTGGCAATGGGGTTTTCTTACAGTTTTTTTTCCACACCCCCCCCCCCCCCCCCACCTTTTTCTTGTATTTGAAGGCTGCTGCTGGTACTAGTGTCAACAAGGACATTCCTGTTATTCAGTGCCATGGAGATTGTGACCCTTTGGTTCCTCCTATGTTTGCTGCTCTTACTGTTGAAAAACTAAAGACTTTAATAAATCCAGCAAACATACAGTACAAGGTTTACTCTGGTATGACACACAGCTCCTGCCCCCAGGTTAGTATTCTATATTACATTATTAAAATAGAATATGATGGCTTAACATAGTGCCTCAATGACAATGCAGTGCTACCCATAGTACTACCCAGATTTGATTTTCCAAGCCAACTTCTTCATGGGATGGCTAACAATACTACAGAGACAGTATTCATGGGCTTGGACATAGTCATTGCACAATACATAGTAGCCAGAATCACATGCATATGTACCAGGTTCTAGAAGTCAGTCTCTGTGGTCTCTTGTCAAGGACTCCCTCTGTGATCGGGAGGGAGTGGGGAAAGTTATTAATAGGGGAAATATTCTGATATTAAAAATTAAGGTTCACACAGTTTCAACTGAGCTAGAAAGCCAGTTTTGGAAGAAATGTGGTCCAATAGAAAGATTTATGAAACAGAAGCTATCTAATGTGTTAGTGTGAAAATTATTGGTGCACCTTCACAGGGAATTTGATTTATTTCATTCATGTTGCTCTATGGATATACAGACAAAAAGAGGCTGCTGCTATGAATCCAAAATGGAAAAAGTACTGCAACAAAACAGTATAAAGAAGAAGCTTTAACAAAGTGTAATCCAGGCTTGCTGTTCCTCAGAATAAGACAGTGTGAGGAGCACTTCAGGTCGGCATAAGATGTTATACCAGAACCATAGCAAGCTGAATTTGCGAATATTGCACCATGTTGTGTGAATGGTTTTGGTAGTGTAACCATAAGGTTAAATTTTAAAACTGTACCTGAGGCTCAATGGGCTTAAGGGCAGGTCTTGTGAGGCTTGGAAAGAGGGGTACATGATGGTGCTCCAGGTGCAGAGGTTGCATGACTGGTACAATCGCTGCTATTCTGGACCACCTGAATGTGCAGGGAGCTCAGTTGACCTGAAGCAGGAAAGTCCTCGGCTGAGTTGAGGCCTGAGGTGACTTCTGACATCAATCTATGCACATACACAGTGATGCCAACGTTCACGTCACACACACATGAGCGATTGATGGGGAAAGCAGGCAGAGCTCCAGGGAAGGCCCCAGAGCAGAGATATGATAGACACTTAAATATCTCAGGGGCATTAATGTACAAGAAGTGAGCCCTTTTCAAATGAAGGAAAACTATGGAATGAGGAGACATACGATGAAATTAAGAGGAAATAGGCTTAGGAGGAATCTAAGAAAGTATTTTTTCACGGAAAGGGTGGTGGAAGCGTGGAATGGCCTCCTGGTGGAGGTCATGGAGACGAGGACTGTGTCGAAATTTAAGAAAGCGTGGGACCAAGCACATGGGATCCCTTAGGAAAAGAAAGAGTTGGTGGTTACGGAGGATGAGCCATTTGGCCCTTATCTGCCATCATGTTTCTAAGCTGTGGATGTTTTTTCTGGAAGATGTGCTGAAGGCATCTGGCATAGCTGAATTTAAGGTGTGTGGACAGATTCCTAGCAGAAAATTCTATTAGCAGTTATTAGCCAGGTAGAGTTGGGAAAGCCATGTAATCTATGGGAGAGAGCAACAAAGAATGGAATGTCTGTGTTTGAATCTTTCAGGCATTACTGGTGGAGATAGTATGCTCAAAATTAATTAACAATAAAAAGCTAAAAGTCTTAATTACAAAAGTCTACTTGCCCTGTGTCATCAGTCCCAAATTTGCTCCATTTCCAAAAATTGGTGTAAGGTCCATAATAAGTTAGTCCTATATCCAATCACAGTAGTTGAGCTGATTTGCTTACTGCTGGATGAAGAATCAAGCTGTTTGTATTGTATGAAGTGAATTTGAAGCAGAGGGCTAAACATGCCAAACAAAGAGCTCCTCAAGTCTCTGGGATAAATTTAAAGATACCGATCAGGGGAAGGCTATAAGTGTTTGAATAACTCTTGGGGGTATCTCAGGTTCATCATTATAGAAGTGTAAATAGTTTGGCACCACCAAGACATTGCCTTGATCAAACTGTCCCTCCAGAATCTGTAGCTGTGAGTTAATGAAACTGCTAAGGAAGGTCTCTTAAGGCCTAAGTTTACTTTAAAAGAATGACTGAGACCAGAGGAAATGTTGACTCCACAAATTGTCTTGTATGAGAGGGTGGCAAGAAGGAAGCTTCTGTTGAAGAAAAGCTATATGATGTGCCATATCCCCCCCCCCCCCCCAAAAAAAAAAAAAAAAAAAATTATATAAATGGCACTCAAATTGCATGTCCAGATTTGGGCATGTGCCCAGTTTTTGTGTGCAATTTGAGTAATGAACCAATTAGTACTAATAATTAGGTGCTAATCAATTATTGGTGCTAATTTGAATTTATGCATGCATCTTACTAGGCGCTAGCACAAAACTGAAAAGGGGTGTGGCCATGGGAAGGGGCATGGGTGGGTCAGGGGCATTCACTACAGATGTACATAGCAGTATAGAATATGGAAGATCCATGCCTAATTTAGATATGAGGATTTACACCAGGTTTCAGTTGGTTTAAATGTTAATGCCCCGAATTGGACGTGGTCCTTGCACTAAGCACTATTATAGATGGTGCCCAACTTAGAGCGCTGTTTATAGAATAGCGGCGCTCATTTTTTTTTCAGGTGCCCAAATTTGGGTGCCTTTTACTGAATTCAGTCCATAGTGTTTGGAAAGGAGCACTACTCAAACGTGGAAGAATGTTGTGGAGGGATATGCAGGCCAAAACGCTTTGTTTTATGTAGGTTCTATGGTTATTTGCAGGATTTTCTTTTTCTTTTCTTTTTTAATAATTTACAAATATGTGGTGGAATTGTAAAATGTTAATTTATTGACTTGCTACCCAGGAATGCTAGAAGATCAGCACGCACATTCCTAAATCTTCACTTTCCCAACTGTAAAGGACTAAAATACAGACTAACACATGTGTCCAGCTTTTCCTATATGAGCACGCAGTTATGGAATGCATTGCCACTTGCCTTGAAAACAATTCACAACCTAATCAACTTTCGTAAATCACTGAAGACTTATCTCTTCAACAAGGCATACCATAATGATCTTTATAGGAACTGTAACGCATCACCACTTGATATTCTGAATGTTTTTCTATATATACCTGATTACTCAATTCTATTATGTCATCCATGCTCTTTATGTAATTCCAAATGTAACTTTTACTCTGGAGTGGCGAATGCCAGGATGGAACATTGTAAGCCACATTGAGCCTGCAAATGGGTGGAAAAATGTGGGATACAAATGTAACAAATAAATTTAATTGAACCAAACTGATGATGATGGTTTTTTTAATTATTTTGTGCCATTTGATCTTTGAACAGGAAATGGCAGACATCAAGCAATTTATTGAGAAACATCTACCTACAACGAATTGACTTTATTCAAGAGGCCTTCTATACAAGTACACCAGCACCAACCATAGTCGAATACATATTTTTTCCCATGCCTTGTTGAGATCATTTTAAATCTTGGATTGTTACTTACTGTCATATGTATCAATAACAAGGAGTACATGCTCTTCCAAGAAGTAGTCCTCCTTTCAAATGTTAATCACGTATAGTACAGCAGGTATTACAGGAAATATGGCAGTGAATTATTGTCTCTATTTTGGTGGGACATACTTTTATTGTAAAACATAACATTCTGACACCTGATTGTATGGATCTTTTTCAATGTCAATATGGTTGATCACAAATTATTCTATCAAATAGACTTTTGAAATATGTTGCACATGTGATGTTAAAATGTTCAGTAGGAGATTTCTCTTCCATATTATCTTGAGCAAATTTGTGCTTACCATGGGTACAATCCACAATAAGTATTACATACGTTAGAATTTATCAGTGAGCAATGGGGTAAGAGTACAAATAGGAGTTCTGTCCTCACATTATTAATCCATGCCAATCCCACTGTTAAGTTTTACATACATGCATATATAAATACATACTACTAAGGGTTATTTTTCAGAACCAGTTTTTTTTTCCTTTAGTTAATCACATGGCAAATGAAAGTATCTTTGGCTCTTGACTTTCAATAAACTAATGTGATAGAACATGTATATTCCTTCCTTTGATAAAAATGAACACTGATTTATTGCAGAAAGTTTCCAGTCAATTTTTTTTTTCTTTTCTCATTGCATGGTGGAGTAAATGCTAGAGGAAATATGATGTGAAGATATTTGTGTTCACAGTTTGTACATTTGAACACAAGAACATTGTTACCATTCAGATTACAACTAAAACTTGGTTGTCATATCAGAATTTTCATGAATAAGTACATTCATCAGACATTACTTGCCCTTGGCTCCATGTCAGAATCTACAGGTCAAGGTAGATTTCTTTGTATACCATTATATGTTTGGAAATGTAGTTCAGTTCCTTAAAAAAGAATATATATGTTAATTTTTATACCATTATATGTTAAGAAATGTATTTGAGTTCCTTAATAAAGAGTACATTTGTATGTAGTGGGGTAAAACTGGGATAGGCTCAGTCTGTCTAGCATGGCATAGAGGTATTTCATTTTTAGAGCCATGACAGTCCTGTGGCAAACTTTGGTAGACCATTCCTGGAAAAGTTGATTAAATTAAGGCCTTAACATTCTTCACAATGTTTGTCACAATATTTTCTCTGGATAAAGCATGTTGCAAGTGAGGTTCTTACCATTAATTCCACAATCCCTGCAAGGCATGACATGAACTCCTATAATAAGAGAGGATTGGGAATAATGTCAACAGGGGGGGGGGGGGCAAAGAAATTAATATTTGAATTGTTTGACTGCAACAACTAGTGCTGGTGTGTTAGTTTTTATTAATCTATTACTTTTGTTGATAAACTTTTGAATTTTTGCAATCAGAAGCTTTGGGCTGTTTAAATAAGCTGTGTGGTGGTGTGTTTTTCTTCTGAGTCTGATTTGTATAAGAAGTGTATTACAGCAAAGTAGGTATAATAAATTATTAGATACCTTAATAGTAAAATCTTATTGTGGCACTATGCAGAATTTCTTAACCATATGTTTATCTATGCATACTCTTTCGTTAAGAAAGATGTGGTGGCTGTTTTAAATCCTTGTTAACTAGCCACATAATTGGTATCCTCTGCACTTGCTGTACCCTAATGCTTCATACTAATGCTTAAGGAGGATAAATTGCAAATGGTCTTAATAAAGGTAAACTGCTTGAAGTCCTTTTGATTTGTGATTAAAGGAAATCTATACTTGAATTTTTTTTTATTTTTTTTATTTTACTCCTCTCTAAGACTTCAAAATTCTTGACTAACCAAAACTGCACATGTAAAGCATACTTTAGAGGCAAAAAAGGACTCCTTTATAAAATAGCCTGGCTGAAGACACAGATATAAGTATGCATGCTAACAAGCTGGTATACTTATGCACTGTGCATAGGTATTCCTGCGGATGCAGGTTGGGTAGAGCTGGTTTAAAGTTGCACTATATATGAGTGTTTTATAAAATAACACATCTAGGGAAATTGAGTTCCATACTTGGGAGCCTGTCCTATAAAGGAAAGGAAGTTTCTACTTTTCTTTAGAGAATACTAGTTTAACTGGGTATATATATGTGTGTATGTGTTTAAGTGTGAGCACTTAAGCCAGCTATAGAGCTGATGTAAAGGCTGGCACATAGATTTAGGAGATACATATGTAATTTGTAGTATTCTATAAAAATATGTGCATATGCACCACCCAGACTCTACCATGTGAACAACCACCTGTTATGTCATCAAAAATACTAATACTGTTTTTATATTCTGCATCACAAAAAAAGAGAATCAGGCATACTTGGGCATAGATGTAAAATTTATCTCCTGCATTGCAACATCAACATCCACAGCTTAAGACAAATATTTCTTGAACAAACAAATTTTTAGGCCTCTCTGAAATAAAGGCAGCGAGTTCTATATTTTAACTCCCGCAAAGGAGAAAGCTGATTGAAAATATTTTATAAATCTAATTCTTTTAATAGAAGGTAGGTGCAGTACTAAAAGATCTTAGTTTCTTGTTAGTTTTCCAATTTATCATACTAATAAGAAGAAGCATATATTGAGGAACCATGCTATGTAATATTTTAAAGACCATGTTGCAAACCTTCAAATCTATTTGAGCCTGAATAAGCAACTAATGAGCTCTAGTTAATAAAGGTGTTACTCTATCAAATCTTCTTGCAGCATATGTCAACCTGATCACCGTATTCCTTGTCACTTGCAGTAGATGAATCCAGGAACTAGTGGATTAAATCCGCCTACCAGCAGGTGGAGATAGAGACATACTAATTCCTGGATACATCTGCTGCGTTAAAGGAAAGAAAATTATCAGGTAAGACATAATTTTACCTTCTGCAAACCCTGCAGTCTTTTTAGGAGTGTATGCATCCTACATGTAACATGTTACAATAATCTGGCTCAAGATCAATATCTGCATCACCAGTTTAAATTGTGGACCCTCAAAACAGTGCTTAATTCTCCTTAGTTTTCTTAAATAAGAAAAAAACTTTCCTTACCAATAGGGTAACCTGTTTCTCAAATGATAGAATCTAGTGTCATATCTAGAATTTTTATATCCATTTCTACAGGGAATTTAGAACCATTAATAATTAAATTATGACACCAAGCTAGCCGACTAGGGTTAAATGATAAGAAAACTTGTTTTTTTTGTCTAGATCAGGGTTTCTCAAACTTTTACGGTTCATGACACCCTTTCTGCACCCCCTGGCCATATAGGTCTCCATTTCCAAATGTCCAGCACACCATTCCCTGCAGTCTTCTCCTCCTCCCATAAATCCAGCACACCTCTGCCTTTTCCAAATTCAGCATCACTCACTACCTTCTTTCCTGCAGGTCCAGGATCACTGCGCCATCCTTCGCAGCTTACATTTTCGGGCCGTCTGTGATTCACACAGGCAAGCACTCCAGGGCCTTCCCAGTCTGCCGCGTCCGGCCCTCTTTGATGCAACTTCCTATTGCAAGGGCTGTATGCAGAAGAGGGAAGTCCCTGCAGTGCCTATGTACATTGCGGATGGCCCAAAAATGTAAGCTGCAAGCACTGCAGTGGCGGTGAGGAAGTGGCAGATTCCAGACCTGCGGGAGGAGAAAGGAGGGAGTGATGCTGGATTGTGGGCAGCGGGAGGGAGGTGAAGATTTGTTGTGGCATCCCTGAGAATTCGCTGCCACATTGAGCCTGCAAAAGGTGGGAAAATGTGGGATACAAATGTAACAAATAAATAAATTATGTTTATATTGTAAGCTACATTGAACCTGAATTTCACTTGGGCTAATGTCGGATAGAAATGCCATAAATAAAATTATAGGATCAACAAAACCTCACATCATCTATCTAGCCAAACTTTCATTTCTGATACTAGTGTACCTAAAGCTGTTTCTGTACTTGCACCCTTCCTAAAATGTGATTGAGAATGACTCAAGATATACATGTCAAGATAATGGGTAAGTTGTTGTGTAACAACTGCCTCCAAGATCTTAGTGAAAAAAAGGCATAGATGCCACTGGTCTAAATTTGGAAACTAATGACTTTGAACCAGCCCAATTATTTGGGATAGGGGTAAGAATGATATTTTGTAAATAATCTGGATATCCAATAAGTCAACCAAGCCTGGAAGACAATAGAGGCAGATTTAGAGATATGTTGGACAGGTATCTGAACAGCAATGGTATGTAGAGTATTTGCTAATTCTATTTCAGCCAAATTAATCAGACTAAAAGCTGTCCAGGAAACCCCCAGAGGTCACAATTTTAATACAATCTTGAATCCCATAATGGGATAGGAGGAAATGTTATGGTGTGGATTAGGAAATGGTTATTGGACAGAAAACAAAGAGTAGGGTTAAATGCTCACAATGGAGGAGGGTGAATAGTGGAGTACCGCAGGGATCAGTACTGGGACTGGTGCTATTTAACGTATTTATAAATCATGTGGAAATCAGAATGAGTGAGATTAAACTTGCAGATAAAAACAAAACTATTCAAAGTTGTTAAAACACATGCAGACTATGAGACATTGTAGGAAGACCTTAGGAAATTGGAAGACTGGGCATCCAAATGGCAGATGAAAAATTTAATGTAGACAAATGCAGAGTGATGCACATTGGAAAGAATAATCTGAATCATAGTTACCTGATGCTAGGATCCACCTGGGGGGTCAGCACCCAAGAAAAAGATCTAGGTGTCATAGATAATATGCTGAAAGCTTCTGTTGAGTGTGTGGTGGTGGCCAAAAAAAAGCAAACAGGATTATTAGGAAAGGGATAATAAATAAGTCCGAAAATACTATAATGCCTTTGTATCACTACATGGTGTGACCTCACCTTGAGTATTGTATTCAGTTCTGATCTCTGTATCTCAAAAAAGATATAGCAGAATTAAAGGTTCAAAGAAGAGCTACCAAAATGAGAAAGGGAATGGTATTCCTCTCATATGAGGAGGAAAGACTAAGGAGGTTGGGGTTCTGCCTGGAAAAGAAACGAGAGGCAATATGATTGAGGTCTACAAAATCATGAGTGGTGTAGAATGAGTAGAAGTGAATCAATTTTTTTTTACTCATTCCAAAAGTACAAAGACTAGGGGCCACACAAGGAAGTTACATGGAAATACTTTTAAAACAAATAGGAGGAAATAGTGAACTCTTTGCTGGAGGATGTAGTAACAGTGGTTAGCATATCTGGGTTTAAAAAAGTTTTGGACAAGTTCCTGGAGGGAAAGGCTGTAGTCTTCTACTGCTTGCCCTGGGGTGGCCAATGTAACACCCATTTTTTAAAAAGGCTCCAGGGGAGATCCGGGAAATTATAGACCAGTGAGTCTGACTTCGGTGCCGGGGAAAATGGTAGAGGCTATTATTAAAAACAAAATTGCAGAGCACATCCGAGGACATGGATTACTGAGACCGAGTCAGCACGGCTTTTGTGTGGGAAAATCTTGCCTGACCAATTTACTTCAATTCTTTGAAGGAGTAACCAAACATGTGGACAACAGGGAGCAGGTTGATATTGTGTATCTGGATTTTCAAAAGGCGTTTGACAAGGTGCCTCATGAAAGGCTACAGAGGAAATTGGAGGGTCAAGGGATAGGAGGAAAAGTCCTATTGTGGATTAAAAACTGGTTGAAGGATAGGAAACAGAGAGTGGGGTTAAATGGGCAGTATACACAATGGAGAAGGGTAGTTAGTGGGGTTCCTCAGGGGTCTGTGCTAGGACCGCTGCTTTTTAATATATTTATAAATGATTTAGAGATGGGAGTAACTAGCAAGGTAATTAAATTTGCTGATGACACAAAGTTATTCTAAGTCGTTAACTCGTGACAGGATTGTGAAAAATTACAGAAGGACTTTACGAGACTGGGAGACTGGGCGGCTAGATGGCAGATGACGTTTAATGTGAGCAAGTGCAAGGTGATGCATGTGGGAAAAAAGAACCCGAATTATAGGTACGTCATGCAAGGTTCCACGTTAGGAGTTACGGACCAAGAAAGGGATCTGGGTGTCGTCGTCGTCGATAATACACTGAAACCTTCTGCTCAGTGTGCTGCTGCGGCTTGGAAAGCGAATAGAATGTTGGGTATTATTAGGAAAGGTATGGAAAACAGGTGTGAGGATGTTATAATGCCGTTATTTCGTTCCATGGTGCGACCGCACCTTGAATATTGTGTTCAGTTCTGGTTGCCGCATGTCAAGAAAGATATAGTAGAACTGGAAAAGGTGCAGCGAAGGGCAACTAAAATGATAGCGGGGATGGGACGACTTCCCTATGAAGAAAGACTAAGGAGGCTAGGACTTTTCAGCTTGGAGATGAGACGGCTGAGGGGAGACATGATAAAGGTATATAAAATAACGAGTGGAGTGGAACAGGTGGATGTGAAGCGTCTGCTCACGCTTTCCAAAAATACTAGGACTAGGGGGCATGCGATGAAACTACAGTGTAGTAAATTTAAAACAAATCGGAGAAAAATTTTCTTCACCCAACGCGTAATTAAACTCTGGAATTCGTTGCCGGAGAACGTGGTGAAGGCGGTTAGCTTGGCAGAGTTTAAAAAGGGGTTAGACGGTTTCCTAAAGGACAAGTCCATAAACTGCTACTAAATGGACTTGGGAAAAATCCACAATTCCAGGAATAACATGTATAGAATGTTTGTACATTTGGGAAGCTTGCCAGGTGCCCTTGGCTTGGATTGGCCGCTGTCATGGATAGGATGCTGGGCTCGATGGACCCTTGGTCTTTTCCCAGTGTGGCATTACTTATATGTACTTATATCTTTTCAATTTTAGATCTAAAAAAGTCTGCCAATTCTTGTACAGTAGGTAAATAAACCCCTGTTTGGTGACCTTCCTAGTGTCTGATAGTTGATTTACTGTCTTAACATTTTAACATCTAACTCTTTTATTCCAATCAATTTAGAATAATATTGCTTCTTTGCAGTTTTTATGTGCCTCTCATATATATTATAATATATATATATATATATATATATATATATATATATTGCCAGATTTGCTCTAATTACATCATTGTTTCAAATGTAGCAAATATTCATTGAACCAAGGGTTGTTTCTGTCTCTCCCTGACCTTTTCATAAGGAGCAAAATAACACATAAAAGGATTATAAATATGATACTGATTAGTCTCATATGTGGGTGTCATCATCCAACTAATCCCTCAGGTGGGAACAACTTTGCAGCTTGTTTACCACTGCTTTTGAGAAGGATGCACTGGACATAGTGTGCCTTCCTGCAAGTCACTCACACAGGACCTAGCCAGTGTCCATTTTTCCCATGGTGCAGAATGGTCACGCTGAACTATTACTCCCTCTTACATTTTTTTCCCCTAAAAGTCATTTTTTTCTTCTTGATTTTTAAAGTCCTGTTGTTGTCAAATTGGGGAGGGGGGTCCCAATAGTTGCCTTAGTTTTTCAGATGTTTAATATACTTTTTTTTTTTTTTAACAGCCCTCTTCCAGCCTTGATGGCCCCAAGTTGAGTAAATCGAGCCATTGAATTCATTGTGGCTGTTTTTCCAGACATCTTTCAGAAAAAAGTTCCCAGTGTTCTAGATGTAATGGGATCATATCCATAATGGATACTCATAATTGGAGTCTGCAAAGCTTGGGACCTGTTCATGATCCTTCTCAAAGTCTTCTGTGTTCACAGATGTCAGAGAGGAATTTGTAGTCGAGAGAAGCAGTGTGAACATATTTTTCTTATTGGTAAATCCAGACTCAACAACAGCATTGGAAGCACATATCTCTGTGATTCTCAGAAGTGCATGGGACACTGGGGATGCATTGACGCTGGAAGTATGTCAATTACCCTGACCTTTGAGGCTTCAATAGAAGCCATCGGGCTCAGTCATCATCTAATCACCTTCCAAGGAAATGTTCATCCTTGTCCTCTTTGGCGCCTAGGGTTAAGAATGTTGGTGGCCATCAGGTAGAAGCTAGGGCACCCCCTTCATCGAGCCACCTCAAACTGTGGTGCAGAGAGCATCAATGCATCGAGTTCACCCGTGCTCTCAAAGCAGCCGCTACGAGGAACCTCTTAGAGCTGTTTAAACCGCCAGTATTATGAAAATACAGTGGATAGTAAATTAAGAGATTGAAGTAAAATTTATAGCAAACTCAAGGAAAGGAGGAGGGTGAGTCTATGGTTAAAATACACACATGTGCACGAGTTCACCAGATGGGTGAAATGTGGTTTGCCGTGTTGAATATATGAGATTCCTCCTTGATTAGTAAAGAGAACAATCATTATAGAAAGGGTTGAGTATTACTCCGAGTAAGAGCTCTACTTCTTGTGTTTTTGCAAGTATTTTTAGGATAAGCAACATAAAATGTATTGTACTGTTTAGGGATCTTGCCAGGTACTTGTAACCTGGATTGGCTACTGTTGGAAACAGGATGTTGGGCTCGATGGACCTTTGGTCTGTCCTAGTATGGCAACTCATGTTCAGCTTAAGCTCAGGTTTGGAGAGTTTTTAAGGCATGGTGTTTAGATAGGGCTGTATCCCCCTTCCATTCATCTTTGCGAAGGTCTGGCCTAAATTCTCTCCATGTTCAGTAGAGAGGTGTGGTAGCCGTGTTAGTCCACTTTTAAAGGTAATCATTAGAAATAAAACATGGAAAATAAGATGATACATTTTTTATTGGACATAACTTCATACATTTCTTGATTAGCTTTTGAAGGTTGTCCTTCTTTGTCAGATCGGAAATAAGCAAATGTTGGTAGATGACAGTATATATGTGAAACATCAAAACATTTCAGTGACAGTCTAATAGGATGGGGGTGGATAGATGAGAGACAGGAAGAGTTGGGTGGATGAGGGACAGGGAGATAGGAGGGTGACAAAGCAGTACAATTTTATGGTTTATAATGGGCTAGCAAACCCAGATCTGTGTTAAGTCCTGTCTGGTGGGTGTCAAAATATTTAATCATTCTGACTTCAAAGGTCTTACGTTCCTGTATTGTTTTAAAGTTCCCTTTCAGGATTCTTACCATGAAATCACTGCTACAGTGTTCTGGTTTTGTAAAGTGCTGCCCCACAGAGGTGGCATCCTTATTGGTACTAGCATTTTTCATATGGTGTCTATGTAAATTAAATCTCTTCTTTAGCATCTGACTTGTTTCTCCAATGTAGCAGCCTTTGTTGCATTTTTTACACTGAATGATATATACCACATTGGAAAATGAACACGTGAAAGATCTCCATGTTCAGTTTGCAGTTTTGGTGTGTTGCCAGGGGACTGCAGAATTCTTTGGTGGCTCATCCTGATGTGGTTCATTTTTTAAACAGTCAGTCATCTCAAGCCTCCTCCTTGCCATCCCTGTCCAGAATGGAATTTTAATCTTATCCTACAGTCCCTCCAGAAGGTGCCCTTTGATAAATTACTTTGAAGGATCTTACCCTTAAATCTGTTTTTGTTCTGGCAATTGCTTCAGCGCGTTGAATTTCAGAGCTTCAGGCATTGCCCTGTCGGGACACATTCCTCCTTTTTTCGGAGGCCAGGGTGACAATTCGAAATGTTCCTTCATATCGCTCTAAAGTGGTTTCTTCTTTTCATTTGAATCAACCAGTGTTCCTTCCGTCCTTTCGGAAGAAGGAATATAGAATGCATTTTCAGTCTCTGCATTGTCAGGTCAGGGCCGCAAACAGACTGAGCCCAGGGCAGGGCTGCCACCCCCCCCCCCCCCCCAGCCCAAACTGCAAATACTTTGGCTGGTGGGGATCCCAAGGCCCTGCCAGCAGAGGAGGGCTTGCTCCAGTGCTGCTCTTTCCTCTGCCGCATTGCCTGCCCGCTTGTTCTCTCATGTTGTGCATTCTCAGTTTCAAAACCGAGCATGCATGGCCTGAGGGGAAAGCAGCTGCTTGGCAGGCAATCTGAGTGAAGAGCAGTGCTGGCAGAAGATCTCTTCTGCTGGAGGGGACCTCCGCCAGCCAAATCAGAGGACCTGCTGTGTCTTCTCCGGTTCCTCTCCAGCCTCCAAGGGGGGCCTGGCACCGGAGTTTTCTCTCTCCTGTTCCTGTCAGGACGGGATCACCTGGGTCCCATCAGGAGCAAGAGAGAGAGAGAGACCTTGGCACCAGGCCCCCCCTTGGAGGCCCAGGCCTGGGGAATTTTGCCCCCCCCCCCTCTCAGTGGCCCTGCATCAGGTTCTCCTTTAGTATCTTCAGGCCATGTCTGAATTTTGTCACTCTGATCACCTTTTTGTGCTTATGGCAGGTTCAAATCAGGGTGGCCCTGCTTCAAAGGCATCAGTAGCTCATTGGATTAGGGAAGCCATTACCTTGACTTATAATTCTCGAAGGCAGGCAGGCAGCCAGCCTCTTTCTTTACTCTGGGCTCATTCTACCAGAAATGCTAATTCAGGCACAAAGGAGGGTCCACACAGCTTCCTCAAAATGCCAAAGCACAAAGAAAGACAGGCAGCCAGGAAGTAAGAGCTTCTACATAGTTTATTAACTCTTACTTCCTGGTTGCCTCTGTCTTTTGGAACTACTCTTCCCTTCCACCCTTTTTGGTGCTCATTCTTCCAGAACATTATCGATGTCTTGGGCAGAGTCTCGAGCATATTCTCATGAGGAAATCTGTAGATTGGCTACATAGTCTATGTTACTATGGTCCTCCCTAAACACCTTCATGAGGCACTATCGCTTGGATGCAGTTGGATATGGCAGCAAGAACAGAGGCATCTTTTTGGGAGTCGGTTCTCTCTGCAGCTATTTCTAGTTCCCACTGCTTTGTTATGTCCCAGAGGTCTCTGGATTCATCTGCTGCTGACAAGGAAGGAAAAATGATGTCTTACCTGATCATTTTCTTTCCTTTAGTCACAGCCGATGCATCCAGAAACTTTCCCTCTTGAAGTGCTATCATTCTCTGTTTAGGTTTGATATTACGCTTCAGGTTCTTAGTTCTGATTATTCTCATGTTAATCTTTGTTCTTGTGGGAAAGGAGAACTGGCATGTCTAATTCTACCTTCTGCTTTGTTATGAAAAATGCTGTCTAGCCGAGAAGCATACTGATAGGTGATAGATGGTCATAATCTACAAGTCTCTGAATTCATCTCCAGTGCCTAAAAAGAAAGAAACTTATGAGGCAAGACATAATTTTTTTTTCCATGTGACACCATGGGGCTCATTTTCAAAGCATGTAGCCTTACAAAGTTCCATAGGTTACAATGTAACTTTGTAAGTCTAGTGCTTTGAAAATACGCCTCTATGTATCCTGCTGTCCTTGTAGAGCACCTGCAAAGTAACTTTGTTTTTCATATGTGGATAATTGACAAGTCCAGCATTTATGTGCATACTTGCTGCCTAATTTTTAAGGCAACTTGTTATAGAATTACCTCCATGGAGTACATTTATACACATCTTCACTTTTGGAGGTGTAAATTTGTGTATTACTGGAGGTAGTTCTGTGTGCCTTTTTGGAATTGTGACAGGCACCTTGTCATGAAATTATCCCCCATAATATCTAGTGTTCCAATTGCTCACAAATAACATTTGTATTCTATTTCAATACTGCCTTCATGAATTCAAAACATGTTTATTTTTGTGTTGGTTTCTAGCACTTAAAATTTTTTTTTATATATGTACAGTGGTGGAAATAAGTATTTGATCCCTTGCTGATTTTGTAAGTTTGCCCACTGACAAAGACATGAGCAGCCCATAATTGAAGGGTAGGTTATTGGTAACAGTGAGAGATAGCACATCACAAATTAAATCCGGAAAATCACATTGTGGAAAGTATATGAATTTATTTGCATTCTGCAGAGGGAAATAAGTATTTGATCCCCCACCAACCAGTAAGAGATCTGGCCCCTACAGACCAGGTAGATGCTCCAAATCAACTCGTTACCTGCATGACAGACAGCTGTCGGCAATGGTCACCTGTATGAAAGACACCTGTCCACAGACTCAGTGAATCAGTCAGACTCTAACCTCTACAAAATGGCCAAGAGCAAGGAGCTGTCTAAGGATGTCAGGGACAAGATCATACACCTGCACAAGGCTGGAATGGGCTACAAAACCATCAGTAAGACGCTGGGCGAGAAGGAGACAACTGTTGGTGCCATAGTAAGAAAATGGAAGAAGTACAAAATGACTGTCAATCGACAAAGATCTGGGGCTCCACGCAAAATCTCACCTCGTGGGGTATCCTTGATCATGAGGAAGGTTAGAAATCAGCCTACAACTACAAGGGGGGAACTTGTCAATGATCTCAAGGCAGCTGGGACCACTGTCACCACGAAAACCATTGGTAACACATTACGACATAACGGATTGCAATCCTGCAGTGCCCGCAAGGTCCCCCTGCTCCGGAAGGCACATGTGACGGCCCGTCTGAAGTTTGCCAGTGAACACCTGGATGATGCCGAGAGTGATTGGGAGAAGGTGCTGTGGTCAGATGAGACAAAAATTGAGCTCTTTGGCATGAACTCAACTCGCCGTGTTTGGAGGAAGAGAAATGCTGCCTATGACCCAAAGAACACCGTCCCCACTGTCAAGCATGGAGGTGGAAATGTTATGTTTTGGGGGTGTTTCTCTGCTAAGGGCACAGGACTACTTCACCGCATCAATGGGAGAATGGATGGGGCCATGTACCGTACAATTCTGAGTGACAACCTCCTTCCCTCCGCCAGGGCCTTAAAAATGGGTCGTGGCTGGGTCTTCCAGCACGACAATGACCCAAAACATACAGCCAAAGCAACAAAGGAGTGGCTCAGGAAGAAGCACATTAGGGTCATGGAGTGGCCTAGCCAGTCACCAGACCTTAATCCATTGAAAACTTATGGAGGGAGCTGAAGCTGCGAGTTGCCAAGCGACAGCCCAGAACTCTTAATGATTTAGAGATGATCTGCAAAGAGGAGTGGACCAAAATTCCTCCTGACATGTGTGCAAACCTCATCATCAACTACAGAAGACGTCTGACCGCTGTGCTTGCCATCAAGGGTTTTGCCACCAAGTATTAGGTCTTGTTTGCCAGAGGGATCAAATACTTATTTCCCTCTGCAGAATGCAAATAAATTCATATACTTTCCACAATGTGATTTTCCGGATTTAATTTGTGATGTGCTATCTCTCACTGTTACCAATAACCTACCCTTCAATTATGGGCTGCTCATGTCTTTGTCAGTGGGCAAACTTACAAAATCAGCAAGGGATCAAATACTTATTTCCACCACTGTACTAGCCGTTGAGCCCGTAAAAATGGGCTAGTATAGGACGAGGGGGGGGGGGGGTTGAAAGGCCCCCCCCCGCCGCCGAGCTCGCCGCTGCCCCTCCGAGATCACCGCTATGCCCCCCCCCCCCGGAGTCGCCGCCACCCCTCCACCCGGGCTGGGCCCTCGCTTCGCTATTGAAACAGGGCGGGAACGCAGCACACAGCTCAGATGAGCTGCCGTCCTTCTTCTCTGCCTGTGTCCCGCCCTCATGGGCGAGGGCGGGACACAGGCAGGGGAGGAAGGCCGACGGCAGCTGAGCTGTGTGCTCCGTTCCCGCGCTGTTTCTATAGCGGAGCGAATGCCCGGCCCGGGTGGAGAGTGGGTGGCGGCAGCGACCTTGGGGGGGGGGGGGGGGGGGAAGTGGTAGCAACGGCGGTTTCGTCCCTCCCCTTGTGCAGTAGAGACCCTCTCTGTCCCGCCCCCGTCATCACGTATTGACGCGGGGGCGGGACAGAGAGGGTCTTTATTGCGCATTTGCGAGTGAGTTCGGTCACTCGTCGTTTATATGTTTGATTCACTTTAATAGTTCGTGTTCTGTTTTTTTTGTGGTTTGATCGCATTACCAACTTCTGTAGCACATGAAATAGCTAGCATGAGCAACACAAGCCTGAGAAAACATCAAAAACATACAGCCACAGAAGACACACAAACTTCTAAAATAGGATTTAAATGTGGTATCAAACTGCTCTGCATATACAAACTTTTATAATTTTGGACCACAACTGTTACAAATCTGCTTACTAGCCACATTTAAGGCTCTCTCAAGATGTGCCACCCCACTCAATAAACAGTAGATGTGCTGTAAATTGACCAAATCTCACTGGGAAACCTTAAACGCAGTAAGGAGGAAAGGAGAGGACTGGTGAACTCAAAGGGTCAGGTAAACAAAGGGCTTTATAATATCTGAACCCAATGAGGTATTTCAACCACCTTTTGTTATTCTGCATTACACAAAGGAGTCTTAATCTCCACCACATATGTTACCAACCCTGAGGTATCCTGCCTTCTTGGATTCTAGAGTGATCAACCAATAGCAAGACCCTACACTTGCTGATCACAGTGAGGCACATTTTCAAAGCACTTTGGGAGGTTAAGTTCCATAGGTTTCTATGGAACTTTGGGAGGCTAAGTGCTTTGAAAATGAGCCTGATACTCTCATAACTGCTTGAAAGGCTACCTAGTGCTGTTCCATGTTTGGCAAAAGCTGTTTCCACTCATATAGCTCTAGTAAAAGCAGCAGGAGCATAATGAAGCTTGAGTAGAATGTATCTCGCCTATATATATAGTGCTTTAAAGAGGTTTGAGAACTCCTGTAGGATGGCAGTCTGTATTTTAGCATGATTTCTACTGAGAACATGGTTTCTTACTCTAAATGCTGATTAAGAGGGAAAAATAAATACCACAGAATGAATAAATTAAAGGCCATATTTTATTTATTCAGCTAAAAGATTCAACAGTAAATATGTTTGGAGGTTCCAGAGAAAGAAGCTTCTCCCCCTCCCCAAACATGGTGCAATGCATTTCAAAGAAAGAAGCAGTTCCAGACTGTGACTGTGCAGCATAAAAACATAAGTTGGGACCTGGTCCTTTCAAATTCCCTACTACTCCAACAAGTATCTCCCCTCCCCCTCAAAACTATCCAACCCCACAACCACCTTCCTTACATTCAACTATCCTCACCCCACCTCTCCCCCCCTTCTCTTTACCCTTAGTCAAAGACATAGACACAACACAACTATGTCCACTCACATGTCAATGAGTTGGAAAGAATTCCAAAGATAAGATTCACATACTTTCCTCATGTGCTTACAAAGGGACCCATGCAGAAAATGTGCTGTGCGATTAATGTCGGCATTACATAATTTTACTATGGGATAGCAATGCAGGATGGGTTTCAGTGCAAGTGTTAACTAGTGCAGAAATTCTTACCGCAGACTGCATTTAAATGTATGTTAATCTAGTCATTAATTATCCCGCAGCCATGCTAAAAAAAAAAAAAAAAAAAAAAGTTTACCTGCGTGTTGTGCTGGGAAAATTTGAGCCAGCTCCGGGGCAGCATAGAAGAGTTGGTTGAGAGGAATGGGTGTCTAGCAGCACCACTTCTCTCTCTCCAACCCAACTACCCTGTTTCGGATTGGTTCCCAACCTGTTCCCCCCCCCCCCCCCCCCCCAAAAAGGATATTATGTTTGGGGAGGGGACGGGGGGTAAGGACCTGATACATGCCATAGCATGTGTGTATGTGGGTTTTTTTTAATGTCAACCCTTCCTGTCAGTGCCTGTTGACATTTAGTGATCAGCTGTGAATTATTGCTGTGATTTTAATGTGGCAGTAATTTGCATGCTCATTGAATACAGCATACCATACTATGTTTTTGTGGTACAGTGCAGTCTCTACCACAAAGCTTTCTGAAGGGGCCCCAAATAGAGCAATTTTCAATTTGGCTGATTATCATCTGTGGGATTTTACTGCAGAGTTTTCTCATACTGAAACTCTCATTATATCAGAAGTAAACTGTCATGCTAAAGAATAGCACAGTTTTTGTCTTTTTGGAGAGTGATTCTCCCTGTGTTATATCTCACCAACTTGAGCTACAACTGAAAAAAAAGAGCTTGAGCCAAGTCCTAATTAATTAGTTAGTAATAATTTTGTAAAGGGTCCAAGAACATTAGCATAAACACTAACAGTTCTTGCCATGATACTGAGAAAGCATTGTCAATTTGAAAGAAGAGCTTTCTATGAGTATCTTGAGGAGTCAGTGTGGGAACCCACCCAGGCCCCCATGTCAAAATTGTAAATAAGCATTCTGCTGAGTTCTAGGAATGTGAGATAAGCAAAAGTGAAACTTACTGAATTTTCTAATTTCCCATTTCGATTCACAGAAACACAGGAAAATTAAGGCAGATAAAGACCATATGGCCTATCCAGTCTTCCCATCCATGCCATCTACTATCTTTTTCTCTCCCTTAGAGATCTTTTGTCCCAAGCTTTCTTGAATTCAGATACAGTTTTCGTCTCCACCACCTCCACCGGGGAAGCCATTCCACAAAACCCACCACCCTTTATTATTTCCTAAGGTTACTTCTGAGTCTATCTCCTTTCACCTTCATTCTATGCTCCCTCATTCCAGAGCTTCCTTTCAGTTGAAAGAGAGTCTTCTCCTGTGCATTTATGCCACATAGGTATTTAAACGTCTCTATCCTAACGACTCCTAACCATGACTCTCTTACTCAACACCCTCACTTATCACCCCTTCCACTGCAATTTCCCCACCCCTGTCTGTTCGTCTGTCCAATTTAGATTGTAAGCTCTGTTGAGCAGGGACTGTCTTTTCATGTTAATTTGTACAGCGCTGCGTAAGTCTAGTAGCGCTATAGAAATGTTTAATAGTAGTAGTAGTAGTATCCTATGTCCCCTTTCCTGCCTGTCTCCCAGTGTGTAAGTATATATGTATAGGTATAAAAGATATTTAAGTCTGTCCCCTTACATTTTATGATGAAGACCACTGACCATTTTAGTAGCTGCCCTCTGGAGCGACTGTATCCTATTTGTATCTTTTTGCACACAATATTCTAAATGAGGTCTCACCAGTATTATACAGGGGCATCATCACCTTTTTCCTGCTGGCTATTCCTCATGCACCCAAGTATCCTAGCTTTTGCCGTCGATTTTCCTACCTGTTTGGCCACCTTAAGGTCATTACATACAGTCACACCAAGTCCCACTTCTCTTTCGTGCACAAAGGTTCACCCCCTAGGGCTTAAACTGTACCACTCCCTTGGATTGTTGCAGCCCAAATGCATGACCCTGCATTTTTTAGCATTAAATCTTAGCTGCCAAATTCCGGATTGTTCTTCAAGCTTCGCTTCCTCCTTCCTCATGTTTCCATACCATCAAGGGTACCCTTTGCAGATTTTGGTATCACCCGCAAAGAGGCCAACCTTACCAGACAGCCCTTCAGCAATATCACTTACAAAAATGTTAAAAAGAACCAGCCCAATAACTGAACCTTGCAGCACAACATAGGTAACATCCTTTTCCTCAGAGTGAGCTCCACTTACCACTATCCTCTGTTCTCTTCCACTCAACCAACCAGTTCCTAACCCAGTCACTCTAGGGCTCACATTGCGGGCATTGTTTATTTATTAGCTGTCTGTTGGAAACGTGTCAAAGGCTTTACTAAAATCTAAATACACCACACCTAGTCCCTTGATCCAGCTCTCTGGTCACCAAATAAATTATATGTGTCTGACAAGGCCTAGCACTAGTGAATCCATGTTGCCTCGGGTCCTGTAATTCATTGGATACCAGAAACTTCACTATTCTCTGTTTTAAAAGTGTTTCCATTTATTTATTTGCCATAGATGTCAGACTTACTAGCTGGTTCCCAACCTCTTCCTTACTTCCACTTTTGTGAAGAGGTACCACTTCCGACTCTAGAGAAGAATTGAAAAGGTAAGCCAGTGGATCCATCAGAACTTCCCTTAAGTTCCTTTAGTACCCTCGGGCATATGCCGGCCAGCAAAAGACAAAGCTGGGCCCGGGGCAAACAATCTTCTGGGCCCCGCCCCCACTGCTCCTCCCGCCACCATGAATGACAGTGTTCTGCTTCCTGTCGTGTCCTGCCTCCACACAGGCAGGACGCCGCAGCAGTGACCAAGTGGGAGTGGGATTTGAGGATGGGCTCCTTTCGGGTGCGGATTGGGCTAGAATTTTTTTTTATCTGGCAACACTGCGCAGCAGGAAAAAGGACTTGTGGCCCGCAGAGTAGTCTCTTTTGATCACTGGTGCCAGGTCCAGGGAATCTTGCTCCCCCTGCCCCATTTTTGTCCACCTTCAGTTTAGCTAGCTCACTAAAACAGTCCTCTGAAAATCGTTGAGTCTATCACACCTCCATTCCTATTTGTCTTTGTCCTCTATGGTCCTGTATATGTTTCTGTTTGGGGATGAGCTAATAGAGGCGTTTTATACCACCTGCAGATTTCCATTTTTCTGGACTTTAGATTTTTTTAAACCAGTAAAGGCCTTCAGGGAAAACTTGCTTCCATTGCTCAACTCAAAGCATGTTTGTTTTTTTTTTATCTTACTTGGGTGCAATCCTCGACCTACCAATAGAAGCGGTTACAATTGTAAGCTTTTTTTTTTTAGGCAGAGAAATATCTACAGTACTAACAATAGGAGACTCGTTGACTCTCCTTGCGTTTGGATTTGGAAAAAACGGCAAATTAACATTGAATCCAAATGTACACCTTTTCGGGAGCACCCGGCGTCGACACCCTCCGTATCAGCAGACAAGGCCTAACTGTGTCGCGTTCGAGTGGATCAGGCTAGCGAGATTAACTAGTGTGGTCTGTTTCCGCCCTGGTAGTTGATTGGTGCTGCCTGCCGGAACTACGACTCGCCGCCGCTCTGGGCTGAGAGAGCTACAGGAGAGGCTGCCGTTGCAGCTTTCCGTACCCTCTTCAGCAGACCACCCCAGCTCCAGCTATGAACGCCAAGGAGGAAGAGGAGATCCTTCGGATCGCCAAGAAAATGGATAAGATGGTGCAGAAGAAGAACGCGGTAAGGAGATTTTGGCCATGCAGCAACTGCTGCTTGCTTACCGCCTTGCACTACCCGGTATTCTTGGAGATGCGAGTGTGGGGGAAGGCGCTGTGCGAACGGCCAGGCCTAGGCCGGGGGAGGGATGGTGGTGGTGGCAATAACTGCTGCAATTCCCATGGTTTACGTCTTCTTTTGGAATAAAATATCCATGATCCAGAGGCACTGTCTGCCGCCGGGTCTCACAGGGGCCCAGTGTCTACTGTACTGTCTGTCTCGCGACGCGCGGCAGGCAGCGCGCGTGCGCTTTGCCGGCTTGTTGTGAGATGATGGGAGGGAGACGTCTCACCTCGCTGTTTGGGCAAATGGGCAGTGCGCGTGCGCGTGCGCAAAGCGAAGAGGCAAGGGAGGGACGAAGTAGTAAAACTTGGAATCAGTTGTGCTGCGGGATGGCTATTGGCTATGTTTTTGGTCTTTGCGCGCGTTTTCTTCGGTTGGCCGTCTAACTAATGTCCCGGAAGCTCCTATAGTAATAATCAGATAAGGTTGTCTTGCCAGGTGGCAGTTCCCTAAGAAACATATGAATTAAACCGGAAACAGACAGCTGCCACTACTACTAATCATTTTAGCACTGTAAGACTATTATTGTGGAAACTGCTGACCCAACTTTTCGATGTATTTAAACGGCCAAAAAACGCTATTTGGTAATGTATAGTGAAAAGTGTTAGGGAAATAAATGACACTACTGGTGGAAGGTTATGCAGGGACAAACTGGGTTATTAAGAGGTATGAGAACATTTTTCGGTCATAACTGGCATCATCTTGTACCATCCTACCACAAGAAGTCTGATGGACATCAGGTTTCTAGAAACTGAAATGGCCATAGTTGGATCCACGGAATCTTAGCGGAGGGTAATTGCCAAACCAGTGCTGGGCAGGCTTCTACGGTCTGTACCCTGATCATGACTGAATAGATATGGATGGGCTGGAGTGTAAATTTTAAGGGGCTTCGACTGTAACTTAAGAAACTTTAGTAAAAGAACAGTGCTGGGCAGACTTCTACGGTCTGTGCCCAGAAAATGGCAAGGACAAATCAAACTCTGGTATACATGTAAAGTATTGCATAACATGTATAACGAGTTTATCTTGTTGGGCACACTGGAAGGACCGTACAGGTCTTTATGTGCCGTCATTTATTATGTTAATGTGTTTGTGTATGGACTTCCTCCATAGTCCAGTGTTCTTCAGTGCAAAGCCTAGGGGCAGTGGTGTGCTGGTAAAGTTTTAACAACAGGTTCTTTCTCCAAAAATACCCAAAACAAACAAACCCCGTAGATATGTACATAACTTTATTATACATTCTACTGGAACAAATGATATATGTAGGCATCAATGAATTTACAAATAATTTTAAAACATACAATATTCTTTACAGTAAATTCCAAATGGCCAATTGATTTTCACCACACTCTTGTATCTGTAGCCAACCTATGTTTGCTATTCATCCCAGTCTGCTAATTCTTTACACAATAAATTTATTGACATTAAATCTGACAGATATTTACTGTCAGACTATTTCTCACCCTATATACCAATCTACCCACTATTGGGAAACTGGAACAAGCGGACGGTTACATATTCCTACACGGACACTACATTCCAGCAGAATCTTTCACGTTGGTTGCACATGCAGAACATGGACAGACTCTCAACTGATACAAAATAGGGGGTCCACAAGAAACATGCAGACAAAAACTGGAGACCCCCTACAAGAAAACTAGATTCTATATGCAGTGAAAATACTGGTAAAAGTAACGTCGGTGCCGGGCAAGATGGTGGAGGCTATTATTAAGAATAAAATTGCAGAGCATATACAAAAACATGGACTGATGAGACAAAGTCAGCACGGATTTAGTGAAGGGAAGTCTTGCCTCACCAATCTAATGCATTTTTTTGAGGGGGTAAGCAAACATGTGGACAATGGGGAGCCGGTTGATATTGTATATCTGGATTTTCAGAAGGCGTTTGACAAAGTGCCGCACGAAAGACTCCTGAAGAAATTGCAGAGTCATGGAATCGGAGGTAGGGTATTATTATGGATTAAGAACTGGTTGAAAGATAGGAAGCAGAGAGTAGGATTGCGTGGCCAGTATTCTCAGTGGAGGAGGGTAGTTAGTGGGGTCCCGCAGGGGTCTGTGCTGGGTCCGTTGCTTTTTAATGTATTTATAAATGACCTAGAGATGGGAATAACTAGTGAGGTAATTAAATTCGCCGATGACACAAAATTATTCAGGGTCGTCAAGTCGCAGGAGGAATGTGAACGATTACAGGAGGACCTTGCGAGACTGGGAGAATGGGCGTGCAAGTGGCAGATGAAGTTCAATGTTGACAAGTGCAAAGTGATGCATGTGGGTAAGAGGAACCCGAATTATAGCTACGTCTTGCAAGGTTCCGCGTTAGGAGTTACGGATCAAGAAAGGGATCTGGGTGTCGTCGTCGATGATACGCTGAAACCTTCTGCTCAGTGTGCTGCTGCGGCTAGGAAAGCGAATAGAATGTTGGGTGTTATTAAGAAGGGTATGGAGTCCAGGTGTGCGGATGTTATAATGCCGTTGTATCGCTCCATGGTGCGACCGCACCTGGAGTATTGTGTTCAGTACTGGTCTCCGTATCTCAAAAAAGATATAGTAGAATTGGAAAAGGTACAGCGAAGGGCGACGAAAATGATAGTGGGGATGGGACGACTTTCCTATGAAGAGAGGCTGAGAAGGCTAGGGCTTTTCAGCTTGGAGAAGAGACGGCTGAGGGGAGATATGATAGAAGTGTATAAAATAATGAGTGGAATGGATCGGGTGGATGTGAAGCGACTGTTCACGCTATCCAAAAATACTAGGACTAGAGGGCATGAGTTGAAGCTACAGTGTGGTAAATTTAAAACGAATCGGAGAAAATTTTTCTTCACCCAACGTGTAATTAGACTCTGGAATTCATTGCCGGAGAACGTGGTACGGGCGGTTAGCTTGACGGAGTTTAAAAAGGGGTTAGATAGATTCCTAAAGGACAAGTCCATAGACCGCTATTAAATGGACTGGAAAAATTCCTCATTTTTAGGTATAACTTGTCTGGAATGTTTTTACGTTTGGGGAGCGTGCCAGGTGCCCTTGACCTGGATTGGCCACTGTCGGTGACAGGATGCTGGGCTAGATGGACCTTTGGTCTTTCCCAGTATGGCACTACTTATGTACTTATGTACTTATGTAAATGCATTTTCTTCCATACTCTGCTAAATACAAAATTAGAAAAGATATGTATTTCCAAAAAAGTAAATATCCATAAGCAATATATTTAAAAAAAAAAAAATAAGCAGACAACTATGAGCCGCGTATCCCCCTTTCCTTTCCCTACCATCCATGAGCAGCATGCATGTGTCCCTCTCCATCCCCTTCTATATGCAACATTTCTCCCTTTTCCCTTCCCTCCATATATTTTTTTTTGTTACATTTGTACCCCGCACTTTCCCACTCATGGCAGGCTCAATGTGGCTTACATGGGGCAATGGAGGGTTAAGTGACTTGCCCAGAGTCACAAGGAGCTGCCTGTGCCGGGAATCAAACTCAGTTCCTCAGGACCAAAGTCCACTACCCTAACCACTAGGCCACTCCTCCGCCTATATATGGCACGTCTCCCTCTCTTCTCCTTTAAGTAATGTCCCTCTCATCCACGCTGCTTGTCCTCTTTTCTCTCCTTTTCATCCACGCAGCTTGTCTCCTTCCCTCCCTCTCATTCATGCAGCTTGTCCCCTTCCCTCCTTCTCATTCACGCAGCTTGTCCCCTTCCCTCCTTCTCATTCACGCAGCTTGTCCCCTTCTAACCCTCTCATTCATGCAGCTTGTCCCCTTCCCTCCTTCTCATTCACGCAGCTTGTCCCCTTCCCTCCTTCTCATTCACGCAGCTTGTCCCCTTCCCTCCTTCTCATTCACGCAGCTTGTCCCCTTCTAACCCTCTCATTCATGCAGCTTGTCCCCTTCCCTCCTTCTCATTCACGCAGCTTGTCCCCTTCCCTCCTTCTCATTCATGCAGCTTGTCCCCTTCCCTCCTTCTCATTCACGCAGCTTGTCCCCTTCCCTCCTTCTCATTCACGCAGCTTGTCCCCTTCCCTCCTTCTCATTCACGCAGCTTGTCCCCTTCTAACCCTCTCATTCATGCAGCTTGTCCCCTTCCCTCCTTCTCATTCACGCAGCTTGTCCCCTTCCCTCCTTCTCATTCACGCAGCTTGTCCCCTTCTAACCCTCTCATTCATGCAGCTTGTCCCCTTCCCTCCTTCTCATTCACGCAGCTTGTCCCCTTCCCTCCTTCTCATTCACGCAGCTTGTCCCCTTCTAACCCTCTCATTCATGCAGCTTGTCCCCTTCTAACCCTCTCATTCATGCAGCTTGTCCCCTTCTAACCCTCTCATTCATGCAGCTTGTCCCCTTCCCTCCTTCTCATTCACGCAGCTTGTCCCCTTCCCTCCTTCTCATTCACGCAGCTTGTCCCCTTCTAACCCTCTCATTCATGCAGCTTGTCCCCTTCCCTCCTTCTCATTCACGCAGCTTGTCCCCTTCCCTCCTTCTCATTCACGCAGCTTGTCCCCTTCTAACCCTCTCATTCATGCAGCTTGTCCCCTTCTAACCCTCTCATTCATGCAGCTTGTCCCCTTCTAACCCTCTCATTCATGCAGCTTGTCCCCTTCCCTCCTTCTCATTCACGCAGCTTGTCCCCTTCTAACCCTCTCATTCATGCAGCTTGTCCCCTTCCCTCCTTCTCATTCACGCAGCTTGTCCCCTTCCCTCCTTCTCATTCACGCAGCTTGTCCCCTTCTAACCCTCTCATTCATGCAGCTTGTCCCCTTCCCTCCTTCTCATTCACGCAGCTTGTCCCCTTCCCTCCTTCTCATTCACGCAGCTTGTCCCCTTCTAACCCTCTCATTCATGCAGCTTGTCCCCTTCCCTCCTTCTCATTCACGCAGCTTGTCCCCTTCTAACCCTCTCATTCATGCAGCTTGTCCCCTTCCCTCCTTCTCATTCACGCAGCTTGTCCCCTTCTAACCCTCTCATTCATGCAGCTTGTCCCCTTCTAACCCTCTCATTCATGCAGCTTGTCCCCTTCCCTCCTTCTCATTCACGCAGCTTGTCCCCTTCTAACCCTCTCATTCATGCAGCTTGTCCCCTTCCCTCCTTCTCATTCACGCAGCTTGTCCCCTTCTAACCCTCTCATTCATGCAGCTTGTCCCCTTCTAACCCTCTCATTCATGCAGCTTGTCCCCTTCCCTCCTTCTCATTCACGCAGCTTGTCCCCTTCCCTCCTTCTCATTCACGCAGCTTGTCCCCTTCCCTCCTTCTCATTCACGCAGCTTGTCCCCTTCCCTCCCTCTCATCCATGCAGCTTGTCCCCTTCCCTCCTTCTCATTCACGCAGCTTGTCCGCTTACCTCCCTCTCATCCACACAGCTTGTCCCCTTCTAACCCTCTCATTCATGCAGCTTGTCCTCTTTCTCGCACAGCTTATTTTTCAAACACCCTCCCGCCTTACACTGCCCACTTCTCCTACTTTACATAGCCGTGGTGGTCAGCTGGGGCAGGAGTGATCCTCATATGCTCCTGCTCATGCAGTCTCCACTTGACAAAAATGAACAACCACTGCATTGGGGCTAGTGGTGGCCCCTGAAGACCTCTGGAGCAGCCCTCATTGTCTTTCTGTTTTTTTTGTTTTTGCTACTCTGCCTTTCTACCCAGGACAGGGTAGGGATAGGGGAAAGAACTGCATGCTTGAAGGACAAGGCATTTCTCGATAGAGAAAAGAAAATGCATTTGTAAATTTTTTATTTTTTTTTTTATTTATGTTGATTTATATACCGTGTCTTATTGCAACTGCAAAACAGAACGGTTTACATATATATAAAAAATTTGTGTATACAAATAAACAAACATAGGAATTCCATTCATGACAGGAAAGCACAGCAACCAGGATAAACTACATAATAAATCAATACAAATTAAAAATCTAATATACAGTTAAGCTACCCCATTTTTCTTTTTGACCTTATCTCATTATGCTAAGTTCTGTTCTACGTAGCTTATAAAGAGAAAGGTTTTCAAAAGTTTTCGATAATGGAGATAAGATTTCTCTAATCTAATCTCCTTTGGAAGGCTATTCCAAAGGGAGGGTGACAAATAGAAAAAAGCCGATCTCCGTGTAGATTCCCACCTAGCCTTAGTAAGAGGGGGAATAACTAACCTGTTATCTGTTAGGGATCTAAGAGTTCGCATAGCGGTGTAGGGAATTGTTAAATTCGACAAGTAGCTGGGATTTAATGTGTAGAAGGCTTTGTGTGTCAGGACAAGAGCCTTAAACTTTATTCTTGCTTCGACCGGGAGCCAGTGCAGATGATGCAATAAAGGTGTTACTCTATCATCCCTCCGGGCCCTGCAGATCATACGTGCTGCTGTATTTTGAATTCGTTGTAATCGCTTTAAGTTTGCTTGAGTAATCCCAGCATATACAATGTTACAGTAGTCTAAACGCGAAGTAATATATGCAGAAGTCAATGTTTTGAGAGAGTCCTTACTTACTGAATTTCTAACTGACCGAAGCCGCCTCAGATGAAAAAAAGATTTTTTCACTACATCGGATACTTGTTCCTCAAAGGTCAATGCGGAATCAATAATGACCCCGAGATATCTAAAGGACTTAACTGTTGGAATATTCTGACCAAATAGCATAGGTACCATAGGGGGATATGTGCCTTGCCCTACTATCCAAGATGTTATAGTCTTATCCGGGTTCAGTACCAGCTGATGTGTTGTCAACCAGTCTGCTACTTTATCCAAGCATATTTGAATGGGTGTAAGATCTATATTCGATGGTCTAACATAATGGATAAGCAGAAAATCATCTGCATATGAATAAAAACGGATACCCATTGTTTGAATGAGGAGCGCCAGGGGACTGATGTATAGGTTAAACAGTAGTGGAGATAAAACCGAGCCCTGAGGAACTCCACATGATAGGTTGTATGATGTAGAACAAGATTGCTGCTGAACTACTTTAAATGAACGATTCGTGAGGAAGGATATAAACCATTTCATAGTTGTCCCTGAAATACCAATTTCGCTCAATCTATCAATGAGTAAGTTGTGATTGATTAGGTCAAAGGCCGCAGACAAATCTAATGAAACAACTAGGGCAATATAACTTTGGTACCCCCACCCCCCATGAAGTTTGAAAGTGGGCTGGTGGGGATGGATATCATTGACACACACTGGTCAGCTGTGTTGTGGCCCCGCATAGGAAGATATTTGGCGGCTGTCCTTCAACTAATTAGAATCAAAAGTGGCCCCAGCTTAAGATGAATGAAGACCACTACCGTAGTCTGTCTGTCTGTCTCCCCCTCCCTTCCATATATTTCACAATAAACTCCATTTTTTGTTAGGCTGAACATGTTAGTACTACATCAGTTTTCTTTTCTACTCTTACTTACCTTCTCCTTACAAATTCTAACCTGTGCAAAACCGGTTTCTTCATACTCTGTCAACTTTGTTCATTCAGAAGATATTTTGACCACAATATGTTTCACTCCTGTCATTCTTTTTTTTTTTTTCACTTATTACCAGATTGGACTATTGTAAAATAGTTATCTCAGATGCACCCAGTTTAATATAATGAAACCAACCGCTCAACACAGCTATTAAACTGTTATGTGACACTGTTTCTTAAACTTCACTAGCTAAAACCCTTACACTTGCTTTTAAGGTCTTCAGATATGGTCTTCCTCTCTATCCTGCCTCACTATCCCATACTTCCCAGTTAGATTGCTTTGTTCTATCAGTAATCATGTCTGTTTCTCTCTAGCCCTTGGTCTGCTGAGTTGGAAGCTACTAGACACCCTGCTTTCTCTTTGGAATTTTTTACCTCTTCGTATCCGAGCTGAAATTCATTCAAGAAATTTAAATCCGCCTTAAAAACCTGGCTGTTTCACCAAGCTTTTGACTCCGCTTAGGGCTATCCTCTGTTTCTGCCACTGTCAGTTTTGTCATTCAGCTTCAATTGCTTGAACGAGTCTGCTTGAATATGTTGTCATCTTTTCTATCTGAATTTGTAGTATTTTATTTTTTCCTTTTTTTTTTTTTTTTTTTTAGATTGTGGACTGCTGTGATCTGCTAGTTAGCTAATGGAGATTATACAAATGTGCCAGTGTATTTTGTAATATCTTACAACTGTATCAACCTACTCAATTATAACATTCTGAAAAGTCTTGACAGTTGTGTTTGCCATCAGCAACAGCATACCATTATGCTGAAACTAGGTTACATGCTTTTTCTGTTATGGGTCCTGGTTTGTGGGGTAACCTGCCTGGCTATATAAGATTATGTTCTAATGTGCAACAATTTAAGCGTTTACTGAAAACTCATCTGTTTCTAAAAGCTTTGTTGGAAGGAGGACAAATATGTTTTGTAAGGGGATTTCTCTGTTTTAATAGTTCAGTTTTGAGTAATGCCAAGAGATACTTTTTTGATACTAGTAGTTTGATGTTAGATAACTTCATTCATTGTGTTTATAATGTTATTTTATTATGACCGTTTGCTTTGTAACCTGCATTGGTTGAAGGCAGGATATAAATGTGAAAAATAAATAATAATAACTAGCAAATTTTAATAAACCTATTAGCTTTTGGGTGCTTTATGGTCTCATATAGGGCTTATTTATTCATACTTTTTAACTGCTTTCTAACAACAACAACAAAACAAATATGAGCAGTATATGCAACATTCAACAAAATACAGAGCAACTGTAGGCCAGTGTTCCTCAATGCAAGGCCCAGGGTCAATGGGGATGACACCAGAGGTCTCCAGGGGCTGCCATCTTTCTTTTTTTTTTTCCTTTTACTTTCTACCTGTCTACCTAAGCTCACAAACAAAAATGGTGAAGTGAATAGGGTGAAGAGCAGTATGCTTGAAGGACAAGGCAGTTCTCAATAGATGAAGAGAATTCATTAGGAAATGTTCACCTTTGTGAGGATGCCCCCAGTGAAATGTTTGGAGGCAAACTGGTGAGGATAGATGTCTTGTCATGGCCCTGCATGGGAAGATATTTGGGGGCTCTGCTTCAGCTCATTTGGATCCAGAATGGCCCCAGCATAAATATTAATGAAGACCACGGTTCTAGGCCCTCACCTGGTGTAATAAATATGTTGTTTTAATTAGATTTAAAATTATGCGAGAGGCATTTAATATATGTGTTTGGGAATTACGCTAACCTGCACTGTAATGTTTAAGGAAATATTCTTGGAACATAAAGATTAGATTTTTAATCTCGGGTACAGACAAGTTTATTTACAATACTGTACAGGTAATGCAATAATATTTTAGCTTCAGTTTAGGGATCTTATACAAGGGAAATGTGCCATAAGAGAAAGTCTGAATTGGTATTAACTCACTCTGATTGAGGCTCAGATGAATTCTTTCTGATGCTGGTTGCAGTGGTGAAGGAGGTCTTGCATTTGTAGCTTGATGGTGATCCTTGCTGGAAGAGAAGTCTTCTATTTGCAGATTTGTTAGGAATGGAACCTGGAGGAAGTCTTATCTTGGGGTGTGTGGAGTTCAGTGAAGGTCCAGAGAGAGCAGGTTCAGTGAGAGTCCAGTTTTTATGATTCTTGCTAAACTAAAACAGTTGAAGTCATGTAGAGAGTATTAACCCAATCACAACTCAGGGATAGTTGAAACTGTTCTTTTCTGGTTTTGGAGATAGATGCATGGAAAAGTTGGTTTAGCTGGTCACATGCTTCCTGGCTGACCAGGTGCTGTGGTACACACCCCAGAATGTACTTGATCATTGTCTGGGAGTATCAGGTAGATGGTCTCAGATAGTCTCTCTTTTGTTATAACCAGTCTCTTGGATTGCTGTGAATATATAGATCCTGTTCTTGGAGAATGGTGGTAATTAACTCTCTTGTGTCCACCTAGCTTGCTTTTGTTACACACTGGTTTACCATTTAACAGTTCTTTCATTTCAGGCTTTCAAAGGTCCGAAGGAGGAAGGATGGGGCCAGATCTGCTTTCTGATTCTGAGCAAGTTCCTTTCAAAGTTTTTGCAAAACATTTTTATATATCTATATCCAGCAAAAGTAATAACCCTGAAAATTCATCATATCATACTACACTGGTACTTTTCTTGCTGAATCCTACTCATTTTAACTGTGTTTTTGGGGTTTTTTTTGTAAAAGTATTGAATATTTAATGTTTGAGCATTCATAAAGCACCCACACTTGTTATTGCCTTCATATAAACGTTTCTCAACAATTGAAATGATGTCAGATGGTGCTGTGTTTGTCAGAGGTTTAGGTGTACAGTATTATATTTCTAAATGGAAAAGGTGCTTTGAGGACTTCCAGAGCAGTACAGAACTTCATTGGTAAGTTATTTGTTGGGAAATTGATTTTAAACTTGGGATAAGATAGACTTAGTTAATATCAGTGTCTACTTATTTAGCAAAGGCAGTTTAAGGAATAGAGTTTTGTTTGTTTAGCATTTAAAGTCTCTGTTACAGTTCCATGGGCTAACGGTTAATGGACTGTTGTAGAGTTTACCATAGCATCAGTCTAGAGCAGAGCTGATAGTCAAAGGAAACACCAGTTTAGAGTTGGCCATATAGCTTAGTTTCCATAGTGTAAAACCCTTTCCCCCATAATTTTAAAACTTGCACTTTCTGCTACAGCCACTATAGCATTGACAGATAGCCTTTAGACAGCACAGCAGAGCCTAGTTCAGCCTTCTGCCCAGGCAGGAAGGGTTATGCCAGCTGTTGTAATTGGCAGTTCAATCATTAGACACAGCTGGGTGGCTGGTGGACTTGAGGATCGCCTGGTCATTTGCCTGCCTGATGCAAAGGTAGCGAACCTCACGCATCACCTAGATAGGATTTTAGATAGTGCTGGGGAGGAGCTGGCTGTCTTGGTACATGTGGGTACCAATGACATAGGAAAATGTGGGAGGGAGGAGGGAGGTTCTTAATGCCAAATTTAGGCTTTTAGGTAGAGGAGTGTGGTAGTCGTGTTAGTCCACTCTTAAGGTTATCAATAGAAATCAAGCAAAATAAAACATGGAAAAGAAAATAAGATGATACCTTTTTTATTGGACATAACTTAATACATTCCTTCGAAAGCTAATCAAGAAATGTATTAAGTTATGTCCAATAAAAAAGGTATCATCTTATTTTCTTTTCCATGTTTTATTTGGCTTTTAGGTAGAAATCTGAAGTCCAGATCCTCCAGGGTAGCGTTTTGAGAAATGCTCCCTGTTCCACACGCAGGACCCAAGAGGCAGGCAGCGCTCTGAAGTTTCAATGCATGGTTGAGACAATGGTGCAGGGATGAGGGATTTAGATTTGATAAGAACTGGACCACATTCTGGGAAAGGGAGAGCCTATTCCAAAAGGATGGATTCCACCTTATTCGGGATGGAAGCAGGCTGCTGGTGCTAACTTTTAAAAAGTAGATAGAGCAAATTTTAAACTAAAATGGGGGGGGGGGGGGGGGGGGGGGGGGAAGCAACTTTTAAACTAAAATTGGGGGGAGGGGGGAGGGGAGCTGACATTTGCCCAGGAGCGCATGGCTTGGTGTAGAGTATTCTTGAAAGATACTATTCAAACAGGACAATTAGGGAATCCCAGCAGAGAGATTTCAACAATGGTGAAAGAAAGCCTGGAAAGTTCAAGGAGAGAGCAGGGTAAAGGATGTACATTATCCCTGTCAACTTCTGGTGGTAGAATGTGCAAGCCCCCCAACCCCCCCCCAAAAACTACTGTACCCTCATATAGGTGACACTTGCATATATGATGACTATTGTAGTGGTGTATAGTTGGGTACTTTGCGTTTTTGGTGGGTTTTGGAGGGCTCACCATGCAATAATGGGGTAAGGGTGAGATATGTACCTGGGAGCTTTAATGTGAAGTCCATTGCAGTGCCCCCTAGGCTGCCCCTCTGCTCTGCTATAGGTGCAAGGAAAAAACACAATTCTCCGAGGACAAGCAGGCTGCTTGTTCTCACTGATGGGTGACGTCCACGGCAGCCGCTCCAATCGGAAACTTTACTAGCAAAGGCCTTTGCTAGTCTTCGCGTGCCCATGCGCACCGCGCATGCGCGGCCGTCTTCCCGCCCGAACCGGCTCGTGTTCGTCAGTCTTCTTTTGTCCGCGCTCGGGACGGTCGTGTTTTGCCGCCGTTTCGCACCCCTCAAGTTGACCTTCGTGCGTCTTCGCGATTTCGCTAAAAAAAAAAAAAACTCGGTCGTTGTCCTTTCCCGTGTGTCCAGTTTGTTTCCCCGACGTAAGTTTCCTTTCGCTTTTGGGGTAGGCCTTTTTTGTGGCCTCGGTACGGGTTTTTTCTCTCTCCCTTATTTTTGGTGCCCTTTGTCACCATCGCAAATTTTGATTTCGCCGGCGTGATTTTTCCGCCCATGTCATCGAAGTCTCCCAGCGGCTTCAAGAAGTGCACCCAGTGCGCCCGGGTAATCTCGCTCACTGATAGGCACGCGTCGTGTCTTCAGTGTCTGGGGGCTGGGCACCGCCCGCAGGCCTGCAGTCTTTGTGCTCTTTTACAGAAGAGGACTCAGGTAGCGAGATTGGCCCATTCCTTGTCATCAAGCAGATGAAGCCATTACGTATGGGTTATGTCCATCAACCAGCAGGGGAGATAGAGAGCACTCGAACTTTCACAGTGCCCTCTTGGCCAGCTAGCTCCACTGCCTCTCCAGTATTCTCTATCTCCCTTAGCAGGGTGGCTGCAGCTTGTTCGAGCTCCAGAAAAATCTTCCGGGAGGTGGTTCCTGGCTTGCCAGTTGTTAACCGGGGTGTTGGAGGCTATAGCAGCTTCACTTTAAAGGCACATAGGTTAGCCCTTTCCCTGCCTTACCCATACCTCTGTGGATGTGGACATATTGCCTTGCTTTCCCTGTCCTTACCCACCAACAGTGGATGCAGGCATATAGGTTCGCCCTTTCCCTGCCTTTCCCACTCATCTGAGCCTCCGGAGTCTTCAATACCTCTGCTTTCCTCACAGCTTAAAAAAAAAAAAAAAAAAAAAGTCGCGTCGCGTTTTTAAACGCAGAGACGCTGGAACAGAGGTTTTTGACCTGATTTTCAGCAGGATTGTAGTTGTACACTAGATCTTTTGAGGTAAGAGTGTTTTCCAACTCCTCCGGGGTGGGCCCGCGATCGGGGCGATTTTGGCGCGAACCACCATTTTGGATTTTACCGCCGTTTTTCGGCGATGGCTGCGGACAATGTAAAGCGCTGTTCCACCTGTGGCAAGCGCAAATCAGCAGCAGGGCTCTGTAAATCGTGCTGTATTGGCGTAGGAGCCGGCCCAAGCATGGCGAGCGATGTTTCTTCCCGCTCTGAGCTGGCAGCGGGCGCCATTTTGCTTACACCGCATGGCGCGGCCTCCGTGGACACGGAGAGACCTGAGCCGGGTGGGGCACCTCGAGATGAGGTTATTTCAGGAGTGGCTAGCACCGGACAGGATTTGGGTGCCCAGGGTGAGATTTTCTCCCCGGATTTTGTGCTTTTGCTGCATAAAGCATACATGATGAAAAGAGCCCTTCCTCAAGGGTCGCCTGAGGCTCCTCTGATTGCCCCCCCGATGGATTCTGGCCTGGGACTGCCCAGTGAGGCTTTTTTCCCGGATGCTTGGCCTGAAGATAAGCGCAGAAGGGTTAATTCCCCTTCAGATTGTGGTGCACCTTCCCCCCCCCCCCCCCCCCCGTGGTCGGGGTGTGAGGATTCGGAGAACTCTGACAGACGTTCTTGGTCTGAGGAACCAGAGTCAGGTGCGGATTTACCACAGGATCTGGATGATCCCTCCTCAGTGAGGATTTTCCACCGTGATGAGCTGCCAGCGCTTATTTCAGATACCCTGCAGGCCCTCTCGATTGAAGATCCTGACAGTGGCATGGCCTCCTCGGGTAATCCCAGGATGGCTAGTACCAAGAAAGCTGCTCGGGCCTTCCCTTTGCATGACTCCATCCTAGAGCTTGTTTCGGCTCAGTGGGCTGACCCCGAGGGACCTTTGAGAGTTTCCAGGGCTATGGGGCAGTTATACCCTCTGCATGAGGGACATATGGCTCGTTTTCAAATGCCTACAGTGGATGCCCTAGTCACTGCGGTGACAAAGAGAACTACCCTCCCTGTTGAAGGAGGTGTTGCCCTGAAGGACGTTCAAGACCGTAGGCTGGAAACAGCGTTGAAACGGTCCTTTGAAATTGCAGGTCTCACTGTTCGGGCGTCTGCATGCAGCTGTTATGCTGTGAGAGCCTGCCTAGCTTGGCTGCAACAGGCAGTGGCTCAGCCCGGAGATGGAGCGGAGCCCTTCTTGGATATGGCTCCGTGGATGGAGGTGGCCTTGTCCTTTCTGGCTGATGCCCTTTATGACCTTGTCAGAGCTTTGGCTAAACAAATGGCAGTAGCAGTGGCGGCTCGCCGTCGTCTGTGGCTACGACACTGGGCAGCGGACATGGCCTCTAAGCAAAGGTTGGTGAAGTTGCCTTTTCAAGGACTTCTCCTTTTTGGTGAGGAGTTAGAGAAAATTGTGAAAGGCCTGGGTGATCCAAAACCCCAGCGCTTGCCCGAAGATAGGCAGAGACCTTCCTCTAAGGGCCAGGCGGTCCACTCCTCGTACAGACCTCGCTTCCGTGAAGCTAGAAGGTACCGCCCGGGGCGTTCTGCTGGGTTCACTTCACGTGCCCGTGGTCAGCAGAGCAACTCCTTTCGCTCGGACAAGCGTTCCGCAGCCGGTGGCTCAAGACCAGGAGTTCAGGGGCGACCCTCTCAATGATGGTGCGCCGGCCCTCTCCTCGATGCCTGTCATCGGAGGACGGCTTTCCCTCTTTGTCGAGGAGTGGGCCAAGATTTCCTCAGATCAGTGGGTTCTGGACCTGATCAGAGATGGATACAGAATAGAATTCAACGCCCCATTAAGAGACGTGTTTGTGGAGTCCCGATGCGGTTCTGCCGTCAAACGGGCGGCGGTGGAGGAGACTTTACAAGGTCTGATTCAGTTAGGGGCAGTGACCCCGGTGCCTCCCGCCGAGCAAGGCTGCGGCCGATACTCCATCTATTTTGTGGTGCCGCGAAAAGGTGGGTCCTTTCGCCCTATTCTGGACTTAAAAGAAGTGAACAAGTTCCTGAGAGTGCGGCATTTCCACATGGAATCCCTGCGCTCCGTCATTGCGGCGGTTCAGCCAGGAGAGTTTCTCACGTCTCTAGACCTGAAAGAAGCTTACTTGCACATACCGATTTGGCCCCCGCACCAGAAGTTTCTGAGGTTTGCGGTGTTGGGAAAACATTTCCAGTTCAGGGCCTTGCCTTTTGTCCTCGCCACAGCTCCCCGAACCTTTTCGAAGGTAATGGTGGTAGTAGCTGCTTTTCTCAGGCGAGAAGGTATCAGGGTTCACCCATACCTAGACGACTGGCTCATCAGAGCAGACTCTGCAACAGAGAGCTTACAAGCTACAGCCAGAGTGGTCTCAGTACTGCAATCTCTAGGCTGGGTCGTCAATATGGCCAAAAGTCACCTGTCCCATTCACAATCTCTAGAGTTTTTGGGGGCCAGGTTCGACACAGTCTCGGGCTATGTGTTCCTACCCGAGCTAAGGCGGTGCAAGCTTCAGAATCAGGTCCGTCTGCTCCTGAGGTTGCCCCGCACGCGAGCTTGGGACATTGTCCAGCTGCTGGGATCGATGACAGCCACGATGGAAGTGGTACCCTGGGTGAGAGCGCACCTGAGACATCTACAGTATTCCCTACTCCGGAGATGGTCTCCTATTTCTCAGGATTACCAGTGCAGACTTATTTGACTCCCTGCGGCCCGTCTCAGCATGGAGTGGTGGCTCTCGGACAGCATGCTGCGGCGAGGAATGCCGCTGACGCTCCCCGTTTGGTGCTTAGTGGTAACAGAAGCCAGCCTGAAGGGCTGGGGCGCACACTGCAAGGGAAAGCATGCCCAGGGTCTATGGACACCCGAGGAGTCGGAGTGGTCCATCAACTGCCTAGAGTTGAAAGCGATGTTTCAGGCGCTTCTGGCCTTTCAAGTGACCCTGGAAGGATTGGCTGTCAGAGTGATGTCGGACAACACGACAACGGTGGCCTATATAAATCGACAAGGCGGAACAAGGTGCAGAGCACTAGCCGCGCAGGCCGAACTGATTTGCCACTGAGCCGAGCTGCATCTTCAGTGTCTGTCGGCAGCTCATATTGCAGGTCAGAGCAATGTGCAGGCCGATTATCTGAGCAGGCATCAGATCGATCCAGCAGAATGGAATCTGGCAGACGAAGTATTCCTGCAGATCTGTGCCAAATGGGGCAAGCACGTGATGGATTTAATGGCGACAAGTGCCAATACCAAAGTCCCGTGCTTCTTCAGCAGACGGAGAGATCCTCGCTCGGCGGGGTTGGATGCCTTGGCTCAACCCTGGCCTCCGGGTCTACTTTATGTGTTTCCCCCATGGCCCTTGATAGGGCGCCTGCTCTTGCGTATTCGGCTGCACCCAGGAGAAGTGGTCCTCATCGCCCCGGATTGGCCAAGGAGACCTTGGTATGCAGACCTCCGACAGATGCTCCTGGAGGCTCCTCTGCCGTTACCTCTGGTACCGAACCTGTTGACTCAGGGACCGGTAGCCATGGAGGACGCCGGCCACTTTGGTCTTACGGCATGGCTATTGAGAGGGCGCAATTGAGGGATAAAGGTTATTCCAATAAAGTTATTTCCACTCTCCTGCAAGCCCGCAAGAGGTCCACTTCCGTGGCTTATGCCAGGATTTGGTGCCTGTTTGAGTCTTGGTGTGCTTCCAGAGCCATTGTTCCAATGCGGGCTCCTGTCTCGCCGATTCTGGACTTTTTGCAGGAAGGTGTACAAAAAGGCTTGGCCTATAATTCCCTGCGGGTGCAGGTGGCAGCGTTGGCCTCCCTTCGTGGTAAGGTGGAAGGTGTGTCTTTGGCTGCTCACCCAGATGTGGCACGGTTTCTTAGAGGGGTGCTTTGGCTCCGACCTCCAGTGCGAGCACCCTGTCCAGCTTGGAACCTGGGGCTAGTTTTGAAAACCCTGCAGGCATCTCCTTTTGAGCCACTTCGGCGAGCATCGGAGAAAGACTTGACACTGAAGGCCGTTTTTCTGGTGGCCATTACCTCGGCGAGACGGGTGTCAGAGCTCCAGGCGCTGTCCTGTAGAGACCCATTTGTGCAATTTTCAGAGTCCGGAGTCACAATTCGGACCGTGCCTTCCTTTATGCCTAAGGTGGTTTCAGCCTTTCACTTAAACCAGCCTATTTTCTTGCCCTCTTTTTCAGAGGAAGAGTTTCCAGAATCTTTTGGGCAGCTGCACCTTTTAGATGTGCGCAGGACTCTGCTGCAGTATCTGCGAGTTACTAACTCTTTCAGGACTTCTGATCATCTGTTTGTTTTGCTATCCGGTTCTCGCAGAGGGTCTCCAGCGTCTAAAGCCACTATTGCCCGCTGGCTCAAAGAAACTATCTTTTCAGCTTATCTGCTGGCCGGCAGGGTTCCGCCTGTAGCCTTTAAGGCACATTCTACTAGAGCGATTTCTTCCTCTTAGGCTGAAACTTGAGCACTCTCTCTTCAAGAGATATGCAGTGCAGCAACATGGGCTTCTAAGCTCTCCTTTGCCCGACATTACAGGCTGGATGTGGCTGCCAGGAGGGATGCGCGTTTTGGTGCACAAGTGCTAGCGCGTGGTGTGGCTTGTTCCCACCCTATCTAGGGATTGCTTTATTACATCCCATACGTAATGGCTTCATCTGCTTGATGACAAGGAAGGGAAAATTAGGTTCTTACCTTGGTAATTTTCTTTCCTTTAGTCATAGCAGATGAAGCCATGAGCCCTCCCTGTATGATTGTCTGTATGCTGTGAATCTGTTTTTCAGGTTCTGTTCTAATTTCCTGAAGTTCCTTCCTTGGGAGAAAGTTGGAAAACAATCTTCAGGATTCATGTTCAGTTTAAATTTAGGAGGATGTGTTCATTCCCTCCAGCATGTTTTTTTTTGGAGGATGTGTTGATTCTCTCCAGGAGGCGCGTGTGTTCCCCTCCAGTTCTATAAATAGGAGGATGAGTTCATTCCCTCCAGTGTGTTGGGAGGATGTGTGATTCCCTCCAGGAGGCGCGTGTGTTCCCCTCCACTTATACAATAAGGAGGATGAGTTTATTCCCTCCAGGAGGATGTGCATTCCCTCCTTTATGATTTCATGCCCTTGTGATGGGCCATCGTTCGCTGTGAGGAAAGCTCTTGTGATTCCCATTGCGGTTTGCCATACTGGTTTGGAAGCTTCAAATACTGAAGAGGCAGTGGAGCTAGCTGGCCAAGAGGGCACTGTGAAAGTTTGAGTGCTCTCTATCTCCCCTGCTGGTTGATGGACATAACCCATACGTATTGGCTTCATCTGCTATGACTAAAGGAAAGAAAATTACCAAGGTAAGAACCTAATTTTCCCGTGGAACGTGTTGTTCTCGGGCTCTTCGTCGACAACAGCACCGGAGGCATCGAGTGCATCGACGTCGACAGCATCAAAGTCTTCGACCTCGGCATCGACGGCATCGAGGTATCGACCCTCTGCTTCATCGGTACTGAGACATCGGAAGACTGCGTCGGCGTCGGTGGCACCGGGACCTCCGCTGTTGCTGATGTCGTCGGACGGTGGTGCTTCGACTGGAGTGCAGGTGAGGGCTGTCCATTCCCCTGCTGGTGGTGGTGAGCCTTCGGGTGGGTCTCCTCCTACCCTGAGGGCTCCTGCGGTACAGCCCTCCCGAGACCGACCTTCTTCGGCCTCGGCCCCGAGGAAGAGACGGCTGGATTCTACGTCCTCCTCGTCGGTACCGGGAAGCTCCGGTGACATGCTTCGTTTGAAGAAATCAAAGAAGCATCGACACCGGTCACCTTCCCGCATCGGTACCGAGAGCTCTGGGTTGCCGAGGGAGTCGGCACCCAGTAGGCATTGGCACCAGGAGGACCGCTTACCCTCTGTTTAGGAGATGTCGATGCGCTCCACCTTGGACAGCCCGGAACAGCCTCCACGCCCGGAACAGACTGACCTCGACGCCTGCATCGGCTTCCATGTCTTTCTCCACAGCCGCTCTGCACGAGAGTCTCCGGGCCGTTCTCCCGGAGATCCTGGGAGAGCTGTTGCGCCCTTCCCCTCCGGTACCGGGGGTGCTTGCGCCACCGGTACCATCGAGTGAGGCGCCGGCTGGCCCCTTGCCCGGGGTGAGGTCTCTGACTACGGCCGCCTCCCAGGAAGGCTCCCCGACGACGTCGGCAGAGGGAGCTTCGCCGGTGCTGGCGAGGGAGTCTACCTCTCGGCGCTCCCACCATGGCCCTGTTTCCACGGAGTCGAGTCGGGCACGGCTTCAGACACAGGTTCATGAACTTGTGTCTGATACCGATGGTGAGGCCTCGTGGGAGGAGGAGGAGGACATCAGATATTTCTCTGGCGAGGAGTCTGATGGCCTTCCTTCTGATCCCACTCCCTCCCCTGAAAGGCAGCTTTCTCCTCCCGAGAGTCTGTCTTTTGCGGCCTTTGTCCGGAAGATGTCTACATCCATCCCCTTCCCGGTGGTCGTGGAGGATGAGCCCAGGGCTGAAATGTTTGAGCTCTTGGACTATCCTTCTCCACCTAAGGAAGCGTTCACAGTACCCATGCATCATGTCCTAAAAAAGGCATTGCTGGCAAACTGGACCAAGCCTTTAACTAATCCCCACATTCCCAAGAAGATCGAGTCCCAGTACCGGATCCATGGGGACCCAGAGCTGATGCGCACTCAGTTGCCTCATGACTCTGGTGTGGTGGATCTGGCCCTAAAGAAGGCTAAGAGTTCTAGGGAGCATGCTTCGGCGCCCCCGGGCAAGGACTCTAGAACCTTAGACTCCTTTGGGAGGAAGGCCTACCATTCTTCTATGCTCGTGGCCAAGATTCAGTCCTACCAGCTCTACACTAGCATCCATATGCGGAACAATGTGCGGCAGTTGGCATTTCAGGAGGTGGTCAGGCAGCTGAAGGCGTGCAGAAAATTCCTGGCCAGAGGGGTATATGATACCTTTGATGTTGCGTCCAGGGCCGCTGCTCAAGGTGTGGTGATGCGCAGACTCTCATGGCTGCATGCCTCCGACCTGGAGAATAGGATCCAGCAGCGGATTGCGGACTCCCCTTGCCGAGCGGACAACATTTTTGGAGAGAAAGTCGAACAGGTGGTAGAGCAGCTCCACCAGCGGGATACCGCTTTCGACAAGTTCTCCCGCCGGCAGCCTTCAGCATCTACCTCCTCAGGTAGACGTTTTTATGGGGGAAGGAAGGCTGTTCCCTACTCTTCTGGTAAGCGTAGGTACAATCCTCCTTCTCGACAGCCTGCGGCCCAGGCTAAGCCCCAGCGTGCTCGCTCTCGTCAGCAGCGTGCGCCTCAGCAAGGCCCCACGGCTCCCCAGCAAAAGCAGGGGGCGAGCTTTTGACTGGCTCCAGCAGAGCATAGCCGACATCAACGTATCAGTGCCAGGCGATCTGCCAGTCGGGGGGGAGGTTGAAAGCTTTTCACCAAAGGTGGCCTCTTGTAACCTCCGACCGGTGGGTTCTTCAAATAGTCCGGCAAGGATATACCCTCAATTTGGCCTCGAAACCTCCAAATTGCCCACCGGGAGCCCAGTCCTACAGCTTCCAGCACAAGCAGGTACTTGCAGAGGAACTCTCCGCCCTTCTCAGCGCCAATGCGGTCGAGCTCGTGCCATCCGGGCAAGAAGGGCTGGGATTCTATTTCAGGTACTTCCTTGTGGAAAAGAAAACAGGGGGGATGCGTCCCATCCTAGACCTAAGGGCCCTGAACAAATATCTGGTGAAGGAAAAGTTCAGGATGCTTTCCCTGGGCACCCTTCTTCCCATGATTCAGGAAAACGATTGGCTATGCTCTCTGGACTTAAAGGACACCTACACGCACATCCTGATACTGCCAGCTCACAGGCAGTATCTGCGTTTTCAGCTGGGCACACGTCACTTTCAGTACTGTGTGCTACATCTTTGGGCTCGCCTCTGCGCCCAGAGTGTTCACGAAGTGCCTGGCTGTAGTAGCAGCGGCGCTTCGCAGGCTGGGAGTGCACGTGTTCCCCTATCTCGACGATTGGCTGGTGAAGAGCACATCCGAGGCAGGAGCTCTACAGTCCATGCAGATGACTATTCGCCTCCTGGAGCTACTGGGGTTTGTGATAAATTATCCAAAGTCCCACCTTCTCCCAGTGCAAAGACTCGAATTCATAGGAGCTCTGCTGGATTCTCGGACGGCTCGTGTCTATCTCCCAGAGACGAGAGCCAACAACTTGTTGTCCCTCATCTCTCGGGTGCGAGCGTCCCAGCAGATGTTTGTGCAGCGCTGCGTACGCCTTGTAGCGCTATAGAAATGCTAAATAGTAGTAGTAGTAGTAAGTGAATGAGGCTATAAGAGCCAAAAGAATGCCCTTCAAAGAATGGAAAAAGGACCCAAATGAAAAAAATAAGAAGCAGCATAAGCACTATCAAGTCAGGTGCAAAGCATTAATAAAGAAGGCATATGAAAAGAAGCTTGCTGCAGAGGCAAAAACTCATAGTAACAACTTTTTCAGGTACATCAGAAGCAGAAAGTCTGCGAAGGAATCCGTGGGACCATTATATCATGAAGGAACAAAAGGGGACTCAGGGAGGGCAAGGCCATAGCGGAGAGACTGAATGAATACTTTACTTCGGTATTTAGGGAAGAAGATGTAAGAGAGTTACCTGTGCCAGAAATGTTTTTCAAGGGTGATGTGAAAGAAATTTCTGTGAACCTAGAAGACATACTGAGCCATATTGATAAATTAAAGAGTAGTAAATCACCTGGACTGAATATCATTCATCCGAGGGTACTGAAAGAACTCAAAAATGAAATTGCTGATCTTCTGTTAGTAATCTATATAACCTGTCATTAAAATTGTCTGTATTCCTGAAGATTGGAGGGTGGCCAGTGTAATGCCAATTTTTAAAGAGGGTTCCAGGGCTAGAAATTACAAACCAGTAAGCCTGGTGTCAGTGCCAGGCAAAATAGTGGAAACTATATTATAAAGAAGAAAATTATGGAACACAGAGAAAACCATGGTTTAATGGAACAAGATCAGCATGAATTCAGCAAAGGGAAGTCTTGCCTCGCCATTTTGCTTCATTTCTTTGCAGGCATAAATAAACATGTGGATAAAGGTGAGCCGGTTGATGTAGTGTATGTATCTGGATTATCAGTAAGCTTTTGACAATGTTCCTCATGAGAGACTCTTGAGAAAATTAAAAATTCATGGGATAGGAGGCAGTGTTCTGTTATGGATTAGGAATTAGTTATTGGACAGAAAACAGTGGGTAGGGTTAAATGAACATTTCTCTCAATGGAGGAGGGTGAACCGTGGAATGCCATAGGGATCTGTACAGGGACCGGTGCTATTTAACATATTTATAAATTATCTGGAAATCGGGACGATGAGTGAGCTGATAAAATTTACAGATGAGACAAAACTATTCAAGGTTGTTTAAATACATGTGGCCTATGAAAAGTTGCAAGAATTTCTTAGGAAATTGGAAGACTGGTCATCCAAATGGCAGATGAAATTTAATTTGGACAAATGCAAATTGATGTACATTGGGAAGAATAATCTGAATCATAGTTACCTGATGCTAGGATCCACCTTGGGGGTCAGCACCCAAGAAAAAGATCTAGGTGTCGTAGGTAATACACTGAAAACAAACAGGATGCTAGAAATTATTTGGAAGGGGATGGTAAATAAGACTGAGAATACTATAATGCCTCTGTATCGCTTCATGGTGCGACCTCACCTTGAGTATTGCATTCAGTTCTGGTCGCCATATCTCAAAAAAGATACAGTGGAATTAGAAAAGTTTCAAATAAGAATGACTACAATGAGAAAGGGGATGGAACTCCTCTCGTGTGGCGAAAGGCTAAAGAGGTTAGGGCACTTTAGCTTGGAAAAGAGACAGCTGAGGGGAGATATGATTGAGGTCTACAAAATCCTGAGTGGTGTAGAACGAGTAGAAGTGAATTGAAACTCTTTCTAAAAAGTACAAAGACAAGTGGACACTCAATAAACCCACATGAAAATGATTTTAAAACAAAAAGGAGGAAAAAGTTTTTTACTCAACAAATTGTTACGCTGTGGTACTTGTTGTCGGGGGATGTAGGTAACAGTGGTTAGTGTATCTGGGTTTGAAAGAGGTTTAAACAAGTTCCTGGAATGTTGCTATTATTTGGGTTTCTACTAGGTACTTACACTTATGTGAAACTGCTTCTGTGATATTGCTCGTTGTCAATACTAAAATCCGAGAATGTACTTGTGACTGGATTGGCCACTATTGGAAACAGGAATACTGGGCTAGATGGACAATTGGTCTAACCCAGTATGACAGTTATGCTCTTATGAATGTAATCTTTGTTTCATATAGTTGTGGGATGATTTTATAGGAAACCATTTTCATAGACTTTTTGAACTTGGGAGCACAATGATAATTTTATATTCATTTTTTATGGTTTTCCATCCATACAGTTTTTTTTACTGAAGATATTGGCCTGCATTTTAGAAAGATCTCCCTGTGAAAATAGCAGCTTTTTCATGTGTAGATATTTTTCGAAAACTTGCCATTTACACATATGACAGCGACATGTATTCATCATTTACACCTGCCCCAAGGCAAGCATAATTGAAGGATGAGCAGGTGTAAAGTCCAAGGACAGCTCTATCACACGATTTTCCCCTTTCCCCTGGCAACAAGCGCCTCTCCAGTAGCCTCTGGCAGGCCCCATTCACCCCCCCCCCCCAAATCTCTTATCCCTCGCTTTTACTGTGTTCCTGATGATCCCTTGTGTCTAGTGGGAGAAGGAACGATACCTTATCACACACACTTCTTCATATCCTGGATTCAAAATGGCTTCCACAATATGATACTATTGCTAGGGGTTAGACTGCCAAATAATCTGTGTTATACATGTACATATGTACTTTACATGCTGTTTCATGAAATATGTATGTAAATTGTGACCAAATTGAACATGCCTACTGTAAATTCATGTCCAGTATGTGTCTAATTGCATAGCATGTGTTTTTTTTTGTGTGAAATAATTTTGTAAGACGCCTATTGGCATGGAAAAATCCCTTATAAAAACGCCTATTTATTCATATGTTCGTTGAGCCAGATTGCATCTTTCACAGTAACCACATCATAATTTACCAGTGAAAGAACATATGAAAAAAGAGTGTCTTGAGGAGTCTTCTGTAAGTTAAAATTGATTTTTCGAAATAGGAAGCATTTTTTGACTGAACATCTTAACATACTAATTCAAGCTATTCAAGCTATTATAGGGCTCATTTTCGAAAGAGAAAAACATTTAAAAAGTGGCATAAAGCAGCATTTGGATGTTTTGCTTGCCAAAACATTGAAATTGCTCTTTTCAAAACCTATTTTACAGACATTTATCTATGCAGTTCGTTTGCAGTGTGTCCATATCTCAAGGGAGTGTGTTGGGGGCGAGATTATGGCGTTCCTAACACTTGGAAATTTTCTGCCATTATGGAACAAAACAAAAATGTCCAGGACCAAAACTAAGACGTCTTGAGCTAGACCTGTTTTTTTTTTAAAATGACTAAGCCGCAAAATGCCCTAAATGATCAAATGACAACTGGAGGAATAAAGGAATGACCCTCCCCCTTTATTCCCCCAGTGATCGCTGACCCTCCAAAGATGTGAAAGAAACAGTACATACCTACCAGCCTGTATGACAGCCTCAGATGTTATGACCAGTCCTATTAGAGCAGCAAGCAGGTACTTCGAGTCACCTAGTGGTCAGTACAGTGCACTATGGAGAAGGGAACTCAGGCCCATAAATCCAGTCTAATTGTTACATTTGTGGTGGAATGTGCAAGCCCCCCAAAACCCACAAAAAACCTACTGTACCCCTATATAAGTGACAGTTGCATACATGATGACTATTGTAGTTGGTGTATAGTTGGGTACAGTGAGTGTTTGGTGGGTTTTGGAGGGCTCACCATGCAATATAACCGGGTAAGGGTGAGATGTGTAACTGGGAGCTTTTATGTGAAGTCCATTGCAGTGCCCCCTAGGCTGCCCTATTGCTCTGCTGGGATGTCTGTGTGGCCAGTCTACTAAGAATGCTGGTTCTTCCTACATCCCAGTGGCTTGATTTTGTGCATTTTTCACTTGAACTTTTTTTTTTTTTTTTTTCCGAATATAGACCAAAAGGATAAACACGCATAGCACAAAAACATCTAGCTAATAGCTGTTTTGAAAATTGCTATATTCGCATCCTGGATTCTGGACGTTTTGAGCAGAATGCCCAAAGTCAGACATCATATCGAAAATGCCCCTCTATATCTCTTTTGGATTATTGTTACCTTTTGTACATGGGATGTACTCAAACATTACTAAATAGTTTACAAGTTCTTGAAAACGCAGCAGCAAAACTAATCTTTAACGCTCACTGTTCTGACTCCATACCTTATCAAACTTTATTAGCTGCCAATATGGGCATGTTATTTCTTTAAAATATATGCTATGGTTTTTAGAGCTCTCCATAGAATATGGTTACTAATTATATGTGTAAACCTCTTCTAACTCTGTTCCCTAAAATGATTTCTCATATGAAGGAAGCTTTGCTTCTAAACTTCTCAACAAGAAATACTGTCTGATATGAAAGATATTTTAGTGGTTCTTTTTCATTTCAGGTAGTGAAGTACTGGAATCTGATTCCTCTTCACATTTGAATAGAATCTTCTTATTCTTGTTTTATGAGGTCATTGAAGACTTTTTTTATTTAAAAAAATGTTATCTTTTTTTTTTTTTTGTAATCCACACTGAACCTACTGGTAATGTAATGGATTAGAAGTCTTATTTATTTATTTTATTTGTTGCATTTGTATCCCACATTTTCCCACCTATTTTCAGGCTCAATGTGGCTTACATAGTACCGTAAGGCGTTCGCCAGTTCCGGTATGAACAAATACAGTAATGTTGTGGTAGAATAAGGTTCGTGTGTACAGACACATTAGGGAATCTTAGAGAGGAAGAGAATCGTAGAGAGAGTTATTATATGTCCATTACGAGCTTTGGTTTCGTTGTGTTGCAGGGTAGAGGCATTTAAGTTGGGTCGGTAGGGTATGCCTTTTTGAACAGGTTAGTTTTTAATGATTTCCGGACGTTTAGGTGATCATAAGTTGTTATCATGGCTTTTGGTAATGCGTTCTATAGTTGTGTGCATATGTAGGAAAAGCTGGATGCATAGGTTGATTTGTATTTGAATCCTTTGCAGCTTGGGTAGTGGAGATTTAGGTATGTTCGTGTTGATCCTGTTGTGTTTCTGGTTGGTAGGTCTATGAGGTCTGTCATGTATCCTGGGGCTTCGCTGTAGATAATTTTATGAACCAGGGTGCAGATTTTGAAAGCAATACGTTCTTTGATTGGGAGCCAGTGCAGTTTTTCTCGGAGAGGTTTTGACGCTTTCGAATCGCGTTTTTCCAAATATAAGCCTGGCTGTCGTGTTTTGAGCGGTCTGAAGTTTCTTTATAATTTGTTCTTTGCATCCCGCATAAATTCCGTTGCAGTAGTCTACATGGCTTAGTACCATTGATTGTATCAAGTTGCGAAATGTTTCCCTCGGGAAGAATGGTTTCACGCGTTTGAGTTTCCACATTGAGTGGAACATTTTCTTTGTTGTAGATTTCACTTGGTTCTCTAGTGTGAGGTTATGGTCAATTGTAACGCTGAGAATTTTCAGGCTGTCTGAGATAGGGAGGGTATAATCTGGGGTGTTTATGTTTGTGGGTTTGTTCGTATTGCATTGGGATGAGAGGATGAGACAGTGTGTTTTTTCTGTGTTGAGTTTTAGTTGAAATACGTTTGCCTATGAGTCCATGATATTCAAGCTGAGCTTGATTTCGTTGGTGATTTCTGTCAGATCATGTTTGTAAGGAATGTATATTGTGACATCATCTGCATAGATGAAAAGGTTAAGGCCTTGGTTGGATAAGGATTTGGCTAGTGGGGTCAACATTAGGTTGAAAAGGATCGGTGATAGTGGTGATCCTTGAGGTACTCTGCATTCTGCTTTCCATGGTGGTGATATGTTTGAGCTTGATTTCACTTGATATGTTCTAGTGGTTAGGAAACCCTTGATCCAACTAAGTATGTGTCCACCAATCCCGAAGTAATCTAGGAGTCTTAGTAGTATTTTATGGTTTACCATGTCGAACACACTGGACATGTCGAATTAGAGGAGAAGTATGCTTTTGCCTGTTGCTATTTCCTGCTTGAGTTTGGCAAGGAGGGTAATTAGTACTGTTTCAGTGCTATGGAGGGGGCGAAATCCTGATTGTGATTCATATAATATTGTGAATTTGTTTATATAATCAGTAAGTTGTTTGGTTACCATGCTTTCCATCAGTTTGACCACCAGTGGGATTGATGCTACTGGGCGGTAGTTAGTGATTTTGTTTGATTTTTTTCTTGGGATCTTTTGGTATTGGGGTGAGTAGGATGTTGCCATTTTCCTTAGGGAAGAGACCTTGTTGAAGCATGTAGTTTAAGTGGGATGTAAGGTCTGCTATGAAGCGGTGGGGGCAGATTTTATTAGGTGGCTGGGGCATGTATCCAAGTTACAGCGAGAGTTGGAGAACCTATTAATCGCCTGGGTGACTGTTTCCGTGCTGAGGAGAGTGAAGTTTGACCAGGTTCGGTCAGCTGGGTATTCACCAGGGGTTGGGTCCAAGCCAGTGATGACATTTTCGATATCGGTGTTCTATTATATGAAGGCTTTGTGAAAGTCCGGTGCTTCTCTTTATAAATATGGACACTTAACTTCACTCCAAGTTATTGTGAGCAGGTACCACAGCATAGCTGTCTTTCAAGAAAGCGTTGTATAAATCTCTGACATACTGCATTTTACCAGAAACATCTGTGTCAAGGAGAAGATGTCATAAGAAAATCCTAGTACATATCCAGCAGTCCCCGGGTAATGTCACTTGGCATCTTATTCCATTTTCCAAACCCGGGACCCTACTTTTGCCGTTGTTGTGATTTGGGGCCCTGCTTTTACTGCCTTTTTTTCTGCATTGTTTGAGGGGTTACCATTGTTTTCTGTATTATTCAACTTTTCATTTATCCAGCAACGGGTCGGTCCCGTTTAGGTCGGATAATCAAGACTTTTTTTATTATATAATTTTTGTTGTTTTCCAGAACAGCCAAATCACAATCACTTGTGCACTACAGGAGAAAGTGCAGGAAACAACCTGAAAATCGAGACTTTACTGTAATATTTGTGAGAGATGGAATTAAGCTGATTGAGCATTTATGAACAAGTAATGAATACATTATAAAAGATTTTCAGGAAGTTTTTGGTGTACAATGATGACAAGATCTAATAGACCCAACATATGCACCCTTGCACCTTGACAACCTAGGTGCTCTCTATGAATAGCATGGCCATGGTGGTACTAATTCTATAAGGAGCTACCCAGTGTATGTGACAGGATGACATGTAAATGGCCACGGATGCACATACGTTATCTCATGTAGAATACCGACTAGTGAAAAGGTATGTGCCATGCTTTGATGATGTGTAATTAAACTCTGGAATGCGTTGCTAAAGAATGTTGTAAAGGCGGTTAGCTTATCAGGGTTTAAAAAAGGTCTGGACGTCTTCCTAAAGGAAAAGTCCATTGACCATTATTAAATTGACTTGGGGAACATCCACTGCTATTTCTGAGATAAGCAGCATAAAATACATGAACGTTTTTGGAATCTTGCCAGGTATTTGTGACATGGATTGGCCACTGATGGAAACAGGATGCTGGGCTTGATGGACCTTTAGTCTGTCCCAGTGTGGCAATACTTGTGTACTTACATACCTTGCCAGTAGCCATGCTAATGGGTGGAGTTTGGGTGGAGTCATAGGTATGCATATAAATTGGACTTCTACTATTGACACATGTACATGCTAACATCTATGCATGGTCTTTTATACCAGCTATAGATCTGGCATAGATGCTTGTGCTTTAACGTATGTGTGTTTTGGCTATTTGTGCTAGTATTCTATAAAGAAAAGTAGGTGCCTACTTTATAGAATAGACAAAATAGGTGCAATAACAAGCTTCTATAGTGGGCTTCCTGTTTTAGAATTATCTTCTAAATGACTTGAGAATGAATGTTTGTGCTTTTTCTATTTAAATTGTATCTATGGATATTAACATCTAATCTGTGCTTTTCAGGCTGGGGCTTTGGATCTTTTGAAAGAACTTAAAAACATCCCCATGACTCTTGAATTACTTCAGGTATGTTTCTTTTCTTGTTCCTAATGTTATTCACTGGACTCTTAAATTGTGACTTCGCTTTGGACCTTATACGGAAAAGGCCGGTTATAAATGTATAGCATAACATAACATAACATATGTAAACATTAATGTATCTATGACAAAACTTTAGATCCTAAAGAAAGCGTTTAGTTTCCTGGGAACATACTTTCTAAGTTTGGTCCCTGACCCTTATGCACCCATTAGTGCTCAATGTTCCCATATGGCTTATTATGGGAACATTGGGCGCTAATGGGTTAACTAAATATTGTTTGTGCAGGGTTCTCTTCAGAGTTTTTATGAGAGATTTGAGGTCTTCATTTTGTAAAGGTTGGCATTATGTTGATAACAGGGTTTTGTGGTGTATATATTTATCTGGTATACATTTAGCTCCATAAATACAGTCCTACTAGTCAACTGGTGGCAGGCAGCGCTGTTAGGGGGGCTTTTACTAAGGCATGCTAGCGTTTTTAGCGCGCTAATATTTAGGGCGCACTAAACGTTAGCAACATCCATATATTCCTATGAACATTGCTAACGTTTAATGTGCGCTAAAAACGTTAGCGTGCCTTAATAAAAGAGGCCCCTAATGTCCACCACGGTGTTGAATCCAGATTTTCAGTGCCGAGCCATATCTGGATACAGGCATTGAATATGAATTCTTTTCTGTTAAGCCGGTTAGCACATGCCCAATTAACTCGATATTCAGAGCGAACCGGCCATTCGTTAGCGAATAAAGATAGTAATGCTATATATGGAGTCTTATTTATGTGCTAACACTGGCCAGTTAGCAAATGAATATTGGGAGGTAACTGGACTCCACTCCTGGGATGCCTTCTTTTACACCCCGAACAGGTTAGCACACTTCGGTGCTAACTTGTCATTTTCAGCAAAGATAACCGGTTAAGTGGCACTGAAAATGACTGGATAGCCACAGATAAGCAAGTTAACTGGTCAGCGGCCATTCCCGGACAGTTAATTCACTTTGAATATTGGCCAGAATATTCTTATTTCTCATCTATTTTGTTTTTAATGGAGTAAAGGAGTAGCCTGATGGAGCAGGTTCAAATCTCATAGCAGCTCGTAGAGGTCTTGGGCAAGTTGCTTAACCCTCCATGCCTCGGGAGAAGTCAAATGGCAAGCCACTCCTGAATCATAACAAAAAATTTACAAGGAGAGGGTCCCCTGTCGTCACAAGTCAATTTGACTTGAGAGCACATTTGGATTTGGATCTGGAAGTTTACAAGACATTTTTAACACCTCTCGTTGTACAAAAAGTGACATACCAATGCGACACAAATATAGATGTGAAATGTCAGTACAATTTATGATAAAGATCTTTGAAATCATGAGTGGAGTGAAACATGTAGATGTACTTTTTAGAACTGTACCGAATAGCATATTTTACTATTCAGCCAATTTGATAATGGGCATTGAGCTTTAACATAACAAATAATAAAAGAAACAACATTAAATCAGAGATAAGTGTATGTTTCACTAGGATTTAAACTGTATTCCTTGTCATCTATACCAGACCAGTCCAGACTAATGGGTTGTGTCCATCTACCAGCGGAAGGAGACGGAACATAGTTCCAAGTAAACTGCCCCTTAAGGGTATCGTGCAGCCTGGAATGTTGAGTATTTTCTCTGTCTCCTAGCGGATGGTGGACTGATCATGCAGCTCCTCTGGATTGCTGGCTGGTAGCTCCTGTCCCAGATTCTTCTGGTGACAGTGGAGCCAGGGGTGTGCTGGTAGCCGTGTTTGGGCTAGTTTTAGATGATACTCAGTGGTTCTGAGTTCCTCATCTGCCAGCTAGGGTGATATCCAGTGACCCTGGTTCCCTACCTCCCCTGGCTGTCTTTCTAGCAGGGTGATGGTTGATTGTGGCATGGAGTAACTTGTCTCCCCTGTGGGGATCTTCTCTTCTGTGGTGGTAGGTATATCTGAATTGGTATATCTGAATTTCTGCCTCTGAGGTAAGCCTTTATTTATTCCTGCCACTAGTGAAGAAAGTTGTTAAAAAACAACAACTCAGTTTTTCCTTTTTTCTCTTGCCTGTTACTTGATTTATTTTCCCGCCTTTGGCAATGTATTCTAGGGGGCCGCTTGCGAAGTTTCTTTGAATTTTTCTGGCTGGCGTCTGATTCTGATCTTGGATCCTTCTGAGCTGGTACCAGTTGCTTTGATTTTTTTGTGGGGCGTGGCTCATGTCTGGATCACAAAACTCAGTTTTTCTCCTCTTCACGGTCCTAGACGGAGGCTGGTTCAGAGGGTGGCCCTGTTGCTAGAACTTGTACCTTTGTGGTTTGGAGGTCTTAGTCTGCCATTTCCAATGTGGGGGAAGTCTCTCGCTGGCTCCGTTTGGCTGCAGGCTCGGTCTTTTTAGTCTAGGGCTATTTTTTCATTCCTGTCAGCCTTACGCGGCTGTTGGTCAGTTCTTTTTCAGACTGTCCGGTCTCTGCTGTGTCAGGCATCTTGCTTGAGATGCCCCTGCTATTTGATTCTTGTTTTGGGAGCAGTTTTTCCTCCCTTCCTTAGGGAGGTTCTGGTTCTCTTGTCCCCATGGATCCCTCCTGTCTGCTCTGGTTTGTCTGCAGGGTACTTTCCTTCTGGCAGGAGTCCGAGTTGACCTTGGTGTGCAACTGCTAGCTCAAATCCCTCTTCTGAGTACCCTCGAGAGCGCTATTCTTACCGGTCTTTTGCTTGGAGTCAGTTCAGTGTCTCTTTATGGGAATGTGCCTTTTTAGGACTAGTTTGCCACAGCTCTTCCTTGCTTCCCTTGCTTTCGGGCAGGAGTTTTAACCTGGCACAGGCAGATTTTGCCTTTTCTAGTTTCAGGCGCCTCTCTCCTGGCACATTTGGCACTCCTTCCTTTTTCTGTAAGGGGCGCAGTTCTTTCCTTCTGAGCAGATCTATTGCTGTGCATCTGGATTATCGCCGCTTAGCCCTGCACTTTTCTCTACTTTTCTGCAGGGAAGTAGCGCTGTTCTAGGTCTGGAGTTTGACTCTCCCTTAGCTGGTTTTTCCTCAGTTTGGTGTTAGTGGCCAGCTTCCTCTTTGTTCCTGGCCTGGCGAGAGTTTTTTCTTCCTTACTGCCTTAGGGCTGCATTTTGCTCCCTATGGTCTGAGGATTCCAGATCTGTGATGCTTACCTCCCTCTTGGCGGGAGTTCTTTCTCTACATTGACTGCTGCTCCATATCGGTTGTCTAGGAGGGCAGTCATTGTGGCTCAGAGATCACTTGGGGGCCAAGAGTGTCACTTGGGGCACAGGGCTTTCTCTTCTTGTAGTTTTAGTCCCTCTGGGCCAGGGGAGTGCATCGCTAGGTCTGCATTTCCACAAGTTATGCTCCTTTCCTGTTGGCCTCCTGGCAGCACCTTCTTCTCTGGCTGTTCCCCGGGGCTCTATCTGTGGTGGTTCCTGGGCCTTTCTTCCGTTCTTCTATGAAGTGTAGCATACTGTTTGGGGTTGCATACTCCTAGTACTTGTTAGGGTCGCTTCATCCGACCATCTTGGACTCAAGGCAGACCAGCAGGTTTGGGAGTTAGTCTTTGTCCTGCCAGGGTTCAAAAAAGTGGATCCTGGTCTAGGAGAGACAGTTCTTCTCCTTGTTGCTCAGATACGACTGTTGCCTTCCTTCCAAGGGGGGGTCCTTTGGCATGAGTATCTTTTGCTGCTTCTTTGGCTACTCTCGGGACTGAGGTACGTAATTTTTCTTTTGCTCAGGACGTTTGTTTTACGTCCTATGTCTTCAGTTCCTTTTCTAGTGTCTAACTCTGTTCCATTTTGGTAGCCTGGTGGTTCGAATATTCAAATCCTTTTCTTCTGATCAGTTTTTTTGCTGTGTGTATAGCTTTGTTGATTTTTCAACCTTCTGCATTCTTCTTTTCTCCCTCCCTCTTTGGGAAACTGCTTTGCTACATCCCATTAGTCTGGACTGATCTGATATAGATGACAAGGAAGGAAAAATTATATCTGATAATTTTCATTCCTTTAATCATACCAGACCAGTCCAGATGCCCTCCCTGGCTAAAGTCTGTCAGGGTTTTGTTTCCTTTAGGTATACCTGGCTGTTCCACAACGCTTCAATACGGTGGGATGTCCTACAGAACTGCCTACTTCATCTTCTCTATTTAATCTCCTGCCACTTGTTCTTGTGCCAGCTCTGTATGACTCCTGTTACTTGGGATCACGGAGTTCTTTCCCCGGATTCAGGGGCAAGCTCAGTATGGACCATTCCCTCCTGCTTACAGGAACAGTGAGGTTCTGCTTATTGGCTCCAAGAGTTTGCCTGTTTGGTATTAACTGTGTTTTCTTCTAGACTTCAGAGCACCATTGCTTGGCTATTCGAAATACTGAACATTCCAGGCTGCACGATACCCTTAAGGGGTGGTTTACTTGGAACTATTTTCTCTGTCTCCTTCCGCTGGTAAATGGACACAACCCATTAGTCTGGACTGGTCTGGTATAATTAAAGGAAAGAAAATTATCAGGTAAGAACATAATTTTTTCCTTCATGTATACAAAAACATCAGTGGCTATGGATTGTTTCTTGATTTTTTTTTTTTTTTTAAGTAATCTTGAACAGTTTTTGTAGAATTCTGATCTCTGAAGGCAACACTTAAACAATTGACAAATGAAATATCCATGTAAATCGGATTTAGCAAGCTATTTAAAATTTGGCTAGTTTCCTTTAAAAAAAAAAAAACCCTTAAACGTTCTAAATTCTCATGGATCAAACAAATTTTTATTTTAGAAAAAGTGGTCCCAGCATTACTGAAGAGCCTTTAACTTGGTACACAGGTTGGAGAAATGGCCAAAAAGGCTTTAGCATATATACCCAAGTTTGGGTAAGTGTGTTCATGTTGTTTCCACCACAGAATTATATCTTCAGTTCTTGGTAAGCAGGGAATTTGATTTCAGTTTCAATCTCAGAAATGGTTGAACTTGTGCCATCACTGTTCACTTGAGAATTAGAGGAATCTCATACAGCCCAGAAGTCAAACTCGCCAGAAGAAAATTTAGGGTTTTTTCCTGGGAGGGTTCAGTAACTTTATCTTCAGTCAAATCCTGGTTGTCCTGCTTATCTGGCACATGTGATGATTTGTTAGAATGTTCAGCGACAAATTCATGAAGATGAGAACAATTTCAATTTTTCCTCTGTTTTAGGTCATCAGTTACTGTCTCTAAAAAAAACTTTGGGTCAATGCAAGTAGCAACAATAAGAAAGTCATCTTCAAAAAGACGTGAAAAGTGATCATTCACAGATTTTACTTTATCAGACAGCATTTTCTTTATTCCATCATCAGACAAGTTATTCAGGTATAGGAGTAAAGACCTTACAGCAGGCAAAACTATAGAAAGTGTAGATGACAACTTGCTTACTTCACGAGTAAGCAACGACTTCTATACAATTTAGTCTCTCAACATCATCTGCTTCAGAACTGTAAAGTAGTACAGCTCTTTTTTATTCAAGCAAACTTTCCAACATATAAAATCCTGAGTTCCATTTAGTTACCATATCAGCTAGCAGCTGATGCTGAGGCAGACCCAATGCAAGCTGAATGGCATGTAGATGAGATGTGACACTGGAAAAATGTTTGAAGTGTTCAACTAGTTGTTTGGGTGTATGAATTAATGACATACAAAACAAGACAGTGGAGATGACCAAAGAAACCAGAGTGCAGACAAAGAGATCTTCAAAAAAGAAGTTATTTTATTGGCATTGGCTCACATGAATATGGTAAAAGAACAGATCACTTGGTGGACTTGACACAGGCTGTGTTTCAGCTACATAGCCTGCATCAGGAGTCCTAACAACAATTCCAATATGTGTATGTGAGATGAACAAAATGTATAAAGTGCCTCAGGGCGCTGTTAAAACCTATAGAAAACTCACACTGTATCTGCTCTTACTATTATGAAAACAATGCTTGGTGATCACAGACACTATGTTGAGCAGTTATGGTGACAGCACTTCTCAGCATTGAAATGACATGACAGAAGGCTGTGAGAATAAGGAATCATGAATACATAACTAGAGTGTACGAGCAAAGCAACTGAGTCCACGAACTCCAGCATCTTTCAGAGTTTTAGTTACGTTGGCCCTGTTGTCTCAATATTCCACTTCTGTGAGCACTTCCAACAGATCTTCTCCTAGATAACCTCCAGTGTGACTACCATGAAAATACTCAAAATGCAAGACAACAAACTATTGCTGAAAATCATTGCTAATCCAGTGAGCAGTAAGACTTACAAACAATTCAGTTGTGTTTTCCGATGTCCAACAATCAATCGTGAGAGATTTTGTTTGCCTTATCAGTACCTTCTTGAATGTTACCTTTGATCCATTCATACAACAACATGATGACATTTTCTGAATATTACTTCCTTGATGACAATTTATATTTTGGTTCTAATGCTGCTACTAACTTCTGGAAGCCAATATCCTCAACAATAGTGAAAGCCATAAGTCCAGCCATAGATTTCCAGCATATCATTTCACCTATAGCTTTGTGAATCTTTTGGGTCTCTGGGCTATCATCCACTATTTTTTGTTTAAAATAAAATCTCTTATGTTTTATTGGTTTTTATTTTTCCTGATTGGGCTTTGGAGGGGTGTATCACACTTTGCCAACATAGATTTAAATTCCTTATGATGTTTGTGATTTTAAGTGGTTGTTTAAAGTGGAGGTTGTGAAATTTTTAGACTGACCGGCACCAAGCAAAATCGTTGCTCTGCACATGCATTAGATCACTGTGCTCAGATCTTCATCCATATTTCCATACCAGACTGCTTTTATCGATTGCATTTAATTTAAATACTTCTAAACAAAAACGTTCATAGTCAGTGGATCCATACAACTGCTCATCAATGCTCTGAGCCAATGAAGGAGAGAGGCAGGACCGCCCATTCTAACCTCATTGGCATGGTAGTTGTACATCACGATGCTGTGTGCCAATAAGGTTGGAGGAGGGTGGTTCTGCCTTTCTTCTCTCCTTCATTGGCTTAGAGCGTTGTGATGCGCAGCTATATTGGTCATGTGGCTGGGAGTTAAGCGTGTAGTGTTTCATATCTTGCAGTGTTGTTGGCAATTACAGTGGAGGTGAAGAGATTATTTGCTCATGGTAAAGCGGCAATACTTGCAGTTACAGCACATTTTGATACAGTCGACCATGATATTTTGCTGTATAAATTGAGTTCTCTAGGTATTATGGGTAAATTGTTAAATTGTATGCAAGAATTTTTGACACATACATGCTTTTGACAGATTGGAAACCATCTTGTGGAGTACCTTGGGGTTCTCCAAACACTCTCTCATTTAATACTTATTTGACTTCTGTTTGTTATTGTTTTTCTTTTCCATTGGTTCTTAAGTTTTTCTTGTATGCAGATGATATGTTTGTATTAATGCTCATAGAGGAGGATCTATCGTCTATGCTACCTTGTGTTTTGTTATGTATTAAAAGAATTGAAGAGCAAAGCGCTATGCATGGATTTAAATTAAACAAAGACAAAACAAAACTTCTTTGATTTAGCCATAGAGAGAACTCTGTTCCTATGGAATTAACTTTAGCAGATGGTTTAATTCTGAAGGTGGAACAAGTCTCCAAGATACTGGGAGTTTTAACACCTCTTTATCATTGAAGCCTCGGGTTAATGCTGTGGTCAAGGCTGGTTCTTTTTGTTTTTTTTATTACATCAGCTTAAGGATATTGGTGCACTGTTGACAGGGAAACCTTTTTTCTATTTAGTTTCAATCAAATTTTTTAAAATCTTCTTTAGATTACTATATACCGTTTGTTGTCAGCCCAGTTGATCTCAATATTGCAGGTTTTGCAAAATACTGCAGCAAAGTTGGTACTTGGAAAGAAGAGGTTTGACAATGCCTTTCCATGTCTAGTTAAGTTACATTGGCTCCCTATGGATGCTCAAATTTCTTTTAAGTTAGCATGCTGGGTTTATGAGATGTTTGATAGTTTGTGTCCAGATTGTCTGATCAAACTATATTTTCTTTCCCTCATTCTTCTACTTCTAGAGCTGAAGATTATCGTTTTCTTTATTTTCTGTCAGTTATGGGAGTAAAATATAAAAGTTCTTTACAGTTGTCTATTTCTTATCAAGCTGTTCATCTATGGTGCTCTTTACCTATTGCACTTAGGCTAGTGCCTACATACTCTTTTTGGAAAAATTTGAAAACCTATTTATTTCAGAAATCTTATTTGTAACGTTTAGGTAATCCTGTATTTATATTTGTTTTCTGCTTTGAACCTAATTGTTGGGAGTTGACAAAATAGAAGTACCGTATTGTATGGTATCATATCTCATAAACTGTTGAAGAGTAAGGCACTTTCATGCAGTTTTAAACATCTTAGCAATTGCCACCAGATCTTCGGTCAACAAAGGATCCCGAAGTACAAAGGGAAGTCTGGACAGAATTGAAGCCAAGCCAAGTATTATTCGTATTCGCATTTAAATCACTATTCGGCCAAATACGAATAATGTATTCGGTGCACTATTCAGGGCCGAATCGGATCGAATACAAATATCCGGTACAGCTCAAGTACTTTTGGAAAGGTAAACAAACGAATCTCAAGGACTAAGGGGGCATGTAATGAAGTAACTAAGTAGTATAATTAAAACTAATTAGAGAAAATGTTTCTTCACTCAATGTGTAATTAAACTCTGGAAATCATTGCCAGAGAATGTGGAAAAAGTAGTTAGCATAGCAAGGTTTAAAAAAGGTTTGGACAAGTTCCTAAAAAAAAAAAAGTCTGTAAACCAGTGGTTCCCAAACCTGGGCCTGGAGGCACCCCAGCCAGCGAGGTTTTCAGGATATCCACAATAAATATTCATGAGAGAGAGTTGCATTCACTGCCTCCACACATGGGATTTGCACCTTCTCCTCATCTCATTTGTAGAAGTTTACATTTTAGATGCACAAATATTCTGTTTTGAGCATGTTTCATGGACAAGTGGTTTTATAAGCCAAAATAATAAAAATAAATATTTGGTTTTATGCAGATCTCTCATTTGTTTAAATATAACTAAATGGGCTATAAGCACCTTACGCAGTCCTTTGGTTTTCTTATATTTTTTTGTTGTGATGACTTCTACTGGGCCAAAACTGAAAACTCATCTCTTCTAGCTGGTTAAGTGTATTTTTGTGTCCCTAGTCATGCATCCAAAGTTTATATAATCATTTCAAGAAAGCCAGTTAATCGTTTATTTATTTATTTTTTATTTTATTGCATTTGTATCCCACATTTTCCCACCTTTTTGCGGGCTCAGTGTGGCTTACAACTTATTAGTGGAACATAACCATAGAGGCATGGTATGATTGCATTTTCAATATGGTAATACTAGAGCCCAGCTAAGGAGCAGGTTATTTTGAGTTAGTCTTCACTGCACCAAACTTGCTTTCCTTGTGCTGACACCATTCAACTGGCACATTAAGACTGACGTTGGACAGAACTACTGCATGAAGGAAACCTTTGCTCATTATTTAATACCTCTCTGTGAAATAGTACTTTCCTTGTCATCAAGCAGATGAAGCCATTACGTATGGGTTGTGTCCATCAACCAGCAGGGGGAGATAGAGAGCACTCAAATTTCACAGTGCCACATGGTCAGCTAGCTCCACTGCCTCTTAAGTATTCTCTATCTCCCCAAGCAGGGTGGTTGCAGCTTGATCAAGCTCCTTAAAAAATCTGCCTGGGGGTGGCTCCTGGCTTGCCAGTTGTTAGCCGGGGTGTTAGAGGCTATAGCAGCTTCACTTTAAAGGCACATAGGTTAGCCCTTTCCCTGCCTTACCCATCCCCTCAGTGGATGTGAGCACATTAGCTTCACTTTTCCCTGCTCTTTCCCACTCTATACTTGGTGGATGCAGGCACATTGGTTCGCCTTTCCCAGCCTTTTCCACTGTTCTGTACCTCCGTAATTGATTTGATTGCCTCTTTTGCTGTTTTCTCTACTTTCCTCACAGCGTTAAAAAAAAAAAAAAAGCAAGAGGTTTTCTTCAGTTTCTACAGTGTGACCGGAGCTTGTATACTTGGTCCAGTGAGGTAAGAGTGTTTTCTGACTCCTCCGGGGAGGGCCCACGATCGGGACGATTTTGGCGCGAAGCCACCATTTTGAATTTTCCGCCGTTTCTTGGCGATGGCTGCAGAGAGTGTTAAGCGCTGTTCCAAGTGTGGCAAGTGCAGATCAGCAGCGGGGCTCTGTAAAATGTGCTGTTCAGGCGTAAGAGCCGGCCCGAGCATGGCGAGCGATGATTCTTCCCGTTCGGTGGAGCTGGCAGCGGGCGTGTCAGGTTCTCAGGTTCAGAGCCCACGGGGCCGGGCTCTGGAGCAAACGTGAGCCCTTGGGCTGCTGACGAGGAGTGACAGCAGCAGGCAAAACCCACCAACGAGCCGGAACACACGGACTGGAACACTGGACTGGAATTCCCCGGACTGGAGGACACAGGACTGGAACCGCCCGGACTGGAACACTGGACTGGAATCCCCCGGACTGGAGCACACCGGACTGGTGCTATCTCTCACTGTTACTAATAACCTACCCTTCAATTATGGGCTGCTCATGTCTTTGTCAGTGGGCAAACTTACAAAATCAGCAAGGGATCAAATACTTATTTCCACCACTGTATGTATCGCAATTTTTTCTTTCTGCTAGAATTGTGTAGATGTCATGTTGTGATAAAGTATAGTCCAGCATCAAGTAAGCGGAGTTCCAACGAGTTGGATATTCTTTTTTGAGAGATTTTTCTAATTGTCTTTACAGTCCTGTATGCTTAAAATAGCTTACAAGGATTTTGTAGTTATTGATTAGCTGATTAACTCTTTGTGTGTACCTCCTAACAACATCCTTGCGACAACCAGATTCAAGCAAAGAGCGAAGCAAGAAATTCTGCAACAAGAATCTCAAAATGCAGTTATCTTTTTCAGTGCATTTTCCGTCATGATGGTTACTTTACTCAACTCAAGTCCAAAATTCTTAACAACATCACTAACAACCCTGGCAAGTTTATATGCAGTTTTTTCTCTTTTCCACTGATCCAGTATTTAAAATACACGAACAAAGATTAAATTCGGAATCAAAATAATGTGCAGTCACGATGATGTAGGTAGGGAACCTTGCAAAAATCATCTACCCATCCATCTGTAGTAAATACAGCATAGCCAATGGAATTTAGCTTTCTTATAACATTATCCTTTACTTTGGGAACTTGTAAGGACACATTTTTAGAAATCGTCGTGCGATCTGGTATCTCATTATTCATATTAAATTGACCGTTCTTTGCAGTGATGTCTACCAGTGTCTGGTAAAACGATAAGAACCCTTCTGATTTACGATGTTGAAAGGACGAAGGTCTTTGTTATAAATTTAATTGCCCCAGGTACAAAATAAGTACCTGTATATAATATGTAAACCGTTTTGAATGTAGTTGCAAAAACCACAGAAAGGCGGTATATTGTCCCATTCTCTTTCCCTTTCCCTAATCATGTTGAGTTTAATTTGATCCTTAGCTTCTGATGGCAACGTTACTTTTGGAGGTGTGGCCTAGTGGTTAGAGCCTCACCAGTCTTTGATATCCAGAGGTGGCCGGTTCAAATCCCACTGCTGCTTCTTGTGACCTTCGTCAAGTCACTTAACCTTCCATTGCCTGAGATACAAAATTAGATTGTGAGCCATCCAGGGATAGGGAAATACCCAGTATCTGAATGTAACTCACCTTGAGCTACTACTGAAAAAGGTGTGAGCAAAATCCAAATTAAAAAGGGACACAAAAAAGGTTGTTATTTTAAGGTGATGAAATGAAGCTTTATCAACATTTCACTTAACATTTGTGGTAATGAAGTCCAGATGTACCATCTTTCTTGTATGTAATAATCTGATGGCAGGTTTTACACATAACAGAATCTATACTTTTGTTGTCCACCAGTACCAGAGAAAATGATTTCCATATGTCTGCAAAACCTATTACAAAACTTTGAGGTAGTTTTAATCAGAAAGACTTAATGGTGACTATTAAGGGCACATTAATTTTAAGTCTATGAAAGATCATGCAACCATGATACAAATAGTGATAACTTCATTTTCTGATCTAAGAAAGTTACATATACCACTGGAAAGCACGGATTAATGAGAATATGCATTAGGCCTATAATATTTTGACATACCAAGCACATTTTACTGCATGAATGGGACTTGATATATACCACCTTTCTGTAGTTTTTGCAACTACATTCAAGGCAGTTTACATAGTATGTACAGATTCTTTTTTGTTGTTGTTGTTCTACCTGGGGCAATGGAGGGTTAAGTGACTTGCCCAGAAGGAGCTGCAGTGGGAATCGAACCTAGTTCCCCAGATTCAAAGTCCGCTGCACTAACCACTAGGCTACTCCATTTGCTTTCATTATTGACCAGGCTTTGCAGTTCATTTAGTAATTTCTGTGTTAGCCATACTGAATTACTCACGACAAATTAATATAGGCCTTTAAAGAAAATTCAAGAACTATCAACACAGCTTCTTACTTTCAAAACCGGAAGGAAACGGAGGCAAACTAGGCACATGCTTGGGGCCCAAAAGTTCAGGAGGGCCCCTATCCGATGTACCCAGGAGTCAGGAGCCTAGGATTTCCAACTCTTGATTTTTTTCAGCTTCTACAGATTTTTAAAGTTAGTATCTGAAAGCGGCAAGGATGGCTAAAGGGTCTGGATATATATATCTCTCTATATAAAACACACCTCCAACATTCTAATGAAGCCTCACTTTCCCAACGTTCTAAAGTGAGGCGGCAGAGACCACTTTTTGAACATCAGTGTTTGCCCCGCCCACGTACTGCTGATTGGCTGTGCCTCAGGTGATGCACACAAAGTACGGTTCCACCCGCCCACGCGCTGCTGATTGGCTGTGCCTCAGGTGATGCACACAAAGTACGGTTCCACCTCCCAAACACTCACATGGACTTAGAAACCACCAAGCCTTTGAATGGGACCGGTGCTGCAGAGGAGCAGGAGTGGGACAGCGAAGAAAATGCAGCGGCGTTCAGGAAAAAAAAAACAAACACACACGAGTCCCGCCTCTTCCTGAGGAGGGGGTAGCTACCAGCACGGGGACCAACTGCGAGGAACGCGCGGATGAAGAACGCCACTAAACAACCACTACATCGCAGACCTTACTCTGCAAGCTGTTCATGCGGTGAGTCTCCAAGCCGGCGTTCAGTGCCTACAACAGAGACTTCCAAACACATGCGCCCTCAGCCCCGCCCCCCCTACAGAACGCCACCCACATTCCACACTAAAACCAAACCAACCCCCCCCCACCCCCCAAAAAAAAACACCCAAACGGAAACCTCCGGCGCCCAACCCCCCCCCTAAAAAAAAACGGATAATAGCCCACTTGAGTGCCCAGCTGAAATCAGTGCCTACAAGGAGACCTCTAGACACATGCGCCCTCAGCCCCGTCCCCCCTACAGAACACCACCCACATTCCACACTCGAAAAAAAACCCATATCTACTCCTACTGCCTGCCTGCAATGGATCCCTCTGGTTTCAACAAAAATACAAGTGCCTACAAATACCACATCAGAGTGCCCTGCTGAATTAAGATTACTGTATCACACTCACACGCAGAGAATCACCTCCTACCAGCCACAAAAAACCCCCACATCTAATATGGACAATCAGCATCACTCACTAACACACATACATACAACCAAACTGCCCACCACCCAAAATGCCACACACTGCCATGGACAGACAACATCTTGCTTTCACACTCATACACACACACTCCCTCCCCCAACCCCCTTAATACAAAAACTGAAACAGTAAAAACCTACATCTCTCTCTTACAAACACCCACAGAATCCCATAATCCCCCCCCCCCCAAAAAAAAATCACAAACACTCATACAGAACAACCCTACCCCACAAACACCCCCCCACAAAATGGCACAGACACCCACAACCCCCCCTCAAAACCACACACTCATACAGAACAACGCTACCCTACCTCACAAACACCCCTCCCCTCCAAAAAAAATAGCATACACCCATAGACACCCACAACCCCCCCTCAAAACCACAAACACTCATACAGACTTTACAACTTTAAAAAAAAACTCTTTTCCTTTTTAAAAAAAAAATATATCCCTTAATATCAAACAGAAAAAGAAAACAAAAAAAAAAAAAAACACCACATGCTAGCGCCCGTTTCATTTGTTTTGGAAACGGGCCTTTTTTACTAGTATATATATATATATATATATATATTTTTTTTTTTTTTTAGAGTTTAGCCCTCTGTAGCTCTCCAATGCTCCTCCCCTTCCATTGCAGAGTCTGTGGTAGGATCCAGCCAATGGGAAAGCTGAGCTGCATGTGCTATTGAGAGGGGAGGTGTAAGGAAGAGAGGTTTGGGGACAGGCACGGAAACCAGTGAATGTCTTAGAGGTGAGGGTGGTCATTGAGAAATGGTAGGAATGTAAGAGGGGTTGGGGGGAAAATGTGAGGGGTCTGCTGCAGGCTGGGAAACTGGCAGATGGTGGGAAGAGCTGGTTACAGATGAGGGGGGGCACTGTCTAAAAATTGACAGAATACACGCATTTGCATTTGTGTGTGTGAAGAGCAAGAGAGTGCATATATGTGAAGAGTGAGAGTCTATAATGTCACTGGTGGAGGAGGTAGTATTGTATAATAGAGCTTCCCTTTGAAAATCTGAGCTGCAGTGGAGAAGTCTTAGATTGTAAGCTCTTTGAGCAGGGACTGTCTTTCTTCTATGTTTGTGCAGCGCTGCGTACGCCTTGTAGCACTATAGAAATGCTAAATAGTAGTAGTAGTAAGTCCACTAGTACAAATGTATCTGTGCATATGCTAAATGAAGGGAAATGTTCAGACTAGGGGATACAGATTGTTTTTTTTTTTTTTTTTGGGGGGGGGGTTAGATTCTGCGCTTTCATTTGAGAAACATATCTTTGTTATCAAAAAAGTTTTTCTCTAAGAAGATTGAGGAAAATAAGACATTGTTTTGATCATTTACAATTCAGATTCGTTGTTCAGGCTATAATTTAAAGTCAACTAGATTATTGTAATGTGTTGTTTGGGGGTTGTACACAAGCTCTTTTGAGAAGGCTGCAGATGCTGCAAAATACGGCAATTAGGATGGTTTACTCAGCGGGGAAGTTTGAAGGGCCACCCCTTTATTTTGGTTGCCGATTCAAGCAAGAATTTGTTTTAAGATTGGTACAATTATTTTTAACATATTACATGGCCTGGCCCCACAAAATATATGATTTCACTGTTGAATTTTCTGAGTTATGGTAGTAATATGTGGCTGAGAGATGTGTTGGTTTTACATCTACCCTCTGTTAAATTTATTAGGTTAAAAAAAAAATTCAGTCTGCTTTCACCTTCGTTTGAGTTAAATTATGGCATTGGTTCCTAAACTTGGTCCTGGAGGCACCCCAGCTAGTCAAGTTTTCAAGATATCCACAGAGAATATTCATGAGAAAGAATTGCATGCAGTGGGAGACAGTGCATGCAAATCTATCTCATAAATATTCAGTGTGGATATCCTGAAAATCTGATTGGCTGAGGTGCCTCCAGGACCAAGTTTGGGAACCACTGAGTTATGGAATGATTTGCCTTCAACTGTTAGACATGTTAATAGTCTTTCTATTTTGGAAACTGCTAAAAAAGTGGCTGTTTGAGAAATTCTTGTATTAATTACTTCACTGTGTGTGATGTCTTTCCTTTTTTATATGTGTTAAGATTGTTTGATAGGAATATTTATGTATTTCTCAGGAGTGCCTGGCTTCTTTCTTATGTAATCCGCACAGAGCTGAAAAAATAGTTGCGGAATACAAGTATTAGATTAGATTTATCCAGCTATCAAGTTAGGGATAAATTCCTTTGAAACTGGCCTAATACTGCCTCCACTCTTGTCTATATCCTTTTGCAAGTATCAAAGAAAGCTAGATACTTTCTTTTGTTCCTTCCATTAATGAAGTTTTTTTTCACATATAAAACATTGTACATTTATTTCTCCGAGGACAAGTAGGTTGCATTATTCTCACAGTTGGGTCAGCGATCCGCGCTGGCCCGGGAACCGGCGTTCCAAATAGCAAAAAGGTTTGCGGGAAACTTCTAGCGCACTGTGCGTCCAAGTGCCTTCCCACCCGCCGCGCGGCCACGCTCCTCAGTTACTTTTTTTTCTGTGTGAGGAGTGGTAGCTAATTTTCCTGGCTGCACTGCATCGCCCAGGAGAGCCTCAGTGCCTTTTTTCATGGCTTTTTCGCCTTATTTCGCTTTATTTTGTTGTTGTTTAAAAAAAAAAAAAAAAAAAAAAAGAAGAACCTCTCCCTTATAGTTCTTAGTTTCTTGGACCCATGTACAAGTTTTCTTTTATTTTAGTTGCGGCTGCCATTAGGCCTTTTGGGGCTTTTTTTTTAAACCTTTTTTTGGTGCACTTTTTCCAGCATCATCAAGTTTTTTTTCATTTGGCTAGGGCAATCTTCCGTTCCATGTCGTCGAAGACTCCCAGTGGCTTCAAGCGTTGTTCTCGGAGCAACCGGACTATCTCAGGTACTGATACCCATTCGTTGTGTATTCAGTGCCTTGTGCCTGACCATAGCCCAGCTCTTTGTGCGCTTTGTCTTCGTATGAAGAAAAGAACTCAACTGGCTTGAGAAGCCCAGGGAGAAACTTTTTGGGGCTTGGTCTGGTCCTTCAATATTGGCATCGACATCGGTATCGAGGTCAGTGGCGATATCGAGGGACGCGTCGACGTCGGGAGTGGAGGTAGGCATGGCTGCTGAGAGGCCACGACACTCTGGGAGCAGTGAGGCATCGAGTGGGTCTCCAGGGGACCCCGGGACCATCCATCGTTGGACCTGACTCTGAGACGACGTGGGAATTCTTTTTTATTTATTTATTTATTTATCATTTAAATTTTTTACATGCAGGACATGCAATATGTAATACACTGTACAACTTGGTCAAAAACAAAGGTAATTACAACATTACTTACAGTAAGGAAAAGAGCAAGCTATACAATTAATTAGACCACAATTCTGCCTTGAGGGGGAAGTAATTTAGATAATAGGAGATCTTAAACAGAAAAAAAAAAGGAAAATGCATATATGGCCTGGCCTTCTACCCCCCTTAGTTTAATACTTGAATGATATCGATTACTCTACAGGTTTATTAACTAGTTTTTTCATCTCCAAGAATGCTTTAAGATGTTCCGGTTCAAAAAAGGTATATTTTACGCCTAAATATTTAATCAGACACTTGCATGGGTAAGCCAATAAGTATGTTGCCCCCAGAGCTCGGGTCTCTTCTCTATGCAGTAAAAATTTCTTTCTCCTGTCTTGAGTTGTTTTACAGACATCCGGATATATCCACACTCTCTGACCACAAAACATTTTCAAGGCATTTTTAAAGTATAACTTCAGTACAGCATTCAAGTCCTGTTCAAAGACAAACGATATTAAAAGAGTTCTACGTTGCTCAATGTCAGATATAGATGTCTCCAAAATTAATGAGATATCCAACTGTGCCTGAAGATCCAAAGGTTTATCCAAATTATTTTTCTTACCACTATCTCCCGGCTCAGCTGGTAGAGGACTTGGTAAATAGTATACTCTATTTAAGGGAGGAATAGCTGAGTCCGGGTACAGTAGAATTTCTTTTAAATACTTCTTAAAGAGCTCAGTAGGACTCAATTCCTGAGTCCAAGGAAAATTTAATATTCTAAGATTGAGTCTTCTATTGAAATTTTCAAATTGCTCAATTTTTCTATGTACCACCATTTTGTCCGTTACTAGGGATTCAGTCACTGCTTTTAATGATTTTACTTCCTGCTGGAATACCTCAGTTTGTAACGTCGCTTCTTGTTTAGTTTTTTCTAAAGAGTTGGTCAAAGAGTCAATTTTACTTACTAGTTGAGAAGTATCTCGGGCAGATTTTGTAAGTGTCTGGTTTAAAGCCTGCAGCATTCTCCATGTAGGCTTATCTCCGCCGGAGGATTCCCCTCCAAAGTTGTTGCCTCGATGTACAGGGGAGGGTTAGCGCCAACCGAGGTTTGGTCTGAAACGACTTCCATAGCAGACTCTTCCTCCTCTCCCTGCCCCGTAATCGCTGGATGCGGAGGTCGATTATCTGGCGGCGAAAGTGATATTTCTAAATTCGAGGGGGCCGGAGCTCCTCCAACGGCCCCCAAATCGGCGTCGCTCGCCTTCACAGCAGGGAGGGGCGTTGTGAACCGGTCCAGTGTTTGCTGAAGTGGGGAGGAAGTTCGAGCCGTTGGCGTCTGGCTCTTTACTATCCCCTTCCTTTTAGTATGAGGCATTTTCAATGAGAAGATAGGTAAGAAGAAAAAACAAGGCTCTCAGCAAATTCACCGTGGCTAGTCCTCAAACGCTTAGGCCGCCATCTTGTCCCGCACTAGCTTACGACGACGTGGGAATTCGACGTCATCCTCGTCGGCACTGAGGAGCATCAGTGAGGTGCATTGAGCAAAAGCTAAGAAGCACCGACACCATTCTCCCTCGACACATGGTGCCGGGACTTCCAGGGTGCCGAGGGAATCGGCACCCGAGAAGCGTTGACGCCGGGAGGACCGCTCCCCCTCCATACAAGAAGTGCCGTCGCGTCGGTCTCTCAGCAGCCAGGTTCCTGCTCCCAAGCCCCAGGCGACTCTGTCACTGACAGCTCCACCGGCCCCACAGCCTTCTCCGATGTCAGCTCTCGATGAGCACATTCGGGCCTTGCTTCCAGAGCTTCTGTAAGGACTGCATCGGCATCGGGGTTGCTTATGCCTACCTTTCCGTCTACTGCAGCTGTGTCTGGCCCTCCACCCTCGGTGAGGTCCCTGAGCTCGGTGCTGTTTGTAGCTCAGGTATCGGCTGCCACCCAGGTCGACTCCCCATCGACGTAGATAGAGGAAGCTTCGCAGCAGTCTGTGTGGGGTTCAGCCCCTCAACATCACCATCGAGACCATGGGTCTTTGGTGTCGAGGCTGGTCCGGTCTCAGAAGTCACTGAGGGAAGTGCTGTCTGACACCAAGGAGGAACGCTCGTGGGAGTCAGAGGAAGATCCCAAGTACTTCTCCTCATATTAGTCTTTTGGGATTCTCTCTGATCCTTCACCTCCTGAGAGCCTCTCCTTCTCATTTTTGTACGGAAAATGGCTCGGGGCATTCCATTCCCTGTAGACATGGAGGATGAGCACAGGCCTGAGATGCTCGAGGTCCTGGAATACACCTCTCCACCTAAGGAAGCAGTGAAAGCTCCTTTGCATAAGGTACTCAGGGAAGTCCTTATGTGAAACTGGGTGTCCCCTCTGTCTAGCCCGTGATCCCAAAGAAGACAGATTCTCAGTATTGGATCCACGATGAACCTGGGTTGATGAGGTCTCAGTTACCCCACAACTCCAAGTTGGTGGACTCTGCCCTCAAAAGAGCCAAGAGTTCTAGAGACCATGCAGAGAAGCTAGAATCTTGGACTCTTTTGGGAGGAAAATGTGTCAGGCCGCTATGCTCGCTTCCCGTACACAATCATACCAGCTCTTCATGAGCATCCACTTGCGGAACTCGATGTGGCAGCTGTCAAGTTTGGTCGATGCCCTCCCTCCGGAGCAGGCCGAGCCTTTTTGCCAGCTGGTCAGGCAGCAGAAGATGTGTCATAAATATCTGGCCAGGGGTGCATACGACACTTTTGATGTAGCATCCAGGATCTCTGCTCAAGATATAGCAATGCGCAGACTCTCATGGCTGCGTGTTTCTGACCTGGATCATTCGGTCCAGCAGAGGATAGTGGATGTTCCTTGCCGGAGTGATAATCTTTTCGGAGAGAAGATAGAAGATCTGGTTGACCAGATCAAGAAGCACACAGATGCTATGGCTTCCCTCTCCTGCCGGGCGCCTTCTGCTACCACCTCCACAACTAGGAGGTGTTTTTTTTGTGGGTCACGGAGTACTCCCTATGCCTTTTCCAGGCGTAGATACACTCCTGCGTCTCACCAGCCTACTCAGGCTCAGTCCCAGTTCGCTTGTTCCCATCATCAGTGTGTGCCCAAGGCCCCTACTGAGGGCTTTTAACTGGCTCCAGGGAAGCATAGCCAAAATAAGTGTCTCTGCCAGACGACTTGCTGGTTAGGGGGAGGTTAATGATTTTTCACCAAAGGTGACATCTCATAACCTCCCACCAGTGGGTTCTTCAATTAATCCGGTTAGGTTACACACTCAATCTGGAGTCCAAACCTCCAAATAGCCCACCGGGAGCTCATTCGTTCAGCCCCCAGCACAGGCAGGTACTTGCAGAGGATCTTTCTGCCCTTCTGAAGGCCCATGCGGTCGAACCCGTTCCACCAGGGGAAGAAGGACTGGGATTCTATTCCAGGTACTTCCTCATGTAGAAGAAAACATGGGATGCGTCCCATCCTAGACCTAAGGGCCCTGAACAAATTCCTAGTCCGAGAAAAGTTCAGGATGGTGGTTTCCCTGGTCACCCTTCTTCCCATGATTCAGGAAAATGATTGGCTATGCTCTCTGTCCTGAAAGGACACTTACACTTATATCCCGATACTTCCAGCTCATAGGAAGTATCTTCGATTTTGGCTGGCAACTTAGCACTTTCAGTACCGCGTACTGCCCTTTGGCCTAGCATCAACGCCAATTGCCTAGCAGTGGTTGCAGCGTCGCTACGCAGGCTGGGAGTGCATGTGTTCCCTTATCTCGACGATTGGATGGTGAAGAGCACCTCGGAGGACGGTGCTCGGGAGTCCATGCGGAAGACTATTCAAGTGCTGGAAATATTAGGGTTCGTAATAAATTACCCCGAGTCCCATCTCATTCCAGTTCAGAAATTGGAATTCATTGGAGCATTGTTCAACATGACAACAGTTCAAGCCTATCTCCCCGAGACTCGGACAGACAACCTTCTGTCCCTGGTGTCCATAGTTCGAGCATCTCAGCAAGTCACAACTCGGCAGATGTTGAGACTCTTGGGGCACATGGCCTCCACAGTTCATGTTAAGCCCATGGCACGTCTGCACATAAGATCTGCTCAGTGGACCCTAGCTTCTCAGTGGTGTCAAGCCACAGGGAACCTGGAAGATGTCATCCGTGTGTCCACCGACTTTGTCCATTCCCTCCAATAGTGAACGATTCGATCCAGTTTGATCATGGGATACCCATTTCAAATTCCTCAGCCACAGAAAGTGCTAATGATGGATGCCTCTCTCTTGGGGTGGGGGGCTCATGTAGATGGGCTTCACACTTAGAGAGCCGGGTCCCCGCCAGGAAACAGGTTTTCAGATCAACCTCGATCATATACGAACCTTCTACATTGTCACTCTGTATCTGTTATACCGGAATTGGCCATCGCCATCATGGTTATTATGTAAGCCACATTGAGCCTGCAAATAGGTGGGAAAATGTGGGATACAAATGCAATAAATAAATAAATAAACCTCCTGGAGCTTCGAGCGATTTGGAACGCTCTAAAGGCTTTCAGAGATTGGCTGTCCAACCATATTATCCTAATTCAAACAGGCAATCAGGTTGCAATGTACTACACCAACAAGCAGGGAGGCACCGGTTCCTCGTCCCCTGTGTCAGGAAGCCATCCAGATATAACTTTGTGGTCCTTCACAGCATGTTTCTCCAAGCCACTTATCTGGCAGGCTGACAGACTGAGCAGGGTATTGCAACCTCACGAGTGATTGCTGAATATGGGCATAGCCCGCAAGATATTCCGAGAGTGGGGCACCCCCTTGGTGGATGTTTTCGCCACTCAAATCAAATCACATGGTTCCTCAGTTTTGTTTCAGGCTTCAGGCCCACGACAGACTAGCGTCAGATGCCTTTCTCCTACATTGGGGAACTGGCCTTCTGAATTCGTATCCTCCCATACCTCTGGTGAGGAAGACTTTGCTGAAACTCAAGCAAGACCATGGAACCATGATTCTGATTGCACTGTCCTGGCCGCGTCAAATATGGTTCTCTCTTCTTGAATTTTCCTCCGAAGAACTGTGGAGATTGGAGTGTTTTCCGACCCTCATCATCCAGAAGAGGGGTTGCTTCTACATCCCAACCTCTGGCTCTCACGGCCTGGATGTTGAGAGCCTAGAATTCGCTTCCTTGGGTCTTTCGGAGGGTGTCTCCAGGAAAGATTCCACTAAGAGGTGTTATTCTTTTAAATGGAGGAGGTTTGCCATCTGGTGTGACAGCAAGGCTGTAGATCCTCTTTCTTGTCCTACACAGACCCTGCTTGCATACCTTCTACACTTATCAGAGTCTGGTCTCATGATCAACTCTGTAAGGGTTCACCTTAGTTCAATTAGTGCTTATCATTAATGTGTAGAAAGTAAGCCTATCTCTGGACAGCCTTTAGTTGTTCGCTTCATGAGAGGTTTGCTTTTATCAAAACCCCAAATCAAACCTCCACCAGTGTCATTGGATCTCATCGTCGTTCTGACCCAGCTGATGAAAGCTCCTTTCGAGCCACTGAATTCCTGCCATCTGAAGTACTTGACCTGGAAGATAATTTTCTTGGTGGCTGTTACTTCAGTTCGTAGGGTCAATGAGCTTCAGGCCCTAGTAATGGATGCACCTTATACTAAATTTCATCACAACAGAGTAGTCCTCCACACGCACCCTAAGTTCCTGCCAAAGGTGGTGTTGGAGTTCCATCTAAACCAGTCAATTGTTTTGCCAACATTCTTTCCCAGTCCTCATGCCCACCCTGGCAAATGCAGCTTGCACACCTTGGACTGCAAGAGAGCATTGGCCTTTTACATGGAACGGACGAAGCCCTTCAGACAGTCCGCCCAGTTGTTTGTTTTTTTTGATCCCAATAGGAGGGGAGTCATCATCGGAAAGCGCACAATCTCCAATTGGCTAGCAGATACATTTCCTTCGCTTATGCCCAAGCTGGGCTGACTCTGCAGGGCCATGTCATGACTCGTAATGTCAGAGCCATTCAGTCCACACATTCACATCACACTACTGCCTTGAGCAGGATATCTGACGCGACAGTCAGTTTGGGCAGTCGGTGCTGCAGAATCTGTTTGGGGTTTAGAATCCAACTCCACCCCCCTAGGCCCTTTTTGTTCTCAGGCTACACTCTCAGCTAGTTGCATATAGTTTCAGGTTAATCTCTGTTATGTCCTCACCGTTGCGAGGTCCAATTGACCAAAGTTGGTTGTTTTGGGTGAATCTGGATGCTAGGGATACCCCAACTGTGAGAATATATCAGCCTGCTTGTCCTTGGAGAAAGCGAAGATACTCACCCGTAGCAGGTATTCTCCGAGGACAGCAGGCTGATTATTCTCACAATCCTGCCCACCTCCCCTTGGAGTTGTCTTCTCTTTCTGTTTTTTTACTTGTGACTAAACTGAGGAGCGAGGCCGTATGGCGGGCAGAAAGGCACTTGACGCAAGCGCAGTCAGACATGCTATGTGCTAGAAGGCTCCAGCAAACCTTTTTCTATTTGTAATGCTGGTTCCCGGGCAGGCACGGATCGCCAACCCAACTGTGAGAATAATCAGCCTGCTGTCCTCGGAGAATACCTGCTACAGGTAAGTATCTTCGCTATCTTGGACATATTCCCCCAGATTCTATATAGAGTAACTTGAGTTGCATGCGCAAATCAGTTCGTATTCGGATTAGCATGTGCAACTCAATCAGTGTCGATAATTGCCACTTAATCAATTATTGACGCTAATTGGCCTTAATTAGAATTTACACGCACAGCTGTCTAAGCATATTCGCTAAGTGATGGGTATAAATTCTAAGGTGTATATTTGAAAAAGGATCATGGCCATGGGTGTGAAATGGACAGGTCATGGACGTTTCTGAAAACTATTTGTTGTGTTACAGAATGCATCTGGTCTGGCCTAACATAGGCGTAGGCATTTACACCAAGTTTTACTTAGTAGAAATACCTGTGACTAAATTTAATTGTGTGGACGGGCGCTAGGCATAGTTTATAGAATACATCTAGGTGTATTTTTTAAGTTGCCATATATAGAATCCATTTCTGCTCCCTGGTGATTGTGATGTACCTCAGGGCTCTCCTCTACTTCCCATCCTGTTCAATGTAATGGTGTCTCCCTTAGGTAATAGACTGGAATCTGCAGGTTTTAACACCTTTATTTATGTAAATGACTAGCCGTTGAGCCCGTAAAAACGGGCTGGTATTGAGGTTTTCCTCCCCCCGCGGTCGCCACCGCTCCCCCCCCCTCGAAGTCGTCGCCGCCGCCGCCGCCACCCCTCCACCTGGCCCGGGCCCTCTCTTCACTTCTGAACTTACAGATCCATTCGCCGAACGCAGCAACGCACATCAGCTGAGTTGCCCCTTCCTTCTCTGCCTGTGTGTGTCCCGCCCTCGCTGACGTTACGTCAAAGGAGGGCGGGGCCACAGGCAAAGAAGGAAGGGCTCACTGCAACTCAGCTGATGTGCGTTGCTGCGTTCGGCGAATGGATGTGTAAGTTCAGAAGGGAAGAGAGGGCCCGGGCCGGGTGGAGGGGTGGCGGCGGCGACTCCGAGTGGAGGGGGGAGCGGTAGCAACCTCGGCGGCGCAGTTTCCCTCTCTGTCCCCCCCCCCCCCCGTCATCACGTATTGACGCGGGGGCAGGACAGAGAGGGAAGTCTCTACTGCGCATTTGCGAGTGAGTACGGTCACTCGCCGTTTATATGTTTGATATTACTATTTACCTTCCATTCAGAAAACACATTTCTGAAATGTTACACCAAATTAAATTAGGCCTTGACCTTATGGAATCCTGCAGAACCGAATTCAGATTAAAACTCAGTAGGAACAAAACCAAATTCATGGTCATTACTAACCCATATGATTCTACTCCTTTCAAATCATTTACTGTTGATCAAACCTCATACCCTATAGAATCTACTCTGAAGATCCTTGGTGTTACAATTGATCATCGGCTCACTTTCGAACACCATTCCGCCAAGGTTATTTCCAAATTATTCATAACACTTTGGAAACTAAAGCACATCAGGCCTTACTTTAGTACCGGTATCATCTAGTTCTCTCACAATTAGATTATTGCAATGTTATTTAATTGGGTTGTAAGGAGCAGGTCCTAAAACGTCTCCAAACTGTATAAAACAGCTGCTCGATTTATCTTCAAAGTACCATGTTTCAAGCAAGCCACTCCTTTGTTAATCAGACTACACTGGCTCCCCATCAAAGCCAGAACATTTATACATCAGATATAGTCTGGAGTCAGTTCACTCAGTATGAATCATTTAATAAAATGTCATCAAGTAAAGCCTTCATTGATGCCAGGAACCCTCTTGTATTTAGCCACCTAAATTCAAAAATGTATATAAATCAGTTCTTTCCGCTAATTTCACCTATATTGGGACCAAATGTTGGAGCTCTCCCAAAAGCTATTAGATCTTATCCTAACTACCTACAATTCCAAAAATTGTTAAAAAAACTAATTTCTTCACAAACTCAATTCAGAACTTATTACATTAATTAATATAGCAATATTCCGTGACCATCTTATCTCTCTTCCACTTTCTGAATTTATTAATTATGTACGTCACCTGCAGTTTATTTGATAATATGTTTTTCTCAGCCACTTCTTCTTTCTACTTCAATATTGCTGTAACTCATACTGTGTGTTTATAAATTTAACTATAAGCCACATTGAACTCGAGCCTATTTTCGGGATAATATGGTATATAAATGTAATAAATAAAATAAATGAATGCATGTTTGTCTAGGGCCAATATAGCTTTAATCTAGCCCTGATGTAGCCATATTACTATCCATGGAAATTTATACAGGAAATTGTTTTCAGTCTGAGCAGCTATTCCCATTTCTCTTCCATATTCCCATTGAAACAATTCCTTTTTACTAATTCCCATGAGATCTGTGGGAATTTTGGGAGTCCCATCCCCATACACACCTCTATAAGGAAAACTTTGTGCCACAGTTTTAATTAAAAGCATTCCACTCCACATGAGAATTCAATTCAAGGGGCTTCACTATTTTGAAGAAAAAATCCATTTATGTTCCCATTCACAGAGAACCCACCATAATTTTCTCTTACAGAAAGTCCATGAGCATGCACCGGAGTTTCTCAAAGCTTATGGTGATTGTTTAATGTCTTAACTGTAGGCTCCTCTAATTTATCATGGGTAATATAATGTTGATGTCCAATCATTCTAGTTTTAAGCATTCTTGAAGTATGCCCTATGTAACACTTGTTTCAAGGGTAAATAATTACATTTGTAGTTTGATATTTTAACATAATTTTTTTTTACCATTATTATACGCTTGCCTATACGTTCCTTGTTTAGTGACATCACATATAGAACAATGATGACAAATTGTATGCCTCGGTTCAGGGACCTGCTTCTCTGTCCAAACATCGGGTTTGTATAATAATATATCCTTTAAATTCTTGTTTCTAGTGTATGCCACCAGAAAGCGTGTATGCTCCAAAGGGGCATAGACCAGAATTTTTTAATCAGTCGTGCATATTTCTCTGCCATATTAGTATACTTCTGTAATATCAATTACCCCCACAGAATATATGGCTCAGTACTCCCAAAAAGCTTTCTCTTCAACCTAGGTTTCCACCACGGTTCTATATACCACCACGGACTTATATTAGTATACTTCAGCACACAAGTGAACTTATTTTCATCCTGCTTCACTGTACGCGGTTGTATACGAATTATCCCCATTATTATATAAGGCCCTCTTCGTTGCCTGTTTCACCAAACATTTGGGATATCCCCAAGTACTTCATTTTTCAACCAAAGATGTAAACTTCAAGCTGTATTCTGCAATTGAGTGACAAATCCTGCGATATCGGAAAAATTGAGAGAATAGGAAACTAGACTTCAAAGGACCAGGGTGTATATTCTCAAAATGTAAAAATGTATTTCTATCAGTTAGTTTAGAAAACACCTCCCCACCCCACCCCACCCCAATATTCAGCACTATTTAACTGGTCAGAAATGGCTACTGACCAGTTAAATAGCGTTTTTGCAGCTAACTGTGAATATTCAGTGGGAAATAACTGGTTATCTTCCACTGAATATGCGCGGTTAGCTTCTACCGCTAAACTGGCTATATTGCGCTACTTATCCAGTTAGGAGAGGATATTCAGTGCCAGACCAGATAAGATGATTAGATAAATCAGACCACAGAAATAGCTGTCCTGTCTTTAACTGCTATAACTTAACTGGTCAGCCGCTGAATATCTGCTTATCAGGTAAGTTTTTAGTGTCCAAAAAAATACTGCATGTTCAATGCTGGTTGCTGGAAATGGCCCGACATTGAATATCCGAGTTTAACGCTGGCAGCAGGCAGTCAAAGCGCTGCTTATATGTGACAGTGTGAATTTAATGGTGCAACAGCATTTATTTAAAAATTCAACAAACTGAAATAACTGCTCTAATAAACTGTTCCATATTAAAAAAAATGTCATCAGTGTATCGAAGCCACAATATAACATGTTGTTGAACTATGGCGTATATACCCATCATTATTCAAAATCTTCCATAAACTGATTAGCTAGTGTGGAGTAAAAGGAGCTCCCATTGCCATTGCAACCCGGTGCAAAAAAAAAAAAATGTGTCCATCGAATACAAAATGATTGAATTGGAAGGATAATTCAGTAACCCCCCCCCCCCCCCCTGTTTACTAAGCTGTGTCAGCATTAGCACACCGGCAGCCGCTAGCTCGACTTAGTAATCAGGGGGATAAGTGTCTAATCTTCTATGGGTAGCTTCCAAGACTTCATCGTGTGGTATATTGGTCAGGGGCGTAGCCAGACACCCAATTTTGGGTGGGCCTGGGCCCGAGATGGGTTTGCAGAAGAACTCCACCTTGTCCCACAAGTAATTTGGTCTCTCTCTCTCTTGCCTGCATCCCATATGGTCTCTCAAACATCCCCCTCCCCTGCATACCTTTTAAATAGCAGATTTTCACTGGCAACGAGCAGCAACTAATACACAGTGCTCATGATGGCCCCACAGCCTTCCCTCTGATGCAAATTCCTCTTTCTGCATAAGCAGGAATTCATCAGAGGGAAGGCTGCAGGGCCGGTGCGAACAGTATGTATCAGTTGCTGCTTGTAGCAGGCAAAGATCTGCTATTTAAAAGGTATGCAGGAGGGACAGTTGGGAGTTTTCGGCTGGTGGGGCTTGGGAATCCCAGCCAGCCACATTAGAGATGTGCTGCTATTGGGTGGGCCTGAACCCAAAGTGGATGGGCTCGGGCCCACCCTTGGCTACGCCACTGATATTGGTATACAACACCCTCACATCCAAAGTGAGCAGTAATGCTGAAAATGGAATAACTGTGATCTCCTGTAAAATACTTTAAAAATATGATCTAGCTTGCAAATATGACTTAATATTTCCTATTAATGGTAAAGGTTTTAACCAAAGGTCCACAAACCGTCCTGCTCTCTCTAATAAAGAACCCTGCTCGGAAATAAGGGTTTTGAAGATTTTTGTAAATGTTTGGGAGAATTAAAATATTGGGAGTTTTGGATATTGTAAATTCAAAAATGTATATTCTGCTAAAGTAAGGAAGCCCAGTAATCTGTTAATTGTTTAATTTTACTAGATAACTTGTCCTTTGGTTACGCAGCTAACTGTGAGTGTTACATCATCCTGTATCAAGGGTATCTAGCCTCAGTCCTTGAGGGCCAAAACCCAGTTGGGTTTTCAGGATTTCCCCAATGAATAAGCTTCAATAAAATGGGTTATCTAATAGATTAGTGATTCCAATGTCAAGACTATACCTCAAAACTCATTCAGCATAATTTACCAACATACAATACATAATGAAAATTTTTATTAATTGAAATTGTACAAAACTTTAAAACAGCCTGACTGAGCTTCTGATTAACTGGCTTGAAACTTCTGTTATATATAACCATAATCCTAAGGAAATAACAAACTCCTCCTTACACAAGTGTTGAAAACTATCACAAAACAAGGTAAAAACTGGGTCTTCTTAAGAAATTCAAATATAAAACCAAGAGTTGTGCTAAATGTTAGGGAGTGCATGAATATGAGCCACGTGTTACTGGATGCTTCCATCTGTGGCTGAAGTTTGGATGAACATGGATAAACAATTACAAAGTTTCTTAGGAGGATAGATACTGATCTATGATGTTTTTATAAGGCTCATTTTTAAAGCACATATTATTATTTATTATTATTATTTATTACATTTGTCCCCCGCGCTTTCCCACACAATGCAGGCTCAATGCGGCTTACATAGTAATTTGAAATACAAAGTTAAGAATAGAATTTTCAATAAAACAGTAGTAAAACAACGTAAAGTCGGGCTTAGTAGTGTATGATAAGTTGAGCTAGATAATTTATGACTAGGATAAAAGAGAGTAGACAGGATAGGATAGTGTAATTTGGGAGAAAAGGGGTAAGGAGAGATGGAAAGAGAAGGATGGGAGGTTGGTATTTAAGTCAGAACAGAATTGGGAGTGGAGGTTGGCGAGATTAGGTTGGGGCATTAGGGTAGGCTTGCTTAAAGAGATGAGCTTTCAGCATTTTTCTATATTTATTATTATTTATTACATTTGTACCCCGCGCTTTTCCACACAATGCAGGCTCAATGCGGCTTACATAGTAATTATATTTACATATATTTACAAAGTTACATAGATTACTATGGGGCTCATTTTCAAAAGAGAAAAACGTCCAAAAAGTGGCATAAATCTGCATTTGGATGTTTTTCTCACAAAAACGTCCGAATTGGTATTTTTGAAACTAATTTTTAGATGTTTTTCTATGAAGTCCATCAGAAGTGCGTTCGAATTACAAGGGGGCGTGTAAGGAAGTTTTTCTGCCATAATGGAACAAAACAAAAACATCCAGGGCTATAAATTGGATGTTTTGGTCTAGACCTGTTTTATTAATGAATAAGTCACAAACTATGCCCTAAATGAACAGATGACTACTGCAGGAATAAAGGAATGATACCTCCTTACTCTTTCAGTGGTCACTGACGCCCTCCCACCCCGCAAAGATGTAAATAAGACAGTACATACCATCCTCAATGACAGCTTCAGATGTTGTGGCTAATCCTATTAGAGCAGGAAGCAGGTTCCTGGAATAGCCTAGTGGTGCAGTGCACTGTAGAAAAGGTGACCCAGACCCATAATCCACCCTATTACACTTATGGTGGAAACTGTCAGTCCCCCCCTCCAAACCTACTGTACCCGCCATATGTGTGACACCTGCAGCCATAAGGGCTATTGTATTGTTGTATAGGTGGGTACAGAGGTTTTTTGTGGGTTTTGAAGGGCTTACTGTACAATATAAGGGGGTAATGGTGAGATGTGTGCCTAGGACCTTCTATATGAAGTCCACTGCAGTGCCCCCTAGTGTGCCCCACTGCTCTGTTGGGATGCCGGTGTGGCCAGTCTACTAGGAAAGCTGGCTCCTACGTCCCAATGACTTGATTTTTTGCATTTTTCATTTGGATTTTTTTTTTTTTGGGGGGGGGGGGGGGGGAGGGGAATAGGCCAAAAAGATAGATGTACTAAGCACAACAACTTCTAGGAAATGATCATTTCCAAAGAATAGATAGACTTTTTCTGGTTTGGAAATGGTCATTTTCATTACTTGATTTACTAGACATCATATTGAAAATGCCCCTTCACATAACTTTTTAAGTCTATGTGCTTTGAAAATGAGCACCAAAGTATGCTTTCATTGAGGTTTTATCTTGAGAAGCAAAAAGATTATGCACCACCAATATAGATTGCAATACATGATTCCTGAACAGTCTGAAGTGGCTTAATTTAATACACAGTAGCCATAGATCAAGAAATATTACTGATTCTACATACTCCAGCTGCTTTTTGTGTGTTTTAGTCAACTACATAGGTGGTGCAAGTAATGTGCTTTGAATATCAGCTGGATAGTCTTTATATTCCTTCATTTACTACCTTTTTATGGATATAGCTTTAAAATTACTTTTAAAGCTATATCCATAAAAAGGTAGTAAATGAAGGAATATAAAGACTATCCAGCCGATCTTCAAAGCGATTTAAGTGGGCAAGAGCCTCTTCTACCCGCTTAAATCGCTTACCGCTGCCTAAGTGGGGATGTTCAACGGCATTTAACTGGATTGTGCCATTGAAAATCCACACAGATCACCCAACAAAAAAGTGGGCAGGTCAGGGTTGATGCTGGGGGCAGTATTGGGGAGCAGCCGGGGGTTATGCTGGTGCCAGCACTGAATATAGGCCAGGACCAGCATAACTATTTTTAAGCTTAAAAGCCCTCTTGATACCCCTCCTACTCCCTCCCTCCAGCCTGCTAGAATCAATGCCCTTCCCCCCCCCCCCCCCCCCCCCGAACAACTCTGAAGTCTAGGTAGACACCCCCCTCCCCCAGGGCAGTCGCAAGAGGTCACGGCAGCCATTCTGCAAGTGCAGCCACAAATGGCAGGAGCAAGGGAGCTTTGCTCCTATCCCTAACGGCCCCACTAGGACCACCAGGGAAACAGACCCGGGGAGGGACCTATTTTGACCTGGAAGGGGTTGTAGGGGGCTCATTCAAGAGGGAGGAGAGGGGCATTGATACTCATGGGCTAAGGTGAGGGGATCGGAGTGAGGGGGACTATTTTGGAGGGCAGGGAGGGCTTTTAAACTTAAAAGTAGTTATTCAGGTTCCAGCCAGTATTTAGCTGGGACCTGCATAACTTTCTTATGCTGGCCCCGGCTGAATATCAGCTGGGACCGGCAAGGTCCAGCAGCCATGGCAGTGTACATTAGCCCCAGATATTTAGTGTCAGTGCCCAGACGTGGCCCGGCACTAAATATCCAGGACTAATCTAGCCAGCTGAATATCGGCCAGTATATGACCTATCCGTACCCACCAAATGCTCAACTCTACAATGAGAGATCTGTTCTTGTCCCATGTTTGCATGATTGTAATTCATGTATCCACCAACTCTACTGAGTGGTTATTCCACACATCTTGCATCTTTATACATAAAAAAAAAAAATATATATATATATATATATATATACTAGTAAAAAAGGCCCGTTTCAGAGACAAATGAAACGGGCGCTAGCAAGGTTTTCCTCGGAGTGTGTATGTTTGGGAGAGCGTATGTGAGAGTGACTGTTTGAGAGTCAGAGTGAAAGTGTGAGTGTGTGAGAGAGAGTGAGTCTGGGTGTGAGTGTGAGAATGAGAGTGTGTGCAAGTGTGTATGTGAGACACAGTGTGATAGAGAGTGTGTGTGTGTGGCCATCCATGCTCCTCTGTCCCCTGCCCCCTCCATTCATCCCTTTCCAGCATTTCCCCTCTTTGCCTGAGGCCTGCCCTGCAATCCATATCCATCCATGCCCATCTGTCCCCTCCATTCATCCCTATCCAGCAATTCCCCTTTCCCTGAGCCCTGCCGTCCCAATCCATGGCCATCCATGTTACTCTGTCACCTGCCCCCTCCATTCATCCCTATCCAGCATTTCCCCTCTCTGCCTGAGGCCTGCCCTGCAATCCATGCTCCTCTGTCCCCTGCCGCCTCCATTCATCCTTTTCCAGCAAGTCCCCTCTCTCCCTTCCATGACCCCCCCCCCCCCCTCGCATTCATGCTCCTCTCTCTCCCATGTCCCAGCCTGGCCCGCCCTCTTCTTCTCCCCCCCTTCGCATCCATGCATCCGTTTTTTTTTTTTTTCTTCTTTTAAAATGTACCTCCGTGGCGGTTCCGGCAGCGAAGCGTCAGGGAAGGAGGCGGCGCTCCCGACGTCTAGGTTTCCCTTCGCTGTGTTCCGCCTTCTTTTGACGTCATCCTTGACGTCAGAAGAAGGCGGAACACAGCGAAGGGAAGGCTAGACGTCGAGAGCGCCGCCTCCTTCCCTGACGCTTCGCTGCCGAGCGATGCGATTGGTTGAGTGTCATTGCTCCGCCCTCAACGTCATCACGTTTGACGCGTGGGCGGGGCAGACACAATGCGATCTCACCCCCTTCACTTTTGGCTAAAAGAGGCTTCATAGAACGTTGGAGGTGCGTTTTATATAGAGAGATACAGTGGGGGAAATAAGTATTTGATCCCTTGCTGATTTTGTAAGTTTGCCCACTGACAAAGACATGAGCAGCCCATAATTGAAGGGTAGGTTATTGGTAACAGTGAGAGATAGCACATCACAAATTAAATCCGGAAAATCACATTGTGGAAAGTATATGAATTTATTTGCATTCTGCAGAGGGAAATAAGTATTTAATCCCTCTGGCAAACAAGACCTAATACTTGGTGGCAAAACCCTTGATGGCAAGCACAGCGGTCAGACGTCTTCTGTAGTTGATGATGAGGTTTGCACACATGTCAGGAGGAATTTTGGTCCACTCCTCTTTGCAGATCATCTCTAAATCATTAAGAGTTCTGGGCTGTCGCTTGGCAACTCGCAGCTTCAGCTCCCTCCATAAGTTTTCAATGGGATTAAGGTCTGGTGACTGGCTAGGCCACTCCATGACCCTAATGTGCTTCTTCCTGAGCCACTCCTTTGTTGCCTTGGCTGTATGTTTTGGGTCATTGTCGTGCTGGAAGACCCAGCCACGACCCATTTTTAAGGCCCTGGCGGAGGGAAGGAGGTTGTCACTCAGAATTGTACGGTACATGGCCCCATCCATTCTCCCATTGATGCGGTGAAGTAGTCCAGTGCCCTTAGCAGAGAAACACCCCCAAAACATAACATTTCCACCTCCATGCTTGACAGTGGGGACGGTGTTCTTTGGGTCATAGGCAGCATTTCTCTTCCTCCAAACACGGCGAGTTGAGTTCATGCCAAAGAGCTCAATTTTTGTCTCATCTGACCACAGCACCTTCTCCCAATCACTCTCGGCATCATCCAGGTGTTCACTGGCAAACTTCAGACGGGCCGTCACATGTGCCTTCCGGAGCAGGGGGACCTTGCGGGCACTGCAGGATTGCAATCCGTTATGTCGTAATGTGTTACCAATGGTTTTCGTGGTGACAGTGGTCCCAGCTGCCTTGAGATCATTGACAAGTTCCCCCCTTGTAGTTGTAGGCTGATTTCTAACCTTCCTCATGATCAAGGATACCCCACGAGGTGAGATTTTGCGTGGAGCCCCAGATCTTTGTCGATTGACAGTCATTTTGTACTTCTTCCATTTTCTTACTATGGCACCAACAGTTGTCTCCTTCTCGCCCAGCGTCTTACTGATGGTTTTGTAGCCCATTCCAGCCTTGTGCAGGTGTATGATCTTGTCCCTGACATCCTTAGACAGCTCCTTGCTCTTGGCCATTTTGTAGAGGTTAGAGTCTGACTGATTCACTGAGTCTGTGGACAGGTGTCTTTCATACAGGTGACCATTGCCGACAGCTGTCTGTCATGCAGGTAACGAGTTGATTTGGAGCATCTACCTGGTCTGTAGGGGCCAGATCTCTTACTGGTTGGTGGGGGATCAAATACTTATTTCCCTCTGCAGAATGCAAATAAATTCATATACTTTCCACAATGTGATTTTCCGGATTTAATTTGTGATGTGCTATCTCTCACTGTTACCAATAACCTACCCTTCAATTATGGGCTGCTCATGTCTTTGTCAGTGGGCAAACTTACAAAATCAGCAAGGGATCAAATACTTATTTCCCCCACTGTATATATTTCCTTAGATTACGCCTCAGTCTTATTCCATTTCACTCTCATCCAGTGACCCCTCATTCCAGAGTTTCTTATCTCCTGTACATTATGCCTTGGGGGTATTTAAATGTCTCCATCTTATGTTTCCTATCCTGCCTTTTTTCCAAACTATACATATTTAGATAAAGTTTACCCCCGTATGCTTTAGATGAAGATTATTGTCAATTTTACTAGCTTTCCTTTGGACCGTCTCCATCTGGTTTATAACCTTTTTAATGTGTGGACTTCAGAATTACACACACAGCTTCAGATGAGGTCTCACCAGAGACTTATACAGAAGCACTGACCTTCTTTTTCCTGTCAGTTTATCTACCTGCTTGACTACCTTAAGGTCATCAGCTTCCAGTTTCAACTCTTTAGAACATAAGAATAGCCATACTGGGTCAGACCGATGGTCCATCTAGCCCAGTATCCTGTTTCCAACAGTGGCCAATCCAGGTTACAAGTACTTGGCAGAAACTCAAATAGAACAGAATTTCACTCCCTATGTTGTACTGCTTCCTTGGGTTTTTGTACCCCAAATGCACAATCCTTCAAATTTTAGCATTGTCTTGACTGCCAAACTCTAGACAATTCCTGGAGCTTGGCTAGATTGTGTCTACCTTTTTGAATCTTTTGGTATCATAGTGTGATCAGCAAGGGAGTTGGCCTCAGAATGCTGAGCCACACAGCAAGGAATTGGGACCTTTTGTTTTCCCAGGGCAGGCACAGAACCCGTAGAAAAGGGGAAAATCTGGTATGGCCTCTGGAGGGGAGAGGCTTCAGTCTTCTAGCTCCTTTCTGGAAGTCTAGGAGTCAGTCCTTGGTGGCAGGCCAGGATGCAGATGTAACTCAATATCACTGGCAAAGTTGCCAGGTGGGCGGTTTTACCGCCCAATTGGGCGGGTTTTCGCCAGCGGTGGCGAGAAAATTTTGCCGGCCGCGGGATGCGGTTTTTTGGGCAGTTTTCCCGTCGCCGCTGTGCGAGTTCGGCGGTTTTTTCCGGGGCTTCTACTGGTCCAATTCGGTCCAATAGCTTTTCCGGGGCTTCTATTGGTACAATTTGGTCCAATAGAAGCCTTTCAGGGCCGGGGTTGACGTCAGGGATGACGTAGGGGGTGGGGCTAGTGATGTGGGAGGCGGGGTTAGTGACGCAGGGGCTGGGTTAGGTGACGCGGGGTTCGTTGACGCGGGAGACGGGGATTGGCTACAGGCGGTTTTTGGGCGGGTTTATGGCTCGTTTGGGGCTTGGAAAATTTTTCCCAGCTGGCAACCCTGATCACTAGCTTAGTAAACAGTATGTGAGGAAATCAAAGCGAGGCTGGGGAAGAGTGGAGCTAGCTCTGCCTTACAAGGAAGGCTGGAGAGAGAACAGACACTGATGGAGTTTGTAGAGGAAGGGGAACAGCACCCAGTGGAGGAGCTACGCTTACTTCCAGAGGAGGAGGAGATGGAGGTTACTGCTGAATCACTTGGGGCAAGCAGGTTAGTTGGAATTCATGTGGATTGTTATTAAAACACACAGAGCACCATGGGAAGTACGGGGTTTGCTAGACACCTAATAAGTGGGAGGTGGGGGCTGGGGACTCAGTTACAAAAGCTGAGTTTGGTAAATAGTGTTTGAGGTTTATCAAGAACGTATGAACTATGTGAATTTTAATCTTACAGTATTGGTTGAAGGCAGTTTTAGACCCTTCCTGATTTTCTTCTTGAAGAGCTTTTAAAACTGGACTTTAGTGCTGAAAAGCTCTGCTGGTGGGAGGCAGTTGAAGCCCTTCTTGATTTTCTTCTGAGAAGTTTTTAATGCTGGACTTGAGCCCTAAAAGCTCAGCTGGATTATAAGGGAACAAGTTATGAACTCTTTTCTTGGTACTTACTTTTGGCTTGAGCCAAGGGGATAAGGCTGCAAGATGTATGCCCTGAAATGTGACTGATTGACTTCATTCTGCAATGAAGGTTAAGAGCCTGTTATGTTTTGAACTTTACTAAGAGCTGGCTGTGTTTGAAACTTTAATATTTGCTGTTGGAGCATGGTTGTAAGCTCTATTGAGCAGGGACTGTCTCTCCATGTTCAAGTGTGAAGCGCTGTTTACGTTCGGTAGCGCTATAGAAATGATAAGTAGTAGTGCCTGGAGAACCAGAAACACCGGACCAGATTTCAATCCGCATTTTTTTCCCTTTATTTTTACCCCATTTCCAGGAAGGATTTAAAAAAAAAAAAAAAAAAAAAAAGTCCAGACTAGGTGACCCAGGTGGTGCCATGCCATAGTGGGACATTACAATATGCAGAGACAATCTATTACGAAAAAGCCTACAATATTGTTTATAACAATTTTGAGAAGAACCAGATCACAGACTGATCCTGCTGTGCTGCACTTACCAGTATTTGTTTGTTACCTCTCAATGAACCAATTGCTAACCTAGTCACTTTTGGTGCCTATGTGATGTGGAACCATGTCAAAAGCCAAGTAGGCCTATGGCTACAGATTACCCTGCAAGCTTTCTGTACAGTTTCAGAACTGTTGCATGTAGATATATTTTCTAAATATGACTAGTCATGTTCTGGTGTTTTCCAGAGCTTTCTTTCCATTCAATGAAGCCTGCATTTTTAATTTGAGAGTGCTTTTTTTCCCCCAAGATTCATGCATATTCCTTGTGATTATAGGTCAACAGACTCAGAGAGCGCTAACCAAACCAATAAGCACTTTCATTATATCTAGAAAGGACACCAGAGGACACTGAAAGACACTTCTACAGTTGCCCTTCTACATAACCAGTTTTTACATGTACCTTTAAAGTGCTTCTTACCAACCTGGAATGGCAGCAGAATACCCTTAGATCCTCCAGTCTTAATGTGCAGCTGGAAATGGCAGCAAAAGCTCCCAGAAACAATCAGGAGCAGGGTAAGGTAACAGATGACAAAATGATGACGCCTTACAGTCTGGCGTAGCAAACGTCCACACTGGAAATTCTGCTGGATGAGTGGCTCAGCCCCATTGATGACAAACTGGAGCACCTACAGACTCAAATGGGAGAGTGAGCCTTGATTTTATTTCCTATCAGACCTAATCCAGCACAGTGGAGGACCACGTTACCACATTAGAAGACACCCAGGTTAAGCTTCTCAAAACAAATGGCGACATTATAGGAGAAAGTGGAAGACCTGGAGTGCAGGTCTCGGAGGAATAATCTGAGACTTGTGGATTTTTGGAACTTTGGCTTGTAAGAGAATTGAGTCTTCCTGAGCACTACGGGCTACTAAGGATGGAAAGCACGTGTAGCTTGGGCCAGTGCCAGGCTGCCTCCCCCAGGTCACAAGTGGTTATATTGAAACTCTTGAATTTCACTCACAGGAACATCATATTGCAGGCCATGAGATCTGGAAACACACTGTGAAAACAAACACATCCTATACATTCAAGATTATTTGGCACAAGTTGTGTCCCAGTGCGAAGCTTTCACTCCTAACTGCTCTAAATTATTCTATCTAAAAATTCGTTTTGCGCCCTTATATCCTGCCAAACTATGTGTAACATAATGGGAATACACATATCTATGATACGCTGGCAGATGCACAGGAGCTACTGGGGAGGATTGAAGCAGGAGAGGGCAGTTCATTGACCCCCCCCCCCCTCCACCCACTTAACTGGATCAAGGGCTTCCTAACCACAAGAACATATCAAGTAAAATCAAATTCAAACATATCATCACCGTGGAAAGCAGACTGTGGAGTACCGCAAGGATCACCGCTATCACCGATCCTATTCAACTTAAATTTTTTAAATATTTTTTTTTGTTACATTTGTACCCCGCGCTTTCCCACTCATGGCAGGCTCAATGCGGCTTACATGGGGCAATTTATTTATTTATTTACGGTTCATTTCTACCCCACATTTTCCCACAAATGCAGACACAATGTGGCTTCCATGAATTACAAAAGTTAAGAGATACAGCACATGAATTTAGCAGTAGAATAAGGATAAAACGTTAACAGCAATTAGGATGACTAAACAGCAGAGTCACTAATGGAATACACTTGTTCAAAAAGGTACGTTTTCAGCAGCTTCTTGAAAAGAGGGTGGTCAGCTTGCGACTTTAGATACAGGAGAAGAGCGTTCCAGGTCTTCGGGCTGGAGTAGTGGAAAGTGGAAGCAAAAAGAAGCTTGTATTTAACACCCCGGCAAGATGGATAATGGAGTTGTAAAAAGGTGCGTGCTGTAGTGATGACATTTCTAGGTGGGAGATCTATTAGGGGAATCATATATTCCGGAGCTAAGCCATAGATTGAGGAGGGTTAAGTGACTTGCCCAGAGTCACAAGGAGCTGCCTGTGCCTGAAGTGGGAATCGAACTCAGTTCCTCCGTTCTCCAGGACCAAAGTCCACCACCCTAACCACTAGGTCACTCCTCCACTTGCCAAGTCCTTATCCAACCAAGGCCTTAACCCTTTCATATATGCAGACGATGTCACAATATATATTCCTTACAAAATCAAACTGACAGAAATCACCAACGAAATCAAGCTCGGCCTGAACATCATGGATTCATGGGCAAATGCATTTCGACTAAAACTCAGTAAAGAAAAAACTCATTGTCTCATCCTCTCATCCCAACACAGCGCAGACATCCCCATAAGTATCAACACCCCAGATCACACCCTTCCTATCTCAGACAGCTTGAAAATCCTCGGCGTTACAATGGACCGTAACTTAACACTAGAGAGCCAAGTGGCATCCACAACAAAGAAAATGTTCCACTCAATGTGGAAACTCAAACGCGTGAAGCAATTCTTCCTGAGGGAAACATTTCGCAACCTGATACAATCAATGGTACTAAGCCACTTAGATTACTGCAATGGAATTTATGCTGGATGTAAAGAACAAACCTTAAAGAAACTTCAGACCGCTCAAAACACGGCCGCTAGGCTTATATTTGGTAAAACGCTATTTGAAAGCGCAAAACCCCTCCATGAAAAACTACACTGGCTCCCAATCAAAGAACGCATCACCTTCAAAATCTGCACCCTGGTTCACAAAATCATCTATGGAGAAGCCCCGAGTTACATGACAGACTTGACAGACTTGTGGTTGTATGGCTTATTTTCTGTATTAAATGGCAGTTCATGTATTTGGGGGGGAGTTTAGGGAGGGGAGGACTTCTACACATTATACTGTTTGTTATTCACTTGTTTTATTTTCAATAAAAATGTTTAAACAAAAAAAAGTTTTGGGTGTGGAAATACAGAATCGCTAGACAAATCAACAAAAATCCAAAATATGAAAATGTTTATAAAAGGAAGGAAAAAGCCTCAAAGAGCTAAAAAAATCATGTTGATTTACAGAGGTGAACAGATCAAACAATCTTCTCTTCATCATCGGCAAAAAACCTTCCTTATTAATGTCTTTATCTTTTTTAATGTTTATAATTATAATTGCAATATTAATCAAAAGTTTAGTGGTGTAGTCTGTACTATGTTAAGCTACAGCGGATTATCAAAAGTCCAGATCTTTTGTTTTTCCGTTTTTGTTTATCTCCGTGCTCAGAGTAGCCCCGCTAACCAGGACCCCGAAGCAACAGAGTGAAACACTGGCCATCGTCAGCCTGGGGCGAGGAGAGAAGAAATCGGTTCAGCACAAGTCCCACAAGTGCCTCTCACAGATAAGCGCTTTAATGTTTCATCAATGATAAATGCCATTGGCAAGTTTTGGTGCTCTTGCTATTGTTTGTGACTGCTTCATTTGGCAGCGATAGTTAAGATATGGACTTTTGTTAATCCGCTGTAGTTTAACACAGTACAGACTACACCACTAAACTTTTGATTGATATTGCAGTTAAAATTATAAACATAAAAAAGATAAAGACATTAATCAGGAAGGTTTTTGCCGATGATGAAGAGAAGATTATTTTATCTGTTCAGCTCTGTAAATCGACATGATTTTTAAGCTCTATGTGGCTTTTTCCTTCCTTTTATATACATTTTCATATTTTGGATTTTTGTTGATTTGTTCGTCTAAAGTAAAAGGGCACCAGACAGCAGGACTCCTAACCTTTTACAATATTTATCATTTAACAAATGTGTCCATCAGTTTCGTCATCGTACATAGATTAGTGCTTTCAGAATAGGATGGCTTCTGTAGAGGAGGAGTGGAGGGATAGCCTAGTGGTTAGTGCAGCGGGCTTTGATCCTGGTGAACTGTCTTCGATTCCCACTGCAGCTCTTTGTGACTCTGGGCAAGTCTCTTAATCTTGCATTGCCCCAGGTACAAAATAAGTACCTTTATTTAATTTGTAAACTGCTTTGATTGTAACCACAGAAAAGCAGTATATCAAGTCCCATCCCCTTTCCCTTTCCTAGAGGTATCTATAGCTGTTTCTGCCTGTCCGGTATGTCTTCAGATTACATTTATCAGTGTTCTGGTGTGACTAATTTACTCCTAGTTTGTTTGGGGGGGGGGGGGGGGGGGTTCTGTTTTTTTTTTTTTTTTCCTTTGACATGAACAGTATCTGAACTCCCATTTATTCTGGTGAACAGCCAGTGTTCTTTTAAACACTGCATTGTAAATAAACTCTCTGTTCTTTTAGTACTCAAAGCTAATAATAGATGTTCATGAGTGTCTATAGCCTCTCTTCCCCCATTCCAAACCATCACTAACCTTTACTTGTATAAATAGCTAATACCTTTCACCACAGCCCTGGCAGTGACTCGCATTCCTTTTTGCATGTATAGATGGGCTATAGATCTGAAGGTACTGATGAAGGATGTGTCAGTTGGAGCAATCTCTTCTGCCTTATTGCTTTGGGAGCCGTGTTTTACTGCACATGATGTTTGGTGGCTGTTTTAGCTTTGCAACAGTGTGTCAATGTGAAGTCCACAGGATTTCAGCAGGTATTGACTGGATCAGTGAAGTTTGCATATTCTTTGCAGAGAAGTATGTAAATGTAGTGTGTGACACCTTTTCTTCTTCTTCTGTTTCAGTCAACAAGAATTGGAATGCCAGTAAATGCCATCCGCAAGCAGAGCACAGATGAAGAAGTCACATCATTAGCAAAGTCACTAATCAAATCTTGGAAGAAACTATTAGGTATAATTTCCTGTGTGCCTATATGTATGTATGTGTGTGTGTCTTTTGTATATGCATTTGTGATGCTGAGATTGATTCACTTTTGCTATTCTTGAGAACAGAGTTGTTTCCTAACCAGTGTGCCATGAAGAAAGTTACTACTGCCTGATTCTCAGGTGCAGACTAGCACTTTTGCAGCAACGAGAGATACCAGTAGTGGTTCTTGTTGTGCAGGAGCACCTTTTTTGAACACATGTAGTCACACATGCGTTTTGCCTTTCTAGATATAGCATGAGCCGCAGAGCATAGGAAATATGTAGTGCATGGATAGCTAGGCTCTACTTTGCATAGTGGAGACAAACAAAGCAGATCAATCAGTGATATGGTTCAAAACTTTATTTTCAGAGATTCGCCCGACACAGACTGTGTTTCGCCCACAAGGGCTGCGTCAGGGGCTAATAGTCCAAGCAGGACATAAGATTGAAACGTAAAAAACCAGCAGGGTGCTTTCCTCAATCAAGGTGAGGACATCAGCTCAATACACAGGGTAAGTCCAGTTGCATCTCTCAGCTGAGACTTACCCTGTGTATTGAGCTGATGTCCTCACCTTGATTGAGGAAAGCACCCTGCTGGTTTTTTACGTTTCAATCTCTTGTCCTGCTTGGACTATTAGCCCCTGACGCAGCCCTTGTGGGCGAAACACAGTCTGTGTCGGGCGAATCTCTGAAAATAAAGTTTTGAACCATATCACTGATTGATCTGCTTTTGTTTGTCTCCACGTTGGATTTTGCAGATCACTTGCCATCTTGTTTCTTAGGATCTACTTTGCATAGCACATATATTGCAAACAGCACCTTTTTTTTCTTCCCCCTCATTTGAGTCCTTCCATCCTTTGGTGGGTTTTCCAGTGCTTCCTTAGCTGTTCTGTTGGCCATACTATCTTTTCCCAGGTCCTCAATGCTTGCATAGCATTTTTGAAAACATAGGTGTGTTTTGAGCTTGAAAGAGTTGGAGAAACAATTGAATATCAATGTCGCTTGATTTTGACAACCAGCTCTGCCTAGGGTGATCACTGTGTGTTTTAGGTATGGTCTTGCATTATCTTGAAGTGAAAGTGAAATAGATTTTTATATTGTAGAAGACCATGCTGTAGCAGACTTGTTTTTCATTGAAAAAAAATGCAAGATCATACATTTCGAGTGCAGAAATCCTGAAGCACAGTACAAGGTGGAAAGACAATAATTGGTACCTACAAAGAGAGGAACCTTGATATGATACTGTAGTGGTCAAAGCCAAAAAGAGATGGTTGTGTGCTTAGGGAGAAGTCTATCTAGCAGAGAAAATGAAATTATAATGTCTTTGCCAGACTGTTCTTATCAGTAGTAGGACTAGGGGATGTTCATGAAACTAAGATCTAGTTAAAACTTTAAAAACTCTGTCAACAGATTTTATTTATTTTAGAAAATGTATATTCTGCGTAATCTACAGTACTAAGCGGATGAGCGATGGAATTTGCTACCAGGGAATATAGTCACATTATTAGTATAGCTGAGTTTGAAAAAGATCTGCATGAATTTCTGGAGGACAGAGCTATAAAAGCCATAAAAATTAGTAGCCAAATATTTTGGGTATCTGCATTTTGTACTTCTGGGAGTGAATGATAGGGAATATACTTCATGTTAGGTTCTGCTTGGTATTTCTTAAGCAACCCAAACTTGCCTATTTTGCGTAGGATTGATAAGGTTGGGCATTCAATTAGCCAATCTATCTGCAAGAGCTTTTGTGTGAGTTTTGCAGTCGTACTTTGAGAGATGTCGATCTTTAGTGTTTGGTAAGGAGGGGGTCTCTGCCAGGTTTGTGAAAAACAATTATGGTAGTTTCAATGAAGGTTCCCGCACTAGACTGGTCCAAAATAAAGGACTGATACAGGTGCAACAGTTTAGAGATAAATAAAGTCTGGAAAGCTTTATAAAATTCCCCGGTGTAGCCATCATTCCCTGGAGCTTTTTGGGGTTTCAGACTTTTGATAGCAGCCTGGATATCTTTAAAATGGAGTAAGAGGGAGGTTGGAGGGGTGGGGAGGAAATAATGGAAAAAATGTTATAAAGCTGTTGAAGTCTACGATGATACAGGGCTGATACAATGGGGTTGAAGTGCACGTAACACTGGGTATAAAAAATGTTCATGGTTTTCATGTAAAAAAGCGAAGATTGTTTGTTTAAAACACTCTGTTGTAAAGACTGAAAGTTCAATAAAGACTTCTCACAAATAAAAAAAAATGGAGTAAGAGGGGAATTAAGAGTATCAACCTGCATCACATGCAACTTGGGTACAACTTATTGGAGAAAGACACGAATAGAATCTGTAGTGGGGTTATCACCCGATATATATAGCTTCTGATAAAAAGTTTGGAATTGGGAAGCTATATATGCTGGAGTCACATATAGTTTATCATCGTTTCTAATAGCCTGAATTTTGAAAGTGGTATGCTTGTTCTTCAGGTGGCAAGGATGTGCCTGGCGCAGTTTCGCCTTTCAAACGATACCACACTGGATTTAAAAAAGAGTAGGCCAGCACTTTCTGCTAGGAGGGAGTCATAGTTGAATTTCTGCTTTTGAGGTTGAAGTTGTGTGGTTTAATCAGGGTGGACTACAAACACTTTTTCCAAGTTTTTGATACACAGTTGTAAATCTATTAAGATTTGACTTTGGGTTTTGGATGTTCTTGCAGAATAACTAATGATTTCACCCCTCAAGTAGGCTTTGAATGCATCCAATATCACATAAGGAAGTTCTCCTGTTTCATTGAAAAGAAAGTATTCCTTTGTCCACTGTCACATCTGTGTCAAAGATTCAGGGTCCTCTAGAAGTGCCAAATTGGGTCTTAAGTTTTTATGACTGACTTCTGGAGGGCAAAAAGCAATAGTGAGTGTTATGTCTGTGTGGTCGGAAATATATATAGGCTCTATAGTAGCATCCCATACAAACAGCACCAGAGATCCCAAGGTGAAAAAATAATCTAGTCTGGAAAATGAGTTATAGGGGAGTGAGTGAAATGTATAATCTAAGGTAGTCAGATCAACTAATGCCAAATCCAGAATTATGTTCAGCCACATCCTGTGGGATCGTGAAGGTCTAAAGGGTGCAGAGGATTTCCTATATAAGAGAGTTTCATGAGGCAGATTGAAATCTCCCCTAATAATAATACGATCTGTATGTGTTTGGGGAAAGTCGGAAAGCTAAATCTGTGAAAAAATGAGGATTATGTATGTTGGGCCATAAACATTTAAAAGGGTATACGTTTGGGATGAAATAGTAAGGGTAACTGATGCCCATCTCCTTTGAGTTGTAACTGAATAATTCAGATGTTTACACAAAAAAATGGCTGCACCTCCCTTGTGACTGCAAGCTGGAAAATAGCAGCAGTCCTTCTCCCATTCTCTTCTAATTTTTTTTGACTCCACGGACTCTGTGAGTTTAAATGGATTTTCTGCATGAAAACTGTTTGCCCTTAAGTGTTTAAATTATAACAGCAATTTCTTGCAATTATAGGACTACTCACTTCTTTTACATTCAAGGATGCCAATTTAGAATCTTCCATGAATTATCTAGATATGATATCAGTAGACAGATTGGACTTGAAGGAAATTTGGTGCTGGACATCTCAAGAAGAGAGTCCACACGAAGTGTCATAAAGACATCATATCCTCCCAAATAAATGCACTTCTCAAAAAAAAAAAAAAAAAGTTCACACGCAAACACAAAACCCCCTAACCCCCCTTCCCTCCAGTGCACCCCCACCCTCCCATCAGCCACCAGCTGAAATGAAACATATGAATAGGCGCCCACCAGAAGGGGAAGAAATCCATAGGAGGGAGTATCAGATCAGTCCTGAACTCAGCTGAAACAAATATTAGTTATATAATTGACACAGATTTCTGGCACTCTGCCCTCACCTGAATGCCCTGGACGAGTGCTATGGCTTACTAGTGTCAGCATATATTTGGATTGACCCTGCCATTAGATTTTGTGTTGACCCTTCATTTTCGCCAGAACAGCTGTTACCTGTGGATACCGCAGAAGTTTCAGCACAAACGTATGGGGTCATTGATCTACCACTGGCATGTGCTCAATCTCAAAGGATTTTTCAAAAGTAAGAGTGAGTACTTTAGGTAGTCACTATTCAGAAAATTGAATTGGGTTCTCGCCTTCAAATATCTCACACATGCCTAGAATATGGAGATTATTATGGCAATTTCTATTGCCAAAGTCCTTCAGGAGCATTTCCATTTGCTGAATGGTTCTATGATCCATCTGTAGTTGTGTGGAGACTTCTTTGATTTTTGCAAATTTTTGCTCAAAGGTGAGAAGATGTGTGTCCATTACTGACAGTTCATCTGTACGTTGGGAAATTTCAGTTTTAATATTCTTGATGACTGTCTTACCTTTGGACATATCGAGGCATATTTTCAAAGCACTTTGGGAGGCTAAGTTCCATAGGTTTCTATGGAACTTTGGGAGGCTAAGTGCTTTGAAAATGAGCCTGATTGTCATCTATAGCTTTAGCTACCATCTCCTTAGTTGGAGACAGAGTGTCTTGCTTCGGATGCTTAGCCCTCGAGTTTAGGGCGAACGCCACCTCTATGTTGTGCCATGCCACAACACAAGCCCAAATGAGACCCGACTAGAATGTTTTTAAGCAGGTTGAAGTCCAAAAAAGAGGCTAGATTAGCAGAGCTGAAGTACTACACCTCCATCTTGTAAGGGCTTCCTAGTGCCCCCTACTCTCTGGACTTAAAGGATGCCTACACCTACATACAGGTATGTTTAAGTCACAGGAGGTATCTCAGATTTCAAGTGGGGAAACACCACAATCAGTACCATGTTCTGCCACTTGATTTTGCGTCCACTCTCAGGGTGTTGACAAAATGTTTTGCACTAGTTTAAGCATCACTATGCAGACTGGAAGTGCGTGTGTTTCCCTTATCTGGACAGTTGGCTGGTGAAGAGCACATCAAAGGAATGTGCTCAAGAATCAATGCAGAGAACTATTCAGGTGTTGGAGTTACTAGGGTTCATGATCAATAACCCAAACTCCCACCTGTTCCCAGTGAAACAAACTGGAGTACATTTGGAATCCTGCTAGACATGGTTCAGTTTCAAGCCTACCTTCCTCCCTCAGGTGAGGGTGGATGATTTCATTTGCATTGCTTATCAGGTTCACAGCAGCCAGTAGGTCAACTCAGCAGATGTTCAAGTTCGAAGGCTACATAGCCTCTGCTGTGCATGTCGCACCCATGGCACACCTCCATTTACAAGGTGCCCAGTGGACTCAAGCCAAGGGGAATCTGAATGCGGCAATCCCTTCTGTGGTGCACAATTTGGACCAATTTGACTTGGGGACTTTCATTCCAAATTCCTTCTCCCCAGAAAATTCTGACACAGGTGCGTCCAACCTGAGATGGGGTGCACATGTAGATGGGCTTCACACCCTAACTGGTCCGCTCAGAAGACTCAGCTTCACATGAATCTCCTGGAGCTGCAGACAATATGGAACACTCTAAAGGCTTTCAGAGATTGGTTGTTGAATGAAATTATTCAAATACAGACAATCAGGTTGTCATGTACTGTCTCAACAAGCAGGGCAGTGGTGTATTTAAACAAAATGCGTTGGTGGCATAATCATCCACATCAGACCCGGCCCTACCCCCACCTTAAAATCCTGTCTGCAGTGCTGCAATCTTCACCTGGGCAGCAGCAGCAGTGTCACTCATACCTGGCAGGGTAATGCAACCACAGGATTAGTTTGAATCTGTTTGTGTGCGTGCGACTGACATCCTGTGTGCAGGACGTCAGACGCACGCACACAAACAGATTCAAACTTGATCAGATCATTCGTCCAAGCTGCGCGGCCAAGAAGAGGACACGATGGCGGGTTGGCGGCGGGAAGTGGGGCTCGAGAGGGTCGCGACAGGGGGGTCCAGGGGTCAGGAACTCGGAGGGGGGGGTCTGGAAATCGGAGGGAGGGAGGGATTCTTCTGACGTCGCGTTACCATGGGCGGAACGATTATGAAGCCTACGAACACTTCAGGGCTTCACTGCCACGGAGTCAGCTTCAGAACGTTGGAGGTGCGAATTATTATATTAGATTTATCACAATACCTCTTAAATAAGAAAGTTTTAAGGACTTTTCAAAATAGCTGATGGTAACTGAGTGAAAGAATCTCAAGAGGTAATGAATTCCGTAATGAAGCGATCCAGTAATGAAGGGAAGAATCAAACACCTTCCTTGATTGAACTACTCTGACCAACGGAAAGCTTAACAACATTTTTGGTGTGTATGTCATCTACAAACTAATCCTCTCATTCCAATACTCTACACTCCTCCCAACTACCCTGATTACCCCTGATGTCTCAATCCCCATATCCGACAATCTAAAAATCCTAGGAGTAACATTAGTCAATCACCTAACTCTGGAAACTCACGCAAAAGCCATGACGAAGAAGATGTTCAACATGATATGGGTGCTGAAACGAGTAAAACCATATCTTTCCCTAAAAACATTCTGCAACTTGGTACAATCCACTGTACTTACCCACGCTGACTACTGCAACAGCATTTTCATTGACTGTAAGGCCCAAATCCTGAAAAAACTCCAGACCGTCCAGAACACGGCAGCCAGACTCATTTTTGGTAAATCACGATTTGAAAGCGCAACACCTCTTCGTGAAAAACTCCATTGGCTCCCTGTCAACGAACGAATAAACTTCAAAGTCCAATCACTGATTCACAAGATTATCTATGGAGACTCTTCAAGCTACATGACCACCCTGATTGACCTACCAGCTAGAAACGGATCAAAATCATCTCGAACATATCTCAATCTACACCTTCCCAATGGCAAAGGTCTCAAGTACAAAACGTACTACGCATCCAACTTCTCCGTTATATGCAGCCAACTCTGGAATACCTTACCAAGACCCATTCGAACAGTTAGCGACCATCTACCCTTCCGGAAGTTGCTAAAAACTTACCTCTTCAAGCAAGCCTACCCAAATGACCAGACTTAACCTATGAACCCACTCTACACCATTCCTACCCCTACATCCCCTGCCCATTTCACCTATCTCAACCTATTTCCTAACAACCACATCATACCTCTACTATTGCTACAGCTGTGTTCTTTCTGTGATACTATGTAATTCCATACTATGTAAGCTGCACTGAGCCTGCTACCGAGCGGGAAAGAGCGGGGTATAAATTATTCTCATTCAAATGAACAACCGGGTTGCACTGTTCTATGTGAACAAAGTGGGGTGTGTGTATGGGATCCTACCCCTTGTGTCAAGAAGCAGTGAGCCCTCCTTCATGAAGTGGTCCTCTGAGCCACATACCTACCAGGAAATGACAGCTACCTGATGGACAGACTGATCAGGGTTTTGCAGCTGCACGAGTGGTTTCTCAATATGGGTGTAGCCTGTAAGATCTTCCAAGGGAGGGGCACCCCCTCGGTGGATCTTTTTACCACTTATCTGAACAACAAAAGCCCCCAGTTCTGTTCCAGGCTCAGATCACATGACAGATTAGCGTCATATACCATTCTCCTACATTGGGGGAAGGGACTTCTGTATGCGTATTCTCCAGTACCTCTCATAGAGAAGACTGCGCTGAACTCAAGCAAGACCGGGGAACTGTGATCCTAATTCTACTTTACTGGCTGAGAGAGATCTGTTTTTTCTCTTTTTTTTGGAGTTGTCCTCCGAAGAACTGTTAAGATTGGAATATTTTCCAACCCTCATCATGCAGAACAAGGAATCTCTTCTGCATCTTAACTTCCAATCCCTGTCCCTCATAGCTTGGATGTTGAGAGCATAGTATTTCAATATTTAGATTTTCCAAAGGGAGCTCCCAAGTCTACATAGTAACATAGTAAGTGACGGCAGATAAAGACCTGAAAGATCCATCCAGTCTGAGCAGCAGTCACATTCATTATCAATTCAAGAATAAAATCAACAATAAACGTGGTAATATATACTTGATCATGGTCTGTCTTTGGTGTTTCTGGGATGTAGACCATAGAAGTCCACCGAGCTCTGTCTTTATGTTTCAACTACTGGAGTTGCTGTCAAAGCCCACTCCAGCCTATCCAAATTCATCCTGTCATTTACGGGGCACAGATCGTAAAAGTCTGCCCGGCACTCTCCTCATGGTCCAAATTACTGGAGTTTCTCATTGAAGCTCTGTCCATCCTATCCTAACCAGATTGCTATATGCTATATTGCTGACTTCCAGGAAAGACCTAAGAACATAAAATAGCCATACTGGGTCAGACCAATGGTTCATCTAAGCCAGTATCCTGCTTCCAACAGTGGCAAATTCAGGTCCCAAGTACCTGGCAGAAACCCAAATAGTAGCAACAATCCATGCTACCAATTAACAAAACAAGCAGTGGCTTCCCCATGTCTATCTCAATAGCAGACTACGGACCTTTCTTCCAGGAACTTGTTCAAACCATTTTAAAACCTATATATGCTAACCCTGTTACCACATTCTCTGGCAACGAGTTCCAGAGCTTAACTATTCTTTGAGTAAAAACAATATTTCCACCTATTTGTTTTAAAAGTATTTCCATGTGATTTGATTGAGTGTCCCCTGGTCTTTGTGCTTTTTAAAAGAGTGAAAAACCGATTCACTTTTACCCATTCTACACCACTCAGGATTTTATAGACCTAAATCTTACCCCCTCCCCCCCTTAGCTGTCTCTTTTCCAAGCTGAAGATCTCTAACCTCTTTAGCCTTTCCTCTTGTGAGAAGAGTTCTATCCTCTTTATAATTTTGGCCACTCTTCTTTGAAGCTTTTTTAATTTCACTATAGATGTGTTGCTCCTTTAAGTGGAGGAGGTTTGCTGTCTGGTGTGAGGCAAGGCCTTAGATCATCTCACCTGCCCTACTCAAAAACTGCTTGAATACGTCCTGCACCTCTCCAAGTGTGGTTTGAAAATCAACTCTGTAAGGGTTAATCTAAGTGCAGTTAGTGCTTATCACCATGTAGGAGGTAAGCCCATCTCTGTACAATGTCTAGTTGTTTGCTTCATGTGAGGTCTGTTATTAACAAAGCCCCCCGTGAAACCTCCAACTGTGTCCTGGGATCTCAACGTTGTCCTTACTCAGCTGATGAAAGCTCTTTTTGAGCCACGGGATTTCCATCATTTGAAGTATTTGACCTGGAAGGTTGTGTTTTTGGTGGTGGTCACTTCAGCTGGCAGAGTCAGTGAGCTTCAGGCCCTAGTACCTGATCCACCTTACACTAAGTTTCACCACAATAGAGTAGTTCTTTGCACGCACCCTAAGTTCCTTCCTAAGGTAGTGTTGGAGTTCCAGCTAGGCATACCCATGATGACTTCATCCAAGGATACGTTGTTTACTGCTAACTATAGCCTCCAGTTATCTCCTGGGAAGAGCGGAGGAGCTTACTTCACAGAGACAGTGGCCCCAGGAGTATATGTATATCAAGAGGGAGGTTGCTACCATAAGCCTCGTGACTGATAAGACTCTTTTTGCTGCTATCACAAGGCTTTGCATTGTCCACCATGAATTCTGCTGGACAGAATTACACTTTTTGTGATTGATCCATGGGTATCACCTGACCCAGAGAGATGCCAATGTTGAACTGAAGGGAGAAGGAAAGAACAAAAGACTGGTCGGTGGCTAGATTGCTCTAAGAGGTGTTAAAAGGGGCTGATTTTCTAAACACACCAGTGGACTGAATTCCTTGTAATAAAGCTGTCAAGGTTAGTTCCGCTGCAGCACTAAGGCCTTACCTGAAAGACTGTGTAATCAGTATACAGAGTAAAGACCTTGGATTTTATTCCTGGACTGAGATAGACCCACAGAAGCTTCTGCTAGAGTCTCAACTGAGGAATCTGATTCTTCACAACTGGAAGTCTGTAATAAGGAGTGCAGGGTAAGATAAGCAGGATTTACTACCTATGGTTCAGGGGTATACTTAGTCCACAGTTTTGTCTGTGAAAGACTGGTTTGTCTCCGGATTTGTGGTCAGTATAATTAGCTGCTAAGTGATAATTTGCACAAGATAAATTAATTGTATAATCTCTCATAGATATAATTTTATTTGGTTAGATATCAGATATCTTTATCTCTTAGTGATGATCTAGATTTTTGTAGTGCACAAATATATTTTTGTAACTTGCTTTGCATTTACATATTAGTGTTTTTTTATTTATCTATAATAAATAATATATTCCCATTTGTGGCATTTCTCCTTTCATTGGTAGTCAGTATGACAGAAACCTTAGGCCAAATAAGAGGTACACTCATCCTGTAGAAACGTGTCTAGAATAATTGCTGTTTAGTAATTTTCTGCCAGCCCAAATACCTCAGCCTACATAATAGGAAGTCTCCTACAGTAGCCATTGGCAAATTCTCAATTTCTAATTGGCTAGCAGACTGCATGTCCTTATTGCCAGGCCAGGCTTACTTTTGAGGGTCATATATATCTGAGCCATGGCTAGGTCAGTAGCCCACTTAAGGTCAGCCTCTAGAGAGGAGATTTACAGACCGGCTTCCTGGTAGTCTGTCTACTCATTCACACCTCATTGTTGCCTTTAGCAGGATACCCACCCTGACAGCTGGTTTGGGCAGGCAGTCCTGAAGAATTTGTTTGGTGTCTAGAATCCAAGGCCACCTCCCTAGGCCCAGTTTTCTTTAGTTGCAGGCTGCACTTTCCCAACTTGTGTGTAAATAGTTTCCGGTTAATTGACTTTCAGTCGTAGACATTTTGAGTCCTTATTCTCCTACTATTGTTTTCGGTAAGTCTGGTAGCTAGGGATTCCCATCTATGAGAATACAACGGCCTGTTTGTCCTTGGAAAAAGCGAAGTTACCTGTTGCAAGTGTTCTCCGAGGGCAGCAGGCCAAGTATTCTCACATACCCTTCCACCTCCCTTTGGAGTTATATTCTTTAGCTTTTTAAAATGACTGAGTTATCTGCATTTGCTTGTTGGACGGGAAGACACCAGCGCATGCACGGTGGGACTCTATTAGAAAGTTCTGAGTTAGTATCGCTAGTCAGCGTCTGCACTGGGCTCTGTCTGATGGTGTCACCCAGAAACTGTGAGAATACTTGGCCAGCTTTCCTCAGAGAACACCTAATACATGTGAGTAACATTGCTTTTTGGTGTGAAATTAAAACCTTGGAACCCTAAATCATAGGAATCTATGCAGCCAAAAGAATTTTGGTTTGGTATTGGATTTTTCAGAATTTTTCTAGATGTATAGGTTTTTTTTGATTTTTGCACATTTGTTTCAATAAAATTATTTAATGTACATTAACATTGTTAAGGCATGTAAGTGAACCAAATAACTTTTTAAAGAATGCACTTCCCTAATCAGCATCCTTACAAAAGATTCCAAGATCACATTTCTCTGTGCACCATTTCACTCTGCCTAATTTTTAAAGTATTTTCCTGGTTATCCATTTCCTTTATTGTATAGAATTTGACCAGTGGAGTACTGTGTCCTTAGACACACAGCTGGCTATGTTTTTGCATATAAATGGTTGAAGTGTGTTATTATACTCCTACGCCAAACACCGAGTTGAAAAGTACTCTTTTGTCAGTATCATTTCTTAAATTGTATTATAGTATTTAATTTTCTCTGTCACTATGCAACTTTTTATAAGACTTATTTTGGAAATGTGTTCTCTTGATCCAATAATTTGCAAATAACTTTGCTAATAATATTGTGCTAAGAATTGAAACTATTCAATAAACAGATGAACTATCCTAATATATCCAGGAATGTTCTTTAATGTCTTTTGCTTTAAAACTATCATGTATTTCACCACCATGTAACCCAAAACCCTCTGTAAAACCAATTGTATGTTCTCTTCTACCTCCAGCATCCATGACGAATTGTAAGCCACATTGAGCCTGCAAAGAGGTGGGATAATGTGGGATACAAATGCAATAAATAAATAAATGAACTGTACTGCACTAATTTGCAGTTTTATAAACAAATGCACACAGAATTTGCATAGGACATTTTTGGTTTATTTTTATAAGTAAAATTTTCCTTTTTGTTTATTCAAATGAGGTGAATGGCTACAGTTGCTTTAGAGCATGGAGTGTGCAAAGCAGTATTGTCTGATTTAGAAAAGCTCTGACTTCTTGTGTTTAAGGAAAACAAACTTTCGCTGAGGACAAGCAGACCAGTTGTATTCTCTGGGTAACCTCATCCATTGGAGCCTGATGCAGAAGCTGACTATCAAGATAATATAGAACTTTCTAGCAGCACCCCATCGCACATGCACTGGTGTCTTCCCGCCGGATATGCCAGCACAGGCCTCCCAGTCTTCATTTTTCTGCAGAGCAAGGAGGACACATCATTGTGTTCTCCTCTTAGTGTGATTTTTTTCTCTGATTCTCAGTGTCTTCCCATGCGGGTAGCCTAGTGGTTAGTGCAGTGGACTCTGATCCTGGGGAACTGAGTTTGATTCCCACTGCAACTCCTTGTGACTCTGGGCAAGTCACTTAACCCTCCATTGCCTCTGGTACAAAATAAATACCTGAATATATGTAAACCGCTTTGAATGTAGTTGCAAAAACCTCAGAAAGGCAGTATATCAAGTCCCATTTCACTTTCCTTTTATTAATTTTTGTATTATTTTTGGCTCTTCAAGTTTCCTTTCTTTTTCATGAGTTACTAGGTCCGTTTAGGCAGGAGCACCAACCTCAGTTTGAACGCTGCCCCTTTTTACATTTCACAGTTAAGGAGCTTAATTTATCTACAGTTCTTTTCTCAATGTCCAAGAAGACCCCCAGTGACTTTAAAAGGTGTGCCCAATGTAATCTGGTGATTTCTGTGACAGACTCACACTTGGTGCAGCGGGTGCCTTGAATCTGACCATGAGCCTAACTCTTGTTCTCTCTGTTTGTAAATGTAGTTGAGAACACAGGGGGCATGGCAGACAGAGCAGAAGACACTTTTTTGGCTCCTTGAAGGCCGATCCATCATCATCAGCACTAGAAGCATCGTGTTCTGCCATTTGACCACGTGTCAGCTCCAGGGCATTCACCAAGTGTATAGTGCTAATTTCAGCGTATTTTTGTTCAGACTGGGAATATATGTGTTTCCTTATCTGGATGATTGGCCGATGAAGAGCATCACATCACGGGAGGGAGTGACGGTGTCAATATGCCTAACTATTTGGGTGTTGGAGTTACTAGGTTTTGCCATAAACTATCCCAAGTCCCACCTTCTCCCGGTTCAGCCATTGGAGTACATAGGAGCCCTGCTAGATTCATTGCAGGCTCGGGCTTTTCTTCCAAAAGTGAGAGCTAAGACCTTGATAATCTCGTCTTACAGGTCCAAAGCAGCAAGCAGGTCACAGCTCGGCAAATATGGAGATTGATCGGCCACATGGCCTTAACAGTGGCTTCCTAGTGGTCTCAGGCGGCTGGGAATCTAGCAAATGTAATCCTGATTCCTCCAGATTTGTCTCACGCTCTTCTCTGGTGGACAGTTCAGACAGATTTGACTGTGGGACTACCATTCCAAATTCCACCTCCTGAGAACTTGATGCATCCAGCCAGGTATGCGGAGCTCGTGTGGATGGGCTTCACACCCAAGGACTTGGTCTGCTCAGGAAACTACTTACCATATCAACTTCCTTGAGCTCAAAGCCATTTGGAACGCGCTAAACATAGTAACATAGTAAATGACGGCAGATAAAGACCCGAACAGTCCATCCAGTCTGCCCAACAAGATAACCAAATTATTCTCATTCAAACGGACAACCAGGCTGCATTGTTCTTTTTAAACAAGCATAGAGGTACAGATCCTACCCCTTGTGTCAGGTGGCAGTGGGCCCTCCTCCACTGTATGGTCCTCTGAGCCACGTACCTAGCAGGAAAGGACAACTGTCTGGTGGACAGACTGAGCAGGGTTTTGCAACCTCACAAGTAGTCTCTCACATGGGTGTAGCCCTCAAGGTCTTCCAAGACTAGAGCACTCCATTGGTGGATTTTTTGCCACTTATCCAAACAGCAAAGTCCCCCAGTTCTGTTACAGGTTCAGATCACATGGTAGACTAGTGTAGGATGCTTTTCTACTACACTGGGGGAAGGTCTTCTATGTACATATCCTCCAATACCTCTCATAGAGAAGACTTTCCTGAATCTCAAGCAAGACCAGGGAACTGTTATCCTAATCGTCCCTTACTGGCTGAGGTAGATCTGGTTTCCTCTTCTTCTGCACTCCAAGATATTCTGAAGGTTTGTAGGAAGGTTGGGTCTTTTTCTAGATGATATATAGATTTGGCAAAGGATGAATCCATTGTTGGACAGTAAAATCGGTAATGAGTTAAGAAAATTAGAGACATGACCAAGCAGCGTGGCAATAAAGATTTAATGCAAAAACGGTATAGAATCATGCAGTTGGGATACTGGAAACCAAGAGAACAGCTTATGATGGGGAGTGATGTGCACCAAATGGTAAAAAAAATCTCAGGTGGACATGGGCAACCTTGAGGGCACAAAATAGTGAGATAAATCAGTGACAAGAGCCAGAATACTAGGGTGCATAGAAAGCTATAACCAGTAGGTTAAGAAAAGCAATGATAAATGGTTTAATGGTTTAATAATGAAGATTATATTTGCACAAATAATTGGTTAAGCTTCCTTAGTCCTATAGCACTCTTGAGAACGTGTGCTTAAAATGATAGAGAGAGATTAGAGGCACTAAAATGCTGTAAAGTCTGCATTATGAGGCCTATGACATGAGACTCTAAAAGCATAGATTATGTACATCCCTAGAGGTGAATAGGAAAAAGAAATATGATATAAACAGTCAGTTACCACAAAGGTATAAATTATACAGAAGAAGCAAGCCTTTTCTAATGGAAGGGTACCTTTAGAACAAGTGGTCTGACGTCAAGCTTAAAGTATGTAGGATCGTAGGAAAATATTTCTTTACAGAAAGTGGTGGATGCATAGTGCATCTCTCAGCAGTGGTGGCTGAGCAGGTGAAATTGTAATAGAACTCAAGGCCACTGGGCTGCTAGTTGTAAGGATGTATTGGTATAGGCTGAGGTCAAGGAAGTCCTGGTTCTTCTCTGCTGTTATACACTACTTCAGGTTTTTTTTTTTTTTTTGGGGGGGGGGGGGGGGTTGGCCTTTTCTGTGAGGAAGTATTGGGATTGGGGGAATATAGTATTAAATGTATCTATCAATGGGAGATTTGATGATTAAAAGAAAGATAATTCACTAATGAGCACATTTATTTATTAATTAACGCAAGGCTCTAAGCTAGGGTCCCAAATTTTCTCATGAATGGCCCCATAGGCTGTTTCAGATCACTGAGAGGGCCAGATGGGGGTGAGGTCCCCCTTGGAGAAGAGTTTGTGGAGTGAGGGGGAAGGAGACCATATCTGCCTCGAGCCAGATTTAAGATTTTGGCACCCATAGGCAAGACCAGACAGCAGATCCCAGAGAACAGGAGGTAGGGTTGTTATCCGAGACCCTTTGAAGCAGTACATGAGCTTGCCACTAATTTAAGTGGAATCACATTCCTGTTTGGTCTGGGTATTTGGTGTCTTCAAAATGTGGCTCCCTGGAGTAAGGCACACCCTTATGTGCACTCCTTGTCTTGCATCACCAACAGTAGGGTACATCTGCACACATTGCACCCTAGTTATCCTGTGGCTTCAGGCTCCAGAAAGCACCTGTGCATATTTCTGGGCCTCCATTACTCCAGAACCCCTGGTTCTGCAGTCCTGGAGTGGGAGGACAAGTACCCTGGCTCTGTATCACCAGGAGCAAGGGAGTGTACCCCCCACTCCCCACAGTTATAGTGCTCAGCCTGTGAAAGGTGAGAGTCTGAGCTGAGCTATGATCTAGGGTACTGGAGGCAGTTGGGTAGATTCATATTTGGCAGCCATAATTCAGCAATCCTGAGCCCTGGAGAAACTGATCAGTTTTGGCACTCTCACTCACCTTTATTTTTTGGGTTTGGGCCATTGCCACTTTTCTGGCAGAGAAGAGTAGGAGAACCTGAATGGTGGGAAAGGGATAGAGACAGAATAAATAGATTAATACTGGGATACTGACAATCTTCAGGCTGAAATCTTCAAGCTACAGAACTAAGAGAGGGAGAGAAGGAGGTAGGAGAGAGCATGCAGGCAGAAAAAAAGCTTTCAAAAAACTTGCTCAGGGACTGGATTCAACCTGTGGACAAGGTGTGATGGTAGGCCAATTACTCCAAGGCTGCAGTTCAGGAACCCTATTCTAAGCAATGCACAAAACAATATTATTAGCACTAACCACACAAACATCTGGCCTTTTAATATTTTAATTAATTATTTTTAAGTCCTTTGCTAAGTACAAAGGTTGAATAAAAAGTAATGCCTTCACTTCCACCAACATGCTACGAAATGTCTGTGTGAAGAGGCTGTTTTGCTATTGCTTGTGAAATGGAAGCATGCAGTGAGCAATTTAAACAGCATGCTGTGACCGAATTTCTGACTGTAGAAGGAGTCCTTCCAAGTGAAATTCACTGCCACTTCCAGGCTGTTGATGGTGATGATTGTGTTGTGAGTATTGTGTGGTGAAAAATTGTGGACTAGGAAGGGTTGATTTGTGTCGTCAAAAATGAAGCTGATGACCCAAGACAGTATCGAATGAGTCTCACACACAAGAAAGGTTGACAAACTCTAAGGGGGGGATGCACTAAAGTCGTCGTTAGAGCCATTCCATACCGAATTCCATAGTGAATCGGTAGGGAACGGCTATGCATGAAGGAAAGGGAATGCAAATGAGCTGCTCATTGCAGCTCACTTGCATTCTCTAATCCTTTGTAAAACCGTCGGATAATCGGCCGGTAGAGCATGCGCAGAGCAGCCAAGTGTTAATGCTGGCTGCTCTGCGCATGCCAAGGACGTAAAAAAAAAACATGTCCTTTATGGATGGCCTTGCCCCCCCCCCCCCCCCGCCCAAGATCGCCGCCGCTGCTCCCCGCTCCCCCCTCCCCCCTGCATTGAAATCAGAACTTTACACAGCCCCGGCTCCCCTCCCTTTCTTCCTTCCTTCTTTCCTTGAAATGACAGCTTCCCCGCCATCCTCCACCCCCCCCCCCCCCCCCGAGGTCTTACGTCAGACGAGGGCAGGCCAGGGAGGAAAGGAAGGACATCTGGAGAGGCGATCAGCTGTTGTTGCCAGTGCAGCACCTTCACACGGAGGTGAGAGGCGCTGTGAGGGCCCGGTGGCAGACGGAGGGGGGCGGGGCCACGGGGGGGGGGGGCGGAGGATGGCAGGGAAGCTGTCATTTCAAGGAAGGGAGGGGGGCCGGGGCTGCGTAAAGTTCTGGTTTCAATGCAAGGGGGAGCGGGGAGCGGCGGCGACCTTGGGCGGGGGGAGGGGGCAAGGCCGTCCATAAAGGACGCTCCTGTTGAGCACTTGGTCATTCTTGCCCCCTCCCAATTTTTTTTTTACATTTTATAAGTTTTCCAAGCCCGCGCAGCCCCAACGAGAGGTACAGACCTCTCGTTAGATTTTCCAGCGGAAGAGCTTAGTGCATCTCATTTCAATAGGGTTTCTACACAATTTGCTAATCTGCATTCCGTTTGCATTAGCTGCTACCGTCGTCGGAAAAAAGTATTTAGTGCATGCCAGGGTTTACTACTTGCTCGTTAATGGCTCGTTATTGGCTCGTAAAGTTTAGTGCATCTGGCCCTAAAGGACAATCGAAGGATCACTCAAAGGCGAATTGCTTCCACAATTGGTACTTCACAGGAAAGTGTAGGCTACTTTATTGATACTCCTGGAGATCAAAAGGTTTGTGCAAGATGGGTTCCTTGCATGCTGACTGCAGAAATGAAAGTTTCAAGACTTGAAAACTGTCAGCAATTGTCCTGATACCCCATCCACCATACAGCCCAGACTTAGCGCCATGTGATTTCCATCTTTTTCCAAAATTGAAGGAATACCTTCAGGAGCATCTGTTGGACTCAAATGAAGATGTGGAAAGGATTGTGAGCAACTGATTGAAGAGAAAGGATGTGTAGTTCTTTTACAGTAGCTTTCAAAAATGTTGTCCAACGTTGATAGAAATGTGTGGTAAATGGTAGTGAATATGTAGAAATGTAAATTCATGTAATAAAAGAGCAAGTTTCAAGCATTATTTTTGTTTATATTCGTTAAAGTATCTTCATTTAAACAAAAATTATGGGGATGGAGGTATTACTTTTCATTCAATCCTTATATATAAATTCAAACTAGAAGTTCTTGTAAGGTTTGTTTTTTCATCTTTCAGGTTTTTATCAGGTGCAAATGTTTCTGTCAGCAGGTCTGTGTGTAGCAATTGTATGTCTATCGGTTGTTTTAATTGTGGTTATGTTCCTGGTGCCTGCCAAATTCAGGGGTCCTTTTACTAAGCTGTGGCGGATTTTTCCCTTGCACTAAGGCTATTTTTACTGCAGCAGTAAAAATGGCCATTTTCTGTTTGTTTTTTTTGGTGTGTGTGTTACTGATTGCTGCCATTAGCATATAGCCATTAAAAAAAAAATAGTATATGTGCACTTACCTCCACTTGTTTTGTAGGCGGCAAGGGCTCACATGCTATTCCTGTGCTAACCAGTTAGTTCACAATAAAGTACTAACTGGACCCCCCCCCCCCTCCCCCCCGGACAAGCCTCACTAAAAAGAAATGTAAAAATATTTTTTAGTGCATACACCTTTGGCACTTACCGCAGGTTACCTCAGCTCTTCCCCCAGTACGCCATTTTAAGCTGTGCTAGGCTCGTGTTAGCACCTAATGCATCTTAGTAAAAAGGCCCCTCAATGTAGTAAAAGAACAGTGACATTTACTTGTGCAATTGTTAATCATATTCTCTTTGGCATTTTATATCGATTCTATAAATTTAGATCTAATATAATACATTGAATTATTCATATTTTCAAATATGTTCTGCCTCAAATGTGCTAAAAACTGGTACTGATTTTAGAAAGTAATGAAAGAAAAAGTGCCACCACAAAACATCAGAACTTTTCTCAGTCAAAAAAGGGACCCACATGTTCATTACAACATAATGTCTGGGTTTTTTTTTTTTGTCTTTTTGTTTTCTTATGTTCAAACTATGGAGCTATTTTGTTATGTTTTGCTCTTATATCAGGATGAGAGTTCATATGTTAAAGGTAATTCTCTTTGCTGCACTTTCAGATGGGCCATCGACTGACAAAGAACCTGAAGAAAAGAAAAAAGAACCTGTTTCTTCGTCACAGAATAGTCCAGAGGCAAGAGAAGAGAGGTACCATGTGCTTAGCAGAAAAGAACTAGGGTGGAGGCATTTACAACATTTATAAAAGCTTCCTTGACTGCTGCCCAGTCTCAGTAGCACTTTGCACTTCTCTTTCTGTCTTTTTGCTGAAGCTGAAGTATTTGCAAGCTTAGTTGAAATAGAGGAAAAGCTTCCAAACAAAAAAGCTTTTCTAAAACAGTCATTCAGAATAATTTCTTCTGATTTTTTGAATGCAGTGGCCCAGGTTTCCCTTCGTCAAAAGTGAGTTTTTACATTATGAAAATAACCCTCAGAAAAATTGAACTGGAAGTTTCACCTTCCCTAGAAAAAATATTTTCAAGCTGCCTATTGAATAGAATTGAATGTTAAGCAGCAATGAGAGGCATAAATCTAGTTATAATTAAAAACAAAAAAGAAGCCTCTCCATGTAAAATCTATTCAGGTTTAGTCATCAGGTTTAATATTCATTTCACCATGGTGGTACACCGTAACCCTTTGTTGCTATCGAGGAGGCTTGGAATTCAGAGGAAGCATGCAGTGAGGCTACTCACCCCAAGAAGGACATGGTGAAAAATTATCAGGGGGGCTGCATGTCCATTTGACGTGCTTAGGAAATCTTACAAGTTTGGGGGAGAAGAAAGGGATAAATAGTGTTTTTGGACATTAGGAAGCACATTTAACCCCCCTGTTTACTATGCTGCGCTAGTGGCTGCTGGTGTGCTAATGCCAACACAGCCCATTCACTTTGAATGGGCTGTCGGCATTGCTGTGCGGCAGCCGCTAGTGCAGCTTAATAAACGGGGGTTAGGGTGACTTTTTTTAAAAAAATGCAATATTATTCTAAAACTTCATTTGAAATCAAGTATTTAAAGAGGAGAAGCCTCAGAACTCTCTAGTCTACTGCAGTACCTATTGATGGGGAGATGCACACAGCTTACCATGCTTACAACGTTTGCTTTAGACTGGCTGTAGCTAGTCTAAAGCAAACATTATTTAAAGTCTAATGCACAAAGGGGTTCTGTGTCCCTTTTACTATTCCCTGTAGCAGCTACCGATAATCCTATCTATACAAACTCATCAGTATTAAAATGAGCATTCCAGCCAATGCAGCCATCTCCTTGCACTTTTAGCGTGTAAAACTTAATGGCATGCTGGAGCTGTCGTTAAGTTTTGCATGGTACCCCCCCTGGTGGTCCAATGAACACCATTCTTGACTACCCCTAACCAACTCCCTGGTGGTCTAGTGGACTCCGAACCCCCGCCCCCAAAATCTTTAAAATTTCCTAACTCCCAGTGAACCCCCCCCATTCCCCCCAAAATCCCTGTTGGTCCAGTGGACCCCTTCTCGAGCCCCCCTCACTTAAAACAACATTGTGGTCTAGTGACCTCAGCCCCCCCCCCCCTTCACATATCTTAAAATGACACCGGGCAGGGGTTGGGTGCTGCCCTTTTGAGAAGGTCAGGCCCAGAGGCAGGAAGGCATAGGCATTTCTCCTGCCTCCAATATTTTAAGGTATGTGAAGGGGTCAGGTCACTAGACCACCATAGAGTTGTTTTGAGTGAGGGGGGGCTCGAGAGGGGGTCCACTGGACCACTAGGGATTTTTTTTTTTTAGGTGTGGGGGGATTGCTAGGCCACCATAGAGTTTTTTTGAGTTGTGCAGGAGGGGGGGGGGGCGCAAGAGTGGATGCACTGGACTTTGGTGGACCCTCTCTCGAGCCTCCCGCACAACTCAAAAAACTCCATGTTGGTCTAGTGACAATTGCATTTGACAGCTAGGCAAGCAGCGACTGATGCACAAAGGGGATGGCATTCAAATGAAGTTAACAGCAACCTTTGTGCATCGGACGTTAAATTTCTGTGCATCTTATTTGCATGCCATCTCCTTTGTGCATCGGTCACTGTTTGCGACTCGTTAAGTTCACCTGCAGCTACCGTATTTAACGGCAACCTTTGTGCATCGGCCCCCTAATGTGTATGAATCAAAGGCATAAAAAGACGCCTTTTTTGATTAAAGTCTAATCGTGTACTAGTTTAATATCAGATTGTCTTAAGTCATATAACATATTCCTTAATAGTCAAAAAACTGATCTCAGCTATGTGTCATGTAGCAAATTACTGTCTGGGTCCAATGATGGTCATCATTTTGCCACTCAGCTTCAGGGACCAGAGGATTGTGCTGCACAAAATTTGTATTCCATTAATAATGTAGATATGATAATAGATTAAGACTTACTACTTCAAAAGCTTTAAAACTTAGGATTTGTCTACTAAAGCACACTAGTAAAATGTGTTTAACTTGTGCTAATGCAGGACTTTCCTGCACGCTAAGCCCATTTCTAGCACACCGAGGAGGGGAAGAGAGAAAATGAGAGGTTGGGGTGTGCGGGAGAAGACTTTTGGGGCTAACGACTTTTGGGGCTAACAGAATTGTGGATTTTGTGGAGATTTAGAGGGAGAGAGAGAACTGAGGAGGTTGGAGCCTAAGAAAGGAAAAGGCAGTAAGAGATTTCAAAACAATACAAATAAACTTTGCAGAATTTTAAAATATTGTCTTCAGAATTTGCAGTTTCTTTCCACAGAATTCTGTCAGGAGTAATTATATTTAAATTGCATTATATTTTTCTTATGGAAAAATACTGTGAAGGCTACAGCAATTTTACATCTGGCTAAATTCAGCACTCACAGATTGCAGTTCACTATGCATTTTCATATTGATGAAATTTCTTTTTGGATGTACAGATAACACAAATGTCATACAGGGTTTCAGACTACAGTTTTTCGAAAGAGTCAAAACCGGAACACTTGTTTTTTATGCCACACAAGTTGACATCAGGCAACCTTAAAAAAAAAAAGTTTGCCATTTTCACAATTCTTATGATATCGATGCATTTGTTCAAATGATGTTGATTTTAAGATATATGCTGATGATTTAAGAGATCTTTTGGTGGCCAGGGGTTATCCCTATCATATTGTATGTACAGCACCAAGAAGGGTTAAATACAATAATAGAGATTTAGAGGGACATTTTCGATAAAACATCGAACTCCGATTTTGGATGTTTTGCTAGAAGTGTCCAAAAATTGAATGGTGAAAATACCATTTTGGAACCTGAAAAACATCTATCTTTATGGTTCAAAAATTGCCGTTTTCCTAGACATTTTGTGCTCATTGCATTTTTCTTTTGGAACTATTTTGGAAAATAAAATGCCCAAAAAACAGCCACTGCGATGTCTGGGGGCCATCAGTCTTAGTAGAGTGGCCACACAGACATCCTAGCAGAGTAGTGGGGTAGCCTAGGGGGCACTGCAGTGGATTTCACATAAAAGGTCCCAGGTACACGTCTCGCCATAACCCCATTATATTGTAAGGTGAGCTGTCCAGGAGCAAAAAAATACCTACTGTACCTCACTACAATATTTCTAAAGCTTGCAGATGTCACCTATTCTTAGGTACAGTAGATATTTAGTGTATTTTGGAATGGGCCCGAGTCCTCTTCTCTGCAGTCCACTGCACTGACCACTAAGCTACTCCTGGGATCTACTTGATGCTCTAATAGGAATGGCCATCATATGTGAAGCTGTCATAGAGCCTGGAATGTACTGTCACTGTTGCATCGTAGGGGGCTGGGAGGGGGGTCAGTGACCACTGGGGGAGTAAGGGATGTCTGTGTGGCCACTCTACTAAGACTGATGGCCTTAATCCCTCCAGTGGTGATTTGGTCATTTATCTAATCTAAATTGACATTTCTAACCCACTTATTTTTCCTTTATAGGTTCAAAGTAGCTAACAATTTTATATCTGTATCATTACCAGCAATATACTACACATATATAAATGATACAGTTAAGATATCTAAATCATAGATTTCTTAAATAGGAAGGTTTTCAAATCTTTCCGAAACAGGTCATAAGAGGTTTGATGTGTAAGACCTTATGGTAGATCATTCCAAACATGAACAGCCTGATGTAAAAAAAGAGGTCTCCGGAGCTTTTTTAAACTTAATACCTTTCAATGATGGAGTTAAGGTCTGTCTGATGTAACGACTGACTGGAACTTAACCTGGGTGAACACAAAGCCAATTGAGAAACTTGAATAGGAATTAAACCATACCAGATCTTAAAGGTTAAGCATCAAGTTTTAAAAAATATTTGTGCCTGTAGGGGCAGCAAGTATAATTCTTTCAGCAGAGGAGACACATGAGGAGTAGCCTAGTGGTTAGTGCAGTGGACTTTGATCCTGGGGAACTGAGTTTGATTCCCATTGCAGCTCCTTGTGACTGTGGGTAAAAGTCACTTAACCCTCCATTGCCCCAGGTACAAAATAAGTACCTGTATATATGTAAACCGCTTTGAATGTAGTTGCAAAATACCACAGAAAGGCAGTATATCAAGTCCCATTTCCCTTTTCCTAAATATCATGCATCTGTTGTGTTCTGCAATAATTGCAAATGATTCCTTAGCTTCGTGATATACCCAAGTACAAAACATTACAATAGCCTAGGGCACCTTTTGGTCATTTAGTCGTGATTGAAGCAGCTGCAGCCAAAAAGTCTAACCCCCCTGTTTACATTTCCGCACTGGCAGACGCTATTGCTGCTTTGTAAATGGGGGTTAATTTTGGCCCTAAACATTTTCATTTTGTTCCATTATTGCAGAAAAACATCCATCTTTTGGGGTCGCCCATGTCCCACCCCCTTATAATTTGGACAAACTGTGGAGCAAAATGTCTAAAATTGGGGTGTCAAAAGTTGCAACTTGAACATTTTTAAGAGAAAAACGTCCTTCTGCTACATTTTGGTTTTTTTTGTTTTGTTTTAAAAATGAGCTCCTTAATATTGCAGCCTGCTGCCTTCCAGATTAGAGAAGACACCAGTTTAATGTGTATTTTATCATATACCACAGGTTCTCCAGATATTGCCAGAATTCTTCAAACATATTGGACTATGTGAACAGTATACTTCAATCTAGAAAAGTTTGATTTCCAGATAGCCTACAGAAGGAGAAAGAAATTGAAAGAAGAATTATGTAGAGAAGGACATTTGGTTGCTAACATGATGCATTCTGCAGGTCATTCTCCTTTTGGCAGCTGCTGGACTTGCACTATATTGCAGCTCACTGAATTTGAAAATCCTGTAGATAAGATTTATAAATTATAACATCATGCTACCTGTTCATCAGATTTTGTGGTTTATTGTATGATGTATCCATGCAATAAATTATATAGTAGACACACTTCTAGAGCTTTCAAGATCTAAATGAACGAACACTAGAGTAATATAAATATGCAACATAACGATGCTCCTTTGACCACATATTGTATTAACAAAGGACATAAGTTTGCAGTAGTATCTTTTGTTTTAGATCATGTACCCCCTATGGAAACAGGAAAGGATTGTAAATGTCGCTTACTGCAATGTGAACAATAATGAATTTTTATTTTAAGATCAGTGGAACCACAGGACTTGAATGGTAAAATAGTGTGGGTTCACTGTTTTTTTTTTTTTTTTGAAGAGTTTGACTGTCAGTGGTTGTGGACTGAATCTCATTGGTTTCTTCAGTTTGTGTTAGCTGCTTATTGGTTATTTTGGACTGAGGGTATTCTTTTAAATAATAATCATGTTTGTTTAGCAGCAGGGTAATAGAAATTATATAAGCACCACAGTGAAACTAAGTTTTAAAGTTTTTGAAGTATTAAGTGTTAATACAATATTCCTTAGCGTCAGCAGCAGATGAATCCAGACTTGTGGGTTGTGACCATCTACCAGCAGGTGGAGATAGAGAGCACTGAACTGCATTGCTTTATTGGACGGAATGCTCCTTAGTCGGTCAGTATTCTCTATCGCCAACAGGCAGATGGACGGTCTCTTACAATCTCCTGGTCTCATCTGATAGTGGCTTCTGTTCTGGGTCTCTCAGTTCAGTGGAGCTTTGGGGTGTGCGACTGAGCGGTGCCAGCTTTAAGGGGTACACCTGATGATACCAGGTCTCTCCTCCATCCTTTTCCTCTCTCCAGCCCTTCCTCCATTCTCGTTCCACACTGAAAAACAAAATCGGGAATAATTATTTAAAGACCACAGCCTTGGCTGCAGGAGAAATACTGGTTTGGACCAGTATAAAGGGCTTAGTAGTGGAGAGGGTGAGAGTGTGCTTCCAGCAGCACTGAGTTTGATAAGCAGGACTCCGGATGGCTGGCTCTCCCGGGGTAAATGCATCTTTAAATGTTCTTTCAACTTCGGGTCAGTCATGGTTTTACTTTCATTTTCTTTGGAATGGCTGCCAAAATTATTAAAAGCTGCTCCTGCTGGGAGAAGCGGAGAGCAGCATCAGGGACATTGTCCGTATGGCTGTGCAGACTGTCTGGCAGAGGGGGCTATGTTTGGAGAGGCCTCATTAGATTTCCGCATGGGAGAGATGCGGGCTCATTCTCATGGGGCTGAAAGTGGTCCGGCTGCCATTTTACAGCAGCGCAATTCGGGAGCAGTGCTGCTGACGGCTCTTTTAACTGGCAGTACTTCGGAGGTCCTTACACAGATGTCAGCCGCTCCAGGGGTTTCTCCGGGGATGGGGTCTTCTGACCTCCTCCTCCCTCCCCCCGAATTCATTCTTCTGTTCCATAATGCCTATATGTTGAAGAAGTCTGGTAAGGCAACTCATACTTCCTTTTTAGCTCAGCGTTTGGAGATTTCTGGCTTGCTCCCTGTCTTAGTCTCCCCTGATGGACCCTGCCCCAAAGAGGAGATGTTTGCACTCCAGCTCAGAAGTAGGGTTTATTGCTCCCCTATCTCCCTCATTTGGCCTGGTTGCACCACTGGGTGGCAGATGCAGCTGCAGACAGTGGCTGGTTAAGCTCTCTTTTAAGAGCAAGTTGTTTGGTGAGTTTTTAGCAAAGTTGGTGAAAGATCTAGATGACTCAAAGACTCTGTTTCTTCCTGAGGACAAATCGAAACGTTTTTTTCCGGTCGGGTCAGGCTTGTCCTCGTTTTAAAGATACAAGGTGCTATCGTCCAGGGCGGCCTTGTTTTAATCATAGATCCAGGTATCAGCCCAAGCAGGGTTTCAGAACCCCAGGTTTTGTCCTGTTGAGGTCCTCCGGATTTCTCCTGATGGGGTGATGGTGCACATAGTCCTGTCTTTTCTTTCTAAAGTGGTTTCTGCTTTTCATCTCAATGAACCCTTGTTTTTTTCCCGCTTGCTTGACGTTCGTTATGTACTCCCGCAGTCAGATCATTTGTTTGTGCTTTGCTTGGAACCTCAGAAAGGTAATGTGGCTTCCAAAGCCACGATTGCTTGCTGGGCCAAGGAGACTATCTCGTTTACTTATTTACTAGTGGGTAAACCACTTCCAGCTGGATTCCTGGTGCATTCTACGTAAGCTGTTGCGACTTCCTGGGCAGAAACCCATCTGTTCTCCCTGGAGGAAATACTAACGGGCTCATTTTCAAAGCACTTAGCCTCCCAAAGTTCCATAGAAACCTATGGAACTTAGCCTCCCAAAGTGCTTTGAAAATATGCCTCTAAGTGACCAAGGAGCATTCCGTTCTATAAGACAGTGCAGTTCAGCTCTCTCTTATCTCCACCTGTTGGTAGATGGTCACTACCCGCATGTCTATGGATTCATCTGCTGTGACTAATTACCTGATAATTGGTGATCATAACTGACAATAATCATATCAGGTAAGACATATCAGGTAAGTCAAACTTTTTCGTTATTAGATCTACATTATTAATGGAAAACATTTTTTTATGCTGCACAATCCTCTGGTTCCTGAAGCAGAGTAGCAAAATGGTGGCAATCATTGGACCCAGGTAGTAATTTGCTACATGGCATATAACTAAGATAAGGCTTTTAACTATTAAGAAACATATTAATATGTCTTAAGACAATTTGATATTGGACTAGTACACTGTTAGACTTTACTCACAAAGGAGGTTTTTGTGCCTGTGCTTGATACACGCTAAGTACATACTGCAGCATACCAGAGCATTCTGAGGCTTTTCCTCCTCAATTACTTGATGTCAAGTGAAGTTTTAGAATAATATTGTTTTAGGATTTATTTACTTCATGAACCCCATATGATTTGTTTGATAAGTGTGACTTCTTTTAATAACCAGCTATGTCTTAAGCAAAGTTTAAAGGAGAGCTATTGCTTTTCTCCCTCAGAATATATTGACAGAAGTTTAGCTTCTTTAGAGAGCTAAAAAATTCTGTTTTCTTTACATAATAAAACTGCAGCACCAAAAACTAGTTTTTCCATCAACAATCACAATGGAATTTGGAATTGGCCACATTAGTGGGCAACATCGTCTGACAGTAGCACCACCATGGTCTTCTATACAGGGGAATTCTTGCATATTTTCTTCTGTAGTTCTTGTCTGAGTTTCACACAGATATGGTTCCTGCTCTTTTCTCAGATTTCTTTCCAGTAGTCCTTGTTTTCCAGTGCTGCCTTACATTGTTCTGGTTCATTGCTTTCCGTACCTCTTCTTTCCTCGCCAAGACCAAAAAAAAAAATCTGCACCTCATACTTCTTGTTACCTTTCTCCTTATTTTGGAGTTTGACCTCATTAAACAAGGTTTCTTTATGGCAGACATGCCCATCGAGATTCAAAATGTGGCCATGTAAGGCATAGATGTCTATTACCAAGTCGTATGCAGTTTGCTTCCACTTTCTGGGGCCATGTTGGCCCTAGCTGTGTTTACTATAGGAAGATGTTTCCCGGGGCCAGAAAATTCTGGGTTTTTAAAATGGAGGCTCTAAAATCACACTTGGTCAAGGCCCTGCTCTTACCTGTTTGACCTGCACAGGAAGGCAGTGAGAGGATCTTAAACAAAAAGCCTCCAAGAGCTATCCAGAGGAGTGTCAGATGCATGGTGGATACAGCAGATAGGATCCTGTTTATGCGACTGCCAGAGCTCCATCATTACTGCACATTGTGCTTGGAACTACCAGAAAGGATGTAGAAAGTAGAGGAAGATTTGCCTCAGGAAACAAGACACAGAAAAGAAGTGGTGATGATCAGTGGGGGGGGGGGGGGGGGGGGGGGAGAGATGATGGACTCCTGAATTCATCATCTCCTCCATTGGTTGTCACCACTTGGAACCACCAGCCACCTTCTCCCTAGCTTTACCCAAGTGGGAATTTGCTTGCCTGCCTCTTAATTGACAGAGCTGCTTTTATTGGGAAGAATAATCCAAATCATAGATACCTTGATGCTAGAGCCCACCTTAGGAGTCAGCACCCAAGAAAAAGATCTAGATGGCATTGTAGACAATTCACTAAAATCTTCTTTGCGGTGTGTGGCGGCAGCCAAAAAAAGCAAACAGGATGCTAGGAGATATTAAGAAAGGGATGGAAAATAAGGCAAGCAATATTATGCCTCTGTACTGCTCCATCATGCAACCTCACCTTATGTATTGTGTGCAGTTCTGATCGTCATATCTTTAAAAAGATATAGCAAAATTAGAAAAGGTTCAAAGAAAATGACCAAAATGATAAAGGGGGTGGAACTTCTCTCATATGTGAAAAAGTTAAAAAGCTTAGGGCTCTTCAGCTTGGAAAAGAGACGGCTGTGTGTGTGTGTGGGGAGGGGGGGGGGGGGATATGATAAAAGGTCTACAAAATCCTGAGTAGTGTAGAACAAGTAAAGTGAATCAAATTTTTACTCTTTCAAAGAAAAAGTATAAAGGCTATGGGACACTCAATGAAGTTACATGGTAATACTTTTAAAACAAATAGGAGGGAATATTTTTTCACTCAATGGATAGTTAAGCTCTGGAACTCATTGCCAGAGGATGTGGTTACAGCAGTTAGCATATCTGGGTTTAAAAAAAGGTTTGGACAAGTTCCTGGAGGAAAAGACCATAGTCTGCTATTGAGATACACATGGGGGAAGTCCTGGTATCGGTAGCATGGAATCTTGCTACTATTTGGGATTCTGCCAGGTATTTGCAACCTAACTTGGTCACTGTTGGAAACAGATACTGGGGCTAGATGGACCATCAGCTTGACCCATTATGGCTATTAGTATGTTATTATTTAATTGTTGTATTACGGGGTTTGTGGGGGGGTTTTTTTTAGTATACTATATTTCCAATAAAACATTGCCCCCCTGAAGATGAGGCTCATGTTGATGAGTAGAAAAACACTTATTTAAATGTATGCAGTTCCGATGCACTGACATAACAAAATTCAAGGGGGTGTAGACTGTATAGTAAAATATAGACTGCAGCCCTGTCCCATGGTGTTTGAGTTGTCTCTGAATAAGGGAACAAGATCAAATGACTATTCTAGTGCCCCTGTAAGGAAGGACCAGAAGCCCCTGGATGGCACTGATAGGAAGACCTCCCAATGCCAGTATCATGATGCATCAGCTTTGTATGGCTAAATTCCTTTATGAGTGCCTGCTCACATTAACATTCTTGATAGAGGCTTTTCCCTAAGGAGATGAACTCATTTGCCGAGGACTGGAAAATCCAGTGGTGTACAGAAAGCACCTTAACCAGTGAGCATATGAAATTTTCACATATGACATTAGTGATCACAGTAGGGGCAAGGAGTCTGGTGTGGCTGTGAACCAGTGACTTTTGAGGGAGGGTGTCCATAGTAGATTAGCCAGTGTCCCCTGCACAGGAAGAACCTATTCAACAGTAAAGTGAAAGAAACAGTCAACCTCATTGAAATTCATTGTTTGACCATTCAAACACTCTTGCTAGTTGCCAGAGAATCTTCAGTTACTTTCAGAAAGCCATCCTATGTCTATAGTATACCTTGGTCCCAGAGTAAGAAGCCTACAGACTATTTCAGTGATGAAGGTGTCAGTCAGTCTAGCCCCAGCACACAATACAAATAAGAGATAAAGCAAAAGATGGCAACAAACATTTCTAGCTCCTCAACAGCCAAAGCTATTGCATCTTTTTGAGGTCCATGAGTGTAACTCGCTTTTGCTCAAGTCATGGACTTCTAAGCCTCCTTTAGACATATGGGTGCTGATCATTGTGAAGATCAACTACAGGTTGCATCCTTCAAGATCCTACCCAGTTCCCCCCTTGCCAATTTTCTGGTCTGTGAATTCAAACAGTTGCCTTCATGGAAATTCAGGCCTTTCTGGATGCTTGGGCTATAGAATTTATCCCTGAGGAGTGGCCTAGTGGTCAGGGTGGTGGGCTTTGGTCCTGGGGAACTGAGGAACTGAGTTTGATTCCCACTTCAGGCACAGGCAGCTCCTTGTGACTCTGGGCAAGTCACTTAACCCTCCATTGCCCCATGTAAGCCGCATTGAGCCTGCCACGAGTGGGAAAGCGCGGGGTACAAATGTAACAAAAATAAAAAAATCTATACTGGCTTTTTCTCCAGGTATTTCTTGATTCTGAAGAAGTCAGGAGACGTGGAGGGGTATTTTTAATATGGACGTCTAAGTCGGACTTTGGATGTTTTGCGCTATACATCCCAAATAGGAAATGTGGCCATTTTCAAAACTGGAAAATGTCTTTCTTTTTTGAAAATACCGTTTGTAGTAATGTTTTGTGCTCTGCGTGTATATTTTTAGGCCATTTTCAAAAAAAAAAGTACTAGTGAAAAACGTAGAAAATCAAGCCATTGGGATGTAGGAGGGGCCAGCATTTTTATCAGACTGGTACCTCAGACATCCCAGGAGAGCAGTGGGGCACCGCTGTGGACTTCATATAAATGCTCCCAGATACAAATCTCACCGTTGCACCTTGTCTGCTGAGCCCTCCTAGACCCACTACCCCCAGCTGTACATCAGAGTAGCCATACTGGGTCAGACTAATGGTCCATCTAGCCCAGTATCATGTTTTACAAACAGTGGTCAAGCCAGGTCATAAGTACCTGGCAGAAACCCAAATCGTGGTAACACTCCATACTACAAACCCCAGGGCAAGCAGTTGCTTCCCATGTCTGTCTCAATGGCAGACTATGGACTTTTCCTCCAGGAATTTGTCCAAACCTTTTAAAACCCAGATACGCTAACCGCTGTTACCACATCCTCCAGCAATGAGTTCCAGAGCTTAACTTTTCATTGAGTGAAAAATATTTCCTCCTATTTGTTTTAAAAGTATTTTAAATCAATTTACTTCTACTCGTTCTACACCACTCAGAATACACCACTATAGTAGCCCTTATGAGTGAAGGGGATACCTATATGTGGGTACAGTGGGTTTCTGGTAAGTTTTGGAGGGTTCACAGTTTCCACCATAAGTGTTAACAGGAAGGGGGAGGTATGGCCCTAGGTCCACCTGTCTACAGTGCACTGCACCCACCACTACAGTACTCTGGGGACCTGCATGCTGCTGTAATGGACCTGGCTGTAACAACTGAGACTGTCAAAGAGGCTAGCAAGTACTACTTCACATTTTGGGGGGGGAGGGGGGTCAGTGGCCACTGGGGAAGTAAGAGGGGTCATCCCTGATTCCTTCCAATGGCCATCTGGTCATTTAGGGTACCTTTTTATTCCTTATTCAATATAAAAAGAGATATAGACCAAACATTGAAGTTTTGTGCTATTGTGGCCGTAAAACGTCCAAGTGTTAGGCACGCCCTAATCCCGCCTTTGAAACGCCCCAACATGCCCCCTTGTGATTTGGACACATTGCAGACAAAATGCATAGATAATCGTCTACAAATGGGTTTCGAAAATACTGATCTGGATGTTTTGAGAAGAAATCCATCCAAATGGTACTTTATGACATTTTTTGGATGTTTTCTCTTTCAAAAATGAGCCCTTTAATGATCTGTTTAAATCTAAAAGATTTCAGTATGTATCTGGTGAGAGAAAAATTCAAGGTTTAATTCTCTCCATATTATTCTCCTTCTCATTGATGAGAAGGATTGATGATGCACATTGGACCTAAAGGGGCGCTTGCACACAGCTCACCATCCGAGTTGCAGAAATTCTAAACAGTCATGGTCAGTGGAATTATCAGTACAGAGATTACTATAGCCTTCACGTATTTCATGAATGCCTGGCAGTGACTCTGAAGTGCCTCAGGAAACTGGGTTCCTTAGCATCAGCAGCAGATGAATCCAGAGACTTGTGAGTTGTGTCCATCTACCAGCAGGTGGAGATAGAGAGCGCTGAATTGCACCCCCTTATAGGATGGAATGTTCCTTAATCAGTCAGTATTCTGTATCTTCAGCAGGTGAATGGATTGTCTCTCACAAGCTCCTGGTCTCATCTGTTTGCAGCTCCTGTTCTGGGTCTCTTAATTCAGTTGAGCTAGTGGGATGTGCGGCCAAGCAGTGCCACCTTTAGGAGGGTACACCTGGTTACCCCATGTCCCTCTCCCACCCTGATCCCCTCTCCAGCCCTCCTCCTTCACAAAAAAAACAACAAAAACCCTCCACTTGCTCTGTCATTTTTGGTACAGGGGTGGCCAAAGACTCCCCGGCAGCTGGAGAGCTCGGAGGTAGGGGATCTCATCCCAGATGAGCCTAGAGTTTCCCACGTTTCTACATGAGCCTAGTTTGGTTATCCCTTTATGTTGGGTGCAACTTAGTTTTCTCACTTTTACTTTGGTCAGAGGCCAGTTCTGCCTGGCTGTACTTTTCAATTTTTCCCTGTCCTCTGGCAGTGCAGTCCGGAGCGGGGTTCCATCCAAGGAATACTCTATTTCCTTTGGGCGATGCACCAGTGGTGCAGCGAGCAATTTTCTCCTTGCATCATTCCCACTGTCTTCTGCCTCCGCTTTTTTTTTTTTATGGGATTGATTTGATCCTTTGTGTTGTCTTCATAGAACCCCCCATTACAGGTAAGCAAATGTGCTTTCCTTTCCCCTCAGATAGTAAAAAAATGTTGTGTAGTAGAAACACCATTCCGTCTTCTTTGGAGGGGAGGGAAGGTTGTTTAATGTATAAAATCTAAGTTGGAAATATTCCAGCACATTTCCATTCATTTCAAACATGTCTGCTACCAGTCTTTATTACTGAAGTAGATCTCTGCGTGAATACCCAGGCAGCTACTGCATCAGTTCACTATAGCTATTTCCATATCATCATGCTGATCAATCCATGGACTGGTGGGTTGTGTCCATCTACCAGCAGGTGGAGATAGAGAGCAATCCTTTTGCCTCCCTATATGTGGTCATGTGGTGCCGGAAACTCCTCAGTATGTTCTCTATCTCAGCAGGTGGTGGTCACACACAGCAGCAGCTCTGGCTAGGTCTCCAAGCCTAATTTTTAGGTTTTGTTGAGTACCTGGGGTTGAGGGCTCTTCTTGAGCAAGTGCAAACCTGGTGGTGCCAGGTCCCTCCTTTTCTCCCCACTCCCGCTGGCTCCGTTAAAAAAAAAAAATTTGAACGTCCTTTAAGGGCGTTTATTTCAACGTTTATTTCAACGTTTATATCAGCGTTTATTGCAGCTGCTCACTGGGACACCAGATCGTTACAGCTCGGAGTGAGAAGCAGGTAATTTTACCTTTTTATAGTGGGCAGGTGGTTCCCCGTTCGGTCTCCACGTGGCTTATGGCGTCGGAGGGCGAGGGCGCGAAGATTCGCTCCCCGGACCGCGTGTGTGCATCTAGCGGGGATGCGGGGGTTTTCAAAGCCTGAATCGCCCTTGTTGGGCATCAGTTTGGAGTCCAGTCAGTGTCCCGGTTCTTCCTCCGGTGCGGCGGTTTTTCCCGCCATAAGCGCCCATCCCCCGCTGCTCGCCCACTCCATGTTGGCCGGTCACTCTGCTTGGACGGCTTCTTCTTGGGCCGCCCTCGAGCTGGGAGACGTTAATGCTATGGTCGCCCTTGATTCGGGCGACGGCAAGAAAGCGGCCAAAGTTAAGCGCCGTTCTTCCCGCGCGGGTCCTTCTCGGAGTTTCGCGCCGGACGCCATTTTGGATGCACAGCATGTTTCTCCCCCGCTCTTGCGAGCGCCGGTTGAGGGTGCTTCTAGGGCCGTGGCCCAGGCGGCAGAAGTGCACAGTCTAGGGGGTTTCTCCCCTGAGTTCATTTTGTTGCTGCATCAGGCTTTTCTTATGATAAACGCTGCCCCGGCTCCCCCCTCTGATCAAGGGGCTGAGGCCTCCGGAAGCAATCGCCCTCGGGTGGACGTCCAGGCCCTAGAGGACTCGGTCTCCTCTGATGTAGATGAGGGCAGCGTATCTGAGTTCTCCCAACGGTCCTTTGGGGCTTCCTTGGAGGAGACGGATTCCCGCTCGGATGGAGCGGATGACCCCTCTGCAGCACAGATCTTTCACTCAGAGGATTTGCCCAACCTGTTAGTGCAGGCCATGAGCATTTTGAAGAGTTCCTCTCCGGAGGACGTCTCTCCCTCAGCCTCTGTTGGCTCTGCCATTATGCGGGGGACTAAGCGCCGGCCTAGAACCTTCCACGTGCATGAATGCACACCTTGATTTCGGTTCAAGGGGATTTCCCAGAAGCGAGCCTTAAAGTGGCTAGGGCTATGTCCCGCCTCTATCCTCTGCCTGAAGGTGAACGGGAGGCCTTTCTTGGGCCTACCGTGGATTCTTTAATCACTGCGGTGACTAAGAAAACGGCGTTGCCGGTGGAAGGTGGCACGGCCCTAAAGGACGCCCAAGACAGGAGTTTGGAGGCGGCTTTAAAGTCGTCCTTCGAAGCGGCTGCTTTAAGTTTACAGGCCTCAATTTGTGGCTCCTATGTGGCCAGGGCGTGCCTGACGCTTGCGCAGCGGGCTTCCCCCTCGGATCCTTCCTTGAGGGCTGATTGGCCAGCCCTGGAATCGGGCTTGGCCTACTTGGCAGGCTGGCTGTATGATGTCTTGAGAGCCTAGGCTAAAGGTATGGCTCAGACAGTCTCTGCACGGCGGTGGCTATGGCTGAAGCATTGGTCTGCTGACCACGCCTCTAAGTCTCGTCTGGCTAAGTTGCCTTTTAAAGGCAAGCTGCCCTTTGGGGTCGAGCTGGACAAGATTGTGACCGATCTCGGCACGTCTAAGGGCAAGAGGTTACCGGAGGTCAGGGCTCGGGCCAGTGGTGCCCGCCCCGGTTCCTCCAAAGGACGGTTTCAGGAAGCCCGTCGGTATTGCCCGGGCAAGTCGAGCTCCTCTGCCCCCTCTTCCATCAAAAGGAATTTCTCCCCCAAGCAGCATTCCTTTCGCAGAGACCGCCGTCCCGGAGGTGCCTCCTCCGGTCCTCCCCCAGGGTCTCGTACCCAATGACGGGGCGCTGGTCCATGGCCCAGAGCAGATTGGAGGACGCCTATCCTTGTTTCTGGGCGAGTGGACCAGGGTAACTTCAGACGCTTGAGTGCTGGAAGTCATCAGAGACGGCTACAAGCTAGAGTTCTGCCGACCCTTAAGAATCGGGTTTGTGCACTCTCCCTGCAAGTCTCCGGTCAAGCTGTGGCAGTGCAGCAGACTTTGGACAATCTGATCCGCCTGGGTGCGGTCGTTCCGGGGCCAGAAGATCACCCTGGCAAGGGACGTTACTCCATTTACTTTGTGGTACCTAAGAAAGGAGGTTTTGTCCGGCCTATCCTCGACCTCAAAGGGGTCCATCGGGCCTTGGAAGTTTGGCACTTCCGGATGGAGACTCTCCGCTCTGTTACAGCGGCAGTGCAGGCAGGGGAGTTCCTGGCATCCTTGGACATCAAGGAAGCTTACTTGCATATTCCCATCTGGCCTCCTCATCAACGCTTTCCGCGTTTTGCAGTTCTGAGGACACTCCCAGTTCAGAGCCCTCCCTTTCGGGTTGGCTACTGCTCCGCGGACCTTCTCCAAGTTATGGTGGTCATTGCGGCCTTCCTACGCAAGAAAGGAGTACAAGTCCATCCTTATCTGGACAACTGGTTGATCCGAGCCCCCTCTTATGCAGAGTGCGGCAGAGCTTCAGACCGGGTGATTGCTCTTTTGAGCTCCCTGAGGTGGATCATCAACTGGGAGAAAAGCCAGCTGCGCCCGACTCAGTCCCTGGAGTATCTGGGAGTGCGATTCGACCCCCAAGTGGGCAGAGTGTTCCTGCCAGACAATCGGATTGTCAAGCTTCAGGCTCAGGTGGACAAGTTACTAGCAGCCTCTTCTCTTCGGGCTCGGGACTATGGGCAGCTGTTGGGCTCTATGACGGCCACGATGGAAGTAGTGCCCTGGGTCAGGGCCCATATGAGACCTATACAGCTCTCTCTGCTGCAGCGATGGACTCCAGCTTCGGAGGATTACGCTGTGCGCCTTCCCTTGGATCCAGCGGTGCGCAAGGCGCTGAGCTGGTGGCTGAGGCCAGACAAGCCATCCGCAGGAATGCCTCTTTTGACCCCGGAGTGGGTTTTCGTAACGGCGGATGCCTCTTTGACGGGCTGGGGAGCCCACTGCTTGGGAAGGACAGCGCAGGGGCTCTGGTCCCCTGCAGAGGCATAGTGGTCTATCAACCTCCCGGAACTCAGAGCCATTCGGTTGGTGCCTTTGGAGTTTCTCCTGGGCCTGGCGCTGAAGCCAGTACGGGTCCTGTCGGACAATGCCACGGCTGTGGCCTATGTCAATCGCCGGGGAGGTACCAGGAGCGGCCCTCTAGCCAAGGAGGCCATGAAGCTATGCCTGTGGGCAGAAGCAAACCTGGAACAGCTGTTGGTGGCCCACATTGCGGGAGTCATGAATATTGCTCAGGCGTTCTTGGACATCACGAAGCGCTGGAGCCAGCCGAGCCTAGATCTGATGGCGTCTTCAGCCAATTGCCAAGTGCCGCGCTTTTTCAGCAGAGGACGGGATCCTCGATCTCTGGGAGTAGATGCTCTTCTCCCACAGTGGCCGACACAGGAGCTCCTCTTTGTGTTCCCGCCTTGGCCCATGTTAGGCAGGGTGCTAGGCCGGGTGGCAAAGCATCCGGGCCGGATAATCCTGGTGAGTCCGGATTGGCCCAGACGTCCCTGGTATGCAGATTTGATCAGGCTCTCAGTGGACGGGCCTCTGCAGATGCCAGCGGAGCGGGGCCTGTTGCATCAGGGTCCCGTGGTGATGGAGGATCCCTCCCCCTTTGGTCTTACGGCCTGGCTATTGAGCGGCAGCGTCAGAGCAAGCAGAGCTTCTCAGACAAGGTCATCGCCACTATGCTGAGAGCGAGGAAGCGCTCTACTTCTACTGATTACGCCAGGGTTTGGCGTACCTTTGCATCGTGGTGTGAGGCAGGCTCACTTTCTCCCTTCACTGCTCCAATTTCATCAGTGTTGGCGTTCCTGCAAGAAGGTCTGGAAAAAGGCCTGTCGCTCAGTTCCCTTAAGGTCCAGGTAGCGGCTCTTGCTTGCTTCAGGGGTCACCTGAAGGGTGTTTCCCTGGCATTGCAGCCAGATGTGGTGTGCTTTCTCAAGAGTTATTCACCTGCGCCCTCCTCTGCACGCAGTGGTATCTGCGTGGAATCTCAAACTGGGGCTAAGAGCCTTGCAGAAGCCGCCTTGTGAACCCTTGTCGAGGGCATCTCTGAAAGAATTGACGTTGAAAGCAGTCTTTTGGTGGCTATCACTTCAGCCAGAAGTTTCTCCGAGCTCCAGGCGCTATCATGTCGAGAGCCCTTTCTGCAGTTCACTGAGGCAGGAGTGTCTATTCGCACAGTGCCTTCCTTCCTGCCCAAGATTGGTCCTCGCTTCCATGTGAATCAGCAGCTCTGTCTACCCTCCTTTCGTAGGGAGGACTACCCAGAGGAGTCCTCTGCTCTCAAATATCTAGATGTGAGACGAGTCATCATCAGATACTTGGAAGTGACCAATGATTCCGGAAGTCGAATAATCTGTTTGTGCTGTTCGCAGGTCCTCTTAAGGGTCTGCAGGCTGCTAAGCCTACAGTGGCACGATGGGTCTAGGAACCCATTGCAGCGGCTTATGTGGCCGCAGGGAAGGTGCCGCCTATCCAGCTGAAGGCTCACTCCATTAGAGCACAGGCGGCCTCGATGGCAGAGGCCGGGTCCGTTTCCTTGAAGAGATTTGTAGGGCGGCAACTTGAGCATCGGCTCATACCTTCTCCAGACATTACCGCTTGACTGTGGCTGCTCGGGCGGAGGCCTGGTTTGGAGCGTCAGTGTTGCGGTCAGGGATTTCTGTGTCCCGCCCTGGGTGAGTACTGCTTCGGTACATCCCACCAGTCTATGGATTGATCAGCATGATGATATGGAAGGTACAATTATGTATCATACCTGATAATTTTCTTTCCATTAATCATAGCTGATCAATCCATAGCCCCTCCCAGATATCTGTACTGTTTATATTCTGGTTGCATTTCAGGTTTAAGTTTAGTCTTCAGTTCCTGTTCAGTAGGACTTCGTGTTCAAATTTTTTCAATTGGATTCTTCAGGAGTTGAGACGATTTTGTGTTACAATGAGCTGCTGCATTCCTTTCCCCTCCGTTTTACGGGCCTGGATTGAGACCTAAATTCTGCCGGCGCTCCCTCCCACTTCGTGCAGCTGTAGGGCAGCTTTGTACCCCTCCTGCTTCGGCGGTGTTAGGGTCAGTCAGCTCCTCCCGCGGTTGCGGTTACACAGGATAAGCCAGATCCCCCCGCATCGGCAGGTGTGGTGTCCCTCCCCCGCTCCGCGGGGATGAGCTGGACGGATTCCCCTCCCCCACTTGTGTGGGGATGAACTGGGTTGATTCCCCTCCCCCGTTTCGGCGGTGGTGAGCTGGGCAGAGTGTCCCTTTGTGAGTGTAATTCTCTAAGTGCTGAGTCCTGCGGATGGAGCTTTGATATCGACATACTGAGGAGTTTCCGGCAGCACATGACCACATATAGGGAGGCAAAAGGATTGCTCTCTATCTCCACCTGCTGGTAGATGGACACAACCCATCAGTCTATGGATTGATCAGCTATGATTAATGGAAAGAAAATTATCAGGTATGATACATAATTTTACCATGCTCCCAATTTGTTGTACCTTTTAAACCAGGACCAGAATAGTTTTAGTTAACTTTCAAGTTGAATATTTAACCTTTGGTAGAAAAGCCATTTTTATGGCTGACAATGAAGTAGGCATCTCTGACAACATAATTGAACCTAATAAGTACTTGGTAGCAGTGTTAAATGGCCAGTGTCCATTTTAAGAAAGGTGTGGCTAAGAAAGTTCTGGGGCTGGCTATTATGTTATCTGTTTAAATGGAAATATACAGCTGTTAAATCACTTATCCTTTTAAGTGGCTTTGTTGAAAATTCATGGATAAAGTGAAACAGATGGCATAGCTGAACTCTGAGGTTGGCCTACCACTAATAATTGACGTCAATATATATAGTTCTATTTTAATTTTTAATGTTGTACAGATTTTGAATATAGGCTGCTGATCAGAGACCTGACATGACTCCTACTTGAGTAGAAGTTTTGAAAGCAACAAAACATCATCTGCACACAAACAGAGAAAATTAAGTATCAAATCTCAGTTTTAGCTGCTTCATTTTTGTGTTTTACGATTGACTTTGGGCTTCTTATTGGAGTTCTGAGTAATTTGAATATTGTATCTGGTACCTGCTTCACAATGGTCAAGAGACACATCAAATACATTCCATCCTAGGTTGTTGGCTTCATCTCAAAGTAAGCAATTTAATTCTGCTCCTGATTTGAGTATGGTTTGGCGGCAAGCTGCAGTAATGTCAAGAAGTTTCCTTTGATCTTGTCCATTCTAGCAGTTCCGGTAGCAACTCTAGCGGCAGAAAGGAAGTGTTTGCTGCTTGCTCAGATAACTTTCTAACCACTTTACCTCGGGCTCCGAGCACCTCCGATTCAGTACGTGTGAAATGCAGAGAGTTGTTGTCTGCGGCTTTGAAAACAGGAGGTGAGCACTGTTTTTTCTTTATTTGCAATGTTAGAAACTGTCCATCTGATATGTGGTGGCCAGATAAAATAAAAGGGTAGTCTTATTTTATTTATTTACAAATAATTTATAGCTTGCTAATCCAAAGTTTTCAGATATTACCCACAGCAATCCACAATGTAATTTCTTAATGATGCTCACACAGCAGTTATTTATTTTATTTATTCAAGACAGTGTGTGAAGGTTTGCCCAGTGTAGTTATGAACATGTGGTTGATGCATTGAACTCTGCATCTTAGAGCAATATTGCTGTTACATGTATAGTGCTAGTGCCAGCCCAGTGGCGTATTTATACTAGGTATGTGTTGCGTACTCACCTCCTGTCACACCCAGCCCCCCGCATGTACCTTAAAATCCGCTCTGCTGCAGTTTTCACCTAGGCAGGGACAGTGGCACTCATAGGCGGCCTGCACTGGGACTTTCTCCTTGAACCATCCCGCCCCTTCTGATGCAACTTCCTGATTTGTGAAGGGCAGGATGGCTCAGGAGGAAAGTCCTGGTGCATGCAGCCTATGAGTGCCGCTGCACGGGTGAAGACTGCAGCAGAGAGGATTTTAAGGTTGTGGGGGGGGGGGGGGGGGGAGATGCACCTCCTTTAAAAATTTCCTGGCTATTTGTGCAGTGGGGATAGACACAGAACAATGAGCAACAGATAATATCTTCTGGGTCTTCTTTCATGCTGCCCTTTATCTTGTGTTTCAAAAAGAATATAAAATAAGGCTGTTATTAGAATGAGTGTGGTCTGCAATCCTGATTAAAACAATCTGAAAACATTAGGGATTCTTGGTGAGCACTCTTGTGTATTCCCCAAGTTTTCTAGATTGCTGTGAGACTTCCGATAATGATTCTGTAAACTGCAGCTGAACGTGAATCCCTAGATGATGAGGACAGAGATTAAGTTTGGGATCTGAATTCAGGCTTTTTGCCTATCTGATGATATAAGGGTACTTTTTTCCAGTAGGCTGCTAAACTAGGCAGTTGCTTGCCTAGTTGTGGATAGATTTATCAAGACATGTTTCGGCTTATCCAAATGCAGCCCTGGAGGCACCTATAGCCTGTCAGATTTTTAGGATAGCCACAATGAATATATATGAGAGTCTATCTCATGCATATTCATTATGGATATGCTGAAAACCTGACTGGTAAGGTATGCCTCCAGGACACGTTTAGGAATTACAGGTGTATTTTCAAAGTGCTGCCATGTAAACTGGCACACCCCATAATGCAGTTGGGTGCATCAGAGTTTCATAGTGATACATAGGGATTAATTTTGAGTTGTGGCTGTGTGCTTTGTGTTATTCTGTATGGAGATGGTCAGGTCTAGGTAAGGTGGTAAGGATACATAAGAAACTGTAGGTTTCTTACCTTAAAATAACAATGAGGCGTATTTTCAAAGCACTTAGACTTACAAAGTTCCATAGGTTTCTATGTAACTTTGTAAGTCTAAGTGCTTTGAAAATGAGCCCCAAAGTGTTTTCCCCCAGACTCTGAAATTCAAAATCTGGGCTGTTTTCACTTTGAAAATGTTGGCATTCAACTAAACAAATAGTGAAGCTCATACACACTAATCGGATACTTTCACACTAATAAACATTCCAATCATAGCCCACCATAGAAATGTAGTAACAAACTTTTCGGATTGCTGCTTTTTTTGTACCTATTCAGCAGTTGGGTTTCAGAGTGTACACCTCCTGTCTGCTTCAGTCAGCAAGTATAGTTCTTCAGGTCTAAGAGCTAACTGACTCGCTGTTTAGTTTGCTGGCTTATCTAGTGAGTTGGCTGCTCCCTAGAAGAGGGAAACTTTCAGTAGTTATTGGCTGTTTTCTAAATACAAAATTCCAGGCCGTCCACCTTTGGTCTTTCTTCAATGCAGAATTGATAAGGATGTCCCCAAATGTGATCCTTCCTGTTTTCTTTATTTGGCTTTCCAATTGAATTTGATTAATTCCTCTTATTGATAAGTGCATTCACTCTGCAGCTCCTCAGTACCTCTCCACTCTCATCTCTCCCTACATTCCTCCCTGGGAACTCCGTTCACTGGGTAAATCTTCCTTATCTGCACCCTTCTCCTCCACTGCTAACTCCAGTTCCTTTTATCTTGCTGCACCATATGCCTGGAATAGACTTCCTGAGCCGGTACGTCAAGCTCCACCTCTGGCCATCTTCAAATCTAGGCTAAAAGCCCACCTTTTTGATGCAGCTTTTAACTCCTAACCCTTATTCACTTGTTCAGAACCCTTATTTTATCATCCTCACTTTAATATTCCCTTATCTCTTGTTTGTCCTGTTTGTCTGTCCTAATTAGATTGTAAGCTCTGTCGAGCAGGGACTGTCTCTTCATGTTCAAGTGTCCAGCGCTGCGTATGTCTAGTAGCGCTTTAGAAATGATAAGTAGTAGTAGGATCTTTCTCAAGAGGCTATCTTTTCTAAAAGCATTTGAAATCCCAGTAGGTCAGGGGTCCCTGTATCCAGCCTTAGTTCTAATACATCACACTTTGTACTGCAGAAACTCTGTGTCCATAGGAAAATGTACATATACACTTTGGGCACTTATTTATTTTCTGCATAAATTATAGTACCTTCTAGTTTCCTCTTCCTGTCCACATACATTGATTTGCTAAGTGGTGGACAAAAAGTGAAAGTTTTGTCTCAACCAGGACTGTGTCCAGCTGCTTACAGAGCTTTTCCTGCAGTTGGAGGAGTGCTGTCCCCTCCCTTTTTCCCTCCTTGGGCAGAAGGCTGGGGATTTTATGACACCGATCTTTCTTGTGACATTTCCTCCTGCACACATACAACAGAAAGGCCTCCCTTCACAGGGAGCCAGAAGATGTAAAAACAAAATTCCAGGAGCTCTGCCTGAGGGATCGGAAGTGGCTCGCACTCATCTGAGCCTTTGCTGTCCCTAGTGCGGGTAAGTACAGAAGTTTTTGTATGGTCCAACTTGTATTCCAACAAGATATAAATCAATCAGTATAACTCATGTACTTTTATTCCCTTTGTCTATTTGTCACTCTCTTTTGTCTGTCACATGCACACAAAATATCCATGCTGCTACATGCATCTTTTATCAGTGCTGTTCTTGCATCTTTCTAATGCTTTAGTCTACAAAAGTTCTCAGCGTAGCTTATCCAGGAACCTGGGAAATGAGTGTGTCTTCCTGGATTATGTGTTTCTTTCTTGTGCTGCACTAAGGCTTTATCACAGAGGTGTCCAAGTGTTTCCATCAGTGAGCCACATGAACAGAAGTTGTGCATGGGCCACATGAATATTTTAGCTTTTTATAGCATGACTTATATTTGTCAAATCTATGAATCTCTTCTGAAGTTGTGACTTCATATCAACCAAATAGTGTTGCAATGCTTCAAAATCATGTGTTTATTTTATTTTTGTTACATTTGTACCCTGCGCTTTCCCACTCATGGCAGGCTCAATGCGGCTTACATGGGGCAATGGAGGGTTAAGTGACTTGCCCAGAGTCAAAAGAAGCTGCCTGTGCCTGAGGTGGGAATCGAACTCAGTTCCTCAGGACCAAAATCCACCACCCTAACCACTAGGCCACTCCTCCAGTGCTAACTGAATAGGTTAAAAAAAAATCTTTTCCAAAAATTTTAAGTGGGCTGCATTTGGCCAACTGAACAACCATTGGACACCCCTGGTCTATCATATCTTCCCTCTCTTTCCTCTAAGTCTTTTGATAAACTAATTGATCTCCTTTGGATTTATGCTGCTTACAGCACACACAATTCTTGCATTTTCTCTGAACAGATTCGGGTTGATAGTCAAAGGGGTTTATAAACTTAGTGATGGCTGCAAAGCATACAAATCCCTTGTTTGTGAATTGGCAGAAGCCAAGGCAGAGCGACAGAGTTCCTCTCAACTATACAGATCGCAGTGATATTCATCCACTAAACATATATTTAAGTGGTTTATGTTAGTATCACTGCACTATATATATATTCAGCGCTACTGCATCTACAGATAGTGGTACTGAGTATATGTGAAGTATTTAAACGCCACGGCCAGCGTTAAAAGAAAACGCTGGCCACTGGGTTTAAATATTGACCTGACAGTGCTATCTCTTTCCCTGGATGTATAAATTTCCAGAGGGGTAGCCATGTTAATGTATAGTGACAAAAATGATGAGGAGACCTGTGGCATCTTATAGACAAAAAGATTTGAGTCCTGAGATTTTGAGGACAGTGCGAACTCTGGTCCTCAAACGGTCATGCCTCAAATCAATAACAGGTGAAGAGATGTTCTTGTATGTATGTATTTGTTGACTACCTAAATTAAAATGTATAATCTTACTAATAGTATTCTATGCATGTATCATTTTCATAATTGTATGATATCAGTTTGTTTTTATGGGTAGTCATAAATGCACACACACACACACATTTGCTTATGTAGTGCTTTGAGAAACGACAGTGTTTGCTGATTGCTGTTGCATATTTTTTGCTATACACTCACACATCTTTTTTTCAACAGATACACCCATCTCAATGGACACAGCAGCAGATGTGACCTCTTCTTCTTTGTCTTTCTCTTCATCTGATCCTGGTCCTCTGGACTCCTTGAACATGCCTGTCCTGCCCCCAGCTGCAGCGGACTCCTTGCCTGCCCCATCCCATGGACTTTCTTCTCTGTCTTCCCCTCCTGTCCCCTCTGTGTTTGTTCCCTCTTTTATTGTACATGACGTAAATATCCCTGTAGGGCCTCCAATATCAGTGGCAGGGGTGAGAGATGAGGGGGGTCCTCCATTTTCTATTTTATCTGGTGAGGAGATCAGCTTGTCAGGCTCTAGACGGGCTGATGCATCTGATTCAGAACAGCACTCAGCTGTTCAGACTGGGCATAGTATGGGAGCAGTTGATCCTCTACTAGAGTCCAGCATTAAGACAGACCATGGGTCCATTCTGATGCAGATTCTTCAGCATGTCCAAGGCATGCATTCTGAGATAAGGAGTCTGGCGACTCAGGTACAGACCCTGAATGCCCAACTAGAGAGAATAGCCTCTGCTAAAGAATAAAGAATGAGGTCCTCAAAACTAAGGCACTAACTCCCAAAAGACAGGATCACATACAAGTTGGTATACTGGTTGCTACATGAATGTGCTTGACTTACAGTCCTTATCCTATAAGTTGTCCATGCTAAATAATCTGGAAACCCAGCCTGACACTTGCACAATCTTGGAATGATATGATTATATTTATCTTCTATACAGATTATGTCAGAGAACCAATGTATCTTCTTATGCAAGAAATCTATAATGACTCTTTGGATTGATATCAGAATAAACTATACAAACAAAAACACACGAGACATAAAGTAGGGATAAAAGATTGAGACACTCATATATGTGACAGTAAGCATTTGTTCAGTTTCCTCCAAGTGGTTGCATAAGTTGCTATTGTAATCATGGCCTCTTCTCTCCTTTTTTTACTCTTTCCAACCCAATACAAATTGTAAGCAAGTATACAAAAGGGATCAAGAATGTCTGCTGAAGGGCAAAATAACTCTCAGAAAATTTAATGGAATAGGTTGAAACTTGGCAAGTGGGGAAAACGAGTAAGAAAACACAGCTTCAAAAATGGGCCAAAATGAACCAAGGGTTTCCAAAACAAAATGGCCCAATGCGGTACTGTGGGAGCAGGAGTTTAACTTGTGTAGCATAGAAACTTACATACAAAGAAACATAGAAATGAGGAAATTTCTCCTTTCAAACTGCCTCTCCTTGTCCTTTCCTTTTTCAATCCCCCAAATTGGTCTTATCCCAAAATATCCACCTGCAACTGCCACACCACCTTGCAAACTGTCCCCACCTTCAAAAATTACCCTTCAAACTGTCCCATTCCCTAAAGACTATATCCACAGTCTGCTCCACCACCCTACCAACTGTCCTTTCCCCCCAAAAATCACCCCTGCAACTGCCCCACTCCCAAAACCTACCCCCTACAACTGACCTGTCAGACTATAAATCATCACACCCCAAAAACTACATCCCCTGTAAACTGCCGCACCACCATGCAAACTGCTCCTACACCTGAAAAGATACCGTCCCACAAACTGCCGCATTTAAAAGAGAAACTACCCCACTGCAACTCTCCTACTGCCCTGCAAACCGTCCCTACCTCCAAAAAGTACCTCTCCACATCTACTTCACAACCCTGCAAACTGCTTTCATCCCCCTGAAAGTGATCCACTTCCCAAAATTACCTCCCTGCAACCTCCTTACCACTCCACAAGCTACTTCTGAGCCCAAAAACCACCACCACAACTGCACCACCATCCTGCAAACTTTCCCGCACAACTACCCCTTGCTATATACAACCCTACCACATCCAGCTATCCTCCACAGTCATAAAACATGCAGCTTACACACAGAACTCATAGCAAACACATACACACACAGGTCTTGCAGATAAACTGAACATCACAGCTAAGGAATTAAGTTATTCAGATTTGTATTTCATTTTCTTTCATTCATTTCATTTTCTTTGTTATTTCTACTGTGAAACTTTCTGCTGAATTGTACTGCCTTCTTATTTGCTGATATGTGTACTGCCAGCTATTCTGTTGACATGAGGAGAGGTACATTAAGCCATTGTTCAATTAGAAACATACCTAGGGTCTAAAGTTTAGGGAGAGTCCTTTTACATGTGCCAAAGGTTTAGAGTTTAGGATTAACAACTATGTAGCTGTTTTTCAGGATTCTACTGATTTTTATATTCATGCCTAGATGCATGAATTCCTAACAACTCTTGACATTTTTCAGAGTTTATAAAACTTCATCTGAAGATTGCCGTCCTCGCTCATTTGAGTGAGCCTGCCCTGCCTGTTTCCAGGGGAACTATATAATTATATAAGCCTTGCCATGCTGGGATAGATCAAAGGTCCATCAAGTCCAGTATCCTGTTTTCAGCAATAGCCAGTTCTGGTCACGAGTACCTAACAATCCCAAAAGAGTAAAATAGATTCCTTATCCACACCAGACCAGTCCAGATTATTGGGTGTTGTGTCCATCGACCAGCAGATGGAGACAGAGAAAAAAAAGTAGTTCTTTCAGATTCACCCCTTAAGGGTATCATGCAGCTTGGAATATTCAGTATTTTTCTCTGTCTCCAAGCGAATGGTTGATGGATCATACAGCTGTTCTTTGGTACTCTCATTTGGCGCCTGACCCAGCTGATATCTGGGTTTTAGTAGAGCAGAAGATTTATTGCTGAGTTTTGGCTCCTTTTTAATTAATCTAAAAGCATCTCTAGAGCTGGGTGCCACTCTGCACTCTGCTGGTAATAAGATGTTTATAGAAGCTAAAAGTTAACTGCTTTTTGCACCTTATGTGTGGGACAAATATTGTCTGATTTAGAATGATTTCTTCTCTGTTGTTCACTGCCTTTTGAAAGGTAAGTAATTTAAGTTTAAAGCTTCTCTAAAAGGGACTCTCTATTGTGCCTTCCTCGCTAATGGTTGAGCAAGCAGAGGTACTTGTTCCCCCACCCCACCACTCCACCCCGGGGGAACTTTGATTTTTAATTCTTAGTCTACCGCCTAATGTATTTGACTGCACTGTGTTCGTCAATTTGTTTTTGACCGTCAAATAGTTCTGTTTCAAATAGTTCCTTTTTCTTTATCTGTGGATTAGATTTTAACTTGGGAACAGTGGTGAGTTTGTTTTCCAGTTGCTGGTGCTTCGACAGGAGATTTGCTTTTGCCATTCTTGTTTCTATTCTCCTCTGTGCTTGGTGATTGCCTTTGGTCACTATTCGCCCAAATGCGCCCTTTTTTGGTGTCTATGTACAGTCATAGTCTAGATTGCCAGATTCTTTTTGGTTATGGCACTCTATGGCAATACGCTGCTTGAACGTTTATCAGGATTGCCTCTGAGATGAATTTGCATACAATGGAGGTAGTGCATGCAAATTTATCTCATGCATGTCTTTTGTGGGCATCCTGAAAACCTGACTGGCTAGGTGTGTCTTAAGGACTGGGTTGAGAATCCCTGCTCTAGAGCATCAGGTGAATTGTTCTTCTTCCTCAAGGCAGCTATTTTTGGAATGTCTGGGGTATTACCGCTGCTCCAGTTCTGGTCTACTAGACTGCAAGTGTACACCTTTGGCTCTGTACTATGAGTCAGGCATGCTTTATGGCTGTTACGAGCAGTTCACCAGTTGAAGTGCTAATTAAAAAAAAAAAAAAAAAAAAGACTGAAGAATAGCATACTAGTGAATGGGAATGCTGCTCAGCTTTCTCCTAAAATTGAGCATCTTACAGTATGACACAGCAAAGAATTATCACCATTTTCTTCACATATTGGGCAGTTCACCTTGGTTGTGCTCTGTTGCCCTTTTGAACCTTAGGTATGGATGTCCTGTTTGGAGGTTTCCCTGTACAACATTCTCTTGCTTTGTTCTCCTGCATTAGTAGTCTGGTTGGCTTTTCTAATTATAGAGACAGCCTGCTGTAGAGTGGTGACGTTACTCAAGCAGCCAGTGGAATGGTACACCTCTTTTCTTGCAGAAGCATTCAGTGACAGCGGTCAGCTGTACAAAGTTTATTAAAAATGGTGGAGACTCAACACAGCTGTGTTGTGGCCAACTAGGCCTCCATCAGGAGTCTCTTATATCAAATAAGATCATCCACTGAAGATATTTTCCGTCGTCTGTGTATTATAACAAATTGGTGTGCCTGGTGCGCTAAAACAAAAGCTATTGTAGACAAAACAACTTCAAGCGTGAACCCGCAGTTTATGAGCTGCACTTCACTTGTGGTTTTCTTCTTTCCTTTTTGCTTAGTGTTATTCAGATAGGGCTTATTTTCATTTCTGTGGTGCCGTTGAGTTTTCTTGGCTCGTAGTATTTCTTCTGGTCCCACCCTTTTTGAGCTTTGCTTTGATAAGTACCAGTAATCTGGACTGGTCTGGTATAGGCAATAGAAAGTCTTACTTGATAATTTTCTTTCCTTTAGACCTACCAGACCAGTCCAGAGACCCACCCTGCTTCAGTCATAGGTTTACTTCCACTATGTAGTATGCCTTCCTGTTTGTCTACCTTTGAGAGAATTCATTCATCCTATTGTCTTTATGGTGCTCAGTCTCACACACACAACTGAATCGGTGAAATATCTGTTGTCAGCAGAGTATGTGTCGCCTTTATTGGTGGAAGTTATTGGCGGAATGAGACATAAAGTCTCGAGTTTTCAGTGTTGACCGACAATATGATAATAGTGCTTGGCTAGTCGAAATACTGACATTCCATGCTCTATGATACACTTAAGGGGTGAATCACAAAGAACTACATTTTTTTCTCTGTCTCCATCCACTGGTCGACGTACACAACACCCAATAGTCTGGACTGGTCTGGTAGGACTAAAGGGAAAAAAAATTATCCATTAAGACATAATTTCACCTTTTCATGCTTCTTATGCCAGGATTAAGCAGTGGATTTTCCCAAGCCCACCTTAATGGTTTATGGTTTTTTTTTTTTGTTTGTTTGTTTTTTTAGGAACGTGTCCAAACTTTTTTGATACCTGCTACGTTAACTGCTTTTACCACATTCTGTGGCAATGAATTCTAGAGCTTAAGTTCTCCATGTCTATAGTTATCCATGTCTATAGTTATAGAAAGGGAGGTAGTGAATAAGGGCAAGTGAAGAAAATTGAAGTAACAGTTTACAATTGAAAACAAAACAAAAGAGAGAATATAAAGGGATACATTTTTATTGGGCTGTTTTTTTTTTTCAGGAGCTAAATCCCCCCCTTCCTCAGATCAAAATAGAAGGGTGTTTTAGTTCACGTGGAGGGGCATAATCAAACGTGGACGACCATTTCTAAGGGTGCCCATCTCTGAGGACGTTCCAGCGAAGGGGCGGGGAAACCCGTATTATCGAAACAAGATGGGCGTCCATCTTTCGTTTCGATAATACGGTCAGGGATGCCCAAATCCCAACATTTAGATCGACCTTAAAGATGGTCGTCATTAGAGATGGTCGGCCCCGGTTTTCGGCAATAATGGAAACCAAGGATGCCCATCTCAGAAATGACCAAATCCAAGCCATTTGGTCGTGGGAGGAGCCAGCATTCGTAGTGCACTGGTCCCCCTCACATGCCAGGACACCAACCGGGCACCCTAGGGGGCACTGCAGTGAACTTCACAAATTGCTCCCAGATGCATAGCTCCGTTACCTTGGGGGCTGAGCCCCCCAACCCCACTCCCCACAATTGTACAACACTACCATAGCCCTAAGGGGTGAAGGGGGGCACTACATGTGGGTACAGTGCATTTGTGGTGGGTTTTGAAGGTCTCCCATTTACCACCACATGTGTAACAGGTAGGGGGGTGGGCCTGGGTCCGCCTGGCTGAAGTGCACTGCATCCACTAAAACTGCTCCAGGGACCTGCATACTGCTATCAGGGAGCTGGGTATGACATTTGAAGCTGGCATAGAGGCGAGAAAAAATGTTTTTTAATTTTTTTTTTTTTAGGGTGGGAGGAGGTTGGTGACCACTGGGGGGGAGTAAGGGGAGGTCATCCCCGATTCCCTCCGGTGGTCTTCTGGTCAGTTCGGGCACCTTTTTGAGGCTTGGTCGTGAAAAAAAAAAAATGGACCAAGTAAAGTCGGCCAAGTGCTCGTCAGGGACGCCCTTCTTGTTTCCATTATCGGCCGAGGACGCCCATGTGTTAAGCATGCCCCAGTCCCGCCTTCGCAATGCTTCTGACACGCTCCCGGGAACTTTGGTCGTCCCCACGATGGAAAGCAGTTGGGGATGCCCAAAACCGGCTTTCGATTATGCCAATTTGGGCAACCCTGAGAGAAGGACGCCCATCTTCCGATATATGTTTCTGAAGATGGGCGCCCTTCTTTTTTGAAAATAAGCCTGATAAGCTAGTCAAAAATGTGTAAGTTAGTTCTATATAAAGGTGTCACCTTATTCTTTTCTTTTGTTCTTACCTGTATTTTGATTAATTGAAGTAGACTGAGGTGGCATTTGTCCTAAATGCAAATAAGTGAAGAGAAATTCTGAGATAACTTGGGTCTGTAATATTGTACCAGGTGTATAATTTGGGCATATTGGATGGTTCTTATCTGCCATTATTTAATATGTTTCTTTGTTCTTTGGCTGTATAGTTTAATCTGATATCAGTTTAGTGTGTTATAACCTTATTGTCCCCTCCTTTTCTTTTTCAGTGTATCTCCTCAGTGTTTAGTATTTTTTTTTGTCTGTGCATAGTTGAAAATAATAAATAATGTCTGGTTACATCTTATGTTTGGCATTTCTTTTCATGTAAGAGCAGTGTAGAAATGTAGACTTAAATGGGGTAGTCATACAGTACACACTTACATTTAAAACATGGATTTGGAAAGATGCATAACTGAATCAAAATCTCAGTAACATCACAAAGCAGTTGTAAGCCAAGGAGTTAATTCCCATTATCCGGAGCAGCCATAAGATTTGTCAGCAGTGATGGTATCTGTTCAAGAGAGTAACAAGGAGCTTGGTATCTGTATGTGTATGAATGACAGCACTGAAGGTTACACTCTGTAATAGGTTTATGGTTAAAGTATGATGAGGACAGTTAGTCCTGGGTCATGTTAAACCAAATACAGTTTATCCAGCGCTGGGCAAAAAAGATGCTGTGCTTCAGTGCAGCTATAGCCTAAGAGTACAGTACTGTTAATATATGTTGACTGCTGACCATACATGCTGACTCTCATAGAGGAGATTAACAAACAGACATGGGTAGACAGAGGTTTGATGGGAAGGAGGGGTTGGAGTCTTTAGTGAGGTAAAGGGTGGAGTGATACAATCAGCAAGGGTCCTAAAACTAGTAAAAGAAGGCCACATAATGGAGAGTTCCCCAAGAATATACCTTTATTTACACCTGAAAGTATTAAACTTACGAAAAAAAAAATTTCCAGGATACAAACCGTTTGTACAGGCACTCGGTTCTGTTTTCTGTAGCCTTTCCCTAGTACCTACCTTCAACTGACGCAGTTCAAAGAGGAGTATTTGAGACTATTCCAAGAGGTGTAACCCCATCGTCAAGAAATCAGTTGCCTGTAGTATGTATTTGTAAAAGTAGGCATGTACCACAGTGCCCAGGATGTGGCTTCACAGGTCTCAAGTCTGTCTTCAGAATCAGACTCCTGATAGCTGAACCTCATTTGATAGATGGTTACAGTGGCAACGCGAACAAGAAAGCAGAGATGGAGAACTGAATTTTTCTTTTCTTCTAGCACTTAACTTTTCATTAGCATACCTGCACAAAAGTATCCCCAATTATGGAGAGTGTTAAGCGTAGTGAACAAAAAGAGAATCGTGTTTATGAAACAAGTTAGGATTACTGTGCTTTTCTGGTGTCATCTAACCAGAGGTAACAACTGATTAAAGAAGGAATCATAAAGTTGATTGACAGTTTACATATATTACCAGAAGTGTGACCTCATTCTCAAAACTTAACTAAAGCACGCCACCCAAAACCAGAGCAAGTCCACAGCAGTGACAGGATCATTTAGACAATAGCTATGGTGATTTGATGAATAGCTGCACAAACACATTGTAAGTGAGAAGAGAGACTGAACACCAGATGAAACCGCAAGGAAACTCCTAGAGCTCTCTCACATTTTGTGTTTGTAGTAAATCTGCCTTGATGTTTTTAATTAAATTTAATAAGTTCCAGTTTCATATGAGTATCAGCTGTGTTGCAAGTATATAATATTAGATTATGCTACTACATTTTATTACCTTCTTGATTGCTGTACCAAGTATCAGACTTGCTGCCACAGTGTGCTATTTTGTGGCCTTTGGTCACAATTTGATCTCTCCCACTCCCCCCTCCATTCCAGTATTGCTATAGGAGGTATTTTCCCATATATATATTTTTTTTTCCTGAGTCTTTTCCTCTTCCTAGAATGGTGATACAGCAAGATTGCACACACACAACCTATGCTTTGTACGGTTCTCCCATATTTCATGTGTATTTTCCCTTATATCACTTGTGGGAAGGGAGGTGGGGTTCATTAATCACAGAGCTCATAAAACTTCCTGTTTCACCATAGTAGGTTTTCTGTTTACAGACCAACTCTGTTAGCTTGTTTAAAGGTAGCAATAGTCACAGCTAGTGGTATTTTTCTATCCATGATTTTACCGAGAGTCTCCAAAATCCTTGTGAGTTATCTGCCAAGCTTTAACCTTTTTCCAGAATCTCATATAATCTGTCACTAATCTCACTGTGCTAAGGAATTCCACAATATTAGTGCTTCAAAGCAAAGGTCCAGTTCTGGTCATCTGCAATTGGGTCCCATTTATAGGAAGAATACCTGAGGGGGAATATAATTGTACTAGTTGTTGCAGGTGACCAGGGGCCTCTTCCATCAGATGGTAAAATGTTAGGATTCACATTAATTTCAGCTGTGTTTCTTCCATCTCCTGCCTTGGTCTCACTGCAGTCAATCAGTCTCAGGTAACTTGGTGAAATTTTAAGAAAAACTCCTTTTGAACCTGATGTTTGCTCCAAGCATAGCATTTTTAAGTTTGGAGATAATTACGGTCCACAGTGGGCATTGGAGAAACTGCAGCCTTCCATACTGTCCCAGTATCTGATATCATCAGAGCTATCACAGCAGGATACCCTGCTGATGCTAGAAAAACATCCACCAGCCCCCTCAGTGGCAGACTTGGGGATGTCTTGTCCAAGAAAATGTAAGGGTAGCATTTGTGCTTAGGCGTCTGGAAGTTTCACAATTTCATTTAAATTTTATAAAATTTATAACCCACATACACCTAAACAGCTCACAGTTAAAACACATAAAATCTGATATCTAATATATCCAACAAAACAGAAACAAAAATAAAATAACTCAACATCTTAGATGTTTAGAAAGGCCTGCAAAAATAAGTGTGTCTTCAATGCCTTTTTAAAGTGTCTCAAATTAATGCTCAGCAGCAAATCCCTAGGAAGCTTGTTCCATAGCAGTGGTCCAACTACAGAAAAAGCAGCTACCTTAGTTTCTGTAAAATGTATATCAGACAGTATTGAAACTGAAAGTTGTCTCGTATATTCTGACCTCCAATGCCTGCCCAGATTATGCAACCTCATTGCATGTGACAAGTACAAAGGAACAGATAGATTCAGTGTTTGATAAATAAAAATTAAGACCTTATATTGTATTCTATATAACACCAGTAACTAGTGCAACTGTTTCAGCCCCCAAATTATGTGATCAAATTTAGTGTATCCCAATATTATCCTCGCTGCTGAATTCTGAATTGCTTGCAGAACCTACTTCCAGATGCTACAGAAAAGGCCAAAAACAGTTCAAAATCTTTAACTATGATTGAGCCTCATTGATCCTCAATGACTCATTCCCTGCAACATCATTTTGCACCACGAGGCCAAATTTAAGAATGTATTGCATATTTTTAGGAAGCTGAAATGCATGTAAGCACAATAAAATATTTTTTATTCATTATATTGATTTATAAGTAGAAACTAAATACAGATCAGGTCAGTCATCTTCATACAGATCACAAGTTTTCCAACCATACACAATTTTCTAAATAAGAGCAAAAGTACAAAATTAACGGATGGAAGCTTGGGCATAAAGAAAGAGGTGGGGAGAGCTTTCTGAATAATGGATGGCCATGGAAGATATGAATCAATCCTCTTTTCTTCAATTCCTCATATACAGAAGTGGTGGTCTGTGTACCACTAAAATTAAAGCAGGAGACCAAAGATGTAAAATGGTAATTGAGAAAGATGGTGGTAGGGAATAATGAAGCAAAGGTGTAGTGAATAAGGTTAGTGAGGTGGGTATTGGGTGGTGAGGAGAGGAAGGGTGAAGACAGAGAAAGGGCTTCAGGTGATTAGTAGTAGGAGTAGGTGATGACAGTAGTGCTTGTCACACCAACTACTTTTTAATGAATCACTCGTTAGTGTCCAGCTATTTGTGTATTAACCTTTCATAAGACATTATGGAATCCATTTCACTATACTATTGCTTGATATTTGGAGTTTACTTAGATTTCCATTTTCTTTGAAGGATAAATTTAACACAGAATTGGAATAGAATCCACCTCCTATGATATCTGACACATGGATCCAGAAAAGTTGTGGAGGAAACTGGCATATATTTTCAATGTACATAAGTAGGGATTTCTCTGTTGATTGTCTCCCATTTTTGTTTTTCCAAAGCACAGTTAGATCCAGATAATCCCATAAAACATGTACAAACCTTCCCTTCGCTGTGTTTGAATTGGAGATTTATACCTGAACAGAATAGTCTCTCCACAGTCCAGTAGCATCTATTTCCTGTGTTCATTTTAGTTTTGAATCTGATGCTTTTTGTGTGGGCTGGTGATATTTAATTTCCATTTGTACAATGATGTGCTGTCATTTAGCTATTAACTTTACCAGGCCTTCCTTTCTAGTAGTAGTTTATAGACCTACAAGGTTAGATATCTGGTGCATTTAATGCCACTAAGCTTTTGAAAATGTACACCAGAGTGGGTGAGCTGGAAAAGGCCACTACTGAGATTGTGCTTCTGGCCATCTCGTCCTGATCTGCTGCCTTCATTTTATGGCCTCAGTCATTGACTTGCTGCGTTTTGGTTTTTTTTTACAAGAGAGTATATTTGTTTTATTTCTTGGTTTTTTTTGTAATTCTTTATTTCTGTTCTAGGCAGAACATACATCAGTAATGTGGCAAAACACATTTAGATCACAGAAAGCATTACAGTAACTTTAAACCAGCCTAATCTCCTGCCCTGTCATTTAAACAAAAGAAAAACTGGGACCACCCAGGAGGCTGGGATCTTAACAGGCAGACAGACTTTCAACCAGTTAGATCTGTAAGAAGGATGGCAGCTAGGATTTGTCAGCAGTTTTGATTTTTGTCTCCACCCTCTATGTTTAACTTGCAAGAAAAAAAGTATGGTGGTATCTCCAATATCGTCACTGTATTTGATTTCTTCAGTAACAACTTATGAAACTTAGCAAGATCTGTATTCATATCTAAAAATGTTCAGGTATAAATAGTATATGTTGAAAGGCTTTCCATATTTTTTAGGATCAATGTGGCTCAAATGTACATACCTTACTTTAGCCAATAGAAAGTCTGCACTTATAATCACATGTACTTTTGTTTGCATAGAAAAATATTCTGGGGTGGCAGTGGTGGAGGATCAGGAAGATGGGTATTTCAGCAGCATGGTTGGAATCTGCATGCATACATTCCAATTTGAAAAATATATACTTGTAGTAAGCTTGCCAGTATCACATGTACTTTACATGCCATCTAACACCATGTAAGTGCATAACTATAATTTTTATCTGTGTAACAAGCTATATTGTGAAACACAGTGTAAGGGGGCAGTTTGTGTTAGTTTGGGCAGTCTGAAATGTACAATCATACAATACCAGCGAGGTGTGCTACTGAAAATGATAACCACGTGAAGTTTAGATCATGGAGGGTTCACAACCAGGAAAAGTCATTTTAAATGAAATCACAATTGCACATCACTTTGTAGTGGTATGAAAATAATAAGTACTGTAAGAGGCTGATTTTTTTAATGGTAGGAGTTGTCATATGTAATAGCAGAAAGCAAACTGCATTATGCACACAGATCTTCACCCGGCTTTGATGTAGTGTGCTCTTTTTGGGATTCTGTGTACAAATAAACAAACTGAAAATACAGCTGGGTTTTAAATTTTATGCTGTTGAGAGAAACTGAAGCTTCCAGTCATTCTAAGAACCTGATTAGTTGTATAGTTGTAAGTCCAGTTTGTCATATGGCTTCAGGATTATCGCTTTCTTGGGTGTTGGTTCCTTAATGCCCTTATTATGCTCCCGCTGTGGTGTTCTGAAAGTATTGTAAATGTGGGTCAGGCAGAGGTAAAAGCTGACTCAGTTGTATGAGCAAACAATGTGGCTCATTCAGTAAAGCTGAAACATTTATGTGTTATTTTTGTTTTGTTTTGTTTTTTTCTTTCTGCAGATGATTACATTACCATTGGTGCTGATGATGAAGAATTGGGTGCACAGATTGAAGAAGATATCCTTCACTCATTTTGAAAGCTGAATATATTGGTGCAAACAGTTAATTGTCCTCTTCTGAGATTTAGTTATGTGGGCTAGATGCTGTTTGGTTCCATTTAAATTTAGCAAGGGTGCACAGGCATGCAGACTTCTGGTTCAGTAATGGATGGGGGAAGGTCAGTGATCACAGATCCTTGGGTGTGTCTGCTATTGCATGAAGCATGATAACTTGTTATTTAAAAATTATATTGATGTGCTTCAGTGATGCTAGAACTGTACAGTGGTTTTAGATTAAATTGCATTTCCTCTACACAGATTTATTGCAGGTTAGCCTGAAATTTCTTAAGTACAGAAAAGGCAAGGGACATGGGAATGAAGCAAACTGTACTTTGTTAGTTATGTGCCTGAGACTGGTCTGCTTTTGTATTATATTGTGCTGTGCTGTAGTCCATTTAATTATGGAGTTGCTGGGTTTTGATGGTGCATATAATTAGGACAAAAGTATGAGTTTATAGCTTTGTAAGAAGTAAGTCTATAGAAATGTTCATGCAGTTTATCCTGCAATTAATTGTTTCCCTCTCTTTTGTGTAAGATTTGTGTACAAGCTTAGTTAAAGTTTTAACAAAAAGTCGGTTTCTATTAGCAATGAGATATCCTAGGTGTTTTTATTTTTAAAGTTAAAAAAAAAATCTTAAGAAAGATGAGAAATCTTTCTTTCATACAAAATGTGTCAACATAATGTGTATGGATCTTTCTCATGCAGTGCATAACACTGGAGTCAGATACAGGGTTCAGCTTTCAATCGTGCTGTGAACCGCTTTGAGAATTTTTAAAAATTATTTGATGGTAATTAAACAACAAAACGTCATGGTTGTTAAGGTGGTTAGGTGCACATGGGGAAAGTAGGTGTGCACATTTACACCTGGTTTGAGCCAACTGAAATTATGTGCATGTGCACTTTGGAAAGAATAACTGCTTAAATGCATATTTTATAAAGTGCGTGTATAAGTCCTATTTCTCCTATACCAAGCTTTGGGAATACCTTACCTGTGTATCATATAAAAATAGACACCGTTATTCCCCTGTGCCTACTTTTTACATATGTATAAATCACACAATTTTATAAAAGCCTACTTGAGTGTGTAAAGCTATGTTCTACACACTGAAATCCCTTATAGCATTGTCCCCCAAATTACTTAATACATCACAATAAAAGAATAAATGATTTTATCTCACTACCGGAAACCAGACAGAAAAATAATACAGTAAACAAGCCTGTGCTTGTTCTTTCTTTCTTAAAATATCATCTGCATGATCTAAAAAATACTAATCTCAGCAGAGTTCAACTCATTCTCTGAGGTCAAGCAGGCTGCATTATTCTCCCACGTGGGTCGACGTTCGCGTCAGCCCGGGAACCGGCATTTTGCCATAGCAAAGACAAAAAACTTTGCTAGAGTCTTCTGGCACACGTGCAGCACGCACCTCAGTTACTTATTTTCTGTGGCGAAGTGCGGCAGGTTCCTCCTGTCCTCCTTGTTTTGGCCCAGGAAACAGTTTCTTCTTAGAGTGATTTTTTTTTCCTCTCCTTTTATTTTGTTTTCTTTAAAAAAAAAAAAAAACAATCCTCAGTATTGTTTTTCCCTATTTCTAAGTTTCCTTTCTTTTTCACGCGGCCGGTTTTAGGCCTTACGGTCGGTTTTCTCCTCCTTTTTGTGCCCTTTTTTTATTGGCACAATTCAGTCTTTTGATTTCGCCGGAGCCGTTTTTCCTTCCATTTCATCGAAGACACCCAGTGGCTTCAAACGTACTCGGTGCAACCAGACCATCTCAGGTACCTATACCCATTCCTGGTGTATCTAGTGCCTTGGGCCCGACCACGGCCCAGCTTCTTGTGCTCTGTGTCTTCAAATGAAGAAACGGACCCAAGTAGCTCGAGAAGCCCAAGGCAAGAAACCTTTTGGGGCTCGGTCCGGTCCTTTGATATCGACATTGATACTGAGGTCGTCGATGTCGGCATCAAGGGAAGCATCGACTTCAGGAGCAGAGGTAATGGCTCCTGAGATGCCCAGTTGTGCTGGGAGCTGTGAGGTGTCGAGTGGGTCTCCACCTGTCTCGAGGCCTCCTGCTATGCAGGCCCCCGGGACTGACCATCGTTGGACCTGACCCTGAGGAGACGTGATGATTCCACGTCTTTCTCATCGGTACCGAGGAGTCTCGGTGACAGGCATCGAGTGAAGGCGAAGAAGCACCGTCACCGATCTCCTTCAACATATGGTGCCGATGCGTCGGCCTCTTGGCAGCCCGGTACCTGCTCCTGAACTTCAGCAGATTCTGCCTCCGGTTGCTCCACCGGCCCTGCAGCTTTCTCTGATGGTGGCTCTTGACGAGCGCATCTGGACCCTGCTTCCAGAGCTTCTGGAAGGACTGCTGCGCCAGTCTGCTTCAGTGTTGGGGGTGCTTGCGCCTTCTGTGCCGCCTGCTGCAGTAGCATCTAGCCATTCGCCTGCGGTGAGGTCCCCGACCTCGGTGCCACTTGCCACCCAGGTCGACTCCCCGTCAACGTCGATGGAGGAAGCTTCACCGCAGTCCATGCGGGCGTCGGCCTCTCGACATCGCCATTGAGGACATTTATCCTCGGCATCAAGGCAGGCTCAGTCTCAGAGTTCCCTTAGGTAAGTGCTTTCTGATACTGAAGAGGAGCGTTCGTGGGAGTCAGAGGAATATCCCAGATACAAAATAAACAAATGACACTGTGTAAATGGCTGTATAGCATAGTAACATAGTAGATGACGGCAGAAAAAGACCTGCACGGTCCATCCAGTCTGCCCAACAAGATAACTCATATGTGCTTCTTTTTGTGTATACCGTACTTTGATTTGTACCTGTGCTCTTCAGGTCACAGACCGTATAAGTCTGCCCAGCACTATCCCCGCCTCCCAACCACCAGCCCCACCTCCCAACCACTGGCTCTGGCACAGACCGTATAAGTCTGCCCAGCTCTATCCTCGCCTCCCAACCACCAGCCCCGCCTCCCAACCACCGGCTCTGGCACAGACCGTACAAGTCTGCCCAGCACTATCCCCGCCTCCCAACCACCAGTCCCGCTTCCCACCACCGGCTCTGGCACAGACCGTACAAGTCTTCCCAGCACTATCCCCGCCTCCCTACCACCAGCCCCGCCTCCCGATATTGACTAAGCTCCTGAGGATCCATTCCTTCGGCACAGGATTCCTTTATGCTTATCCCACGCATGTTTGAATTCCGTTACTGTTTTCATTTCCACCACCTCCCGCGGGAGGGCATTCCAAGCATCCACTACTCTCTCCGTGAAAAAATACTTCCTGACATTTTTCTTGAGTCTGCCCCCCTTCAATCTCATTTCATGTCCTCTCGTTCTACCATCTTCCCATCTCCGGAAAAGGTTCGTTTGCGGATTAATACCTTTCAAATATTTGAACGTCTGTATCATATCACCCCTGTTTCTCCTTTCCTCTAGAGTATATATGTTTAGTTCAGCAAGTCTCTCCTCATACGTCTTGTAACGCAAATCCCATACCATTCTCGTAGCTTTTCTTTGCATCGCTTCAATTCTTTTTACATCCTTGACAAGATACGGCCTCCAAAACTGAACACAATACTCCAGGTGGGGCCTCACCAACGACTTATACAGGGGCATCAATACCCCCTTTCTTCTGCTGGTCACACCTCTCTCTATACAGCCTAACAACCTTCTAGCTACGGCCACCGCCTTGTCACACTGTTTCGTCGCCTTCAAATCCTCAGATAGTATCACCCCAAGATCCCTTTCTCCGCCCGTACCTATCAGACTCTCCCCGCCTAACACATACGTCTCCCGTGGATTTCTATTCCCTAAGTGCATCACTTTGCATTTCTTCGCATTGAATTTTAATTGTCAAACCTTAGACCATTCTTCTAGCTTCCTCAGATCCTTTTTCATGTTTTCCACTCCCTCCCGGGTGTCCATTCTGTTACAGATCTTAGTATCATCCGCAAATAGGCAAACTTTACCTTCTAACCCTTCGGCAATGTCACTCACAAATATATTGAACTGCTACATAAATTTTATATGAAGAGAATCCCTCAGAAACCTATCGGACCTTACGTCCTAGGTTTACAACGGATACAATGAGAGCTGTTGATACATTTCTATCATAGGGATTTTTTGAAACCTCCTCTTATATTTTTCATGTTTTTCTAAGTGCTCAATTCTATGTTTTTAAGCTATGCAATTCTGACTAGAACCAATTTAAATCCAAGAAAGCGCCAAACAAATATAGTGCAACACTTAGCTTTAGTCCTACGGTGCCACCGTTTCACCGTTCTGTGGCTTCCTCAGGGACTGGCGTTGCAACTGCTTTTCAATCAGCTTTCCATAATTTTCTAGTAAGTATTCCTCTGGTAAAATGGCGCTGACCAGAGGAATACTTACTAGAAAAGAGGTTTCTGAGGGATTCTCTTCATATAAAATTTATGTAGCAACTATACAGCCATTTACACAGTGTCATTTGTTTATTTTGTATTAGTTTACTATATTGTTGACACTCGTTACACTGCAAAAACTTTTTTGAGTGTGAATATCCCAGATACTTTTCCTCCGATGAGTCTTTTGGGATTCCCTCTGAACCTTCCTCTCCACCTGAAAGGAGACTGTCTCCCCCTGAGAGCCTCTCTTTTACATCTTTTGTTCGGGAAATTGCTAAGACTATTCCATTCCCTATAGAGGTGGAGGATGAGCCTAGGGCTGAGATGCTCGAGGTCCTGGATTATCCTTCTCCACCTAAGGAGGCTGTGATGGCTCCTTTGCATAAGGTACTCAAGGAAGTCCTTACGCGAAACTGGTCATTCCCTCTGTCTGCTCCCATGATCCCAAAGAAGACTGATTCCCAGTATCAGATCCACGGTGAACCTGGGCTGATGAGGTCTCAGTTACCATACAATTCCATGGTGGTGGACTCCGCCCTCAAAAGAGCCAATACTAGGGACTATGCCTCGGCGCCCCAGGCAGAGAAGCTAGGACCTTGGACTCATTTGGGAGGAAGAAGTATCAGGCCTCTATGCTCGCTGCCTGTAACCAGTACACAAGCGTTCACTTGCGGAACTCGGTAAGGCAGCTGTTGACTTTGGTCGATGCGGAACTCGGTAAGGCAGCTGTTGACTTTGGTCGATGCCATTCCTCCGGAGCAGGCCGAGCCTTTTTGCCAGCTGGTCAGGCAGCAGAAGGCATGTCGTAAATTCCTGGCCAGGGGCGCTTATGATACTTTTGACGTGGCATCCAGAATCGCTGCTCAGGGTATAGCGATGCGCAGACTCTCATGGCTGCATGTCTCTGACCTGGATCATTTGCTCCAGCAGAGGATAGCGGATGTTCCTTGCTGGGAAGAGAGAAGGTGGAAGATCTTGTTGACCAGATCAAGAAGCACAGTGATGCTATGGCTTTTCTCTCCCGCCTGTCGCCTTCTGCTACAGCCTCCTCAACTAGGAGGTTTTTTTTTTGGGGGGGGGGCGCGGAGTGCTCCCTATTCCTATGTTAGACGTAGGTACACTCCCGTGTCCCAACAACCTAGTCGGGCTCAACCCCAGCACGCTTGTTTTCGTCAACAGCGTGCGCCTAAGGCCCCTGCTGCTACCCAGCAAAAGCAAGGGGCAGGCTTTTGACTGGCTCCAGCAAAGTATAGCCACAGTAAAAGTGCCGGTTGGAGGGAGGTTAATGTTTTTTCACCAAAGGTGGCCTCTTATAACCTCCGACTGGTGGGTTCTTCAAATAGTCTGGTTGGGATACACCCTCAATCTGGAATCCAAACCTCCAAATTGCCCACCAGGAGCTCATTCATACAGCTCCCAGCACAGGCAGGTACTTGCAGAGGAACTCTCCGCCCTTCTAAAGGCCCATGCGGTCTAATCCATTCCACCAGGAGAAGAAGGGCTGTGATTCTATTCCAGGTACTTCCTTGTGCAAAAGAAAACGGGGGGGGGGGGGGGGGGGGGGGTGCGTCCCATCCTAGACCTAAGGGCCCTAAACAAATTCCTACTCTGAGAAAAGTTCAGGATTGTTTCCTTGGGCACCCTTCTTCCCATGATTCAAGAAAATGATTGGCTATGCTCTCTGGACTTAATGGATGCTTACACACACATATCGATACTTCCAGCTCACAGGAAGTGCCTTCGATTTTGGCTGGGAGCACAGCACTTTCAGTACCGTGTACTGCCCTTTGGCCTAGCGTCTGCGCCCAGAGTTTTTACAAAGTGTCTAATAGTAGTCGTAGCATCGCTATGCAGACTGGGAGTGCATGTGTTTCCTTAAATCGACGATTGGCTGGTAAAGAGCACCTCGGAGGACGGTGCTCTGGAGTCCATGCAGATGGACTATCCAGGTGCTAGAGCTACTGAGGTTCGTAATAAATTACTCCAAGTCCCATCTTACTCCTGTTCAGAAATTGGAGTTTATTGGAGCACTACTGGACATGCAGATAGCTCGGGCTTGTCTCCCCGAGACAAGGACAGACAACCTTCTGTACCTGGTGTCTACAGTTCAAGCATCTCAGCAGGTCACAGCTTAGCAGATGTTGAGACTTCTGGGGCACATGGCCTCCACAGTTCATGTAACTCCCATGGCATGTCTACATATGAGATCAGCTCAATGGACCCCAGCTTCCCAGTGGTATCAAGCTGCGGGGAATCTGGAGGATGTGATCCAGCTGTCCACCAACTTTCGGAATTCTCTTCAGTGGTGGACAGTTCGATCCAATTTGACCATGGGACGATCATTCCAAATTACTCAGCCACAAAAAGTGCTGATGATGGATGCATCCCTCCTGGGGTGGGGGAGCTCATGTAGATGGGTTTCATACTCAGGGAGCCTGGTCCTGTCAGGAAACTGGTCTTCAGATCAACTTCCTGGAACTGCGAGCGACTTGGAACGCTCTGAAGGCTTTCAGAGATCAGCTGTCCAATCAAACCAGTTTGATTCAAGCAGATGATCAGGTTGCAATGTACTACACCAACAAGCAGGGGGGCACCGGATCTCGCTCTCTGTGTCAGGAAGCCGTCCAAATGTAGCTTTGGGCACACCGTCACAGCATGTTTCTCCAAGCCTCTTATCTGGCAGGCGAAAACAACAGTCTGGCCGACAGACTGAGCAGGGTAATGCAACCTAACGAGTGGTCGCTGAATATGGGCGTAGCATGCAAGATCTTCCAAGCGTGGGCCACTCCCTCGGTGGATCCTTTTGCCACTCAGATCAATCACAAGGTCCCTCAGTTCTGTTCCAGGCTTCAGGCTCACGACAGTCTAGCGTTGGATGCCTTTCTCCTACATTGGGGAGCAGGCCTTCTGTTTGAGTATCTGCCTATACATCTGCATATACCTCTAGTGGGGAAGACTTTGTTGAAACTCAAGCAAAACCATGGAACCATGATCCTGATTGTGCCCTACTGACCGCGTCAGATTTGGTTCCCTCTACTTCTGGAGTTTTCCTCTGAGAAACTGTGGAGATTGGAGTGTTTTCCAGCCCTCATCACTCAGAACGAGGGGTCGCTTCTACATCCCAACCTTCAGTCTTTGGCTCTCATGGCCTGGATGTTGAGAACTTAGAATTCGCCTCCTTGGGTCTTTCAGAGGGTGTCTCCCGGGTCTTGCTTGCTTCCAGGAAAGATTCCACGAAGAGGTGTTATTCTTTCAAATGGAGGAGGTTTGCCGTCTGGTGTGACAGCAAGGCCGTAGATCCTTTCTCTTGTCCTACATAGACCCTGCTTGAATACCTTCTACACTTGTCAGAGTCTGGTCTCAAGACCAACTCCGTAAGGGTTCACAGTGCAGTTAGTACTTGTCATCGGTGTGTAGAGAGTAAGTCTATCTCTGGACAGCCTTTAGTTGTTTGCTTCATGAGAGGTTTGCTTTTGTCAGACCTCTGCTACTGTCATGGGATCTCAACGTCGTTCTCACTCAGCTGATGAAAGCTCCTTTTGAGCCACTGAATTCCTACCATCTGAAGTACTTGACCTGGAAAATCATTTTCTTGATGGCTGTTACTTCAGCTTGTAGGGTCAGTGAGCTTCAGACCTTATTCTAAGTTTCATCACAACAGAGTAGTCCTCCGCACACACCCTAAGTTCCTGCCGAATGTGGTGTCGGAGTTGCATCTGAATCAGTCGATTGTCTTGCCAACATTTTTTGCCCGTCTTCATGCCCACCCTGGCGAAAGCAGCTTTCATACCTTAGACTGCAAAAGAGCATTGGCCTTTTACGTGGAGCGGACGAAGCCATTCAGACAGTCCACCCAGTTATTTGTTGCTTTCGATCCCAATGGGAGGGGAGTCACCATCGGAAAACACACACTCTCCAATTGGCTAGCAGGTTGCATATCCTTCACATATGCCCAAGCTGGGCTGGCTTTGGAGGGCAATTTCTAATGTCAGGGCCAAATCTGCATCAGTGGTTCACTTAAAGTCAGCCTCCATTGATGAGATTTGCAAAGCAGCAACCTGGTCTTCAGTCCACACATTCACTTCACATTACTGCCTGAAGTAAGATACCCGACACAACAGTCGGTTTGGGCAGTCAGTGCTGCAGAATCTGTTTGGGGTTTAGAATCCAACTCCACCCACCTAGGCCCATTTTATTCTGTTCCAGGCTGCACTCTCAGTTAGCTGTATATAGTTTTGGGTTAATCTATGTTATGTCCTTGCTGTTGTGAGGCCCAGTTGACCAATGTTTATTATGTTGGGTGAGCCTAGATGCTAGGGATACCCCACATGTGAGAATAATGCAGCCTGCTTGTCCTCGGAGAAAGCGAAGATACTTAGCTGTAGCAGGTATTCTCCGAGGACAGCAGGCTGATTATTTTCACAATCCCAGTTGTTATTTTTTTATTTGTTTATGCTTTTAGACTTAACTGAGGTACGTGCTCGCGCGGCGGCAGGAAGCTAGTTTGCACTGCATGCACGCCAGAAGACTATAGCAAAGTTTTTTGACTTTACTATGGCAAAATGTCGGTTCCCGTGCTGACGAGGACATCAACCCACGTGTGAGAATAATCAGCCTGCTATCCTCAGAGTATACCTGCTACAGGTAAGCATCTTCACTATATTCAAAATAGTCAAAAGGAATTATAACATATAAAAACAATCAAAACATAACGGGCCTCTTTTAGTAAACCGCTCTAGCGATTCCTGGTGCAGCAAATGAGAGGAAGCCCGAAGGAATTGAATAGGCTGCTTCTCATTTGCCACGTGGGAATCGCTAGCGCAGTGTAGTAAAAGAGGCCCATGAAATCATACAAAATAATCAGAATGACCAAAAGTTACTTAAATAAAAATGTTTTCAACTTCTGGCAAAATAGAAGGTATTACACCTTGGTCCTTCTTGACATAAGAGAGTTGCACAAAGAGGGTGCTCTAACAGAAAAGGAGAGTATTTTGTGTAAATGTCAATTGAGCCTCCTGAATAGGAGGAACTCAAAACAAATTAGCCCTGGTAGATCTAAGATAGCAAATCACTCATGGTTGAATCAAGAGGCTAGCTAGATATGGGGTATCGAATTGTAACACCAAATAAACCATTCAGTAACTTTGAAAACACTCTTAAAAGAAATAGGATGCCAATGCAATTGCCCCAAAACTGGAGGTATGTGATCCCGATGCCAGGCAAAATGGTAAAGATTATTATTAAGAACAAAATTACAGAGCATATTCAAAAGCATGGATTACTGAGACGTGGATGGGCATAATCAAACGGGGCACCCAAGTTTTCCTGAGGTTGTCCTCGCAGGACGTCCCGGCGAAGGGGCGGGGAAACCCGTATTATCGAAATAAGATGGGCGTCCATCTTTCGTTTCGATAATATCGGGGTCGCCCAAACCTCAACATTTAGGTCGACCTTAGAGATGGTCGTCCCCGGTTTTCGGCAATAATGGAAACCGAGGACGCCCAGCTCAGAAACTACCAAATCCAAGCCATTTGGTTGTGGGAGGAGCCAGCATTCGTAGTGCACAGCCATGTGAGTAAAAGATCATGATTGATCACTTCAAACATGAAACAATATTGAAACCATAAATTTAGACTTCTGCTTATGTAAAGCATGGCACAAAGAATTAAGAACATAAGAATATCTATACTGGGTCATACCAATGGTCCATATAGCCCAGTATCCTGTTTCCAACAGTGGCCAATCCAGGATGTAAATACCTGGCAGAAACCCAAATAGTAGCAACATTCCATGCTACCTTTCCTGGGGCAAGCAGTGGCTTCATCATATGGACTTTTCCTCCAGGAACTTCCCCAAACCTTTTTTAAACCCAGATATGCTAACCACTGTTAACACATTCTCTGGCAACAAGTTCCAGAGCTTAACTATTCATTGAGTGAAAAATTATTTCCTCCTATTTGTTTTAAAAGTATTTCCATGTAACTTCTTCGAGTGTCCCCTAGTCTTTGTACTTTTTGAAACAATAAAATATCAGTTCACTTTTACTTGTTCTATACCACTCAGGATTTTGTAGACCTCAATCATTGCTCCCCTCAGCCGTTTCTTTCCCAACTTGAAGAGCCCTAACTTCTTTAGCCTTTCCTTATATGAGAGGAATTCCTTCCCTTTTATTATTTTGGTCACTCTTCTTTGTACCTTTTCTAATTCCACTATATGTTTTAAGATAACGACCAGAATTGAACACAGTACTCAAGATGAGGTTGCACCATTGAGCGATACAGAGGCATTCCAGTATTCTCAGTCTTATTTACTATCCCTTTCCCAATAATTCCGGAATGGAAGAGTAGCCTAGTGGTTAGTTCTGCACAGGTCGTATCTGGAATCCGGTGGTAGGGGGGGCCAGAGCCAGAGAGGGGGGGGCACATTTTTGCCTCCCTCCCCCCCCCCCCGCCGCCACCGCCACTCTCCACCCCACCCCCTCGCCGTCAACCCTTCCCCACTGCTTACCTTTGCTGGCGGGGGGCCCCAACCCCCGCCAGCCGAGGTCCGACCCGCAGTCTTCACATTTCGTCTTCCTCCGACTCCTCCGTGGCCATGCTGTAAGTAACGCTGCTGTGTTGATTCGTTGAATCCAGTTCGGAGTCTGACGTCACAGCACGTTGTACGCGCGTACAACGTGCTGCGACGTCAGACTCCGAACTGGATTCAACGAATCAGCAGTGTTACTTAAAGTATGGCCACGGAGGAGTCGGAGGAAGACGAAATATGAAGACTTCAGGTCGGACCTCGGCTGGCGGGGGTTGGGGCCCCCCGCCAGCAAAAGTAAGCAGCGGGGTAGGGTTGACGGCGGGGAGGGGGCCAGGGCGAAATCTGCGGGGGCCCAGGCACCTGTGGCCCCACGCAGATACGCCCCTGGTTCTGCATACTTTGATCCAGGGGAACTGGGTTCGATTTCCCACTGCAGCTCTTTGTGACTCTGGGCAAGTCACTTAACCCTCCATTGCCCCAGGTACAAATAAGTACCTGTTTATACTATGTAAACCGCTTTGAATGCAAAAAAACACAGAAAAGCGGTATATCAAGTCCCCTTTCCCTAGCATCCTGTGCAGAATATTTCAGCGAATTGTGTACAATAACACATAGATCTTTTTCTTGGGTGCTGACTCCTGAGGTGGACCCTAGCATCAGGTAACTATGGATTATTCTTCCCAACGTGCATCTGTCCACATTAAATTAACAAAGGAAATCAATTAAGTTTCTTAGGATAGGAAAGTTTGACACTGGTCAGTAATTAGCACAGTCCATAATATTCACGTTAGAGTTTTTTTTATTAGGATGAACAGCCACTTTAAAGGTAGTATGCTACTTTGTAAGGATGTATTAAAAGCAGAAGCAATAGCAACTTCAAACAGATCACGATTCTGATGAAGCAATCAATATGGATAGGGGTCAAAGGTATTACCATGCATCATACTACACACAAAAATAGACCAAAGTTCTTCCATTCTTTATACCTATGTGACTAAAAACTATACTTAGGCATGTAGTTGTCAAAAAATGGACCATGAAAAGGGAAATGAAATTGTTTTTCTTTGCATATGACATAAAATAGCAAAAAGTGTAAATGCTGATCTTTACTATCCCTAAATGTGCCCCTCTTTGGTAGTTAGTTGAGCTTTCTGAGGTGGTTTAGTTAAAGCAGTGTAGTCTATTGACTAGTGCATGTGCCTCATGAACATTGGCTTCCTTAATTCCTTCCTACCTATATTTCAAGAGTTTAAAAACACAGACATGAAGTACAAGAACAGGGTGCGGAGCAGAATATCAAATCTCAAGGATGCAAAGAACCCTAACCTAAGGAGAAGTGTGCTTTGTGGAAATATAGCTCCTGATGTGTTTGCCAGAATGACAGCAGAGGTAAGCAAGAATGTGGTCACAGGTATCTTTTGACCTAGTACAATTACAGAACTAAACTTGCAAAGAAAACAAGTTCCCAGTACATTCCAGAACGTTGTTGCTTTCTTGGCAACCTTCCTGACCAGAAGTCTTGAGTTCTTTTCCATGTCTATCTGCAGTCTCAGTCATGATGCACTGGGCGGGGCTGGGCGCCGCCATTTTGCTGTTGTCAAGCCAAGGAAGAGGAGGGAGGCAGGCTGCGTCCCTCCTCCAACTATAAGGTAGGGGGGCCGGGAGGGGGCTGTCCTTACGCTGGATCACCAGGGATTGCTGGGACAACAAAAGGGGGGGGGGAGTTGGGGTGGGCTGGAGGTCCACCGGACCTCCAGCCCCCCCCCCCCCCCCGTCGCTCGCTAGGTGGGTGGGTGGGAGGGGGTTTTGTCAGCGGCCACTAGACCACCAGGGACCAATTTCGGGGGGTTTGGGGGGGTGGGATCTCCAGCCCTCCCTGAACCTTGGGGGGGGGGTGGGATCGTCGGGGGGGACCGGAGGTCCACCGGACCTCCAGCCCCCATTGCTCGGGCCTCGGGGCAGGGTGTTTGACAGGTTTGGCCTTTTGACAGCCCAGACCTGTCAAACAAGTGCGGGAGGATACAATTCGCCCGCACTTCTAACCGATGATCAGAGATAATTGCGCTGCTTAAATTTGCATGCATTATCTCTGATCATCCGTGCAGTAAAGCCCCGCGCTGTTCCAGTGCTATTTTTAGAGCGCTGTTTGGAACAGCGCGGGGCTTTTGATCATGAGGCTGTAAACCAGCTAGAACTGGTATAAAAACCACGTTGCTGGCTCATTAGGCTTTGTGTATCTGGGCCTGGATTAGAACTCTCATCTAGGGTAATGTGCATTTACTCTGAGCTATTCCTATGATGATACTATTTGTCTTTATTCCTGCCTTTCTTATGATATCTGCTGCTATTGTAAATAAAGTAATTGCCCTATTTTTATAATACTTGGTTGTAGAGTTATTATTTGGGCGTAGTGGGCTTGGATCTAATGATAAGGGGGACATATTTACTTTTGACACTTCACTCACTGTTAGTCTTGTTTGGGACCCATTTCTTTCAGAATTTATACTGTCAGGTGCCCTAGTAACACCCCAAAAGTATGTTATCTATATTGCACCTACAGTGGGAACATGTAGCATCTCCAACTCGCCTGATAGATGAATCCTGACTCTGTGACACGTACCACCTTAATCCTGGAGTACCATTCTTAACCACAAGCAGGCATTTCTTTTTCTGGACAGGGGGAGAATGCTCTGAGGTTAAGCGGACATCTTTGTTGGACTTCACCAGCTCCCCCTCCCCCTTTGGTACTGTGCTGTGTGCTTTTTTAGGAATATGGTATTATATCTAAAACTGTTGTTGTGATGTTGGCAACTGCTCTTCCTCCTGATGGTTGTCTTTGAGGTATTGCAGGCTCATGTTGTGGGGATCAGCATTGGGAAGTTGGGGTCATTGTGTTTGTTTCTTTGTTTGTTTTCTTTTTTACACAGGAACTCAGTGCAGATAGAAAAATGAATCCTGATTAGCTGCATTGTATGTCTGTACACAGAGAAAAAGTCTCCTTTAATTAAATGAAAACTGTTTGACAAATATTTCTATGTTTATAAACATCCTGCTCAAGCAACTCATTGGTTGAAGCTGAAGCATCCTAACTGTACTGTAGTAACAAAATGCAGTGCTGTGATTTGTTGAAGTATAAGAATGTTTTTCAGCATGTCCTTGTGATCTTGAATGTCAGGTAGACTCTGTTCTAAGACCTCTCAGAAAAGCTCCCAATATGTAATCTGATATGTTTTTAAGAGCCAGTAGTTGGCTCCAAGAGCATTCATGAGTCGTTAATGGGATATTTTCCACCATTGTTAACCCACCTCATCCACTTATAGCAGCAAATTACAGGCACAGCAGTTGAACTGCCTTCTTATGTTTCAGGAAATGGCAAGTGACGAGCTTAAGGAAATGCGCAAAAATCTGACCAAGGAAGCCATCCGAGAGCATCAAATGGCCAGGACAGGCGGCACTCAGACTGACCTCTTCACCTGTGGAAAGTGCAAGAAGAAGAACTGTACTTACACGCAGGTATGGTACTGTACCATGCATGGACCTCTGGCTACACCAGGCCAACTAAATTCCTATTTTAAGCAATACTTACCCATAGTTAGAAGAGAATTGCTCAGTTAATAATGTTAAAAGGGCTTTGAGAAGACAAGTATAAGTATTTACATTTTTTTTTTATTAAAATACTGATTGCTGAATTCCAAGCTTATACCTTTTCTTAGGATCAGTTATCTTTCTTTTTTTTTCTTTTTGTACCTAGTTTTCTTTCTTTTAATGTTTTTGTTTGCATTTCTTTTAAAATACAACAAGCATTTGTGCGCTTTGTTGAAGATTTAAAAACTTCAACAATATGAGATTTAAGTTGCCTTCTCTGTGTTCACGATTCCTAATCTGGGAGATTACCATGTATTGTTTGAGATTTTACCATTGTACAGCTGCTGCTTGAAGAAAAGAGCCAACACACACAGGTTTGACAAGTTTTTATGTTGGTTCTTTCTGTAATCCGGGTCCAACTCAGCAGCTATAATCATCCCTTTTCCTGTGTTTTTCATGCCTTGTGCATCTGCATGTGGGTGACAGGATAATTTAATATCCTATTTAATAAAAAGCACCTCCAACGTTCTGAAGCTGACTCCGTGGCACTGTGGCAGTTTAGGGTTCGTAAGTCTGTAGTTCAGCGTTTCATTGGCTCTCACTGTCCCCACCCTCACATCGAGGAAACAGAATGCTGCATAGTTGCCTAGTAAACAAACGCGATGTCATAGGAACGAAGAACCAATCAGACAGAACGGAACTTGGAGGAGGGAAGTGGAGTGGATTGAATCTCAAACAATCATATACAGGGAGGTACGAACATCAGTGGAGGCAAGTGCACAGAACAGAAGGGAAGACAAACATTTAATCACTTTGTCACTCACACACACATACACACAATCACTCTGTGTATCTCTCCCTTACACTGTCTGTAAAACACACTGTCACTCTAGTCTGTCACATGGGCAACTGTATGTTGCATTCTCACGAGTAAGGGGCTCTTCTGATGTGATTGTTAAACTGATTGAAGGGCCTGAACAAGGAAAACTTACCACACTGTAACACAGTTTACACAAAAAATATTGTATATAAAGAAATCTTACACATGTAAATAACAATTATATTCAGAATACAACCGTGGAAACATTAATGGCAGGAACTCATTACATTGCTAGCGCCCGTTTCATTGCCTTAAGAAGCGGGCCTTTTTTACTAGTAGTTTAAGAATTTATGTTTTGTCTTTTCACTGTATGTGGCATACAAAGCAGATGACAGACAAATTAAGGGGCCCATATACTAAACTGCACTATCAGTATCACGGGGCTTTCCCACACTCTGAGGCCACTTTTAACACAGATGTAAAATAGCCGCATTTTCCATTTCCTCTGTTAATGGCCATGTGGCACTTACTGACACCTGTTTTCTAGGTGGTACGGGCTTCTGCGTTAATCACACGCTAATCGGTTGGTGCGGGGCAGTGTAGCTGAGCTAACCGAGTAGTGCAGAACACGCCTACTCTCCACCCCCAAACACTTACCCAGCTCGCCTATGCAAAAATCGTGGTGGGAAGCCTGAGCGCACCCTGCAGTAGGGATTTTTAACCCGTAGGAAGCATGCATTAATACTTACTGCAGCTTAGTAAAAGGGCCCCTAAATATCAAATATAAAATAAATGAATTGAAACACTGCTCGGACAGAACAAATATGAGTCTCCTGAATATCTCTTCCTACAGCGCCACATTTAGTTAATGAGGAGATGATCAAAAAAAGCCAGATTTTTAAATGTTGTCGAATTGTAGAGAATCGCTCCCAGATTTACAATCTGCAGTCAAGGGACAGCACAACTGAATTGATCATATATTGAGCACCTAAAACCATAGTATCGGAGAATAGTGACGTTCAGAGCTGGGTATGAGGGCAGTGTGAGTGTCGGCAATGTCTTTCAAGTAGACTGGCCCTATATTATGAATGAAAAATCATTCAAAGCAGCTTAAACTTGACTATTGTATCCACTGGTAGAGTGTATTATTTGCAGCAGTGTGGACACACTTGTCTTGAGCATTGCGAGTCACCACCTTGGCTGCCACATTCAGAATCCTTTGTAACCGATTCATATCTTTTTAAGCAAAATCACATGCATTGCATTGCAGTAGCCAAGATGACTGGTCAAAAAATCCCAAATGTATAAATAAAAACTAACCAATTGCTTCCTGCATTATGGTCCTAAATTGCTGTGGTTCTAAACTGATTATAACTTAAGCCTCAGGGGCAACTTGGATAAGAAAGTATCTCATATCACTACTAGACTGCAAACTTCCAGCAGCATTGGCATATCCACATCATTTACTGCTAAAGATAACAAATCTTTTGGTTTAGGGCAATTATTCACCCACAGTATATCAATTTCTTTCAAGTTCAACTGCAGTCTGCTAGCTCCAGCCAACTTGAGATGGAAAGCAATCCTTTTTTTTATGGCAATTTTCTAATAAAGATTTACAAAAAAGCAAATCAAGAAGATGAACATCTTATAATGAAACAATGCAAAACAAAACAAAATCAGATTCTGAAGATAACAAATTCTCCAGCTGAAGAAAATGATCAGTTTCATAGTAATATATCCATGATAGTTACTGCTCAGCTCTAATATAACTAGTTATAACATATAACTGTGTTATAAAGGAAAGAAACAAATCAAACAACATTCTCCTAAAGAAACTATTCAATTTGACTGATGCAGGCAGCAATTGGTTGATTGGTTGGTTTTTATTTATATGTTTAATTTATATGAAGTGGATCAACAAAGGTGTAGTTATTCCCTTGGTAGCCAATTACACAAGGGAAATGGGGGGAAAAAAAAGGTGGCACCTAAGGCCATCACCTGTGGCTAAAACTGGAGAAAAGCCTTTCTTGTAACCAGGGGTGTGCTGGTAAATTTTTAACAGGCTCTTTCTCCGGACGTAGCCAGCTCTGCAGTTGGAAGGGCCAGGGGTGGCCGGGGGGGGGGGGGGGGGGGAGCAACACTTGCCTCTCTCTCCTCCCTCCCTTCGTGCAGGCACGCTATGCATACCTTTGCTGGCAGCCACCACTCCCAACGTCTTGCTCTGAGCAGCATGCTGGAACTTCTCTCACATGCTCGAGAAGTCTCAGCCTGCTGCCCAGAGCTGGAAACAAGGAGCGGGGAGCAGCAGTAGTCTATTTACTTGGCTGGTAGGGCTCAGCATCCCCACCAGCAAAGTAAAAGAGAATTCAGCAGGGGGCCCAAGCCCACATTTTGGGAGCCAGTTGTTAAAGTAGCCGTGGAGGGCCTTACTTTAACAACCGGCTCCCAAAATTCTTAAAAACTTAACAACCGGCTCTTGCGAGCCTGTGAGAGCCTGCTCCAGCACACCACTGCTTGTAACCTGACTGAACTTGGCAATATCAGGGAACATGGCCACCTTTTGTTCACAAAAGAAAATGTCTCTAAACTTATAATAGTTTTTAAACAAAAAGATTTACTTGACTTAGACAAGAAAATAACAAGTTATGTGGCTCTGTTAAGGATATTATTAAACAACGATTTGCAGAAAGATCTAAACTATCTGCTAAAACTACAGAGTCCATCACTCCTTCCACATCACTTCCCACCTTCTTCCCCATTGGGAGATGATAGATTTTGGAAATAGCTACATCCTCTGGCTTCCCAATTTTCTACATATCTCTAAGATACATGTACCACAGTTCTTTAGGTGCCAGTACTTTTGTCTTTGAAAGATTTAAAATACTCAAATTTTTGCTTCTACTGACATTCTCAAGTACCTCCATCTTTAAATGTAAAAGTAGGTCCAACTTTAAATCATAGCCAGTTGTGTACCCAATTTCCCAACCTTGCCTTTGAGCCTTGTGTCATGCTCGCTAGGCTTACTTACATTTGTTTTCTGAATTCTGAAGTCATAAATAGTGGCTTCATTTCTTATCACTTCCTAAATGTCCTCTAGAGCCACTCTCTTCTCTTTAAGTGGCTCTTGTTTAAGTTCAGCCAGGTCAGTCATTCTCTTGGAAGGAGGAACTGAAACTCTGTGTGAAGAAATATAGTGTCAGTTAAAAATTCTGTACTCGCCTGCCCATTCACCTCAGAAGCACCTTGTTGATAAACAGTTCCAACATAGGTGCTGGCAAGCAGTCGATTCTAGGCAGTTCATATTTGGGATCTCTTCCCCTCTAGCTGACTGATCCTCTTATCCCTTCCAGGGTCATTGTTTGGGGACTGTCTAGGCTCCAGACTCCATAGGGAAGTGCTGTGCTCTTCCTTGTTTGGCTTTGATATTGGATGTGCTGATAATCAGATGACAATCCATTGTTATCCCTCACCCTTGGAACAGTTGTTTTTTCCAGAAGCGTTCTTACAAAGAATTTATTTCTGAATTGCATGGACATGTTCTCTGCTGTTCTCCGTATCACAGGATAATGCAGACACACGAGGTTAGGCTTCTCCGTAGGCTGTATAGTTGGACATGCTCTCCCTAGCTTGTTTGAACAGTAGCAGCAGCCTATCGAGTCTGCCCCTGCCTTTCCCGCTCAGTGGAGTATCAAAGTCCCTTGTTTTAACTTTTCTTCATACTGCGACGGACGTTGCCTCGCTTACAAGGAAAAACTGAGATAGATGCTAACTGGACACTGAAATTTCGCCATGGAACCGAATTGTTCCGACAGAAGCACATAAGTGTTGCCATACTGGGACAGACCGAAGGTCCATCAAGCCCAGCATCCTGTTTCCAACAGTCACCAATCCAGGTTACAAGTACCTGGCAAGATCCCAAAAAATACAATACATTTTGTGCTGCTTATCCTAGAAATATCTGTATATTGGTTTTCAGGGGAAAGTCTCATATGGTTATCATGGCAATTTTCACTTCACCTTTCAGGTGAACCTCTGCTCGTGCCAGTTTTAATCATAGACTAAACCCCCAACCTTCCTAGATGTGTTTGACAGAACTAGACTGTTTATAACTTAATATTTTGTAAGAGGCTAGGGCTATACAGCTTGGAGAAGAGACGGCTGAGGGGAGACATGATAGAGGTATATAAAATAATGAGTGGAGTGGAACAGGTGGATGTGAAGCTTCTGTTCACGCTTTCCAAAAATACTAGGACTAGGGGGCATGCGATGAAACTACAGTGTAGTAAATTTAAAACAAATCGGAGAAAATTTTTCTTCACCCAACGTGTAATTAATCTCTGGAATTCGTTGCCGGAGAAAGTGGTGAAGGCGGTTAGCTTAGCAGAGTTTAAAAAGGGGTTGGACGGTTTCCTAAAGGACAAGTCCATAAATCGCTACTAAACGGACTTGGAAAAATCCAAAATTCCAGGAATAACATGTATAGAATGTTTGTACGTTTGGGAAGCTTGCCAGGTGCCCTTGGCCTGGATTGGCCGCTGTCGTGGACAGGATGCTGGGCTCGATGGACCCTTGGTCTTTTCCCAGTATGGCATTACTTATGTACTTATGTAGTGCACTCCATTTAAGTGCACGTCGGATAAGCGCAAGCTCTGTTTAACTGCATGCCGTACTTCGGTCCCGTTTTTGGTACCATCAATTTCTATGGGGACAAACCGGTTTAGCGCACCACTGATAAGTGCAAGATTCATTTATATGCATGGTTTAAGACCGCTCCTGTACAGGAAAGACTCTGCATAAGTGCACGCACGGAATATGGAAGCCGATTGGCACGTGACAAAGGGGCTGTAAATTTGAAATCTTGTTGGTTAACTGCCACAGGCAGAATAAGCAAAAGAATGTTGTTAGAGTGTTACACTGGAGTCGTTATCGTGCAACTGTAAGACTTTAACACTGGCTGCAATATGAATGGAAGTGAGAAGTTGGAACCCCTCGTCATTGGAAAGAGCAAACAGCCCCATTGCTTCAAGAATGTTAAGTGACTTTCTGTGTCATACAAGGCTAACGCAAATTCATGGATAACTGGGGAAATTTGGAAGCAGTGGCTAAAGAAGTTAGACACTAGAATGCGGTTACAAAAGCGTCAGATTTTGTTGCTTTGTGACAATTGTGCTGCACACAGTGATGATGTCAGGCTGTCTGACGTCAAGGTGGTCTTCCTGCCACCAAACACTACCTCTCTGATCCAACCTATGGATCAGGGCATAATAGCCAATTTCAAAAAACATTATCGGGCTCTTGTGCTATGTCGTCGGATGAGCGTTATGGATGACCAGACTGGCAAGGATAAACATGCTGTTGAACTGGCTCATAATCTATCACTGTTGGATTCCCTACATATGCAGAAAAAAGCCTGGAATCATGTTACACAGGCAACCATTGTGAACTACTACAAGCGGGCAAGCTTTGTTAGGGATGTGGAGAGGGACGAAACAGATGCAGCCGTTGCAAACGTATCAGATGAACAGGCTATTGACATCCCATCCGGTGTTACTGAAGAGGAGTTTCATCACTACCTAGCTGTTGATTACAATCTACAAACATCTAATGACAGCACTGATGTCCAGATATGTGCCTACACACAGGCAACGGCTGATGATGCAACGGCTGATGAAATGAGCAGCGAGGCACATGCTGACGAAATTCAACAACCTCCTGTCACTTTTGCAAGAGTGCTGGAGAGTCTCAACACCGTGCGGGCCTATCTGGAGGCCACTGGATGTCAGTGCTATGACAGTTTTTACCGTCTGGCAGACATAGTGTATGGAACTCACAGACACGAGTGTACAGAGGACTATGACTGATTACTTCAAGTAAGCCTAACGTCAGTTAACGGAGACTGTATAAAGTCAGTTAATGGAGACCATATACTGTACGTATAATAAACAGTACTGTACATATGTTTATCGGATGTCAAGCTTCTTTGGGTCACAACGGTTAAGTGCACGCTCCGGTTAACTGCATGTATTTCTTTGGTCCCAGACCCTTGCACTTAAGCGGATTGCACTGTATTTTATAATTTTTAATTTTCACTCATTAATTATAAAACTGTATCTTTGCTTATAATTCTCATGTCTGCCCTACATATTCTTTCACTGTATACACTGGTGGCTCAATAGCACTTATCTGTTCTCCCAGACAGCTTGTATCTTCCAGTCAGCTGTTTCCCTTTCAACCAACTTATCTGGAATTGGAAAAGGTGTAGCGAAGGGCGACAAATGATAGCGGGGATGGGACGACTTCCCTATGAAGAAAGACTAAGGAGGCTAGGGCTTTTCAGCTTGGAGAAGAGACAGCTGAGGGGAGACATGATAGAGGTATATAAAATAATGAGTGGAGTGGAACAGGTGGATGTGAATTGTCTGTTCACGCTTTCCAAAAATACTAGGACTAGGGGGCATGCGATGAAACTACAGTGTAGTAAATTTAAAATAAATCGGAGAAATTTTTTCTTCACCCAACGCGTAATTAAACTCTGGAATTCGTTGCCGGAGAACATGGTGAAGGCGATTAGCTTGGCAGAGTTTAAAAAGGGGTTAGACAGTTTCCTAAAGGACAAGTCCATAAACCGCTACTAAATGGACTTGGGAAAAATCCACAATTCCAGGAATAACACGTATAGAATGTTTGTACGTATGGGAAGCTTGCCAGGTGCCCTTGGCCTGGATTGGCCACTGTTGTGGACAGGATGCTGGGCTTGATGGACCCTTGGTCTTTTCCCAGTGTGGCATTACTTATCTACTATAATAAAACTCACCCTCAACGTTCTGAAAACAACATTCTGAAGTCACTCAGTCACTCCCTGAAGGGTTCATGGATTCATGGTGGTGAAGCCACAACACTGACCATGTCTCTCTGCCCCGCCCTCGCATGACGGACCAATCAGAAAAAACACCCTCAACATTCTGAAACACAAAGGGCCATCACAACACCGTTCCCAGGCAACACTAGGCAATGTAAGACGGACCAATCAGAGGAAACTACGTGACAATAAGGGAGGAGCATTCCCCAGCAGAATGGCTCATTATCTGTGCAGCACAGAGAGCACAGAACCACCGCTGGAACGAGAGAAGAATATTCCTGCTGTGGGTATGTGCAAAAATAGACCGGGGGTGGGGGGGGGGGATTTTTAAATGCCTAATGCCAGAGGGCCCATAGCAAAGACTATATTTGGGATCGCTTGACATGGAGTCAGAGGAGCCGGAAAACAACGTGCCCGTCACCATCTGGGACGTGGGCGAACAGGACAAGCTGCGGCCCAGCTGGAAGGATTACCCGCGACCCAGCCAGCAGCAAACAGCGACCAAGGAAGGGGGAGGAGTACTCCTTCCCTGCCTAGGAATCACTGGAGACTGGCTGCCAAACTAACGAAACAACCGCACACCGACGCACCACCTCCATCATTCAAAAGGCATCCACTCTTTCTTCAACAGAAATGCAAACTAATAATACAAAACAAAGAATACCTGTTTTCTCACGCAGCTACAGGTAACTCCCCACCCCCTTCCTCTTCCCCTTTTGCCAAAGCGGCCGTGCCCAACCATCCCCAGCCTCAGGCAAGCCGTCTCCCACCTTGGGGATTCCCCGAGCACCCGGAAAAAGACGGCGCAGCTTCCCGCAGCGCATGTTCCAGCATTCCCCTGCAGCCGGCCTGAAATGGACCGAACATACCGGATCACCACCCGATAGCCTGAGACCGTACTCCTCTCCCTTCCGCCAACTTAAAACAACCATCCCCGTCCTCAGGCAAGCCGTCTCCCACCTCCAGGATGCCCAGAACCCCAGCCCAACGGAAAAAGACGGCGCTGCTTCCCACAGCACATTTCTCTTCCAGTGTTCCCCTACAGCAGCCCTGAAATGGCCAAAAAATACCGACAGACCAAGAACGTGCTCCTCTACCTTCCGCCCATCTAAAACAACAACTGCTGCCTCAGCACAACACAAAAAAAAACCCCAGAAAAAACAATCCACCACTCAGCAAAGGCTGACCACCCTACAACCACATTTACATTTCACCAACAGAAAGACCCCCCCTCCACAAACCTCTTTGACAGACAAAACCACACACACACAATACAACAGACACACACCCTCAAAGCCACACACCAATCCATCCCACTTTGACAGCATAGCACAGCACATCCCCCAACCCCCCAAGCAAAAAAACAAAACAAAACAAAAAAGACACACATCAACAACCTACAAACACCCCACTCTCACACACACACACACAAAATAACTCTGTGACACATACACACACACACACACACACAAAACCACATGCTAGCGCCCGTTTCATTGGTTTCGGAAACGGACCTTTTTTACTAGTGTACTTATGTTCTAGCTGACCAATCTCTCCTCTGTTTGACCAACCATCCAATTTTCCATCTAGCCTTCTCCCTAAACCATCCAGCCACACAACTTCACACCCCATGCTGGTAGTCAGCTCACCTATCTCTCTAGTCAGCTATTGCATACAACTCATTAGCTTACTCCCTCAGCCATCAGCCTTCACATCCCCCCCTCTCCAGCCATTCAGCCTGTCCTTGCCTCAGCCAACCTCCTTCTACCTTGTACTGTTTTTTTCATTCTTTTCTGTGCCATCCTGGAATGGTTAATGGCTGTCCCATGTGGCTCTGAGTTTTGGGCTGTGTGCTGCCTGTACAGTGATTTTGCAAGACAGTAGATTGCAGGCCAGTGTGTAAGTACAGACACTGTACAGCTGAAACCCCAATAGCCACATGATACCAGTATCAGCAGTTTGAGGGGCGGCATGGGAGAAAGAGAGCAGTGAGACAAGTTGGATGAACTAAAAAAAAACCCAAAAACCTACAACACTAATCCGAAGCCTTCCAATAGAAATTACGTCCTATGTGCATCACACTGCCTGTCTAATAGTGTTGTAGAAAAAAAAAATCAGTAGTAACAGTAGTAGACCCATATTTGATTTTTAAGCTAAGCTCCTGCCTCTTGGATTACTGGCTACTGGGGATTCAGAGAATGCCTCAGAAAGGATGTTTACAGCCTGCCAGAGATTAAGTCCCAGGCACCATATAACAGTAGTGAAGGGAGCCACAGTTTGTTATCCTGTAACCAAGGATTGTAGCTGCAGTGTCTAGGCTGTAATATGAGAGAGAAGAAGGTTAAGGAGTCACATGCTCTGAAGCCCAGCACATCTGTTGTATGATCTACATTGTAAACAAATCTCTCACCAGCAATAGGAGGGGAGGAAAGAGATACTTATTTTTTAAAATGTTTCATTTGGATCGAGTTGGGGTTTCTAACACATTTTAATTGTATACCATTTGATCTTAATAAACAATTTCAACAAAAGAAAGAAATAGATTCTTTCTAATATTATAAAATGAAAGGAGACTAAAATCTAAGTTTTAGTGTTTTTCTAACCAGGAGCATGATATATTTATTCTTCAGTCCCTTTTGTCCTTGTACAGTGCTAAATTAAATATTTGGAAAAATTGCCAACTAAAGTTTTTAAGGAACTGGGAACAGTTTTTATACATTTTCTTACTAAGTTAATGCATGCTAATGGATGTGCTAAGTGCCATGTGGCCCATAGCTGCAAAATAGAACACACAGCATTTAACATAAGAACATGAGCGTTGCCATACTGGGACAGACCTGAAGGTTCATCAAGCCCAGTATGCTGTTTCCATTAGTAGCCAATCCAGCTCACAAGTACCTGGCAATATACCAAAAGAGTAAATCAGAAAAGCGCACTAAGCTCTTTATTTGCACCTTTCTTATTTATGTCCATTGCATATTTTCCACCTTTGCTTTTTTATTTAAGGAGTAGGAATTGTGTTTTGCTGTTTGCCATTGTTTTCCATTTTGATATTTTTTGTTAGTATTTTCTTCTCCTAGTTTATCCCTCTGTTCTTGACTGGCTGATATGTTAACCTTTAATGACCAAGCAGAACATAAGAATAGCCATACTGGGTCAGACCAATAGTTCATCTAGCCCAGTATCCTGTTTGCAGCAGTGGCCAGTTCAGGCCACAAGTCTCTGGCAGCATCCCTTCCTCTCTAGGGCTCCTTTAGTAGAGGGAGGTGGGGGCTGCAACAGCATTGTCTTCTCAGAGCTTTGGCAAGGTCATTCAGATCCCTTCCCAGCAGTGTCTATTCCTTTAGCAGCATAGTAAAGGCGATAGCAGCATCTTTTTCCTAGGCACCAGCAGGGGTGTAGCCAGACTTTGGCGGGAGGGGGGTCCAGAGCCCGAGGTGAGGGGACACCACTTTTGACTCTCCCCCCGGTGGTGCCGCCCCTCCCCTTTTGACCCCCCCCCCCCCCCGGCGGCGGCGCCCCTCCCCTTTCGACCCCCCTTCCCACCGCTAGGTACCTGTGCTGGCGGGGGTCCCCAGCCCCCGCCAGCTGAAGTCCTCTTCAGCACCGGTCTCCGGGCCGGCGCGTTGCTGCAGCTGATCTGGAAGGATTCTGTTTCTGTGTCCTCCGTGCAGGATGTCAGGACAACTCACACAGAAACCTTCCAGATCAGCTGCAGCAACGCCCCAGCCTGGAGACCAGCGCTGAAGAGGACTTTGATTGGCGGGGGTTGGGGACCCCCTCCAGCACATGTACCTGACGGCGGGAAGGGGGGGTTGAAAGGGTCGCGGTGGGGGGACCAGGGCCAAATCTGGGGGGGGGGCCATGCCCCCCGTGGCCCCACATAGCTACGCCCCTGGGCACCAGGAGTGAGATTTTAGTGGACCAAAACATCTGGCAGATTTTTGTAGTCTTGACAGGGAGTATCTGTGCTCTACCAGTGGCTGTCGCTACAGATTCTGTAAAAATGCATTTTAAAAACAGTACACTCTTTATTAATGTTTTGTAAATGCATGGAATTAATTGTGTTACCAGTTTATATTGTGTTTTTCCATCATAGCATCACAAATCTCCTCCAATTCAGAAAAGAAGTGAAAACCTACCTCTTCAAAAAATTCTACAGCTAATCACAAAGATATCATCACCTTCCTTTCAAATCTACCTCTTCAAAAACTATATGAATAAATATCACCAAAACTCTACAGCTGAACACAAAAGATACCAGTACCTTTTCCACTTCAAATTTATCTCTTCAAAAACTCTATGAATAACCACACGAACTATAGATGCCCTCTCAACATTGCACAACACTATTCTAACTTCACCAAAATGTAAATTGTGAGTCACTTTGAACCGAAACTTGGTTTTGGATAATAGTGGAATATAAGAATGCATAAATAAAAAATAAAATCAGCTCATGTAGTTGCAATAACCATTAAGTGTTCATACTTTTAGGATTAGTACTTCTACTGTTGGTTTAATTGGAAAAGATAGCACAGAAAATTCTTTTCTTTTATTACAGGTTCAGACCCGCAGTGCTGATGAACCTATGACTACATTTGTTTTCTGTAATGAATGTGGCAACAGGTGGAAGGTAAGGATGGGACGGGCCTTTTAAAATAGCCACTGTTCTTTTTTTTATGACTTGTCTGTTTTCTTGGGTGATGGTAAGATCCCCTTGTGTTACCATCCAGCCTTTTCTCACACATCTCATATTGAACAATTGCACAAGATTACCACTTTTTACATTTATACACATATAGATATAGATAGATAGATAGATAGATAGATAGATAGATAGATAGATAGATAGATAGATAGATAGATAGATATGTGTACACTTAAAACCTTCAGTATAAGAAGTCTCAGACTTTGGACTTCTGACATTGAAACAATGCAACAAGGATAATTCTTAGATTCTGAAGTGCAGCTTATTTTTCTTTATTAATACTTTATTGATTAGTTGCAGTAGTGTGGCATGTGAGGGAGGGCACAGCCAGAGTTCAGTAAATAGTATGTCAGAAAATGATGAAGTAGTGTATTTTGTTTTAGGGTGTTGCTGTATCCTTTTTGACAGCAGGTGGCTCTGATTGCATTTTACCATAAGAGTCTCTTGCAAATTGGTGAAGGTAGCTGATTTGCTGATTTTTTGTCATAAGCTATAATTTTTCTTATAGCATTGATGATTATGCCAATTTTACCAGTTGTGTGTAATCAGAGGTTGCCTGTTTCCCCAGAATTTGTTCAGGAAAAGTAACTGAAATTATAGGGTGAGTAGCTGAGCCTTTGCTTTGAATCATGGCCCCCTCTTCTCTCTGCTTAGTTTCAGCTGTAGAGAGATCAGTGCTGTACTTTAAGGCAAAAAAAGTGTCTCTGTTGGAAGCTATAAACATTTTGAGCAGTAGGATTACTTGTATTCGGAGGAAATTATTACTGCTTATTAAAGCAACACTTCAACCTAATTGTTCTTTATCTTGGCTAGGTTGAATTGCTCATGTCTTGAATGTGTAATACTTAAATATAACTGTTTTTCTTTGAGGAATTTTTCCATATGTTGTAATATGTCTCGGGCACCATGTTTCCAAATGCATCCTCTGCAGGGCTATTGGTGGGGGTTCAGGGCTTCCTAATATTAATTGACCCAACAGTTGTCTAGAGCATTTTCAAGGAAACTTACAGCTCTTGCCAAGCTAACTTTTAAAATTACTGCAAAAATATCTATATGATGTAATTTGTTCTCCAAAAAGTATGTAGCACTTTATGCTAGTTCTGTATTTCCAAGGCAGAGAATTAAACGTGCACACCCCAAAAGTAGTTTTGGAAACTATTCACAGTAAAGCCTTGCCAATCAGACCTTATTTATTACATTCAGCTACACAAATAATCAAACTGTTTGCTAAAATCCCCATCACATTTCATAAGGTTTATTGGACAAAGATATTTTATGGGGACGAATTGAAATCAAGCAAGGATGGTTAGTTAGCTTTTACATGCTGGCCATCTAGCTTCAAATTACTCCTAGTGCCCTAAGCAAAATAAGAAAAGAGAGGATTTCACAGCTTAGCCTTGGTTGGGCATTTGTCATTATCACAAAGCACTCGATAACTGAAAATCTCAAGAAAAGACCAGGAGTAGAACAGTGATGGATACTAGTTAGGCCTTTATGGTGGGTATGTGCATGGGCATATTCACTACACATCCCAGCTATGCTGATTGCACTGAAATTAACCCAGTTAAAAAAGGATAGCGGATTAGTGAACAAATATTGTATTTCTTTTCCTTTTTTTTTTTTGTTACTTTGTCATTGTAAACTTCCCAAATTATAGTTCCAATGGATGGTAAATCAAATAATAAATAAACTTGGAAACAGTGTGATATAAAAATGAACATATTAGGACTGATATTCAGACCATGGGAGTTAAACCAGTTAATTCCCGTGGTCGGCGCTAAGCCCGGCTATTCAATGCCGGGACATTTCGGGTGACCAGCATTGAATATCCGGTTTATTTTTGGCCAGTTTAAAGATAACCGGCTACGTCGATATCCAGAGTTATCTTTAAAGCCAGCCAAAGATATACCAGATGGAGTGGGGGAGTAGCCTAGCGGTTAGTGCAGCGGACTTTGATCCTGGGGAACTGGGTTCGATTCCCACTGCAGCTCCTTGTGACTCTGGGCAAGTCACTTAACCCTCCATTGCCTCAGGTACCAAAACTTAGATTGTGAGCCCTCTAGGGACAGACAAAGTACCTGCATATAATGTGTACAGCGCTGCGCATGTCTAGTAGCGCTATAGAAATTAGTAGTATTAGTATTAGATTTTCACGCAGCCAAATATGGCTGCGAAACCCATTTTAAAATTCAGCAGATAGCCGGTTATATCGGCCAATATAACTGGCTGTCCGTTAGCTGCTAACCAGGAATATTCAGTGGGGGGGCTAACTGGTTATCCCTGCTGAATATCGGCGGATAGCTGGTTAAGCACTGTTTAACTGGTCCAACAGCCGTTCTGACCGGTTAAATAGCACTGAATATCAGGGGAATTGTATTTTAGTTTAGATCTTATGTAGAGCTTTACATTTTTGAATGAGTCTATTGGGGAGCTCACTGAAAATTGCCTATTAACATATCAGCCTGCAACTTAATAGGTAAATAAAATTGAGACATGCTGTATCTTAAAGGAGTGTGGTAGGTTATATTTAAAGAATGGTACTGTATATACTATATTCACTGTCTAAAACTATAATTGTGGAAACTGCATCTCTGCAAATTATTTTTCATATATTTTAATATAGTACTGTAGTAGTGGAAACTTGGTTTATAATGTTACTGTAGACAAGACTTCTGGGCTCCTGCAATTCTGTAGCCATGGAGCAGTCTGCAAAAATCTGTCCCTTTCAATAGAATTATCCACTTTCTGCAGAACTCCCATGAGAGTCTGGGGGTCTGAGCTGTGTCAGGATGCTGGCAGCTGTCATATGTTTGTTCCTGCTTCTACCATCCTCCCCCAGCCAATCTTCCACCATTCCTGCTGTTGGGTAGTAAAAAACAATGAGGAGTGTAGCAGTAGGTTGGACAGCGTCATTCTTCTCTGCCTCCTGGATTGACAGTCACATCCTTCTCTCTGTTACTTGGGATCAAGAGTTGTCGTGTGTCTCATGGATCAAAAATCTAATATACTGCTGCTGTCTTCCTTAGTTAAAAATTGGGGTGGGGAGCAGAGAACAGGGAGAGTGAAATAGGTGCTGGGGGAAGAAGATTGTATAGAATTCTTACTGGGGGGGGGGGGGGCTGAGTTGTCTGAAAGAGGAGTTGGTGAGATGCAAGAGTATTTGTGATATTCCTTATTTCTCATCATCCCATTCTAGATCTTCCATCTCTTTTCACCTCCCTGTCCCAAATCCTCTTCCCTCTTCTTGTGTTCTCCCTTTCCTCAGTGGCGATCCTAGGTCGGCTGCCACCTGGGGTGGATCGCCGCTACGCACCTCCCCCCCCCCCCCCCCCAGGTGCAGCGGTGCCCGTCCCCCCAGGGTGCAACACGACACCCCCCCCCCCCCCCGGCGCATGAAGCCCCCCCCCCCCCCGGGTGCATTCTCGGCTGCTGGAGGGTGCAGAGAGCAGCCGCGCACCTGTCGGCTCCACTGGCTCCCTGCTCCCTCTGCCCCGGAACAGGTAACCAGCAGAGCCAACAGGTGCGCGGCTGCTCTCTGCACCCTCCAGCAGTGTGCACCCAGAGCGGACCGCCCCCACCGCCCCACCCTTGCTACGCCGCTGCCTTTCCTTTTTCCATCTCTGAGATTTCCCTCAATAATACCTGAAATTCTCCACTCATAAAGCTGCCGAAAGAAATATTTTATTCATACAAAAAAAACAAGTTTGGAAAACTTTGGAGTCCTTTTACTAAGGCGCGTAGGCACCTACGTCCGTCCAACACATGCCAAATTGGAACTACTGCCCGACTACCGTGTGCCCTGGACGGTAATTCCATTTTTGACGTGCGCCCAAAATGCACAGTAGAAAATATTTTCTATTTTCTACCAAGTGGCGCTTACCCAGTAGCAATCGACAGTTTACGCGCACTGGCCGCTTACAGCCTGGTTAGTGCATCAGACCTTACCGCTACGTCAGTGGGTGGTGGTAAGGTCTCAGGTGAAAATGAACGTGCACTGTTTTTAATTTTGCCGCACGTCCATTTTCGGCCATAAACAAAAAAGCCTTTTTTCAAGGTGCACTGAAAAATTGACCTGCGCACATCCAAAACACGTGCCTACACCAGCGCAGGCCACTTTTAAGCGCACTTTAGTAAAAGGGCCCCCTTGTAAATTATTCCCACCAATTTATATTATGCAAAACAAGACCTTGCTTCGGAATGTGTGGTCTCTAACCTTTCGATCTTGAAAAATTTGCTTCAGAAAATTGAGGATTCTAACTACAGACATGAGCTGTATGGAGCTGCATTCTACACTTCTATTTTCAGCTACCACTGTCACAGTATCACTAGAAGCAATTACAAGTTGTAAGTGAGAAAATACACAAAAAGCAGGGCTATATTTCCAAAATCCCTGTTTCCGATGGTGACAGTGACATCAGGGCCGGCCTTAGAGGGGGGGGGGGGAGCAAAGAGGGCAGCTGCCCTGGGCCCCACAGCTCCAGGGGGCACCCGTGGTCTGCCATCTCTTCCCATTCTTGCCATCCCTATCCGAGGTCTCCCTCCCTTTCCCTCACCTTCCCTGTTTTCCTAACATCACATTTTGTTGACTGGGGGGGGGGGGGGGGGGGTCAGTAGCACGGTAGCAATTCTTATACACTGCCTATGTCTGTCCTGGCACTGTTTCTCTGCCGCATTCCTCCCAGGCTGAAACAGGAAGTTGCATCAGAAGGGGGGGACCAAAGATATAAAAAAGTGTTTTATTTTGAATATATGAACTGGAATATGTTAACACAGAACGATGGATCCCTTCTGCATCCCATCCTCCAATCCCTTGCCCTCACAGCTTGGATGTTGAGAGCATAGAATTTGAATTCTTCGATTTGCAAGAGGGTGTCTCTCGCATCTTGCTGGTTTCCAGGACAGATGCCACTAATAGGTGTTACTCATTTAAGTGAAGGAGGTTTGCCGTCTGGTGTGAGGTCAAGACCTTAGATCTGCCCACTTGCCCTACACCAAAGACTATTTGAATACCTCCTGCACCTTTCTGATGCCCTGATGATCAGAAGCAAACTCATGCGCTGGAGCCTATTAATGCCGTACTAGCACCTGCGTTTGCTCCCGCCCCATGATCAGAGCTGGTGAGCACATGAAACAAAGAGCTCACCGGCTCTGACCACAAGTAGCATTCAGATGCATGCTAAACAGGGCATTACATATTCCTCCCCAATGCTCAGTGGGCAGTGTGCCAAACAAGAGCGCTGCTGCTACGACAACCCCTATAAAACAAAGGGGGACAACAAAATTTTCACAGTAAATGAAGACAAGCAAAAGGGTAGAAGTAAATGTTCCAGAATAAATTAGAACAAAAGTCCAAAATGACCTCCATAGGCGTAAATAATCCTGACTCACTGCGGGCCATGTTTCGACATGAAGCCTTCCTCAGGAGTCAATAGACATCAAGTTTGTCGTAGAAAAAATGAGTCTATAAAAAAACACCAGGTTTGGGATGGATTTCAGTAGTAAAGCTCTAAATTAGCAATCTGCTGATAACATCCACTGGTAAAGATTCTGGGCGAGACGCTGGTGTTCCAGTTTGCAGAACATTGGAGAGGAATGGGGAGCCCTGTCAAGCATGCATCTGCAATGCTTGCAGGCCCCCCATCCTATTGCGGACAGAAGCCCCCCACCCCCTACCTTGAAGTTGGAGGGAGTAGCACTCCCTCCTCCTTCCAGCACCGCCTCTAGAATGGCTGTGCCCTGCCCAGTGCAGATAGCCATCTAAGTGCCATTTAACTGGCCGGTTAAATGGTTTTAAATATCAAGCAGAATGGCATTTCAATATGCGTACAATCATTTAAAAAATGAATTATTACCATAATACTTGCCAGTAATAATTCTTCTTTTGTTAATCAGCCCAAGATGTCAAGGTCCCACCTCTACCCCAGTACACTGGGGTGGGTGGGTGGTTAAAGATAATTGAGAGCAAGAACATAATGTAGAATTAGAGTAACTGCATCTGCAGAAACAGAAAAAAAAATAAAGAATGTTTAATTGTTCCATCTGGTCTATTTGTTCAATAAATGCATACAAAGCTTAAATGAAAATAGATAGTGTAGGCAGAAGATGCAGACATTTGGCCTCATGTTTTTCTTTTTTCCTTTCTTTTATAGTTCTGCTAAAAGAAGAGATAATTATGAAATCTGGACCAGACAGAGAGAGGATTTTGCAATTAACTTTAAGGAAGTACTAGATTAAGCATCTAGTTTTCTGCAACAATGGAAGGATTTCTAGCAGGATAAACCCTCGTTGGCCTGTGGTTCTTATCACAACCATCACCGTCCTAAATGCCTTCCTGTACTTCTAACAAGTAGCAAGAAGATGCTTGATATTATTGGTGTGTGTAAAAAAAAATATTTTTTCATTTTTATAAGTGAGGACATTAAACTTTTATCGATTAAAATTGTGTTTTGTGCTGTTTTAATTGCTTGTGCATATATATATATATGTGTAAATAACTTGGACTCACAATCATGAAAATCATGTTCATTTTGTCCACACAAATATTTTATAAATGGACTTAGCTCCTTTTGAAATTTGCCTTTTGGCCCAGTAACGTTGTACTTTGAGCAGTTGTCCATTTGTATTGTTTTTTTTTTTTTGTTGGCTTTTCTTTATCTTCAGCACCACCTTAAACCTAAACACTCTTGCTGTCACAATGGAAGAAATATGTGATTGCTATTTTAATTCATACCTTAAAAGTGCCTTTAGTGCACCTGTATTATCTAGAAGGTTTGATGTACTGAGTATTTTGGAATCCAGTTCTTCCATAAAAAGAAAGTGCCAGGCTAATTCTCAGAGCGGTTCTTTGATATGTAAGTAAATCTCATTATTGAAACTGAAGTATGTTACAATGCCATTTCATTGCATTTTCTGAGAAGGATGAGAATCTAATGCCATAATTCTTAACATATTCCATCCATCAATAAAATTCAACTAGATTACCCATGGAGAAAGTGGATTTTCTTGATAACTACAGCCTCAGGTAAATGAATACTTGTTTATATAAATTCAACAGATAGGTGCTGTTAACCTGCATGGTTTTCTTTTTCATTTTTGACATGCAAAAAAATGCTGTCCTATAGTGAAGTGAATAAGGTATCAAAGCACATGCATTAGCCATGCTTTCTTCTGAGCCTGATGCAGTTGACACTTATGCAAAATTTATCCTTCCTTACATAATCACAGGAGACCTACAAAACCTAGCATTGCAGTCTTGTGTTACCTAACAGATGCTGCCTTCATCAGACAGCCAAATTCAGTTTTCTATGTGCCAGAGTGCCACACATTACTCTCCCCCCCTTCCATCCAGAGCTACAGCTGGTCCACCAATCACTCTTTAAAAAAGATATTAAATTTAATGCTAACTCTTGTGTACTGATCGCTTGAAACCTCAATTTCCAATTCCTCCCCATGGAATATTAAGAGGGAATGAAGGGGAAAGGATTTTTTGATTTAGCTCACACTTTTTTTCAGTTGTAGCTCAAGGCAAATTGCATTCAGGCACAGCAGGTATTGCCTGGTCCCTTGAGGGCTTACAATATAAAGGGGGTCTTTTACAAAAGCGTGGTAGCGTTTTAGCATGCATTAAATGCTAGAGATGCCCATAGGAATATATGGGTGTCTCTAGCATTTAGCATGTTTAAAAAGGGGTTAGACGGTTTCCTAAAGGACAAGTCCATAAACCACTACTGAATGGACTTGGAAAAAATCCACAATTCCAGGAATAACATGTATAGAATGTTTGTACGTTTGGGAAGCTTGCCAGGTGCCCTTGGCCTGGATTGGCCGCTGTCATGGACAGGATGCTGGGCTCGATGGGCCCTTGGTCTTTTCCCAGTGTGGCATTACTTATGTGCTAAAAACACTGGTGCACCTTTGTAAAAAGCCCACTAAGTTTGTACCTAACCCGAGAAATATAGAATGCCCCAATCTATCCACCCTATCAGATTAACTGTTCACTCGTCCTCTAGATTGTTCACTTGTCTTTAGATTGTTCTCTTGTCTTTTAGATTGTAAGCTCTTTGAGCAGGGACTGTCCTTCTATGTTTAAATTGTACAGCGCTGCGTAACCCTAGTAGCGCTTTAGAAATGTTAGTTAGTAGTAGTAGTAATAGTAGTACCTGAGGCAATGTAGGATTAAATGACTTGCCCAAAATTATGAGGAGCCACAGTGGGATTAGACTTCCCTGTTTCTCAGCCTGTTGCTCTAATCATTAGGCTATTCCTTCACTCAATGTGTCTTATCCTTAAATGCTTGACCTGGGAAGGAATAATAAATATAAAGTAGATAACACTCACTTCTTCTCTGTTGTCGTACCTCGTTCTTGCCCCCACAGCTCAGCCACTATTCAAAGTGCAACCCTGACATTAACCATTCTATCAACTGGAAGAATAAAGTTCCTGTTGACATGTGGCATAGTTTAGTCATGGCTACATACTTGGGGGGGTGGAATATGAGAAGGAACCTCTGGAAAGGGAGGGAAAAAGAGATGACCACAAGGGGTGGCAAGAGAGGGAAGAGAATAGTGTGGTGCATAAGGAAGGGGAAAGGCATAATGAGAGGGATGAAAGTGAGGGTGGAAGGGTATAGGATAACACAGGACCCCCCCCCCCCCCCCCAGACTCCTGTGTTAGCAAAAGAAGTGCTACAGAATCATGGGTCTTCAGCTGATGTCCCCCTCTTCCACTTTTATCCTGTGCTGAGATTCTTTGCCCAACTTGCATCCACTTCCCTCATTCCAACAGATGGGACCCAGTGTGGGCAATGTAACACAGTAACATGGTAAATGACGGCAGATAAAGACCTGAACAGTCCATCCAGTCTGCCCAACAAGATAAACTCATTTTACATGGTATGTGATACTTTATACCCGAGATTGATTTGTCCTTGCCTTTCTCAGGGCACAGACCATAAAAGTCTGCCCAGCACTGTTCCTGTACTAAAAGTTCTGAAGCTAACGTCGAAGCCCCTTAAAATTTACACTCCAGCCCATCCATTTCTATATAGCCATGATCAGGGCGCAGACCGTAGAAGTCGCCCAGCACCGGTTTTACTCTCCAATTACCGGCGTTGCCACCCAATCTCCGCTGATTCCATAGATCCATTCCTTCTAAACAGGATTCCTTTGTGTTTATCCCACACATGTTTTGAATTCCATTACTGTTTTCATCTCCACCACCTCCCTTTTCATCTCTACCACCTCCCGTTTTAATAAGGAATAAGGAATGTTCCTTCCTTATTAAAACTGAGCTGTGTAGTATTCCCTGCTCCTATGCTAAAGTGAGAATAGGAAATATTGCCAGTGTAATACATCTCAGCATCAGTGAGCAGAGTTACACAGTACTGTCTGAAGTGGGTAGATGGCATGTTGATTTCAAATAAGCAAAGGAAGATGCAGAGGTTAAATAGGAGGGAAATATACAATAGAATATGCCTCAGATACGAGACCTTTTTTTAATATGGAAATCATGGGCTATACATTCTGGCCTTGTTGTGATGCACACATAACACTGTTATCCCCATTATTATGACTTCAGGGGCCCCAAAATTGTCTCACTGGCTCCACACTGATGGAGTCACCTTGATAAGAAGCCGGGTTTTCATAAACAATGTGCAATTTGCCGGCCACAGCCTCTCGCCAGCTGCAAGGGTAATTCCAAGAGTCCTTGGTTGTCCTGGCCATGACGGCAATGCTGATAACAACCTTGTTATTCTAGCACATCAGGACCCTTGTCAGCAGTCTTCGTCTATATGCAAGGTTGTAGCTTCAGCAAATAACAGGCTTTGCATTGGAAGATGGAATAGGCTTGAGTCTGCAGTTTTGAAGTCAGGTTATTAGTGCCTTGTATTATAATCCCATATACCTTAGTTATATAGAAACACATATAGTGCTTGATTTGCTCCTACATATGCAACTGAGCTCCTAGTCCATCTGCATTGGCAGCAAAATTTGCAAGACATTTTTCACATATTATTATGGCTAGGAACTATGTACTTTCTTGGCCATGTGCAAGATATCACCCTGGTGCACTCTTTTCTCCAAGGACAAGCAGAACAGAGTTTCTCACATGTAGGTTTGTGTCCTGAAAATGGCAGATACAAATCAAGGTAAGGTATACACGAGAAGTAGCACATATGAGTTTATCTTGTTGGGCAGACTAGATGGACCATGCAGGTCTTTTTCTGCCGTCATCTACTATGTTACACTATCCACCTTATAATTGAAAGAGAAAAACGCCTAGATTTCGACCCAAATCAGGAGATAGACGTTTATCTCACAAAAAATGAATAAATCGGTATAATGGAAAGCCGATTTTGGACGTTTTCAACTGCACTCCATCGCGGAAGCGTACAAAGTTGACGGGGGCGTGTCGGAGGCGTGACAAAGGTGGAACTGGGGCGTGGTTATCGGCCGAGGAGAGTTGGGCGCCTTTCGCCGATAATGGAAAAAAAGTATGTGTTTGTAGCTAGAATTTAGGGCACTTTTCCTTGACCCTGTTTTTTCATGAATAAGGCCCCAAAAAGTGCCCTAAATGACCAGATTACCACCAGAGGGAATCGGGGATGACCTCCCCTGACTCCCCCAGTGGTCACTAACCCCCTCCCACCACAAAATATGATGTTTCACAACTTTTTATTTTCACCCTCAAATGTCATACCCACCTCCCTGGCAGCAGTATGCAGGTCCCTGGAGCAGTTGTTAGGGGGTGCAGTGGACTTCAGGCAGGTGGACCCAGACCCATCCCCCCCCCCACCTGTTACAATTGTGCTGCTTAATGCTTAGTCGTCCAACCCCCCCAAACCCACTGTACCCACATGTAGGTGCCCCCCTTCACCCCTTAGGGCTATAGTAATGGTGTAGACTTGTGGGCAGTGGGTTTTGAGGGGGATTTGGGGGGCTCAACACACAAGGGAAGGGTGCTATGCACCTGGGAGCTCTTTTACCCTTTTTTTTTTGTTTTTGTAAAAGTGCCCCCTAGGGTGCCCGGTTGGTGTCCTGGCATGTGAGGGGGACCAGTGCACTACGAATCCTGGCCCCTCCCACAAACAAATGCCTTGGATTTATTCATTTTTGAGCTGGGCGCTTTCATTTTCCATTATCACTGAAAAACAAAAACGCCCAGCTCACAAATTGTCGAATAAAACATGGACGTCTGTTTTTTTCGAAAATACGGTTCGGTCCGCCCCTTCACGGACCCGTTCTCGGAGATAAACGCCCATGGAGATAGACGTTTTTGTTCAATTATGCCCCTCCACGTCTCACATGTAAATGATGTCACTGACAGAGCCCCAGTGTGGATGTTGCCCAGCGTACTACAATTTCTAGAAGCTTTTGGCAGGTCCCTTCTGCGCATGTGCAGAAAGCATCTTGGCTAGGGCCACTTTTGATGTGCTGTCCAAACTTTCTGTTATGGGTATCAGCATGTGCAGCCTCTCATGGCTACATGTCTTGGACCTGGAACCAACAGTTTAGGAACAGTAGGCGGGCATCCCTTGCTGAGGTAAAAGTCTTTTTGGAGACAAGGTGGCAGACTCATAAAGAAAAGAACTGATACCATCAAATCCCTGTCTCAGCTGACTTCTTGTGCAGCCTCTACTTTTTGGAGGTTTTGGACTGTGAGTCAAAAGAGTACCTACTACTCTCAAAGGCATAGGTTAATTCCTTTCTCCTATCCTCAGCAACAGGCTCAGCCTTTACACACCTGTCCTTGGTAGCAGTGAACTCATAAGCCCCATTTTAAGCAGGGGATGAGTTTTTGACTGGCTTCAGAAAAGCAGCTGTAGTAAAAGTATCCGTTCTGGATGACCTACCAGTGGAAAGGAGAGACTTTTTTTCCCCAGGAAAGTTGACACCTTACAACATCAGACTGGTGGATTCTCCAAATAGTCCGGGTAGGTTACAACCTCAATTGGCATCAACTTCCTCCAAATTGCCAACTGAGATCATCAAGCTCCTGTTCTCAGCACTGAGAAGTGCTCACAGAGGAAATCTTCTCTCTTCTCAAGGCCCATGTGGTCGAGCCTGTCCCACCAGGTGAAGGAAGACATACTATTGAAAGTACTGCCTTATGCCTATATGTTGCAAATGATTTCCTGCTTGTCCTCGGAGAAAGAAGTTGCATGTTTTAGGTGTTCTCCGAGGACAGCAGTACACATATTACCAGATACCCTTCCTCATCTCCTAGCAGTTATATTCTCTTAAGGTTTTGTATCCAACTGCCTGGTCCTTTGCAAGTGAGGTGAATGGGAAGATACACGTGTCTGTGTGGTTGGGGCTGCTAAAAGCTTCTAGAAATAGAACGCTGGGTAGTGTTCATGCTGGGCTCTGTCGGATGATGTCACCCATATGTGGCAATATGTGTCCTGCTTTCCTTGAAGAACACCTGCTACAGGTGAGTAGCATCTCATTACTGAAAGATATATTCCCTGCTCCACCATAAGAACATAAGTGTTACTAAACTGGGACAGACCAAAAGTCCATCAAGCCCAGTATCCTGTTTCCAACAGTGGCCAATCCAGGTCACAAGTACCAGGCAAGATCCCAGAACAGTAAAACATTTTATGCCACTTATTCTAGAAATAAAAGTGGATTTTCCCAAGTCCATCTTAAAAATGGGTTATAGACTTTTAGGAAGTTATCCAAACCTTTTGTAATCCCTGCTAAACTAACTGTTTTTACCACATTCTCTGGCAGTGAATTCCAAAGTTTAATTACACATTGAGTGAAGAAATATTTTCTCTGATTTGTTTTAAACTTACTACTTAGTAGCATCATTGCATGCCCCCTAGTCCTAGTATTTTTGGAAAGAGTAAACAAGCGATTTACCTCTACCCATTCCACTCCACTCAGTATTTTATAGACCTTTATCATATCTCCCCTCAGTTGTCTCTTCTCCAAGCTGAAGAGCCCTAGCCGCTTTAGCCTTTTGTCATAAAGAAGTTGCCCCATCCCCTGTATCATATTTGTTGCCCTTCTCTGTACTTTTTCTAATTCTGCTACATCTTTTTTGAGATGTGGTGATCATTTTGGTTTTCCATTCCTTTCCTAATAATCTTTAATATTCTATTTGCTATCTTAGCCGCTGCTTCACACTGATCATGGGGTTTCAACATATCATCAACGATGACACCTAGATCCTTTTCCTGGGCAGTGAATCCTAATGTGGAACCGTGCATCGTGTAGCTATAGTTTGGGTTCCTCTTTCTCACATATATCACTTTGCACTTGCTCACATTAAACATCTGCCATTTGGATGCCCATTCTCTCAGTCTCGTAAGGTCATCTTTGAATAACTTTGTGTCATCAGCAAATTTAATTACTTCACTAGTTATTCCCATGACTAGATAATTTATAAATTTGTTAAAAAGCAGCAGTCCCAGCACAGACCCCTGGGGAACCCCACTATCTACTCTTCTCCATTGAGAATACTGACCATTTGACCCTACTCTCTGTTTTCTCTCTTTTAACCAGTTTAAATCCACAATAGGATATTACCTCCTATTCCATGACTTTCTAGTTTCCTTTGGAGTCTTTCATGAGGTACTTTGTAAAATTACTTTTGAAAATCCAGATACACAATATCGACCAACTCACCTCACCTTTATCCACATGTTTATTCACCCCTTCAAAGATATGTAGTAGATTAGTGAGGCAAGATTTCCCTTGACTAAATCCATGTTGGCTTTGTCTCATTAACCCATGCTTATGTATATGCTCTGTAATTTTGTTTTTTTTTGTAATAGTCTCTACCATTTTGCCCGACACCAATGTCAGGCTCATCAGTCTATCATTTCCTGGATCACATCTGAGGCTATTAGCTGTGGTTTATACTGATACTATAGTAACTGTAAAGATAGCCCCCTTAAATGCTAGCCTATGGAACTGTAACAGAGGTTTTATATGCTAAAAAAAGCTATTCCTTAAAGTCGTTTGCCAATGCTGGTCTTCTGACAACCACCTAATCTGAAGCAAAAATTATTGAAAAGCAAACTCCCAACTGAAGTTGAAAAAGAAAGCAATGGCACATGTTCTTGCAATATACCAAGCTGCAAATTGTGCCAGCACATTTCATGGGACTCCACAGTTACTCCTGTTCTTCTTCAAGTGTAGTATGTGTAACCTGGGTTTCACCTGTGCGCTAGCTCCAGCCCCAGGCCACAAAAGAAAATACCTTTCACTTTCAGTTCACTCTTACCACACACCTTATGTCCAGTCCACTTAAAGTTGAGCTGGGATGGGTCAATGGTCTGGAGTAGCGATCCAGGTGTTTGGGAGACACTTTTTTTTTTTCCCCCAGTTTTTGGTTCTACTCAGCTCTTCAGTACAGGAACAACACAGCACTCCAAAGGATTTAATAGCAAAATGAACTTTATTGCAATCTCTGCAACTGGCAGACTTTAACTTAAATCTTCTTACAGTCACTTGATGAACTCCAGTATATTTCAATCCCAGACTTCTGTTTTTCTTGGGGAATTTTCACTATTCTCCTTAGGTGTATTTACAGGAGCTCTTTCTTTCAGGGGCTATATACATATTCACAAGGCTCCTATCCTTCTCGCCAGATGTAACCTCAGGGCTGTTCTCTTCTCCACCGATTCACTTCACTGTCACCAGGCACAGTCCCTTATGGCTGTCCTCCGTGGGTGTACCTCACAGGGTGGCACCGTGGCCTTGAGCAGGCTACATCCTGCCCTGAACCCTGCTTAAGGGCCGGACTCCCTAATTCGCCAGAAGCTCTGACTCCTTCACCAGTTATTGTGAGGGAGGCAATAACTGCTCCTCATTTCTAGCCCAGTCTTAAGGTGATGCTTCAGGATCCCCCTTCTCCTTCGGGTCACTTGGTAGGCTCTTGCAGGTAACCAAAGACCCCTCTAAAGGGCAAACACTTAACTTTATCTTCTCCTAGTCTCCTCCCCCCTTGTCAGTCTTCAGAACTAGGACACTATCCAGCTTATTTTCGAAAGAGAAAGACGCCCATATTTCGACCTAAATCGGGAGATGGGCGTCCGTTTCTCGTGGGCGCCCAAATCGGTATAATCGAAACCCGATTTTTGGCGTCCTCAACTGCAGTCCATCACGGAGACGAACAAAGATCACTGGGGCGTGTCGAAGGCGTGACGAAGGCGGGACTGGGGCGTGGTTATCAGCCGAGGAGAGATGGGCGTCTTTAGCTGATAATCGAAACAAGAAGGGCGTTTTTGACGAGAATTTGGTCCGCTTTATTTGGACCCTTTTTTTCAGGTCCAAGTCCCAAAAAAGTGCCCCAACTGACCAGATGACCACAGGAGGGAATCGGGGATGACCTCCCCTGATCCCCCCAGTGGTCACTAACCCCCTCCCACCAACAAAAACCCACTTTACAAACTTTTTTTCCCAGCTTGTATGCCAGCCTCAAATGCCATACCCACCTCCATGACATCAGAATGTGTTCTATCCTCTGACAGCCTTTCCCTGGTTCTGATGTGAGTCTCGGGTGAGTGTGACACCTTTTTCTGTTAAGGGCACTGCAGAGTCACAACAGCAAAGCATTGTGGTGGGTGTAGGGTTATTGGGCTCCGTGATTCCACTAGGTTGTATTAAATGCTCACGATGTTGGTAGTTGGTAGTCTCTACTCCCATGGTGCTTTTCCCTCTGCTTACTGGGTCAGAGTGTGCCCTGTTTCCGGTAGTCCATGAGGTAGTGGCCATTTGTGTAAGACACTTTTAGATCCCTTTCATGTGTTAGCCACGTTACAGCACTTAGTTCTTACCCTGAATGTTGCTGAAAGAGGGCATTGTACACCATTCTGCCAGCTCAGACCTACTGCTAATCTCAGTACCAGCGAGACTCGTTGCCAGTGGGGCACAACCTCTGATCTGCAGTTAACTGTGAGTAAAGGTGCTTATTCAAATAAAGGACGTTTTCAGCGAGATTAGTCTTCAGGTGTGAACTGCTGTGCCAAGGTTATACACCAGCAACAAGTCCTGTCCCTGGAGCACTTTTAGTGGGTACTGCAGTGCACTTCAGGCAGGCAGACCCAGGCTCATCCCCCCCCCCCCCACCCATAACACTTGTGGTGGTAAATGGGAGGCCTTTAAAACACACTGTACCCACATGTAGTTGCCCCCTTCACCCCTAAGAGCTATGGTAGTGTTGTACATTTGTCCCTCCCACAACCAAATGGCTTGGATTGGGACATTTCTGAGCTGGGCGTTTTTAGTTTCCATTATCGCTTAAAAAAAACGCCCATCTCAGAAGGGACCAAATCCATGGCATTTGGTCCGTCCAAACCGTATTTTCGAAATGAAAGATGGACGCCCATCTTTTTCGATAATACGGTCTGTCCTGCCTCTTCACATACCCATTTTCGGACATAGACACCCATGGAGATGGGCGTTCGATTATGCCCCTCCACCTCTGTGCATTTTATTTCCAAACTACTCCCCTTGGGCTGTGCTTCCTCCCACCCAGAGTCCTCCCAGTCACTGCCCCCTCCACACCCCCCCCCCCCCCGGTGACTCTCGACAGGAATTGTTAGTAATTCCCATATAATGGGGGATTACGTATATATATATGATTCAATGCAAAAAAATGTGAAGAATGATACTATGTTGGGAGACAGACCAGATGTGTAGGCACAATAAGGGTGCAACTATAACTCAGATATGTCCAGGGATAACTCTTACATTTACCTCCCAACCCCAAGTCCTAATTACTCTCAGTAATATGCTGACAGCAGTGACTGACACCAATATCTGGAATAATAGTACTTTGTTTAGTTCACTGGTAAACACTAATAATGCAAAGCAGTTTCTTAGAAAAATTACAAAACACCTATTGCTAAAACAACAGAATATCAAGGTTGCACAGGGCCCCAATTGGCTTGGTTCACAGTTGTAAGAAATGAATCAGTTCTTATCTAACCCCAGGTAGAAATAAAAGAACGCCTCGCAGTTTGGGCAGTAACAGCTCTTCCACAAGAAATCTTGTCTCAGGTGCAACTGTGCACCTTCCAAATGAGGTGGTCCTCCTGGCTCTAGCTCAAGGAAGGACAAGCAGAAAAGATCCAGGGGAGTGAGCAAACAACAAACCTCCTTCCGCAAACTATTGAAGACCCATCTTTTTGAAAAAATCTACGGAAAGAAGCAAAACACATAAAGCTCACACTCACTGTTCACTAATGCATCAATACATCCACTTCTGAACTCTCATCCCCCGTAGTCTCACCTCACTCATACCCTTACTCACAGAAATATGTATACCATACATAATGCCCTTTTAACCTCCCGCTGTCTCCTTCCAATGTTTCAAGGTTTGGTTCCAGTGTTTATATTCCTTAACAACACTTTGATTGTCTTGTATAACTCTTCACAATGTAATCCATAACCAAGTTGTAACAAATTGTATTTCCATCATTCATATCGTATTGTAAGCCACACTGAGCCCGCAAAGAGGTGGGAAAATGTGGGATACAAATGCAATAAATAAAATAAATAAACAAGAATGAAAATGAGTTGGTTTCTTTCAGAGAGAAATAGCAAGCTGACCGTCTGTGTGTCCAAACAGCCATCATTATTTTCTGTCTCAGGCTGTGCACATGACCTCTGCAGGCACTCTCCATGATTGCTGGTATTTAAGTCCATCATACCGCTACAGCCAATGCGAGTAACATCTCCTCACATGAGTCACCAAGAAACCAAGTCACTGACATACTGATGACAACTGGAATGCCACGTTATGGTTTCAGTAGGATCTTTATAGGTAGACTGTCTGCCTGCTGGCAGTAACAGCTTTATTGGATAGAACCAATCCATGAAGGAATAAGCAGTGTATCTATTCACCTTTGCACCTTATTCCAGAGCTGCAGCAGTGAATCCTCATATGTAGAAATCCATCTTGATTATAAATCTGTTCTGTGCTACATGTAAAGCATAGGCTTCTTTAGGCCCCAAAGATGCTAAAGACAAGAATTAACTTACACAGGCACCATATTATGCACCACAAAGCTAACCAGAGTGACACTTTGTACAAGACCAGAGCATTGCATCAACAGACTTTACGATGAGAATACTAAAAGGACATTTTAAGACCATCTAATATGTAAGACCTTTGACCTTAAAATGATGAAATATGTTGACACCAGAGAGGACTTAACAAAGATCTGGGGTTTTATCACATTATAAACCATAAAATTGTACTGCTTTATTACCCTCTGATCACCCATCCATCCATTTCTCCCTGTTTCTTACTGCCCCCCCCCCCCCCCCACACCCCTATCTTTCCCTGTGAGACTGTCACTGGAATGCTTTTATGTTCTGATAGTCATAATTTGCTCATTTCTGATCTCAAGAGGAAGGTATTGCCTTCATAGAAACAGAAAACGTAAGGCAGATAAAGACCATATGGCCTATCTAGTCTGCCCATCCATGCCATCTATTTTTTCTTTCACTCCCTTAGAGATCCTATGTACTTGTCCCAAGCCTTCTTGAATTCAGAATTTTTTCTCTACCGGGAGGCTATTCCATGAATTTACCACTCGTTCCATGAAGTAGTGTTTCCTTAGCTTACGTCTGAGTTTATCCTCTTTTACCTTCATCCTTTGCTTCCTCATTCCAGAGCTTCCTTTACAGTTGAAAGAGAATCACCTGTGCATTTATACTAAGTAGGTATTTAAACCTCTCTATCATATCATATTTTAATGTATTTATTTTAACTAGTTCATTGTAAGCCGCTTTGGGGCTGCAACACTGCGGCAAAAGGCGGGGTATGAATGATCTGAAATAAATAAATAAATATCTCCTCTCTCCCACCTTTTTCCAAGGTTAATCAAAAAGGGACAGATTCTATATTTGGTGCTTAAAAAATCTGTGGGGAAAACATTTCTACCTAAGCGTATTCTATAAGATTTAGGCGTGGCATATAGAATACACTTAGTTTATATGCCAGTGCATAAAACTGTGCACCCCCATTTATACCAATGAATACTTGGCGTAAATCCCTGCATGTAGATTTATACGCACTGGGCCATATTCTATTTAAAAAAGTGCATAAATTTGGGAATGCCCATGAAATGCCCATTTCTCCATTAATGACCATGCCCCTTTTGAACTACACACATTAGAATTTAGGCACTCTGCATTACAGAATACACTTAGCAAGTTGTGTGCATGAATTCTAATTATTGCCAATTAGTGCTCATTATTGCTTGTTAGCTGCTGTTATCAACATTGATTAGCTTGTTAAGCCAATTAAGTTACAGGCGTTGTTATGGAATATGCTTAGATTTCAGCACGGAACGCTAGGCGCGCTATATAGAATCCGGTAGAAAATGTCTTAAGTTAGTCCAATAAAAAGGTAGCATATTATTTTCTTTTTGTTTTATTTTTATTTATAACCTGGTGTAAGTAATGCCATTTTTGTTTGATGGGCTGCATTGGGAGGTAGCTGACGAGCATTACCTAAAAGAGAATGGTAGGATCTTGACTTTTTTGGAATTGTAAAAATGTTTTCTGATATGGCCAGAGGATTCCTTTGCAAATCTTCAATTGGCCTATTATATAGGCTCTTTATATTCTGCTGGGCATGCTCTTCATTTTGTGGAAAAGTTAAGAGAGCTCCTAGTCAGAATGACACCTAATGTCCCTTTGGTTTCCTACTTTCATAAAGCTTTAGGTGGATTAACCTGGCCAAAGGATCTTGGTGGCATCCTTGATAGATGGGAGAAGGAATTGGTTTGTCCTTTAGGGACTCTCAAGACAGTCAATTTACTATGACAAATTCCTCTTGTAGTTCATAGTGCTCATCTCAGAGAATGTCAGTGTAGGGTTTTTTATCGGTCTGACGTTTTCCAGGTCCAAGAACATAAGAAAGGCTGTGTGCCCACCCCAACGTGTCTCGTACAGAATGATCTTTGGCATGCTTTGTGGCATTGTAATACTGTTCAGCAATTTGGGAATTCCATTCATCAATATTTAGAATGGTTGATTGGACTACCTATTAAAACTCATACCTGTGGACTATTATTTATTTATTAGGATTTATTTACCATCTTTTTGAAGGAATTCACTTAAGGCAAGAATAAGTCAAACATAAGCAATAGATATATTTAATTTCTGCGATTTCAAATATAATCGTCAATAACAAACAACTTGAATACAGATTAGAAATAAAAAAGAGGAAAGTTGTGGGAAAAAGCCATCACAAAGCAAATAACAATCTCCTGTTTGGCCCACAATATTTGAGAAGGTCAAAGAATCAGAAAATTGCAAAGAAAATAAATTTTGCAAGAGTAGAGCAAGAACAGAAAATGTCTACAGCTGAAACGTGCTAACCTGTGGAAGGTTCTTGAGGCATCACAAGAATTCTAAATGAGTTGTTTAGGTTCAACAAACATAAAATTCTTACCACCCAAAGCAATACAACATTTCACTGGAAATTTGGATTATTGTCAAAATGGTTTCTGAAGACTAGTAGGAATATTCTCCTTTGAGATGTCAACTGCATTTCCGGAGTCCGAGTGGATTAAAGAACAAAGCTAGTTTTTCGGGCAGTCTTTTTTTTATCAAGCACCTATTCCTCTCTATTTATGGAAAATTCTATATTGTTTTTAGGACATTCTTTAAAACTTTCCTTTTCAAGAAATAGCTAGGGTAACTGCGCCCTATCTTTATGGGAGTCTTCAGTTTAGGGTCATTTTAAAATATGTTTTAATTAGAAATAGGTTAGAAAAGGGTAGTAGTGTACCTCACGTGCATTCGTCAAAATTAATTTTGACAGGTGACACGCCCACTTCCAGGTTTTCAGCCAATCAGAAGCGAGGACATGCCCAAGCCATGCCCACTCCCCCCCCCCCCCCAGGGACTTCTATTTAAGCCCCTTCCACATCACAAAATCATCACCATGGATGCCTCCGTGGTAGGTTGGGGGGGCTCATCTTGATGGTATCCATACACAAGATTCTTGGTCCCCACAGAAGAAACAACATCATATCAATCTTCTAGAATTGTGAGCAGTCTGGAACACCCTCAAAACTTTCCAAGATCGTAACCTCAATCACATAGTTCTCATTTGCACAGACAACCAGGTTGTGATGTATTACCTGAACAAGCAAGAGGAACAGGTTCTTAGCACCTCTGTCAACAAGCAATCCAGATATGGACTTGGGCAACTTCTCGAATCATCTCTATAAGTGCTGTTTATCTAGCCGGCCAACAGAATGCTGTGGCAGACAAATTAAGCAGAGTTCTTCAGCCTCACAAATGGTCCCTCAGCATGCCTATGGCACATCAAATATTCCAACAGTGGAATATCCCCAGCGATAGACCTGTTTATCTCTCCTCAGAACAACAAGCTCCCTTGGTTTTGTTTCAGGATCTATTCTCCAAACTGTATAGCCCCAGATGCCTTCCTGCTCCATTGGGGAACAGATCTTCTGTATGCTTTTCCCCCACTACCTCATTGGGAAAACTCTTCTCAAACTACGTTGAGACCAAGGGGCCGTCATCCTAATTGCTCCCTACTAGCCACATCAAATTTGGTTTCCTCTTCTCCTAGAGTTATCATACAAGGAACCATTGAGGTTAGATCATTTCTAACCCTAATAACTCAGAAAATGGGGTCTCTCCTCCATTTAGACCCTCACTTTCTAGCTCTAATGGTTTGGTTTTGATGACATAGACTTATGTTCTTTAAATCTTGCAGACGCGGTCTCTAGGAAAGTCCTAGCCTCTAGGAAGCCAACATTTTTCCTTAAATCTCATGCCCATCCTGGCTAAACACACACTGCACACCTTCAACTACAGGCAAGCCTTACCCTTCTTTCTAGAGCAGACTAAAGCCCGTAGACAGTTCACCCAGTTGTTTGTTTCTTTTGACCCAAACAGGATGGGGCAACTGTTGGTAAACACACCCTTATCCAATTGGCTAGCAGACTACATCTCCTTCAGTTATTGGTTTGCATTGGCCTTGCCATTGCAAGTCTCTATTGACCATTGTTTGTGATTTTCAGTGAGCCTGCTAGCTAGGGATTACCAGATATAAGGACATACTGTCCCTCTTGTCCTCAGAGAAAGTGAAGCTACTCACCTGTAGCAGATGTTCTCAGAGGACAGCAGGACATATGTTCTCACATACCCTTCCACCTCTGTAAGGAGTTGAATTCTTCGTGCTTTTTTTATGTAACTGAGGGTCCTGCACATGCGCAGTCAAGGCTGCCAAAGGCCTGTAGACATTCAAAGAATGCTGGGCAGCATCCACACCGGGGATCTGTGGATGACATCACATGTGCTCTGTGTGACACATTTAGGTGTGCACATTTATGCCTGTCATTGACCTGACATAAATGGTCATGTCTAAATTTAGACATGTCAGTTTGGGTTTGCACTAAAACAGCATCTTGGTGCACAGATGCCATTATAGAATTGCCACTCAGGGTGAGGCACTGGCATGCCAAGCTGGAGTCACCGAGTTATAGAATTGCCCCTTAAAGTACCTTAATAGAGATAGTAAAGGGGACAAGTGGATGTCGAATATATAGACAGATAAGATAGAGTAGCAGGTGTTTAAATAGCTAATAAGGGTGACTACCTTAAGGAAAAATTGTATGTACAGTCAAAAAAGATGCATGCAACTGATCTCTGCTAGAGTTCATGTGGATAGTAAGTCTTGCTACAGTCCATGCAGCTAGTATTAGTCCTTGTGTGCATGTGACGAGTTAGTTAATTTCTTCGTCGATTAAAGGCTATGACAGCAGGTGTCACTGTTACTAACTTTCACCAGTTTCTATATATACCTTCTTTGGATTTTAGTGATGGTTATAGCACATCATTTATAAATTTGTATTTTTATTTGAGATTTGTTTTAGGTTTGCAAAATCATACTGTAGCATGGGAAAGACACCTTTTTAAGTGAAGAGACTATGCAAAGGATTTTTTTATAGCATGGCTGCTGTCAGGGCCTTTGGAGCCTTGCAGATACACTTTTTAACATCTTTTTGTTTGCTTTATTTTGTCAAACTAAAATGTTTGGTGTTCAGTGCTAAGATTCAGCACCTGACACTGTTAAGAAAGACCTTTTTTGAATAAATTGAGTGTAGCTACAAAGCAACTTACAATAACTGTGGCTCCTTATGATCCTGGGCAAGTCACTTAAGAGTCCTTTTACAAAACCACGGTAAAAAGTGGCCTGTGGTAGTGTGGGTATGTCTGTTGGGTGCACGCAGGGCCACTTTTTACCACAGCTGGGAAAAAGGCCATTGTTTAATGGGCCAGGAAATGGGTGAAATTAAAACTAGCGTGTGTCTATTTATGACCTGAGCCCTTACTGCCAGCCATTGACTTAGCAGTAAGGGTTCATGCGCTACCCACTTGGTAACCATGCAGGGCATGCCCCAATGTGGCCGTGCTGCCAATAACTGCCGGGAACGCCCCCACGGTAGAAAATAGAAAAAATTTTTCTACTGTGGGATTTGGTGTGCGCCAGACTCAATTACCACCGGGCACATGCGCTAAACCAGCGGTACTGCCGATTTGGCACGTGGTACCCATGTGTTAGCCCTCCTGCGGCTTTGTAAAAGGGCCCCTTAACCCTCCATTGCCCCAACCACAAAAACTTTGTACTTTTACAAAGCTGTGCTAGTGATTCCTATGTGGCAAATGAGAGGAAGCCCATTCAATTCCTATGGGCTTTCTCTCAAGCCACGTGGGAATTGCTAGTGCGGCTTTGTAAAAGAAGCCCTTAGATTGTGAGTCCACTAGAGACAGAGAAAATATCTGCATGTAAAGTAAAATGTACCATAGAAAGATGATATATCAAATCCATGACCCTTTACCATTTACCCTTTTCACTGCTGTTGCTGTGTACCAACCTATAGTACCTTAATTTTAATGTTCCAAGAAATTTTAAGAATGTTTTTTCTCCAGATACATTTCCTTCTTTTTTAATTTTTAAAAAGTTTTTGAAGATTTAAGGTTTTATTTACATCAGTTTTGCCATATATTCTCACAGTCACTTCATACATACTGATAGACTTCCTAAAGTAGTACATTCTTATGATATTGTTGATTATTTTAAATCCCAACTTTGTTGATTGTGATTGCTAATAAGATTTAAGATAAATATATTTTTTTTCAGATACGTTTTTGAGATTTCTTGCTGTGAATTGCTGCACCATTGCATTGGAATTTTCTTATACCATCATTGAATTTCTTAGTTGTTCCCATGTGTTGAGATCTTCATTCTAGTGTGACCTCCCTGAAAATGCCTCGGATGCAGGCAGAAGGTGGGAAGATTTTCAGGGAGGTCACTAAGACAACAGGGACTGGGACTGGGACTGCCAGCCTGGAGGGAGGTTTGGGGAAGGGCCAGCCCTTGGGGGCAGGGCCAAGAAGTAATAAAAGGCATAGTATGGAGAAAATGCTGGTCTTTGGTAGCCCATATCTGGCTAAGATCCTGTGCACCGAAAAGGAAGTCCTGGAAACCAAGGCAGGAGTAGTTTGCAGTGTATGGTGATTGAAGCCCCTGCTACAGGGCAGCAGGTGCCTGCAGATTGTTCCTGACTTGGGAACAAATTAGGAGTGCTTCAGGGAAAAAGACACTCCAGGTAGGAGGAATTGGAAAGGGAGTGCCTCACTTCTGGCAGGACTTTCATTGCATGTGTGAATGACCCTTGTTCTGGGATGGAACAGAGAGTAATTAAAGAGAATATGTGGAGATGATCATGGACTGAGGGCCAGATGCACTAACCCCACGTAAAGAGCCCTTTCCTTACCGATCCCTTAGCGAATCGGTAAGGAAAGGGCATGCATGAAGGAAATTGCATGCAAAGGAGCTGCTCGCTGTTAGCTCATTTGCACGCGATTTCCTTCCTAAGGAGGGGAAGCCAGTCGGCCAGCTGAGCATGTGCAGAGCAGCCAATCATTATGCTGGCTGCTCTGCGCATGCCAAAGACGTCCTTCAACAAAAAAAGGATGTCCCTGACGAGCACCTGGATGTTTTCCTTCAGCTTTTGTGATGGACGTCCTTCTCGGACGTGTTTTTCTTACGTGCCTGAAATGACCACAGCCATGGAGGTTCTCTCAATATTCTCTGTCTCCTCCAAAGTTGTTTTCAGCTTGCGCCCCCCCCCCCCACCCCCCAGGATCGGGACATGCAAGGGGATCCAAAGCATTTGGACGTCCCTCCCACCAGGTCTCTCAGCCAATCACAGCGCGTTTAGCTGTCACTGGTATCAGCTAAACGCGCTGTGATTGGCTGAGAGAGACCTGGAGGGAGGGACGTCCAAATAGTTTTGATTTGGACATCTTCGCATGTCCCGATCCTGGGGGGGGGGGGGGGGCAGGTGCAAGCTGAAAACAACCTTGGAGGGGACGGAGAATGTTGAGAGAACCTCCATGGCTGTGGTCATTTCAGGCACGTAAGAAAAAAAGGACGCCCCTGAGGACCACAGATGTTTTTTCTTCAGCTTTTGTGATGGGCGTCACTTAAACCTCCACTGCCCTGGATACAAAACTTAGGGCCCAGTTTACGAAGGAGTGCTAGTGTTTTTAGCGTGTGCTAAAAATTGGCATGTGCTAAACATGTAGATGCCTATAATATTACTATGGACGTCTACATGGTTATTGAATGCTAAAAATGCTACCATGCCTTTGTAAACAGAGCCCTTAGACTGTGATCCCACTAGAGATAGAGAAAGTACCTGGATATAATAGATATAAACCACTTTGGCTGTACCACAGGAAGGCAGTTTATCAAATCCATGACCATTTACCCTTTACCGGGAACCATCATAGTCCTGTTAATTTTTTTTCTCTTTGACATTATCCATCAATAAATTTTTATTAATTTTCATGTTGGAAGCAGAGTGAAGGACTGACTTAAGTCCTTACTCAGAGAACACAAACAATTGAACGATAAGATATGTCAAAACATTTGAATCTGGCCTGCAGGGTCCCCCAGATTCCATACTCTCCCCAGTGCTTTTCATTAAATGCAACCACCGTGGGGTCCTTAATCAATAACTTAGGATTTAAATGTCTGCTTTATAGATGTGATATTCAGAAAATTTGTCACTTAGAAGAAAACTGGACAAAGAAATGATTATAGCTTTCAATCTGCCTTCTGGCAAGTCAGAATTCGATGTTGGAAAAAAAATTATTCTGGATCCTCATATGACAGGTATTCTGGATAAATAAACCCCAATGTGGATTTTGAGTTGCCTAACATATTTCTTTGATGTGAAATCAGATGTCAACATCTCGAGGGTTATTTTAATGGCTACATTTCAATTAAAATTGTAATCACGATTAATTGCACGATTAAAGGTATGTTTTAAATTTTTTCCCCACTGCAGCTCCTTGTGACTTTGAAAAGTCACTTAACCCTCCATTTCCCAGAGCTGAGGAACCCCTCTCCCATAAAAACAAACCTTTAATCACACGATTAATTGTGATTACAAATTTTAATCGAAATTCAGCCTTAAAAAATTAAAGAATAAAACATAATGAAAAGTTAAGAAATACAAAATACAGATTGAGAAGTTACATATTAAAGACTCTAAAACAGCATTCAGAATAGCTATAAATGGCCTTACAGTTTTCATGGCCTACTTCAGAAAAGCAAGCCTACCGTAGTTATTTTGGATGCTGAGCTTACTCTGCAGCATCATATAAATAATCTTATCAAAATCTCATTTTGGCATCTACAATTAATTCAGAAGTTGTATTATTACCTCCTAAACAAACAAAACAAAAAGTTTAGTGTGGTTCAAGCACTGATCCTTGAGCTGAGTAATTTTAGACTACTGTAATGCCCCTTTGTTGGTCTAGGCTAAAAGAATATAATAAAATAAGCCTGGATTTTGGCAAGTTTAAAAATTTACTATAATGACAATCCTTCTGTAGGAAAAAAGAATCAGGTTGGCAATGGTGAGAGGGTGGTGGTATCAATGGTGCTGAATCTTCCTACTTGCCTGATGCCTAAAGCAAAGGTATATATCGCCTTGAGTCTACCCAGACACTGCCTTTTGCAGTGCACTTCCCTCAGCAGTTCCCCTTTGCAGAAAGTTTCAGGCAGTGCCTTGAGGCCACTGGGCTGCATAGTGAGCAGTATGGCACTCATTTATTCAGAATAGGAGCAGTCTCCAGTACTACAGTGTTGGAAGAACCTGTATGAGCCGTTTAGCAGCTTAGGGGATGGATGATGCTCTGTGCCTATATATCATATATCAATCACAAGGATGGAATCTCAAGTGCTGGTACATTATGATTATTAATCTTGTACCCTTCTACTATGTCCTTGCAGGTGATTTCCCATGAAAGGATGATGTTCTTCTGTCAGACCTGTAGGCAGCCTTAGCTTGGTTTGTAAGCTTTAGCTCCTAGGGTGGATGCAGGATGTAGTGGAGGGTGGGAAGTGAAAACTTTCCAGTCACTTAGCAACCCCTAGTGGCCAGACTCGCAGTAGACATGTAACAGATTCTGGAGAAAGCTGAGGACAGTCAATGCAACTGTGTGGATGGGAGGAAGAAGAGGAATGAAAATAGCACTTGCAAATCGACTTCTGGAACCATCGATGAAAGCCCAAAGGTGCAAGGGGATACTGCTGAGCCATTTAGTAAAAATAAATCATTGCACACTATGAATGCTGGAAAGCTGAGTACTGAAACTTGTTTATAGAGCACTATGTAGTAAATTGGTCACAGGTGTTGCTGACAGCTTGCTTGGTAACATCCAGCTCCCTTGGTATGGTGCGCTGTTGGAGCTAATTAGTTTTTTTTTTATTATTATTGGTGCTGATGGGGTTTAAGACTAAGTCAGAGGAGAACACAGCTCTATTTTGCTGCAGGGAACAATCAGGTAAATTAGTGAGCAAGTGAACTTCCCCTGAAACAAGGGATTCTCAATATTGTGTTTGTCTACTGAAGAGGTCATCTGGGAGTGTTGATATGCTGAAGGAGGATTACAGTCACGTAACTAGAAGAAAGAATACGGATTTGTCAGTATCTATTTCCTTTAAGGTCTGTTATTTCACAGCTATATTTATATATTTTTTAAAAGCGAAATAAGCCTAAGGTGGTTGATGGCCTTTTATCATAATTTCAGTATAAACAGATGGGGAGGGAGAGCTATGTGCATGTGATATCATTACCGGAGAGTCTGTTTTGGTTACCGGTAGCTTTTTCTACGGAACTTCCTTAACCAGAGCGGTCTAGTTTACCTTAGGGAGAAATTATTTCTCTATACTCCAGCTAGGTCACTTGCAGCATATTTGCATTTGCATGTCCTAAATTATAGAATCATTTACCAGCTGATATTTGGTCTGAGGGAGTTTATCTCTGCTTTTAAAAAGTCTTAAGGTATGGTTATTTGGGAGGGTATGTAACTCAGAATTGCTTTTTACTAGTCAGATGTATGTGTTGGAATGGGAGGAGGACTGTAGTTTTACACTTTTATTTATGAATTATTTATAAAAGCTTATGTACCACCCATTGTGGTTCAAAATCATCCAGAGTGATTCACAATAAAAAAATTTAAATACAAAGTTCATAAACTGTACCAGTAATATTATCAAAAAGACTGCAACAATTCCCTGCCCCCACCCCCAAGTATCAGCCATTAGACCTAAATGAAGGTAGCAATAGTTGTCTGTCTTCTATGGTCCTGTCACAAGAAGTGTAAAGATGCCCCCCAAATTCTCTAAATAGGGACGAGGTGAGCCTTCAGTTTCTTTCAGAAAGTTAATAAATTGTATTCTGAGTGTAATTTCAAAGACAATTTGTCCATAGCCTGCGTATACTCTTTACACACAACTGTCCCATATGGAATTATTAATAAACTCCTTTGACTTGAACGTGAAGGCTAGACTGATTATACCATTGAAATTTGTCCATTAGTTATGATGTAAAAGTGGATGTGTTTCTAGTGTACCTTACTTTGAATGTTATTGAAGAAGCAAGCAATTATGTATAATTGTGTGGAGGATTAGTGGTTAGAGCACCAGTCTTGACATCCAGAGGTGGCTGGTTCAAATCCCAATGCTTCTCCTTGTGATCTTAGGCAAGTCACTTAACCCTTCATTACTTCAGGTGCAAAATTAGATTGTGAGCCCTCCAGGTACAGAGAAATACTCAGCCTTCCTCAACGGCCCAAATCTACAGCACCATTATGCTGATTGAAAGGAGAGAGATAGTGGTTGAGTAAGTTCTTTGATGTAAGTGAGGAAATATTTGCTTGGTTTTATGTGTTTACTGTAATTGAGTTGATCTAGATATTTGTTAATTGCCTTTCATTAGTCCCAGCAAAGCAGATTACAAAGGTAAAATGATGAGAGACATCATGAGAAAGGGGGGAGAGGGGAGAATATTTACATATAAGAGAGAAAATAAAGACAAAAAAGTAGAGAGACACTCTTGTATAGTATGAAAAACCACAGAGAATGAAAAACCACAGAGAACTGCTAAAAGATGTAGACTTCGGCAGACAAAAAGTAGTGCATACTCCAGACTGGTAGAATAACAACCGTCCTGCAACTGCTCACATTCTGAAAATTTATACAAACTCACATGTTTTTAGCTGGCTTTGAATTTCAGAATTTTAAAAAAAAAAGCTTAGTTCTGTGATCAAATGAGAGTGTTCTATAAAGACAAAGACAAAATTAAAAAAGAGGGTGCAATAAGTAATCTCCACCCATATTCTAGTGGGTAGAGGGACTAGCAGAAGATTGTATGGAATGGGTAAGTCAGCTAAGTACTTGACAGCCAGTATAGAATGCTTGGTGGGACACCATAAATATCTTGAATTTAAGTCTATATGAGATAGGGAACCAATACTGATCAGTTAAAAGTTGAGTGACGTGATCGGATCTACAAGCATTATAGAGGAGATTAACAGCCTTGCTTAGAATTAATTCTGGCCTTTTTAAAAACGTAGATTTCAAGCCATTATAGAGAGCATTACAATAGTACACTTTGTTTAAGATGAGCGCAGGAACTAGAAACTGGAGGTTTTTAGCTTAAAACAAATATCGGAGTTGATTTAATGCAAGGCATAGAAAGAGGATCTCATTTTGGTAGAGATACTACTACTAATAACCATTTAGTGGCACTGTACACATTATATGCAGGTATTTTCTTTCTCCTTAGTGGGCAATGGAGGGTTAATTGATTTGCCCAGGGTCACAAGTAGCTGCAGTAGGAATCAAATCCAGTTCCCCAGGATTTCAGCCCACTGCACTAGCCATTAGGAGATTTCAGAGTCAAGTATGAGAAGGGAGTCTGTGTGAAAATATCTGGTGATGAGATCGATAATGATGATACTTAAATTGAATAAACCCTGTTCAAATTACTTACCTACTCAATACCTCTCATCTATCCATTAGATGAGTAAACATATACATTAGATCTTAATCTCCATTAATCCATTCAAGAATTATCAGAAACATCTAAACCTTCTACCTGTTGGATTGCCACAATTTTGAACGTTGTTTAATCTATTTGATTTGCTCAGCTATACATAGCTATCACAGTACGGTTAGAGCAACTTCTCTGGTGCTTGTAATCAGCCATTTATCCTATTTTTAACCATTTGCATTGTATCCATCTACAACAGATTGAAAACTGCTCTCTGTAAGAGGAAATCTATTTAACAGTTAAATGACAATGCAGTCAGTTTTTTTGTTAGTTCTTTTAGAATTAGTACAATTTTTAGCTGTGTAGGTGTCAAAAGTCATACCAGCACAAGTGATACCAGCACAAGTGATACAAAGACTGCATCCCATTCAATGGAATACTACATTTCACTCCACATATTTCCTCATGCCAAAGACAAAGGAGGAATCTCCTTAATTCAATATGAACATTCCAAATGTTCACACAATCTACCATCCTTCCATTTTTACAATGCAGTCTAACGTTCCTGCCTCTGATTTACATAAGAACATATCAATAACCATAATGGGTTAGACCAGTGATCCATTTAGCCTAGAATCCTATTTCCAACAGTGGCCAAGACAGGCCACAAGTAAGTACCTGGCAGAAACCCAACTAGTGGCTACATTCCATGCTCCCAATCCCAGGGCAATCAGTACTTCCCCATCTCAATAGCAAATTATGAATACAATTCCCTTCCTTTGATGGTAATTCCATTCAATCTGACTTCAGCACTGTGAGTATTCATAGTATCTGTAGTCACAGCAGTATCTCATCTTCATTACAGTGGACTAGTACTATTCTCGTATTTAGATATTTGGTTAATTCTACACCACCTGTCGGCATCTGCATTTTATGCATTGCACATTATGGGAAACTACCATTTCATTCTCTGTCATAGTTGAAGTAAATGACAGCTTCACTCATAACTTTCTTCCCTAGGCAGCAATTACCATTGTATACAGTGCAGACTATCATCTCACTCGCATTCTATATTTAAACCATTGGATTCTGAAGATGTCAATCTTTCTCCCACTATTCAACCACAGGTCGTCAACACTCCATATATTTCCTTACCCTATCACATAAAACTGTTGCCTAGGAAGATATTAATTACTTTTTACCTTAAGTCATCATTTTGGCGCTGGGCTGTTCAACAAAATCTTATTATACAAACCAGTGGCGTAGCTACGTGGGGCCACAGGGGCTTGGGCCCCCAAAATTTCCTCCGGGCCCCTGTTTTTTCTGGTGGGGTCCCCAACCTCAACCTGCTGAAGCCTTGTCCAGCGCCAGTCTCCAGTGCCACCACGTTCCCTGCCTTGCTCACTCTTCCTCCGAAATTGAGCATGCCCAGTTTCACTTAAAGGAGCGTGCAGGACGTGAGGAGGAAGAGAGGGCAGGGCAGGCAACATGGTGGTACCAGAGACTAGTGCTGGAGAAAGCTTCAGCTGGTGGGGGTTGTGCCCCCTCCCACCTTGGACTCTGGCCACGCCCTTGATATGAACACCCCTTTTTATTCTTCTCCTACATATTACTATCAAATGCGGCTTCTGTCAACACTGGAGAGCGCATCTAGTGCAACATACCTTCCTTGTTAATAAGATGGTGAACGAGCATGTGCACAGCATCAATCTTTGGATCTGACACCCGTTCAACTGGCTCTCAGTAGTTTTTTCTTCAATTCTTTGCCAAAACATACCATTTTATGCAGACTGATTATCACATTGCCATATACTTTATTTGTATGCAGACAAATACCAGCTTGTAAATATTGTGCAAGGAACCACTTTGCATTTGAATCATTTCATCTCTTTCTCAGATTTATTACTTCCTTTTGAATCTCTTCCTGATTTAATGAGCAACAATTTGTTTCAACTTTACGTAGCCCATCAAGGTAATTTTACTTTGACCTATCGTACCAGTAGGAATTATTGCCAATTTAGAACAAAGTAGCAATCCACCTTTACCAAATCCACTGGAATCAAGACCTCCTTAATGCATTTCTTCCAATGCATCTCATACTATAATTTTATAACAGATGCAATTGAATTCAACTCACATCATACTAGCCCAAACACTGTGAGTCATGCACTATATCGCTATTCATCTACCAACTTTATTGATGAAAGACTCACCTTTCAACATAAGTACATAAGTACATAAGTAGTGCCATACTGGGAAAGACCAAGGTCCATCTAGCCCAGCATCCTGTCACCGACAGTGGCCAATCCAGGTCAAGGGCACCTGGCACGCTCCCCAAACGTAAAAACATTCCAGACAAGTTATACCTAAAAATGCGGAATTTTTCCAAGTCCATTTAATAGCGGTCTATGGACTTGTCCTTTAGGAATCTATCTAACCCCTTTTTAAACTCCGTCAAGCTAACCGCCCGTACCACGTTCTCCGGCAATGAATTCCAGAGTCTAATTACACGTTGGGTGAAGAAAAATTTTCTCCGATTCGTTTTAAATTTACCACACTGTAGCTTCAACTCATGCCCTCTAGTCCTAGTATTTTTGGATAGCGTGAACAGTCGCTTCACATCCACCCGATCCATTCCACTCATTATTTTATACACTTCTATCATATCTCCCCTCAGCCGTCTCTTCTCCAAGCTGAAAAGCCCTAGCCTTCTCAGCCTCTCTTCATAGGAAAGTCGTCCCATCCCCACTATCATTTTCGTCGCCCTTCGCTGTACCTTTTCCATACAAAATCAAGGCCACCTTCTGTACCTTCAATCTTTGATTTTGCTAGTCTGGTTTCTATGTCTTTTCCACTGAAAAGTAAAAACTTTTCTGTATGTGTTTAGCAGTTCTTTTTGTGTCTTCGAAACACTCCACGAACAGGTTACATATACTTTTTATCAAATGACTGATTGTCTCTTTCAACAATACAGCTACATCTTCTTCTGGTATCTGTTTCTCAAACAGTCTGTAGTAAAACATTTTTTGAGGGATTTTCCTATGTTTTCACTCATTTTCAGTCGCTTTTATTAGCAAAGAATTTAAATCTGCTACAAACGGTTCTCATTATGTTTTTCTATGCACTTATCCAATTGGCATGATCTAGCTTTTTGAACTAAATCTCAGTTTGCTCATTCCCATCACATCAGCAGTACATATCGCTGAAATCCAGACATGGACTTACTAAGAACTCTTTTCTTAATCTCTTCCTAAACAAGGTGCTGATTTGACTTCACCTGAGATTCATTCTTCAGTTGGTATCGTTGTTCCATATCAGTCAAGGTTTCATTCCACCACATTTTTTTCTTTTCCACACATTATAATATATGAGCTCCGACTCATTACTTGTTCTATGACTATGCACTATGGATTTGCTATGTCAGTACACGATATTAGACCAGACCATCTCACATATATGTTTATCTTTGTCTAAGCACAAACATCTCAACTTCTTTCTAAGATCCTTACTTTCTAGAAACAACTGCAGTTATTCATTTTAGTTATTAGCAAACAATTCAATAATATTCTACACACATTCTTCCAATTTTTTCCAGATTGTTTTTGAACTTCAGTCACTATAACAGCTCATCTTTACAGAGCTTTTTCAGTATGTATCTCCAAATCAATATAGATCGCATCTTTCTACATTTTTACGAAACACTTTTACATGGATACTGCTTTCTCAGCAGATTCTATTTTTTGGACAGGCTTTTTATGGTCTTTCCTATGAGGCATCAACTCTCCTCCTCCTCCACTTCCAGGCAACAGTCCTATTATCATCATATTTCCATATGTCTGGTATTTTTGTACCGACTCTTCCCTTTTATAGTTTGGGAATCTTCAACAGTGTGTCTAGAAGATCAATGTCCATGGAGAACGAATAGTTTCTTACCTGTAATGGTGGTTCACCATGGACAGTAGATCATCTAGCTACACAGATCCACCTTTCCATCCAGAGTTTCTGCCAGCTTTTTGATTAACTGAGGTGGGAGGGCTGAGTGTGTGATATATCTGGTACCTATCAGTGGCAGGGAAGCAAGGACATGTGCAGAGAGCTTTATTAAGTTTTCTGTGAAATAGAAAGGCCAGGTCGGTGACATCTCCATGGCGTCACTTCAACTGTATGGCTAGATGATCTGCTGTCCATGGAGAACCACTGTTACAGGTAAGTAACTATTCTTTTCCAATGGTGAGCTGCGGCAAGGGCAGCACTGAAGGCAGCTGCTTCCGGCTGCTTCGTCCCACTCACAGGAAGTTGAAAAAGGCAGGATGAATCAGCAACAAGACCGGGGCAGCTGAAACGCAATGGAGCCGACTACGTGGGTGCTGTGGGTGCTTGAGCACCCCCAATATTGAGAAAATTCCTTGTATGTGTCCAGGGAGGGGTTATTTCCATTGGGCTTAGCACCCCTAATAATTTTGAAAAGTTGGCTCCTATGGCTGAAAGCAGCTGTCTTCAGCACTGCGGCTCACTGCTGGAAACAGGGAGGAGAGATAGCTGGGCAGACCTGAAGGAAGGGAGGTGATGGTTTTGATGGATTTAACTCAGCTCAGCTTCATGACTGTAGGTACAGGGAGCAGGGAGTCTCAGGAAGCAAAAAACCACTTGGCAGGCCACTATTGTTGGGGGGGCCTGAGACAGAAATGGGAGGCCTGGGCCCCCCATAGCTATGCTACTGGAACAAGCCACAGGGAAGGAGGAGGACAAGGATGCCGAGAAGGGACCTGAGCCCAAATTTTGGAAGCCAGTTGTTAAAGTTTAACAACTAGCTCCCAAAATTCTTAAAAAATTAAAAAACGGCTTGTGTGAGCTGGTGCGAGTCGGCTCCAGCATACCACTGGTCTTCAGTGTGCATTAATAATGAATTCACTCCCTGCTCTACAGTGGTAAATAATCACATAACATGATACAGTAGCTTGCTTAAGTATCTACATCAGTATGCCATCATTGTTTGTGTGGACTGCTAGTTACTAAAAGCAAAATGGGCCTATAATGTTTTGGGTTATGATGAACAAACAGTTCTTCTTCCTCTATTAATGCAAGAAAGTTTGGAAGTAATTTGCTAAATATTATATGTTTCTTTTGTGGACTTTGGTAGGATGTGGGCATAGGGTGCTCTTAACTTTTCCATGTTTTTATGTTCTGAATTCTTCATTAGCCAAAATTCTTGGCTCCAAGTACTAGAAATACAACAGACATACATTTCTGTGCAAATTAAGGAATCAGTGGTATTGAATATTCAATGAAGGGGGGGGGGGGGGGGGGGGAGAGGCTGTTTTTCTTAGTTAAAACATATCCACAGGCTTTGTAAAATGAAATATAATCACATGAAGAATTAAGCTTCCAACTTGATCTGTGCAAACTATATTCATTCAAATTCTTAATTTGTTTAATAAATGTTATTTGAACAAACACCGAAACAATAACAGCAACATAAGAGTGTTCCAAAGGATTTTTGATTATACAAAAATACCTACAATCCCTCCCATCCTCCCTTCCTCTCCTACCCAGGGGCGTAGCTACGGGTGGGCCTGGATGGGCCCAGGCCCACCCAGTTTCGCCTCAGGCCCGCCCAAAAGCAGATCCAGTTGCCGTGACCGTCTCCCACCCCTGCCGCAGCGCTTCATTTAATGTTGTCGGCGCTGCTGTTACAGTTTCCCACCCCCACGGCGGCGCTTTACACTTTACCCGACGGCAACGCTACAGATGCAGCGCTGACGTCCGACATCCTGCTCTGGGGCCTTCCGCGTCCCGCCTCCATAACAGGAAGTTACATCAGCGTGGAAGGCCCGGAGCAGGATGTCGGACGTCAGCGCTGCATCTGTAGCGTTGCCGTCGGGTAAAGTGTAAAGCGCCGCCGCGGGGGTGGGAAACTGTAACAGCAGCGCTGACAACAACATTAAATGAAGCGCTGCGGCAGGGGTGGGAGAGGGTGAGGAAGTCAGTGGGGTGCTGCGTGCTGGCCCAGTAAGGGGAGGCAGGGAGGGGAGGGAACAGAAGGGTGCTGGACTTGCAAGGGGCAAAGGGTTGGAGGGAAGGGAGAGAGATTTTGGGATTTGCAGAAGGGAGGTTGGAAGGAAGGGGAGAGGTTTTGGAATTTGCAGAAGGGAGGTTGGAGGGAAGGGAAGAGGTTTTGGATTTGCAGAGGGGAGGTTGGAAGGAAGGAGAGAGGTTTTGGGATTTGCAGAGGGGAGGTTGGAAGGAAGGGAGAGAGGTTTTGGGATTTGCAGAGGGGAGGTTGGAGGGAAGGGAGAGAGGTTTTGGGATTTGCAGAGGGGAGGTTGGAGGGAAGGGAAGAGGTTTTGGATTTGCAGAGGGGAGGTTGGAAGGAAGGAGAGAGGTTTTGGGATTTGCAGAGGGGAGGTTGGAAGGAAGGGGAGAGGTTTTGGGATTTGCAGAGGGGAGGTTGGAGGGAAGGGAGAGGTTTTGGATATATAGGGGGGTGGAAGGAAGGGGAGAGGTGCTGGATATGCAGGGGGGTGGAGGGAAAGGGGAGAAGTGCTGGATATGCAGAGGGTTGAAGTGAAGGGGAGAGGTGCTGGACATGTAGGGGGGCTGGATGAAAGGGAGAGATGCTGGACGTGTGTGTGTGTGGGGGGGGGGGAGGGGCTGAAGGAGAGGTGCTGGATATGCAGATGATGATATGCAGAGGGAAGGGAGAGAGATGCAGGGAGAAAGAGCCAGATGCATAAGGGGAAGGAAAGAGAGGAAGAGAAGCTGGTTGGGGGTGGGATCAGAGAGGAGAGGGACACATTGGTGTGGAGGAGGGAGAAAGGGGACCTAGGGAAGTATACAGATACAGAAGGGAGATGATGGGCATTAGGTGGGAGCATGGGGACAGGGACACAAATGTGAGATGCTGTATGGGGATGGCACATGGGCACAGAGGGGTAATGCCTGACCAAAGGGGGGGGGGGTATAGAATAGAGATAAAATGCTGGACACTGGAGAGGGGGGTATATGGACATGGGGGGGGGGGGGGAGATACCAGACAAGGGAGAGAATAGGAATGCAGAAGGGATATGCTGGGCATGGGGTGCATAGGTGCACAGAGGAATGATGATGGATGAGGGGATATGAACACAGGGGAGATACTGAACAAGGAAATATAGGAAAACAGAGATGGGAGATGGATGATGGACATGAAGAAAGAAGAAATGTCAAATAGGAGACCCTGGCAAGTGAGTTAAGAGAAGACAGAGGGAAGCAGAAACCAGAGACTGGGACCAATATGATTTGAGAAAAAATGACCAGACAACAAAAAGGTATAAAAAATATTTTATTTTCAATGTTGTGAATATAATATGTTGGATTTGGAATGTACATCTTGCCAAAGTTGATGGTAAACATGGCTGGGGTCCAGGACAGAAATCTAGGAAAGGACCCCAAAGTCCATTACCAGGCTGCTCCTTCAGCTTCCAGCATGCAGGCTTTCTCTGGCCAAGGAACCAAGCACAATTGCCCTAGTTCCATCCCCTAACACCATCCCTGGCATGTGCCATCTTTATATTTTGCACAGGAGCAAGTGCCTTTCTTTCTTGTTTCTCTGGTGTTGTACTACATGCAAGGTCTAGTTTCTTGGGGTTTCCGTTTAATTTATATTTCTAGAGTTTGTGGTCACTTATTCTGTATTTGGCATTTGTGTCTTGTGTGTGTGACTGAGGTATTCTGTTAGCATGAAGTTTCCATGTAGCATTCTGTAGTAATTTGGCTTGCTCAGCTTTCCTGATAAATGTATTTGTATTTTAGGGCCCTACTATAATATTTAAGGCACTTCTTTTTCATAGGTAGGATCTTTGTTTTTGGAAGTTAGTGTTGGCATGGTAGATTTGCTCTAGGTTCTGAGTGACTTTTGTTTTATAGATTTTTTTAAAGTTAATTTATAATATGTCTGTAATTGAGATTACACTAGAAAACAAAATTTCTTTATATGATGAGTTTTATGGAGAATTGTCCTTGCTGTGCTCTATATCCATTGTTGGTGGACGGCCAGGAGGTTCTCTGGATGCAGAATGTGTTTGGCTTCAATACCATATATGTGTTGGAGGACCATGGCTCAGTGGGGCTGAATAGTGCAGTCTATTGTACTTCCCTTAGCTCTCAATTGGCCTGCAGCCACTGAAGCCTGCACTGCAACCCTCATTGAAGTTATGGGGAGTGGGGTAGGGACAGAGCATGGGTGCATCAGGTTTGCTGTTTTTTTCTTTTTCAAAAAAGTTGGCAACTCTAGTGCCCACCCATCCAACCTGTTGGCCCACCCAAAAATTGCCTTCTGGCTACGCCACTGCTCCTACCCATATACAATAGAATTCTGTCCTCTAATTCAGATTCTTAATTAAGCCTAGAAATGCTTATAAAAAGGATCCATTTATTTATTCAGTATATACAGAGGCTATAGAAAATCTACACCCCTTTTAACATTTTATTTAGATTTTCTGGTTAGTGTACCTGACTTGCATCAACACATCATACTCCACACCTTTCAGGGGAAAAATATGTTATAGGGGGTGGAGGTGTGGAGGGCACAAACATATATGCAAAAAAAAAAAAAATTCCAACAAACAATAAACCTGAAATACAACAACTTGACGGGTAGTACCTTTGGCAGCAATTACAATTGTAAGTGTGTAGGGATAGATCTCCACCAACGTTGCATACTTAGATGTGCCAGTATCAGACCATTCATTGCAAGATTGCTCAAGCTCTGTCAAGTTCCTTGGGGAGCAGTGATGGAAATTAGTCTTCAAATCATGCTATGGATTTTGAATTGAATTGAGGCTCTGATTGGTCTACTCAACAGCTCCCAAAACTACTTCCATCAGAAATGGGAAAATAAAAGATTTAAAAAAAAGGAGCAATGAAGAACAGTACCTTATAAAGATAAAAATACTATCTTTCTAGCTCTTAAACATTTTGACTGCACCAAAGTTTTCTACGTATGAATCTATGTGTGTGACGGTTTAGTTCATTACTCAAATAATGATCAGGGAGACAGCTTGCAAATACAAGTATCTCATTCCGTTTTACATTATCTCCAAAAATCACACCAAACAAGTGCATCAGTGTATTTTCTAACCGATTGGCACTGAGGGTTGTTTTTCTCCTGCCCTACTGCAGCTGAGGCACACAGGTATTGATTTGCTAGCCGCTGCTGCATTTAAAGGGCCAGCACCTGACTCTAGGTCATACCCACTAGCGGATTCATCCTGAATGTGAACAGCTACTTTTTCAAAGTGTTTTTATGCTTGAAATAAGTGTCAGCAAAGAAGCTGTACATGATACTTTTGTGACAAACATACTTTCAAGAGCTCTGCATCCTTCATTAGGTCTTCATTACTGGACATCAGGAGTAAAGAGAATGCACCGCCTCCTTCTTAAAGAGTATCATTAAAAATGTAATGTATGGTATGTAGATCACTGCAACAAACTCCTGAATTGTATATGTTAGATAGCAGGATGTGAAGAAAGTTCAACATTTTATGACTTACACAAGGCACTGTCTAGATATTTGTGTATTTGTATTGAGTGGCAATAACAATTGATGATAAAGTGCAAGGTGACAAGGTTTTATTGGACTAACAACACATTTCTAACTTGCTTTCAAGAGTTATGCTGCTTTCATCAGGTCAAAGAAAACTGAGCAGCCATTGCAAAAAAATTTTTGCATTATATGATGATGTCAAGTAAAAACTTTTGTGTGTGGGAGGGGAGGGGGAAATCCAGAAGGTAGAAAGAGGGGACAATGTGATAACAGAGTGGTGAGAAGGATGACAAACAGACAGCAGGACTATGTGGCCTATTTACTAAAGTGTGCTACAATAGTATGGGAAAAATTCCTGCAGTTTCCTGAGAGATTCACTAAACTGTCTGTTAATGCAAACTGGAAAATTGTACTTTCTTAGGTGCATTAATAAACAGTGGCAGACCTTCCATCTTTCTCCCCCCCCCCAAAAAAAAAAAAAAAAAAGAAGACTCCCACAAGATTTCCTGTGCTGCTTCTGCTTTGTGGAACAAAGATTTGGTGGGCTAATAAGTCTCATGTCTACCCTTTCTTGCATCCCTATTTGGAGCTGTTAGGTGTTAAAAATCCCCCCCCCCCCTTTTTACAACCTCCACCTCCAGTAAATATAGAGAACCCTCTATTTGTCTGCACCACCCTTAACCCTCTCTTAACATTTGCTTTAATATCCCTGGTGGTCCGGCAAGAGGTAGAAGTGATATCCTGTTGGGGGGCGCTAGAGGATGCCTGACAAGATGGCAGCATCGTCACAGTGGTCTCCCTTGTGTGGATAGAAAATTGTTATTTTCTCTGGTGTTCTTTCATCATTTACCAACTTTTTAACTACTATCTACGCTTTACATCATGCCATCCTCCAAATCATCAACACAAGATCCAACAGCAACTCCCAAAAAAATGGCATCGTCAAAAGCCCCGGTGCATTCAAGTGACGCTATAATGGAGGAACTAAAGGGCCTAAGAGACCTAACTATGCGACATTATGAGAAAACATGTGAGTTAAGTACAGAAATTAACACTCTTACATCCTCTATGAATGAATTTAAATCACGACTTGAAACAACAGAATCTAATCTTCAGCAGACCTCGTTAAAGCTCATGGAGTTTCATAAATCATCTGAGACTCGATTTGCTCACTTGGAAGCTGCTATGGAAGACTTTTCGAACAGAAGTCAAAGAAACAATATTCGCATATTGGGCATACTGGAAGGAGATGAAGGAGCTAATACCATACAATTTCTTGAAAACTGGCTTCCACTTGCTTTAAAAATTCAATTTGAGAAACCACTCGAATTTGAGCATACTCATCGTTCTCCAGGAAAACTGAGGCATGAAATGAAATCACCACGCCCAATAGTGGCCAAACTTTTACGATTTACTCAGACCCTTCAAATTCTTATAGCAGCTTGCCACACTTCTTTATAGCTTAGTGGTCGGAAAATTCTTATTGTCGCCGATCTTGCTAAAACTTCTGCTTTCAAAAGGAAACAATTTCTCTCTATGCGTCCTAAACTCAAAGATTCTGGTATGGTAGGTTAATCTAATATCTGGGGTGTACTAATTAATATTCATAAATGCCCTAAGGATGCATCAAGGGTCTTATGGTAAAAAGAGCCACAATTATTACCTATACCAATTATCAGTGAATTAATATCACTAATAAACACGTCTGAGGAAGTTACTAATAGATGTCTACTTCAACTTTCATTGCCTTTTGACAAATTGCTAACAAATGAGTCTAAGACTGCTAATACTCTGAGAATAAGGCTGCTAATACTCTGAGAATAATAATACTTACTTATGATCAAATTTAATGCTAAATCCGTACTTCACGGTCTTCACAGACTTCACCGACCGAAGACCACGATTGTTGCCCTCAATATGAGGTGTTACGGATTACAAATAGCAATGTGGCTTTAACACCAATCCTGGGAAAAAAAAAGGGGGGGGGGGGGGGAAGAAAAAAAATGTATCAGCGCCTAATAGAGGGTTAACTCACATACATTTCATCATTAGCAAAATTGAACAAACTGAATAATCTATATATTGTCTTATATTTTTCTCCAATCTAACTCGACTGATAAGGTAAACTATTCTGATGTTTTGGGTATTATAATTATATTTACAATTGGTTATATATTGTATATGATGATAACAGGTGATATATGTTATATACTTTTCCTAAAGAATTCTGAGCTGAGCTTGAGTACAGGTATTTATTTTACAATATATTCTCTCTCAATACCTTTCAAGTTACCAATTAATACGATGGTAAACTTTTTAAGATTACTCAAGGTAGTTTCATTTGACCACACGAGGGATCGAGCCCTCGCCTTAGCTGTCTCTCCTGCTTATAATCGAAAGAGAAAAACGCCTATATTGCGACTCAAATCGGGAGATAGGCATCTTTCTCCCGTGGGTGCCCAAATCGGTATAATCGAAAGCCGATTTTGGGCGTTTCCAACTGGAATCCGTCATGGAAACGGGTAAAGTTGACGGGGGGGGGGGGGGGTCGGAGGCATGATGAGGCGGAACTGGGGCGGGGTTATCGGCCGAGGAGAGATGGGGCGTCTTTAGCTGATAATCGAAAAAAAAGGCGTTTTTACCATGATTTTGGGTCATTTTTTTGGACCCTTTTTTTTTCACGAACAGGTCCCAAAAAAGTGCCCCAACTGACCAGATGACCACTGGAGGGAATCGGGGATGACCTCCCCGGACTCCCCCAGTGGTCACTAACCCCCTCCCACCAACAAAAACCCCACTTTAGAAACTTTTTTTCCAGCCTGTATGCCAGCCTCAAACGCCGTACCCACCTCCATGACAGCAGAATGTGTTCTATCCTGTGACAGCCTTTCCCTGGTTCTGATGTGGCTCTCAGGTGAGTGTGACACCTTTTCTGTTATGCGCACTGCAGAGTCACATCAGCAATGCATTGTGGTGGGTGTAGGGTATTGGGCTCCGTGATTCCACTAGCTTGTGACAAATGCTCACGATGTTGGTAGTTGGTAGGCTCTACTCCCATGGTGCTTTCCCCCCTGCTTACTGGGTCAGAGTGTGCCCTGTTTTGTTTCCGGTAGTCCATGAGGTAGTGGCCATTTTTGTAAGCCAGTTTTAGATCCCTTTCACGTGTTAGCCACGTTACAGAACTTAGTTCTTACCTTGAATGTGGCTGAAAGAGGGCATTGTACACCATTCTGCCAGCTCTGACCTACTGCTAAACTCAGTACCAGCGAGACTCGTTGCCAGTGGGGCACAACCTCTGATCTGCAGTTAACTGTGAGTAAGTGTGCTTATTCCAATAAAGGACGTTTTCGGAGAGATTAGTCTTCAGATGTCAACTGGTGTGCCAATGTTATATAGCAGCAACAAGTCCTAGAGGCCTGCGTGTATGCAGGTCCCTGGAGCACTTTTAGTGGGTACCGCAGTGCACTTCAGCCAGGTGGACCCAGGCCCATCCCCCCTACCTGTAACACTTGTGCTGGTAAATGGGAGGTAAAGCCCCAGATCTGGATGGGCTCCCTAGTGAATTTTTCAAATTATTCAAAGATGATTTAGTAAACCCCTTAAAAATGTTTTATGAGGAGTTGGAGAAGAACACCAACTTCCCTAACAGATTCAATGAAGCTATTATAACAGTTCTCCCTAAACCAAATAAAGATCCAACACAAGTTCCCAATTTTAGACCCATATCTCTACTTAATGTAGATCATGAACTTTATGCGAAAATCCTAGCTAAAAGGCTTACTCAAGTCATTTCAACAATCATACATCCCAGTCAAGTTGGTTTTATGCCTAATAGACTCATTTCAGATAATGCTTGTATTTTCCATCATATATCAAATCACGTAAAATCAAACCTTGATCCAATTATTGCTATGTTAATAGATGCTGAAAAAGCATTTGACAGAGTTGAATGGTGGTTTCTTCTTCATATTTTAAGATGTTTTGGAACTCCCCATGAATTCATTAATAAAATAAAGGTTTTATATAATAACCCCACAGCTTGCATACTGGTTAACAACTGTGTCTCCGAAATAGTCGCTCTTCACAGAGGTACCTGTCAGGGATACCCATTATCTCCATTACTATTTAATATAGCATTGGAACCTCTCCTGATAGCTATCCTTTCCTCATCAGTGATAACAGGAGTAAAAATTTCATCTCCTGAAATTAAAGTCTCAGCATATGCTGACGACATCATGCTTTCTTTTTTTTTTTTTTAAATCTAATGCAGAACATTCTTTACCTCATTTTTTTTTAAATTAGTGGATATATATGCATCTTTTCTGGCTATAAAATAAATATCCAAAAAACATGAAGTATTACCTTTAAATATGTTGGCAACTCCAGATATGATTTCTCCATTTGGATTAGTTTGGTCATCCAAAAGTTTAAAATATCTAGGAATTGATCTTTCCTTTTCTCTAGAAAATGCCATAGAAATCAATACCAAAACAATATTAGACATGGTACAATCCCTTCTTAAATCATGGTCTCCTTTGCATTTATCCTGGTGGGGATGTTTAGAGATGATAAAAATGATGATCTCTCCGAAAATCACATTTATTCTGAGCATGATACCTGTTTTATTTTCTCCTTGTTTTTATAAACAAATTGACAACGTTCTGAGTAATTTTCTATGGCCTGGAAAAATTCCCAAAATAGCTCTTGCTACCCTTAAATCTCCTATAGAAAACTCTGGGGTCCTATTTCCAGACTTTCTCACATATCATAGAGCCTTCATTTTACAACAAGCCTCCAAGTGGTTAGTAACTAACTTAGCATATTCTTCTTTATGGTTACAAATTGAACATAAACAAAAAAACAGCACCACGGGCCTTTAAAATGGAACAAAGTTCTTTAATGAATGAGCCTTGACCCGACACGGGCCGTGTTTCGGTGACTAGCACCTGCGTCAGGGGTCACAGTGATGACGTGGAAAACTTGGGGAATAACTCGAATATTTTCATCTACAATATTCCTTACCCCACGTCTCACGTAGCAAAAGTTATAAAGCACCAAGGCACCTTCACTTTCTGTATCCAAATGGACGCAGGTGCTAGTCACCGAAACACGGCCCGTGTCGGGTAAAGGCTCATTCATTAAAGAACTTTGTTCCATTTTAAAGGCCCGTGGTGCTGTTTTTTTGTTTGGACTTTAGTTTGTACTTTGTTCCCTCTCTTTTGTTATATACAAATTGAACATAACCAATGGTATCCCTTCAATCTTAGCCTACATCTTCCTTTAACGCTCCTTGACAAATTAAAGAAGGACCCTTTGATTGCCTCTGCATTCTCCTATTAATGTTAGCTAAACTTATGGCCATTCCTACTGGCACATCATTACAGACATCTTTATGGTACAACCCTAACATCTGCATAAATAATCGTCCTCTCCAGTGGAAAGAATGGTATCATAGAAATATTTGGACTGTGGAAGATGTTCTTTTAAATAAGAAATTAAAACCATTTTCAATTCTTCAAGTTCAATATAACTTACATCCCAATCAATATTTCCGTTGGATACAATTGAAACATTGCCTTGAATCTACTCAGAGCTATTTATCAAATCTTCAGAATGTTGCTCCATCACTCACTGAATTTATTTCCTTAATCATCTCAAAAGGACATGTTGCTTCTAAATTCTACAAATTTATAATCTCTTCTAACTTCAGTGGAAAATCTAGTCTATGTTCAATATCTTGGACTAGAATAAGTAGACCAATAGCATCTGCGAATGATCTGCACTCTCTCCTTTTTCTTCACCACATATCCCTATGGACCTCACATAAAATGAAAATTGCAGGTCTCATAGGTAACAATTTATGTTGGTCTTGTAAAACCATAACAGGTACCCTAAATCATATTCTCTTCGAATGTTTGGATACTTTTAAATTCTGGAATAATGTCTGGTGAATAATTTCTGATATTTTACATTTATCTTAAGTACTATCAATCAGTAAAATTATATTTGGCCCGCTTGTAGTAGAAAGTGCCTTAGATAAACATGCCTCTAAACTGTATGATTCGTTATTGTTATATCTCTTTAGCTGGTTTTACCTAATTGGAAAGATAATTCCACTCTAAATTCTTAATTCTGGTGGCATTCAGTTCAACAAATTCATAAATTTGAATTATCCATAGCCATCAAATTTAGAACATCTATACATATTGATAAAGTATGGCTCCCCTTAAAAACCTATCTTTCACTAGATAAGAATAAATCATAATGTTTAGTTGTGAATAACTTGTACCTGTTCATGGTATTATTTTCTTTTTTCCAAATATAAAAGCCTCTAACCAACTTTTATTAAATTCAATGTCTAATACAGGATTTCTTAAAAGATAACGTATCCAGATAGCCTTCCCCTAACCCTCTTTAATCTTCCCTCCCCCCTTTTTTCTTTTCCTCCCCCCCCCCCCCTTTTTGTTATTGTTAAAACTGAATAGTTAACAGATGGATATTCTTCATTGCTTGGTTCATGTTATTATTGTTTTGTTCTTTGTTCTATTAAACCCTTTAGTGCCCAATGTTCCTGTAATAAGCCATATGGGAACAGATTGATGGGAACATTGGACACTAAAGGGTTAAAACCAATAAACATTTTCCAAACCAGAAGTGATATCCTGTTGCTTCTGTGCCATTCTTTAAAATGTAGCCACCTGACCTATACCAATATATTAGAACGTGCCACAAGAAGTTGGGCTGTGATAGAAGGGAGTGCCTTATTTTTTAGGGGGAATGGTGAGCCTCTTTAAGAAATGACTTGAGAACTTCAGCTACTGTGTTAGGAAGCTGGTGCTCAAGCAAATGTTAACTACATCTCGGAAGGTGTAGTTAACTTTCAGAGTGCAATACTTGGTAAAGTGGTCAACCCAAGCTGCATTTATTCTTAAAACTGGGCAGAAGCCTCTCCTATCTGGGTAAATCATTTTGAATGTTGACTCTAGGTTTTGTTACCATTTAATGCATGATGTCCCAAGCAGATCTTAAAAACTATACACACTGCTCAGTTTCTGAGCCATTTTAACACAGCTAATAAGGGAGAGACATTTTGTCAAGAATTACAGCATATTTGCAGTCTCACTGTAGAGTTTTGAACCATCTGCAAGGGCCTGAGACAGGGGACTGCCCACCTACATAAAACGAATTACAGTAATTCAAGTGAGAAAGTACTAATAGTAATACATTATGAAAGTCTTAAGGAGAAATAAAATATTGAAGTTTCCTCAGTAAACAAAACTTTTAAAAACAGCTCCTAGCTACTTCCCTTGTGTGGGCCCCAAACTGTAATTGTGTATCTAAATGATGCCTAAACTCCTAGTCACCAAACCAACCAAACAAACAAACATGTGCATTTATCACCAACAACAATTTTCAAATTTTCAGGCAGCCCTCACGTCTAATATATAAAATATCCATTTTGGAGATGGGGGCCCAAGATGGCAAACAGTAGTGAGATGCTGCCTTGAGAGCTCTAAGGCTAGGTTCCTTTTTCCTGTTTTCTTCTTCTTTATCATTGTTTGAATGGGGAAGTGAAGAGGGTTAGTCTGTATGAGACCTTCCACATCCTTTAGAAGCTCTACATTTTGCCAGGCTTCTGTACTGGAGCTGCTCATAGCTGTTACTGGCAGTGTGTCAGGTGTGGTTTCCATTACTGAGCAGGGAGCAATGGACAGGCTGGAGAGTAAGACATCCTTGAGCCCTAACAACCCTGTTCCCCCTATGCCTCCAGATCATGGCCTACTTCAAGAGTGGTAGGCGCCCTTAGAGAGCAGAGGAAATTCTGCCAACTGGGGGGGGGGGGGGGGGGGGGGGGGCTGTGGAGGGCACTGAAGAGATAAACATTGCAAGATCTGTGGCTCCAGAAGAACCGAAAGTGAAATTGGAAACATTGGAGAGGAGAACTAACTAGGTGGAATTGGCTGCTTCCGTAGCTAATACTCAGCAATAAATCATGAGCCAGAAAGATGGGAGACATGGAGGTTTCTCCCCAGAGGTAATGTGAGCCATAGTTTCCCCTGAGGAATTCTACTTTCCTGGTAAGATGCCCCATCATTACTTTTGACTGTGTTTGGAATAGTATGCATTGGACATCTGCCTCTCTTGCTTCTTTAACCTTGGATATACCTACTAAATTGTAGTTTCAGGATTTGAATACTGTGAGGCCCTTTTACAGTATTACAAAGTGGCCTGCATTTTTTTTAGCATATGGGTTTCCCATGCACTGAGGCCACTTTTAGCGCAGCAGTACAATGGCTGCAATTTTTATTTACCCCTTAATGACCATGCTTCCCAATTAGCGCATGGCCATTTGCTCATGAGCCCTTATTGCCATCTATTTAGCTGAGATAATATTAAACCATCTCTGACCTCATGTGCTACTTTCTTTAAATCAGGCACCTTACTTTCTAACTCTTCTTACTCTCTTACCTATCTATATGTTCCATCTTTGCTTATACCCTTCACTATCAATTAAAATATTCTATTACATATTGTGTTGATATTGTAAGTAGTATGCTATGCCATACTTTGTATTATTATTTGAATATTTTTACTGCTGTAATTGCTTATTGTGCATGTTTGATCTATTCTTACTGTACATCGCCTTGAGTGAATTTCTTCAAAAAGGCGGTAAATAAACCCTAATAAGTAAATAAATAAATAAATATTTACTAGGCAGTAAGGACTCCTGCACTAACCCCACACTAATCGGGCAGCACGTGGTGATTTACCTGTGCTACCTGATTAGCAGAGGGCACGCTTACTCTCTGCCTCCAAACACGCCCCCCTGTACTAAAACATATTTGACTGGGTAGCCAAAGAACTGGATAAAAGACATGCACTAGATGTAATCTACTTGGGATTTCAGGAAGGCCTTTGGTATGGTTCCTCACAGAAGACTCATGAGCAAGCTGAGAGGGCTGAACATAGGACCCAAAGTGGTGAACTGGATTTGAAACTGGTTGACGAACAGAGTGTGGTGGTAAATAGAATTCGCTTGGAGGAAAGGAAGGTGAGTAATGGAGTGCCTCAGGGGTCAGTACTGGGGCCAATTCTGTTTAATATATTTGTGAGAGACAATGCTAAAGGGTTAAGAGGAAAAGTTTGCCTTTTTGCGGATGACATGAAGATCGCCAACAGAGTGGATAACCCAGAGGGAGTAGAAACCATAAGAAGAGATCTCCAAAAATTAGAAGAATGGTGAAACGTCTGGCAGTTAAAATTTAATGCAAAGACATGCAGAGTGATGCACTTGGGGTGCAGAAATCCAAGGGAGATGTACGAGACAGGAGGCAAGAGATCGATAAGCAGAGCTCAGGAGAGGGACCTTGGGTGGCCACGGCCAGAAGGATGTTAGGTTGAATAGAGAGGGGTATAACCAGCTGAAGAAAGGAGGTGTTGATACCCCTGTGCAAGTCATTGGTGAGGCCCCACTTGGAGTATTGTGTTCAGTTTTGGAGGCTGTATATTGCTAAGGACATAAAAACAGTTCAGAGAAAAGTGACGAAAATGATTTGGGGTTTGCCCCACAAGATGTATGAGGAGATACTTAATGACCTGAAGATGATACGGGAAGGTGGTAGAACTAGAGGATATGAATTTAGGTTGCAGGGGGGGGAGACACAGGAATATCATCATTAAGTACTTTTCATGGAGGGTGTGATAAATACCGGGAATGCCCTTCCGTGGGAGGCAGTGAAGATGAAAACGGTAACAAGAGTTTAAAAATGCATGGGATAAACACAAAGGAATCCTGTATGGAAAGAATGGGATCAAACAAACAGCAGTGCTTAGATGGGAACTTCAGTAATTGGGAAGCAAACCAGTGTCAGGCAGACTTCTACAGTCTGTGCCCCGATCATGGCTAGGCAGATTTGGATGGGCTGGAGTGGGGCTTCGATGACAGCTTCAGTAGTTTTTTTTTTTTTTTTGTTACATTTGTACCCCGCGCTTTCCCACTCATGGCAGGCTCAATGCGGCTTACATGGGGCAATGGAGGGTTAAGTGACTTGCCCAGAGTCACAAGGAGCTGCCTGTGCCTGAAATAGGAATTGAACTCAGTTCCTCAGTTCCCCAGGACCAAAGTCCACTACCCTAACCACTAGGCCACTCCTCCACTCCAGTAGTTGGAGAACAAGGCCAGTGCCGGGCAGCCTTCTACAGTCTGTGCCCTGAAAATGGCAAGGACAAATCAAGATCAAGTATACATATGTGGTATTGCATCATACCTTGTGCCATGAGTTCATCTTGCTGGGCAGACTGGATGGAGCATACAAGTCTTTATCTGCCGTCATCTACTATGTTACATGTTACTATGTTCTTGTAGGGTCAAAGGTTCTTGGTGATTCTCTATTGTGTAAAACAGTTCTTCCTGTTGTGCATGACAAATGCTGCATGTCAGTGCTTTACAGTCATTTATTGTAAACACAATCTTCCTGATATTCAAAGTGATTTAAATGGCTCAGAGAGGCTCCAGGCCATTTAAATTGCTTGTCCTTAGCTATCCGCACATATTCAGTGACCCCTAACCAGTTAGTGCTGCTGATTATTCACGGTTAACGCCTGCACCAAAACCGGTTAACTTGTAGGCGTTCCAGGGACGGAGTTGACACGTGGTTAAGTGCCGATATTCAGCCCCTTAACCGCATAAGATAACCACATAAATTAGGACTGATTTGTATATGACCTATCTTATGCAGTTCATCTTATCCAGTTACCCCTGGATTCTATAACATCGCAAGTAACTTAATTGGCTTAACAAGGTAATGAGTGCTGATTTCAGCTCTTAAGCAATAATGAGCACTAATTGGCACTGATTAGAATTTAGGCGCACAACTTGCTAAGCGTATTCTGTAATGATGTGCACCGAACTTCTAATGCGTGCAGGCAAAAGGGGGGTGTGGTTTTGTGTGGAGAAATGGGCGTTCTGAAATTTAGGCACCTAGTTATAGAATATGGCCCAGTGCAAATAAATGTATGCACCAGGATTTATGCCATGTTTTAGTTAGTGTAAATGGATGCGCACAGATTTAGGCGCTGAAATATCAACTAAGCATATTCTATAATCAGCACTGATTTCAGTGCTGATTTCTTAGGCGCCATATATAGATTCTCCTTCTTAAAGGCTGAATATTGCATTTAACCGCATAAGTTGTAGCAGCCAACATATAACTGGATTTTCAATTCCGGTGCCCAGACATGGCTCGGCATATCTGGGAATACAGCAGGAGGTGGACATAAAAACGCTGATTGCCTTTAAAAGTCCTAAAAAAGTATTTATTTTTAGATTCAGCCAATGCATGAGGGTAGTAGGAATTAAAAGAAAACAACTGGAGAGATAAAATTCTTGTGCTTTATTTGACTTTGAATGATGCAAATGCCCACACTTTTGTCCTTTAGTTGTTGTTGTTGTTGTTGTTGTTTTTTTAATTTTGCAAAAACTTTTAACTGGAAATGAACTCCTTAAAACTAATTTTTATAAACATTCACAAATTATCAACTTAAAAAAGTGCAGTTCAAGCAATCCTCGATAATAAAATAATAGTCTTTTTTTTTCCATCAACAAAAAGTCCACTGATGGGGATTATTTCCCATACCATTGGCTTGCATGAATTTGAGGTTGTCATATTTATTTCAATCAACACACTGCTTATCTTTCTCACAAGTTTATACTCTAAGACAAGTGGAAGTACCTATTTCTGCTTTAGTAGGTACTAATCATGTATCGCTGTCATTACATGTGTGAGGTTAGACTCTGTCATAACCCAGGTAATAGTAAACTTCAAGGCACTTCCACCAGGCAGAATCTTGTCTTTGAGTACATGCTATTTACTGTTGTAAAAATACAATTACCACTCTTTTTTTTTACACGTATATTACATCAAATAAGTTTCCATCTTCCTTTGGAAAGCGTCACTAATGTTGATCAGTATATGCAACTGGCCAGTCATTTAGAAGCCCTCTGCAGAAGAAAAATGTTTAAAAGTCCATATTAAAATATGCCTGAGTATTACTTTCAGGTGAAGATCCTACTAGCTCTAAACTCCCTGCCACAGATAGTGCCCATTTGTTTTTGTTTTTTTTTCAAAATTAGTTTTAAATAAATAAATAAATAAATAAAATAAATAAATACATAAAAAAACAAAACAAATCAAAAAAGAGAGAAAATTCCTAAGATTCAATGGTAGTTTCTGACAAGGACTGAAGGAGGTCCTTGAAGATTGCAGAGTTCATAAACCGTGGGTACGAGTCTCTGTGCATTAGTGTGTAAATCTGAAGCTGTGCATCATCGAAAGTGTGTTGCGTTGGCTCAAGCATATTCCTGTTGATGACTTCCCTCACTCTGGAGTCCAGGCTGACCTAAGTAGGAAAGGAGAAAATGTCACAATGGATAGAAGAGCCTTAGGGAAGAGAGACTTCCCTCCATGATACCTCCGTCTGTGAATCACTGCAGCTTATTCATATATCATCTTTTGTTCCATAAAATGGGGGGGGGGGGATAGGGGGGTTAACACACTTACCCCCAGATTCTATATATGGCACGCTGAGTCGCATGTGTAAATTTGGACACGCATCCAATTTGCACGTGCAACTTAATGGAACAACGAGCCAATCAGCACTGATAATTGGGCAATAACAAGGAATTATCGTCACTAATTGTCAATAATTAAAATTTATGCATGCATCTTTTTAGGCATATTCTATAAAGAGATGCACGTATATTCTAGTGCTTGGATCTGAAAAGGGGCATGGCCATGGGAGGGGCATGGTCGGGTCTGGGGCATTCCTAAAATTTATGCACGTTGTTATAGAATTAGCGGGATCCGTGCCTTATTTTTGGTGGAGGTTTACACCAGGTTTTCATTGGTGTAAATGGTTGTACCTAAAAGCAGTTGCGGTTTCCAGCACTTTAAGTGTGGTGTATAGAATACTGCTAAGCACTATATATTTTGGCGCTGTTTCTTTAAGTGTCATTTATAGAATGTAGTCCTTAGTACAAAATGATTATGTATACATCATACAACCAAATACTTAAAGATAGATGATCAGAATGCCCAATCTTGATATTTGTCTTTACAAAATATATTAGTAATAATATGGTTGAATAAAAAAAAATAATGGGCTAGATTCTATATATCATGCTGAGATTTCCACGTGGAAATTGAAGCATATTCTATAAAGTATGCTTTAATTTTAGGGTACTTATTAGAATATACTGAGCGCTGGTCCACGCAACTAAGTTTAGTTGCGCTCAATTAAGCCAACTAAAACCTGGTGTAAATCCAAAATTAGGCGCAGAGCGGGTCTATTCCATAACAATGTGCATAGATTTTAGAAATGCCCATAACCCACCCATTCCACGCCCATAACCATACTCACTTTTCATCTATGCAACTTAGAATTTATGTGCACTATGTTACAGAATATGCTTATCAAGTAGTGTGTGTAAATTCTAATCAATGCCAATTAGTGTTGATAATTGCTTGCTAAGAAAGAATTATCAGCACTGATTAGCTTGTTAACTAATTAAGGGGCCCTTTTACAGAGCGGCGGTAAGCTCAATCGCTCGCTCTTTTGGGACTACCTCTGACCCAACGTGGCCGGTGGTGGCAGTCCTTCCCCAAGCGCTCAACATTTCCGTGGGAAAAAAGAAAACCCCAAGAAATGGCTTGCGTGGCGATAATCCGGCGGTAACTGGGCATCACCGTGCGCTGCCCGGTTATCGCCGGTTAGCGTGGGTCGGAAGCCCTTATCACCACCATAATAGGTGGTGGTAAAGGCTTCCCATTGCATTGCCATGTGGTTAGAATTTTCTTACCACATGGCCATGTGTGCCTGGGGTCTTTTTAACTGTTGCGATAAAAAGGGCTCTGGCACGCATAAAAAACAGCCCCCACCACCACAGCAGGGTCCTTTTCCCCACAGCTTGTTAAAAGGACCCCTTAGCTATGTGCGTTCTTATGGAATATGTATCCATTTCCACATGGAAATCTCAGCACGATAGAATCCTGGGGAATACGGGTAGATCAATCTCAGCAAGGGTTCCATTTTGTAAGGGTGTTTCTTATATAAAAAGGAAATTCTGAGGGCTCAGTGCCTAACATTAGAGAAATCTCAATTTATTATGCATTTTGGGTATGTGTAGCAGTACAGAGAGGGAAATGACTATAGGAGTTTAGGATGGACAGGAAGTTTTAAAATGAGAGGTTACGTAAGAAGCTCCAAGGGCCTGTCTCTGGAGCAGTGTCAGGGAAAGCATGTTAAATACATGGCATGTGCTCCCAGGGCAGGTAATAGAGGTTAGGCCTGTAGCAAAAGTCAAGAAGGTTTGGGATAAGCATAGATAATATTTAAGAAGAAAGTTATCAATGTTATTTTACCTCGTCAGGTTATTTTATTATTATTATTTATTACATTTGTACCCCACGCTTTCCCACACATGGCAGGCACAAGGTTTCATTGCATAACATGGGAACCTGTTAAAACAGCATGACTTCTGGTAAAATAACCCATCTTAAGAGTAGCTCACTTTGATTACTTACCCCCATTGATCTAGATTTATATATCATGCCTAAAAATTTGGCACCGAAATGAAATTCACCTATGCACATTTTATAAAGTTCACTTTAATGTAGGCGTGCTTTTTAGAATAAGCCTAAATTTCTGTGAAGTTTCTAGAATACGCTGAGCGCCAGTGGGCAGTTACGCCAAGTAAAACCTGGGCTAAATGCCAATACCTTTAATTAGGTGTGGACCGGGTGTATTCTATAACAACGTGCATAGATTCAAGAAATGCCCACGACCTGCCTATCCACGACCTGCCTATTCCACATCCATGGTTGCACCCACTTTTCAACTAAGTGACTTAGGGCACCTTTTACTAAGCTGCGGTAAAAGTGGCTTGCGATAGTGTAGGTGCGGGTTTTGGGTGCACGCGGAAATATTTTTCAGCGCACGTACCAAAAATACGTTTTAAAACTTTTTGCCAAAAATGGATGTGCGGCAAAATCAAAATTGCTGCATGTCCATTTTGGGTGTCTGACCTTACCGCCAGCCATATACCTAGTGGTAAGAAATCTGTGTGGTAATGACCTACGCACGTCCGATGCCACTTGGCGCGCGTCTCCTACATGCGTCCGAAAATAACAAATATTTTCCAGATGTGCGTAGTGGGTGCATGCCAAAAATGAAATTACCGCAAGAGGCATGCGGTAGTTGGCGGTAAGTTCATTTTGGCGCATGTTGGGCAAGAGTAGAGCCTTACGTGCCATGTTATAGAATATGCTTAGACAGTTCTGGATGTAAATTCTAATTAATGCCAATTAGCATCAATAATTGCTTGTTATTTGGCAATTATCAACACTGACTGACTTCTTAACCCATTAGGTTATGTGCATTTTATGGAATATGCTTCAATTTCCACACAGAAATCTCAGCACAATATATAAAATCCGAGGGACAATGTCTTGGATCAGGCATGACATCTTATATTCTATGGCTGACAGCTGAGATACTGCATATCCTTAGCAGAGTGAACACAAGCAACTGGGCAGACTGCAAGGGACAATAGCTCATTTTCTGTGGTCATCTTTTATTAATCAACTGGCATTTGATTCCAATTCCAAAGCTTCTTATGTGAGACCTATTTTATTTTTATTTTTGTTACAATTGTACCCCGTGCTTTCCCACTCATGGCAGGCTCAATGCGGCTTACATGGGGCAATGGAGGGTTAAGTGACTTGCCCAGAGTCACAAGGAGCTGCCTGTGCCTGAAGCAGAAGTCGGCCCTTGCAGATCATCAATGTGGCCGCGCAGGCTTCTGCTTCTGTGAGTCTGTCAGACTCACAGAAACAGAAGCCTGCGCAGTCTTCTACATGGAATGTTGCTAGTGGAGTAGCAACATTCCATGTAGAATCTCCAATAGTAGCAACATTCCATGTAGAATCTCCAATAGTATCTATTTTATTTTTGTTACATTTGTACCCTGCGCTTTCCCACTCATGGCAGGCTCAATGCGGCTTACATGGGGCAATGGAGGGTTAATTGACTTGCCCAGAGTCACAAGGAGCTGCCTGTGCCGGGAATCGAACTCAGTTCCTCAGTTCCCCAGGACCAAAGTCCACCACCCTAACCACTAGGCCACTCCTCCCCTGGTTCTTTTTTTATGATCAAATGGGGTAATAGGAATTTACATGAAAATGCAGTTGATGTTAGAAGTCATTCAGCCCTTCCTGGTCCACTAAGTTTGATCATTTCTGCCTGATTTCCATGCTGCCTCAGGTCTTATTTAATCTATGGTTAATCTATGGTTTTTTTTTTAACCTTCTTCCTGCTACTGTCTGTCCAGGGCATTCTTGAATTCTGCTATTCTTTTTGCTTCTACTATAGCTGTTTACTCTCTTCTTCCTTACCACTTCATATGATGACTCCTGGCTTCCATGCATTATTTTGGTAGTCTGTCATTGAAATGCTTCATTAATGTCCTTCTGGAGATGTGGTCTCAGAGGAAGACACTACTCAGGTATGCATAACAACTGTTTATTATTTTTTTTTTTATTCTGCTTCCAACAGAGATGTTAAATTTCTCTGTCTGGGGATAGGATGGAATGAAATAAACACAAACCTCTTTAGGAGACAGGATGGAGATATAATCTTCATATATTAGCCTTGCTTTTTCCTCAATTATATTTTTGTTGGCTTCCTGCTTTAGATCTTCACAGGCCATCCAGAAAAGCATATTCTCCTCACTGAATTCTGTTCGCAAAAATTCCCGGAAAGCATTTCTGCCCCCAGGAGTGTTCATTAATGAGTCGAATGACTGCGCCCAGGAGTTTACGTCTTCAAGTGTAGGAGCTGGGCTTTTTCATTTTGAAGTGTAGTGGTCAGCAGCCATGGAGAAAGGAAAGACAGAAAGAAAAAGGAAATATTAATTTAATAACCTTGTTGCTTTATACCAACTAATGAAAAGGTCACTACTTATTGTGCCAAATATTTGGCCTCAGCTGAGGTGATGCAGGCTTACTTCAGACTTGGCAGGTCAAAACGTTGCCTAGCCCCACACAGATATCATTTATAATACCAGTCAGAGGGTTCCTTTTACAAAGCCGTGGTAGTGTTTACTGTGTGCTGGGCTTCGCCACATTTGGCACACCGTTAATCGCTAGCGCGGCTTTGTAAAAGGAGCCCAGAATCAGCTAATCTGTCTGATTTCGTTATACATTTCAGTTGAGGTTTTTTTTTCTCTACATAAGGTAGACGTAGAGTGAGCTCACAGAGAATGCTGTTTCATTTCATGAAACGTTAGCTTAATTTTTGACTATTAAAAGTTCATCAGTGTTTTCCCATGATGCTCACTTAAGTCAATATGTCACAGTTATGGTACAGCATAATTCCAATTTTTAGGTACATGTCCAAAGAACTGGCTGAAAGCACCTGTCCTGAAGTGTGAAATAATTACGTTTAACAGAAGTGCTAAGTTTGTTCTAGTTTTGCAAAGATTAACATGGTTTTTTATTTACTTGCTAGAGGTACAATAGTGCTGGGGAGCATTATGTAGAGCACAGGGAGACCACGTATGCCAAGGTAAAATATTAATATTTATTAACTGGTTCATTTTTTATAGGCTATTTCCATGCTCCTGTATGTTAAACAGTTTCTGGAAATGATCATCAGTCCTTTCTACCCAGTTTAGCCCTCATTTGCATTTTCTATTGTGCATTTGGAATAGGTTTCAAACCAGATTTAGATGCAATTAATAACATGCAATCTCATATGCAGTTCCCAAACTCCCCAAGTAAACAAGTTAACCCTCGGATTCTATATAGGTAGCCCAGGTTTGAGCGCAGATCCCAGATGTGCGCATAAACTAATTACTCAATTAGGCGCTATGAATCAGTTATTGGAGCTGATTGACAGTAATTAGGAGTTATGCGCATCTGCCCTATGCTCTATTCTATAAAATGCATGCCTAAATTTCATAGCATGCAACTTAAAAGGGGGTTTGGCCATGGGAGGGGCATGGGCAGGTCTGGGGTGTTTCCAGAAACTAGGCATCATGTTATAGAATACTTGGAGTTACTTGCCCAACTGCCATCAATTAGGCACAAAGATTTATATCAGATTTCAGCAGGTGTAAGTCCTCCCATCCAAAGCTGGGCACAGGAATCTGCACTATGCACTATTCTATAAAGATTACTTAGCGCTAAACAACTTTTATAGAATTGGATCTTAATGGTGCCTAACTGTGGGTGCCATTACTGAATCTGGCTCTAAATGAACATGTGTAAATGCATAAATATATAATAAAGAAAATCCAGGGTGACAAATGATTAGGGGCAAAAAGGAAATGGGACTTGATATACCGCCTTTCTGAGGTTTTTGCAACTACATTCAAAGCAGTTTACATATATTCAGGTACTTATTTTTGTACCAGGGGCAATGGAGGGTTAAGTGACTTACCCGGAGTCACAAGGAGCTGCAGTGGGAATCGAACTCAGTTCCCCAGGATCAAAGTCCACTGCATGACAATATGTGGCCTAATGGTTAGTACAGTAGACTTTGATCCTAGTATCCTGGATTTGATTTTCACTGCAGCTCTTTGTGACCCTGGGCAAGTCACTTAACCCTCCACTGCCTCAGGTACAAAAACAAAGATTGTGAGCCCTCTAGGGACAGAGATAGTACATGCTTATAACTGGATTGTAAGCCACATTGAACTTGAACTCTTGTTTGGGATAATGTGGGATACAAATGTCATACTAAATAAATAAATAAAAATTGCAGCTCACCATTATTAACTTTCTCGCCTCTCCACTCCCAGCGAGGCCTCCCTTTGTCATCTGGACAAACTATACAACTCACTGAAATGTTTAGCTATTTATTAGTTTTTCAATCTCTGCCAAAGGTTGAAAGTTCTGCGGCTAATGATATGCAAATAGATTATCAGCAGAACAAGCAGATTTTAGGCTTTTTTTTGTAATGGAAAACAACTTACTTGAATCTTTCCACTGCAGAATTTGGTGTTAAAATTTTGAATGAATTGAGGAGCAGGTGTCTAATGTTGGAAGAACATATGAAAATGACTGCAAAGTTTCTGCATTTTTTTCACAGTTCCAGGGCACTTTTATCAACTAAAATCTATGGCAAAATACGTAGGTGGATTTTGCAGACAATTCCTACATTTCTGTGGGAACTGGAAATTTCACATTTTAAGCATTCTATCACTTCTGAAAAGCTCATCTTAAGCCATTTGGCAGCTGTATCCACTTTACATTCTACTCAGTCACCAATCCCCGGATACTATATAGTGTGCCTAGCATTCTGCACCAAAATCCAATCGTATTCTATAACACCTTGCATCACTTAATTGGCTTAACAAGCCAATCAGCGTTAACAGCACTTAGGAAGCAATAATGAGCACTAATTGGCAATAATTAGAATTTAGGCTCACAAATCTCTAAGTGTATTCTGTAACACAGTGTGCCTAAATTTTAATGCGTGCATGCAAAAAGGGGTTTGTTTGAAGGCGTGGAAATGGGTGATTTGTGGGCATTTGAAAATTTATATGCGTTATTATAAAATATGGCCCTCTGTGCCTAAATCTATGCCCTGGGATTTACACCATATTTTTGTTGGTGTAAATGGATGTGTGTAGTTTTACGCACTAGGATATCAACTAAGCGTATTCTCTATACTGTGCCTAAATCTAGGTGCCGCTTATAGAATACGCTTAGGCAGAAATGTTTTCTGCGTGGATTTTTAAGTGTCATATATAGAATCTGGCCCCAAAGGTCTGCGAAAAGGTCTCCATAATAACCCTTAAAGGTTCATTTTACATAGAATGTCAAGGAAGGGATTGGAACATTGGGATGCTCACAATTCACTTATTATTTTACAAACAGGATGCTAGCAAGTATGTATGTATTTGCCAGCATGTACAGTGGGATCAGTCATTTTAGAAAAAATAAGTTTAAAAAACAGGCAACATCATTTGGGGCTCCATATGTGGATGCCCTGTCATCTATATATGTAGGTGCAATCTCACAATATATAAGTAAGTATTAATCCTCAAATGAACCTTTTCCAGAGACGGGAAGGCAGTAGAACTAGAGTACATGAATCGAGGTTGAAGGGGGGCAGACTCAGGAGTAATATCAGGAAGTATTTTTTCAAGGAAAGGGTGGTAGTTACATGGAATGCCCTCCCGCGGATGGTGGTGGAGATGAAAACGGTAACGGAATTCAAACATGCGTGAGATAAACACAAAGGAATCCTGTTTAGAAGGAATGGATCTACGGAATCTTAGCAGAGAATGGGTGGCGACGCCAGTAATTGGAGAGTAAAACCAGTGCTGGGTGGACTTCTACGGTCTGCGCCCTGATCGTGACTGAATAAATATGGGTGGGCTGGAGTGTAAATCTTAAGGGGCTTTGACATTAGTTTCAGAACTTTTAGTACAGGAACAGTGCTCTGAGAAAGGAAGGGACAAATCAAACTCGGATATACATATAAAGTATCACATACCATGTAAAATGAGTTTATTTTGTTGGGCAGACTGGATGGACCATTCAGGTCTTTATCTGCCGTCATTTACTATGTTATTTGCTGGCATTTATTTATTTGTGACATTTATATCCCACATTATCCCAAACATGTTTGAGTTCAATGCGGTTTACAATAAACAGTATAGGATACATAACAAAGAATAATGCATAAGAAAGTAATTTGTTGTAAGAATCCAATTTTACAATACAGCATCATAAACATACTGGGAAAGCTATGGATGTTTAACATTTAGAAAATCTGTTATGAATGAGAAATTGTACATGAAGCAAAGAGAAAGTTAATGGCAAATAGAGTAATAACCAATTCAGGTAATAATTAGTTGTTTGAGATATGGTTGTTCTTTGTGATGGTTTGTTTGAATAGGAACGATTTGAGGATTTTATGTGAAAGAGTAGCTAGTTAAGTTGCTGAGTAAAATAACTCTTTTTATTGAATTTTTGAGGTGTTGTTAGACCTCATATAGGTTAATAAAATTGCCCTGTCAATCACAAGTGGAGACCCCAGGTCCAAATGTTCAGGTAGCTGGCATTTGTGAATGTCTCAGAGAAGGTACAGAAACCAGCAAGGAATACATGTATTCTTCCTACACATACAGTTTGTTGGCTCACTCAAGCTACACCTAGTGACTTTCTAAAAAGCACTATTTACATGTATATGTAATCCATGCACACACACACACACACATGCTGTTTCCATGTGTAGATGCTTTTTAAAATGACCTCAGTCTCAAGTGCAAGAACCATATTTGATAACTGAGCTATGATCTTCCAGCTTGCAACAGACAGCACTAATGGTTATGCATTTGCTTCAGCTCTTCATTGCTAACTAGTAAACTATTGCTACAGTAATTTTAATCCGCTAGGAAAGAGGTGGTTATGCCTGACATGCATCTGGCCACTGATGATTCAGCTTTAGCTGTTGAAAATGAATCCTCTAATTGATGTGCAAAAATCTACCTTTCTTCACAGTTTGGGATGCCTTCAACTCGGATTTCATTGGATGGTTTCCTTGCTCTCTCCTCTTCTTGGTTCCTAACAGTAAGACTGAAAAATACAAACAGATGTATATGTGAAAGAATATTTGGCATGAAAAACAGCAATTGCAGACAATATATATTCAACCTTAGACTGCTATACTTTAATATTTCAGTGTGCTTATATAAATCCTATTCTATGGTATATGCTGTTTCCACCTGAAGTGTAGTCTTTATTTTCCCCAAATATATAATTTAAAACTAGTTTTAAACTGATTTCACATTGGTTTCAAATCAAATTGGTGAACAGAGTTAAATAAGAAATCTCTAGCATGTTGCTGGAATTAGAAAGCTGTCATCAGGTCACTGCTCACTCAGATTTCTGTGCCCTGTTTCCTGAAAACTGTTCTCTGATCTGAGCTTTTATTTTTTTCCCCTAACATAAGCAAGACAAATGCTCATGTGTTTGGAAAAGTTGTGTATAATGTGGGTCATTTGTCTACTTAATTTCTGCTAAATTGGTGATTCTGTTTAATCTACAAATTGCCTCTGTTTGGGAGTTCAGCACATCTACATTTTCCTTTCTAAGAGCATGTCCCAGATGCTTCTAAACAAACACAGAGATTCATGGCAGGAAATGTGGCACAGCCCCTGAGATCCTCTCCATCTCTGGAGAGGTTGTGTCTGCACTTGCCTCTGCTATGGAAACTGCTGCTTCTGGGAGACTTGTTCCCATAAGTTTATCGTTTATTATTACATTTGCTATATTGCTGAACTGTCCAGGAGCCTCTTAGACTCTCAAGGCACTCTGTTGGAGTTTAAAGAGGTGTCAGTCTGAGCTGATCAGTTCCATTTTGAGTGGAGGAGTGGCTTGGAAGCATGTTGGGAAACCAAGGTTCAGATTCTGCATTTCCCATGGATTTTGCTTGTGACCATTGGCAAGTCACTTCTGCTTTCATCACCTCAGGTGTTTTGTTTGTTAATTTTGTTTGTTATAATTGCTGTTGATGTTTTTTTGTGAACCACCTAGAACCTTGGCTGGTTTTCTGGATATCCCTAATGAATATGCATGAAGGAGATCTGCATGTCTATTACCTCTATTGAATGCAAACTCAGCCTGTTGACAGCTCTTGAGGACTGGAAGTGAAAACCAAAGGCTCAGAACCTTGGTGAGTAGGCAGTCAAAAAGACCACCACATAAATAAATGAATAAACTAGATTGTGAATCCATATGTACCTGAATACAACTCATCATGAGCTTGAAGTTGGAAAAGGTGAGTGATACTGTAGATCTAAAATTACATTACATTACAATAACATTTATACTCTGCATTTACCTATCAGTTCAATGCAGATTACAATAAGAGCAACCAGTTGATTTAACTGGAAAATTAAAAAATTAAAGTAAACTGAGAAAATTACAAAATTAGAGTATACTCAAAATTTAATTACCTAAATAATGAGTTAAAAGATAGGCTTTCAGTTTCTTTCTAAACGTTATATAATTTGTTTCTAATCTAACCCCATTTGATAGTAGATGCCAGATTTTAGCTGACTGTTATGCATTTGTTTATACTTCACCTGAGACACAGAGGGAAAATTGAGTCTTTCAGCATGAGACATTTCCTTAATGACGAGCACGATAGCACAGATATAAATGGTTCAGAGGCAAAACCATAAATAACATTAAATATTAATACATATAATTTGAACAGTATCCTTGCTTCAATAGGAAGACAATGCAACTGTTTAAAGCAGAGGCATCACTCTATCCCATTTTGAATGGGATAGGGCCTTGCTGAAGTATTTTGGAGTGTCTGCAATCAGCGTTACAAAAATTTAGAACACCCAACATGAAGAAGATTGCAATAATCAAGCTGACTTAATATAGCTGCTTGAACAACCAGTGCAAACTGTTCAAAAGAAAGATATTTTCTTATCCTTCTCAGTTGTCTCAATTTCTATCAGATTCTTTTTGTTAATGAATTTAACTGACTTTCAAACGATAACATTGGATCTAGTTAGACCCCAAGAACTTTTAATCCTGACTCATTCTTCAAACTAAAGAAAGAATATTATTTTTAATTGGTGGGGTCACTGTACCCAACCACATCAGTTTAGTCTTCTCTGCATTTAGCTTAAGACAATATGTACAAGCCCAAGCTTCTACGGTGTCCATACAGTTCTGAACCAGTAATGTTGGAATTAACTTCTTACTCTCAACTGGGATAAGAAGCGTAATGTCATCTGCATAAATATAATAATTCACTCTCTTTAGACACAAAAATGTAACTAAAGAACTCATCATTACTTTAAATAATATGTGATCTGCCACATTTACAACATGCACCGTCACCATCGGCAGTCTGCTTTCTGCTCCCCCAGCACCTTCAAACTGGCTACGTTTCTGCAGTCACGTTTCTTTGGAGGAAGCCTAATTTTTGTGTGCCAGAGACAGAGCTCTTAGTCCTCCTGTCCCACCACCACCTGCCACCCCACAACATCTCTATAAGGGCATGGAGATCCATTAGAGGTAACCTGGAAAAGTGAGTGTGAAGCATTGCCCAACCGGATCACAGCACCAATCATGTGCAAGCACCATAAATAGGCAGGGTCACATACAGTGAGTTCCCTTTGTTGTTACAATACACGTTATTGAAATTTTCATAAGAATGAATTAAAAAAAACATAGGAGACAGCAGAATGTCCAGAATATTAAATGACAAGTAATTATGGAGGCCCTCCACCAACCATTCAATGCTGAAATGAGGGCCTGCACATATCTGTACCCCTCCTCCCCAGCGCCAGCATACTGCCCCATGCCTACATGCTGATGGGAATGTTGGCATCTGCTGACTAAGGTACATTGAACCATCCCAAAGCACACCTGGTTTACCCCACTGCCCATCTCCACCTCCCAGCACCAGTGCACATGCTCAACAGAAAGGCCACCATGCCACCCTCTGTCCCCATGGCAACCTCAGCTCAAACAGCACCTGTGCCTGTATACTGCATACCCACCCCCTCATGCCTCCCCAATTTTGTGGTGTATCAAATGAATGGAACAAATAAAATAAATAAAAACATATAATGAAAAAAATTATGTATGTAACTCCTTGAAGGTCCATCATTTGAACTCTGTCTCCACCAAACGGTGTTTTCCAGGCGATTTGGCATACACAGGGACTTTGAGGTACACAGGCACTGCTACAGGAAGTACGGCGGGAAGACCCAGGCCTCATCCCGGTGAATGAGGGAGCGCCTCAGAGTCTGACATAAGTATCTATGATATTGCACCCTTTTAAAAGCACTGTCCTGGATCAAGGCCTGAGTATGCAGCTACCCCCATTACAGTGTCCCTGCAGAGGCGTAGTTTGGAGGGGCAAGGGGGGCATTGCCCCCAAACGCAGGGCCGGTGAAATGGTGCAGGCAGCTCTCGGACTCTCCTTCCTACCCTCAGCTCCCCGATAGCCTTCCTCTTCGTTCCTTCCTTCCCCCCCACGCGTTTAAACCTTTTATTTTCAGTCGCAGTGACAACAGTGAAGACGACAACACAGCAGGCTCACCTCCAGCTTTTCCCTTCTCTCACTCAGTGTCCCACCTTCCTGCGATGATGTATTTCCTATGTCCGCGAGGAAATTGTTTTCCTATCCATTATTGCAAAAAATGTACATCATGTAACACCGCCCATCTCATGCCCACTCTCAAAACATTTTTCTTTCGATGAATATCGGACATAAACATTCTTTTTGTTCGATTATATGGTTTATACGTTTCATGTGAGAAACATGTCCATCTGCCCTTATGCCATTTTTTGCTCATTTTTTTCTTTTGATTATAATCCCTTATGTATTTTATTATATTCACTGGTGCTAACATATTTAGATTACTGTAATTCTCTATTCAAGGGAATTCAACATGTCACTTGCAACTTCAGTGCACTGTAGGTCTTGTGCATAAAATTTATTACTCTGGTACTCTGCACTTTTTATCTGATCTACTGAAATCCTACTCAACTGCTAGAGTGCTATGATCTGCTTAACAAAACTGGTTAGTTATACCCTCATTTAGGGCCTCTTTTACCAAAGTGCACTAACGATTCCTCTGCAGCAAATACGAGGCAGCCCATTCGAATTAAATGGGCTATGTTACACTTGCTGCACCAGGAATCAGTAGTGCAGTTTAGTAAAAGGGGCCCTTAGATACATCTTTTTGAATACTATTTTTGATTTGATCTTTGGTGTAGTGGGGCCCACTATTTATGCTAGAGTCTCCTATCTAGCTTTCAGCAAAGGATCTATTGATGCCTTTGAGGAGCCAACCTAATTCATATTGAGCACTAAGGTGATGGTGCTTATGCCAGGATGAGGCTTGGAATATGCAGCTTCTTTTAATTCCAATTTCTGTTCCCCTTTTTGTAATCTATTTTGTTTTGTTAAACCACTGAGAAGGAATATTGACTGGTGGTATCAAATATAAATGAAATTTGGGAAACTTGAAACTTGGGGGTAACATGGCTCAAGGTAGGTGAGCCCTTGGGCTGTAGTCACGAGTATGCTGCCTACCCAAACTGAAGGCTAGGCAGGCTCCGGCTGGCGGCAGGGAGTCACACTCCTGCGGAGACTAGACCAGAGAGTGGCTCTTACAAGAACGGCTCTTACAACACAGACTGGAACAAGGCTGGAATAGGACTGGATCAAGGCAGAAACGGGACCAGAACAAGGCTGGAACACACACTAGACCAGGCTAGGCAATCTGTTGCAAAGGCAATGGATTAGAGTCAGGAACTTCTTTATATACTACCAGACAGGAAGTGATGACATCAGTCAGCACCCTCTTGCAGGACTATAAAGGAAGTACTGAGTTTCTGGGAAGTAAATCAGACTCTTCTGGCATTGATTGCTGCTGGAGACCACGGAAAACAGGTGAGGGGCGTGACAGGGGCACAAATTCAAGATCCAATCCCATCTTTCAAGTTGCTTCTCATTTTATTTTTATTTTTTATGTTTACCTCATTTCACATAAAGGAAAAAAAATAGACCACAAAGGAAATACAAAAAGTACAGTGGTGGAAATAAGTATTTGATCCCTTGCTGATTTTGTAAGTTTGCCCACTGACAAAGACATGAGCAGCCCATAATTGAAGGGTAGGTTATTGGTAACAGTGAGAGATAGCACATCACAAATTAAATCCGGAAAATCACATTGTGGAAAGTATATGAATTTATTTGCATTCTGCAGAGGGAAATAAGTATTTGATCCCCCACCAACCAGTAAGAGATCTGGCCCCTACAGACCAGGTAGATGCTCCAAATCAACTCGTTACCTGCATGACAGACAGCTGTCGGCAATGGTCACCTGTATGAAAGACACCTGTCCACAGACTCAGTGAATCAGTCAGACTCTAACCTCTACAAAATGGCCAAGAGCAAGGAGCTGTCTAAGGATGTCAGGGACAAGATCATATACCTGCACAAGGCTGGAATGGGCTACAAAACCATCAGTAAGACGCTGGGCGAGAAGGAGACAACTGTTGGTGCCATAGTAAGAAAATGGAAGAAGTACAAAATGACTGTCAATCGACAAAGATCTGGGGCTCCACGCAAAATCTCACCTCGTGGGGTATCCTTGATCATGAGGAAGGTTAGAAATCAGCCTACAACTACAAGGGGGGAACTTGTCAATGATCTCAAGGCAGCTGGGACCACTGTCACCACGAAAACCATTGGTAACACATTACGACATAACGGATTGCAATCCTGCAGTGCCCGCAAGGTCCCCCTGCTCCGGAAGGCACATGTGACGGCCCGTCTGAAGTTTGCCAGTGAACACCTGGATGATGCCGAGAGTGATTGGGAGAAGGTGCTGTGGTCAGATGAGACAAAAATTGAGCTCTTTGGCATGAACTCAACTCGCCGTGTTTGGAGGAAGAGAAATGCTGCCTATGACCCAAAGAACACCGTCCCCACTGTCAAGCATGGAGGTGGAAATGTTATGTTTTGGGGGTGTTTCTCTGCTAAGGGCACAGGACTACTTCACCGCATCAATGGGAGAATGGATGGGGCCATGTACCGTACAATTCTGAGTGACAACCTCCTTCCCTCCGCCAGGGCCTTAAAAATGGGTCGTGGCTGGGTCTTCCAGCACGACAATGACCCAAAACATACAGCCAAGGCAACAAAGGAGTGGCTCAGGAAGAAGCACATTAGGGTCATGGAGTGGCCTAGCCAGTCACCAGACCTTAATCCCATTGAAAACTTATGGAGGGAGCTGAAGCTGCGAGTTGCCAAGCGACAGCCCAGAACTCTTAATGATTTAGAGATGATCTGCAAAGAGGAGTGGACCAAAATTCCTCCTGACATGTGTGCAAACCTCATCATCAACTACAGAAGACGTCTGACCGCTGTGCTTGCCAACAAGGGTTTTGCCACCAAGTATTAGGTCTTGTTTGCCAGAGGGATTAAATACTTATTTCCCTCTGCAGAATGCAAATAAATTCATATACTTTCCACAATGTGATTTTCCGGATTTAATTTGTGATGTGCTATCTCTCACTGTTACCAATAACCTACCCTTCAATTATGGGCTGCTCATGTCTTTGTCAGTGGGCAAACTTACAAAATCAGCAAGGGATCAAATACTTATTTCCACCACTGTATATAGATCTATGTTATGCATATTTCTTATGGATGTCCTAGGACAGGGTTGGGAAACACTGATTTATATTATGATCTGAGATCCAATTCCTCTGATAATAATTGGGTCTTATGAGACTCTCTCGTTTCACATTCATTAAATATTATCATTCTGTGTCTTCATAATTCCTCAGCTTTATAAGATGGCTCTAGCAAGTCCTGAGGCCAATGTCAGTGCCATTTTAGAGATCAAAAAGGTGGAATCCTGAGCACTGGCCATCACCGTATATATTAGAGCTGTAGTGAATATTCGTATTCAAACAGAACCGGGCCCGAATAGTACACTGAATACATTATTTGCTTTCAGTCAAATAACATTTTTGAAACTAAATACAAATAATAAATGCATTATAAAAAAAAGTTGACACAAATTTCTCTGGTGTCTATGTTGAGCTGGTATCAATTTTCATTTTTACTTTGTTATTTCTGATTGGATCTTTGTATTGTGATGTGAACATTCATATATCATATATCTGCTCTTATATTTTACATACATTTGGCTATTTTAAAATGGTATAATTTAGACCTTTGTAATAGAAGAGCGCTGTTAAATCTTACTTGAAGACAAGGGATAAATGAAGTCTTATATGGAAGTAGTATAGGGTAATGGACAAAGATTCAAGCAAAGCTATATGCAAGGACATTAATTTCTTGTGGCACAGGCCAGTCAAAAAACTTCACAACCTCCACTTTAAATAATCATTTAAAATACAAACATGCTGACAAATATACAAGAATGCTAGTGAAACGTGAGATGCCACTGGATGAAAATGAAAATAAGAATCTGGAAAGCCAACCAAGCTTAAGTGATTTTATATAAGTACATAAGTAATGCCATACTGGGAAAAGACCAAGGGTCCATCGAGCCCAGCATCCTGTCCACGACAGCAGCCAATCCAGGCCAAGGGCACCTGGCAAGCTTCCCAAACGTACAAACATTCTATACATGTTATTCCTGGAATTTTGGATTTTTCCAAGTCCGTTTAGTAGCGGTTTATGGACTTGTCCTTTAGGAAACCGTCCAACCCCTTTTTAAACTCTGCTAAGCTAACCGCCTTCACCACTTTCTCCGGCAATGAATTCCAGAGTTTAATTACACGTTGGGTGAAGAAAAATTTTCTCCGATTTGTTTTAAATTTACTACACTGTAGTTTCATCGCATGCCCCCTAGTCCTAGTATTTTTGGAAAGCGTGAACAGATGCTTCACATCCACCTGTTCCACTCCACTCATTATTTTATATACCTCTATCATGTCTCCCCTCAGCCGTCTCTTCTCCAAGCTGTATAGCCCTAGCCTCCTTAGTCTTTCTTCATAGGGAAGTCATCCCATCCCCGCTATCATTTTAGTCGCCCTTCGCTGCACCTTTTCCAATTCTACTATATCTTTCTTGAGATGCGGTGACCAGAATTGAACACAATACTCAAGGTGCGGTCGCACCATGGAGCGATACAACGGCATTATAACATCCTCACACCTGTTTTCCATACCTTTCCTAATAATACCCAACATTCTATTCGCTTTCTTAGCCGCAGCAGCACACTGAGCAGAAGGTTTCAGTGTGTTATCGACGACGACACCCAGATCCCTTTCTTGGTCCGTAACTCCTAACGTGGAACCTTGCATGACATAGCTATAATTCGGGTTCTTTTTTCCCACATGCATCACCTTGCACTTGCTCACATTAAACATCATCTGCCATTTAGCCGCCCAGTCTCCCAGTCTCGTAAGGTCCTCTTGTAAGTTTTCACAATCCTGTCGCGATTTAACGACTTTGAATAACTTTGTGTCATCAGCAAATTTAATTACCTCGCTAGTTACTCCCATCTCTAAATCATTTATAAATATATTAAAAAGCAGTGGTCCTAGCACGGACCCCTGAGGAACCCCAGTAACTACCCTTCTCCATTGTGAATACTGCCCATTTAACCCCACTCTCTGTTTCCTATCCTTCAACCAGTTTTTAATCCACAATAGGACATTTCCTCCTATCCCATGACCCTCCAATTTCCTCTGTAGCCTTTCATGAGGTACCTTGTCAAACGCCTTTTGAATATCCAGATACACAATATCAACCGACTCCCCTTTGTCCACATGTTTGTTCACTCCTTCAAAGAATTGAAGTAAATTGGTCAGGCAAGATTTCCCCACACAAAAGCCATGCTGACTTGGTCTCAGTAATCCATGTCCTCGGATGTGCTCTGTAATTTTGTTTTTAATAATAGCCTCTACCATTTTCCCCGACACTGACGTCAGACTCACCGGTCTATAATTTCCCGGATCTCCCCTGGAGCCTTTTTTAAAAATGGGCGTTACATTGGCCACCCTCCAATCTTCCGGTACCATGCTCGATTTTAAGAATAAGTTGCATATCACTAGCAGTAGCTCCGCAAGCTCGTTTTTCAGTTCTATCAGTACTCTAGGATGAATACCATCCGGTCCAGGAGATTTGCTACTCTTCAGTTTGCCGAACTGCCCCATTACGTCCTCCAGGTTTACCGTGAAGTCAGTAAGTTTCTCCGACTCGTCCGCTTGAAATACCATTTCCGACACCGGTATCCCATCCAAATCTTCCTCGGTGAAGACCGAAGCAAAGAATTCATTCAGTCTCTCCGCTACATCTTTGTCTTCCTTGATCGCCCCTTTTACCCCTCGGTCATCCAGTGGGTCACTGATATCCCAGAGACCTAGAGGATGTACAATGCTATCAGTGAAATGATAGCCATAGTTGTTCAGCCTTTATCCATTGTTGAAGATATTGACTTAAAAAAGCTAACAGTACAAAAGGGAAAGAAAGGCCCAACAAACCCACCTTAACTAAGAAACGACAACTACTAAAAATCCACGCAACACCAAACACAGATGATCCATTCCAAACAATCCAAGTGGGCTGCATCAATGCCAGATCTGCTGTAAATAAAACGGCAATACTAACAAACTGGATCACATCAGATAACCTTGACCTACTCTTCATTAATGAAACCTGGATCCATGACCAAAAGGACCCTATAATCCTAGACCTGTATCCTCCAGGATACAAAATCACACACTGGACCAGAAAAGAAAAAAGAGGTGGAGGCATAGCACTAATCTATCAATCCCATTTTACAATCGAAACCACTGCCGAGTCCATAACACCCCAACCTGAAATTGCCTCAATCAGAATCCATAACAAAACCCTACGGGATCATCTGAATTGTGTCCTGTTTTACAGACCTCCAGGTAACTGGAAAGAAGGCCAGACTAACTTCATGGACTTCATTTCAAACACATGTGTAACCAACTCCAACATACTAGTACTAGGAGACATTAACCTTCACTTAGAAGACCCAAACTCTATCAACGCACGAGACTGTAAGGAATTCCTCCGCTTATGGGATCTTAAATGGCCACAAATGCAAGCAACCCATGTCAAAGGGCACACACTCGACCTCATCTCACACAAGCTTTCAACAGACCAGAATTTCATAATAACAGATATCAAATGGACAGAAACACCCTGGACCGACCACTACAAACTAAACTTGTCCCTACACTGGAGGAAGAAGGGTTCACAACGAACACAAGAACACACATCCTACAGCACAAGAGGTCAAGTAGACACGAAAACATTCTGGCAACTGATGTACAATAACGAATGGTCAGCACAAACAGAATCCATATACTACCTCATAGAATGGGACAAAAGATGCAAAAGTACACTAGATAAAATAGCACCCTTAGGAACAAGAACTTCACACAGGCATAACTCAATACCATGGTTCAACGACGAACTGAAAAAAACTAAAAACACACTCCAGGAAACTTGAACGAGCATGGAAAAAAATAAAAGATGAACACACAATCAATATATGGAAACAAATACAAAGAAAATACAAATACGCAATAAGGCAGACCAAAAGATCTTACTAAAAAGCTAAAATAGGGACAGATTACAAAGACACAAAGAAATTATACCAACTCGTGAACAAACTCCTAAACACCAACTCGGTCACTACAACGAATGCAGACATCCCATCGGCAGATGAACTTGCTAAGTATTTCAATGAAAAAATCTTAAACCTATGCAATACGCTACCTCAAGCCACCACTGACAGCAACCACTTCCTTAATGAGTTGGACCCCACCACTGGAGTATACCTGGCTGACCGGACTTGGCTAAACTTCGCCCTTCTTACTGTCGAAACAGTTACCCAGGCAATAAGCAGGTTTTCCAACACTCACTGCAAACTAGATACCTGCCCTGGCTATCTAATGAAATCCACCCCTGACCGCTTCATAGAAGACCTCACATCCCACCTAAATTACATGCTTCAGCAAGGTCTCTTCCCCAAGGAAAATGGAAATATCCTACTCACCCCGATACCAAAAGACACCAAGAAAAAAAAACAAATTAAATCACTAACTACCGTCCAGTAGCATCAATCCTGTTAGTAGTCAAACTGATGGAAAGCATGGTAACCAAACAACTTACAGATTATATATACAAATTCTCAATATTACACAAATCACAGTCAGGTTTTCGCCCCCTCCACAGCACTGAAACAGTACTACTCACTCTCCTAGCCAAATTCAAGCAGGAAATAGCAATAGGCAAAAACATCCTTCTCCTCCAATTCAACGTGTCTAGTGCATTTGACATGGTAAATCACAATATATTAATAAGATTATTAGATAAGTTCGGGATTGGTGGAAACGTACTTAACTGGATCAAGGGCTTCCTAACTACAAGAACCTACCAACTAAAATCAAACTCTAGTATATCATCACCGTGGAAAGCAGACTGTGGAGTTCCACAAGGATCACCGCTATCACCAATCCTCTTCAACCTAATGATGACCCCACTAGCCAAGTCCTTATCCACCCTAGGCTTTAACCCTTTCATATATGCAGATAATGTCATAATATACATTCCGTACAAATCCAAACTGACTGAAATCACCAACAAAATCAAACGCAGCTTAAACATCATGGACTCATGGGCAATTGCATTTCAGCTAAAACTCAATAAAGAAAAATCACATTGTCTCATCCTCTCATCCCAACACAGTGCGGACAACCCCACCACTATCAACACCCCAGACTACACCCTTCCTATCTCAGACAGCCTGAAAATCCTTGGCGTTACAATAGACCGTAACTTAACACTAGAGAGCCAAGTGGCATCCACAACAAAGAAAATGTTCCACTCAATGTGGAAACTCAAACATTTGAAACAATTCTTCCCATGGGATATGTTTTGCAACCTGGTACAATCAATGGTACTAAGCCACTTAGACTACTGCAATGGAATTTACGCGGGATGCAAGGAACAGACCTTAAAGAAGCTTCAGACCGCTCAGAACACGACAGCTAGGCTTATATTTGGAAAAACACGATATGAAAGCGCAAAATCCCTCCATGAAAAACTACACTGGCTCCCAAACAAAGAACACAATTGCCTTCAAAATCTGCACCCTGGTTCACAAAATAATCTATAGTGAAGCCCCTGGATACATGACAAACTTGATCGACTTATCAACTAGAAAGACATCAGAATCAACACGAACATATCTAAATCTGCATTACCCAAGCTGCAAAGGCCTCAAATACAAATCAACTTACTTATCCAGCTTTTCCTACATAAGCACACAACTCTGGAAAACATTACCAAAAGCCTTGAAAATGACGCACAACCACCTAAACTTCCAGAAATCACTAAAAACTAATCTATTCAAAAAGGCATACCCTGCTGATCCAACCTAAATGCCTGATCTCTGTGACACAACAAAATTAAAGTACGTAATGGACATAACTCAACTCTTCCGCTGTATGTTTCCCTAAATGTGACTGTGCCACATGAACTTTATCCTACCACAACATCACTTTGTATTTGTTCTCACCGGAGCCGGCAAACGCCCTCCGGTACTATGTAAGTCACATTGAGCCTACAAATATGTGGGAAAATGTGGGATACAAATGTAACAAATAAATAAATAAATAAATAAATAAATAAATAACATTCATTCTAGATACAAAATGCCATCAAGAAAATAATTTTCAGAAAAGGTTATCCCATCAGTGTATAGAAAATGTGCAAAACGCCATTGATAAAACTAAAAGGATTTCCTCCACCAGTTATTCATGGACTTCTGAAAACATGACTGAATCTTTTGTAAATCTTACTGCCCACTTGATCAATGATGACTTCTGGCAAAAGTTTGCTGTTGCATTGTGAATATTCTCAAGGAGATCAATCAGGAGCTCATTTAGTTGAAGCTATGCCAGAAATGCAGGCGTACTGGAGTATTCAGAAAAGCCAAGTTGATGTTGTTTTATGAGAAAATGGGGCTACCATAACAAAAGCCCTGAGAAATGCAGAGGTACATGGCATGAATTGCTTTACTCACACACTCCAATTATGCATTCATTCTTCTTCCATAACAACATTGATTATCATATCAAGAAAGTTAGTTGGACATTTTAAACATTCATCCAACACAAACATCTCGTTTTACATGTGTGAACTGGATCTGCCCCAGTATCAATTTCTGGTCATTGTAACTAGATGGAACTCATCAAATTACATATTGGAAAGTTTGTTAGAGCAAACAAGGGCTATAAATTTCTGAAGTGGAACACAATGGACCTTGATGAACAGTTTGATATCTCTGTTAGAGCCGTTTGAACAGTTAACCCGTGAAATAAATGATTCTTCATCAATTCCTTCTACTCTTTTGCCTGTAGTGAAGTCTTTACTTCTCTGCCTCAATATCATGTCTCAAGATGAATAAAGAAAGTACTCTCAGAGACAACAAATTCTGTTACAGAGTGATTTTCATATTTATTTATTTATTGCACTTATATTCCACATTTTCCCACCTATTTGCAGGCTCAATGTGGCTTACAGAGACCTGTTATGGCATCACCATACCAGGGTACAGAATACATTTGATGTTAAACAGAAGTCAAGGAAAACAAGAGGATCTGCTCAAGCAGTTATAGAAAGATATTTTCTGAATAAAGGTAGGTAGGAGTTGTGTCATAGTCAGTTATGGGTTCTCCTGGTAAGCCTTGTTAAAGAGGTAGGTTTTCAGAGATTTGCAGAAGTTGCTTAATTTGATGATCGATTTCAAGTGAGTTGGGAGTGCATTCCATAACTGCGTACTTATGTAGGAAAAGCTGGTCACGTGTGTTAGTTTGTATTTTACTCCTTTGCAGCTGGGGAAGTGTAGATTAAGAAATGTTCAGGCAGATCTTTTAGCATTTCAAAGATGCATTTCTTACAGTTGTATCAACCCAAGGTTCAAGTTACAGACTATAACAGATGTTAAATGGACTGAGTCAAAAATGAAATTATTCTCAATTGCACATGAACATGATTCTTGTAGCTGTACAGGTGGTGCCACGTTTGGACTTGCTTGACTGATGTTTCAACCATCTTGCTTTAGCTTTCTTCAGGATAATGCTATGAGATTGGTCTGCATGCTGCTTTTATATAGTGATTCTTGATCCAGATTTGTATGTGTCCAATCACATTTAAACTCTTGAAGGTGGGAAAAGTCATGAGACTCTGTCCAATTGGTTTTTTTTTTAAAAAGATGTTCTCCCCATAGAGACTGGTTATATGTGATCTTAGGTTTCCATAGCTGATATCATGGATGCCCTGGCTAAAATGGAAGAGGTGCTAAAGCCGGTGGGGAAATTTTAAAATATCTCATGGATTCTATATTGATTACCAAAGTTGGGTGTGCACATTTGGGCATGGATCCCAGAACTGCATGTAAACTAATTAGTTAATCAGCTGTTAACATTCAATAATTGGTATAAATTGGCAGTCATTTGGGTTTTTCACATGGATCTGCCTTGAGCCCTATTCTATAAAATACGTGCCTAAATTTTATAGTGTTTAATTCAAAAGGGGGAGTGGCCAAGAGAGGGGCATGAGAGAGATTTGAACACAGTGGAGGTGGTGCATACAAGTATCTCTCATGAATATTCCTTCTGGATATCCTGAAAACCTGCCTGGCTGAGGTGCTTCCAGGACCAGGTTTGGGAACCACTGGATTAGGTGCTCCTCATGTGGCATCAGGGCACTTACAAGAAAGTACCCACTTACAGAATTGCCTCTATACTAAATGAGAATACTTTTTTTTGAATGCACAGGGAATATATTTATGTGTTCTGCTTAACTGAGAGTTTCACAAAAATAAAAGTGATGATCATTGCTTTAGTCAGGCTCCTTCATCCTGCAGTGCTCTTAATTTCATGGAAATCAATTTTGGGTCTGATTTTCCAAAGAGCTTTAATCCAGATCTTTCTGATAGAGCTGCTGACATCTAGATCAGAAACACCTGTTCGAGGTACTCCATCCATAATCCATCTGCCTGTCATCTCTCTGTAAATGGTAATGAATTAAGAGTTGAACATTTCCCTTTTCAATTTCCTTTTCAAAGTGCTTCTCTGAAAGTACAGTTACTGTAAACTGTAGAGACAATCAAGAGCAGCTGCAGTAATTGCTTAAAAAAACTCTACCGCTTCTCCAACTCCCACTTTGTAATGCCCCAATTCTGGACTGTTGCCAGTCTTCCATTGGGTTAGAAGCGCTTTTCAGTGTACAGAAAGGCAGCAGAAGCAGCTGGACTGATAATAGCAATAGGAGCAGCCTGCAACTTGACTGTATGCTTGCGTTTCATCCAAACTCTTGTACTAAAAAAAAAAAAAAAGGAAGCTTTCAAGGAACTCCTGCAAAATTACAGGGTACAGAGATCAAATGTTCAAAAAGATCATTTGCAAACTCCAGGGAAAGGGTGAATATTTCCTTTAGGTTAAAATTCAATAGAATTTGAGAAGCTTTGAGAAAGTCTTGATGTAGAACCAAGTGATTATAATAAAGGTTGTGTTTCAATGGATTAGGGAAAAAAAGGAAAACTTGTGCAAAGCTTTTCACACTGATTTTAATGTAAGAAGGGGGTTTGCACAGTTGTATTTTCTTGTCCTTTTGTATAACATTTCCCAAGCTGAAGAGGTTCAAAGAAAGCAGGGACTGGACGTGATTCATTCTTTGAAGACAGATCTCTGCTAATATACAGAGATCAGTTAACTCGGCATTTTCTTGCGTGTTCAGCTCCACTGGGTGGAGGATATGTACTGCTCTACAAGCTCTGAATCAGTCCATTATAAACTGCAGAAAGATATTTTATAATGTGGCCTTTTAAAATAAATACACGTGGGTAGATATTTTCATCATCACAAGAACACCATTATCAAAATATTTTGTCAATATATTGACTAAGTTATAATCTATGGGGCCTATACACATGAACCAGCTTCAGTTTCATTTTCAATTATTTGTTTATAGTGTTTCAAAGTGGCTTAAGTGTTAACAGCAACACCCTAACGCAAGTTAATTGACAGTTTTAATGCCAACTGTGCTTTGGCACCAACACATACTCATGCACAACCATAAATCTATCAATGCACATACCCACTTATACTCATATACATCCACCCCCTCATATCCCATATCCACAAACGCCTTTCCCCACACAATAATACACAGCCCCATATTTACCTACTCTAACACTCACTGATACCAAGCATATCCATACACACTCACATACTCAATAACACACACACTCTGAAACCAGCATTCCTGACACAGTCGGTCAAAGACATATTGACAACCCCCAAACCATACCCACATATATATATTCACAAACATCTAAACACACCCATACCCAGAATAACCTCACTGTAAAAACTAAGGCTGGTGCTAGGCTAGCTTGTACGGTCTATGTCCCACATATAGCAATCTGACTTAGAATGGACTGGAGAGGGCTTCAACGGAGACTCCAGTAATCTGGAATGAGAGGAGCATGCTGGGCAGACTTTTATGGTCTGTGTCCCTCAAATAACATGACAGATTTGGATAGGCTGGAATGGGCTTTGTGGCAACTCCAGAACTGGGTGGACTCTATGGTCTATGTCCCAGAAACACCAAAGAAAGACCATGATCAAGTACATAATGTCATGTTTATTGTTGATTTAATCTTGAATTGATAATGAATGTGACTGTTAGGCTGACAGGATGGACCATTCAGGTCTTTATTTGCCGTCACTTATTATGTTACTGTCCTGCTTATTTTTGAAGGAGAAGAGCGCCCATCTTCCGACACAAATCGGGAGATGGGCGTCCTTCTCCTAAGGTCGCCCAAATAGGCATAATCGAAAGCCGATTTTGGCATCCTCAACTGCTTTCCATTGCGGGGACGACCAAATTCAAGGGGGCGTGTTGGCAGTGTACCGAAGGTGGGACAGGGGCGTGGTTAACAGATGGGCATCCTTTGCTGATAATGGAAAAAAGAAGGGCGTCCCTCACGAGCATTTGGCCAACTTTACTTGGTCCATTTTTTTTCACGACCAAGCATCAAAAAGATGCCTGAACTGACCAGATGACCACCGGAGGGAATCTGGGATGACCTCCCCTGACTTCCCCAGTGGTCACTAACCACCTCCCACCCCGAAAAAAAACAACTTCAAAAACTTTTGTCTTTTTTTTTTAAGAGTATGTCCTTCACTATGCCTCCGTCCCTGTGACAGTTGAGGACGTCCAAAATGTGGATGTTTCTATGAGAAGGACATTTATGCTTCTGATACCCTCTTTATTTATTTATTTGGATTTTGGATCACAAGGAGCAGCAGTGGGATTTGAACTGGCCATCTCTGGATTGCAAGACCAGTGCTCTAGCCACTAGGCCACTCATCCATACCACTCCAGTCCCTTGAAATTTGGTCATCCCTGTGTGTGTGGGGGGGGCAGTATGCAGGTCCCTGGGGGGGGGGGGAGGTATGTGTGTGTCAGCGGAGGCATAATGAAGGCATGGACGTCCTTCTTTCAAACATTTTGGACATCCTCAACTGCCCCCCACAGGGATGGCCAAATTTCAAGGGAGTGGAGTAGAGTGGCAGAGTGATTATTGCACTGGTCTTACAATCTAGCGGTGGCCAATTCAAATCCCATTGCTGCTACGTGTGATCCAAAATCTGAATAAATAAATAAAGAGGGTGTCGGAGGCATAGCAAAGGTATGGACATCCCAATAATAGCTCTTTATATAATTTAGTTTAACAGGGATCTAGTGGTGCGTAGGATGAAGAAAATTCCTTTATAGTTTTTCTTAAACTAGAATTCCATTGTTAATATCTTGGATCTAAAATGTGGACTTGAGTAAGGACTGACAAATATTGTTTTTTTCCTTTTCTGCTTTTCTTTGTTCTTTATATAATTGTACATTTTTGTAGTCGTGTCATACTTTTCTGTACAAGCTTTTATTTTTTGCTTGATTAATATTTGAAATTCTGATAAATAAAAAATAAAAAAATCATCTACAATCATCTTTAGAGTTACAGAATAGTAAAAGAGAATGTAGAAAGTTATAAGCCTTTTTATCAAACCTGCACCCTTTTCAGCGTGTGGATTTCCCAAGTGTTGACACCACTTTTAGCGCAGCAGTAAAATGGCTGCATTGGAGGCGTGTTATGGAAAGGGCTGGGGCATGCCCAAAATTAGGGCATTTTTTAGCAGTAATGCAAAGGGAAGAAATGTCCAAGTGAAAAAAGAAAGGCTTTTTTTTTAAATCTAGACCTGTTTCAATCATGTCCAAGGTATGAAAAAGTGCCCTTATTGAGTAGCTGACCACTAGAGGGATGAAGGCATGACACCTTCTTAATCTCCCAGTGGTTACTGACCTCCTCCCACCCCCATAAGAAGTGAAAGTGACAGTGGATACTGGGCTCTATGATAGCTTCAGGTATTATGGCCATTCCTAATAGAATATCAAGCAAGTGTAAGGAGTAGCCTAGGGGTCAGTAGGTGGGCTTTGAACAACAAGACCCAGGCATAACTCCCACTTTAACTCTTTTATTTCTGTACAAAGATGGGAGCCCTCCTGACACATAGAAATACCTACTGTACTTGAATTTATAAGACACCTGCAAGCGTGATGACTATTGTAGTGCTGAACCTTTAGGTACAGTAGGTTTTTCTCTGTTCCTGGAGGGCTCCCAATAACATATAATGGAATTAACATGGGATTTATACCTGGGTCCTGTTGTTTAAAGCCCACTTCACTGACCACTAAGCTGCCTCTCTGCTCTGCAGAGATGTCTGTGTGGAAAGATTAGGGATGTCATATTGACTCTGGGGTCGGGGGACCAATTTGGGTGGGCCGTTGCCCTCCCCCATGGCCTTCCCAAACTATATTTATGACTTACACCAACATTTTGGTAGGGTGTTGCACCTGGATTCATTGGAAAGCTTCAGTGTTTGATGGGGTAAATGGAAATTATGTGTGTGTGTGTGGGGGGGGGGGGGGGGGGGGGGGGGGGATGTGCAACTGTTTTACAGAGAGAATAAAGAATGTATTATAATGCTGCATATTAAAGGTAAGAGCCACACAATTCCACACCCTTCTAGACCATGCTCATCTCTCTGTTTATGCAGACTTGTAACATCAACGCCATTACTGCAGTTTTCAGAGCATGTGATAACAAGTTAGAGTATACCTCAAATAAAGCAGATAAAAACAATCGCGCAAACACAGGCAGGGATCCACTGATTGTACACCGAAGCCCCCAAATGCTGTATAAATAGACCAAAGTTAGATGTGCAATTTTGGACGTGGATCGCAGAAACGTGTGCAAAGTAATTGACTAATTGGTACTAATTGTCGGTTATGTGCATATCTGCTCTGTGCCTCTGTTCTATAACCTGTATGCCTAATTTATCTTGTGTGCAACTCCAAAGGGGGCGTGGCCAAGGGAGGTGCATGGACAGGTCATGGGCATTCCCAGGATTTAGGCACAGAGATACTTCCATTTCTGTGCCTAACTGAAAGCAGTTAGGCGCAAACATTTACACCAGCTTTTGGCAGATGTAATTTTTGCATCCAAAGTTAGGCACAAAAATGACGTAAGCTAGTATTCTATAAAGACAGTTCCACATGGAGCTGTCTTTATAGAATTCGTGCTTAGAATGCATCATCCTGACATCTAAATTTGGGTGCCATTTACTGAATCTACTCCAAGGTATCTTACAGCAAATTAGAAAACTACAACCAGTAAGCAACATAAGTATGATAAGATCCTATTTCCAGTGAACATTCTCTTGGGTTTGATCTGTTCATTAACTGACCGTAAAGCATAGGCGCCCGGTATAAGAGGCTTGGGGAGGCTAAGCCTCCCCAGCCGCGGCGGATGGTTGGATCAGCTGTTTTTTCTCCGAGTCGGGAGCGGTCCTGAATCTAACTTGTCTTCTTTGCAGACAGTGCTGCCGCCATCACCGCTGAGCGCCGCCATGCCCATGCCCAGTTCCGCCCACCCGGGGCTACTCGTCAGTGTGTCACCAGCGGCGTGCCGTGTCCCTCCTCCTCCTCCAGTCCTCCTCTTTTTGCCTCCACTGTACACCGCCGATCCGCCTTCGGTTTGGTTTGGGCTTGCAACGTTACGTCACCGATCGTCTAAGGCCCCCTCAGCCAGTAGTTAGGCTCAGCGCCTCAGCCTTCCCTGCTACGAGAGCTCCTAAGTCCCGCCTCCCGTCCGTGATGCAATGCAACACTTCCTGTTCTGCATAGGCGGGAACATGCGGGAGGGGCCGTTATTGTAGGGAAGATTAAGAAGAAGACTCAAGGCTGAAGCTGAACTGAAGGCTGGTAAGTGAGAAAGTGACCTGGTTTTGCTGCACACACTGCTCTACTACTCCTAGATTAAACTGCACTGCTGTCTGCTGCTTGCTTCTTGCTTGGAACAGAACAGCATTTTATTGATAAATTCACTAGACTGACTGATTCTGGGCAGGTCACGGTGTTTTTCAATCAAGATGATGTTGCAGGGAAAGATCAAGTGGGCATGGCATTACTCCTCCCTTCCAACTTAAAGGTGTGTGGGAAAACGGGTGGGGTCTGGGGGCCCGGGCCAGGAGTGGGCTATCATGGTAATTTGAGGTGTTGGAAGGTGGGAGGTCCAGGTGGCCTACATGTACCACCAGGGATGTTTTTGGAGTTGTTCCCACTTCCTTCCCAGACCCAGAAATTGTGGCATGCAGCAGCGCACGTTGGATTTCAGGAGAGGTAGGTGCTGACTCTGAAGGTTTTAAGTCAAAACAAAAAAATAAATATTTTGTTTCATGCAGATCTCTTTTGTTTAAACATAACTAACTAAATGGGCTATAAGCCCCTAATGCTTTTGGTTTTCCTATATTTTGTTTGTGATGACTCTGTGATCTCATCTCAACTTTGTGGATACAGGAATTTGTCCATTATTAACCCTCAGCAGGACATTTCAAATCCATTTTTGATATTTTGGACATTTGATAGTGTGGAGTTTTTTGGGGTGCTAGATGATGTTGCGCCGGGCCTATGCCTTATAGTTCGATCATCTTGGGCTGGCTGGGTGGCGTTACTGAACCCCCCTTTTTTTCTCCACTCTATATGCTGAAAGATTCACATTTAACTGTGGGTGATAACTTGGTCCTGTATCCTGTTTTATACACAGGTAGTGTGAGACTGTGGCTTTAATTAATTACTTGCAAGCTTGAGTGCATCAGTAGTCATAAAGATGACTTATACTGTGCCAAAATTGAAATTTGAAAACTCTTATCTCTATCTGGTCATTAATAAAAGGAGCTCATTGTGAATACTATCCACCCTAAAAGGATGTTTTGTGGCTGTACATGAGAATTGTGACATGATCCTGTATAATATTGTTGATGGTCTGCATTTTCCGTATGGGTGGTATATTGGTGTATTAGGTTCTGCCCAGTGTAATATTTATGGTACAGTAAGGTTATGAGTGTGTTTTTGCACAAAGTTGTGCATAGTGTTTTGCAGTTGAGCGATTGTGGTTAGAATATGCTTTGAGCAACCACTTTATGCTTTGACATATGATAGATATCTAATATCTAAATTTAATAAAAGGTATTGTGACTTTTATTTTTATTTTTTTTTTCTGTGTGTTATCAGACAATTATGGATTTAAGCTCCACCCCTGGCCCCACTCCTAACCCCGCCCCTTTAGCCTCCCCAAACAGTTGGGCCACCGACCGCCTATGCCGTAAAGTAACAAAAAAGTACAAACTATCACCCAGATATATGATGAAGGGTAAAGAACACTTTTAATTGTAAAGAACAAAACCACAATTTAAGGAAGACAATTTCTTAAATATATATTTGGTCAACTAATGGTGGTATTATCTGATATATTTACTAATGGAGGAAAAAGCCTTTGTATGACCTTGGCCACTGTTAGCGTTCTTTACGTGACTCACAGGACTCAATTTTTCATTGGCTAAAAAAACCTCCATTTTTCAAAATTGTGTTTTAATGATAATTTAAATGTTGAATTTTTTGAGGTTTTGATTTTTAAAAATTTTTTATTATAGCAATTATCTTCTCAACCATCCGATGAGATGCAGTTTCGCCTATCAGGCTTTATCAAGGAAAACCACGTGCATATGCTTTTATCTCTGAAAATCATTAAAATACCACATTAATAAAAGGCAATAATCCTGAACATGTTCTGAAAGTTATTCACATCTAGCTCCTTCAGTTACTGATTGATGGATTAACTACTCATATATCCACTTTCTTCAAAGGACTTCTAATACATGCAATACATAGCATCAAAATTCAAATGCCTAACTGAGTTAGGTTGTCTCAAAATCCTTGCAGTTGCTGATTAATAGATTAACTACTTCTGCATCCATAGATTAACTACTTACACATCCATTTTCTTCAGAGGACTTCTAGTACATGTGGTGCATTACACCAAAGTTCAAATGCCTATCTACACTAAGTTCTATATTGCTCATACTCTGTTTTCATTGAGCATCAGTGTAGATGTTCTTACTTCTGAAAACACAGCATGTCTGTTCAGCGTTTATTAAAACTTACAATGTCCAAACATGGCGCCCACTTTCAATAATGCTGAAAACCAGAATTCAGATATACAGCAATGTTAAGTTCCATAATATAAATATTCTTACTTTGTAGACACAGTGTTCCTCTTCATCGCTGGTTAAATTTTCCAAAGTTCAAACATTGCGCCCGCTTTTAAAGGACACCAATTAAATAATGACATCAGCTGTTATGCTAAAATGTTAAAGGAATATCTCCAATTGTAAGATTGTTAAAGGACTATCCCCCATTGTATAGTTGTATTCAAGCCCTTCTGTTCGAAAGCTTGTAATTTGAAAATCCAGTGTTGCTCTAATTGAAAGGGGTGTTTAGCTCTATCACCTCCTCTTATATTGAACATAACTTGATCTATCACAAAACAACGGAAATGGATGAATTCATGTTTAGTAGAGCTGCAGTGTGCTACCAATGGGGATCTTGCTTGTAACCTCTTAATGGAGGATCTGTGTTCCAATAGTCTGTTATGTAATTTGCGCGTAGTTTTGCCTAAGTAAAACTTATTGCAAGGACATTGCAGTACATAAATCACAAAGTCTGAGCAACAGTTAGTATTGGATCTAATCAAATACTTTTTCTGGTCCACCAGATTGATGAACTCATCACATTCTATGGTTATATTGCATGTACTGCGTTTCCCACATTTAAAATGTCCTTGAGATGTTCCAATATGTTGTTGCTGTTTTAACTGTGCTGGACTGAGCAGTTCTTTCAAATTCTGTCCCCAGGAAAAAGCCAAACGCAAACTGCTCATTTGAAACAAAGGATGAGTTTGCATAATGTCCCAATTATTTTTGACAATTCTACCCACCTCTTCTCCATCCTTAGCAAATCTTAAGAAATAAATTTCAGACTTGTCATCTCCCATCTCAATCATTGCATCCTTTTCTATGAACAAAAGATCTAGATCACTGTATTTGGCACTAGTGTATGCCTTCTTGATAATACTGGAAGGGTGGCCTCTTTTCTCCAGATCATTGACTAATGTTTTTGCTTGTGATTTAAAGTTCTCCTTTTCCGTACAAACCCTCTTGTACATCAGAAATTGTGAATATGGCAGACTATTTTTTAAGTCCAAACAATTTTTTAAGGACTTTGGATGGCAACTACAATATTGTAATAGGGCATTTCTATCTGTTGACTTCTTAAACATCCAAGTCTTCCATTCATCTCGATCCCTTTGTATTGTAACATCAAAAAAAATGAATCTCAGAACTGGAACTTTCACAAGTAAATTGTGTCACTGTATTGCAGTTGTTAAGCCAAACTACTCTTGATAATGATACTTGGTTCCCGTCCCATATCATGAACACATCATCAATAAATCTTAACCACACCAGAATTTTGTTATACTGGGGCATTCATGAAGCCATCTTTCCTCGTATTCATGCATAAATAAATTTGCCACTGATAGGGCAAATGTAGCTCCCATTGCTATTCCTTTGGTTTGCAAAAATAGATTATCTTGAAAAAGAAAATAATTTTCTTTTAAAGCCAAAGTGGCTAACTGTATTAAAAATTCAGTGGGAACTTCCATACGGTATGGTCTTTTATTCAGTACCTTTTCTATGACCTTGAGTGCCTCGTCTTGTGGTATGGATGTGTATGGATCTAATGTTGAGAGTCACCAACAAGATCTCTTTTGTGGATGCAATATTAATGTTCTTCAATATGTTCAAGAAATGTTTAGCATCCCGTATATATGAAGGGGTAACTACCACCCATGGTTTTAGAAAATAATCAGCAAATGTGGACAGTGGCTCTAAAAGCGATCCCTGTAAGGATAATATTGGTCGCCCTGGACGGTTCCTTAATCCCTTGTGTATACATTATGGAATCATTGGATGTTCTCTATTTTAAATATCTGTATTCTTTTTTTGTCAGAAATCCTTCTTCAGTCCCCAAAATTGTAATCTCTCTTATTTTGAGTTGTAACTCTGGAGTAGGATCTTGATCTAGTATTTTATATACTCCTTCCTCTGCTAACTGAGATTCCATTTCCATGGTGTTGTTGAAAGCGGACACCATGTTTGGACATTGTAAATTTTAATTAGCGTTGAACAGAAATGCTGTGTTTACAGAAGTAAGAACATCTACATTGTTTGATGCCCAATGAAAACAGAGTATGAGCAATATAGAATTTAGTGTAGATAGGCATTTGAACTTTGGTGTAATGCACCACACGAACTAGAAGTCCTCTGAAGAAAATGGATGTGTAAATAGTTAATCTATGGATGTGTAAGTAGTTACTCTATTAATCAGCAACTGCAAGGATTTTGAGAGAACCTAATGCAGTTAGGCATTTGCATTTTGATGCTATGTATTACATGTATCTGAAGTCCTTTGAAGGAAGTGGATATATCAGTAGTTAATGCATCAACCAGTAACTGAATGGATTTTGAAGGAGCTAGATGTGAGAAACTTTCAGAACATGTTCAGGATTATTGCCTTTTATTAATGTGGTATTTTAATGATTTTCAGAGATAAAAGCATATGCACGTGGTTTTCCTTGATAAAGACTGATGGGCGAAACTGCACCTCATCGGATGGTTGAGAAGGTAAGTGCTATATGCTGTATTAATAAAAATTAAAATTCAAAAACTAAAAAAATTCAGCATTTATCATTAAAACACAATTTTGAAAAATGGAGGCTTTTTAGCCAGTGAAGAATTGAATCCCGTGAGTCGTGTAAAGAACGCTAACAGTGACCGAGGACATACAGAGGCTTTTTCCTTCATTAGTAAATATATCAGATAATGTCACCATTAGTTGACCATATATATGTTTATGATGAAAGGTAAAGAACCCAGGAGCTGGGTGCTGTTTTAAGCTCCAGGTTCCCCTGTGATTTAGTTCTGTTTTGTGTAGTGTAGCCCTGTCTGTTGGTTTTCACTCTGATGTTAAGTCCTGGAAAGCTGAAGAACATACCATGAACAGCTGCAACAGCAGCACCAGCAGAAGCAACATGCATTGGAGCCCCGGTTTCCCACACCCGGTTGCGCCTGTGTAGAACTCAACGTTTCTTGGTGCACCGACATCTGCCGCTTACGCATCTCCATCCGCTCTGATCCCATGGGCTGCAAAACACAAGACGTGGAGGTCACTTTCCACAAAGAGTCCAACCAGAAAGATACTTTGCAGGTTTGCTCTGCATCCGAAGAGTGTGATATGAATAATTACAGAAAAACACAGAGAGAAAGGGTACAGGAGATCATCAATTTTATCCCCCTCCCCCCCGCCTCCAACAAGATTCATTGTTGATAAACACACATAGGCGCCGACTCTGTGGGTGTTCGAGCACCCCCAATATTTCACCCACTGGAAGTTCCCTTCATTTCTCCTCCCTCCCTCCCTTCGAGTTCCAGGCCCCGTCCCTCTGAATTTTAAAAGTCATCATCTTACCTCGTCGGGGTTACAGCAGCAGCAGTGGTGAAAAGCGTGCAGGCTCGGCGCTTAGTTCAGTCCTCCCTTCTCTCTCTCTCAGCTCTGGTCCCACCCAGAGCTGAGAGAGAGAGAGAAGGGAAGACTGAACTAAGCGCTGAGCCTGCACGCTTTTCACCGCTGCTGCCGCCGTAACCCCGACAAAGTAAGATGATGACTTTTAAAATTCGGAGGGATGGGGCCTGGAACTCTAAGGGAGGGAGGGAGGAGGGGGGCCTTGGAACTCGGAGGGACCCTGGAACTCGGAGGGAGGGAGGCGGACCTGGAACTGGGAGGGGCTGGAACTGGGAGGGAGGGAGGAGGGGCCCGGAACTCAGAGGGAGGGGGGGGGGAATGAGGGAGGGGTAGAAGGGGAAGGGGGGAATGCACCACCTGTAAAAAACAAATTTCAGCACCTCCAATAATTATGAAAAGTTGGCTCCTATGTAAACACACACTGCTCTGAAACAATCCCACTGGACCCCCAGGACTGAAAGTGGAAGCCCGAGCTGGCAATGACAGCCCAGGCTACCTAGCTTGTTTGAACGTGGGGGGGGGGGGGGGGTAGGAGGAAGAGCGGCATTAGGGTGCAGGTGCTACGGAGTGACAGCCTTGTTTTTGGAGCAGCGGGAGGCTTGATTTTTTTTGTAAGGGGCAGCTTTAAGAAAGGCCCCAGCTCTGCCTGAGCCTTGGGGCCGAGTTGTGGGAACTCCTGCAGCTCCAAAAACAAGTATGCTATTCTGGAATGCCTGCATGCATGGCATAACTGGGTCTCACTGCCCCCCCCCCCCCCCGCCCAGGACCACCACCCAAGGTAAAAAAAAAGACCTCTGGGAAGTTTTCAAATTAAAAAAAACCCTGTCATATTAAAATAAAAACCACACATAGGCAGTCATAAACCTCAGAAGTTTGAAATTGTTTTCAATAGTGTCTTCAAATGTTTAGGATCACACAATATGGTGGCAAGCTCCACCCACTGGCTTCAGCCCACAGAATGGGCCAAATAGGCTCCTGCCGTCTCCTGTCATAAAACCTCTATGCAGGCACTGTTACTTTGAAAGATGGTGGTACTGAGGTAGGAGCAAGTGGGCATTGCTTCTGCTTCTTTCAAGGTCTGGGGGTACAGTCAGGGCCACTAGACATTAGGACTTTTTTAAAGTTGGGCAGGGAGGGAGGGAGGGAGGAGGTTGGTCATATCAGGGGGGAAGGGGGTGCCGCTAGACACCAGGGAATATTTCATTGTTGGGGTATGGTGTGTCAGGTTGGGAGAGGGGGGGTTGCTGCTAGACACCTGGACTGATGCAGAAAGTTATCAGTGGGAGGCGGGTTGGGTTGGAGAGAGGGTAGGAGTGCTGCTAGACACCCACTTCTCTCCACTAATCCTTCTATGCTGCCCAGACCTCATAAAATGTTTCGCATTGTGCACATGTCAAAATCTACTTTTTATCTTTGCATTGTGGAGGAATATCTAATGGCCACATTACCATTCATTCTAATGTGATGTGTAGCTAAGTTTACCACATGAGTTAATACCTGCACTCAACCCATTTCTGCATTGCTTGGCCAGTAACCTGCATGCTAACCCGTCCAGCATGGTTTGGCAGGCAGTAGCTTTCTCCATTGACACCAAAGTAGCTCATGGCAAAAATAATCATACATGTTGAAAGTATTTACAGTCCTTGATCTCCTTTGTGGTGTGCTCTCTTCTTCTCTATTCTTCTGATGAGTTTTGAACACTTTCTGCTCCTGGGTAAGTGTTTTTTCATTCTCAGAACCGTTATTAGCTCAATCTCCTCCTCCTAGATTCTCTCAGGTCTAGTCAGCTTTTTAGGCATAGAATACACCCAAGTCTCCAATCTTTCACTCCATTGCTTGTCATGCTCCTCACAGACTATACGGTTTCTCAGGAAAGCCCCTTTTCTCTTCTCTAGGACTTAATGCTCCTCACTCCTTATCACATGCTCCTCATGGTCAACCTTTCTGAACTAAGAAAGCAGGATGCATCCAGGACTTGGGTTCCACCTCCTATCACACAGGCTTTCAGCATGTACTCATAGTGCTTCTGGGGTTTGATCCTCTCCTCAACTTGGATGTAGAACTGGGTGTAATTTTTTTCTCTCTTTTACTTCTCCTTGAGGACAGGGTAAGATCTCCCTAATGATCCCTTCTTTCTCCTCCTTAAGGCACCACGTGCCCAGGGGTTCAGCTGATTTTTATGCATACAGCTCCTCTTTTATTTATGGAAGCATTCCCCATTCCTCACCTTCCCCTTCTCCTCGTTCCTCTGTAATATCTTGGGTACTGTGGAAAACACTTCTTCCCTTTATATTCTTTGAAGATTTTAGGCTGTTACTTGGCCACACAGCTTTCTTTCAAACATCAGGAACATGCAGTAATCAAAATCTGTTTTATGACTCTTTGGAACATTTGGCCTATTTGACCTTTTTTTCAATAAGTATGTCTTGTTCACAGTTTATTTTCACTCTCTTGGTAAACTGGCTGGTTCACAGTAATTCACTGTACAATGGTATACCTTATCACTGATTTATTGGCTTCAACTTGTACAGAAAACTGTGATTAATCTTATCACTCATTCTGACAAATTTGATCATGTTGCCTGATTGCTTAAAGATTCACACTGGCTTCCAATTTCCTTCTGCATTGCATTCAAGATCTTAATCTTGGCACATAATGCCTTTTATGCCAGTCTTCCTAGTTATCCTTTTAATCTACTTTTCAAGTATGTGCCTAAGCTATCACTACACTGACCAAAAACATCTTACTGTTCCATCTCTTAAATCTGCCCAGTTCGAAACCACCCAACTATCAGGCTTTTTAAAAACTTTTCAACAGTATCATGGAATGCATTTCCTTATTCACAAAACCAAAAGGAGTGAAAGTCATCAAAACCACTGATGTCCAAGACTGGAAAAATAAAAATCAAAGACTAATGATGAAAAAGTCAATCAAGTTTATTCGTCCATAAAAATGCAACTTCAATCCAATCTAGACCCAACACAGGCTGTGTTTCGGCTAACAAGCTTTCCTCAGGGGTTCTTAAGACACAATATAAAAAGACCAATGATTATCATTGGAGTGGAGGAGTGGCCTAGTGGTTAGGGTGGTGGACTTTGGTCCTGGGGAACTGAGTTCAATTCCCACTTCAGGCACAGGCAGCTCCTTGTGACTCTGAGCAAGTCACTTAACCCTCCATTGCCTCATGTAAGCCACATTGAGCATGCCATGAGTGGGAAAGTGCAGGGTACAAATGTAACAAAAATAAATAAAATATACCAAGACTCAATTCTTTTTAGGTTTGGACATTTGCTCCCATTCGGCAATCACTGTTGGATGTCCTGATTTTGGGCTTTCCCTAGTCCCGCCCAAAACACACCCACAACAAGCTACCTTGCTATTTGGATGTACTGCAGAATTCCTTTTCTACCTTTGCAAAATAGAGATTTGGATGTTTCTAGCACATGGATGTCCGTTTGGGCATTTTGAGACATCCATATGCTTCAAAAATAAGCACCTCAATATGTGCATTAACAGTTAACATGTATTGATTGATGCATTCAACACCTAACATGGAAATTCTTATTAGAGGTCAGGGAAGGGGAGGGGAATAGGTGAGAAGATTAGGACAATATGCACTTGACATGGTTGATGTTCACATACATTAATTGCTAATGCAGCAGATAAGTTTGAACAATTAATGACACCTTACAGGTGCAAACAGTAGCACTGTTTTGGGGACGATTTTGGGAAGGACAGGTACTTATCATAAAAAGCAGACAGAAACAAAAAAAGGCAAAGATCTGCCACAGAAATAGCAAACCAAAAGAAAAAAAGCAGATCAAAAAAGACAAAAAATAGAACAGGAGGGTAACAGAAGAAGTGGTTTATTACAAGTTACCCGACGTGGCGTCAGGGGTACAAAACACTAGTAGGGGTAAAAAGCAAAGTGAACCCCTAAAAGTAGTCATACAACCACCTTACATAATTGCTTCCCAAGCTTACTCAGCAGTCTTCGCAATGCTATATTGATCTGCTTTTTTTCTTTTGGTTTGCAGGTACTTATCATTACATCGTATTTCTCTTGAAAGAGAGTTCCACCATTTTCCACTGGATTTTATATAGTGCACCTACCGTTCTGTGCCGAAATCCTAGCATATTCTGTAACAACGCACTTAACTTTATTGGCTTAACATGCCAATCAGCGCTGTTAACAGCACTTAACATGCAATAATTTGCATTAATTGGCAATAATTAGCATTTATGGTGTGTAACTTGCTAAGCATATTCTGTAACGCATTGCGCCTAAATTCTAATGTGCATGGACAAAAAGGGGTGTGGTTATAGGCGTGGAAATGGGCATTTCGTGGGTGTTCTAAAACTTACACTCGTCGTTGTAGAATATGGCCCATTGCATCTAAATCTACGCGCCGGGATTTACACCACGTTTTCACTGGTGTAAATGGAGACACGTAGATTTAGGCACTAGGATAGCAATTAAGCATGTTCTATATACCATGCCTAATTATGGGCGCCCCTTATAAAATATGCTTAGGCGAAAATGTTTTCCACATGGATTTTCTAGGTGCCATATATAGAATTTCCCCCTTTGTGCCTAAATATGAAAAGCAGCAAGTAAATATTGAAAATGGATGCCATAAGATTCTGGCTCATAATGAAGCATTATCTTTCTTTATAATCATTTAAGTGATCATTTGAATCACCTGAATGCTATTTATAGTCCCTATCCACTAAGGAATTTTTGCCACAGGCAAAACAGTTAATAGCTTTTAGCTCAGACATCTCCAGGTGACCCAAATCTTTCTAGTTCACCTATTCAAAATGTGTCAACCATTTTACAACTGAGTTATGATGATGCTATGCTGTATTTCATAGACAGCAAAAATTTAAAGTGGAACCAACACTTTGCTAACTAGACCAGATGACTTCTTGCTTTGTCAGTAAATCTATGGTGCACAAGGAAGCTTTTGCCATTCTATTAAAGTAATAAATAATTTGCTTACATTAATGCTGTATTGCTAATTAAATGGCAGGAAATACTCATCATCCCTTTCTGAGCTGTAGTATTTTCTTAACGTTCTTACATACTTCCCCTGGGCACATTTAATTATTGCAACTACTTGCACAGCCATTTGCATTAGTCATTTTTGTAACTGGAGCTCTACTACAAGAAAAACAACAAACCCACTCAAGTTTATAAGTCTCAGTCTTCCAGCTGTTCAAGCTGTATTTATACTTTATAATCAATATTCAAATAACATGATACTTTAGGACTTACATTTGCATACAGGAGAGAGAAGAGACACAAGAGGGATGTGATAGAGACATTCAAATGCCTCAAAAATATACATCAGACAGTAGGAATAAGCATTTTTTTTAGAGTAAAGAATGTTCTAGAATGAGAGTTCAGAGAGTTCAAGGGGGTAGACTCAGGAGCAACATGTACAAATATTTCATCACAGAAAGGGGCAGTGGATCCATGGAATGGACTATCAGTGGAGGTGGCACAGACAAAAATGGTAACAGAATTCAAAAAGAATGAGATCTTTAGTAGCAAAGAAGTTAGGGGTGAGTCAGATTTGGGCAGGAGTTATGCTATTGCACTGGGGCTGGTACTGGCAATCTAAATGGGCCTTAATGATCTTATCTGCTGTCATATTCTGTATTCTGCTAAGAACAGGGTTGGGAGGTAGCAGTATTATAAACAAATTACTCTTTCCACCCTCAATTGCAGAGACAAGGGGAGAAGCAACAAGGCAAAACTAAAAGGAGAAGAACAGAAGCACAATCTAGTGATAGATACTACAGGCCATGGAGGAGCCAAAACTAAAAAGAGGAGAGGCCTCAAACTGGAACGATCCCTCTTGCTGCTTCTTGTAGAAAATGGATCATACCAGGGACCTATTTGATAACATATTCTTATGTGGAGGGGGAAAAGCACTGTATTATTGACAGATATATTGGACTCTAGAATTCACTGCCAGAGAATGTGGTAAAAGCAGTTAGCTTAGTGGGGTTTAAAAAAGGTTTAGATAGCTTCCTAAAAGAAAAGTCCATAAGCTATTACTAAAATGGACTTGGGAAAATCCACTGCTTATTTCTGGGACAAGCAGCATAAAATGTATTGTACTATTTTGGATCTTGCCAGGTACTTGTGACCTGAATTGGCTACTGTTGGAAACAGGATACTGGGCTTGATGGACCTTCGGTCTGTCTCAGTATGGCAACACTTATGTTCTTAGGTACAGAAACTTCAGGAACAGTTTGGCCTTGGTTGGCATGGGGGGTCTGATTCCCTTATGAACCACAGGAAAAGGGGATATAAGGAGGATATTGCAGTGACGTAGCTAGGGTAGTTGACTCCCGGGGCCGGTCATTTTTTAACCCCCCCCCCCCCCCCCCCCCCCCCCAAAATCCAGTACTAGGCATACCGAGAATACAAAACACTCAGGACCTATAGAGCAATTCTACCATACCATAAGCAGTAATTTGTACGAGTCACACAAGGAAAAGGAAAGCAAGTTAAACACTACAGTGAGCACTAGAACATCAATTCACCTATTGTAAAACGAAAACAGACAGATTAGTACAGATCGTCAATCCTGTACAGTCAATGCCAACCGAAAGCCATGTCTTTTTCACAAACACAGATACACCCTAATCCACTATAGAATAAGTAATCATAAACTTTCTATTTAGACAAAAATTAAACTGAACCCCCGATGCCAGACTCTGCATACAATGCAACACCGCAGAAACAGAAAATGTCCCCTAGTTCTGTGCAAAATATAAAGACAGCAGATGTAAATTTGAAAAAACTAACAAATACCAATCACCACTTTACAAATTAACAAATAGAAATAAAACAAATACAGAAAATAAAATAATACAATTTTATTGGACTAATACATTTAGCTTCCAGAGGCCAAAATCTCCTTCCTCAGGTCAATACAGTATAGTACTGTTACTGTATCATATCCCTTTCATCAGAGTGAGTTCCATTTACCACTGCTTGCTGTCACCTTCCATTCAACCAGTTCCTAACCCAGTCAGTCACTTTAGGACCCATACCAAGGGCACTCATTTTATTTATAAGACAACTATGCAGACCTGTATCAAAGGCTTTGCTAAAATCTAAGTACACCACATCTACCACTCTACCTAAATCCAACTCTCTGGTCACCCAGTCAAAAAGATTATACAGATATGTCTGAAAAGACCTGCCTCTTGTGAAACCATGCTGGCTCAGGCCCTGCAGTCCGTTGGATTCCAGAAACCTCACCATTTTCTGTTTTACAAGTGTTTCCATTAATTTACTTACCACTGAGGTCAGACTGACTGACTTGTAGTTCCCAATATCCCAGTGGTGTGGCAGGGGCGGTGGGGGCGGTCCGCCCCGGGTATCAGCGGGTGGGGGGGGTGCTCCATTGAGAGCCGACAGCGTTACTGTACAGATATACATGAAAGACAGTTTCTGCTTCTTAAGCAACCATATGGGATACCCTTTCCTTTTTCCAGCTGCTCAAGCCAATATGATATCATCTCTCCCTCCTGACCTGGGTAGGCTTATGTGAATCCTGTTGGAGACCTCTAAGACCCTTTCTTCAGATGTTGTGTGGCAGACATGGACCTCAGAGAAACTGCTTTCTGTTGATTTTAGGAACAGCTTAGCCACTGGAGACAAGCAGACACTGCCCTAGGGTTGAATTCTCATCCCTGAAATATTCTACAACTAGTCATTTCTTTTTCCATCTGAACAACAGGAACAGAAACCTCTGTGCAATAAACAATAAAATGAAAACCAAATAGACCCAGGTGGAGAATTGCTCTGTCCCTAGGGGGAATCACAGTGCTGTTCTTTCAGAGGCCCCTGGAAACTGAGGCTCCGGGCCCTTGATTAGGAGACTCAGAGGCTCATTTTCAAAGCACATAGACTTACAAAAATATATAAATTACTATATATGTCTATGAGCTTTGAAAATGAGCACCTATGCTTTTATTAACACAATGCTTTGTATTATGTCGCTGAAGTGCCTCTGTATGTTAGTCATGACTGAGAAATGACTTTCATGCTTTTATTCTTAAATCTGTGTATTGCAACATACAGCCTGGTACATAAATGTTCCTTTTAGCAACAGTCAAGATTAAGAACAAACGACATTTGTTTTATATTTTTATTATATTTTCTTTCTCTTCCCTGCTCCCTATCCATATCAAATGCCTTTCCAAATCAGCAGTTAATTATTAAACTTTGAGTTCTTGGTGGGAGAGATTGATAATACCCCTCCCGAATAAAAGATAAAGCACACCTTCTGCTTTGGGGATTTCCCTCTGATTCGGGGTGTTTTACTGAAGATTAGCACATACTATCTGCCACAGGTCCCATTTTATCCATATAACATGCGTTAATCTTTAGTAAAATCCTCTTATTGAATGCTTTCCTTTTTCCATTAATGAATGAATTCCTGCATGCCATTGGAAGTAAGTAGATGTTGACTCTCCCCATTGAACTAGAACACATTTGTTTTTAATAATAAAACGACTTTCCTTAGTAAAGATTTAGGGTTTAATATTTGAAAACTGCTGAGCTGCTAAGGTTAGGGTCCTACATTAGGTGCCTACATTTGTCATTTATTTTCAGTCAAACATATGAGCAGGGGCAGACTGACCATAAGGGTAACTGGGCAGTGCCCATGGGCCCAGAGCTCTGGGGGAGGGGGCCAGTGCTTCCCTCTTATGTGCCCGATGTGTGACATCCTTCTCTCTCCTCTAGAACTGGGACCAGGATGTCCCCGTCTTCTCCCTCTCCTGTGCGCCCATCCCTGAACCCCTCTTCGCAGACGGAGGCACCGGCAGCTAACTTGGCCATCTGCTGATGATGATGGAACTTCCCTCTTCCACGGCCTGCCCCTTCTGACATCACTTCCTTCTTCCACAACTGTGGGCCGTGGCAGATGGAAATTTCAGTGTCAGCGGTAGAAGGATGATTTAGCTGGACCAAAGGAAAAGGTCAGTGGCAGGGGAAGAGGGAGAGGGAGGCAGCAGGACTGCAAGGGGTGGGGTGGCAGCAAGACTGGGGAGGGTGGCCCAATGGTCTTCATTGCCTGGTGGCCCAGACCACTCTCAGTCTGCCCCTGCATATGAGCCTGTTTTTCTGCTGAAAATTCACCAAAATTTTCCTCCTAATTTGCCTTTGTCTCCAGTACCCTGTGTTAATCTGTCCTGTCTGAGATGCATGATAGCAAGCAAGCAGGTCATCCAGGGGAGTATAAGGTGTGAGAGTGCAGGTGAAAGGGGATCCGGGAAGGCACGAAGAAAGGGGGTACAGGGAGCCTGGAAATCCCAACGGGGCAGATTTCATGTGCACAACACCCACATCCAGAAAGCTGGGCTACCGGAGGCAGAGAGGTTGGCTGGGTTAAGGAAGAAGGGGAGGAACTACCAGTCCCAGAATCCTTCTCTTCCCCACCCGGCTGTGCAAGAATTAGGGGAGGAGATAGAAGATTGGGAAATGGTCTCTGAGGAAGGTGATGAGGGCCAGCTGGAGAGATTGGGGGCGGGGGAAGTTGGAGAGGAGGATAAAATGGAGATTACTGAAGGACTAGGGGAGGAACAGATGGAGATTGGAGCCCTGGCTCAAACCCAAAAAGCTGCTGTAAGAGGGTGGCTAGCTGTACCTTGGAGAGACTGGTGGCAGACCGGAGGAGAGAGGCTAAGCACTGGGGGAAATCTCTACTAAAGAGGAAACAGGTGCAGCCTGTGGGAGAGAAAGACAGCTGGGCACAATTGAAACCCCAGCCGGAACCAGGTGGGAATAAAGCTGTGTAACCGTGCTGTAAGAAGGTACAAGAAAGACTGTGTAAACTGTTTCATACTAAAAAGGTCTGGGCTGCAACCTACCAAGCTATTGGGTTTTTCCCTCTGATAATGTACTGTTCCCTAAGTGAAGTAATCTGAGCTAAAGTGAAGTGAAGTTATATGGACTGTTTTTGAACCTGAATCTGACTGTGTTGAACCTGAATTGTGCTCTGGGCTGCTAGCCTAAACAACCTGGAGTGAAGGGTGTTTTGTTGATTTGAAGCAAGAAAATAAAAGCTCTTACTTATAAACATTGGGCTTTGAATGTGCCTCTGTGAAAGGAACGGAGGGAGGAGGAAGTCCGGGGAGTTCGCAGGGCCTGGAGCCAAGGCTCAGAGGAGCCAGATTGCTGTGGAGTGAAGGCAACAGTCGTGTGGAGGAAGAGGCAGCTAAGCAGGGTCAAGCCTGGCTGGGTCCTGGATGGGTGACCCAGCTACAAAGGCCATATGCTTATTGAGCTGCTCAGTATAGTGGTTCATTATACACAGGAATGTCAAGGATTATGTCTGGTCTTGTGTACAAGCTAAAACATCCTATTCTCCTTTATCTGGATTGCTACAATCTTAGCTTGTCTCCGTCTTCTTCTTACTACCTGGTGACTGGTGTCTAAACTTATTCTGGGAGGAACAGTGTTCATGTTCTAAATTCTGGCAATCTCTGAGTATTGAAGATTTCAACCTGAAGAGAAAGGAGGCTGCTATAGGTGAACATGCACAAACTAGGCCCAGGGTCCCTGGTGTTCCTCATGGTGCCACTGCCCAGTCATAACACATTCCCTGTTTTACTGTTGAACTACCCTGCTGAGAAGAAAGAGCTGCGGCAGCAAGGGAGGTTTGAGAGAGGAATCTTCTGGACTGTGTGAAAGAAGAGGAAGGATGAAGGGAGATGCTGTACTTGGTGGTGGGGGGGGGGGGGATGAGGGGGTTGAGGGGAGAGAAAAGGGGAGATGTTGGACCCAGTAGAGTGGAAGGGAAGGCATAAGGGGAAGATGCTAGACCTGGTTAGTGGGAGTGTGGAGGGGAGGAAAGGGGCACGGGGGCAATGCTGGATCTGGTTAGTGGGTATAAAGGGAGGGAGAAGGGGATATGCTGGACCAGGTTTGGGAGAAAGGAATAAGTGGAGAAACTTGATTGGAGGAAGGGCATGGGAAGGGACAAGGGGAGGTGATGGATTTAGTTGAAGAAGGGGGAATGGGAGGGACAACAGGAGATGCTGCACCTGGTTGGTACAGGGAGAAAGAGGAGAGAGAAGGGGAGGTGTTGGAACTGGTTGGTGGAGGGGAAAAGGAGGAACAAGGGGAGCTGCTGGACCTGGTTGGTAGAGAGGGGAAAGGAAGGGACAAGGGTAAATGAGTGGGATAAAATGCTGGACCTGGTTGGTAGAGGGGGAAGAGGAAGAATTAAGGAGATGTGCTGGATCTGATTGGAAGAGAGTAGAAGAGGAGGCACACGGGGTAGTGGGTGGATGGGTGGGGCAAGGTTGGTTCTGAAGCAATTTCTGCATCCCAGCTGGCTTTGTTACATTTTAAAAAGGTAAGCCTGGTTGGTGACAGAGGCTGGGGATTTAGGCACCCTTTATCTCTGGCGTCCTGTATGGAATACAACTATTATCCAATCAGATATTCATATGCCGTGGGGACCCTGGCTCCCAATTTACTTTGCCAAACAGTGACCTTTTCCAAACAATTTAGTCTCCAATTTCCCCAGTCCTCTCTCCCTTTTTCAACTGGACAAAGTATTTGTATATCATCCACAACAGATTCAGCACATCATACAAAGATCTATATAGAGAGATTAAATAGGTAGGGGGACAGTACAGAGCCTTGTGGATCTCCCTGAGATCCCACTACCTATTGTTATCTATGCTCCAACCAAGACCTAAACCAAAAACATAATTAGTAAAATAGTAATAAATTAAGCAAAGCAATGACTAATTCTGAGTTTTCTGTACTAGAATGTGTTACAATCTGCAAAGACTAATTACCTTAATTTTTTGCTGGTAACCCAATAGAACAATCTTAGATTTAGCTTCTATTGGGAATTCATTCCAGAAACGTATGCAGATCCTGAAAAGCATCTCTCCCAAGCTGACTGTAATTGAGTTTCTATTAAAAGTTGTAATGCTCTAACAGGCTCAGAGAGATTTATATGATTTAATAGCTAAGCAGGAGCTAAACCAAGCAGTACTTTAAAGATAAGTGCCAAGATTTGTATTCAATAGGTAATTAGGATCACATGTAGGCTCCTTAATGTAGGTGTAATCTAGTCTTTCCATCGGCCGCTTGTTACAAGACATGCAGTTGAATTCTGAAAACTGTTGACTGGTAAGCTTACATAATGGGAATTAAAAAGAAGGAAACCTGTCTGTGCAAAAATGATTCTCCTCAAAATATGGATGAATTTGAACTATGTAACTTTTTTTTTTTAAATCTTGACTTTCATCATTAATGTGTTAAACGGCAATATTGTGTGTCATATTACTGTAATGCATGTCAATGCAAGACTATCTCTACTTCAGGAAATAAATGAAAGCTTGCATCTTCTCCCAGGCCTTTAATGGAAGAAGCAACTAAATTGCTAGTCACACACACTTAAGGACCAGTGCATTTTTTGTAGCGAAAACTGTGGTAGTACTCAAATGCCAGGCCACCCTTCAGGGGTGGGGTGATCACTGAGGGACTCACCCTACAATAGCCAGGTCCCACTGCAACCAGTCACAGAATCTATGACAAGGTAGAATTGGTGTGTAGAGCCTGAGCTCTTTCATTAAAACTTGGGGGTCCATGGGTCAATTTTAGCAGACAATGGAAAAGGTGCTGATACTCAATACCCCCAAGTACCCCCCTCAAAAAAAAGCCCTGATAAGGACTAACACTGTAGCGGGACTTGCTTATCCACTGTTACCCTAGCTGAGATTATATTCCAGCACCTTTCTAACTTTACGTGCAATTTTCTTTAAATTAGAACCTCAATTTCTAACTCCTATTACTCTATCTTACCTGTCTATGCGTTCTATCTTTTGCTTACACGCTATGCAATCTATTAAAATGTTTTATTGCGTATTGTGTTGACACTGCAATGTAGCATACTATGCCATACTATATACTGTTTGAGTATTTTTACTGCTGTAATTGTCTGTTGCTTATGTTTGTCTTTTTCTTGCTGTATATCACCTTGGATTAATTTCTTCAAAAAGGCAGTAAATAAATCTTAATAAATAAAAATAAATAAATGTAAGTTACCATGGGATAAATAATGAGTTGCAAGGCATGCAAATACATGTAAAATGCATCATTATAATGTAAATTGAATAACACAGTTTGCACTGAACTTCACAAGCTGTGTTATTCCAGAAAAAAAAAACACCAGCACAGAGCTGCCATTATTGTTTCCTGTCAAGGAACAGTGGGCCACTAAAATGTGGCCCAATGCTCCTGGGAACCATCTTAAAGGGGCTGGAGCTGTAGTAATATGAAGCTTAGCAGATTGACCCCCTTATGGTAATACTATGAAATTACTACTAGAGGTCATGGGTGCCATTTTGTACCTGGCATTGGTGGAGGCAAAAGTAGGGATCACTCCTGCCCTGTATCCCATGAGGTACGCCCAGGGAGCTTGGAATCCTAGACTGGGGATCCAAGGGGGTCCTACAGGTGGGGTAGATTGGGGGTCTTGGAATGTGCATATGCAATATGTCTGTGGGAGGGTAGGGAGTATCTTTAGGGGTAGGAATCTTTATTGGGGGGAAGGAGAGGGGAACCCCTGGAACTCACTTCACATTACTACAGCTCAAGCCCATTTAAGATGGTGCACAGGAACACTGGGCCACGCATTAGCGATCTGATACTTTCAAGGATCATAATGATGCAGCTTGTGAGGTTGACCATAAATTGTGTTGTTCCTTTACTATGTGAGTCACTAATCTGAGGTATTGAGTTACAACTGATTTGTGACTCGCACAGTGGCGTAGCCACAGGTGGGCCTGGGTGGGCTGGGACCCACCCAATTAAGGCTCAGGCCCACCCAACAGCAGCACATGTTTAGCGGTAGCTGGTGGGAATCCCAAGCTCCGCCAGCTGAAGACTTCCCCCTGATGGTAATGAAAACACTATTCTCCATTATACTGGCACCTGTGCATGCTCAGTTTTCAGCGCATGACTGCTGCAGACTACTAAGGTGGAAAAAAGCGTTTTCCCACCAGCTGAGCTTTTTTTTGGTGGTGGGTGAAGGGAAGAACACTTGATGCCCACCCACTTCTTGCCTAGGCCCATCCAAAATCTGTTGTCTGGCTACGCCCCTGGACTCGCATAGTAAACTTTGAGATTTTACCACAGCTTAGTAACTTCCCCCTAAATCATGTAAAGTACTCTGAGGAAAACTGGAACATTATAATACCTGAGTCTGCACCTAGGACAGGATTCATAAGTTTTGCATATTTTTAATAAATAGCTTCATTGCAGATTTTGCATTTGTTTACACTGCGTACTTGTTTCTGAAGCTATGCTTGGATAAACAGTCAGAAGAAGCCTTTGAAATAGCTGGATTCAAGCATAAGACCTCATTTACTAATTTGCATTAATGAGTTAATGCACATTAACATATGTTAGTAAATGAGACTGTCATTTATTCAACTTCATACATTACTAAGGAGGACATTTTAGAAAAGTGATTGAGGGCAAAATTGTGCCTAACCCTTTGTCATTTAAAATGCCCTTAAAAATGTAAAAGATTGTTTTTAGGAGCTTGGCTCCTTTAATTGATTGATCTTATATGTGGAATTTTCTGGAATGCAGAAATGACATGTATACTTAACATGTGCTGGCAGAAAATAATAACAATAATAATCACCACCTACACTTACACATGCTGATGCTTACATGTAGACACTGTTCCCTCAGATGAGTGGGAGTCCTCCAACTCTACTGCTGCCAGTGGGGGGCGGTGCTCCAATATTGTATTTTTAAGCAGGGGCGTAGCCAGACATCCAATTTTGGGTGGGCTTGGGCCCAAGATGGGTAGGCAGAACTCTGCCTTGTCCCACAAGTGATTTGGCCTCTCCCTCTCTCGCTTGCATGCCATATGGTCTCTCAAACATCCCTCCCCCTGCATACCTTTTAAGTAGTAGATTTTCACCAGCAGCGAGCAGCAACTAATACATACTGCTTATGTTGGCCCCACAGCCTTCCCTGTGTGATGCAACTTCCTGTTTCCGCATAGCCGGGAATACATCCGAGGGAAGGCTGTAGGGCTGGTGCGAGCAGTATGTATCAGTTGCTGCTCACTGCAGGCGAAGATCTGCTATTTACAAGGTATGCAGGAGAGACAGTTGTTGGGAATTTTCGGCTGGTGGGGCTTGGGGGTCCCTGCCAGCCACATCTTAGGTATGCTGCTACTGGGTGGGTCTGCCCACCCTTGGCTACGCCACTGTAATTTCAAGCACTAGGGACAGGCAGGTTCCCTGGAGTCCTGCAGAGCTTGCTTGTCCCTCACTATTGAAAATGTGATAGTGAAACAGCTCCCCCCATTGAACGGACTCTAAGTGGAGGACTCCCGCTCAGCTTAGAAGGAACAGTGCATGTAGAAGGTACATAGGAGCTCTTTTACTAAAGGGTAGTGCGTACTAACAGACATTTGTGTGTGTTATAAGTGTAAAATAGGACACACAGCATTTAGTGTGTACTAAGGGGCCTTTTTACTAATCAGCGGTAAGCACACCGCAGGCTTACCATGTGCCAATCCAGAACCTACTGCTGGACTACCCCAGGAGCCCAGCGGTAGTTCTTACCCCTAGTGCGTGCCATTTCTGGTGCCACAAAAATCTGTTCTATTTTTGTAGTGCCAAACTCAACCGGTGGTAATCGGACTGCACTGCACGCTGCTCAGTTACCACCGGGTTAGCACAGGCGCCCTTACCGCCATCTCAATGGGTGGCAGTAAGGACTCACCCCTGAAATGGCCGCACGGTCAGTGTTTCACTTACCGCATGGCCATTTCTTTTCCTCAAAAACAAAAGACAGCTGCGGCAGTAAAATGGGCTGAATAAAAGGCCCACCCAGGCTTTACTGAAAGGACCCCTTAGTGAGGCCACGTTTTTGTACATGTGAGTTTTCCTAAAATGTATGCTTCTGCTGCACATTTAGGAAAATGCATGTGTATTTCTCAGCAGTTGTATATATGAAAATCTATCTTTCCATGGATTTACTTCTTTTGGATCCCATGACTTCTATGTGGACTACGTTTAATTTTTATTTTCTACTTTTGAATGTATATTACAATTTCGTTTGTTTATTCATTTGAATTTCTTGTCAAAGCATTATGTCTTTGTTGTAAAGTTGAAGTGCAAATTTTAAAAAACATATTTCACAGCTATTCAGAGTAGCAAAGGATCAATTCATGGCTGAAGCAAAGATAATGGCGGGAGTACCAGCAAAGTTTGCTGAGAAGAACGTAAGTACCTTGTAGGTGTATATCTCTTAACCATATCAGAAAGATACTTTGGAACTCCCATATGAAAAGATTTCAATAGCTATTCCAGGATACGATGGCTATCAATCTTATAGAAGCATTATCCACTCCTACCCTGAGATAATTTTTAACCATCTGTCTGACCTCATGTGCAACTTTCTTTAAATTAGTCGCTTTACTCTCTAACTCTATTACCTATCTATATGTTCCATCTTTGCTTTACCCTTTACTGTCAATTAAAATGTTCTATTACGCATTGTGTTAACATTGTAAGTAGTATACTATCATGCTTATTTTTGAAAGAGAAGGGCGCCCATCTTCCGACACAAATTGGAAGATGGGAGTCCTTCTCCCAGGGTTGCCCAAATCGTCATAATCGAAAGCCGATTTTGGGCGTCCTCAACTGCTTTCCGTCACGGGGACGACAAAGTTCCCGGGGGCGTGTAGCAAAGGTGGGACTGGGGCATGCTTAACACATGGGCGTCCTCGGCTGATAATGGAAAAAAGAAGGGCATCCCTGATGAGCACTTGGCCGACTTTACTTGGCCCATTTTTTCTTGCAACCAAGCCTCAAAGAGGTGCCTGAACTGACCAGATGACCACCGAAGGGAATCGGGGATGACCTCCCCTTACTCCCCCAGTGGTCACTAACCCCCTCCCACCCTAAAAAAAACTTTAAAAATATTTTTTGCCAGCCTCAAATGACATACCCAGCTCCCTGACAGCAGTATGCAGGTCCCTGGAGGCGTTTTAGTGGGTGCAATGCACTTCAGCCAGGCGGACCCAGGCCCAACCCCCCTACCTGTTACACTTGTGGTGGTAAATGTGAGCCCTTCAAAACCCACCGTACCCACATGTAGGTGCCCCCCTTCACCCCTTATAGCTATGGTAGTGTTGTACAGTTGTGGGTGTGGGTTTTGGGGGGCTCAGCACCCAAGATAAGGGAGCTATTGTCGCGTCCCTCACCTGTGCCGCTTCTCCGTCGGGCATGCCACGCTGTCAGGGTGTTGCAGGGAGTGTTGGCCAGGAGAGGTGGTCGGGCACCAAGCCCCTGCATCGCACCGCTGGAATCCTGTCTGCAGTCTGGGCTGCTCCGGCCCTCCGGTCCGCTTCGGTGGCGGCGGGGAGACGCCGGCCAGGTGGACAGGGCCGGCGTTCCCCGAGAAAGGGATCCCTTGCAGGCGCGGAGCCTCAGAGGAACGATGTCACTCCCCACAACGTCCGGATTGGCCGATCGCGGCTGACTCCGCCCACTGCTTCTGGCCGGCCAATCCGGGGCTGTTGAGTCACGGTTGTGGGTAGCTCCGCCTCCTTTCAGCTGTTACCGGTCCTCCTGATGGGGAGGGCTATTTAGGAGCAGCAAGGCAGAACTCTCATTGCTTCGGCTTCTGCTTTGGTGGATTCTGTGGCGTTGGATTCTTCCTGGACTGCTCTTGCTTAGAAACTTGCCTGGACCTGGACTCTGCTTTTGTTTGCCGCCTGCCCTGAAACTTGCCTGGACCTGGACTCTGCTTTTGTTGGCCGCCTGCCCTGAAACTTGCCTGGACCTGGACTCTGCTTTTGTTTGCCGCCTGCCCTGAAACTTGCCTGGACCTGGACTCTGCTTTTGTTTGCCGCCTGCCCTGAAACTTGCCTGGACCTGGACTCTGCTTTTGTTTGCCGCCTGCCCTGAAACTTGCCTGGACCTGGACTCTGCTTTTGTTTGCCGCCTGCCCTGAAACTTGCCTGGACCTGGACTCTGCTTTTGTTGGCCGCCTGCCCTGAAACTTGCCTGGACCTGGACTCTGCTTTTGTTGGCCGCCTGCCCTGAAACTTGCCTGGACCTGGACTCTGCTTTTGTTGGCCGCCTGCCCTGAAACTTGCCTGGACCTGGACTCTGCTTTTGTTTGCCGCCTGCCCTGAAACTTGCCTGGACCTGGACTCTGCTTTTGTTTGTCGCCTGCTCTGAAACTTGCCTGGACCTGGACTGTGTTTTTGCTTGTCTCCTGTTCTGAGACTGGTCTGGTCTTGGATTTAGCTCCTGCTTTCCATCTGCCCTGGAAGTCTCATCTGTGGCTACACACCCCTGACCTCCTGAGGAGTTGCTGCTCCACTCTTCAGGTAAGATCAGGACTGTCCGGCTGCCTAACTCTGTTCGGCACAGGGGCTCACTTTCTGAGGGTTACTAGGCCTGACAGCTATGCACCTAGGACCAATTTGTGAAGTCCACTGCAGTGCCCCCTAGGGTGTCCGGTTGGTGTCCTGGCATGTGGGGGGGACCAGTGCACTACGAATGCTGGTTCCTCCCATGACTAAATGGCTTGGATTTGGTCGTTTCTGAGATGGGCGTCCTCAGGTGCCATTATCGCCAAAAATCGGGGACGACCATCTCTAAGGATGACCATCTCTAAGGTCGACCTAAATGTTGAGATTTGGGCATCCAGGACTGTATTATGGAAATGAAAGATGGCCACCCATCTTGTTTTGCTAATATGGGTTTCCCCACCCCTTCGCGGGAACGTCTTCAGGAAAACTTGGGTGCCCCATTCGATTATGCCCCTCTATGCCATACTTTGTATTGTTATTTGAATATTTTTACTGCTGTAATTGCCTATTGTTTATGTTTGATCTATTCCTACTGTACACCATCTTGAGTGAATTCCTTCAAAAAGGTGGTAAATAAAATCCTATAAATAAAATCAATCTCTACCCAACTACTTTGAAGGTTTTTGTTTAATTGATTTAACATTTTCTAGACTAAATTGGAATTCAGCATCTGCTTTTTTCACATATTTCGCAAATTGATCTTGGATGAGATATACCCATGCTGATGAACATATTGGCCTGATATAGATATATGTTTGTGCTGGAGCTTTTGAGAAAGCTGTTTTTTCTTTTTTTAAAGTAACCAATTCACATAGGCGAAGGGGATTTGGATTTAGCTCATTACTTTTCTCAGTAGTTCAAGGCAAGTTATATTCAAATATAGCAGTTACTTCCCTGTCCTCAGAAATCTTCCAAAGAGGCCGTTTTACTAAAGCTGAGCGTATGCTAACAGCTTGTTAGCATTTAATACATGCTAAACTTTAGTAAAAGAGTGCTTAAATTTGTACCTGAGGCATTGGAAAGATATGTACTTGTATTAGGCCAATTCTCTGTTGCTGTGAGATTGCTGATGGGACTTTCCATTCTGAACATATTACTCCTTGTTTTAAGTGCTTGAAATGCTTACCAGTACAATGGAGAATATTGTAGAAGTTATTGATCATGGTTCATCAGGCTATTTACCAAGATTCAGCTCATTACTTGAAAACTGCTGTGCAGTGGTATACGCCATCTCAATCTTTGTGCTCTGAGCACTATTGTACGCTTGTGATTTCTGCATTACAGCAAGTGCGTTTGCAACTTACAAAGCTGGGTACTTATTCCATCAGGGGTCCCACTGAATGGAAGTTTGCCATTGCAGCTTAAACGTGAAACCAGTAAATCAGAATTTCGGAAACATCTTAAAGACTTTCTTTTGTTTAAGGCTTTTTATAATTCTGACTGATGATGTATTTGTGATATGCTTTGATTTTTCTGTTTTCTGTATTTGTTTGTTGTATAATTTTTTTATGAGTGTTCTGTTGTAACCCGCCTTGGATAAAGGCAGGCTAAAAAAAAATCTAATCTAATCTCTTATATGCAGGTGGATTAAATCTGAAGTGACTTGGATCTATTGAATAAGTCCAGGTTACTGTGGTTAAAATTACAGTTTTGGTTCAGTCTCCATTACCATCATGAATTTACCTTTCCCATGTTGGGCATAATAGTTCCATATCAAAACTGGGTCTTAAACCCCCTGATCCTAATACTGAACAAATAGAAAAAAGAGTGCACTGAAACCTTTATGCTATATGGGCGCTGGTAAATGTCTTTCATGTCAAATAATTTTCCAGTGCCCATTTGAGATGCTGCCTCCAAAATCCCCATGAGGCCACTGCTATTGAGCAGAATCCTGCAAACAGCTGTGTAAAGCCTCCCACACTGTTTATCCAAGCATAGCTTCAGAAACAAGTACGCAGAGTAAACAAATGCAAAATCTGCAATGAAGCTATTTATTAAAAATATGCAAACCTTACAATGGGCTGTGTCTGATGGATAGGCAGTCATGGGCATGCAAATGCTATTTGTTTACTAAAGATCCCCCTGTAGTGACTGGCCAGGGAAATTACACAAAACTCCACATCTACATGCTACAAATTCTCCAGCCTGGAACTGGGTGTCTTGGCATCTGTGGAAAATGTATTTCCCTATTCAATCTGGAGTGAGATTTGAATTGTCCTAGAAACAGTTCAATATAGTGCTGGGAAATTAAGAAGCTACACGTTGCTTTCAAGAGAAGAACAGATGTGATTGCAGAAGCTGCAACAGTTTGTGTACCTATTCCTAGGTGCAATCGTTAAACACAGCCTTTGCTGACCTAGGCATCACACTCTAATTATTGCTTATCTGATCACTAGCTACATTTAAAAAACCATGATGCTGATATATATGGTGGCTTATTTTCTGAAGAAATCCTTTCAAAAATGGAACTCGAGGTATCCTTGCAGTATGAAATGTTTATAACCTTCCCTGCCTGTTATTGGCATAGGAACAGAGAAAAATGATGGCAGATAAGGACCATGTTGAGTCTTATTGTGGCATGCATATGAAGTAAAGACTTTGTTGTATCCAGGAGCGTAACAAGGGTAGGGTGGTCTGCCCAGGGAGTAGGCAGCAAGGGGGTGCATGGAGCAGTTGCGTGGCTGTCGGCTTTGCCGGTCCCCTGCCCCCTCTGACATTACTTCCTGTTCCGGAGCAGGGGACCGGCAGGGCTGACAGCTGTGTGACTGCTTCATGTACCCCCTTGCTAGGAGGGAGGGTGGTGGTGGTGGTGATTCGCTTCGGGGAGGGGGGTGTTTGGGGTGAAGCACTTCGGGACTGGGGGTAATGTGCCTTGGGGGGGGGGCGCAGCTATGACTTGCCGTGGGTGGCGAGCAAGCTAGGTACACCACTGGTTGTATCCCATCTTCGTCTTCAGATTGGTCCTTTGTTGTTCCTTGACTAACTACCGTATTTTTCGGACTATAAGACGCACTTTTTTCCCCCAAAATTTGGGAGGAAAATGGGGGGTGCGTCTTATAGTCCGAAGGTAGCGATTTCCCTTCCTCCCGCCCTCCCCCCGAGTTCGGGATCGCCCTCCTCCCGGCCCTGTCACCACTTCTCCCTACTCACGTCATGCGATCTTCCCTGGTGGTCTAGTGACGTTGGGGCACGAAAGAGCCCCCTCTTTCCTGCCCAGCACGCTGCACTCCGTCCTCCTGTATGCAGCCTGACGGTCTCGGCGAGATTCAAAATGGCCGCCGAGACTTCAATTCTCTGCGGCCATTTTGAATCTCGCCGAGACCGTCAGGCTGCATACAGGAGGATGGAGAGCAGCGCGCTGGGCAGGAAAGAGGGGGCTCTTTCTTGCCCCGACATCACTAGACCACCAGGGAAGATCGCGTGACGTGAGTAGGGAGAAATGGTGACAGGGCTGGGGGGAGGGCAATCCCGAACCCGGACAAGACGCACCGGAGCACCTAGGTTTTAGAGGAGGGAAAAAGGAAAAAATTTTTTTCCTATTTCCCTCCTCTAAAACCTAGGTGCGTCTTATGGTCCGGTGTGTCTTATAGTCCGAAAAATACGGTACCTCATTGCTGTTTCCTACTACCACCACGTGAGAATCTTCAACTTCTTCTATACTCCTCAGGTGTACTAAAAGCAGCAAACGTAGTATTGACTGCAAGTTTTCCCTTCTGGACAGTCTTTTTTTTTTTTCAGAGCTACAAAATATTGCAGCCACATTTAAAGTCTTTTGGCAGGCAGGCATTTATGATGCCACTTCTTAGTCCTCATCAAATGTTACCTTTCCATCACTAGAACCAGGGAAGTGATGCAATGACTGAAATATGAAATGGATTTATTTGAACTTTTTCAGATGAATCAGTACTAGCATGCTGACAGGTGCATCTTAGACACTCGGGCCCAGATGCACAAAGGCCCCCTTAAGAATCCATCCCAAAAAGCATTGCATGCAAATGAGCTGCTTGTTGCTTTTGTGGCCCAGCTCATTTGCATGCGATCGGTGAGCTGAGCATGCACAGATCAGCCAATTGCTAAGTGTGGCTGCTGTGTGCATGCTACAGATGGCTCTCATACATGCAGTCAAGCTGAATGCATGAAAGACGGCATAGCTTTTTTTTCTCAAAAACTGTTGCGGTCTGCTGATGCTGGGAGCCTGCAGTTTCCTGCCTGGTGGTGGTGGTGGTGGGGCGGCAGTTCCAGAAACTCTATGAACAGAGCATAAACTTAGACTGTGAGCCCATAATACCCTACTATTCATACTAGACAATTTTGGCATACGTGGCACAGTCCACAAATGGTTTCAAGGATTCCTGAAATAAAGATCTTACAGAGTGAAAATGAAAGGAACCTTATTCTCTCCTTGGTCACCGGACTGTGGCATCCCTTAGGGCTCTCCATTATCGCCTATACTGTTTAATGTAATGATGTCACCACTAGGTAACAGACTAGAAACAACAGCATTAAAAACATTCATATATGCTGACAATGTTACCATATACATAACCTTCAAAAAGAACATTCAAGACATCTTACAAAAGGCAAAAATTGGTTTAAATTTGATGAAAACCTGGGCCTCGGAATCCAAACTAAAGCTAAAGAAAAAACTAAATTCATGGTCATTACCAACCTATTTGACCAAAATGACTACAACAGTTAGCTTAGCGGAGTTTTAAAAAGGTTTGTACAGCTTCCTAAAGGAAAAGTCCATAGACCATTATTAAATGGACTTGGGGAAAATCCACTATTTCTGGGATAAGCAGTATAAAATGTTTTGTACATTTTTGGGATCTTGCCGGGTATTTGTGACCTGGATTGGCCACTGTTGGAAACAGGATGCTGGGCTCAATGGACCTTTGGTCTTTCCCAGTATGGCAATACTTATGTACAGTTTCACAATTGACAATACTTCATTCCCCATTGACAATAATCTGACAATTCTAGGTATAATTATAGACAAACATTTAACATTTGATACTCAAGTTTCCTCAGTAACCACAAAATCTTTCATGTCTCTTTGGAAAATCTTTCATGTCTCTTTCATGTCTCATCAGAAACATTCAGACTATTGATACAATTATTAACATTATCCCAATTCGATTATTGTAACGCCATATATGCTGACTGTAAGGAGTACCTGTTGAAAAAACTCCAAACACCTCAAAACACTGCAGCCAGTTTCATATACAAAATCTCTCATTTTGAAATTGCCTCCCCTTTCTTAATCAAATTATATTGGCTTCCCATCAAATCAAGAATCATCTTCAAATTATGTACCTTTGTCTTTCAAATCCTAAATGGCACAGCTCCAGACTATATGGTACCATTAATAAACTTACCTCAAAGAAACGCTAAATATGAGGCAAGAAAATATCTCAGAGTACACCTCTCAAACTGCAAAAATATGATCTATAAAACTGTCCACTCTGCACACTTCAATTACCTAGGAACCAAATGGTGGAACTCCTTACCATCCAAAATAAGAAATATACAGGAATATACTAGATTCCACAAAATCCTCAAATCATTCCTATTCAAACAAACGCTCACAAAGAACTGCCAATAAGTAGTAGATTTTCCCCACGTCCATCTTAATAATGGTTTAAAGACTTTTCTTTTAGGAAATGATCCAAACCTTTTTTAAACCTTGCTAAGTTAACTGCTTTTACCACATTCTCTGGCAACAAATTCCAGAGTTTAATTACATGTGAGTGAAGAAATATTTTCTCTGATTTAAATTTACTACTTAATAACTTCATTGCGTGTCCCCTAGATCTAGTATTTTGGAAAAGAGTAAATAAATGATTCATGCCCACCCATTCCATTCCACTCATTATTTTATGGACCTCTATCATATCTCCCCTCAATTGTCTCTTCTCTAAGCTGAAAAGCTCTAGCTGCTTTAGCTTTTCTTCATAGGGAAGTTGTTCCATCCACTTTATCGTTTTCGTCACCTTTCTCTGTATCTTTTCTAACTCCAATATATCGTTTTTGAGATGCGGTGACCAGAATTGCACACAGTATTTGAGGTGCGGTCGCACCATGGAGTGATACAAAAGCATTATAAAGTCCTCATTTTTCTTTCCATTCCTTTCCTAATAAAACCTAACATTCCATTTGCTTTCTTAGCCACCGCTGCACACTGACCAGAGGGTTTCAAAGTATCGTCAACAATGACACCTACATCCTTTTTACGGGCAGTGATTCCTAATGTGGAACCTTGCATCACATAGCTATAGTTTGGGTTCCTCTTTCCCATATGCATCACTTTGCACTGGCTCAAGTTTATTTATTTATTTGCATTTTGCTCACATCTTTTTCAGTAGTAGCTCAAGGTGAGTTACATTCAGGTACATTGGGTATTTCTCTGTCCCAGGAGGGCTCACAATCTAAGTTTGTACCTAAGGCAATGGAGGGTTAAACATCATCTGCCATTTGGATGTCCAGTGCCCCAGTCTCGAAAGGTCCTCTTGCAATTTAACAACTTTGAATAACTTTGTGTCGTCAGCAAATTTAATTACTTCACTATTTACTCCCATCTCTAGATCATTTATAAATATGTAAAAAAGCAGCGGTCCCAGCACAGACCCCTGGGGAACCCCACTAACTACCCTTCTCCAATGAGAATATTGACCATTTAACCCTACTCTCTATCTTTTAACCAGTTTTTAATCCACAGTAGAACACAACGCCTATCCCATGACTCTCCAATTTCCTCAGGAGTCTTTCATTAGATACTCTGTCAAATGCCTTTTGAAAATCCAGATACACAATATCAACCAGCTCACCTTTATCCACGTTTGTTTGCATGAGACCTGCGGAAATATTAACGTAGGAGCACTTACTGGCTTCTATTTAGGAGACACTAACTGCTCCTGCATTAAGTCTGTGTTATCCAGTTACTGTACGCTAATGCAAATGCACTAGCTAGATAAAGCTTCCATGCCCATTCCCTGTACATGATACGACCCCACCCCCTAAAATAGCAAAAAAAAAAAAAAAAAGTTCACGATTACTATGTGGTGACAAAGTACCAAAAATGCTTTAATGCATTTTTCAGTATAATTTTTTTCCTGCGTTAAGCATGTGTTAGCACTTAACGTGGTTTAGTAAAACAGCCCCTTAGATCCTGAATTTAAGTCACTTTGAGTTACTAGTGAAAAGGATATAAGCAAAATAAAAATAAGTACAATTGCCCCCTCGATCACTTGTACAAAACCCCAAATCCAAACAAACATATGTATTGCTGTTGCAAAATCATAAATACACATATAACTTTCTGGCCCACCTAAGACACACCCCTTAGAAACTATGCATTGCCATTTACATATGTAAATATCACTGTTTTGAGTATACAGACCTGGAATCAGGTAAAGGACCGAATCAGCAGGTTTGGTTTACCACAACCTCTGTAACCCACGGCTGCAGCCTTGACTGAGTCTGCTCTAAAGCATTTGTACTTAGCAGACTGTTCAAAACATCAGCCTAGCTGTTTCTTGACTCTTGCTGTTTCTTATCCCTAAATCTTCTTTCTTTTTTTTTTTTTTTTAGCTACAAGATGCTATTTCTTTTTAATAGTTTCAGACTCGAAATTCAAGGTTGTCTATACCTTCTATTTTAAATTCTCCCTTCACAATGTTTACTGTGATCCCTGTTATTGCAGGTGTTGCTTTATCTGTATGAAGCCTGCATTCAGTTCTAATAAGGATCCGTGCACACTGCCACTCTCAATCTAGTTACATAATGAAGAAGATTTATAAATGTACAAATGTCATACTGTGTTTTGACAACTTCTCGCCTTATTTATTTTACCAGTAATGCTCAATGACCTATACCATGATGCTCCTTTAAATGTTATTAATACACAGCTGCCAACCTGGCTGCTAACACAGCAATCCACTCCTCCTCCCCTGCCCTTTTATTACAAATGTGTTATAACAAGAAGAGGTCTTATCCCTCAAAATAGACTTTCAACTGTTTCTATTAGAATGATTAAATTCTGTACCAACAAATCCCTTTGAGCAACCAGTATGCTGTCTCTCAGCCCCTCTGTTATTAAGAAACACCCCCATTTTATTGAAAAAGAGCATTGCCTGAAACTGCATTATAATTCCAGAGAAAGAAGTCCTATTTTTTCATACACTTAATCCTTTAATCTCCTCTTCAGTTTTATATATATATATATATATATATATATATATATATATATATATATATATATATATATATATATATATATATATATAATGTGAATTCAGTTTAACTAACACAGTTGCCAAGTGGCTCTAAATTCACCTGATATAATCTTAGGTTTACCTGTTACACACAGGGACTTCTAGAGGGGCATAATCAAATGAGGCGCCCAAGTTTTCATGAGGGCGTCCTCGCAGGACGGCCCCGTGAAGGGGCAGGGAAACCCATATTATTGAAACAAGATGGGCGTTCATCTTTTGTTTTGATAATACGGTCGGGGACGCCCAAATCTCAACATTTAGGTCGACCTTAGAGATGGTCGACCTAAATGTTGAGATGGTCGACCTTAGAGATGGTCGTCCCCGGTTTTCGGCCATAATGGAAACCGAGGACGCCCATCTCAAAAACGACCAAATCCAAGCCCTTTGGTCGTGGGAGAAGCCAGAATTCGTAGTGCGCTGGTCCCCCTGACATGCCAGGACACCAACCGGGCACCCTAGGGGGCACTGCAGTGGACTTCACAAATTGCTCCCAGGTGCATAGCTCCCTTACCTTGGGTGCTGACCCCCCAACCCCCCCCCAATCCACTCCCCACAACTGTACACCACTACCATAGCCCTAAGAGGTGAAGGGGGCACCTACATGTGGGTACAGTGGGTTTCGGGTGGGTTTTGGAGGGCTCACATTTCCCACCACAAGTGTAACAGGTAGGGGGGGGGGGTATGGGCCTGGGTCCGCCTGCCTGAAGTGCACTGCACCCACTAAAACTGTTCCAGGGACATTTGAGACTAGCATAGAGGCTGGCAAAAATGTTTAAAACATTTTTTAGGGTGGGAGGGGGTTGGTGATCACTGGGGGAGTAAGGGGAGGTCATCCCCGATTCCCTCTGTTGGTCATCTGGTCAGTTCGGGCACCTTTTTGAGGTTTGGTCGCAAGAAAAAAATGGACCAAGTCGGCCAAGTGCTCGTCAGGGACACCCTTCTTTTTTCCATTATCGGCCGAGGACGCCCATCTGTTAATCATGCCCCAGTCCCGCCTTCGCTACGGTGCCGACACGCCCCCGTGAACTTTGATCGTCCCTGTGACGGAAAGCAGTTGAAGTCGCACAAAATCAGCTTTTGATTATGCCGATTTGGGCGACCCTGAGAGAAGGACGCCCATCTCCCGATTTGTGTCAGAAGATGGGCGCCCTTCTCTTTTGAAAATAAGCCTAAAGTCTTGCTTTTCTTAGGAACTACAATTGGGAAATAACAATGAGGCTGATTTTCAGACCAAGGGAGTTAGACTGCCTAACTGCTATGTTGGTGCTGAGAGCCAATATTGGTCCATTTCCAGTGACAGGCATCGAATATCCAGTTTAACTTTGGCTGGTCAGACTTTAATCAGCCAAGCCGATATTCAGCGCTGGTCAATTATAGTTAGACCGGCCAAAGATATTCCAGGCTTTCATGTGGCCAAATATGGCTGCCAAACTTGACCGATCTGACTTTAAAAATTGGCAGACAGAAACTTAGAAACATGATGGCAGATAAGGACCATATGGCCCATCTAGCCTGCCCATCCTCAGTAACCACTAACTCCTCCTTTTCATAAGAGATCCCACATGTCTGTCCCATGCCTTCTAAAACTCTGACACAGTCTTCGTCTCCATTGGGAGGCCATTCCATGCATCCATAACCCTTTACATGAAATAGTATTTTCTCAAATTCGTGCTAAGCCTATTTCCTCTTAACTTCATCTTATGCCCTCTCATTCCAGAGGTTTCCTTCATTTGAAAAAGGCTCTCCTCCTGTACATTAACCCCACTGAGGTATTCAAACATCTCTCTCATATCCCCTCTCTCCCACCTCTCTTCCAGCACATACATGTTGAGATTCATGAGCCTGTCCCTATATGTTTTATGACAGAGACCAGTGACTAATTTTGTAGCCACCTTCTAGTCCGACTCCATCCATATAGCCAATTATATTGGCGGCTAGCCAGTTATCCTGCATTTAACTGGCCAGGTGCTGATCCTGGCCGATGAAATGCAGCTAAATATCGGGGGTGGGGTGGGGGGGGGGGGGGGGGGGAGGTGTACATGTTCCTGTATGCAGTGGGATAAATTCAGGACTGAATCAACTCTGTCGGGTAAATCTGGAGCCAACTGGCAACCCTAGAGAATTGATCATATAGAGGGGTATTTTTGATATGACGTTTAAATCCAACTGTGGACATTTTGCTCCATATATCCCAAATTTGAGTAGAGGATTTCAAAAAAAGGTTATCTTTTTGTTTCAAAAATGGCCATTTGCTAGATGTTTTTGTGTTCAGCGCATTTACCTTTTCGGTTCATTCTTGGAAAAAGAAAACGTCCAAATGAAAAATGCACAAAATTAAGCCAATAGGATGTAGGAAGAGCCAGCATTCTTGGTAGACTGGCCACACATACATCCCAGCAGAGTAGTGGGGCACCCTAGGGGGCACTGCAGTGGACTTCACATAAAAGCTCCCATGTACACCTCATGTTACCTGCTTATATTGTATGCTGAGTTCTTCAAATCCCAGCAAATACTTACTGTCCCTAACTGTACACCACTATAATAGCTCTTATTTTTTTTTTTGTTTTGTTACATTTGTACCCTGCTCTTTCCCACTCATGGCAGGCTCAATGTGGCTTACATATACAGGTACTTATTTGTACCTGGGGCAATGGAGGGTTGTGACTTGCCCTGAGTCACAAGGAGCTGCCTGTGCCTGAAGTGGGAATTGAACTCAGTTCCCCAGGACCAGAGTCCACCACCCTAACCACTAGGCCACTCCTCCACTCATGGCTGCAGGTTTCTGGTGAGTGTGGGCGGGCTCACACTTTCACCACACATGTAACAGATTGTGTGGAATATCGGCCGGGATACCCCTCTCTACAGTGCACTGCACCGACTACTAGACTAATCCAGGGATGGCTATAATATCTGGAGCTGTCATAGAGGCTGGTATGTACTGTTTTTTTCATATCTGTGGGGCATGGGAGGGTATCAGTTACTACTGGGGGAGTAAGGGAGGTCATACCTTAAATTTCCAGTGGTCATTTAGGGCATCGTTTTGCATGTTATTTGTTATAAAAATAGGTCTAGACCAAAACGTTTAGATTGTAGCCCCGTTGGTTTTTGTTTTCTTCCAATAAGGCTACAAAATGTCCAAGTGTTAGTAATGCCCAAATCCCATCCTTGACAAATCTCCGACAGGCCACCTTATGATTTGGATGCACAGCCAACGAACTGCACACCAAAACGTTTAAATAATGAGTTTCAAAAATATCGATTTGAATGTTTTGGCAAGAAAAATTTCCAAATGCTGCTTTGTGACACATTTTAAATGTTTTCCTGTTTCAAAAATGAGACCCATATTATATCTGTTACCCTATCCCAGGTCTTTCCTATGTCTAAAGGGCTCACTCTCAGTACAGGGACTTACAGCTAGAGTTATGTGTGCTACTGTGGTAGGGTGTGCTAATGCTGTTAACATGTGTTATTTTATTGCAGCTTCCATTTCATACCAGGAGACGTTGGAATCCTACAGTACACGTGACTGCAGAGAATTCCAAAGGCCTTACTAGAAGCAATATAATTTAGACTTTACTGAGACATCACTGGTTGCTGGGAAGGAATGGGCACTGCACTTTTGAACTTTCTGGCTCTGACAAGATTCTAAAAAGTAGACATGTTCCCTGTGTCCAGTATTATAATCAGGGGAGGAGATTGGTATGGGAGGGAATAGCTCAGGAGTATAAAACCCTATCAGAATTCCAATCTCTATCTTAGACTTTTTGCCTCCCCAGGCCACTGTCCTGCATGTGAGGGGAGAGCACATCCAGCCTTAGGCCCTAGCCATCTAAGCCCAACCAAGTATAGAAGGGTAGTTAGTGGGGTTCGCAAGGAGTCTGTGCTGGGACCGCTGCTTTTTAACATATTTATAAATGACCTAGAGATGGGGGTAACTAGTGAGGTAATTAAATTTGCTGACGACACAAAGTTATTCAAAGTAAAATTGTGGGAGGATTGTGAAAAATTACAAGAGGACCTACAAGACTGGGAGACTGGGCGTCTAAATGGCAGATGACGTTTAATGTGAGCAAGTGCAAAGTGATGCATGTGGGAAAGAGGAACCTGAATTATAGCTACGTCATGCAAGGTTCCACGTTAGGAGTCACCGACCAAGAAAGGGATCTAGGTGTCGTCGTTGATGATACGTTGAAACCTTCTGCTCAGTGTGCTGCAGCGGCTAAGAAAGCAAATAGAATGTTAGGTATTATTAGGAAAGGAATGGAAAACAAAAATGAGGACATTATAGTGCCTTTGTATTGCTCCATGGTGCGACTGCACCTTGAATATTGTGTTCAATTCTGGTCGCTGCATCTCCAAAAAGATATAGTGGAATTAGAAAAGGTGCAGAGAAGGGCGACGAAAATGATAAAGGGGATGGGACGACTTCCCTATGAGGAAAGGCTAAAGCGACTGGGGCTCTTCAGATTGGAGAAAAGATGGCTGAGGGGAGATATGATAGAGATCTATAAAATAATGAGTGGAGTGGAACAGGTAGACGTGAAGCGTCTGTTTATGCTTTCCAAAAATACTAGGACTAGGGGACATGCGATGAAGCTACAAAGTAGTAAATTTAAAACGAATAAAGAAAATATTTTTTCACTCAATGTGTAATTCAACTCTGGAATTCATTGCCAGAGAATGTGGTAAAGGCGGTTAGCTTAGCAGAGTTTAAAAAGGTTTGGTCGGCTTCCTAAAGGAAAAGCCCATAGTCCATTATTAAATTGGACTTGGGGAAAATATTTCTGGGATAAGCAGCATAAAATGTTTTGTACCTTTTTTGCGATCTTGTCAGGTATTTGTAACCTGGATTGGCCACTGTTGGAAACAGGATGCTGGGCTTGATGGACCTTTGGTCTGTCCCAGTATGGCAATACTTATGTACTTATGTAAGTAGAGATAACTATGCCTTAGCCAGGACAATCTAAAAGGAAAAACCTAGAAGCCTATGATGTAGTGACAATGACCACGTAAGCTCTGAGCTATAACAAAAACAGAGGTAATGGAGACCTAATTTACCCATTCTTAGGATTAAGAAGTGAAGGAGAAGCTGGGCCTGGTTATGCATTTCCAGCAGGGAGACCAGGATCTTGCATCATCTACACAGGATCCTGGAACAGCTCTAACACTGAAGAAACAAACACCAGTCTCCTGAGGACCAGCACACATCCAACCAAGATCAAGCACTGCTCTGGATTCTCAGAACTCCTCTTTCCCAGCAAAGACACCTGAGCAGAGAAATCCTCAAAGAGCAAGATCTTCGGAGCTCTGGCTGGCACACAGCCTGGTAGGCTGGCAGAATGGCCACTTTATCCATGTAATTAAAGAAGCATGCTATGACCACCAATGGCTGGATGCCGACCTGCGACCACTGACCCAAGTGATATACATGCTCCACTGTATAATGCGTGGAGCTCTCAGCCAAGTTCAATTTCTCCAGGAGCTCCTGCGTGTACACTGATGCCAGGTCCTTATTCAAAACATCCTCAGGGAGGCCCACCAGCCTCAGGTTATTTCTGTGACTGCGGCTCTCCTGCTCATCCAGGCACTCCTCCAGCTTCGTTTGCTGCTGCCACAACATCACTATCTGGCCCCGCAGATCCACCTCCAGTGCAGTGATTCGGTGCTCAACCTCTGTGATCTTTCCAGCCTGGTCAGCTGTGACATTTTATCCTCCAGTATGGCTTTCACACATTGAGGAAGGTACTGGGTCAATTCCTCTGAAATAATCCACACAAGCTGCTCGCAGTCCGTCGCCATCTTGGCTTCTGATACATGTGGTTTGTCTATTACCCCTTTATGCGATTTGCTCAACATCGCAACTGTCCTAAGATGGGAAAGTAGAGCCACAAGAGCAGCAGGGAGTCCAAAGGCGATCACCGGCCCGTAAGTGAAAAACTCGCTAGCGGGGAAGCAGTTTTAAAAGAAAATGGCAGGATGGGAAAGGGCACTCCCTTGGGGCAGGTCACACTCATGCTCCGGTCATCACATGACCCCCGGCACAGTGCAATTCTATAAAAAGGAAGTCAACATGCAGACACCAAGAATACACATAAATGACCAGAACACCTGTGTGCACAAATACACATAAATGTCAATACTCCGACTACATATTATTCAATAAAACGGGCCTAAGTGTGATGATGCGTACTTTTAAGGTAGGCATATGCATAGGCAAAGTTAAGTGCATTAATTATAGACTTCTTTCTTTTACACACATTTCTTTCACAATCTAGGTACAAGTAACCTTAGAACTATTGTAAGAGGCTGCACCTAAATGATGCATGTGGATTTGCACTGCTATACTAGTATTCTGTAAAGGAAAGTAGATACCTTCTTTCCTTTACAGAATAGGCTTCAAATGGGTTCCCCTTTCTAGAACTGCTCTCTGTATGACCTCTGTACAGAGAAATCCAATTAAGCAGGTCAGCAAATTTCAAGCGGGAACAAACCAGCAATCACTATTTCAACAGCCCAATGCTATAATGTCTCAAAACAATATAAACTCAGTCTTCCAATAATCTAATTTTTAAAAGGAGACCTCAGTGATGACTCATTTCACATGACCACACTGAGCCTCTTCATAGGTCCTTAACTTTACATTCCAACTTTTTAATTTTTAATTCAGTTTTGAATCAAATGAAATATATCCAAACCACTTAGCTTTCAGAATAAGGACCAGATGCCGGCATGCGCCATGTTTCGCCTTCCACTTACTGCTTCAGGGTGCAGTCCTTTAAGCCACTCGTTCCTCATTCTGTCCCATTCTCTTAATCATTTGATTCAAAATTGATTTTTTAACAAGCAATTATTGGCATTAATTAGATTTAATTGTTATGGATGCATGTATGCCACGCCTAAATTTTACACATGGTCCAAAAAATGGAGGGGGCAGAAATGGGAGCATCATGGGCTTTTTGGGGTGGAGTACAGGCGTGGTTTTGAGTTACATGCATAACTGGGGGCACCGCGCACAAATTTAGGCAGGTCATTTGTGGCACGTTTTCATTGGTGCAAATGGTGGTGTCTAAATTTACACGTGATCCCAGAGCCTAAGCGCTATTCTATAAACCACGCCTAACTTTAAACACAGCTTATAGAATAGTGTTTTTTTGCACCGATTTTTTGGTGCCATATATAGAATTTCCCCCCCCTACATGCAACAACTTGTATTGGTGGGTAAGTGGGGTTTGGAGTGATAATATTTGAAGTGCAAATGGTGGGATGATTAAGAACATTTACCAGTTGACATTCAGCCTTCTCAGTCATTTGAAAAAGGCTGACCACTGTGTGTTAAATTAGACCTGCATATTCAATGCTGGGCCTAAGCCAGGTACTGGAACTAAACTGTGGTTGCTGCAAATTATCTGGATCCGGCCGATATCTAGTGCCAGTACCCAAGTTACTAATTGGGCATAGTTAGGCTTGCTTTTATGCCATCCTATCTGCTGGATTAGTTATCCAGGCACTGGCTCTGAATATCAGGGATGCCTGTATAACTTCCAAGTCCAACGCAACTCTGTGCCTGGACCACCCTGGCACTAACCAGATTGCCATGGTGGCCAGAGCAGATATTGAGCAGCAGTGTCTGGTTACGCACTGCTGAATATCTTCTCCTGACTTACTCAGTGCTAATTAATTGGGTGGGAGCCTCTTTTGCTGAATGTTGACCCCCATATATTTTACAAATAAATAAAATAATTAGATATGTAGCTGGGTTCCTCTCCCTTTTCTTCTTTGCAGCATGATGGTATTAACTCAATCACTGCTTGCTTGTGCAAAGTATTTATTTATTTAGTACATTTATAAACCGCCTATCCAACCATCTAGGCAAGGAACAATAAAACACTCATAAAATGCACAAACAATATAAAAAAACATACAAACAAAAAAACCCAGAAGCCTCAATACCCACTCAAGTAAATTAATCAGTCTTCCTTTCCACTTCTGCAACACAGCTTATGAAAATCCAGCCCACGAACTGCTAGCGAATATCTAAACGGTCTGTTCTGGTTTTTCAGTATAGCTTCATTGGCTTTGCTTAAGAGCTTTATTCCAATCTGCAAACGAAACATCATATCCTGGTAAGTCTAACACTCAGTTCATTGTAGGCTCAGCGGGGTTGGCACCTGCATTTTGGGGCCCTTTTGCTAAGGCGCGGTAGGCCTAATGCAGGCCTACCACACTCTCAGTTGTCCTGTGGTACTGTGTAGTTTAGGGACAGATTCTATATATGGTGCCTAAAAAATCTGCACAGATTTAAGCATGTTCTATAAGATTTAGGCACGGTTTATACCATAGCGCATAAATCTACATGCACCCATTTACTCTAATAAAAACCTGGTGTAAATCCATAAGTGTGCGCACTGACCCGTATTCTGTAATTACATGTGGAAGTTTTGGCATGCCCATAAACACGCCCCTTTTAAACTTCGTGCATTTATATTGAACTGTGCACTTTTTAATTTAGGCACAGTTCTTTATATAATAGCTTAGCGATTTCCGCGCATAAATTCTGATAATCGCCAATTAGTGCTCATTTTTGCTTGTTAAGTGCTGTTAAAAACGCTGATTAGCTTGTTATGCCAATTAGGTTATACGTGTATTTCCACGCAGAAATCTTGGCACCATATATAGAATCTGGCCCTTAATAAGCGCTAATCCTGCATTGAAAAATATTTTGTATTTTCCAGTGCGGGAGGCGTGGCCATGGGTGGAGAGTAGGTGTGCCTGCACTAATTGGGTAGCATGGGTACATTACTGTGTGCTACACAATAAACGTGAGAATACCGTGGGAGCCCTTACCACCTCCTAAGGGCTCCTGTGGTAATGGCTACACACTAATGGGGAAATTAGCGTGTGGCCTTTAAATAAACCCCCAAATGCGGTCATTTTATTGGCACACAGCATGGGGCCACCTTTAGTGCATCTTAAGTATCCCTTAGCGAGGCCCCTCATAGATATAACTGATTGTAACGGTCAGGGATAGAAATGATTTCTCTGGTCAAAAGCAGTTTAATGCTGTTTCATTCAGAGGGTTATTACTGTTCTGGCATCTCCTAAGCCCTGCCTCGAGCATGTGTGCCTCCCAAAGAGAAACAGAAGGGAAAATTGGATAATAATGCAGTTTACATAAGTTTGGCTTCAGGCTGGGTTTTCTTATCTGCTACAGAGAATTGATTCAATTTAATCTGCTATGTAAACTCTTCACTTTGCCAATGTTTCCCATTAATCACCAGACAGGGTTGAATCAGTGTAGGTTCTGTGCTCTGAAAGCATATCACAAATGAGCAGTGATAGAAATGTTTTATTTATCTGTAGTTTCAGTAGTTTTTTCAAAACAATTTAGTTGGCTAATTTTCTAAGTACGTCAGATCCGGTATTTAGAAGAAGTTGAGCTAAGTTTGCAGCTGAAAAATTAATTTTAATCTAGGACGTTAAGGTGCTCATTTTCAAAGCACATACACTTACAAAGTCCCATAGTTTACTATGAAACTTGTAAGTCTAACTGCTTTGAAAAAACGTCTTGTAGTAATCTATGGAACTTTGTAAGTCTAAATAAACCTCTGCAGAGGCAAAAACTGGGTGCCTCCATTTACGTAATGTTTGCCACTATTTTGACAAAATACATTTTTCTATCTTATTTAAATCACTGTAACAGTCTTTACCTGTCTCTCACTGTATACCTTGGAGGAAAGAGAAACAGGGGTCACATGATACAGATGATAAAATATTTGAAAGGTGTTAATGGAACGTACTGCCAAAAGCAGTAAAAAACTACGCTCCACCACCTAAATTTTCGGAAAGCACTAAAGACAGACCTGTTCAGAAGAGCATACCCCACCGACCCAACATAAAAATGACTGTTCACTTGTGACACAATGCAACCAAAGACCGTAACGAACATTACCTGACTCTTCTTCCTCCTTTTCCTCTCTAAGTTCCCCCAACTGTACCTACCTTACATGTACCTCATTCTACCACAATATCACTTTGTATTCATTCAAACCATGTATTTGTTCAGACCGTAATCGGCTAAAGCCGTTAACGGTGATATGTAAGCCACATTGAGCCTGCAAAAGGTGGGAAAATGTGGGATACAAATGTAACAAATAATAATAATAATTAATCTGCAAACAAACCTTTTTCAGAGATGGGAAGGTGGTAGAACTGAAGGACATGAATTGAGGTTGAAGGAGGGCAGACTCGGGAGTAATGTCAGGAAGTATTTTTTCACAGAGAGGGTGGTGGATATGTGGAATGCCTTCCCGTGGGAGGTGCTGGAGAAGAAAACGGTAATGGAATTCAAACATATGTGGGATAAACGCAAAGGAATCCTGTTTAGAAGGAATGGATCCACGGAATCTTAGCAGAAATTAGGTGGTGACGCCGATAATTGGGAAGCAAAACCGGTGCTGGGCAGACTTCGACAGTCTATGCCCTGATCGTGACTGAACAGATATAGATGGGCTGGAGTGTAACATTTAAGGGGTTTCGACATTAGCTTCAGAACTTAGTACAAGAACAGTGCTGGGCCGACTTCTACAGTCTGTGCCCTGAGAATGGCATGGACAAATCAAATTGGGTATAAAGTATCACATACCATGTAAAATGAGTTTATCTTATTGGGTAGACTGGATGGACCGTACAGGTCTTTATTTGCCGTCATTTATTATGTTACTATGTTATGTACCAAACTCCAGATTCTCCAGAACACTGCTGCTAAACTATTTCATATGAAAAAATTTGATAGAGTTATCACTGCACTGATTTCTCTTCATTGTCTTCCAATATAGGCCCATATTCTTTTTAAATTGGCCTGTATAGTATTTAAGATAATTGATGGGTCCTTTCCAAAATATCTTCACCAGCTGTTGTCTTTTCTCTTGGACCGCAGTTTTTAAGGACTAGAGATCCATATCTTTTAATCTTAAATTTTGCTACCAGGCAATGTATCTCTGGCTCTTTTTACCTTTGGATCTATGGGCTTCTTCATCCTTTTATTTGTTTTGTAAGAATATGAAAACTTCAGCTCTTCATCTAAAACTTAACCATTTAAGAAATTCTTAGTTTAATTTGTTTGTTCTACTGTTTTATTTTTCTCTCTTTTACTTTTTTGGAATACTGTTTTGTGGAAGTTAGCAGGATACAAGAACCATATTACATTTTGGTACCCTGAGGCTGTGTGGTAACAGTGGTTAGCGTATCTGGCTTTAGAAAAGGTTTGGACAAGTTCCTGGAGGAAAAATCCACAATCTGCTCTTGAGCAAGGCATGGGGAACCCACTGCTTGTCCTGGGATTGGTAGCATGGAATGTTGCTACTACAGTGCAATCCACTTAAGTACAAGGGTCTGGGACCAAAGAAATACATGAAGTTACCTGGAGCATGCACTTAACTATTGTGACCCAAAGAAGCTTGACATCTGATAAACATATGTACAGTACTGTTTATTATATGTACAGTATACAGTCTCTGTTAACTGACATTAGGCTTACTAGAAGTAATCAGTCATAGTCCTCTGTACAATCTTGGGTCTGTGAGTTCCATAGACTACGTCTGCCAGACAGTAAAAACTGTCATAGCACTGACATCCAGTGGCCTCCAGATAGGCCCGCATGGTGTTGAGACTCTCCAGCGCTCTTACAAAAGTGACAGGAGGAGGTTGTCAGCATGTGCCTCGCTGCTCATTTCATCATCTGTTTCATCATTAGCCATTGCCTGCTCGTAGGCGCTTATCTTGATATCAGTGCTGTCGTCAGCTGTTTGTAGATCGTAATCAACAGCTATGTAGTGATGAAACTCCTCTTCAGTAACACCAGCTGGGATGTCAATAGCCTGTTCATCTGAAGCGTTTGCAATAGCTGCATCTGTTTTGTCCCTCTCCACATCCTTAACAAAGCTTGCCCGCTTGTAGCAGTTCACAATGGTTGCCTTTGTAACATGATTCCAGGCTTCTTTCTGCATATGTAGGGAATCCAACAGTGATAGATTATGAGCCAGTTCAGCAGCACGTTTATCCTTGCCAGTCTGGTGATCCATAACACTCATCAGACAACATAGCACAAGAGCCCGATAATGTTTTTTGAAATTGGCTATTATGCTCTGATCCATAGGTTGGATCAGAGAGGTAGTGTTTGGTGGCAGGAAGACCACCTTGACGTTAGACAGCCTGACTTCATCACTGTGTGCAGCACAATTATCACAAAGTAACAAAATCTGACGCTTTTGTGCCCACATTCTAGTGTCTAACTTCTGTAGCCACTGCTTCCAAATTTCCCCAGTTATCCATGAATTTGCGTTAGCCTCGTATGACACAGGAAGTCGCTTAACATTCTTGAAGCAACAGGGCTGTTTGCTCTTTCCAGTGACGAGTGGTTTCCATATTGCAGCAAAGGAGGATCATCAGTCAGTCCTTCAACATTTTACTTCCTGTAGTTTTGGCTTGTTTGAATGCAAGTGATCCATCTGGAATCACTCGCCAGTAGAGACCGTTTTCGTCAGCATTGAAAATGTCACGAGGTGCAAACTCGTTCAAGATGGTAGGAAGAACTGAAACAACCCAATTTTCAGCACCAAAGTCATCAGTGTCTTGTTTTTCACCATGCTGTTTCTTGAATTTTATGTTGTTCCTCTCCTTCCATCTTTCCAACATCCAACAGTGGCTTTGAATTCAGTTAGTCCAAGACTTTCAGCTAGCTGATTAGCTTTCTCCATAAGCAGTGGACCACTGACAGGAAACTGTCTGCTACTGACTTGAGAAAACCACCGAAGAAGAGCATCTTCTACAACCTCAGCTTTTCCCGCCCATTTACGTTTCCGGTGTGGATTTGTATTGTTTTGCCAGTCTTCCAGAAGCTGATCTTTCTGCTTCAAGATACATGAAATTTGACTGGGATTGACACCATATTCTTTAGCAATAGATGCTTGACTTTGTTTGTTTTCTAATTTTCTTAAGAACTTCTATTTGTTCAGCCAGTGTTAAAGTCTTACAGTTGCATGAACGCAGGGAACGGAGTGGAGGAAAGAAGGGGAGATGCCGCTTCCAGAAGAGTGCCGCCTGAGGCCCCCACCTCAGGTTCCCTAATGGTCGGTCTGCCCCTGAATGAGGTGTAGAAATACTGGAGGGGGAGAGCAATGGCAGAGATTGACTTCAACCTCTGCCATAGGCCGGTGTTGGAAGTAGTAGGTGTTTTTGTAGAGTGTATCCACTGACATGGTGCTGCAAAGTAGCTGACAGCTTCTCTGTTGCTGGAGACAATAAACAACCCTCTTGGGTGCTTCTCAGAAGTCAGTGCCTTTACTCTTGTGCAATCAATGCAACCTATAGCTCCAGTGAGTGTTCCTGACCAGCCAGAGGTCGTGCTGCTTGGGACACAATCAAGCCAGGAGAGCGGCAGAGCACAGGGAGAGGCATTCACCCGCTTGACAGTTCTTTCTCTCCTTGGCTTGCACCATGTCAGTGTCCGTGCTGCTCACAAATGTGAGAGGAAGCAGCTTGGCTTGGCCAGATGGCTCTCTCCAATATAGTGCTTACAAAGTCTCATATAGGTTGGCTGCATAGAAAGAGAGTGCTTTCCTTTGGCTCATGGAGCTTCATGCTCTTCAATATCTACCTCCTTCTGATCCAGGTGGGTTTGGCCCACCTGTGGCTATGATTCTGATGCACTCCTGTGCGTTACTTTGGGTACAGTCTCAGAAAAGTCCTTTATGACAGCTGGTTTACAGCTTACCCAATCTGCTGCAGGCTGGTGTACCGCAAACAGAAAACAAGAAAGTTCACAGTTTCCCCAATAGCACCTAATAATAATAAAAACCTTTTGGAACTCTTTAATCCATTCTATAAATTCATCACAGATATGAAATCAAAAGACCTTCCAATCCGGTGTCTGGAATTCATCTCTAAAACTTGTCCTTAGAAAGTTTTTCATCGCATTTGCTGAGTGCCTGCAATCTTTCAAGTTTTATATCTGAAATATGATCCGGCACAGTCAAAATCTCATTGAAGAAACACTGAAGACAGACAGCAGGGTAAAGAAAGTTTAAAAACAGGGAACTGCAGTTTCAAGACAGAAATGTACACCTTTTGTTACTGCCCCCTCCTCCCACCTCATCAAAAGTCCAATGTCAGGCAATAAAAAGAGTTTTAGGCATAAATAGCAATAAAGGAGATGGGGGAATATCACCAGAGAGAAGAATGACAGGGGAATGGCATGTGAAAAGCTGTTTTATTGAAAAGAGAATGCTCCTGCTTTTCACCTCAGTTTGAAGTGCTTGATTGGGATTTCCAGTTATAGCACAGTCCTCATTACTATTCCCCACAGAAGAGGCGGAAAATCTGTTTTAAGCGCAGAGGGAGTACATTTCACACTCTTTTGCGGGACAGCTAAATGAAGGCTTTTGAAACCTGCTTGTCTGCTTTTGACAGAGCAGGGTACTTACAGATTTTTTTTTGCAGCAAAAGAACAATGCATATAATTTTCCAAATAACTTCTTTTTTGACCCAATGGTTTCCTTCTTTTTCTTTGTACTCCAAGCTCAGTCAGAATTGAGGTTGAGATCTGGCATCATGAGAAAGTATTTACACTGGCATGTGTAATTTTTTTTTTTAAATCCAGCATTTAGAGATGTGACAGCAAATACACTTGGATGTTGCAAGATTTGGCATTTACACATGTAGTTACCTGCTCCTTATTGTGACATGACGGTTGGTGCAGGACATGCTGGCAAATTGGCAAATACACATACATTTGCCAGCATCCTCATATATAGTTTAGAAAAGGCTCTAGTGTTCAGCAGAGCCTTTTGTCAAAACTCAGCTTCGATTTTCTAATTCCTAGCTAGACATGCTATGCAAAATAAGGTTTCTAATCTGCTCATTGTGCTGATTGTCCTTGCCTGTAAACGATGCACTGAAGGTCCTTGAGGAACCATGAAATTGTAAGCCCTGATGTTTGTGGATATCTTCTAGGTCAGTAAAATTATCCAAATACCCTTCCAGTAGGTGGAGACAGGTTTGAATACATATCCTCCTGCTAACAGGCCAAAATAATTTCTATAGATTTGGATTTAGCCCCGCTTTTTCAGTTGCAGTTTAAAGCTAACTATATTCAGTCACTATAGGTATTTCCCTGTGCTGGGAGGGCTTCGCAGCGGTTCCCAAACCTGGTCCTGGAGGCACCCCAGCCAGTCAGGTTTTCTGGATAACCACAATGAATATTCAGGAGATAGATTTGCATGCAGTGCTTTTACTGCATGCAAATCTCTCTCATGAATATACACTGTGCTTATCCAGAAAACCTGACTGGCTGGGGTCCCTCCAGGACCAGGCTTGGGAACCATTGACTTACAGTCTAAGCTTGTACTGGACACATTGGAGGGTTAAATGACTTTCCCCAAGATTACAAGGAGCTGCAATGGGATTTGAACCCCGTCTTCCCTGCTTTTACCCTCTGCTTATTGCAAGATTTCGCTCGGAGGAGCAGATGATGGACGTAAATGCTTTTCTGGCTGCTGAGGGGAAGGAGGAGCTATTTAGCTTAATATATTGACTGAAGCTGTTTATGGTAAAGTACAGTACTATCACACTCTTCCTTCTCGAGCTAATGTTTTAAGGCTTTATGGAGTGGGGGGGGGGGGGGTTCTGAAACTAAACTTGAATCACTTATATACACAGTTGTTCTCAAAGTTTCGGTCTCTCACTCCTCTCATCCCAAGCCTACTCTGTCTCCTTGGTTTCAAGAGGCAGTGGTATGGAAAGCATGCTGCAGAGTTCGGTACGGTAGTTTCTTCAGCCCACCATTTCTGTCTCCTCAATTCCCAGAGACAACCTACCCATCTCAAAGTCTCATAAACTTCTAGATCTGTCTAAATCCAGCCTACTACAATTCTAGCTCTTGTTGTTCACTCTACAACTCAAGAGGCCATGCTCAGACCATGTCGGTTTCCCTACTTCCTGTTACCGTTTTTTCTTCTTCTGTCCCAAGCTCTCTGCTGTAATTTGGGTAGAGTCCCAGTCCTACCTCCTTCCAGAACACTACCCCAAAGGTTCTGCTGTGATTGTTTTCCCCAACTGTGTAAATGTATTACTGTGGCTTTTCCTCTTGGGTCCCGACTTGAATATCCCAACTTTCTGGTTCTTGCAACTCATCTTTATACACATCTATGAACGGCAACAGCAGAATGACACAGTCCATCATATAGCACTGAAGAAACAGCTGACCCATGACTGGATAATTTGATCTATAAAAAGAGGCCTGTGCCCTTTGTGCTTCTAGTTTCTGTTGAGAATTAATTTTCATAGGCAATGCTAGGCTGTGGTTTGTCAGGATGGTCGTCAAATATAGCTTGGGTTCTTGATGCCATGAAGGGAAATTCTATAATTGGGCTCTCGCATTCATGCGCATCTCGCATGCATAAATGTACAGAATACCAGCACTTTCATGGGTAAATGTACCTCTCTGATAGGTCGATGCGGTAAGCCAGCAGCGCAGAAACCTGTGACGTTTGTGAGCCCTTGGCCCAGAGGTGGCTGCGTGAGAATCACCCAACCACCTCTGGGTAGACCGAGTCCCCTCAGAACTAAGAGTACTCCCAAGAACTAGACTGGACCACAAGTGGAGATGAACTGATGCAGCTTTATTAGTAGCAAAAACACAAGGCTAAAAGGGTAGCCAAACGGCACAGAAAGGAAAACAGGCAACTTTGCTATACAGTCTAACCTAGCTGAAGCAAGGCAAACATAAAACATAGAATAAGGTAAAGCAGAACAGCCTAGCTGTATAGGAAAATTAAACACGAGAAGCCTAGCTGTGTATCTCAATACTAGTGGACACAATGCAAAGCATAAAGTATACAGTAAAGGTAAAGGAGAACAGCCTAGCTGTATAGGGAAATCAAACATAGGCAGCCTAGCTGCACATCTCAATACTAGCAGAGCAATGCAAAGATATGGCATACATACAACACAATAGACTAAGCAGAAGGGCCCACCCCAGTGGGACAAAGACAAATAGGCAATACTTGGCTGACAGAGGTAACACCGCTAGTGGTTAAGAAAAGGGTTCATTCTGTCAGTATGCTCAGATGAGCCACAGAACAACCGCTGCATGCTCCCTCAAAACCAGAGTGGAGCAGAAGCAAAACAAAGAGAAAGAGTCTCTTGCGGACCTGCACCGCAGGTGAAGGCAAGAGCGAGTCACTCCGCTCACAGAAGACTAGGGATGTCACCTAAGACAAGCAAACAGTCACTGAGGCACCTGAGCCAGATGTTCCCAAGGCAAGCAGAAAGAAGCCAAACTTGAGCCGATGCTCCCAAGGTAGAAGACTCAATGGCCCTGCACAGCACCCAAGGGCCAGGATCAGCCTATGTGGACCCCTCCATGCTCCAAGCACTGCTCCCTCGTCCAGAGATACCTTGCGACGTGGCCTCAGCTGCTGCACCTGCAGCATTCCCTGTCATCCAGCCCACACAATCCCAAACACAGCACAAAGCCACTCGCTGCATACAGCGAGTAAGGACTCACGGTGGGTGACTGGAATCTCAACTGAGGCACGGGAGGCCCTGGACTCACAGGCCTGGCAGCAGGCTTCACTGGACCCAAGCAAAGGTGAAAGCTGAAGGCAGAGCTATTACTCCTCAGAGCTACCAAGCTTGAAAGCAGGCTTCACAGGAACACAGCAGAGGAAAAGCTGTAAGCCAAGCTTTTACTCCTCAGGACTCCCTGGCTTGGAAACAGATTTCCACAGGAACACAGCATAAGGAAAAGCTGTAGGCCAAGCTTTTACTCCCCAGGATTCCATGGCTTGGAAACAGTTCTCCACAGGAACACAGCATAAGAAAAAGCTGTAGCAAAGCTTCAGAAACGAAACAGAGTTGGAACTAGCAGAGCCCAGGCGGGTCTGGGCTAGGGTTACCATATTTGCCCTAAGAAAAAAGAGGACACATGCCCTGCCCCCTGTCACACCTCTTCCCTGCCCCTGCTCCGCCCATGCCCCACCCCTTGCCCCGCCCCTATGCAAGACTTCAATGGAAGTCTTGCGAAGCTGCCGCTTGAACTGTTAGCAGCAATTTTGAAGTGGCACAGGGAGTCATTTTATAATGACCAGACATACTCAATTAATTGCACCTAACTATTCTGCATCGACTACCTGCTCTTAGCTCTCACTTTCTAGGAGAGATAATGGGAAATCCTTTAAAATGGAAGTTACTTGAGTAAAAGTCCAAGAAAGCACAAGGGCAGACAGTCTGCAAACTCCAAGATGGAAAATAAATGAAGCAGACCGTTAAAACAGTAAACGTGGTTTATTGATAAAAAACAATTACAATATATATACAATCTGCTTAGTTTATTTTCCAATTACTTGAGTAAGCCATATTTGTTTAACAACTCAAAGTGGGAGAGGGCCACAAATCAAATACTTTTTTTTCTCATCTACTGTCTTCCCCCCCCCCCCAACAAAAAAAAACAGCCAATTCCCAGCAAACACACGAACACACTTCATGCATATCTGATCTATCATCTACACTGATTTTTTTCTCTGTTTTTGTTTTTGTTACATTTGTACCCCGCGCTTTCCCACTCATAGCAGGTTCAATGCGGCTTACATATTATATACAGGTACTTATTTGTACCTGGCTGGGGCAATGGAGGGTTAAGTGACTTGCCCAGAGTCACAGGGAGCTGCTTGTGCCTGCATGTTCTCTCCAGACTCCATGGGTATGGCCCACCCCCTATCTCCTCCCTCTCAGGCAGAATTTGAAACCCACCTACTTTTCTCTACTTCAATCCTATTAGCATACATTCACCATCCACCTTTTTGCCAGCTACCTTTTGCCAGCTCTCTCCCTCCGCCCCCCCCCCCCCTTACATGCTTCTACGTTCCCTTCCCTTCCCCCAGGTCAGGCGGGCCCCAGTTTTCTTCTACTTCTCCCCCCTTCCTTCCCCCACCTAGACTAGTTTACAAATCTCCAGTACAGCCTTTGCTGTCCATATAAAAATGTATTGAGTGTTTTTAAAACTGTCGATGTAAGGAAATTTTCATTTTGAACCCCGCTTTGATGCTGTTATTAGGAGACTTTATCAAAATGTAATAAGTATATAATCACAAATGCATGTATTTGTGATGCTTTACTATGAGTTTGCATTAGATCTAGGCACAAAAAACCCCCCAACCCTAATTCTTGTTTAATGTGGGATATAACTGCCATAAATATGTAAATAAATAATTAGAAAGAAACTCTGAATGTTGAGCACCTGATTTTTATAACATGATGTCTGTTTAGTGGTCCTTTACCAGGAGAAACAAAAATCTCTGCAGTGCATGAATATAACACATGCTAAGGTGTCCCTATAACCAAATAACACACCATTTATGATTTATAACAACTACTACTACTACTACTACTTATCATTTCTATAGCGCTACTAGACGTACGCAGCGCTGTACACTTGAACATGAAGAGACAGTCCCTGCTCGACAGAGCTTACAATCTAATTAGGACAGACAAACAGGACAAACAAGAGATAAAGGAATATTAAAGTGAGGATGATAAAATAAGGGTTCTGAACAAGTGAATAAGGGTTAGGAGTTAGGAGTTTAAAAGGAGGTTTAGAGCTCTCAGAACACCCTCCTCATCCCATACCTCCATATGCATCTACCACGTTTCTGTAGAGAGAGGCAGCAATTTTCACATCCCAACAGCTGCTAAGCCCAGAACCTCCCCGCCGCTGCATCCCGCCCTTGCAGAAGCAGGAAGTGACATAAAAAGGGGGTGGGACGCAGCAGCGAGGAGGCTCCGGGCTCAGCAGCCGACAGGATACGAAAATCGCTGCTGCTGCCTGATGCTGTCCACTGAAACGTGGATGCACATCAAGGTACGGAGTAGGGAGGTATTCCGAGACAGGACAGATGTGCCAGAGATGTGGGGCCCCTAGAAGTGCGAGGCCCTGTGCGACTGCTGCTGTCACCCCTGCCTAAGATCGGCCCTGCTGGTGGAAGCAGTGAAAGTCGAGCAGGCCCGGCGCCCGGCGCCCCACCCCCCCTCCCTCCCAGCTCCGGTCCCGCCCTCATTTCCTGTTTCTGCACGGGCGGGACCAGAGCCGAGAGAGAAGGGAAGGCTGACGCGCCGAGCCCGCCCGCCCTCCACTGCTGCCGCCAGGACCCGAAGTAAGAAAGATGAGCCCCAAATTCTGGGCAGCAGGAAGGCGAGGAATGCATGGAGGACTGTTATGGGAGAAGAGGTTGGGCTGGGGTTGGGACTGGCACTCGGAGGAGAGGGAGAGGGCCTGGAACTCAGAGGAGGGAGGTGGCCTAGAACTCGGGGGAGAGGGAAGGGGGCCTGGAACTCGGAGGAAAGGAAGGGGGCCTGGAAGTCAGAGGAGATGGGGGATGGGGAAAGGAGATGGGGAAGGGGAGGGGGAAATGCACCACCTGTAAAAAAAAATGTTCAGCACCCCCAATCATTTTGAAAAGTTGGCTCCTATGCCCAGTGATTTCTAGGTTACTGGGACCACACTCCCAGTGGTCCCACAGTTCCTAGGAAACACTCACAGACCCAACACACAAACCACCAGGATCCTCAGTCACTCCAATCAAGCAGAGGCAATAAACTAAAAATGTTTATTGTCATGAAAAATTAGAACAATGAACAGAAAAGGTGCAATCAGCAAACAGTATCAAGTAACTGAATATGGAGCAATTATAAAACTAACTAAACATTTGTTTACTATCTAAATAGTAGCTGGGGAGATCCGGACATATAGCTGCTCACAGGTTATCAAATATAACTGTTCCCAGGGCCTCAACAAAGAGATCCTTCTCTCTTTTCTCCATAAGACTGAAGAAAAAAGCCAGTACAGTACATCTTAGATGAACTGAGATCCTGGGTCAATCAGAGCCCAGAACAAGAAGTTTTCAAAAGTATACTGTGTCTTACTTCCTATCTGTGATAGAAGACTAAAGGAAAAATAAAAAAGTCAAATTCCTACTCTACCTATGAAAAGTTATTCCGTTATTTATACTTCCATCTGTGTACATCCGTATGTTGCACAAGGCAGCATGCATCGGCCACATGGGCTACCAAGTTACCTACCAGCTCCAGACCAGTACCATCCGAAAGAAAGTGGCTCCGACCCCGGACCCAGACAAGGAGGCCGCCCTTGGAGGAGAGACAAGTCAGAATCAGGATAAAAAAAAATTGACCTCGTCGTCGTCGATATGGCGGCGGCTGTGCAGGCGGCAGGCACTAGAACTGCCTGTGTGCTCGTGTAGTAGGACGGAGGGCGGATCATTGTAATCAGCGGACTGGGGCGGGCTGGGCTGGCTAGCGCACACGCACGGACGCTGCACTTCAGCGTCGGACAATGGGAGGAGTCGAGTCAGACGATGGGAGGAGTCGAGTCAGGAGGAGGAGAAACCTGGACAAAGCCAACAAATGAGGAAATCCGCCCGGACTCCCCACGGTGCCCTCAAAAAGAGGACATGTCCGGGGAAATCCGGACGAATGGTAACCCTAGTCTGGGCCCAAGCAAGGGTAAATGCCAGAAACCCTGAGCACTCTCAGAAGCCAGCTTAAGAAGTGCTCAGTGCTGATGACATCACCAGCTTGGCCTCCACCACCCTACAGTGACCCCACAGGTCACTGACTGGAACTGCAGGTAATTTTAATAGATAAGGAGGAACACAGCACAGACAAGCAAGGCACGAACGTTGCCAACGATGACCGAGACAAAACCATGCTGTTGGAACAGCACAGGAAACTAGCTCACCAATGCTCAAAGGAAACAGTATTCAAATTAGACGCACGCTGTAAAAGCAAAAGCGGGGGGGGGGGGGGGGGGGGGGGGGGGGGGGGGGAGAGGTGCTTCGTGCATGCATAGAAGAGTTTTGCAATAAGCTCAGCTCCTGTGTGCATGTGCCTGGCAAATTCAAAAGTGAAGCACACATTGGCGTCTGTTTCCTGCACCTATAAATATAAGCATTTCAATTTTTTTTTAAACTTGGAATGCTTATATTTAAACGCAGGAAACAGGTGCCCATGAGACTCTCAGAGAGGGTGGAGCCAGCAGGCCTTGAGCAAGAGCAGATGCTCATGACCCCACACTGGTCTAGTGCATAACTTTGTTTGTCAGTGTCAGCTGGAGGAGGTAGGAAGTGAAATGCTGGTCATGGAGGATGGAGGAGAGAAATGCCAGTCATCAGGGGTGGGAGAGTTACTGCAACACTCCAGACTGGTGATCCAAGAACTCTGCTGAGTGAGAAACTCTGCACCTCCTTCCCACAGCATCAGCTCCTGGGGAGGAGAAATGCGGGACACTACAGGGGAGGGGAGGGGAGAAGGAGAGAAACACTTGAATATAAACCACCCAGTTTATATTCCAGTGAACAGTTTTCCCCCTTTTGGGGGGGGAATTGTTATCAGGGTTTATACTCAGAAAGGTTTATATTCAAGTATATACGGTACATGCATGCGTTATAGAATACTATCAGTTATGCCTCTAATTGACAGCAGTTACGTGTGAGCATTTACACCAGCCTTTCTGCTAGTGTAGGTGATCATGCATAAAAGCAGGCACATGACTGAAGATGTAATTGCTGTTATAGAATTTGTGCTTAGTGTGTGCATCATCCCCATGCCTAACTTTAGGCAACCATTTAATTACCCTCATGGGAGTAATTCTCAAAAGCTCACTTAAGTTGGGTGCTGGAATGCTGCATGCCAAGCGTGGATTCTATAATGGCAACTGTGCACAAATACCAGTTGGCTGATGGAGGAGTGACCTAGTGATGGAGGAGTGACCTAGTGGTTAGGGTGGTGGACTTTGGTCCTGGGGAACTGAGGAACTGAGTTCAATTCCCACTTCAGGCACAGGCAGCTCCTTGTGACTGGGTAAGTCACTTAACCCTCCATTGCCCCAGGTACAAATAAGTACCTGTATACAATATGTAAGCCGCATTGAGCCTGTCATGAGTGGGAAAGCGCGGGGTACAAATGTAACAAAAAAATAAATAAATGCTTTCATCTAACTGTAGGCCGACAAGCTCTCTTGCAGCGAAGGGCGACGAAAATGATAGTGGGGATGGGACGACTTTCCTATGAAGAGAGGCTGAGAAGGCTAGGGCTTTTCAGCTTGGAGAAGAGACGGCTGAGGGGAGATATGATAGAAGTGTATAAAATAATGAGTGGAATGGATCGGGTGGATGTGAAGCGACTGTTCACGCTATCCAAAAATACTAGGACTAGAGGGCATGAGTTGAAGCTACAGTGTGGTAAATTTAAAACGAATCGGAGAAAATTTTTCTTCACCCAACGTGTAATTAGACTCTGGAATTCGTTGCCGGAGAACGTGGTACGGGCGGTTAGCTTGACGGAGTTTTAAAAGGGGTTAGATAGATTCCTAAAGGACAAGTCCATAGACCGCTATTAAATGGACTTGGAAAAATTCCGCATTTTTAGGTATAACTTGTCTGGAATGTTTTTACGTTTGGGGAGCGTGCCAGGTGCCCTTGACCTGGATTGGCCACTGTCGGTGACAGGATGCTGGGCTAGATGGACCTTTGGTCTTTCCCAGTATGGCACTACTTATGTACTTATGTACTTATGCACGCTCTGGAGTTTGCATGTGCAATTTAGAAAATACTGACTAGGGGTAGGTATGTGCGTAACTTCTAATTACCGCCAATTAGGGCCCATTGACACCAATCATCCTATATAATAATTTGCACCTCCTACGTTCCATGTCTGGCTGCCTGGGTTCGTAATATCTCCTGACGTCAGCCAGCCTCCAGCGTTCCATTCTCCCTCACTGTCCCACCCTCACGTCAAGACGTAATGACATCAGAGGGCGGAACAGTGAGAGGAAAGGGAACGCTGGAGGCGAGCTGACATCAGGAAGGATGTTACGAATGGAACGGAAGCCAGCGCCAGCCAGCCAGAGAACGTTCAGGTACAAATCGAGGGGAGGAGAGAATCGCGAGACATCGAGGGGAGGGAGGGAGGGAGGAAAGAAAGAAAGGGGAGGGCAGGGCAGGGTAGAGGAGAATTGATGGACATGGATGGGAGGACAGTAGAGGAGAGAATCGCGGGACACGGATGGAAGGGCAGGGAAGAGGAGACTCGCTAGACATGGAGGGGAGGGGAGGGGAGGGGAGGGAAGGGAAGAAACGCTGGACATGGAGGGGAGGGCAGAAGAGAGGGAAAAAAAAAGCTTGCATGACAGCCTTCCTAGGGCTCGTTTCATTGTTGAGGAAACGGGCATGGTTCCACTAGTAGCCTATAATTGGTTGTTAACACCAATTACTACTACTACTTAACATTTCTAAAGCGCTACTAGGGTTACGCAGCGCTGTACAATTTCACAAAGAAGGACAGTCCCTGCTCAAAGGAGCTTACAATCTAAAGGACAAAAAATGTGTAAGCAATCAATTTGCGGCAGTCTAGATTTCTTGAATAGGGGTATAATGGTTAGGTGCCAAAAGCGACATTGAAGAGGTGGGCTTTGAGCAAGGCTTTGAAGATGGGCAGGGAGGGGGCTTGGCATATGGGCTCAGGAAGTTTATTCCAAGCATAGGGTGAGGCGAGGCAGAAAGGGCAAAACCTGGAGTTGGCGGTGGTGGAGAAGGGTACTGAGAGGAGGGATTTGTCCTGTGAGAGGAGGTTTCGGGTAGGGCGTAAGGGGAGATGAGGGTAGAGAGGTAACGAGGGGCTGCAGATTGGGTGCATTTGTAGGTTAGTAAGAGAAGCTCATTGGCTTATTTACACATGCAACTTTGTGCACTAGTTGCAAAGTTGGGTGTGCAGCTTTGATAAAACTAGGGGGGACAGTGTGTAAATGCTAGAGAGGCATTCATGTGGGAGGATCACATGGGCGAGGCTGCCATTTTTGCAGGCAATTTACAGAATACTATATGTTATGGAGGCCCTTGCCACATTTAAGTTTGTGCACTTACACCAGGTTTATGGCTGGTGTAACCACGGGAACAACAAAAAAAACAACAGTGGAGATGACCAGTGACCAATCATGCACAACCAACTGTATTAACTTCAAAGAAGACTCAACACAAGCCATGTTTCCTCTATATGGACTGCATCAGGAGTCTGCATAAATTGAGCCCTCTAGAGACAAAGAAAGTACCTGCATATAAGGTGTACAGTTCTGTGTACGTCTAGTAGTGAAAGAAATGGTTAGTAGTAGCAGTAGTAGTAGTAATTTCCCCTTTTCTGATTCAATCTTTTCTTTCAAAGCCTTTGTGCGACACAATGCCAGTCACTGCACATGCATAGGTAGGGCACCAGTGTTCTTTTCTTTTTTCCTCTGGGAAACAGAGGGATGGGTGCAGGGAGAGTTGTTTTATCATGTACTCATCTCTCTGCTTCCCAAAGTAGCTGGACAGAAGTTAATTTATGCAGACTCCTGATGCAGGCCATATAGACACAGAATGGACCGTGTTGAGTTGTCTTTGAAGCTAATTAAGTTGATTGAACATGATTGCTCACTAGTCATCTCCACTGATTTTTGTTTGTGCTAAGTATTGAGGAGGTTTGTTCTTCTTTTGTGGCGTAAACACGGGCACATAAAGGTAAGCAGGGGCAGCCCTACCATTAAGCCACCTGTGGCAGGGGCCTCAGGCGTCACTCTTCTGAGGTGGTATTGCCTCCTGCCCTTAATTCCACAACCCCTTTCCACCAATTTACCTTTTCTTTCTCGTTTTTCCAAAGGCAGCAGCAGATTCCCAGAGGCCGCCTTGCCGCCAGTCCTGGCCCTTTCTGACTACTGCGGCCCGCCTCCGAGGAAAATGGAACTTACATCAGAAAGGTGGGCCGCAGTAGAGAGAAGGGGCCGGGACTGGCGTCAGGGCAGCCTCTGGGAATCACTACCACCGCCTTTGGAAAAACAAGAAAGAAAAGGTTGAAGAAGGCTGGGAAGGAAGGGGGGGGGGGGGGGGGGAGATGGCAGACCATGATGGTGGTGGTGGGTGGAGGTAGCTCATTCATCACCTCCGGGGAGGGGGCGGTGGAGGGGCGGCGGCTCGTTCCTCACCTCGGGGAGGGGGTTGTGGGGGCTCATTCCTCGCCTCAGGTGGCAGATTGTCTTGGGCCATCCCTGAATGTAAGGCACACTGTTTACTTACTGCTTTCAGTTTACAGTTGCATGGCATTATTTCTAAGTCTTAAGGACTAATAGACAACTAGTTCTATGCAGTTTGTGTGCTCTCCATGATTTAAGTACTAAAAACTTAGCACCATACATATCAGAAGAAAATTGTTCTAGATGCTATGATCCTAGTACCTGAGGTGATGGCATCTAAGGAAAGTGAAAACGATCATTAAGAGAGAATTTCTGCAAAAGATTCCCAGTGCACCAGTAAAAGTGCTTTATGAATCACTCTGTGGGGTGTATAAAGATATAATCTTGTTTAAGGTTTATTATAGCTTGCTAGTGTTATGTGTAACCCTTACTATAAATGACAGAATCACAATATCAGATGTAGGATTCTGTTTTCAAAAGATTTTTGCCACCATGGTGCTGTATGGAAGAAGCTTCGGCAGTGAGGACAGTTAGGGCTTCGCTCATAGGTTTAACTGATTCTGTGTCAGAGAGGATGCTTTTTGAACCCGTTTAGCATGCCCTATGCACAGCTATGCAGGAGGCCCACTTTCAGAAGGATGATGGTATGTTTTCCTTGGTAATTCTGGTACAGTTTTTTTTACAGCAGAGCAAAACTGGTGCAGAACTTTACTAAGTGACCCTTTCCAGGCATTGTTAACCATAAGCTATAAAACAGAGGATCAGAGATGAAAACTGCAGCTTCTTTCATGCTGAAATCTTTTCTCTTGTTATCAAGATTGATATCTTTCATTGAAATGGTAAAGGTTTTACCAGTACTTAGGATGAAAGCATGTGTTACTGCAATTTTAAGAAAGCTCAAACAAACTGAAATGAATTTTAAAGTAGCAAAGAATGAAGCAAAACAATTATCTATTGATTTTTCCAGAGGTGGAAGGATCCTTTATATCATAAAGCAGGCTGCGATATTCTGGTAAGGAAAGTAGGCCGCTGCATTAGTCTGAGTAAGATTTTTCTATGAACTAATTTGCTGATTATAAAGCATCATGTTCTCTAAAAGTGCGGTCTAGTAATAATGCCTCTGGGGTTCATTGCTTGGTTCCTCTGGACCCCTGCCAGAAGGCTGATGGAAGGCTGACAAAAACTGACCAGCCTATATTCAAAGGCACTTATGGTGGCCAGTGATTACAAGTAGAATATTCACTGGCAGTAACTGGATAGTGCCACTGAATATTCCCTTTGACTGTTTTGGTATCCCGCAGAGCCAGAGGTTATCTGGTTAATAGTGATATTCAGATTGCTAACCGGCAGTAGCATAGCCAGGAATGTTTTACAGTGGGTGCATCTTCCCCCACCCCCTGTGCTACTCCCCATGTTGCTTCCGCCCCCATCTCCCTCTGCCGCCGTCCCCTTACCTTAAAATCCTCCTGGCTTTAGTCTTCACCTGAGCAGCGGCACTCATAGGCTGCCTGTGGCCTGCTCTGGGACTTTCTCTCTGAACCTTTCCACCTCTTCTGATGTAACTTCCTGTTGTGTGAAGGGGCAGGATGGTTCAGGAAGGAAGTCCCTGAGAAGGCCACAGGCAGCCTATGAGTGCCACTGCCCGGGTGAAGACTAAAGCTGAGAGGATTTTAATATGGGGGGGGGGGGGGGGGGGCGGGTCTGACAGGGGGTTAGTGGTCTGAATATTGCTGCTAACTGGGTAGCAGCACTGGTCAGTGCCGATTCCAGGATATTCAGTGCCAGATGGTACCAGGATACCAGCACTGAATATATTGGTTTTTTTCCCTTTTACCCATGGTGGCTGGTGTTTTTATAAAAGCTGATTGCCACGGGCTTTATATCAGCCCCTGAATTTCCCCATTGCTAAGCAATGTCAGAGAAGCGAGCCATGAGGATCTGGCACTGTGAGAGCAAGCATGTGGCATAAGAGAAGGCGCTTTTGCTCCAAGGAAAACAGGGCACATGTGTTGGTCATGGAAAAGACAAACTGTAGTTCTCAGAAAGTCTGGGCAGATGGAGGACCATGGTGAAACTGGTCAGATATACAAGTAGTATAGCTATAGGAGAAAACCCTACAAGCAAGACTACTGTAACCCATACAAGTTTATTTATTTATTTAACACATTTATATCCCACATTTTCCCACTTAGTTGCAGGCTCAATGTGGCTTACAGAATACCGTAAAGGTAGGCTCTGGTTCAGTAATACAAATAACATAGTAACATAGTTGCTAGTAATTCTCTTATTTTCTGCTGTAAAGTTGTCTTTTGAGTAGTCCAAGTTTTGCATCTCATCTTGTGTTGCCCTATGTGACATACATGTGCAGGGGGAATCTTAAATACACACAGAGAATGATGGCAGATAAAGACCTGCATGGTCCATCCAGTCTGCCCCACTAGGTGGCCAGAGCTGCAGCAGCCACTCTGTGTGGGGCCCTAGCCATGAGCTACTGTGGGATTTGAACCTGTGTTCCTTGGTTTACAGTCCACTGCACTAACCAACTCCAGGACTCCTCGAGCATGCTCAGTTCGTGCATAAACTGAGCATGTGTGAGAAGTCCTGGTGTAGGAGACTGGAGGCACGTCGCTGACATCTGCATTACACAAGCAGCGCAAGGAGAAGGGGAGCAGCTTGGGAGTTGTATTTCTTTGATTGGTAGGGCTCAGCAATTCCCACCAGCCATTTAAAGAGGTGCTGCAGTTCTGGAGGGGGCGCAAGCCCAAAGTGGGTGGGGGCCCAGGCCCCCAAGACTGTCCTGTGGCTATTCCACTGCTTTGGTAGTGTGAGTAGATGCAGCACCACAAGATTATAAAAGGGGAATGAAGCCTTGTAAGAGGGACTTTGCCTTCCTTTTTTCTTGGAGAGAGGAGGGGAAGGAAGGCAAAAGAGTGAAGCCAATAGAGTGAATACCCTGGAAGGAGCTGAAACCATGAGGAGGGATCTCCAAATATTGGAAGAATGGTCAAGGGTCTGGCAGTTAAAATGTAAAGCAAAGAAGTACAGAGTGATACACTTGGGGTGCAGAAATCCAAAAGAGATGTACCAGATAGGAGGGGAGAGATTGGTAAGCTCGGCTCAGGAGAGGGACCATGGAGTGATGATGTCTGAGGATCTCAAGGTGATGAAACATGCAACAAGGCGGTGGCTGTGGCCAGAAGGATGCTAAGCTGCATAAAGAGGGGTATAACCAGCAGAAGAAAGGAGGTGCTGATGCCTCTGTACATATCATTGGTGAGGCCCCACTTGGACTATTGTGTTCAGTTTTGGAGGCCGTATCTTGTTAAGGATATAAAAAAACTTGAAGCGGTTCAGTGAAAAGTGAAAACATGGTATGAGGTTTATTTATTTATTTATTTATTTGTTGCATTTGTATCCCACATTTTCCCACCTATTTGCGGGCTCAGTGTGGCTTACAATAAGACTTGAATAATAGAAATACATTTGTTACAACTAAGTTATGGATTACATTGAACAGAGTTGTGCGAGGCATTCGAATATCGTTGGTAGTATAACAATGGGACAAAACACAGAGACATTAGAAAGAGACAATGGGAAAAAAGGGCATTATTAGGCGCCTAGACATATAGTGTACATAGTTCCGTGGACGAATGTATGGTTGACTGGATAAAGGGATGATGGATCAGATGTGGATGTGTATTGCATTGTGGACAGTGAGTGGTCTCTATGTGTATTGGCTCTTTCCATAAGTTTGTTCGAACAGGTGTGTCTTCAGTAGTTTACGGAAGGAGGCTTGTTCGTTGATCATTCTTAGGTTGCGTGGTAATGTATTCCAAGACTTCGTGCTCTTGTAGGAAAAGGTTGACGCGTGTATCGTCTTGTACTTCAAGCCCCTGCAGGTTGGGTAATGAAGGTTGAGGTGAGTTCGGGATGATCTTTTGGCGTTTCTAGGTGGTAGGTTTATTAAATCAGACATGTACGCTGGGGCTTCACCGTAAATGATCTTATGGACTAGTGTGCAAGTTTTAAAAGTAACGCGGTCCTTGAGTGGAAGCCAATGTAGTTTCTCTCGTAGTGGTTTTGCCCTTTCATATTTAGGTTTTCCGAAGATGAGCCTGGCTGCTGTGTTCTGGGCTGTTTGAAGTTTCCTTAGTATTTGCTCTTTGCAGCCAGCGTATAATGAGTTGCAGTAATCCAAGTGGCTAAGGACGAGGGATTGCACTAGGCTGCGGAAGACGAATCTTGGGAAGAATGGTCTAATTCTTTTCAATTTCCACATGCTGAAGAACATCTTCTTGGTTATGTTGTTTGCGTGAGTTTCGAGTGTTAGGTGGCGGTCGATAGTCACTCCAAGGATTTTTAGTGTTTCTGAGATTGGAAGTTTTAGGTTTGGTGTGTTTATCACGTTGAATTCTGTTGTGTTGTATTGGGAGGTGAGTATCAGGCATTGGGTTTTTTCTGCGTTCAGTTTCAGGCGGAATGTATCTGCCCATGTGTTCATGATGTGTAGACTTTTATTGATTTCGCTGGAGATTTCTTTGATGTCTTGTTTGAATGGGATGTATATTGTCACATCATCGGCGTATATGTACGGGTTGAGGTTATGGTTTGATAGGAGTTTTGCTAAAGGGATCATCATTAGGTTGAATATAGTTGGAGAGAGAGGTGATCCCTGTGGGACTCCACATTCAGGTATCCATGCCTTGGACGTGGTTGAATTTGATGTGACTTGATACGAGCGCAGGGTTAGGAACCCCTTGAACCAATTCAAGACATTTCCTCCGATGCCAAAGTATTCAAGTATGTGTATTAGGATTTCATGATCAACCATGTCGAAGGCGCTGGACATGTCGAATTGTAAGAGGAGTATATTGTTGCCGGTTGCAATTCTTTGTTTGAATCTGGTCATTAGGGTGACTAATACTGTTTCTGTGCTGTGATTCGAATGGAATCCTGATTGGGCATCATGCAGTATTGAATGTTTGTCTAGATAGTTTGTGAGCTGTTTGGTTACCATACCTTCGGTTAGCTTGGTTATTAGTGGTATGGATGCAATTGGCCTGTAGTTGGTTATTTCGCTCGTGTTTTTCTTTGTGTCTTTAGGAATTGGTGTGAGTAGGATTTTTCCTTTTTCTTTTGGGAAGAGTCCATTTTGTAGCATGTAGTTTATGTGATTTGTTAGGTTTGTTATGAATTGTTGAGGAGCAGTTTGCATGAGGCTATTTGGACATATGTCTAGTTTGCAGTTGGATTTGGCATATTTTTTGAGAGTTTTAGAGATGAGTTCTTCTGGTAATAGTTCAAATTCGGTCCAGGTTCTGTCTGCTGGGTGTGTTCCTTCTTCTGGATCTAGACAGTCTAGGAGAGTGGTGTATTCTATAGTGCTGGCGGGTATTTTTTGTCGTAATTGTACAATCTTCTCCTTGAAGTATTTTGCAAGGTTGTCAACACTTGGTGTATCTTTGCCATTGGTTGTAACAGGTGTGGTGTCTAACAGTTTGTTCACGAGGTTGAAGAGTTTATGTGTGTCTTTGTAGTTTGGTCCTATTAATGTTTTATAGTGTAGTCTTTTTGTCTGTTTGATGGTGTATTTGTATTTTCTCCGAAGTTGTTTCCAGTCGTTTAGTGTTTGTTCATCTCTCTTTTTATTCCAGGCTCGTTCAAGTCTCCTGACTTGTGTTTTCAGTTTTTTCAGCTCTTCGTTGAACCATGGATTTGCATTTTTCCTGTGTGATGTTCTGGTTTGGACTGGGGCGATTTTGTCTAATGTTGTTGTGCTTATATCGTCCCATTCTTGGAGGAATTGGATGGTGCCAGCGTTTGCAGTCCATTCACTCTGGTAGATCTGTTGCCAGAATGTTGTGGGGTCTATTTTTCCTCTTGTTGTGTAGGTTGTTCGCTCATGTTTGTTGATTGTGTTTGGTTGTGTTTTTTTTTGCCAGTAAAGTGTGACATTTGCTTTATGGTGGTCTGACCATAGTGTGGGTGTCCATCTTGTGTTGGTGAGTGTGATAGTTGAGTTCGGTTCGAGTCTATTTGTTATGATATCTAGTGTGTGTCCTTTTTCGTTTGCGTAGCAAGATGTACAAGGAGAAAATTGCTGACCTGAATATGTATACCCTGGAAGAAAGAAGAAACTGGGGTGATATGATACAGATGTTCAAATATTTGAAAGGTATAAATCCACAGACAAACTTTTTTCAGAGACAGGAATGTGGTAGAACTAGAGGGCATGAATTGAGGTTGAAATGGGGCTGACTTAGGAATTGTGTCAGGAACTATTTTTTCACTGAGAGGGTGGTAGGTACCTGGAATGCCCTTCCGCAGGAGGTGGTGGAGATGCAAACAATAACGGAATTCAAAAATAGGTGGGATAAACACAAAGGAATCCTGTTTGTAAGGAATGGATCCAAAGACGTTTAGCAGAGATTAGATAGCAACACCACTAATTGGGAAGCAAAGCCAGTCCTGGACAAGACTTCTATGGTCTGTGCCCTGATCGTGGCTGAATAGATTTGGATGGGCTGCAGTGGAGCTTTTCAGGAGCTTTGACAACTTCAGAAATTTAGAACAAAGACAGTGCTGGGCAGACTTCTACAGTCTGTGCCCTGAAAATGGCAAGGACAAATCAAGGTCAGGTATATATAGAAAGTATCACATCATACCATATATAATGAGTTTATCTTGTTGGGCAGACTGGATGGACCTTACAGGTCTTTATCTGCCATCATCTACTATGTTACCAGCAGGCTTATTTTCGAAAGAGAAGTATGCCCATCTTTCGACACAAATCGGAAGATGGACGTCCTTCTCACAGGGTTGCCCACATCAGCATAATTGAAAGCCGATTTTGGGCATCCCCAACTGCTTTCCATCGCTGGGATGACCAAAGTTCACGGGGGGCATGTCGGAGGCGTAGTGAAGGCGGGACTTGGGCGTGCCTAACATATGGGCATCCTCGACCCATAATGGGGGAAAAAAGGGCGACCCTGACGAGCACTTGGACGACTTTACATGGTCCTGTTTTTCTTATGACCAAGCCACAAAAAGTTGCCAGAACTGATCAGATGACCACCGGAGGGAATCGGGGATGACCTCCCCTTATTCCCCCAATGGTCACTAACCCCCTCCCACCCTCAAAAAGTATCTTTAAAAATCTTTTGTGCCAGCCTCAAATGTCATACTCAGGTCCATCGCAGCAGTATGCAGGTCGCTGGAGCAGTTTTAGTGGGTGCAGTGCACTTCAGGCAGGCAGACCCAGGCCCATCCCCCCCTACCTGTTACACTTGTGGTGGTAAATGTGAGCCCTCCAAACCCCACCAGAAACCCACTGTACCCGACATCTAGGTGCCACCTTCACCCCTAAGGGCTATGGTAGTGGTGTACAGTAGTTGGTAGTGGGTTTTGGGGGGCTCAGCACACAAGGTAAGGGAGCTATGTACCTGGGAGCAATTTCTGAAGTCCACTGCTGTGCCCCCTAGGGTGCCCGGTTGGTGTCCTGGCATGTGAAAGGGACCAGTGCACTACAAATGCTGGCTCCTTCTACAACCAAAAGGCTTGCATTTCTGAGATGGTCGTCCTTGGTTTTCATTATCGCCGAAAATCAGAAACGACCAAGTCTAGGGATGACCATCTCTAAGGACGACCTAAATTTCAGGATTTGGGTGTCCCCAACCGTATTATCGAAATGAAAGATGGACGTCCATCTTGTTTCGATAATACAGGTTTCCCCACCCCTACCCCGGAACGTTTTACGAGGACGTCCTCAGAAAAACTTGGGCATCCCTTTCGGTTATGCCCCTCTATGTTATGTAAGAGAAGGCCAGAAGTATCTTCCTATACTCCCAGGAAGAAGTAGCAAGAGAAGGATATAGAGGTTTCCCAGGGGAAAGTCCCTGAGAGGAAATCAGAGCCCCTAGAGTAAAAGTTGAACCCTTTAGTCTCCTATCAAGGGGTGGTTCAAAAATCTGTGGTGTGCCAAACTATTCTCCTATTGCCTTTTCTATGACTGACCCCAGCAGGGGGAGATTAGCTGCACAAGACAAGAACTTGGAGAGGCTGAAGAAAGAAAAACATCTCAACCTGCCTTCCAAGGCTGTGAGTGACCTCAGAAAGCTGAGTATGAAAGAGAGCTAGAAGCCTTGTTTTAATTTCCAATCTGACTTGTATGCATCTTCCCTAAGGAAGACCAAAGACTGAGATATGGATGTGATGAATGCTTAAAACTGTAAATAGTTTGTTATGGACATGTGGAGGGGCATTTTTGATATGATGTCTAAATTCGATTTTGGACATTTTGCGAAAAACATCCAAAAATTCAGTAGCGAACCAGATAAACATCCAACTTTTTGTTTCAAAAATGGCCATTTGCTAGATGTTTTTGTGCTCAGTGCATCTATGTTTTAGGACTATTTTCGAAAAAATAAAGTTCAAGGGAAATCATACAAAAACAAGGTATTGGAATGCATGGGGGGATAGCATTCTTTGTAGATTGGCCAAACAGACATCCCAGCAGAGCAGTGGGGCACCCTAGGGCAGTGGACTTCACATAAAAGATCCAGGTACACATCTCACCATTACCCCATTATATTGTATGGTGAGCTCTTGAAAACTCACCAAAAACCTACTGAACCCAACTGTACATCACTAAAATAGCCCTTATGCCTGCAGGTGTCACCTATATGTAGGTATAGTAGGTTTTTGGTGGGTTTTGCAGAGCTCACACTTTCCACCACAAGTGTGTCTGCTAGAGTGTGATATGGGCCTGGGTCCCCTTCTCTACAGTCCACTGTACCGACCATTAGGCTACTCCAGGAACCTCCTTGCTGCTCTAATAGGAATGGCCATAACATCTGAAGCTATCATAGAGGCTAGTATGTACTGTTTCTTTAGCATCTTTGGGGGATGGAAGGGGATCAGTGACCACTAGGAGAGTAAGGGGGAGGAGGGATCATGCCTTAATCCCTCCAGTGGTCATCTCATCATTTAAGGCACCTTTTTGTGACTTAGGCGAGACTGAAACAGGTCTAGACCAAAATGTCTAACTTTTAGCCCTGTCATACAATAAACTGTTGCACAGTGATAAATGAATTATTTCTAACAAAAGCCTGTGCTAATCTTGTTCTAATACTTAAGTGGTACTTTAATGATAATTAAAAACTAGGAGGAAAAGATTTCAGAAGCCCATGGTGCTCAGTGCCACAGCACAGACAATATTAGCACACAACGGGCAACCTGCTTAATCATAGGTCTGAAAAAACTCCATGTGGTTTATATCCTTTTCATGCTTGCATTTTTTTTTAATTTTCAATTTTGCATTTAAAATATCAAACTGCTTTTGAACTGTTCAAAAAGCACTTAACTGCAGGCACTTAACGTCAGGACTTGACTTAATTCCAGACACATCCCTTGTTACAACAGCATTATTTACGAATAGCCTTCTCGAGGGGGCGTAATCTAAAAGATTTGTTATGTCCAACTGATTTACCTTCTTTAGAATCAGGAACATCTGAAGAAATGAAGGGACATTTTAAATGTGGACATTGCATTCACCATAGAACGTTCAGAATTTATTAATCCTATTGATTCAAAGATTTATTATTTGACATCAACTACTACTTGTGAGTCAAGAAATGTAGTTTATGTGTTGAGATGCCCGTGTAATAAGCTTTACATGGAGAAGACCACGAGAAAATGACACACTAGGGTGATTGAGCATAAATTGTGTATTGCAAGGAAGAAAGTAGGAGCCCCGTTGGTATCACACTGTATACCAGGTGGACATGAATACACAGAGCTCTGGTGTTTTGTAGTGGAGCAATTGCAGTCTCCCCCCCCCCCCCCCATGGGGTTAATTTGGATCATTTGTATCAATAGAAATCAAACAAAATAAAACATGGAAAAGAAAATAAGATGATACCTTTTTTATTGGACATAACTTAATACATTTCTTGATTAGCTTTTGAAGGTTGCCCTTCTTCATCAGATATTTCCGATCTGACGAAGAAGGGCAACCTTCGAAAGCTAATCAAGGCTTATTTCCGATCTGACGAAGAAGGGCAACCTTCGAAAGCTAATCAAGGCTTATTTCCGATCTGACGAAGAAGGGCAACCTTCGAAAGGTAATCAAGAAATGTACTAAGTTATGTCCAATAAAAAAGGTATCATCTTATTTTCTTTTCCATGTTTTATTTTGTTTGATTTCTATTGATAACCTTAAGAGTGGACTAACACGGCTACCACACTCCTCTACGATCATTTGTATGTAATACTAAATGTATACTCTCTTATATACTTCCACCATTCATGATGTATTGTAAGCCACATTGAGCCTGAAAATAGGTGGGAAAATGTGGGATACAAATGCAATAAATAAATAAATTAAAAAAATCATTTATTGACACAGTGTGAGCAGCAGTGGGTTTACTGGCTGCAAACCATTGAACCTAAGGGTTTGAACACATCCACAGAATAGAGTGTGTGTTTTGTAAAGTTCTTCCCCTTTAACATAGTAACGTAGTAAATGACAGCAGATAAAGACCTGAACGGTCCATCCAGTCTGCCCAACAAGATAAACTCATTTTACATGGTATGTGATACTTTATATGTATACCCGAGTTTGATTTGTCCTTGCTATTCTCAGGGCACAGACCGTAGAGGTCAGCCCAGCACTGTTCTTGTACTAAAGGTTCAGAAGTTAACATCGAAGCCCCTTAAAATTTACATTCCAGCCCATCCATATCTATTCAGTTACAAATCTCTGTAACAAGTTTAATCTACTCTGATTGGCTGCCTGGAAAACTGGCGTCCTGTTAAATTATGGGCACCATTTTGAAGATAATATGCCGAAGTAATGTCAGTTTAAGAATGACAAGTAAGATATGTTCCAAGTTCTGGCTGGATTCTTGGCTTTTTGTGGTCTTTCAATCGATTTTGCTTTTTCAGGTGGCATGTGGGCACGGTGGACAGCGCAATTCCCTTGAAAAACCTGGAAGGGAGTGCTGGAATGAAGTCAAGTGCCTGAAGTTAAGTACTTTTTGAACAGTTTATTTATTATTTATTGCATTTGTATCCCACATTTTCCCACCTATTTGCAGGCTCAATGTGGCTTACATAATTTTGTTAACATTGTCATTACAGGATAACTTGATATTTTAAATGCAAAATTGAAAATTAAAAACAAAATGTAAGCATGAAAAGGATATAAACCATATGGAGGCTTTTCTGACCTATGATTAAGCAGGTTGCCCACTGAGTGCTAATATTGTCTGTGCTGTGGCACTGAGCACCAGGGGCTTCTGAGGTTTTTTCCTCCTAGTTTTTAATTATCATTAAAGTACCACATAAGTATTAGAACAAGATTAGCACAGGCTTTTGTGATAACTTTTATCCCTGGACATTTTTGCTTTGTTCTATTATGGCACCAATCCCGCCCCAAACATGCCCCCAATATGTCCCCTTGTGATTTGGATGCACTGCAGAGAAAAACATCCAAATACCACTTTATGCCGTTTTTCAGATGTTTTTTTTTTCTCTAGTGAAAATGAGCACCATAGAGTTTCAAGTTCATTAGAGTTGATATACCACCCATAAGACAGACTTTCAGAATGGTTTACAATATCAAATATAGTAGAGAGGGCAAGCAACTACAATATTATTAATGTAATAGCTACTCTTTTATGAGCTATTACATGCTGCTGTTATGTGCATATATGCATGTAGTTGCACTGCAACCTTCTAATAATATGACAGGGCTGATTCGTTCATGCCCAATGTGAATTTCAAGGTGAACTGATTCATGACACGGCATCTTGGATGCTGATTCCCATCATGTCACGTTGAGCATTCATACAATATTGTGAATGGGTTCTGTAAGCTAACACTACTGTACTACAGCCTGACTCATCTCATGCTCTTCTGCCTATAAGCTTGGGTGCCAACAGAGTGTGATGCACTGAGTCATAAGGTATCGTACTGATGAATGACTCATGTCTTATGCTGCAAGCTTCTGATGCCTACTTCAACCACAAGCCAACTTGTAGCAGACTGTACAGGAACTGGCTGATGGTGACAAGGATGGAGAAGTGGCTTGCTACATGAGGACTGACTCACCTTCCAATACACTTGGTTACTCATATCATTCCCTGTTTGAATGCTGATTCAGTCTCCTCTGTTTAGGAATCTATTTTTTTCACCTTATATTTGAGTGTAATGTAACATTTACTGTACTGCAGAATACTAAATATCACTGTATGTTAGAAACTGCTTCAAATGATAGCTTCGTATTTGTGAGCTCCTTTGTTGAGCTACACCAGGGAATAAGGAATGTTATACAAACATGAACATCATCTGGTCATGAAATTCTTTAGTTGGTTTGCTGTCCTGAACTTCTGAGCTTCCAGATAAGAATCTACTCAAGCCTTGTTATTCAAAGCCAAGGGCCTTCACTGGTGGCCATCAGTTTTATTCTAGGCCCCACCTATGTCCTTCTATAGCACAGTCATCTTAGGGCAGTATTTCCCAAGTCGGTCCTGGAGTACTCCCTTGCCAGTCAGGCTTTCAGGATATCTACAATGAATATGTATGAAAGAGATTTACATATAATGGAGGCAGTGTATGCAGTCCAAGTTCATACATATTCATTGAGGATACCATGAAAACCTGAGAGGCAACGGAGTAATCTAGGATCGATCTGGGAAACACAGCCTTTGGGAATTCAAATTTCAGCAGTGGTTAGAAGGTGCTTCTTTCAGCAAAGACAGCTGAGGAGAGTTTGTAGGATTTTCTCAGAGGGTGATTTTGCTCAGCTTCTTTCTTAGCAGTAAGTAGATATCTGGATTACTGCAACTTTCTTTGGTGCAAAATGTGATTGTTGGGGTGTTAAAGCAAGTAAATGTTAGGGAGCATATTTCCTCTCTATTAGCTGAGTATCACTACCTGCTAGTTTTGAAAAGAGTCCAATTTAAGACATTACCATTAGTGTTTAAGGTCTTAGGAGGGATAGAGCCAAAATATATTTTTATTTCTATTTAGCTCACACCTTTTTCAGTATTAGTTCAAGTGAGTTATATGCAAGTATTCTAGCTATTTCTCTGTTCATAGAGGGCTTAAAATGTAACCCCCTTGTTTACTAAGCTGCGCGACAATGACGATACAGCCCATTCAAACTGAATGGACTGTGTCGGCATTAGTGCACAGCAGCCGCTAGTGAAACTTAGTAAATGGGGGGGGGGGGGGGGGGGTGAGTTTGCACCTGATGCCTTAGAGGATTATGTGACTTGCCTAAGATCAAAAAGCAGCAGCAGCAGTGAGATTTCAATAGGGCTTCCTGGTTGTAGGCTTGGTGCTATAATCATGATGCTACTCCTCAATAGACTGGTATAACCCAAGTGGGAGTCTATGTACAGAGAATGGGAGATGGTTGATGATCCTTCGGTTGGAAGTGGTTCATTCGGCTGAAGTGCATTCCTGTTCTATCTCCATTTGTGTTCCTTGGTTGTGGAATAATCTTCCTTGGATCTTACAGCAATTATCAATACTGCTCACTTTCCGGAAACAATTGAAGACTTATATGTTTGCCGGGGTAATTTCATTATTATTATTATTATTATTATTAGTGGTTGGGGCATTGAAGAAAGGGGATTATTGTAAGGCTATGTTCTATAGCCCCGATATTCAGCGGCACTTATCCTGGTAGGATAAGAACCATATCTGGATATCAGCAGCATTATCCAGATAATGCTGCTGAAGATCTTCATTGATTGCCCCAGCACTATCCTGCATTGGGATCATGACCATAGGATAATTATAGAGAATGAAGATGTTATGATCACCTGGGACATCCCCATTCTGACTGACAAAAAGCTGAATGCAAGGAAACTGGGGGTAGTACTTGATTGCCATCTTACAATTAATGACCAATAGTTCAAGTAGTTCAGTCTTCCTTTTATCAACTCCATCTTTTGAGTAGATTGAAATCAACGATGTCTAAGAGTGACTTTAGAAGTGTTGTATAAAGCATGGTACTATCAAAAGTAGACTATTAAAATGCCTTGTATCTACGGGTTACAAATTCACAATGTAAGGCATTACAACTTATTGAAATGCACTTGATCAGTGGGGCTGCTAGGTGTATTCATACCAATTTTGAAGCAATTACACTGGCTGCCTATAGGGTATAGGGTATAGTATAAGATACTGTGGTTGATTTTCTAATTTTGTATGCAACAGCCCCTTGGTATTTTTTGCCCACTTTACCTGTTTATTGCCCAGGGAGGAAGCTGAGCTCAGATGTAATTATCATTGGATAATGTGATGGGAACACATTATAATGAGACTAGATTTATAGCTTATTTGGTGTCAGGATCTCTACTGCAGAACACTTTGCCTCCTCAACTGCGTTTATGTGCAAGCATGATGCAGTTTAAGAATTATAAAAAAATTCAGCTTTTTGTTCAAGTTTCAATGCTTGAACATAACATTTTGTGATGAATAGTAGAACAGCAGCAGTAATTGACCTGTGTTATAATAGTAACATAGTAAGTGATGGCAGATAAAGACCTGAATGGTCCATTCAGTCTGCCCAACTGTCATACTCATTAACAATTCATGATTAAATCAACAATGAATGTGATCTAAAATACTTATGGTCTTTCTTTGGTGTTTCTGGGACATAGACCATAGAAGTCCACCTGGCCCTGTCCTTATATTTCAACTACTGGAGTTGCTGTTCAAGCCCATGCTAACTTATCAGTCTTGTCATTTGCGGGACACAGACCGTAAAAGTCTGACCAGCATTGTCCTCAGGTTCCAGCCACTGAAGTTGCTGTGGAAGCTCTTTCCAGGCAATCCTAAACCAGATTGCCATATAAGGGACACAAACCATACAAGTCTGCCCAGCACCGGCCCTAGCCCTCTTTGGCACAATGCAAGCACTATGTTGAGCATTAGCAATAAATTTGAGAGACGGAGATTTTACTCCACATACTCTGGCTTAGGAATAAGGTTCAATACTGTCACAGTATGCAAAAAGCTAAATCATTTAGAGACTTGGAGGGGCATTTTCGATATTACGTCTAAATCTGACTTTGAACGTTTTGCTGAAAACGTCCAAAAATCAAGTAGTGAAAATGACCATTTCCTAGACGTAGTGGAGGAGTGGCCTAGTGGTTAGGCTGGTGGACTTTGGTCCTGAGAAACTGAGTTCAATTCCCACTTCAGGCACAGGCAGCTCCTTGTGACTCTAGGCAAGTCACTTAACCCTCCATTGCCCCAGGTACAAATAAGTACCTGTATACAATATGTAAGCTGCATTGAGCCTGCCATGAATGGGAAAGCACAGGGTACAAATGTAACAAAAAAATGTTGTTGTGCTTAGTACATCTATATTTTGGTCCATTCCCCCTCCAAAGAAGTCCATGTGAAAAACACACAAAATCAAGCCATTGGGACGTAGAAGGAGCCAGCTTTCCTAATAGACTGGCCACATATGCATCCCAGAAGAACAGTGGAGCACCCTAGAAGGCACTGCAGTGGACTTTACATAAAAGGTCCTAGGTACACATCTCACCATTACCCCCTTATATGGTATGGTGAGCCCTTCATAACTCATGAAGAACCTACTGTACCCAACTATACACCACTACCCCTTATGGCTGCAGGTGTCACCTATATGTGGGTAAAGTAGGTTTGGGGGGGTTGGGGGGCTGAGACATGTGTATTGTTAGAGTGGATTATGGGCCTGGGTCACCTTCTCTACAGTGCACTGCACCAACCACTAGGCTATTCCAGGAACCTGCTTGCTGCTCTAATAGGACTGACCATAACATCTGAAGCTGTCATAGAGGCTGGTATGTACTGTTTTATTTAAATCTTTGTGGAGTGGGAGGGGCTTAATGCCCACTGAAGGAGTAAGGGGGTATCATTCCTTTCTTCCTGCAATGGTCATCTGGTCATTTAGGGCACCTTTTTGTAGCTTATTCATACAGGTCTAGACCAAAACATCCAACTTATAGCCCTGGATGTTTTTGTTTTGTTCCATTACGGCAGAAAAATGTCCAAGTGTTAGGAACACCCAGATCCCACCCTTAACACGCCCCTGATATGTCCCCTTGAGATTTGAATACACTTCTGATGGACATCATAGAAAAATGTCTAGAAATTGGTTTTGAAAATACCAATTTGGACATTTTTGTGAGAAAAATGTCCAAATGCAGATTTAAGCCACTTTTTGAATGTTTTTCTCTTTTGAAAATGAGCCTCATTGTCTTTGAGAAATTCAAAAATATAAATCCAGTAGTCATGCTCTAGAAACTGGGCAAACTCTGTACCCACCACAATGAGGGGTTTTGACCACCAAAGTGTTTTTTTTTTTATATTTGTGCCCTTCTGTCTATCCTTTCCTGTAATGTTATTGGCATTCCTAACCTTAATTTTAGCCTGTAAACCACTTTGCTGTGTATGAGAAGAAAGGTGGTGCAGAAAAAAAATAATTAACATAAACACAAATTCTGGCCATTTTTAGAAGGGGTGAGATTTGGAGTGGGCTGAAAGTGGTATGAAAAGTTATCAAAAAGCAGCGAAATTCAGCTGTTGTCCATATAACCTGTCCAATGGTGGTCAAACAGCAGGTATAACTTCAAGTGGGTAATTCTATAAAGAGAAGCTTATTTTTAGACACTAACCCCCTCATATTTAAAACCGTTTCAATGGCCAGAAATGGCTCCTAGCTGGTTAAATGGTGCTTAACCGGCTATCCTGCAATATTCAGTGGGAGATAGCTGGTTAGTTCCCACTGAATATCGCCAGTTAGTGCTTAGGGGGGAATTCTATAAATGGTGCCTTAAAAATTGGCACCATAAACCCACATGGTCTGCATGATTCTATAAACTACGCCTAAAGTTACACGTAGATTATAGAATAGGCTCACGTGTCGTTCTTGCGACTAAAATTTAGGTGCACCCACTTAGGCTACCTAAAACCAAGCCTAAATAACTGCACCCAAGTTAGGCACAGATCGGGCTTATTCTATAATAGTGCGTATAGTTTTCTGAAATGCCCACAACCTTCCCATTCCACGTCCATGGCCACATACCCTTTTCAGCTGCATGTATTAGAATTTACACACACCATGTTATAGAATACGCCTAGAAAGTTGTGCGTGCAAATCTAATTAAAACCAATTAGTGCCACTAATTTGTTATTAAGTACCAATTATCAGTGCTGATTGGCTTGTTCATTAAGTTGTGTACCTAATTTGGCCATGCGGCCAAATTAGTACACACAATTTAAGGTGCCATATATAGAATTTGGGGGTTAGCGGAGAACTGGTTATATCACGTAATATAACCAGCTATTCACAATATTCAGCACATCGCCAGCTAAGTTTAGCAGCCAAATTAGGCCACCAAAATAGTAAGAATGTCTTTGGCTCGTTTAAACCTAACTGGCCAGTGCTGAATATTAGCTTGGCTGGTTAAATTTAAACCGACCAGAAAACACCTGGATATTCAGTGCCGGTCACTGAAAATGGCCCAGCATTGAATATCTGGGAAGACTGCCAACCATGGGAGTTAGCCGGGCTCCCTCCCGCAGTCTCAATAGATATTCAAATGGTGACGGGCAGCGCGTTTGCTGTCCGCCGCCAGCATTAATCCCAGCATTGAATATCAAGGTTGATTTTGGCCGCTAAAAGGTTTACCAGCTAAGCTGATATTCAGTGCTAAACGGTTAACTTTTAGCGGTCAAAGATAGGCCTTCTAATTTTCAGCCTATTTTGACTGTTCAACATAGCCGGTTAGGTGCTGAATATCCACATCTGTTGCATGGTATAGCTGGTTAGTGGCTAGCTACTAACTGAGATATTGAGTGGGAGATAGCTGGCTATCTCCTGCTGAATATCCGTGGTTAGGCGCTTAAATGCTATTTAACGAGCCAGAAACTGTTCTTGACCCGTTAAATAATTTTGAATATCAGGGGGTAAGAACACATCTATTTGGAGCCTATTCTATAAAGAAAGTAGGCACTTACTGTTCTTTATAGAATACAGTGGAACCCCAATACAACGCGCCCTGTAATAACATAAATCCACATTTAACGCGATCATGTCTTATCTCCCCTTTTTATACATACATACAACTCCTTTTGCAACAGATCAATTTTTGGTTCAGTTATGTTCATGTTCTATTGACCCCGCTATAATGTGACCTCACATTTAACTCGATGATATCTTATGGATTCCAACCATAGCATTATATCAGGGTTCCACTGTTTACCATAAGAAGTAGAACACAGGGCCAAATTTAAAACTCTATGTTTTATCTTCAAGGCCCTTAAAGGAAATGGCCCAAAGTACTTCAACAGGATCTCAAGTTTACTAAGGTCCTCCCAAGGAGTATCCCTAACCATACCCCCTCCAAAGGACATTACATGATGTGATACCCGCAAATGAGCCTTCACCGGAGTAGCCCCCATGCTCTGAAATGCACTCCCTGAAAGGCTTCACCACATTTGCAACTTTCTTTAAATTAGTACCTTATTTTCTTATTCCTGTTACTCTGTCTTAACTATCTATATGTTACATCTTTGCTTACACCTTGTGCTGTCTATTAAAATGTTTTATTGTGTATTGCGTTAACATTGTAATGTAGCATACTATACCATACTTTGTATTGTTGTTTGACTATTTTTACTGCTGTAATTGTCTACTGCTTATGTTTGACTTATTTTTGCTGTACACGGCCTTAAGGGGGTCTTTTACTAAAGGTTAGCTCAAGTTATTTACAGCAGGGCCCATAGGAATAAAATGGGCCCTGCTGCAGATAACGCGAGCTAATCTTTAGTAAAAGACCCCCTGAGTGAATTCCTTCAAAAAGGTAGTAAATAAATCCTAATAAATTAATGTGCCTATATTTTAGGCATGATCATTTACACCAGCCATTCAGCTGCAGTAAATGCTCACTCTTAGATTGTTAGATTGCATGTATCAGCAGCGGTCACTCAGTTTCTGTGTTATTTGGTTCATAGAGCCTTATGAACCCCTTCCAAAGTTGCAAAATTGGAGGCTGGTGCTTCTAATACATGCTGGCCTCGTGGGTCTGCCGTGGGAACTCTTATCGCATATGTTGTTTGCCTGTACGAATGTAAAACAATTTTGGATACCATAGTTGTGTTGCAATCGGTCACTTTATCTCATTTATTATGTAAGGAGAAGGCTAAGCTATTTGATTTACTTATGGCCATAACTATATGGTCTATATTGTCTGAGTGGAAAGACAATACAGTCTTGTCTATGAATGCATGGTGGAATACTGTCACGTGTCTCACTCAGAAGTTTGAAAAAATTGCTGAAGCTTTTCAGTGTTTAGAAAGATCTCGACTCCATTACATTTGTTTTGTCACTAAGTTGATATATAAAGAGGATTGAATTTTGACCTTTCTTGAAAGGGATTATTGGGCAAGTCTCTTTAACTTCTATTGCTTCAGGTACAAACTAAGATGTCTACTGCACCTGAATGTAACTTGTCTTGACTTCCTACTGAATAGGGAATGGGCTAAATCCAAATCCTCTCTCTTCAACCACTGACCATGATGTGTATGTACAACGTATGACTATGACGAACATGAAAACCTCTGAAATGTTCCCAGCTCTCATGACCAAAGATATCCAAATATTACCACAACTCATAATAATCAGGGCAATGAAGAACTGTGACCTATAAAACAGAATAGAAACTTTGGGGTTACTTTTGTTCTCTTTATGATAAGTTGTTGTGCTGCTGTGCTTTTAGCACCTCTTCATAGATGTGGTCAAACTAGAGGCCTAAAGCACAAACTATAATAGCAGATAAGGACAGTAAGGCCCATTTTTCTTCCTGTTGCAATACTACAGACCCCACAATGACTCTAGTTTTCCCTTAAATTCTTCACTACCAAGGAACCTATCCTACGTTCTTGTTCTATAGTCTTTTGAATTCTGTCACTGTATTTTATTTTTTTTTTGCATTGGGAGGTTTTCCTATATACCCATTTCCCTTCTGCAACAAAATATTTGCCAGTGTTGCTCCTGAGTCTATTCCCTTTGAGCCTCCTATCAGGACCTCTTACTCATGAACCTTCTACTCAATGCATAAGGCTTGCCTCTTGTGCACTATTTATATCTTTGATATATTTGAATTGCTGTTTCATATTCTCCACCTCTGTTTAGGGTGTACACGTTTAGGCCCACAAGTCCAATTTTGAAGAACATTTGGTGCACAATCAGCCAACCCCCCAGATTGGGACACTTAACTGTAAAAGAGGTTGCACCAACAACCTGAACCTTTGCATGATCTCCTCCTTTACTGTATTAGCTATACCATTCACTAGGTCAGTGTTTCCCAAGTCCGGTAATGGAGGCAGTGTATGCAAATGGAAGTTCATGCATATTCATTGTAGATATTCTGAAAACCTGACTGGCAAGGGGTACTCCAGGACTGGACTTGGGAAACACTGCTCTAGGTACCACAGCATTCAATTGGTTAGCCTTTACCCTGTGATACTGTTTTGAACTTTAAGATCACCAAATATGGTCACGTCAAGGTCTCTCTCCTACTTGGTATGCATTTGGACTCATGCACATCATGTACTACACTCTTAGATTTTTGCCCCCCAGATATATGACTCTATACTTTCCCTCTAATTCTATAAAAGTTGCTAAAAATTATATGTGCAAAGTTGGGAGTGTGTACAATTTAATTGAATAACAATCTAATTGGCTTTTTAACAAACAAGTATTGGCACTAATTAGATTTAATTGAAATTTAAGCACGTAAATTTAGACATGGGATCTATGAAAGTTAAAAAAGGGGGTGCGGAAATCGGAGGGTCATGGGCAGAATGGGGGGGGGGCATTCCTAGCATTTATGCATGTTCTTATAGAATAGGAGGGATACACACCTAATTTAAGTTTATACATTTCCACCACATTTCAGTTTGGCGCAAATGGCCATGCCTACAGTTAGGAGCAATTCTTGGGCATAAGCGCTATTCTACAAACCATGCCTAACTTTAAGCATGGCTTATGGAATAGCTCTTTAGCAGCGCTGAGTTTTTTGGCACCATATATAGAATTCACCCTTTTATGCATTGTATCTTAGGTAGCAAAATGCTGATCAGGTTGCATATTTCTGATCACCACATCATCAGAACCACTGATGATTCTTTTTCTAGGATCTGTATCAGGGCTGTCTTCCTGTACATTAAAGGTAGTTCTATTGCAGGGTGCCTACATTTTAGAAGCTGGAGGATGTGTGGTAGGAGCCTATTTTATAAAGGAAAGTAGGCACATACTTTTTTATATAGTTTATTTGAACTGTCTACACCACCTTTTCAGAGGGGCATACAGAAAATAGCATAAGGAAGGAAGGAAGGAACACCAATTTAAATCAACTAGATCACACACAGAGATTCTCACTAGCCCAACTAGAAATCTACATACTTAACACTGTCATGCAAGCACCTACACCAGCCAAAGAGATAGTGTGTTAGCACCTAAGTACAGCAGATACCCAAGTAAGTCACAATACAGTATTCTGTGGTTATGTGCATAAGTGGGAGCTCCGCCCCTGCTCTACCCATGTGTACGCCCCCTTGGAAACACTCACTATGGAGTCCTTTTACTGGGCTGCGATAAAATGGGGCCTACGATATCTTTGTAGCACTGGAAATGGTGCATGCTGGGGGTGGGAACTACTGCCAGGTTCCTCCAATACTTCCAGACTGGCACATAGCAAGTCTGTTGCCACGCACCAATCCTTTAGTAAAAGGGCCCCTATGTGGAGTGGAGGAGTGGCCTAGTAGTTAGAGCACCAGTCCTGCAATCCAGAGGTGGCCAGTTCAAATCCCACTGCTGCTCCTTGTGATCTTGGGCAAGTCACTTAACCTTCCATTGCCTCAGGTACAAACTTAGATTGTGAGCCCTCCTGGGACAGAGAAATATCCAGAGTTCCTGAATGTAACTCACCTTGAGCTACTACTGAAAAAGGTGTGAGCAAAATCTAAATAAATATGTAAGTTAAGTGGGTACTTACAGAATAGAGCTTAGCAGAATTATGGCAGTTATGTGGTGTGTGCACAAATACCTTTATAAATGCCATTATTCTAAAAATGTACACGTGCAATGGGCAGGTAAATGTTGGTACCTGTGTAATATAATTGCCCCCACTGTGTGCAGGCTTGGCTGGTAGCAGCTAGTTAATAATGACCAGAAGCTGGCAAGTGAGTTGATTTGAACAGTTTGAAATAGCACATCCCCTGCTCCAGGACTTTTCTTGTTGACGTTTGGGAAGGAAACAAAATCCCACAGATAAAAACTGTGCAGGTAAACTCGTGCAAATGGCACTGTGGATCTTTCGCTCAGTTCTTAAATGCAACACTTTCAGGCAAAAGTCCCGCAGCTACAATACAACACATTTCTTATATTCTGTGGTTTCCAGAATTCTGGTTCATCTGGATTACAATAAAGAAGCCAGTTATTGGGAAATCATGACATTGGTAACTCAAAAGAGAAGACTCAATTAGATTTACAAAGCAAGTGCCCAATTTGCGTGCATATTTTCATTTTGTTCCATTATTGTAGAAAACGTCTTTCTGTTGGTGCCACCCAAAACATGCTCCCGACATGCCCCCTTGAAATTTGGACAAACCGTGGAGCAAAACATCTAAAACTGGGGTGTCAAAAATCGCAACTTGGACGTTCTGTCACCTTAAGATGTTTTTTTTTTTTAAAGTTTTTTTTTGTTTTTGTTTTGAAAATTAGCCCCCCAGAGTTCTTGGAATAAGGTACAGAAGAACATTCTGTTATTCCTCTATAATGGAGGCCTATAGGGAGGTTTTGCAAGAGTGCCTAATGAATGTTGCAGTGAACGGTGCGGTCTCCTGATCTTGTGCTCTGCTAGCATTTATTGGAGAGGAGAGACAGGGTTGAAACCCTTTAACATGGGCTATTCCAGAATTGTGCTATTATACATTTAACAGAGCTGAGAAGGATTATTGTTAAAGACTGAGGGTTAAAATCCATTTAAGAAACTTGTATGAATGAATTTTATGGATTAGGGGCTTATTTGAGACTAGGCCAGTGGCTTTTATAAGCAAAAAGTAGACAGTATTTTTTTTTCACTTTCTTTTTTTCCTTCTAATATGAACTATACAGCTGATAAAGGGCAACAAAAAGCCCATGGACTGGAAGGGATAAAAAAGCATATCTGTGAATATTCCTTTTTGGAAAGAAATTTATATATTGGGACTGCCTAATGTGGAAAGGAAATATGTTCCAAGGAACAGCAGTAGCAGTAGGAGGAATTGGCTATTCATGTACTCACTCTGTATGGTCTACTGAAGGAAAGGGAACATTTCTAACAATATTAAGAGGACTGGAGGGTATATGTTTTGTTCTATTTTTGTACTTGAGAGATAGAAGGCAAGAACCCTCTGTGACTGTGGAGTCTGCAGCTGTCTGGATCCACATCTTGTGGAGTGAAGCACAAACAATTCCTCTCCGCAGGCAACACATTGTATAAATCACCAATGAGATCTCATTTAGAATAACTGAACATGATTCTGGAGATTGCATCTTCACAATTATATAAACCAGAAAGAGTCAGTCTAGAAGAGAGCTAGCAAATACTTCCAAGGAATAAGGGGGCAATGCTATAACTGGATGCTTCTATTTAGGTGCCCCAAGGCCATGCTGTCAGACCCTATTTTATAATTGGAACCTAGAATATTAGTGTAACCCAGAATCGTCATGACTTACATCTAGGTGCCTGCACTTATGCCAGTGAGAGAGCTTGCATATATGGAGCCTAAATGTGACAGGAATGCACATAGCTTACAGTATTTTGTAAATTATGTAAGTGGGAGCCCTGCCTATGTCCAACCCATGCACACCCTTTGAACACCCCTCTTGCAAATACGCGCTATGAGCCATATTCTATATTGAGCCTGAAAAGTTGGCACTGATTAAAAGCATGTTTAGCATGATTCTATAAACAGTGCCCACAACTTAACTGAACAACAAAATAATCAGCGCTGATAATTGGTGATAACAATTATCAGCACTAATTGGCAATAATTAGGATTTAGGCGCATACCTGATTCTATAACAGATTGAAACTAAATCCTATCGTGCATAACAATTTGGGGGCATGGTTAGGGGGCGTTCCTGGATTTTATACGCATTGATATAGAATCACGCCTAAGTGCATCTAACTTAGACTCCACTTGCAGGCACCTACAATTAGGTGCAGCCTAGTGCTAAGCGTGATTCTACAAAGGACACATACTCTTTATAGAATCACGCTAAGCGGGACACATATTTTTAGGTGCAACTTATAGATTTTACTCGTATGTAAATTAAACAGATATTTGCAGAATAGCACTTAGGCAGAACACCGGCATGCTTTCGGGCACATACACACTTATATGTCAATATTCTAAACATTTGTCTCATAAATGTAATCAATTAGTTTACAGAATCACCCTTTATATGCTCAAAAAACACGCCTTTTTCAATGGAAAGGAGATGGGAACAAAGGGTGAAGGTGAAAAGGAGTAATTAAGGAAACATTCCTTCACAGAGAGGTTGGTGGATGCATAGAATATGGTGAAAATAGAAACACTGTCAAAGTTCAAGAAGGGCATGGGGCAATCCAAGGATCTCTGAGGGAGGGCAAGGAAGGCCTGGATTTAGGAATAGATGACAGGGGCAACCAGTGGCGTAGGAAGGGGGCGCGGGAGGGGCGGTCCGCCCCGGGTGCACGCGCTCGAGGGTGCCGGCCCTGCTGGTTCCCTGCTCTTTCTGCCCCGGAACAGGTTACTTCCTGTTCCGGGGCAGAGAGAGCAGGGAACCAGCGGGGCCGACGCAGCTCTGAGTGACGTGCACTCGGGGCGGATTGGCCCTCCCGCAGGTAAGAATGCGGTCCGGGGGGGGGGGTGCGCTCTGGGGGGGGTCACGCCGTGCTGCACCCGGGGAGGGGTGCGCAGCGGCGACCCGCCCCGGGTGCCATTAGCCCTCGCTACGGCACTGGGGGCAACTATCTATGGCACCAGATTTTCAAGGCACAAAATGTTGGGCTAAAGAGGACCCTGATTCCACTTCCTCAAAACCATACTCTACGATTTCTGTCAATAGAACCCTCCCTTCCCCTCCTCTTTATTCTCTGGTCCTGCCTATGGGTGCTAACATATTAAACCCAACCCTGGGGAAAGCTTAGCAATAATGAGAGGGTGAGTATGGACAGACTGGATGGACTTTATGATCCTTATCTGCATTTAGATTTCTGTATGTTAGCCTCCTTGAGTGAGCTTGAAGGGAATTTTCAGTCACCTGAAAGATATATATATAGTTTGAACACATGTGGAGACTTGTATTCTGGGGGCAACTGTATCTAATGTACGTAGATATCTTACAAAAGATATGTGGGTAGATAAAATGTTCCTGTGCCAAACATTACATCCCCATTTTGCTTTGCTTAAATATATACCTGTATTTTAGCCACATACAACCAGATTTAAACTTCAAATTAGGTAACTAGTTTGTGTTCAAAAGTTGGCTTGTTGTGTCCAGGCTTTAAAATACACTTGTAACCTTGCTTGCTGATGCCTTGTTGAAAAATTAGCATCCTGCTGTGTCCTGATTCTCTTTTTTAGTTTTGAATGCAATTTTATGTCGCTAAGTTCCAGGAAACATGATTGAGCACCAAGGCTGCATTTGATTAGGCCTAATCACGTCTTGTGTTTATTGCTTCTCCTTATCTCTCTGGAAGCTGAGCTCTTAAAACAATGGGAGAGGTTTAAAATTATAGCCTTATGGATCTATTCCAAAATAACTATCATGTCATTTTACTTGCATTGCTGCCTTTTTACCATTTAGCTATTTGGTGTTTCAAAAGCACAATGTTGTGGTCAATACAACTACATCAAATGTACTTTTTTTGACTGCATAAGTGTACACTGCATTTTTATCATAATATATTTTACAACAACTGGGGAAAGTAGGCTGCTAATAAAGGTCTCAAGGTCCTTTAACCCACCAACTCTCCACCCTCTATGAGTGAAAGAAAGGGTTTATGGATTCTCTGCTCCTGGTGTACCCTCTACATCCAGTGACTGCACCTGTCTTCACCCCTGTCTCTTTGAACCAGACAAGACTCCTGAAGCCAACATTTACCTCAAATCAAATAAAAGCCTCAGATCCTCTGACCCAACCACTCCTCACCTTTTGTAAACCAGACAAGGACCTTGGGTCTTCTACTCCTCCTTCCCTCTTGTGAACCAGACCTCTAATTCACCTACCATCCCTACTTCCTAAATCAAATAAGGACATCTGGGCCCACCCCTTCTGAACCAAGCAAGAGCCTCTTCACCCACCACTATCCCACCCCCACAACCCCTACTCACCCCCAAAGTCTTCATAATCTTCGTCAAGTGGAAGGAATTAGTTTCTCTCCTGAAAACCATAGTACCAATACAAAATATCCTCAAAAAGAATGAAACATACAGTTTGCTAACAAAGGGGCCCTTTACTAAGCCTACTGTGGGCTTACCACTACAACCACTAATTATTTCTATAGTGCTACTAGATGTATGCAGCGCTGTACACATTATATGAAGGTACTTTCTCTGTCCCTAGTTTTTGTACCTGGGGCTATGGAGGGTTGAGTGACTTGCCCAAGGTCATAAGGAACTGCAGTGGGAATTGAACCCAGGTTGCTAGGATCAAGGCCCGTTGCACTAACCATTAGGCCACACCTCCACTCTGTGTGCCAATCTAGAACTACAACAGGGCTACCGCAGGAGCCTGATGGTAATTCCCACCCCTAGTGCACGCCATTTCCAGTACTACCTAGCTCAAGCCCCCTTTTACCGCAGCTTAGAAAAACAACCCCAAAATGGCTAACATAGACTAAGGGGGGACTGCAAAAAAAAAAAAAAAAGTCTCAAAATTTAAAATAAACAAAGCCTCAAAGGTCAAAGAGCATCGGTTTGAACAAATGTGTCAGTTTTCCCAAAGGAATTCCCAGATATTATCATTGGCCTAAATAAATAATCAAACTCCAGAAAAAAGAGAGCAACCAAAAAACTTCCAAAACGGAGAAAAACGTTGCTCACCAAAAAAATGGAGAAAAATAGCCAAACCCCACACAGTCTGTTTTAGTCATCAAAAAAACAAAAATTCCCACATCAAATCCCCATTAGTCTTGATAAATTCCATTAGTAATTCATGGATTATAGCAAAATACAGTTCCTCAGATACTTAACTTGACTGAAGAGGCATTTTGAGGATATTTGGAAAGTTTGCTACCCTTTGTGTATTTTTACTAATATAAAATATACATAAGTACATAAGCACCACCATACCTGGAAAAGCCAAAGGGTCCATCAAGCCCACCATCCTGTCTCCGACAGTGGCCTATCCAGGCTTCAAGAACCCGGCAACCACCCCCCCCCCCCCCCAAAAAAAAAAAAACTTAATTCTTAATAATGTTCAATGGACTTTTCCCTCAGGAATCTGTCCAAACCCCCTTTAAATTCCGTAAGGCCAGCTGCTGTCACTACATTTTCCGGCAACGAGTTTGAGTCTATGCATATGCCTAGAAGCCCTTATTTGCTTTGGTGGTGGTGGTAGGGTCAGAGGTTCACAAAAAAAAAAGGAGAGTGAGAATGTCAGTCGATCCAGTGGACCCATGTTGCCCTTGCAGTGTGTAAAATTTACAAAGAGGCATGACACAGGGACTCAACTGTGGAATGTGAAAGAGGTTCTCCTGCTCTATCTTTGTCATGTTGGTCCGGATAATGCAGGGAAACTGAAGCTGCCAAATGCAACAATGTTAGCATGACTGTGTTGTCTTTAGTGTGGTCATGGTAATGCTGCTGCCTTCCACAAAAGTGTGAAATATAAATCAATTCATGCCATGGGTTTTGCATATTGTCTAGCAAAACACTGGAACTCACTCCCTCTTGAGCTAAGATTGAACTCCAACTATTGAAAGTTTCATAGGCTATTAAAAACATCTATTTTCTAAGTATTGTATTTGATGTCTGGGGGATTTAAACGTAGCTTGAAAGCAGTTTTGGTTGACCTCTAGCTCAGCTAGTTCTTTGTACTACTACTACTACTACTACTACTACTTATCAGTGGCGTAGCCAAGGATGGGCCTGGATGGCCCCAGGTCTACCCACTTTGGACTCAGGCCCACCCAGTAGCAGCACACCTATGATGTGGCTGGCAGGGATACCCAAGCCTCACCAGCCGAAAACTCCCAACAACTGTCCCTCCTGCAAACCTTGTAAATAGCAGATCTTCACCTACAGCGAACAGCGACTAATGCATACTGCTCACACCAGCCCCACAGCCTTCCCTCTGATGTGTTCTCGTCTATGCAGAAATAGGAAGTTGCATCAGAGGGAAGGGTGTAGGGCCAACATGAGCAATGTGTAATAGTTGCTGCTCGCTGCCAGTGAAAATCTGCTATTTAAAAGGTATGCGGGAGGGGGTGGGGGAAGAATGTTTGACAGACCATATGGTATGCAGGTGAGAAAGAGAGAGACCAAATCACTTGTGGGACAAAGTGGAGTTCTGCCCACCCATCTTGGGCCCAGGCCCACCCAAAATTGTGTGTCTGGCTACACCCTTGCTACTTATCATTTCTATAGTGCTACTAGACGTACACAGCGCTGTACACTTGAACATGAAGAGAAAGTCCCTGCTCAACAGAGCTTACAATCTAATCATGACAAACAAACAAGACAAATAAGGAATAATGGAATTACTTAAGGTGGGAATTATAAAACAGACATAGGTACTAAACAAGTGAATAGGGGTTAGGAGTTAAAAGCAGCATCAAAAGGGTGGGCTTTTAGCCTAGATTTGAAGACGGCCAGAGATGGAGCTCGATGTACTGGCTCAGGAGGTCTATTCCAGGCATAGGGTGCAGCAAGGTAAAAGGAATGGCAGTGGAAGAGAAGGGTACAGATAAGAGACTTACCCAATGAACGGAGTTCACGGGGAGGAGTGTAGCGAGAGATAAGAGTGGAGAGGTACTGAGGAGCTGCAGAGTGAATGCACTTGTAAGTCAATAAGAGGAGTTTGAACTGTATGTGGAAACAGATAGGAAGCCAATGAAGTGACTTGAGGAGAGGGCTGATATGAGCATAGCAACACTGGTGGAATATAAGTCATGCAGCAGAATTTTAAACAGATTGAAAGGGAAAAATATGGCTTAGTGGGAGACCTGGGAGAATCAAGTTGCAATAGTCTAAGCAAGAGGTGATAAGAGTTTGGATAAGGGTTCTGGAAGTGTGCTCAGAAAGGAAAAGGCAAATTTTGCTGATATTATAGAGAAAGAAATGACAGATTTTAGTGGATATGAGCAGAGAAAGAGAGAGAGAGAGAGAGAGAGAGAGAGAGAGAGAGAGAGAGAGGAATAAAGATAACCTCAAGGTTACAAGCTGATGAGACAGGGAGGGTGAGAGTGTTATCCTCAGAGATGGAGAATAGGGAAAGAGGAGAGGTGGGTTTAGGGGGAAAGACAAGAAGCTCAGTCTTGGTCATATTTAGTTTCAGATGGCGGTGATACATCCAGGCAGCAATGTCAGGCAGGCAGGCTGATATCTGGGCCTGGATTCCTGCTGAGATTTCGGGTGTGGAGAAGTAGATCTGGGAGTCATCAGCATAAAGGTGATACTAAGAAACCATGGGATGATTGTAAAATTAACCCCATCACCTGCAGAAGACAGTAGTGTTGGTATGATAAGGAGGGGTAGTGAAGGTGTTGAGGGGGGAGTTGAACAGTGGAGACAGACTATAGTAAAGACCAGATCCACAGGGAAAAACTATCAGCTGGTGGGACAGCAGAGCAGAAGAGATGAAGGACAAGTGTGGAATGAGGGGACAAGAACTGGAAGGAGGGGCAGGCATAAAGACAAAGGAAAGCTTGCTCACAAAGCTGGGCATATGAATGATACAGTATGAATGGCATAGAAGAGAGAACAGAGGCAAGGTTAGGAGACTCAGATGACAGTGCTTGGACAATGAACATCCAGCAGTAAAAACAGAACTGAAGTGACATATGGAGGTATGGTGAGACATGGATGGAGGTTACTGCAAACCAGGACTTCTTGTACACACATGAAGAGAGATATGGGAGCAGAGCCAGAGACTTTATGCTGAAGAGAAAATCTGCAGCTAGGATGCCAGAAACCTCCCAATACTGAATTGAGGTAAACAGAGATAGATGAAGGGAGACATGAGGAGAGACCTTGAACAGGATGGAAACTATAGTAACATAGTAACATAGTAGATGACGGCAGAAAAAGACCTGCACGGTCCATCCAGTCTGCCCAAGAAATGTGCCACTTTTTTGTGTATACCTTACCTTGATTTGTACCTGTCTTTTTCAGGACACAGACCATACAAGTCTGCCCAGCACTATCCCCGCCTCCCAACCACCAGCCCCACCTCCCACTGTGCCACTTTTTTGTGTATACCTTACCTTGATTTGTACCTGTCTTTTTCAGGGCACAGACAATACAAGTCTGCCCAGCACTATCCCCGCCTCCCAACCACCAGCCCCACCTCCCACTGTGCCACTTTTTTGTGTATACCTTACCTTGATTTGTACCTGTCTTTTTCAGGACACAGACCGTACAAGTCTGCCCAGCACTATCCCCGCCTCCCAACCACCAGCCCCACCTCCCACTGTGCCACTTTTTTGTGTATACCTTACCTTGATTTGTACCTGTCTTTTTCAGGGCACAGACCATACAAGTCTGCCCAGCACTATCCCCGCCTCCCAACCACCAGCCCCACCTCCCACTGTGCCACTTTTTTGTGTATACCTTACCTTGATTTGTACTTGTCTTTTTCAGGACACAGACCATACAAGTCTGCCCAGCACTATCCCCGCCTCCCAACCACCAGCCCCGCCTCCCACTACCGGCTCTGTTAGAAACAGGCTTCTTCACTTTATAAAAGAAAAAAACTAAAGGGTTGAGAAAACAGCAGATCAGATATGTAAGGAATGCATAAAGTGTAGGATAAAGATGAATCAAGATGAGTGCACATCATGAACACGACAGATACATGTCGAGAGGCATTCCACAGGGAAAGCAACCGAACAACGCCATTATCACACAGTACAGCATATTCTATTCATTTATTGCAAGGGGCGGGCAACCACGGTCCTTGAGGGCCACATCCCAGTCGGGTTTTCAAGATTTCCCCCCAATGAATATGCATGAGATTGATTTGCGTGTGCTGCTTCCATTCTATGCAAATCGACCTCTTCCATATTCATTGGGGGGAAATCTTGAAAATCAAACTGGGTTGTGGCCCTCAAGGACCACGGTTGCTCATCTCTGATTTATTGGGATTTATTAATCACCTTTGTGAACAACTTCACCCACAGGACACATACCCTGTACCTAGATATCTATTTAATTGAATAAATATGGTCTTGTAAAACAGAACATCACATCTTCTGGGAGTATACATTACCTTCTTGTTATAATTTGTGCAGAGTAGCTCTGAAAACTTATCCACTCCAGGTACACCTGTGCCTCCCAGGTAATAAACAGGTGTCTCGGACAAAAACTACTACTACTACTACTATTTAGCATTTCTATAGCGCTACAAGGCATACGCAGCGCTGCACAAACATAGAAGAAAGACAGTCCAGTACCTAAGAATTTTATACTGTACACTTATTCTTAAAGAGATAGCACCAAGCTGCATATTTTTTTTTCTATAAATCCTTCTGCCTGCGGCCTTTGCTTCACAGCATTGTGCCTATCGATGGAGAAACGAGCACCAGATTCATCTGTCCCATAGTCTTCTGCACCAGCATACCTGATCTTTCAGCTATGTGGGACAGTGTCCCTGACATATCTAATCCCAATGCCACCTTCGATCAGCTCTTATCGGGAAAAGAAAGACGTAATAGAACGTCACTTGGCAGGGTAAATTCCCTCGCTACTTGCTATAGTTAGACCCTTTGGAGGATTCAGCACATCCCAGTAGATTGTCATAAAACCAAAAGAGCACAGGTGTGACCACAATGTGCTCAATGTACATATATTAGGTGTTTATATGTTTTCTCACCCGTTTCCATCATCCCCGGTCAGGGGGAAAGATGGCCAAGTAATCTGTTGCATTGGCACGCGTTCAACTTTTCTGCTCCTTGCCAGTCTATTACACCCCTGGCATCTAAACCAAACACTATCAGCTGATATGCTGGCTTCTATTAGAATACTCTTCCGATTGCATCTTTTAATGATGTTCTGTGATTCTAACACAACGGCACAGGGAAAAGGTTGAAATGTGGAGTCGAAATTTCGATTCTTGCTTTGATCCTAGAGAGATATACGTTTTTCATTCTGTAAACGTATACTACCAGGAAATCCCCAATAAAGTCTATAAAATCATCGGGGTTATTGCACCACAAAATGATAGAATTGAAATAGAGATAATGTAACATAAAAGGCACTAACCACCAATTCTCCCGACCCCCTCCCCACTTACCACACCATTTTTTTAACATAGTGTAAAATCGTTCTCCAGTGTGAAATGCACTCACCATATCCCTAAAAATCCAACTCTAGCTATCCAGGTCATCAGAAAACCCGATACTTTCTCAAAAACCAGAAGCAATTAGACACACACACACACACACACACATCTAATCCGTGCATCGCCTCCGTTCAGAATCCAAAAGTGCTCCCTGTCATTCACTTCTCCAAAAAGAAACCAGATCACCGTGTGCTCACTGCCTAACCACAAAGCAAAAATGGAAAACAGGGGTAAAAATCAGCCCCCTCCCCATCACAGGTAGAGTCACCGTTGAACCTGTCCGTGCCCACCATCCATCACAGATCTTAGATTTTTTTTTTTCTGGTTAATACTTACAATTTCACCATCAATACCGGGAGATTGCTGTAAATCTTTGCCTGAATCACATCCGTTAGCACTGGGCTGCTCACCCAGGGCCGGCTGTTCATCATCCATGCGCATGCGTCTCCCCGGATTCCCCTTTTCTTTAAGTCTTAAGGGTTATTTTTATACTGTATATATCCACTGCCTCGATTGTCTTTCTGTTTTCCTGCTCACCCAAACGGCTTTGGAGTGCTCTGCTCACATAAATCCAGGCTTGAATCACATGCACAGAGCAGAAGCTGCCTGTTCTTTTGCAGAGCTCAGGCAGTTTGATGGGAAGGAGCACAGGACTGGAAGCAGCAGTAAGTGATTATATCGGAGTAAATGAGAAATGAACCGTGAATGCCAGTGAGACCGATTAAAATGCTGCTGTTTGAGATGTGCAGACAACAGATTCCTTCCCTCAAATCCCTGGACAGTATTTGCACTTAAGTCTATCTATCCTGGCCTGGGAAGAACCTTTTGAAAAGAAAGATCACTGATCCTCAACCAATTGTGAAATGCACAAGTGATTATGGAAAAAGCAAATCATCTTTGCTGCAGGAGCTCACACAACCCAGGTGTGCTCAACAAAATTTGAGAGCAGCTTGGATCTTAATCCGGGTCAGTGACAGAAATTTGTTTTTAGCCCTGAGTCACAGAGATTTTCATTTTTTTTTTTCAAAGTTCATGCGTGTGCTTTATTATTTTTTTTTGCTTTCTTTTAATTTAAAGATTCTACTTAGAAAACACCGGTTCTGTAGTCTGTATTACTACAGTTTTTTCATGACTGTATTCGTTTCCCTAACGATTTCATTTAAAATAGCATATATTTTTTTTAATTTTTTTTTTAAAGCGGCTTGAACAGTTGAAGACTGTTAAATGACTTCGCTTTTGGAAAGATATTTTTGGATAACATCTTACCATAATTTATGTCTGAATAGTTCAGATCACTGACTTTTGTTTATCTTCGTATAGCAATATAGGATGACATTTTAATAAACATCTGTAAAAACCTGCATTTTTGTCTGGTGGCATTTGGATAGAGATAAACATACAAGAAGTCTTATACCCCCAATCTCCCCGTCAGTGTTGATGATGGGATCCTTTTTTTATCCTGTTGCAGGTTCAGCTTTTGCAAGCTGTTGCTCTGACACTTTTGTACAGGCTAGATTTCGTGCAGTGAGAAAAAAAACCTCCTGTAAATAAATAACATGCACGTCACTTCCTCTGGTTTTGCTGGAATTGTAATAAGGGTTCCCTGGATACAGAGATATATCTGAACATCATAAACAGACCACATAATTAGACCTACCTGCACTTACTGGCAGGGCTTCTGTACCACAAGAAAGGACAATGGAACTGAGCATAAAATAGCTTTACTTTCATCACCAAAGCTATTCAAATTCATAATTATTAAATCCGAAGATAGTTTGCACACCTCATGGAGAATTCAGCCATCTCCTGTCTAATCCTAGAACTATTGCAGGGCTCTTAAACTTCCTCTTAGAGAAAATCTGGCATGATTATCAATTATTTCTCTTTTTATTGGGGCGGGATTTGAAAGCATAAATCACAACTTGTCATCAAATCTAAAGGATGAAGGTGTGACTCTTAATAAAGATATATGAGTTGTTTACATATTTGCTAACCTGTCAGAAGGCACCTTGGTTAAGTGAGCAGTAAGATACCTATGTGTTTTTTTCAAAATACTAGTGGAAATTCTGCCTCAAAAGCATCTACTTTGAAGGTACATGTTATTTATTTACATACTCCCACTCGAAAGCATAGCATATAAGAACTTAAAAATAGCCATACTTGGTCAGGCCAATGGTCCATCTAGCCCAGTATCCTGTTTCCAACAGTGGCCAAGCCAGGTCACAAGTACCTGGCAGAAAACCAAATAGTGGCTACATTCCATGCTACGCTGCCCCATGTCTGTCTGAAAAGCAGACTGTAGACTTTTTCTCTAGGAACTTATCCAAATCTTTTTAAAATCCAGATACGCTAAGTGCTGTTACTACATCCTCCAGAAAGAGTTGCAGAACTTAACTATTCGTTCAGTGAAAAAATATTTCCTCCTATTTGTTTTAAAAATATTTCCATGTAACTTCCTTGAGTGTCCCCTAGTCTTTGTACTTCTGAAATGAGTAAAAAATCGATTCACGTCTACTCGTTCTACACCACTCAGGATTTTGTAAACCTCAGTCATATCTCCCCTCATATGTCTCCTTTGCAAGCTGAAGAGGCCTAATGTCTTTAGCCTTTCCTCATATAACAGGAGTTCCATCCCCTTTATCATTTTGGTCACTCTTCTTTGAACCTTTTCTAATTCCACTATACCTTTTTTGAGATACGGTGACCAGAACGGAACATAATTCTCAAGGTGAGGTTGAACCATGGAGCGATACAGAGGCATTATAGTACTTTTGGTCTTATTTGCCATCCCTTTCCTAATAATTCTTAGCATCCTGTTTGCTTTTTTGGCCACAGCCACACACTGAGCAGAAGATTTCAGCATATTATCTACGATACCTAGATCGTTTTCTTGGATGCTGACCCCCAAGGTGGACCCTAGCATTAGGCAACTATGATTCTGATTATTCTTTCCAATGTGCATCACTTTGCATTTATCCACATTAAATTTCATCTGCCATTTCGATGCCCAGTCTTCCAGGTTCCTAAGGCGCCCACAGAGGTGGGAGGGAGTGCTAGTCCTTCCCTCCTTCCACTTCGAGGTAGACCATGGGGGGGTGCTGGTGAGGATGAGGGTGAGAAGGGCTAGCAGTACCCCTGGACCACCAGGGTCTCTTCAGTGTTGGAGGTGGGGGCTAGTGGTCCCACTGGACCACAAGGGTCTTTTTAGTATTTGAGGGGTTGATGGGGGGCCTGGAGGTCCACCGGACCTTCAGGCCTTGTATTTGGAGAGGCAGGCTTAGGTTTGACAGGTCCAGGAGAAAATCCTGAACCTGCCAAATCTCTTCTGCTGTTTGACAGGTCTGGGCTTTTTTTTTTAATGACAGCCCAGACCTACTACTACTACTACTACTTATCATTTCTATAGCGCTACTAGACGTACGCAGCGTTGTATACTGCTCGACAGAGCTTACAATCTAATTAGGACAGACAAACAGGACAAACAAGAGATAAGGGAATATTAAAGTGAGGATGATAAAATAAGGGTTCTGAACAAGTGAACAAGGGTTAGGAGTTAAAAGCAGCATCAAAAAGGTGGGCTTTTAGCTTAGATTTGAAGACGGTCAGAGATGGAGCTTGACGAACTGACTCAGGAAGTCTATTCCAGGCATATGGTGCAGCAAGATAAAAGGAACGGAGTATGGAGTTAGCAGTGTAGGAGAAGGGTGCAGATAAGAGAGATTTACTGTCAAACAACTTTTGTGGGGGGGATTGTTTCTTGGGCACATGTCCAGGCACAATCCTCCCATAGAAGTACCCCCATGATGGAAGCTAATAGTGTGCTTAAATTTGCATGCTATTAGCTTTGATCATAGGGGCATTGTTTCCCTGTGCTGTTCTGGCGCTAATTTTAGAGCACTATTCGGAACATCATGGGGGATTCGATCATCTGCCCATATGTTTGACCTTCAAGGCCCTTAAAGGAAAGGGCCCAGAGTACTTGAGGAACAGATTCTCCCTCTACACACCTCCAAGGTCACTAAGGTCATCCCAAGTACTATCCCTAACCACACCCTCTCCAAAGGACATCACATGATGTGATACCTGCAAGCGAGCCTTCTCTGGAGTAGCCCCCACACTCTTGAATGCACTCCCAGAAAGGCTTCGCTTAACATAAGACTATATTTCATGAAGCAGGTAAAAGCTTGGCTCTTCAACCAGGCCTTCAGTGGAAGAAGTAAATGACACTGGTTGCACATGCTATAGCAGGACATGTTTACCCACTCCTACCCTACCTAAAATAATGTTCAAGCACCTTCCTGACCTCATTTGCAACTTTCTTTAAATTAATCCCCTTATTTTCTTACTCCTGTTAATCTATCTATCTATCTATCTATCTATCTATCTATCTATCTATCTATCTATCTATCTATCTATCTATCTATCTATCTATCTATCTATCTATCTATCTATCTATCTATCTATCTATTCCATCTTTGCTTATATCCTAGGCTATGTATGAAAATGTTGCATTATGTATTGTGTTGACATTGTAATGTAGCATACTATCCTGCTTATAATCGAATGAGAAAAACGCCCAAGTTCCGACCTAAATCGGGAGATGGACGTTTATCTCACAAAAACGAATAAAGCGGTATAATCGAAAGCCGATTTTTGGACGTTTTCAACTGCAATCCGTCGCGGATGCGGACAAAGTTGATGGGGGCGTGTCAGAGGTGTGGCGAAGGCGGAACTGGGGCGTGGTTATCTGCCGAACAGAGATGGGCGCATTTCACCGATAATGGGAAAAAAGTATGCGTTTTTAGCTAGAATTTAGGACACTTTTCTTGGACCCTGTTTTTTCACGAATAAGGCCCCAAAAAGTGCCCTAAATGGCCAGATGACCACTGGAGGGAATCGGGGATGACCTCCCCTGACTCCCCCAGTGGTCACTAACCCCCTCCCAGCACAAAAAATGAAGTTTCTCAACTTTTTATTTTCACCCTCAAATGTCATACCCAGCTCCCTGACAGCAGTATGCAGGTCACTGGAGGAGTTGTTAGGGGGTGCAGTGGACTTCAGGCAGGTGGACCCAGGCCCATCCCCCCTACCTGTTACAATTGTGCTGCTTAATGCTTATTAGTCGTCCAACCCCCCCCAAACCCACTGTACCCACATGTAAGTGCCCCCCTTCACCCCTTAGGGCTATAGTAATGGTGTAGACTTGTGGGCAGTGGGTTTTGAGGGGGATTTGGGGGGCTCAACACACAAGGGAAGGGTGCTATGCACCTGGGAGCTCTTTTACCTTTTTTTTTGTTTTTGTAAAAGTGCCCCCTAGGGTGCCCGGTTGGTGTCCTGGCATGTGAGGGGGACCAGTGCACTACGAATCCTGGCCCCTCCCACGAACAAATGCCTTGGATTTATTCGTTTTTGAGCTGGGCGCTTTCATTTTCCATTATCGCTGAAAAACAAAAACGCCCAGCTCACACATTGTTGAATAAAACATGGGCGTCTATTTTTTTCGAAAATATGGTTCGGTCCGCCCCTTCACGGACCCGTTCTTGGAGATAAACGCCCATGGAGATAGGCGTTTTCATTCAATTATGCCCCTCCATGCCATACTTTGTATTGTTTGAATATTTTTACTGCTGTAATTGTCTATTGCTTTTGTTTTACTTATTCTTGCTGTACATAGTCTTGAATGAATTCCTTCAAAAAAGTGGTAAATAAATCCTAAGAAATAAATAGTAGTGTCCTGTCTTGACTATTGTAATACAGTTTATGAAGGGATCAATCTTTCTTTAATTATGCATCTTGTTTGTCCAGAATATAGCTAGTGGAACCCTATACCACATGAGTAAATTCAATCATTTCACACTTTTGCTTTATGAACATCACTGCCTTCCCATTCAGTATAGAATCCAACTCAAAATTCTGACTCTGATACATAAAAGTAATATAGTAGATGATGGCAGATAAAGACCTGCACGGTCTATCCAGTTGGCCCAATAGTCACATTTGTTATCAATTCATGATCAAACCAACAATCCAGCAATGTTATTAACTAACAATATTTCTCTCCCTAAATTCAACTTTAAGATATCTTTCCCTCTCCCACTGAGTTACAGAGTACCCATATTTATAGCATAAGAATAAAATATACAGTGGTGGAAATAAGTATTTGATCCCTTGCTGATTTTGTAAGTTTGCCCACTGACAAAGACATGAGCAGCCCATAATTGAAGGGTAGGTTATTGGTAACAGTGAGAGATAGCACATCACAAATTAAATCCGGAAAATCACATTGTGGAAAGTATATGAATTTATTTGCATTCTGCAGAGGGAAATAAGTATTTGATCCCCCACCAACCAGTAAGAGATCTGGCCCCTACAGACCAGGTAGATGCTCCAAATCAACTCGTTACCTGCATGACAGACAGCTGTCGGCAATGGTCACCTGTATGAAAGACACCTGTCCACAGACTCAGTGAATCAGTCAGACTCTAACCTCTACAAAATGGCCAAGAGCAAGGAGCTGTCTAAGGATGTCAGGGACAAGATCATACACCTGCACAAGGCTGGAATGGGCTACAAAACCATCAGTAAGACGCTGGGCGAGAAGGAGACAACTGTTGGTGCCATAGTAAGAAAATGGAAGAAGTACAAAATGACTGTCAATCGACAAAGATCTGGGGCTCCACGCAAAATCTCACCTCGTGGGGTATCCTTGATCATGAGGAAGGTTAGAAATCAGCCTACAACTACAAGGGGGGAACTTGTCAATGATCTCAAGGCAGCTGGGACCACTATCACCACGAAAACCATTGGTAACACATTACGACATAACGGATTGCAATCCTGCAGTGCCCGCAAGGTCCCCCTGCTCCGGAAGGCACATGTGACGGCCCGTCTGAAGTTTGCCAGTGAACACCTGGATGATGCCGAGAGTGATTGGGAGAAGGTGCTGTGGTCAGATGAGACAAAAATTGAGCTCTTTGGCATGAACTCAACTCGCCGTGTTTGGAGGAAGAGAAATGCTGCCTATGACCCAAAGAACACCGTCCCCACTGTCAAGCATGGAGGTGGAAATGTTATGTTTTGGGGGTGTTTCTCTGCTAAGGGCACAGGACTACTTCACCGCATCAATGGGAGAATGGATGGGGCCATGTACCGTACAATTCTGAGTGACAACCTCCTTCCCTCCGCCAGGGCCTTAAAAATGGGTCGTGGCTGGGTCTTCCAGCATGACAATGACCCAAAACATACAGCCAAGGCAACAAAGGAGTGGCTCAGGAAGAAGCACATTAGGGTCATGGAGTGGCCTAGCCAGTCACCAGACCTTAATCCCATTGAAAACTTATGGAGGGAGCTGAAGCTGCGAGTTGCCAAGCGACAGCCCAGAACTCTTAATGATTTAGAGATGATCTGCAAAGAGGAGTGGACCAAAATTCCTCCTGACATGTGTGCAAACCTCATCATCAACTACAGAAGACGTCTGACCGCTGTGCTTGCCAACAAGGGTTTTGCCACCAAGTATTAGGTCTTGTTTGCCAGAGGGATTAAATACTTATTTCCCTCTGCAGAATGCAAATAAATTCATATACTTTCCACAATGTGATTTTCCGGATTTAATTTGTGATGTGCTATCTCTCACTGTTACCAATAACCTACCCTTCAATTATGGGCTGCTCATGTCTTTGTCAGTGGGCAAATTTACAAAATCAGCAAGGGATCAAATACTTATTTCCACCACTGTATATATATACTTGATCCTGATCTGCCTTTGTCATTGTCATATGCAGTACATAGACCACAGAAATCCACCCAGCACTAGTCATACTTTCCAAATACTGGAGTTGTTGAAGCTTACTCTTGTTCATCGTGATCTGTCTTTTGCCATATATGGGACACAGACTGTAGAAGTCTGCCCGGTACTGGCCTTACTTCCCCACTGCTGGAGTTGCTGTCAAAGAACCACACCTGCTCATCATAACACAGCAACATCTGTATAGTCCATCTTCTTTCTATTTTTTTTTTGTTACATTTGTACCCCGCGCTTTCCCCACTCATGGCAGGCTCAATGTGGCTTACATGGGGCAATGGAGGGTTAAGTGACTTGCCCAGAGTCACAAGGAGCTGCCTGTGCCTGAAGTGGGAATCAAACTCAGTTCCTCAGTTCCCCAGGACCAAAGTCCACCACCCTAACCACTAGGTCACTCCTCCTCTGTGTTTATCCATATGTTTTTGGAATCCGTCACTGTCTTTGTCTCCACCATCTCCACCGGGAGAGCATTCCAGGCATCTACCACCCTCTCTGTGAAAAAGTATTTCTTGACATTATTCCTAAGTCTACCACCCTGCAACCTCAATCCATGTCCTCTGTTTTGCCATTTCAAATATTTAAATGTCTATTTCAAATCCCCCTCTGTCCTCTCTTTCCTCTAGGGTATATATATATTCAAGGATTCAAGTCTCATTTCATACATCTTTTGGAGCATTTTTGTTGCGTTCCTCTATAACTCTTCATAATGTAACCCACAATCGGACTGCAACCAATTGTACTTCCATCATTCACAATGTATTGTAAGCCACACTGAGCCCGCAAATAGGTAGGAAAATGTGGGATACAAATGCAAATAAATAAATAAATAAATAAAATAAATAAACCACTTCAAGTGTTTGTATGTGCTTAGCAAGATATGGCCTCCAAAACTGAACACAATACTTCAAGTGGGGCCTCATCAAAGACATATAAAGGGGCATCAGCACCTCCTTTCATCTGCTGATCTCACCTCTCTTTACAACCTAGCACCCTTCTGGCTTTGGCTACTGCCTTGTCACATTGTTTTGCCTTGAGATCTCAGACACCATCACCTCCTGGTCAATGCATATCAGCCTTTTGCCCTCTAGCATATACAGCTCCTTTGGATTTCTACTCCCGAAATGCATCACTCTCCACCTCTTCGCATTAAATTAAATTCTACTATTTTTTGTAGAAATAAATCTTCAGCACTAAATTTAAGCATCATGATGTGCCATTCTGTACAAACCTATGAATTAATTTAGAATTGAATTCTAAATTGAACTGGTAATCAATGCAGATCTCTCAGAAAGGGTAATGTACTGAAGTCTGATGGTATCAGTGAGCAACATAGCAGCAGTGTTTTGAACTAATTATAGGGCTTTTATATAACAACTTGGAAGCCATAAGTATAAAAGAATTGTAATATTTTAAGTTGGATAATACTAAACTCTGAATGTAAATGCAATCTGTAAAAGACTGAGCAAACCACATTACTTATCAGTGGTTTCATTATTAGACTAGCATCGAGGACAACTCCCAGACTGCAAACTTGAGATCAGATCTTAATTTGTGTGCCAATAAACCTGTGTTATCTGTACTGACTGCACCAAATGGATAAAGCAGTGGGCTGAGAAGCAGGGAAGTCAGAATTTAAATCCCACTGCCACTCCCTATGATCTAGAGCAAGTTACTTGGGGCTCTTTTACTACAGTGCAGTACGATTATGCACTTATTGTGCATTGGCTGCAGAAACTAGCTACAGTAAGTGCAAAGCCTGTGTGAAAAATGCAGGAGGTGTGTCCGGTATATGTCCTTTATTTATGGCACAGGGCAAAGACAGCACAGCACCATGTTACTGGCAGTGGCATCAGGAGAGCACCCATACTGTCACTGCAGGCAACAGTGTGGGTCCCATGTAAAATTAATTAAACAAGAAACACAGCACTGCCATGGGAATGCACCCTCCCACACACATATCTCCCTCCCCCCACATCCAGACTCCCCTCCTGACACCCCTCTGAGATCCAATTCCTCACCTGACATTTGATACCCTTTTCCAAATCAGACCTCCAAGTTGCTCACCCACCCGATCCATGCATCCATAAGACTCCCTGTCCCTTTCAAAAAATCATCTCCTCACATCCACCAGACCCTTCCCTCACCCATTCTGACCTTCCAGAACCTCATGGACATACCAGGGGCTACCCCTGGTAGTGTATATGATAGAACAGAAGTGGCCCCCTTTGATTCAGCCTTGTCCAGCTCTGGATCAAAATGGCAACTGTTGACTCCTAGCAATAGTCTCGCACTACTTCTAGGAGTCAGCCTTCTATAGACAGGGCAGGAGTGAAGGGTGACTGCTCCCACTGTGTGCCACTAGACCACCAGGAATGGCCCCTTGGGAAGTCCAGGGGAATCTCTGCGGGTCAAGGTGGGAAGGGGGAGGGTTGGGTTAGAGGATTCTCTTTCAGAAGAGGATGTGACTTCTTATGGATGCATGGGCCAGGTGAATGGAGCATCCTGGGGGGGGGGGGGGGGGAGGGGCTCCAGATTGCAAATGTTCTAATGTGGGGGAGGATTGCATCTGAGAGGAGGGTGTTGGAAGAGAAGATTGGCCACCACAATGGCTTTACTGAGGCAGCTGTATTATCAGACTGCTAATAGTGTGGCTGTACTTACAGCCTCCTTTTTAATTGACAGTAAGTGCAGCCATACTGTTGGCAGTCATGACAGCTAGCAAGCACTAATGCTCCATGTGTTATATTTCATAGTGGGCAGAAGGGGTCATTGGGCCACTGCTATTGCCCCCACCTTTGTTTCCAGCACCCCCCCCCTGTACACTACAGCCCCCCTAGGCCTACCTTGATGAGCCCTGGTGGTCTAGTGGCCTCTTTTGGGGGCAGGAAGGAACCCCACTGTTTCCTTCCTGCCGCTGCTGCTCTATCTGGCACTGCCATTTCTTCTTAATGGGCTGCCAAGACTTCCTGTGGCAGTCTCATGGGTCTCGACAGTCTCTGCAGTTATTTTGAAGATGGAGCAGTGCCGAACAGAGTAGTGCAGTGGCAGGAAAGAGGGGGGGGGGGGGGGTTGGCCCCTGAAGAGGTGACTAGATCACCAGGACCCTTCAAGGTAGGCCTCGGGGGCTGTAGTATGCGGGGAGGGGGGAGAGGCACTGGTACCTTGGGCACTGCCCAGTTGCCTGTATGGTCTGTCTACCCCTGGTAGGCCTCAATGCAGGTTTACAATAATGCCTACCATGATAAAACCCATGCTGGATGCTTAATGCAGCTTGATAAAAGGGCCCCTTAACCTTCCATTTCCTCAGGTATAAACTTACATTGTACACCCTCCAAAGACAAGAAAATACCTGCTGTACCTAAATGCTACTACTGAGAAAGGCATGAGCTACATCCAAAGTTAAAATCAAATACCAGGCATACTGTAAAGTAATACAAAACTCTACAACTGTCATTCAGGACCCATAGAGCAATTTTACCATACTAACTGCACTAACTTCTAAGACCCACACACAACAAGGGCCTACCTAAGAAAATAGAGCACCTTAAACACTGAAGTCAGCACTAAAACATCAATACACTTATTGGGAAAACTAAATAAACCAGATCAGTACAGATGAATCCTACATAGACATTCAGGGCTAACAGAATACCTAGCCTCTTTCACACATGCAGAACGCAGATAGACCCTCATCAAGTATAGAATAAGTAACATTAATTAAAAATAGAGAAAATTAAATTGAAACTCCAAGAAGGCAGGGCATTCAGTGCAGAGAAAGAGAAACTGTGATGCATTCTCCCTGTACTGAGCAAAATTTAAGGATAGGAGATGTAAATTTCAAAATCTGACATATTCCATCACTAAATTAAAAATAAAATTATTTCTTTCTGTTCTGTCTGGTCATTTATTTCTCTAATCATGTTGGTCTCAATCTCTGGTTTCTTCTTAACTGTTTTTTTTTCAAGAGTCTCCTGTCCATTTGTCATTCTTGTTTCTCCTCATGTCTTTTTCACTTCATCAACTACATTCATCTCTGACATTGGTCTTATTTTTTCAGCTTTCTTCTGTTTATTGCTCTGCCTCTCTAACTACTCAGATTTCATTCCTTCTTACTGGGTTGTCTTCAATCTCCTTTTTTTTTTTACTGCATCTATGAACAAATGTCCATCTCTTTCACTCACCCATCCCTCCTATTTACCATTCTTTAGATATTATTCATAAGTATATAAGTATTGCCTTACTGGGAAAGACCAAAGGTCCATCAAGCCCAGCATCCTGTTTCCAACAGTGGCCAATCCAGGTCACAAATACCTGGAAAGATCCCAAAAAAAGTACAAAGCATTCTATACTGCTTATCCCAGAAATCGTGGCTTTTCCCCCAAGTCCATTTAATAATGGTCTATGGACTTTTTCTTTAGGAAGCCGTCCAAACGGTTTTTAAACTCCGCTAAGCTAACCGCCTTTACCACATTCTCTGGCAATGAATTCCAGAGTTTAATTACACATTGAGTGAAGAAACATTTTCTCCGATTCATTTAAAATTTACTACATTGTAGCTTCATCACATGCCCCCTAGTCCTAGTATTTTTGGAAAGTGTAAACAGACGCTTCACATCTACCTGTTCCACTCCACTCATTATTTTATAGACCTCTATCATATCTCCCCTCAGCTGCCTTTTCTCCAAGCTGAAGAGCCCTAGCCACTTTAGCCTTTTCTCATAGGGAAGTCATCCCATCCCCTTTATCAATTTTGTCGCCCTTCTCTGCACCTTTTCTAGTTCCACTATCTTTTTTGAGATGTGGCGACCAAAATTGAACACAATATTCGAGGTGCAGTCGCACCATGATGTGAAACAAAGGCATTATAACATCCTCATTCTCCAGTTTATAGCTGTTCCCTGTGCCACCCCATCCAGCATCTTCTCTATCTCTCTCGCCTCCTGTCTAGCATTGCCGTTCTGTCTCCCTAGTTCCTCCATCTTTCTACTCCTCAGGTTTCAAACATCTTCTCTGTTACTCTACTTCCCCTGTGTCAAGCATCTCTCCTGTCACCCTATTTATATTTCATATCCAGCATCTTCCCTGTTATCATATTAACCCTCCCATGTCCAGCAGCTCCCGTCACCTAATTGATGCTCCTTTGCCCCCAATATCCCTCCTTTTGTCATTAGTTTTGATTTCCTCAACCCCGAACCATCAAATCCCCTCTGTCACCCAACTCTCATTCCTGCGCTCACCCTCTCCTTCACCCAAGTCACCAAATACCCTTTCTTTCCACCATCCCCCCAATGCAGTATCTCCTATTCCCACTCTGGTCCAACATATCCTGTGTTTCCCTCACCCCTTCCAGAAACGTCTGTGTGTTCCCCATCCATGATCCAACATCTCCTGTTTTCCAACTTCCTCCAGTCCAGCATCTTCTCTTCCCCTTTCCAGTCCAGCATCTCTTGTTCACCTCTGCCCATTGCCACATCCTGAACCTGAAGCAGTAGTAAAAACAGAAGAGAGGCACGGGGCCATTGACTCTGTGGATTGTTGCTGCTGGATCTGTGCACAGTCAATTGCTGAGAAGTAGCAGCATGGGGGAGGCAGTGAAAGGGAGGAGGGAAACAAAGATTCTGGAGGGGGGGAGGAGTACCTTTTTGCCCGCAGGTAGCACTGCTACATTTACCTTGGCTCTGTTACCTGCCAGGTTGACTCAGAGTCAGGGATATCACAGCCGGGGTAGGGAAGGCTTAGGCTCCCCAATCCTCTTATACTGCAAGACTACTGCTAAGGGGTCAGAAGCTTCATTTTGAACATCAGTGCTTGACAGAGCAGGAGATTTTGGGGATCACTCCTGCTCCCTGCTAGACCACCAGAGACGTCCAGGGGAATGTTCAGGTATGTGGGGGTTGTGATTGTGTCTGGTGGGGTGTGGGGGAGTTTGAGGATGTCAGTGGTGACCAGAGATGAAGGGGAGGGTGTTCCTTCAAACTGATACTTGCACATGGAGGTAAATCAGTGAGTTCATTCACATAGGATGATGACATACCAAATAAAATTTGATGGACCAATGCACATAGCTTGAATGAAATTCTGCTTTTATAGGTAACCAGTATAGATTATGAAGGAGTGGGGTAGCCTTAGCAAAGCACGGTGATTTACAAATTAGATGAGCAGCTGTGTTTTGAATAGTTTGTAGTTTTTTAAGAAGGCCAAATTTAATTCCATCATACATGGAATTACAATAGTCGATTTTTGTTAGAACAAGAGATTGGGTTAAGTTATAGAAAACTGATTTTGTGAAAAATGATCAGAGGTTTTTTTTTAATGAAAACCTTTATATATAAGTGCTGTCTTTGAATCTGTGCATTCCAGGATTTTCCACATTTAAATTGTGGCATTCGAAATCACCATTTACATGTGCAGTCAATGAACACACGTAAGTGCTGCTATTTCCACATGCAGAAGCCATGCAAGGCTTCTAAAATGACCTCCATGTGATTCAAATCATGGTACTGTCCATGGTGCTGAACTCTATTCTGCAGGCTGATGCTGCCCTGTAGGAAAGTTAGATTTGAAAGTGTTTCATGAGTGAATTCATGCTAAGGCAGAGTTTTCCCAAACTTGTGACAACAGCCAGTCAGGTGTTCAAGATATCCGTAATGAAATGCATGAGATAAATTGCATGATATGGAGACTCAATATATATAAATTTATTTCAAAATTTATTAGAATAATATTAAAAAAAATCACTGTGTAATATATACACAAAAGTCAATATTCAAAAGAAGTATCTGGGTAACTTTGTGAGTTGCTCATAAAAATCTTTGCTTTTAAAATTTTCCTTCCCCCACAAAATGAAAGGTATCCTTTTTGACAATTCTGCTTGTTTTGGAGCAGAGGTTCTCAATTCACTCCTTAGGACACACCTAATCATTTATATATTCAGCATATCCACAATGAATATGCATGTATAGAATACAAATATTGCATGCAAATTTATTTCATACATGTTCATTGTGGATATCCTAAAAAATATGACTGGTTAGGTGTGTCCCAAAGATTGGGCTGAGAACCCCTGTTTTAGAGTGAAAGAGGGGCATACTTGATAGAGTTCTGGAATTTTCTTCTTTAATTGTTTCAGCTTACCACTTCTGATGGAGAAGTGTAATAGAGCTCTTTGGAGGTAAGCCTTTGAACCCTTGGAAGGACTGATGCTATGCCAGTCATCAGTTCCAAGGATAATTGCAACTCATCCCTGATATGCACTATGAGATGAGCTCATTGCTGGAGGCATCAGAATGACTGGGTGGCTGGAGCAAGAGATCTTCTTGATTCATGAAGGCCCCATTGTCCTGCTACCTCTCTCATGAGTCAATGGATTTGGAGCAGGCTCCCTTCCAGCCTAAGCGTTGTATGGGGGAGTGCCATTGAGAGTGCTACTGCTGGAAGCCTCATGAGAAGTCGATCTGCTTGAGATCTGATGATCCAAAAGCAGTGACTTTGGGGGTAATTCTATAAAGTGGGCATGAAGTAAGTGTGTAAATGACCAGGATATTGACATATATATGTGTATGTATGCATATATGAATGCAAATGGCAAAATTCCAGCTAAGTCATGTCTCTATGTTTCTTTTAATGCAGCAATAATGTCCACTAAGGGGGTAGTTCTATAAAAATTGCCTAAAGTTAGGTGCTAGGATGATGCATGCTCAGCGCAAATTCTTTATTGGTGATTGCATGTCCATAAGTCACATTTAGACACTTAACTTTAGGTGTGAGCACTTATGCTACCTCAATGGTTGGGCTAAATGCTTGCACCTAAAAGTAGGCAGTTAGATGCGTAAATGTTAGTATTCTATAACCTGTGCGTGCAAGTGCTGGGCTCACCCCTGAGCTGCCCATACCCCTCTCTAATCCATGCCCCTCCCCTTGCAATTAACCCTTGGATTTTTCATGCAGTTTATGAAATACCAACTTAGAGTAGTTACGTGTATAACTGCTAATTAGTGACAATAAACACCAATTATAGTCAATAATTGGTTGTTAATACCAATTAACATCTAATTATTAAATTATGTTATGCACACAACTGACAGTATTTTAATACTTGCATGTGTAATTTTATGAGCTAAGCATAAAATTGGGCATGCAAGTTGTTAGAATGGGGGTAAGAGTTAACAAGCTGTATTAACTGTGGATGGGCAGCTCATTGGTTAGAGTAGTGGGCTGAGAACCAGGGAAGCCCATGTCAAATTTCACTGCAACTCCTTGTTACTTTGGGTAAATCACTTAGGTGCCCTTTCACAGAGTGGTGGTAAGCCCAACGCGGGCTTACCGCTTGCTCTTTCGGGACTACCACTGGCCCAACACGGCTGCCGGCGGTAGTCCCGCACCCGAGTGTGCGCCATTTCCGGAGGAAAATAGAAAACCCCCAGAAATGGCTTGCACGCTGATAAATGAAATTAATAAATAATTGGGTCTTTTTCCATGCGCTAAGTCCATTTCTACCACAGCCATGAAGTTGCTATTTTCCTATAATTTTTTTCAGGCTGTGCGCTAATGTTCATATTAGCGCATAGCAACTGGAAAAAAGTAATGTGGATGCACTTAACACCTCCTATTTAGGAGGCGCTAAAGGCTCCCCCATTAAACACGCAGAAACCAGTTAGCACACTAATTGGTTTACACTTCCACACCCATTATCTACTCATTCTCCGCCCATAACACATCCCAAGCCAAAAAAAAAAATTAAAATAATTAGAGAGCGATTACCATACACTAATGGTAAAACTAATGTAGGACACTTTACTGTTTCCTGGGTTAGTCAATTTTTGCCATGTTAAGGGTGCGTTAGTACCTAACATGACTTAGCAAAAGGACCTCATTATGTGAAACATTATAAAAAATTAATTCAATTTAAAAAGCATAAATACTGTTGATTCTTCATTAAACAGCTCAGATTTACTTCTAGGGACTATTATCTTGTTAGAATAGTCTATTTCCATTAGTATTATCCTTTAATGCCTGTTCTATAAGCATTGAAAAGGCCTGTTGAGCTATTTCTGATGGAGGTTTGTCATGGGAAATCTGGTGTGCTGTATGCATTTCTCCAGACCTTCTTATCCCTGCTATCAAAAACCATATTTCCACATTCATTCCCTAATTTAGTTAACTTTCTCATTTCACATGTACACTATGAACAAATGGCATGTTTATATTTTGGATTCAAAATACCCACTGTGTACTGCTGAATGGAATATTTTGTAAAGCATCAAGTATAAGGATAGGATAGCACTTTGTAAAGTCTCATGTTATTTATTTATTTATTTATAATAATTTGATATATGCTGCCTGAACTAACAGGTAGACCTGCTGCTTCCCTGTCTGGAAAGTGCTGAACTTGTTGAGATTGATTTGGGCTTTTAGGGAAATTTGTGCAAAAGTCCCCTTTAGCCCTACCCCTGACGCAGCCTGTCGAGGTGAAATGTGGGCATGTCGGGTGCTCTGTTTTGAATAAAATTGCACTTTGTTCTAAACAGTGTGTTTTTTTCTAGCGAAAAAGGTGCTGGTACTCAAATGCCAGGTCACTCTTTCAGGGGTGAGGTGATCATTGAGAGACCCACCCCACAACAGCCAGGCCCCCTGCAACCACTCACAAAATCTATGACAAGGCAGAATTGGTGTGTAGGGCCTGAGCTCTTTCATTAAAACTCGGAGACCATGGGTTAATTTTAGCAGAGAATGGAAAAGGTGCCGGTACTCAGTACCCCCAAGTACCCCCTCGAAAAAAGCCCTGGTGCTACATCTACTGGTCTGTTCTGTGCTGTTTTCTACAAGGATGATAACATTTCTTGGATTCCTCAGCCTGGAAATGGTGCTTAGCAGCAAAGCTTTTCCTTTTTATTGGATCAAACAAGAAACAATGGAAGAGAAATCACAGGATGGTATGTGGGAGTAAAACGGTTTTCTGAAAGTTCCCTGTGAGCAGTGATTCCCAGACAAGAAAACAAACTTGGTAATGCTCAGAGCAGGGCTGCCAGTGTAATAGCTCTTGTGTGTCCCCAAGTGGCCGGGTATGGTAATTACACCTTTATCCTTTGTATCCTCCTCCACAATTTTTTCATGCCAGTGATCAGATGTAACCTTCATTTTCCACTGACAAGAGGAATAGAGTTAGGGACATAAAGGGCAACAGTTCTATAAATATACACCTGCACTTACACGCTCCTTTGCATGTACAAAGGCAGGGGACATATTTTTATTTATTTATTTATTTGCTGCATTTGTATCCCACATTTTCCCACCTATTTGCAGGCTTAATGTGGCTTACATTATGCCATTAACAGAATGAAAATACAGAGTATTATTGCAAATAAAGTACAAAAAATATAAAATAAGTTAGAAATGATTAACTGTTCAATACATTTCAGGTATTTGAGAACAAGGATAATATATAACATTCAATAGTGTCAATGAGATTAAAGTAAACAAATGAGAGAAAAGTTCAATGTTAACTTGTTCTGGTAAAGTTGTGATATCAGTTCATTTAAGAGGGTCTAAATGATAAGTCTCTTTGAGTAGGTTAGTCTTTAATAGTTTCTGGAAGGTTGTCAAATCGTGAGTTGTTTTTATGGCCAATGATAATGCATTCCATATAGCACTTATATGCATGAGTGCCCTGTGTTATTTTACATGGGTACATGTAAGTGTTACAACGTGTAGCTGCAGGGGGGGGGGGCATACATCTGGGAGATGCATGGGTGTGCCTTCCAATTACATGTGTAATTTATGGAATACTGTAAGTTATACACATTCTTGCCACATTTATGCACCCATATTTACACCAGGTTTATTGCCGAGGTAACACAGTAGATGATGGCACATAAAGACCCACATGGTCCATTAAGTCTGCTCAACAAGGCCAAACCGCACTCACCACTCTGCGTAAGTTATAGTCACTTGTGCTTAAACACTGCTTGGCAATTTGCCATCATGCCAACCACATATAGGCAGCTAAATGTGATGGGAAACCTTTTATAACCCAAAGTATTGCTAACAGTATTTAACTTGCTAACCTCAACATTAAGATGTTTTCCCCTCCTCCTTGAGTTGCACAGCACCCTCACTCATAACATGTGATAATAAAGTGATATACAATACGCACATTCGATCTTCACCTGTCTTTTGCCATGTGAGGGACACAGACAGTAGAAACCTGTCCTGAATGCATGTAAATTTTAGACAGGCCGAGGCCAACTTATGCTAGTATTCTAAAATGGAATTTGGGCACCCAGATGCCATTATAGAATAGGAGCTCCCCATGCTACATTTGGCACAACTTTGTGCTTAGGACTAGATTCCATAAGTGGTGCCTAAAAAATCAGCACCGAAAAAAATAGTGCTTAGTGCTATTCTATAAACCACACTTACAGTTAGGCACGGTTTATAGAATAGCACCGGAAAATGTGCCTGCATTTAGGCACATTTACACCAATGAAAGCCCAGTGAAAATTCCCATGTGTATATTAGGCACAGATCCCCCTAATTTTATAACAATGTGCATAAATTTTAGGCTGGTTAGCCTATGAATTTGGATTATTCTGGCAAGGGGTTACCTCAGTGGATTATAACCATATTTTGGACTCCTGAAGAAGAAGCAAAATGAGGCTCGTTGGGTTCTCCTCTCATCTGTGTATATGACTGTTCCCCAATGTTGGATTGATCAAAGTAAGTCTGTTTCGGACTATCATTCTTTGATGTTATTGATTCAGTTTACTGGGGCGTGGTTATCTTAATAATTTGATTTGGGCACAATTTTGAGCACATATTTTTGTAGATTTGTAATGCTATGTTGTGCAGTCTCTCTTTTGCTATTGTGGAACCTGAGGATGTAAATTAGTGATGATACATACATACCCATTCTCTGTCTCTGTGGATAACACTCTCATCCTTCCTGTTTCATCAGCTCGTAACCTTGGGGTCATCTTTGACTCCTCTCTCTCCTTCTCTGCACATATCAAAAAGGCTGATAAAACTTGTTGTTTCTTTGTCTATAATATCACCAAAATTCGTCCTTTCCTTTCTGAGAAAAACCCTTATCCACACACTTATCACCTCTCGCTTAGACTACTGCAACTTGCTTCTCACAGGTCTCTCACTAAGCCATCTCTCTCCCCTTCAATCTGTTCAAAATTTTGTTGCATGACTTATATTCCACCAGTGTCGCTATGCTCATATCAGTCCTCTCCTCAAATCACTTCATTGGCTCCATATCCATTTCCGCAAACAGTTCAAACTCCTCTTATTGACTTACAAGTGCATTCACTCTGCAGCTCCTCAGTACCTCTTCACACTTATCTCTCCCTACACTCCTCCCCGTGAATTCCATTTATCGGGTAAATTTCTCCTATCTATACCCTTCTCCTCCACTGCCAGCTCCAGACTCTGTTCCTTTTATCTTGCTGCACTGTATGCCTGGAATAAACATCCTGAGTCAGTAAGTCAAGCTCCATCTTCGGCCATCTTCAAATCTAGACTAAAAGCCCACCTTTTGAAGCTGCTTTTAACTCCTAACCCCTATTCTCTTGTTCAGTACCCATGTCTGTTGTGTCATTCCCACCTTAAGTGATTACCTTCTCCCTTATTTGTCCTGTTTGCCTGTCCAGATTAGATTTTAAGCTCTGTTGAGCAGGGACTGTCTCTTACATGTTCAAGTGTACAGCATTGCATATATCTAGTAGTGCTATAGAAATGGTAAGTAGTAGTAGTAGTGAGATCCTTTTTTGGGTTCTACAATCTCTGTTATATAGTATCTAGCACTGGTGAGTGCTTTTTGTCAAATGTAATCCTGAGGGTCCACTTATTTCACTAAAAATGTATTTTGTGCGAATATTTTCACTAGATGGACTGCTCCTGTGGTTATTATCAAATTTTATGTTACACGCCTAAATTATAGGCACATATATATATACCCAGCTAGTCAAGTATTCTATAAAGGAGAGTAGGTACTTATATTCCTTATAGAATAGGCTTCTACCAGGTGTCCTAGAATTGCCTTTAATATGCATAGCATCTTCCCAAAGGTACAAACTTTCAAATACAATCTCTTGTCACAGTTACAGATTCAGCTGGCAAATACCTGAGTATACAGGCCCATATTGTGTGAATGGCTTATGATATAATCAACAATTCCTCCAGAATTTCAGTGTTTATCATTGGCAAAGGCATCTAATTTGGTTATCAACTTCTAGCCTATGTGGCAGACACCCCCCCCCCCCCGATTCTATATATGCTGCTTAAATTTGAGCATGCTTCCGAAATGCACACACAACTTAATTGACTAACAAGCTGTTAACCATCAATATTTGGATGCTAACAACCAATAAGTGATGTTAATTTGCACCAGTTAGTATTTGCATGCGCATCTGGCTGTGCACTATTCTGTAACACTGGGTGCTTAAATCCCATCACACATATCTCAAAAGGGAACGTGGACTTGGGAGACGCATGAGCAAGCCATGGGCATTCCAAAGGTTGCATGCAGTGTTATAGACTAAAGGGTCTCCATGCCCTACTTAGGTTCTGGGATTTACACCAGGTTTCTGCAGGCATAAGTCTGACACCCAGAGTTGGGCATGAGAACCAACATTAAGCACTATTCTATAAAAGATGCGTGCCCTTCGTATAATAGTGCTCAATGCCAATCTTTTCCAGTGCCCATTTTTGAGCATCATTTATAGAATCCACCCCCCCCTTTCATTTAGTGGAAACTCCATATTTGTGGAAAAAAACATGAAGGAAACCCAGCACATAATTAAGGACCAGTGCTCTAGTTTGCAACACCCCTCTGTTTTTCCACCAATGGCTTCACCTTCCAGAGGCAACCTTTTGATAAGGGTAGTGTTCTGTCTTTGTTAAACAGTGACAGCAAAAATAGAACAACCACAGCAGACCATGTATGCTGAACTGAAACAACAGTCTACTTTTTGGTTGTTGCACCCAATATATCTTCTTAACAAACACTCAGGCTGCCTGTAGGAGGTCAGGTTCATTTTTTCCGTTCAGCAGCCAAGTGCAAATCAACATGGATTTCTGGGTTGGTTTTTAACATAGTAAAGACAGGCTACTGATTGAAGTTTCTTATGTAAGCATCAGACTCTACAGTAGTCTCACTTACCCCAGATCCACACCCATCTGCTACAGAAAGAGGTTAATCTCCTCTGCAGTCCTATACAATTGAGCCAATCCCATCACAGGAAAGGATTAAAGTCTTTACTCCAGGTACTTCCTAATTCCTGAGAAGATGGAAGGTTTGCACTTCATCTTGGAACTCAGGGATATCAACCTTTTCCTGCAAGGAAATGTTTACGATGAACACAATTCATTCCATTCTCTCTCCCGTCCATGCTCACTGGATCTTGGAGAGATGCTTATAGACACATCCCAATTCATCCATGTTGCAGAAAATATGGACCACTATCATACAAGAACCTCCCTTTTTGATGTCTCATTGGCACCCAGACTTTACATATAATTCCTTATAGTAACACCCAGACATTTACCCTATTTTGTTGACTGGCTCTTGGCAACATCCTTGAAAAGTCTTGTGCTAGTCCTCAGGGTTGAAATGATTTGCTTGTTACAAAACTCTGATCCAAAATGTTCCAAAATGAATATGTTTGCCAAGGTTTGTCAAACTGGACTGTCTGGATACTAAGTTGAGTTAAGCTGCTCTAAAAGCAAGACTTAAAGCTGTATGTTAAGTGAAAGGACAGATTCAGTCCTTAGAAAACATCCTGCCCTTCTACCTGGGAGCTTTACAAATTTGCCCTAGGCTTGCATTAGAAAATACAATTAAAATTGACCCTTAATTGGAGTCAGAATCATAATCTCAAAACTGGCTGTCTCCAGCTGATGGATCAGTTTTGGACATTCCATTGTTATGTATTTTGCCCGACTGCTGTCCAGAATTCCTTTCTCACCCTTCTTAAGAAGGAACCTATGGGGTCTCTTAAGCTCGGGTACAGTATCCCTACATCTCTTTCCTGGTCCACTCAAAGGTACTATAACTCATTCATTCAAAAATTAGGAGTACTTAAAGACTGTGGTACATAGATTTTATTTGAAGTGAGCTGTAGGAGCCTAAGTTCTTGTCTTCAGATGTCTTGTATCTGTCCAGTGAAAGCTATTACAACCTCGACGATATTCCAGTATCCTTGTTCCTTGTGGGAACAATATGTGAACAAAACACTGTAGCCCAAAAAAAGGAGGCATGACTCATGCCTTTTACAAATCAGTAAAGCAATACAAATACTATATGTTTTCTGAAGAGCAGAGTATTTGAAATTGAAACACCTTGCCTGAAGAAAAAGCTGCCTGTGTAAACATAAAACAATGTTTCAAAATGACAGGGTACATTCATTTCAGTAAAACTGAATTGCAGTGAGGTAATTAAGTATGGCCAATAATAAGAAGTGCTGAGGCAGCGCTAAGAGAAGCTCTAAAGAATCAAACTGGTTTACAAAGTGTGTCTGAAAAACATCAGCAATTAAATTCACACAGTTTTCCCTTGGCATATTCCAAGACAAGCTTTTCTTGAGCAGCACTAAGCCTGTGGAATACTGCCATTTTAGGTACAGAATGAAGCAAATCTTATAAGTTAAAAAACAAAATCTGAAAGCCTCTCTCTGTCCCAGTATATTAGGGACCCTTTTTCTAAGCTGTGGTAAGCAGCTAATTCAGCATTGTTAGAACGGTGGACTGTAGTGCAGGCCTGTGCTATTGTCTACTGCACTAAAACAGGGGCCTTTGTGTTATAAATGCTGCGTTAGCTGCCTAGCACAGGAGTAGGCCAGGTCTGGGCATGACAGGGACGGGCAGAGGTATGGCCATCTGTGTCAGCTAGCACACGAGTTGTTACTATGTACTAGTTGACCCAACTACTGATAGCACAGCCATACTTAATGTCACCTCAAGAGGAGGTGGTAAGTGGAGCTACCACCTCCTCTGCAGGGTTTTGAAGAAGAGTCTTCTTCAGGGACCTGGATTCAATCTATCGCCAATCTGTCACCACTTTGTGGCGCAGTTATTTTGTTTTTCAGATGGTGATAGATTGAATCCTGGTCCCTGAAGAAGACTCTTTCGAAACCCTGCAGAGCTGGACATTATACGGATTCTGCCGGTATTAAAGAACCGCGTTTGAAGAATTTGAAGAAACATCGCACCGCGTGAGGAATATAATGGCTGCCGAGTGTAGTGTACGCACCCGACAGCCGTAAGATAAGTGCGCCATATACAAATTCAGTATTAATATAGAGCATTGAATATTGAGCATTGAGTGAACTTTGAGAGCATTTCATTCCTCTCCTCTCTTAGTTTAATTTAGTGATTCATTTTTTTATTTCCATTTTATTTATTTATTTATTGCATTTGTATCCCACATTTTCCCACCTCTTTGCGGGCTCAGTGTGGCTTACAATAAGATATGAATAATGGAAATACATTTGTTACAACTTGGTTATAGGTTACATTGTACAAGTTTTGTGAAAGTTTTGTGAAGTTTTGCTCACACCTTTTTCAGTAGTAGCTCAAGGTGAGTTACATTCAGGTACACTGGATATTTCTCTATCCCAGGAGGGCTCACAATCTTGGTTTGTACCTGGTTCATGTTTATAGTATAACATTGAATGATAATTTTCATGTTTATAGTATAACATTGAATGAAAGAGATTTGTATTTTTATAACCTTACTATAGATTTTGAATTGTTTAGAGGTTACAGCATGATAGATTGTAAGGGTTATTGGAAGGTATGAGAGTGAAAGAGTGAGTATAGTGTTTTATTAGGAAAGACATGGATTAGGTCTGATTATTTTGTTTTTCTTTGTATTAGGATACTAAGAGGGGCATAATCGAACGTGAACGCCCATCTCCATGGGCGTCTATGTCCGAGAACGGGCACGTGAAAGGGCAGGACAGACTGTATTTTCGAAAAAAATGGGCGCCCATCTTTTTTTTCGATAATACGGTTTGTGCCTGGCAAATGCATCAGATTTATGTGGATTTGAGCTGGGTGGTTTCGTTTTTCAGTGATAATGAAAACTGAAGGCGCCCAGCTCAAAAACTAACAAATCCATGGGTCATGGGAGGGGCCAGGATTCGTAGTGCACTGGTCCCCCTCATATGCCAGGACAGCAACCGGACACCCTAGGGGACACTTGTAACAATTAAAAAAAATTAAATACCTCCCAAGTCCATAGCTCCCATCCCTTGGGTGCTGAGCCCCTCAAATCCCCCCCTAAAACCCACTGCTCACAACTCTACACCTTTAATATGCCTTGAACTTTGGCCGTCCCCAATTTGTGTCAAAAGATGGGCGTCCTTCTCTTTCGAAAATGAGCCTGATAGTAACACAGTAACTAACATAGCAGATAACGGCATCCAGTCTACCCAAGAAGATAATTATTAAAACAGGGGTTCTTAACCTAGTCCTTGGGACACACCCAGCTAGTCAGGTTTTCAGGATACAACAATTAGCATGAACTACCTCCACTGTATGCAAATTTATCTCATACATATTCATTGTGGGAATCCTGAAAACCTGACTGGCTGGGTGTGTCCTGAGGACTGGATTGAGAATCACTGTATTAAAGTCAAGTCTCTTGAATACAAGTCTTAAATATAGGCAGGTAAAGAGTGTGGTGGCTATCAGGCTCATTTTCGAAAGAAAAGGAAGCCCATCTTTCAACACAAATCGGAAGATGGGCATCCTTCTCACAGGGTTGTCCAAATCGGCTTAATCGAAAGCCAATTTTGGGCGTCCCCAACTGCTTTCCATCGCAGGGACGACCAAAGTATACGGGGGTATGTCGGAGGCGTAGTGAAGGCGGGACTTGGGCGTGCCTAACACATGGGCATCCTCGACCCATAATGGAAAAAAGAAGGGCGTCCCTGACGAGCACTTGGACGACTTTACCTGGTCCCATTTTTCTTACGACCAAGCCACAAAAAGGTGCCCGAACTGACCAGATGACCACCAGAGAGAATCGGGGATCACCTCCCCTTACTCCCCCAGTGGTCACTAACTCCCTCCCACCCTCAAAAAACATCTTTAAAAATCTTTTGTGCCAGCCTCAAATGTCATACTCAGCTCCATCACAGCAGTATGCAGGTCCCTGGAGCAGTTTTAGTGGGTGCAGTGCACTTCAGGCAGGCGGACACAGGCCCATCCCCCCCACCTGTTACACTTGTGGTGGTAAATATGAGCCCTCCAAAACCCACAAGAAACCCCCCCTAGTTGCCCCCCCCCTTCACCGGTAAGGGCTATGGTAGTGGTGTACAGTTGGGGGTAGTGGGTTTTGGGGGGGGGGGGGTTGGGGGGGCTCAGCACACAGGGTGAGGGAGATATGTACCTGGGAGCAATTTCTGAAGTCATTGCAGTGCCCCCTAGGGTGCCCAGTTGGTGTCCTGGCATGTCAGGGGGACCAGTGCACTACGAAAGCTGGCTCCTCCCATGACCAAATGGCTTGGATTTAGTCGTTTCTGAGATGGGCGTCCTCGGTTTCCATTATGGCCGAAAACCGGGGACGACCATCTCTAAGGTCGACCTGAATGTTGAGATTTGGGCGTCCCTGACCATATTATCGAAACGAAAGATGGACGTCCATCTTGTTTCGATAATATGGGTTTCCCCGCCCCTTCAAGGGACGCTTTGCGAGGACGTCCTCAGCAAATTTTGGGCATCCCTTTCGATTATGCCCCTCCATGTATTTGAATTTTGAACCTTCTTAATTTTAAAAGTAAAATCATATTTATTTTCATACTCAAGGAACTTATGGGATCAATATATATTAGGTCAGTACATTTTATTGCGATTCAGTGTTTGATCAATATCGTGTTATACGCATTGCTTGAGAAACTGCACAATTCAATCACTGCGCATAAAGCTAAACTCCAATAAACAAATGTGGTTGAGAAGGGTCTTGGTTGAGAACATATGGGATTATAATTAGGCTTGGCCTTAGGAAATGAATCTTTTGCCAATGAGCGAGCAAAGTTGCTGTTACATTTACTTTGCTTTTATTTTTGGAAAATTTGTGAATTTCAGGTTTGAATGAGTATAAAAACATAACTAAGGGAGAGGGATAGAACAAGATGGCCAACAGCATGTTCTGGGCATTTGGGCTTTTGTTTTCTTTGCTTACTCTTACCTGTGTCTCGATGGGCAAGAAGAGGAAGGGTAGCAGTAAGATGAGAAAAAAAACTCCACCAACTGCATCCCTCTTTTGTCCTATGGATTGCCATCTTCAGTGCTCAGGCCCAGTGAATCAACTCAGATGTTTGCTGCTGGGATCACTGAATAAGTGGCTCCTTTACTGCATGAAACAACTCTAAGCCCTGGCCAATGACAGCTACCCCTGAATCTGGCGGAAGAAAGACCTGGAAGCTCTGGAGTTAAGACCATTCTAGCAGTACTGGAAGTAGCTGCTGTGACCGCTACACTGACTGGAACTCTGCAGGGGGCAGGTGCAACCTCCCTCCACCAATTGAAAGGGGCCACATTTCTGAACCACAACTGTGGGATCACAAGTAGAAAGAATGACTACTTTCATGTTAAAATGCCCAGCTGAGATCTCACTGGACTCAGTATGGTTGGCTATTGAAGAACTGGGTAATTTCAAACACATTCATTATCAAATAATGACTTTCTTGAGAAGATTAATGCTCACCAGAAGGAGCTAAGTACTTTAACAGATCAGTTTCAAGAGATTGAAACTAAAGTGGAATCAGTCTTTCAACATAATGTGGCTTTAATGAAGGACAATTTTCTCCTTCATAAAAACTGAAACTTTTGAGATTGCTATTCCTAATAAAAATTTACAGTTGATAAATTTCCCCAAAATACCCAATACTTCATCAAAATAAATATTTAGAAAATATATGGGGGAAGTCCTAAAGATTCCTGGGCCCGATACTCAGACCCTGGGAGGCAGCCTGCATAAGTGCCGTGATCGGCACTGACCCTGGATATTCAATACTGGGCCATTTCCAGTGACCAGTATTGAATATCTGGGTTTTTTTGGGGTCATCTATGTGAATATTCGTGATGGCTGGTTAAGTTTATAATGGATAAAGGTAAGACTGCTATTTAGGCGATCCAATTTACCCACTAAACCTAGCTGGCCAGCACTTGAATATTTGCGGATATCCAGCTATATCACACGATGTTAATGGTGAATAAAGTTTCACATGCAACATGCATATCAGCACATTTAGCTGATTTGTGGCCTAGTGATTAGAGCGCCAGTCTTCTTGGCATCCAGAGGTGGCCGGTTCAAGTCCCACTGCTGCTCCTTGTGATCTTGGGCAAGTCACTTAACCCTCTATTGTCTCAGGTACAAACTTAGATTATGAGCCCTGCAGGGACAGGAAAATACCCAGTGTACCTGAATGTAACTCACCTTGAGCTACTACTGAAAAAGGAGCAAAACAGGCATATTGGAGAGCAAAATATTCCCACAGGGACTGGCTATATCACACGATGTTAATGGTGAATAAAGTTTCACATGCATATCAGCACATTTAGCTGATTTGTGGCCTAGTGATTAGAGCGCCAGTCTTCTTGGCATCCAGAGGTGGCCGGTTCAAGTCCCACTGCTGCTCCTTGTGATCTTGGGCAAGTCACTTAACCCTCTATTGTCTCAGGTACAAACTTAGATTATGAGCCCTGCAGGGACAGGAAAATACCCAGTGTACCTGAATGTAACTCACCTTGAGCTACTACTGAAAAAGGAGCAAAACAGGCATATTGGACAGCAAAATATTCCCACAGGGACTGGCTATTACAGTATAATGTAAGACAGGAAGAAGATAAGCTTGTTTTGGTCATTCCATACTCTACTCTAAGTTCTAATATTAATAAAAGTATACATTGCAACTGGAAGATGTTGCAGGTTCATGCCTGTTTTGCTGACCATCCGATTTGTGCGTTCAAAAGAGGTAAAACTATAGGAGAGATGTTGACCTATAAGAGATTGGACTATACTACTGAGGTCCCTGAGATCTTGGGACACTTTAAATGTGAATCATGCCAATGGTGCGACTCTACCATTGAAGGTGTGTTATGGACACCTCCTGGATCTACACGCCCAATAGTAGCACGGGTTCGAACCAACTACAATTTGCATAATAGTGTGTACGTTATAATATGTCCATGTCATATGATATATATAGGAAGGTCGAGTCGTCCTATTAAAATCAGATTGAATGAACACAAGTCGCGGATTAAAAACAAGGTATTGGCTGCCCCTTTAGTTCAGCACTGGGTAGAGAAGAATCACCAAATTGAAGATATTAAATGGCGGATTATAGATTATGTTCAGTTGGGCTGGTAGGGAGGTAATATTGGATCTTTATTAAATTATAAAGAGCAAAGATGGATCTTCCAACTCCATGTGCTACACCCTCAAGGACTGAATTCTGAAGTGGATTGGTGGTCACTAATCTGACTGGTGGTTACAAGGATGACATGGCCCTATCAAAAGTTGCAGGTTTCTATCAGCTGTGGCCTATTTAAAATGCTGGGGCTAACAGAGATGCCACAGCCATTTTGTTTGTATGCAGAAGCAAACACAGAGATGGTAAAATCACAGTGTGTTATGTTGCTGTAAGGAGATATATATATGTTTATGGAGATACTTAGTCTCTTGTTATGCTGCTCTTCTTCCCAGCGAACCTCTTCCCTGAAGAAGAACTTCGAAACCTGGCCAGAAAAACTGCTGCTTAAAATTGTTTAAAGCTAAGTTATATTATAATATTTATTCTGGATACTAGAGATATTTAAGAAGAAAAATATTAAGGAGAACAATATGAAAACGTTGAAAAAAATGGAAAAATATGGAGGAAAGCGGGTTGATCAATGACGATGAGAACAGCACCATTCCTGGATGGTTTATGCTGTTAAGAATTCTGAAGATCCCCGTTCACTAAATAATGTGGGTCTATGAATGAATATGTTGGATACACTGTGAGAATATTGACTATTTATAAAAGTGATATGATATATAGTGTCTTGGAAAATATGGAACTTGGATATTGATATAATCCCCACACAAGAAATATATGGTCTCTTTAAATTAGATTGTAAATTTAGGTGCTGGCATTTGTACCATGTTTTTGTTGGTGTAAATGGACGCGCTTACATTTAGGTGCAACCCCTGTGCTTAAGTGGTATTCTATAAACCACACCTAACTTTAAGTGCGACTTATGGAATTGCACTTTTTTCAGCACTGATTTTTTAGGTGCCATATATAGAATCCAGCCCTATGTGCTAAGTGCTAATATTCAGCGGAGATAATCGGCTCACACTGAATATTAGCACTTAGTCGGCTATCAGGGGCATTTTCGAAAGAGAAGGGTGTCCATCTTCCAACACAAATCGGGAGATAGGCATCCTTCTCTCAGGGTCGCCCAAATCGGCATAATCGAAAGCCGATTTTGGTCGTGGGGACAACCAAAGTTCACGGGGTCTTGTCAGAGGCATAGCGAAGGCGGGACTGGGGCATGCTTAAGAGATGGGCATCCTCGGCCGATAATGGAAAAAAGAAGGACGTCCCTGACGAGCATTTGGTCGACTTTACTTGGTCCATCATTTCTACAACCAAGCCTCAAAAAGGTGCCCAAACTAACCAGATGACCACCGGAGGGAATCGGGGATGACCTCCTCTTACTCCCCCAATGGTCACCAACCTCCTCCCACCCTAAAAAAAAAAATTTACAAAAATTTTTGCCAGCCTCTATGTCAGCCTCAAATGTCATACCCAGCTCCATGACAGCAGTATGCAGGTGCCTGGAGCAGTTTTAGTGGGTGCAGTGCACTTCAGGCAGGTGGACTCAGGCCCATCCCCCCCCACCTGTTACACTTGTTCTGGTAAATGTGAGCCCTCCAAAACCCACCCGAAACCCACTGTACCCACATGTAGTGCCCCCCTTCACCCCTTAGGGCTATGGTAGTGGTGTACAGTTGTGGGTAGTGGGTTTTGGGGGGGTTGGGGGGCTCCGCACACAAGGTAAGGGAGCTATGTACCTGGGAGCATTTTATGAAGTCCACTGCAGTGCCCCCTATGGTGCCTGGTTGGTGTCCTGGCATGTCAGGGGGACCAGTGCACTACGAATGCTGGTTCCTCCCATGATCAAATGCCTTGGATTTGGTCATTTTTGAGCTGGGCGTCCTCGGTTTCCATTATAGCCGAAACCCGGGGACGACCATCTCTAAGGTCGACCATCTCAACATTTAGGTCGACCATCTGTAAGGTCAACCTAAGTGTTGAGATTTGGGCGTCCCCAACTGTATTATCGAAATGAAAGATGGACGCCCATCTCGTTTCGATAATACGGGTTTCCCCGCCCCTTCGCCAGGACATCCTTAGAGATGGGCGCCCTTAGAGATGATCGTCCCCATACGATTATGCCCCTCCACATGCTATTTAACCATCCAGGAGCCATTCTTGGCCAGTTAAATAGCACTGAATATCGGAGAGCCAGAATCTAGTTTTCCACAAATAACTAGAGCTTACTATCTACTTATTAAGACTAAACCCCCAGCTTCTGGGGTTACAGTGGACTCTTTGGAAACAGTTGTGGACATCCAGCAGATGGGATTGACAACATTTTTGGAAACATCCATAGAATTACAAGCAATGCCATCCACCTTAATTGAATCTTTTTCTCTGGGTTCTGATAGAGACCTTGGGGCCATCTTCGACTTCTCTCTCTCCTTCTCTGTTTACATTCAGCAGATTGCCAAAACCTGTCGTTTCTTTCTCTATAACATCAGCAAAATCCGTCCCTTCATCTCTGAACACTCAACTAGAACCCTTATCCACACTCTTATCACCTCTCGCCTTGATTATTGCAACCTGCTTCTCACCGGCCTCCCACTTAGCAATCTCTCTCCTTGTCAATCAGTCTAAAACTCTGCTGCTCGACTCATTTTCCGCCAAAGTCGCTATGCTCACATTAGCACTCTCCTTAAGTCACTTCACTGGCTCCCTATCTGTTTCCGCATTCAATTCAAACTTCTCTTATTGACCTATAACTGCATTCACTCTGCCGCTCCCCAGTACCTCTCCACTCTTGTCTCTCCCTATGCCCCCCCCCTCGGGTACTCCGTTCTGTTGATACATCTCTCTTATCTGTCCCCCTCTCCTCTACTGCTAATTCCAGACTCCGTTCCTTTTATCTCGCTGCACCTCACGTCTGGAATAGACTTCCCAAGCCTGTACGTCTAGCACCGTCTTTGGCCGTTTTCAAGTCCAGACTAAAAGCCCACCTCTTTGCCACTGCGTTTGACTCCTAACCCTGTCCTTTTATTCCCACCTCTTTATTCCCTTGCCTCTTAGTTGTTCTGACTGTTTATCTGTCTTATTTAGATTGTAAGCTCTTTGAGCAGGGACTGTCTTTTTGTGTATGGTGTAAAGCGCTGTGTGTGCCTTGTAGCACTATAGAAGTGATAAGTAGTAGTATTTTGAGATTTTTTTTTCCTTAATAAAGACATTCCGTATTGTGGACTAGAAATGCATATATTTCTTGAAGTTGTGCATGCTACCCAGAAAAGAAGACAGCAATTTCTCCTATTGCATCCAAGAGTGTTACAAATTGGGTCTTCCTTCTTGCTGAGATACCCTTACAAGTGTGTTTTGAGATACAAAGGCAGTAAATTTATATTTTTTGAAGCTTCTCAATATCATTATTTGTTGCTGATAAAGTAGTCTTAGCTTCATCTACACCTCAGGACACTTCTGACCCATAATCTGTTGATTCAGTATATGCTATTAAGTTTAAGTAATTGGATGTAATGCCATTTTTTTGGTGGGTTTCATTCTTTAAATTCCTAAATATGGGGCCCTTTTACAAAGGCGCGGCAAGCCTAACGCAGGCTTGCTGAGCGCCAATTCAGCGCTACCGCCAGGCTACTGCAGGAACCTGGCAGTAGTTTCTGCCCCCTCCACATGCCATTTCCAGAACTTGCAAAATATTTTTCTATTTTTAGTGCCGGAGGCTTACCCGGCAATAATCGGGCAGCACCATGCGCTGTCTGGTTACCACCAGGTTAGCGCAAGAGCCCTTACCGCCTCCTAAACAGGTGGGGATAAGGCCTCACCAAGGAAATAGCCGCATGGCAAATGTTTAACTTACCACATAGCCATTTCCTTTTTTAAAAAAAAAATCCTTTACCCACTGCAGTAAAAGAGGGCCTCGGTGCCACCGCAGAGCCCCATTTACCAAAGGTTGGTAAAAGGGGCCCTATCGGCCTTATTTTTGAAAGTGATGGACGCCCAGATTTCGACCCAAATCGGGAGATGGGTGTCCATCTTGCAAAGGCGCCCAAATCGGTATAATCGAATGCCGATTTTGGGCGTCTTCAACTGCACTCAGTCGCAGGAACGAACAAAGTTGACAGGGGCGTGTCGGAGGCATGGTGAAGGCAGAACTAGGGTGTGTTTATCGGCCGAAGAGAGATGGGCGCCCTCGGCCGATAATCGAAAAAAGAAAGGCGAATTTGGGTCACTTTATTTGGACCCTTTTTTTTCACGAACAAGTCCCAAAAAAGGGTCCTAAATGACCAGATGACCACCGGAGGGAATTGGGGATCACCACCCCTTACTCCCCCAGTGGTCACTAACCCTCTCCCACCAAAAAAAAAAAACCTTTAACCTTTTTTTCCAGCCTGTATGCCACCCTCAAATGCCATACCCAGCTCCATCACAGCAGTATGCAGGTCCCTGGAGCAGTTGTTGGTGGGTGCAGTGGACTTCACCCAGGTGGACCCAGGCCCATCCCCCCCAACCTATTACACTTGTGCTGGTAAATGAGAGCCCTCCAAACCGCCCCCAAAACCCACTGTACCCACATGTAGGTGCTTCCCTTCAGCCATAAGGGCTATGGTAATGGTGTAGAGTTGTGGGCAGTGGGTTTTAGGGGGGATTTGAGGGGCTCAGCACCCAAAGGAAGGGAGCTTTGGACTTGGGAGGTATTTTACTTTTTATTGTTACAAGTGCCCCCTAGGGTGCCCGGTTGGTGTCCTGGCATGTGAGGGGAACCAGTGCACTAAGAATCTTGGCCCCTCCCACGACCAAATGCCATGGATTTGTTTGTTTTTGAGCTGGGCGCCTTCGGTTTCCATTATCGCTGAAAAACGATTACGCCCAGCTCAAGTCCGCACAAATCCGATGCACTTGCCCGGCACAAACCGTATTTTCGAAAAAAAAAGATGGGCACCCATTTTTTTCAAAAATACGGTGTCCCGCCCCTTCACGTACCCGTTCTCAGACATAGACGCCCATGGAGATGGGCGTTCGCGTTCGATTATGCCCCTCTATGGCTCCTAGATTGAACTGCTCAACCCCGTAAATTATGGAGGACTTTGTTTGTGAGAGACTGTTTTCCTTCCTTTCTTTTATGATGTTTAGTTTTCTTTCTAAAAATTTTCCGTGGTACTCTCACTTTCTGGATCAAGAGGATTCTTGTAAATAATTTTGAATTTTGCATAAATACAAAATAAAGGTAGACGACTAAAGGCCTGATTCTTTAAGATTGCTGCAGTGACAAAGAATAGGATGAAAGCCTTACCCTCCCTTTTACAAAGCCGCACGGTAATGCAGACACAACCCATTCGCTTTGAATAGGCTGTGTCAGCATTACCGCACCGACAGCCACTAGCGTAGTTTTGTAAAAAGGAGGGAGGGGTGGAATTAGTGAATCATGCCCTAAACAATCATTCATTTTTAAAGTTATTACTATTAATTGTTTGATAGCTTCATTGTTGATTATTCAGAATGACTCAGAGCAAAACGCTGACCTATGAAGTGGGGAAAATTTTGTAGCTGAGAATTGCATACGCCAATGAGAGATGCTGGGAAATGGAGGCTGAGCAATACTTTAGATTGCACTCTGCCAAGTCAGAGAAATTTTATTATTCTACTGATCCAGCAGGTGTCACTGTCGGCTTACAAGTTTAATTGCACCCCTTGCAAAAAATGACTCACGTTTTGCAGTGGTGAAAGGTATTCTTCTGTATTCTCATCACTGTATGTAGGCCATATAAAAATTTCAGTAAGAAGAACAATAGTATGTTCAGCATTGTCTTACTGGCTGTGGTTAATGAAAGCAATAATGGTGCCTGTCATTCAAAACATCAGCTTGCATGGTATTCAGGGATTCTTTACTGTGAGGTACTGAGGAGACATCTTCAGGGTAATTCTACATCAAAAAATTGTTATTTATAATAATCAATTTTATAGATACAGTAAAAAAAGAACTATAACATCTTTCATCCACAAGTATAGAAAAATAATAATGGATAAATACACGTAATATGGAGCTAATGGAACTAGTGAATCATCAAATATATAAAAAAGAAAAATTCCATCCAGATTGAAGTAATCCTTTCTCAGATTCCCTCATATTCTATGTATTGCTTAGTGGCTTTTAATAGCTATCATCCTCCAGCACTGAATCAGAGCCTTCCATTCTGACAATTTTTACGATATCGAAGGACTTTCTTGGAGCTCACTGATTTCAAGCTGAACGCACAAGGTTTGCAGGAATGGTTATGTCAGCATGGGAACCTGAAGACTGCCAAGACGGCTTTTAAGAGGGTTAGATCTTTGAACCGAGATCTTTTACTATCCGACACCTGTAAAGCACAGAAAGAATGGATCCTAACGTGTTCTTTGTTATACTCCAGGCATTAAGCGGGTCACTAAGATCTTACGGAGGCACTGGTCTATTCTGTGCCCTCATGAGGTGTTTGCTGCTAAACATCTGAGGATAGCGTTCACTAGAAATCATCTTTTCAAAGAATTACTGTATCAGACTGGTTCGGAGAGGGAAGGACAAGACATTGAATCCAGGGTTTCAGCTGTCGGTCGTAAGAGATGTCTGAAGTGCAAAACCTGTGAGATCACTGCTGAGTTGGGTACTTGGTTGTGTATCTACATTCTCAGAAATAATTTAGACTGAAGTTTTTAACAACCTGCAAGAATGACTATGGGACTCATTTTTGAAAGAGAAAAACTTCTCAATAGTGGCATACATAATCATTTGGACATTTTTCTCACCAAAATGTCCAAATTGGTATTTTTGAAACACATTTTCCAAACGTTTTTCTATGCAGTTTGTCTGCAGTGCATCCAAATCTCAAGGGGGCATGCTGGGAGCATGTTAATGGTGGGATTTAGGCATTATGGCTGAAAAACGTCCAGGACTAAAACTAAGACATTTTGAGCTTTCAGGCAGCTTTGTTTGTTCAGTATATCTTTTGAATACACTGAGGCAGGCGTTTTGTCACACCGAAACACGGACCATGTCGGGTCCCTTTGTCCAAGCACCAAATAAAGCGTTTTTTAAGCACTATCTCCAGTGTTGGATTCATCCTTTGGTCATCCTCTATTCTTGTTTGATTGTATTCAAACCATTGTGCATGCACTTTGAGCATGGCGCTTTGAGTTGTATGCATAAATATTGATGTGCATCCAATTTAGGCACAACTTAATTGAATGACAAGCAAATCAGCGCTGTTTGTTTTTAATATTTTATATTGTTTAGCTTCAGAATACCTTCAAGATATAATCTCTGTTTACTTGTCTTCTAGGGTGCTATGTTCTGCTCAGGAAGTTGTTTTGTTGGGATACACAATTTAAGTCTGTCGAAAATCGACCACTAGGCAAAGAACTTTAACTGGTAGTGGTCCAATGTCCTGGAATGAACTGCCAAGTCATATTCAAAATATTGCTTGTTATAATGCTTTTAAGAGAGAAGTTAAATGTTTTCTCTTTATATTTGACAGGGGTTTGATTTGTAGAATTAGTATAATTATTACGGAACTACATTGTTATAATGATGGATTGGCTCATTGATCTTCTCTTCTCTGATGTAATCTGTCTGGAGCATCTTTTGGTAAAGTAGAATAAAAATACCAATAGTAGATTAGTTAACTAGGCAATAACAAGCAATTATTGGCACTAATTATAATTTACATGTGCATTTTGTTAGGTGTAGTCTATAAAGACGTGAGCGTAAATTCCAGTGTGCAGATCCAAAAAGGGGGCATGGCCATGGGAGAAGCATGGGTAGGTCAGGGATGTTCCTAAAATGTATGCATGTTGTTAAAGGTTTAAGGGGATCTGCGCCTAATTTATGCATGGTAGCTCGGTGGTACTTCCTGTATAGCAAGTGGTAAGCCCGTGTTTGGCTTACCGCCGCTTAGTAAAAGGAGCCCTAAGCTAGTATTCAGCAAAGAGCATTCTGACCAGAGTGCCTTTTGATAAATATTAGCTTAGTGTGGACCTCAGGCCTAACTTTGGGCACTGAACTTCCACCTGCTAAAACCTGGTATAAAAGGTGGTGTGCATCTAATAGCAGTTGAGTTCGTTCCCTCAGAGTCCCGCCCTCGCGGAAAGAGGAAATGATGTCACAAGGCGGGACTCTGAGGGAACAAACTCAAAGGGAAGGCTAGAGACGGGCAGGGCTTTCAATGACGCGGCCGCTTCAACGGAGGTAATCAGGGGAGAGAAGAGAATTGCTGGGTGGCTTGAGGGGGGGCAGGGGAGCAAGGAGAATCGCTGGGTGGCTGGAGAGAGAGGAAAATTGCTGGATGGCTTGAGGGGGGGCAGGGGATAGAGGAGAATCGCTGGGTGGCTGGAGGGGGGCAGGGGAGAGAGGAGAATCGCTGGGTGGCTCGGGAGAGACCTGTGTTGTGACGCATGCGCAGTGCTTCCTGCCTCCCTGCTTCGAATAGGAACATCTCCTGAGAGTGACATCAGGAGATGGTTATCAACGCAGTGAGACACATTGGAATGTTGCAGGAGCAAATTATTATATTAGATGTCTAGAAAGTTGTGTGCATTAGTTCTAATTAAAGCCAATTAATGCTTCTAATTGGTTACTGTACACCACTACAATAGTCCTTACGGGTGGAGGGGGCATCTATATGTGGATACAGTGGGTTTCTGGTAAGTTTTGGAAGGCTCACAGTTTCCACCACAAGTGTAACAGGCAGTTGGAGTTATGGCCTGGGTCCACCTGTCTACAGTGAACTGCACCCACCTCTAGACTACTCCAGGGACCTGCATGCTGCTGTAATGGACCTGAGTATAACATCTGAGGCTGTCATAGAGGTTAGTTAGTACTATTTTTATTCAAATTTTTGGGGGTGGGAGGGGGTCATTCCTGATTCCCTCCAGTGGTCATATGGTCATTTAGGGCACCTTTTTGTGCCTTACTCATTCTAAAAACAGGTCTAGCTCAAAATGTCTTAGCTTTAAATCCTGGGTGGTTTTGTTTTTTTCCATTATGGCTGAAAAACATCAAAGTCTTAGGAACACCCAAATTTCACCTTTAACACGATCCCAACACATCCCCTTGAGATTTGGATACACTGCAGATGAACAGCATAGAAAAATGTCTGAAAAATAAGTTTCGAAAATACCAATTTGGACATTTTTGTGAGAAAAATGTATAAATGCTGCTTTATGCCACTTTTTAGATGTTCTCCTGTTTTGAAAATGAGCTCAATAGAAACCGATGTAACTTTGTAAGTCTATGTGCTTATAAAATGAGCCTCTTAGTATTTTACTCTTAACCACTACTGATAATTTTTACATGAAGCTGAACAAGCCTCACAAGATTCTTGTCCTTGGTTTCTTGGTCTCTTCCACAACTGGGCCAGATTCAGAAAATAGGGCCCAAATATGAGTGCCAAAAAATGTGGCATTCAACACTCTGGGATAAATGCACTTTATAGAATAATGTTGGTTGCCAAATTCTGCCAAAACTTTAGGTGTAAGGACTGACACCAACTGAAACCAGGTGTAAATCCTGGTGCACAAGTTGTGTGCACATCCGCAGTATACTAAAATTTTGCGCACAATTTTCCTGAACGCCCCTGACCCACTCATGCCCCTTCCATGGAAAAGCCCATTTTGCAGTTGTGTACGATACATTCAAGTACTATCATAGAATTGGGTGCATAAGTGTATTTCTGCACTAATCTGTCATTTCAATCCCCTTTTGGCACCTTGCATCCATTAAAATGCATTTTCATGCCATAATTTGGGCATGGAATTAGGGCCTTATTCTACAAAGGTTATGCTTCTAAAATTATGAGCATAATTTATGCTTATAAATTTACACTAATAAATTTAGGAGTGTAATTTATGCCCTTAAACATGTGCTAAATCTATGAGTGTAATGGGCCTTATTCTATAATTTACGCTCCTAAATGTATGCTAAATCTATGAGTGTAATATCTAACTTTAGGTGCCATTCATAGAAATTCCCAAATTGGTGAATTGTTTATGAACCCTACTTTGAGTTATGTTTTAAGTGATCGAAATTCTGAAGAGATAGTTACAATCGTTTTGATGGGAGCTGATGAGGGAAGTCAGGAACCAGAGCACTCTTTTGGTAGTACTGCAGATGATTCTGCTTTGTTGAATGGAGCGTAATGAAAGATAGTAAAAGCAGAGATGCTGCTCCTTCCATAATAGGTGGTATATTGGGTCAAGGATTTAATCAGATGACTTTCAAATTCCAACTCTTATGTACATTAGCAACATAAGTACATCAGTATTGCCATACAGGGAAAGACCAAAGGTCCATCAAGCCCAGCATCCTGTTTCCAACAGTGGCCAATCCATTTTATACTGCTTATCCCAGAAATAGTGGATTTTCCCCATGTCCATTTAATAACGGTCTATGGAATTTTCCTTTAGGAAGCCGTCCAAACCTTTTTAAAACTCCACTAAGCTAACCGCCTTTACCACATTCTCTGGCAATGAATTCCAGAGTTTAAGTACACGTTGAGTGAAGAAAAAGTTTCTCTGATTCGTTTCAAATTTACTACATTGTAGCTTCATCGAATGCCCCCTAGTCCTAGTATTTTTGGAAAGCGTGAACAGACGCTTCACATCTACCCATTCAACTCCACTCATCTATATATATAAAACTCACCCTCAACGTTCTGAAGACAGTGACATCAGTGAAGCCAAGCCAATGACTTCCTTCAAAACGGTTCGAAGGTTCGTGGTGGTGAAGCCACCGAAATCGCTCCGGGCCCCGCCCTCAAGGGCGGAGCAATGGCAGAACAATGAAGGGGTTGGCAGGGAGGGGGGTTTGGGAAATCGCTCCGGGCCCCGCCCCTCGCGTCAAACGTCATGACGTTGAGGGCGGAGCAATGGCAGAACGAAGGGGTTGGCAGGCGGGGGGGGGTGTTGGCGACGAAAACCTTGATGGCACAAAAACGAAGGGGTTGACAGGGAGGGAGGCGGGGGGGGTTTGGGAAATCGCTCCGGGCCCCGCCCTCGCGTCAAACATCATGACGTTGAGGGTGGAGCAATGGCACAACAACGAAGGGGTTGGGCAGGGAGGAGGGGTATTGGCGACGAAAACCTTGCTAGCGCCCGTTTCATTTGCTCTGAAACAGGCCTCTTTTACTAGTTATTTTATAGACCTCTATCATATCTCCCCTCAGCCGCCTTTTCTCCAAGCTGAAGAGCCCTAGCCGCTTTAGCCTTACCTCATAGGGAAGTTGTCCCACCCCCTTTATCTTTTTCGTCACTCTCTTCTCTGCACCTTTTCTAATTCCACTATATCTTTTTTGAGATACAGCGACCAGAATTGAACACAATATTCGAGGTGCGGTCGCACCATGGAGCAATACAAAAGCATTATAACATCCTCATTTTTGTTTTCTATTCCTTTCCTAATAATGCCTAACATTCTATTTGCTTTCTTAACCGCAACAGCACACTGAGCAGAAGGTTTCAACGTGTCATCAACGACGACACCTAGATCCCTTTCTTGGTCCGTGACTCCTAACATGGAACCTTGCATGACATAGCTATAATTCGGGTTCCTCTTTCCCACATTAAACGTCATCTACCATTTAGACGCCCAGTCTCCCAGTCTCGTAAGGTCTGCTTGTAATTTTTCACAATCCTCCTATTTAACGACTTTGAATAACTTTGTGTCATCAGCAAATTTAATTACCTCACTAGTTACTCCCATCTCTAGGTCATTTATAAATATGTTAAAAAGCAGTGGTCCTAGCACAGAGGCCTGGGGAACCCCACTAACTACCCTTCTCCATTGAGAATACTGACCATTTAACCCTACTCTCTGTTTTCTATCTTTTAACCAGTTTTTAATCCACAATAGAACACTACCTCCTATCCCATGACTCTCCAATTTCCTATGGAGTCTTTCATGAGGTACTTTGTCAAATGCCTTCTGAAAATCCAGATACACAATATCAACCAGCTTCCCTTTATCCACATGTTTGTTCACCCCTTTAAAGAAATGTAGTAGATTGGTGAGGCAAGATTTCCCTTCACCAATTCCATGCTGACTTTGTCTCATTAATCCATGCTTTTGAATATGCTCTGCAACTTTGTTCTTAATAATAGTCTCTACCATTTTTCCCGGCACCGATGTCAGACTCACCGGTCTATTTTATTTATTTATTGCATTTGTATCCCACATTTTCCCACCTTTTTGCGGGTTCAGTGTGGCTTACAATATGATATAAATGATGGAAATACAATTTGTTACAACTTGGTTATGGATTACATTGTGTAGATTTAAGCGAGACAGTCAAGTAACGTTAAGGAATATAACAATGGAACACAGACATTGAAACATTGGAAGGGGACAATGGGAGGCTTAAAGGGCAATATTAAGGCATGAAGACATATGGTATACATATTACTCTGAGTGGAGGTATGAGTGGTGTGAGATTACGGGGAGAGGATTGTAGAATTGGATGTGTGATGCATTATTGAACAGTGAGTATGGACTTTATGTGTTTTGGCTCTTTCCGTATGTTTTTTCAAAAAGATGGGTCTTCAATACTTTGCGGAAGGAAGTTTGTTTGTAGATTGTTCTTAAGTTGCGCGGCAGTGTATTCCAAAACTGCGTGCTTATGTGAGAGAAGGTTGACGCGTGTAGCGTCTTGTATTTCAGGCCCTTGCATTTGGGGAAGTGAAGGTCGAGGAAAGTTCGAGATGATCTTTTGGCGTTCCTGGGTGGTAAGTCAGATATGTAAGCTGGGGCTTCGCCGTGAATGATTTTGTGGACTAATGTGCATACTTTGAAAGTGACGCGTTCCTTGAGTGGTAGCCAGTGTAGTTTCTCTTTTAATGGCTTTGCACTTTCATATTTTGGTTTTCCGAAGATGAGTCTGGCTGCTGTATTCTGGCCCGTTTGAAGTTTCCTCAGTATTTGTTCTTTGCAACCTGCGTATAGTGAGTTGATAATTTCCTGGATCTCCTCAGGAACCTTTTTTAAAAATCGGCATTACAGTGGCCACCCTCCAATCTTCCGGTACCACACTCGATTTTAAGGATAAATTACATATTTCTAACAATAGCATTTTTCAGTTCTATCAGTACTCTAGGATGAATACCATCCAGTCCAGGAGATTTGCTACTCTTCAGTTTGTAGAACTGCCCCGTTACATCTTCCAGGTTTACAGAGAATTCATTAAGTTTCTCCGACTCGTCAGCTTCAAATACCATTTCCGGCACCGGAATCCCACCCAAATCTTCTTCGGTGAAGACCGAAGCAAAGAATTAATTTAATCTCTCCGCTATAGCTTTGTCTTCCCTGATTGCCCTTTTACTCCTCGGTCATCTAGCGGTCCAACCGATTCTTTTGCCGGCTTCCTGCTTTTAATGTACCTAAAAAATGTTTTACTATGTTTTTTTGCCTTCCAACGCAATCTTTTTTTCAAAGTCTCTCTTAGCTTTCCTTATCAGCGCTTTGCATTTGACTTGACATTTCTTATGCCGTTTCTTATTATTTTCAGTCGCTTCCTTCTTCCATTTTCTGAAGGATTTTCTTTTAGCTCTAATAGCTACCTTCACCTCACTATTTAACCACACCGGCTGTCGTTTGGTCTTCCGTCCTCCTTTTTTAATAGGCGGAATATATTTGGCCTGGGCTTCCAGGATGGTGTTTTTGAACAGCATCCACACCTGATGCAAATTTTTGACCCTCGCAGTCGCTCCTCTAAGTTTTCTTTTCACCGTTCTTCTCATTTTATCATAGTCTCCATCTACTACAATCTGGTTGTAGCTGTTTCACAAATGAAACTAACCCTTGGCATCATAGTACATGTTAATAGAAGAATTATGTTTGTTCTCCAGTCTTACACAATGCTAAGCATGATAATTTCAACATCCTACAAGTCAACTTCATTCCATAATAACTTTAAAATAGGTGAGAGAGAATATTTTCTGTTTTTTTAACAAGAAAATCATTTATTGCAAGTTGTATACTTCATTGTCATGTGTGCTATATTACAATGCAAGCCATTACTATCAGTGTTGCTATAGAGATATGAAGTTATGGATAAAGATGTGCCAGTTAAGATTAATACATTAGCCTTTAGTAAAATTCAATATACAACTAGGAAAGTCAAAGACACTCATTTATAAATAATTTACATCCAAGATGTGTAAGATTGACTCAAATGAACAGAAAAATCATTAGATGCATTTCTCTAAGGACAACTTTCACATGTCAACCAATGTACAACAGAATTCATTAAACAACTGCATATGCCCAAAAGAGAAATCAGTGGCATGCACAGGAAATTCTATTGCATAGAAACACAGAATATGGCCGAAGGTAGTAATGCAAGACAATCTCTACCTCAGGAAGCAGACAAAACCTTGACTCTTCTCCCAAGCCTTTAATGGAAGAAGCAACTAACTAACTAGTTACACACACAAAGACTAACACCAGCTGAGCATATCATAGCAGGACTTGCTTATCCATTTCTGTTCTGGATGAAATCATTTTCCTGCATCTTTTCATCTGAGTGCAATTTTTCCTTAAGATAGCCACTTGTATTTCTATCTAACTCCTGTTACTCTATCTTATCTGTCTATATATTCCATCTCCACTTGCACCTTATACTGTCTATTAAGATGTTTTAATGTGTATTGTGTTGAGATTATATGTAACATACTATGCCACAATGTGTATTATTGTTTGAATATGCTTACTGCTGTAATTGCCTATTACTTATTCATGCCGTATATGGGTGAATTTATTTAAAAAGGAGGTAAATAAATCCTAATAGATAAATAAACTACTAGACCCATCTTGTCTGTCCACAATACCAGCTGTAATAGTTCAGGCACTACTCATAAGACTGCAAATGTTAATATTTTTTAAAAATAATTTTGCAAAATTCACTTATTTTCCAGCTTATTTATTGTCGTGTACAGCATGATAAAATCTCACATAGATTATGATTAATATGAAAAATATACTGGGTCACAGAAAACCTGAGGTTTAACTTCTGTAAGCAGGTGATAACCCAGAAAATGGACTTTGTTATTTCACAAAACATACGTGGAATAATATTGTGTAATAAGACTGAAATGTATTGCGCCTCTATATTAGGTATACAGTTGACGGCAGGACTATGCATAAAAGGGGAGTGTGATATTAGGAGACACCTGTTTTCTCTGGGAGACCGATGCAGTAAGCTGTACTACCCATTAGCACAACAGTTTATGCTTGATTTTCCTGCACTAATCCTTTGTCGCACCTGCTGGGATTGTCAATGGTATTTAGTCGTGGCTCTTTATTAGAGTGCCTATCGGTTTATGTTGATTGTTTCCTTCATCCTATTATGGAGACAGTCTTTTCCAATATAAAGGATTCTGCGGATTTCATGGGAAGGTTGGCAGATCTACAATCTCATGTGAGAGATCTGTGGCTCTGACATTAGATATAGTTATTAGTGTTTCCCCAGACTGAAGCTTTGCAGATTCTGGAGTACCTTTTGGATTCTAGATCCCATTTGGCTGAACCCATGAAGTTCATTATTTCTTTGACTTCTTTAGCAAGGAAGAAAAATCATTTTCAATATAATGGAAGGTTGTTCCAATAAGTTTCTTGGGTAGCAATAGGGGTTACCATGCCCCTTCAGTAGCAAATTTATTTGTGGCTTATTTCGAGAATAATGTTGCATTGCCCTCTGATTTCTTTAGTAACATCAAGCTCTGGGAAAGATTTATTGACAATATCTTTTTACTGTGGAGAGGTACAGAATCTAAACTCCTTCAGTTTTTTGGCTGATTCAAGTGCAACCTTAAGAGCACTGATCCCGCCCTGGGAGGAAGTGAGCCAGGAGGGGTGGTGTCAATACCTGGGTGTTTAAAAGACAGAGCCAGGCTGAGGTTAAGGAGGCTCAGGGAAAAAAGAACTGAAGCTCCAGCATACACTTTACTGAATACGTCTAGCTGAGGTAAGCCAATTTTTTTTTTTTTTTTTTTTTTGGGGGGGGGGGGGGGGGGGGGGAATTGTGAGCCTTGTTTTGAGGTCTGGCTGGAGCTAGAATTGGAAATACAAAGAGAGAAACTGCAAACTGTGCCTGGGGCCCATGCAAAATCTTTTCCCCCTCTGAAGATAAGAGACTTTACCTTTGTTCTAAGCCTGTGAAGGAACAGGCCTCAGATTTAAGTTAATAAAACATTTATTTCATGTTTACAATCTTGTCTGGCTGTATTATTGACAGGGCCACCCCATAACCCTCGCCCAGAATCTCACAGTAGGTTATAATAATATAATATAACATAACATACCTGTTCTGCTCCATGTCCTTGTAGATATTTATGGAGTCAACCATAGATCAGCCAGAGCCATCTGAGGGCTGCCTGCAGCTTCATACATAAATTTACATATTGTCTGTTGTCTGCACTGCATGCAACCAAACATGTTGTTTGAAATGCTTGTTAATATGCATTAACTCTAAGATCTTAATATTCTGGCTTAGGGCCAGATGTACTAAAAGGTTTTCCCATGTTGTCTCCATGGGAAGAATGCTTAATACATCAGATCCTCAGTGACCAAACCAAGCCCAGAATGCAGGTCATCACAAAGAAAAGTATAGTAAGTGTTACAGATGAAAGGTATATTAGCTCAGCTGTGTTAGTCTGAAAATTTAAAACATTCTTTCATTTTGTGTTTTTCTTTTTTTTTACATTTTTCCATACCACACTAATAAACACATTTTGTTTCTAAGTGGAATTTATTATTCAACAGAAAAGCTCAGCCAGATTGAAAAGGGCTTGAAACTAAAAGGAGAATATTTATTTATTTAGATTTTGTTAACACCTTTTTCAGTTGTAGCTCAAGGTAAGTTACATTCGGGTACATTGGGTATATCTCTGTCCCAGGACTCACAACCTAATTTTGTACCTGAGGCAATGGAGGGTTAAGTGACTTGCTCAAAGTCACAAGGAGCAGCAGTGGGATTTAAACCGGCCACCTCCGGATGTCGACTGGTGTGCTAACCACTAGGCCACTCCAGAATATGTGAATGTGAACAGAAAGGATTGAGAACACCAATATATATTGTCCCCAGTGAAGTTTGGAGGTGGAAGGATGTAATCCCCTCCCAGATCAGTAGTAGCTCTTTCAGAAACTGACTCACTAAAGTTATTTTCTTATTTTGTATCTGTGGGCAAATAAATTTTAGTAAATCAGTTTCTTAAGGTGCCTCTGCAAATCACTGGCAGAGAAAGAGTGAAGGCTAAGGGCCAGGTACGGGAAAGAAGGAGAATGGGTGAAGTCAGGGTATGGCAGAGAAGAACACTGGGGCTAGGGGCTCTTCCCAAAGCATACTCTCAGCTGTGTGACAGCACTTTCTTGATAGATGAGGCAAAGGGGCAATTGTCTTTGTGTTTCATGTTATTACCATGGCTTGGGTACCCTCCAGTCTCTTTCTCTCCCATACCCTGCCCCTAGCCTTCACTCAGTCTCCTTCTCTCCCATACCCAGGGCTAGATTAAGGCCAACTGATGCCCTAAGCACAGTCCAACAATGGTGCCCTTTGCCCTTCTATTGCTTACCTGAAAAGACATTAAGACTTAATAATTGCTGAGGAATATCATTACTGTATGAAACAAAACGTCACATATATTTATAACTAGCTCTACCCGGACACGCGTTGCTGTGGCTCAGTCTGGTTAAATGGAAAAGATAGAAAAGAGGAAGCGCACGTTTCTAATATGTTTAATTTCACAATGCTTGTGGGTATACAATATTTTTTGTTGTTCCATTGTGTGTGCAGAGATATTGTCTGGTTTGCTGACTGTAGAACATGCAAAATATAATTGTCCATGTTAGAAGCAATCCGTGTGTAGATGTAAACGGGTGAATTGTAAAGATTGGCCCTGAGCTTTGTTGATGGTGATTGCAAACGCCAATTGAATTGGGAATTGCAATCTGTTAAATTGAAATGGCATATCTGTTGGAATCATAGGAATGAGGACATGTTCACCTTTGAAAGGTCCCGTCAAGATTGTTGCTTGTACGACACTGCTCATTAATTTTTTTACTGCAAGCCGTGTGCGGTTGCAAAGCTTTGGCTGGTTGATATTTGGAACATGATAATTGGCACGCCGATTTTCAACTGCAGTACGTGCGGTGGCATCCCTGGCAGATCGAGTGAATTGAAAAAATCTGTTGGATAATTAAGCGGTTCATCTGCTTCCAGAACAGTATCGACGGACTTGTATGTGAGTGGTTCGCTTTGAATGTTAGACTGAATAATATCGTTCAGTTCGTAGACGTCTTTCTTCTTGGCCGCAAGAATAGCTCGTTCACTCAGTGAACCGTGATTCTTATAATTGGTTTGAATATTGGGAAATACTTTTTCAACCAATTGTTCTTTTGAGGTCACTAAATTGCAGAAGTTATGAGGCAAAGAAATTCGTCCTGAGGTCAGATCAACCGGCACCTTTCCGTTCCCAATTTTCAGCAATTGATGTGAGAATATCTGAGCTGATTGATCGTTTTGCAGCTGGACACACATATTTGTAGTTAAGTTTAACGTCTTTACGTGTTGCCACAAAGTAGAGTATTTTAGGCAAGCATTTATTTTGTCCGCTGGTGTCGAGGAACTACAGGTAATGTTTGCCTGAAATCTCCTGCAAACAATATTAATGTGTTCCCAAATGGTCTGATGTTTCCACGCAAATCTTGCAATGATCGATCAAGAGCCTCGAGCGATGTTTTTCACTGTGCTGTTTCCTCGGCATGTATTTGAGCCATTCTTTGTCTGTTTCGCTTGTTCGCTGATGCCCGTTCTTCCTCAGTTTGATTTGCAATTGTAGGTATATAAAAACACTCGTATTCGAATGCAACGTTGTGTCGAAATTTCAAAACAATCGGTGAAGAACTTTCGGAGATTTGTCACTCTCAGCCTGTCGCGTTGATTCTGTTGAGAACAAAGCATATCTGAAGCTGCAGAACGTGATTGTGGTGCACGCAACTGTGCATCATCAAGTCTGGCTGCACGTCGCTCTGCTGCTTCCTCGGCACGTATTTCAGCCATTCGTGTGTTTCGCTCGTTCGCTGATGGCCGTTCTTCCTCAGTTTGATTTGCAATTACTCGTCACACTGCTTCCGCTCTGCAAGTACGACAGCTGTGACATCTATATAATAGTAGGTATATAAAAACATGCGCATATTCGAATGCAACATTGTGTCCAAATTTGAAAGCAATCGGTGAAGAACTTTCGGAGATTAAAGATTTTGAACAAACGAACATTAATATTTTTATTTATCTAGATGTAAGTGAAATCTACAACAAAGAAAATGTTCCACTCAATGTGGAAACTCAAACGTGTGAAACCATTCTTCCCGAGGGAAACATTTTGCAACTTGATACAATCAATGGTAATAAGCCATGTAGACTACTGCAACGGAATTTATGCGGGATGCAAAGAACAAATTATAAAGAAACTTCAGACCGCTCAAAAAGCGGCAGCCAGGCTTATATTTGGAAAAACGCAATTCGAAAGTGCCAAACCCCTCAAGAAAAACTGCACTGGCTCCCAATTAAAGAACGTATTGCTTTCAAAATCTGCACCCTGGTTCATAAAATTATCTACGGCGAAGCCCCAGGATACATGACAGACCTCATAGACCTAACAACCAGAAACACAACAGGATCAACACGAACATACCTAAATCTCCACTACCCAACCAGCAAAGGACTGAAATACAATAAGCACACAACTACGGAACGCATTACCAAAAGCCGTGAAAACAACTTATGACCACCTAAACTTCCGGAAATCATTAAAAACTAACCTGTTCAAAAAGGCATACCCTACCGACCCAACTTAAATGTATGTTCATTTTCATCAACACTATTCTTCCGGGCATTTTAGAGTTTCCATTATTCATTTCCAGGAGAAGCTGGGCTGTGGCTTGTCTTTAGGTATTCACTGACTTTTAAAGCACTTCTCCAGCCCTCCCTCTTAGAAACGTCTTTAAAAACCCTCTGTGAGAGCATTACAGAAGAAGAAACCCTCTGTGAGAGCATTACAGAAGAAGGAAGTGCGGCTGTGTAGTCAAAGGAGCTCAGGGGAACTGAGCTGCCTGAAGGGTTCTCAGATGAGGCTTCACCTCAGGAAGGGTAACCTACAAAGAAAAGAATAGGATCTCTGTGACTGGACTTTCTCTTGCAAGAGATATACAGAAAAAGCCCTACTGCACACTGAGACAGCTCAAAAAGGCACAGTGAGTATATATAACCTTAACAATTTGCTTGGCTTTGTAGTTTATACCTATTCTCTGATAAGCTGACTTTTCCATAGTCTGCCTTCCTCAAGGTTCAAGTTTGTCTTTATTTGATGAAATGCTTAGGGCAGTGCCATCAAAGCGATTTGCATATTAAATAGTCAATACATAGCACTAGTGCATTACAGAGTAAATATAACACATACAAAAAATACTTAAATTAACAACAAAAATGGTAATAAACATGAATAAAATTAGCATACCCATGCATCTTCCAGGGGCTAAGGCTAAGGTGGTCCAGCAGAGCTATTCAGTTGTGAAAAAAAGAAAATAGATAAATAAAATTAATTATCGATCAAAAGCGGACTGAAACAAAAGTGTTTTAAGTAGAATTTAAATGAGGAAAGAGAAGATTCTGTATGTAAAGAAGTTGGTAAATTATTCCAGAGAGTAGGTCCTATTGTACTAAACATTACCTTCCGAAATGAAGCAGAAGTGCATGTTGACTAGATCTTAAAGCTCGTTCAGGGACATAAGATTGTAAGGGGTCCTTTTGAAGGAGTGGAACGCCGGATACTACTCAAATACTAGGAGTACTACCGTATACTACTGAACAACAGAACAACCTCATTTTTGCCTACTGATGGACTTATACTTATGCACTCTACCTTGCTTTGGCTGTTAGCCATACTTTATTACTGCACTGGACATTGTGCCTTATCCAGTTTTACTGTTTACTAACGAAAGAAGTTTGCTGTTTACTGTAAGGACAGAATGCAGGATTATTAGACTTATAGCTTGTAACAGTAGTTTGCAAGGCCTATACAAGACCAGCTTGCATCCTGCACCGACGCCCTTGAGAAAAGGAGGCAGCTGTGGTGTGGGTGTGTTGTGTGAAGAATAAGCTGCTAAGTTTCGTTTTTCTCGCCAGTATCATTTCAGTGTTGACGTGAGTGCGTACTGGGACTACAATTTTGTACTGTAAGAACTACAAATGTTACTGCGCATGCCAGTTGTGAGTGTAGGGGCCAAATGCGCAGGCCCAGTAGGGAAGTATAAATGTAAGTGTCAGATGATTTATGACACACAGCCCGAGGCTACTCGGTGCTGTTCACTTGCTAGCAATAAAGTTGCCTTGTTTGGAACCAAAGTTTGCCTTTCGTCTCCTGATTTCCCACCTGTTCATTGGCACCCCAGATGGGACAGAAGTAGAAAGGGGAATCGGATTATATTCTTCCCCTCCCCCACTACAGTCGGATCGGGTCATCGATTCCCACCTGAGGAGGTGGTGAGTGGCCACCGCTGATTTCAGCGTCCATCTCCCGGAGGAGGGCCGATCCACTCCGCCTGACTGTAGAGGGGGCTGTGTGGTTCCGACAAGGCACCTTTTTCCATTTCAGGGAGAGGCGCGTACGACGGCGCGGCCTGCGAACACGGCGGACAGGCGAGTATACTCTACGTAGTGACCGGCCCAGTAAGGACCGAAGAAGAGGCGTGATCACCCTCTTTTAGCCAGTGACTAATACGGACTATTGGTATACGACTAGGTCCCGAAACTCACTAGCTCTGGGCGACGAAACCGAGTGGCGACGAACGGGGGGGTTTCTTGTGGTGTATGAAAGTGTGTAAATGGGCTTGCAGTTCCAGGCCGGGCGACCGCGTCCTGGTCAGGCCGAGTGTTGACCCTTGTGTATCTGGTGGAACGAGACCCCTTACTCCTCCACCCCCCTTTCCCCTTTGTCCGTCACCTGTTCTTTGGCACTCAGGTTAGCATGGGGGGGGGTGGGTCTTCACCGTTAGATTTAATGACGGAACACTTTAGCGAAGAGTGTTCGACCAAGATAAATGTAGCAGGGCCGGGATGATACAGAGATGTCAATTTATGTGGCCAGGGCTAGGAATTGCTGGATGGCCCCGGGAGGGTCATTCGAGTATGAAAAAGTGGCGGCGGTCATGAATATTGTTATAGTTGAGGGAAACCCAGGCTGTCCCGAGGACATTCCGTACATCCAAGCGTGGTTGGATGTAGTCCGGGATCCGCCGGCTTGGGCCCAACGGAAGGTAGAAAAGGCCGCCCTCATGGTGGTAAAGCAGAGAAAGGGACGGAAAACCAAACTTAAAGCCCTGCCGACCCATGCCTTCGCTCTCCAAAGCTCGGCAACCGCCGCCGTTCAGAAGGCCGCAGGGACCGCCCCCATACGGCCGACCGCCCCTAGCGTTGAAGCCACTGAGACCACGCCCCCTGCTACCATTGTCAAGACAGGAACTACGCCCAGTACTACCAACACACTTCCTAGAACGAAACCCCCAAAGGAAACCCTAGGGAAAGTTCAGGGTTTGCCCGAAAAGAAGCCCTCAAAGGCCCCGATACTTGCTACGGCGGAAGCATACGAAGACGATATCGCGCCACCGCCGTATGCCCCGTTATACCCTGACATCGCGAATCTGGAGGTGGGGCCGGATGACGCCGAGGCTTCCGGGTCAGGACGGAGGCCGGAGAGAGTCCCGTCCAGACTCACCTGAGTCACCTGGCCCCGCAACCATACGGAAGAGCAAACGGGTTGTGAAGAACATTACTCGGTTCCCCCAATCGAGTCCACGCAGTGCCCTTCCTTCGAGCAGGAAAGGGGAGCCACTAACTTATTCCCAGTTCGACAATCTACCACCTATACCCCTAACCTGGCGGAAGGGGGGGGCCAGCCCATTGAATCGACAGTTTATAGCCACGTTCCCTTCTCAAGTGCTGACTTGTATAACTGGAAATTGCATGGGCCGTCTTACGACCAGAAACCGAGCAGTTGGTAGAGCTGGTGGAAGGCATTATATACAGTTATAATCCGACTTGGGGAGACCTCAGGCAGTTGAGCGCCCACATCCTGACCACTGAAGAACGCCGCCTTTTACAACAAAATATGGAGCAAGCTGTCCGGGATGCGAACCCTAACCATGCCAACTTACAGAACCTAATAGAGACGGAGGTGCCCATCGCTGCCCCTGTGTGGGACTATCGAACCGCTGAAGGCCAAACCTCTATCCGCCGATACCAGCAGGCGTACCTGGCTGCCTTAAAGAAGGGGAAGCAGAGGTCACCAATATGGGGAAAATCCACAGTGTCGTCCAACAAAAGGACGAGAGGCCAGGGACTTTCTGGAACGACTTATGGAGGCATTTAGAGACACAGCCCGATAAACCCCGAAGATCCCAAGAACCTCCCAACCGTGGTTATGAGTTTTGTTAGCCAGTCAGCACCGGATATACGAAGGAAGCTACAGAGAACGGAGGGGTTCGAAGGGATGAGCCTTAGCCAACTGAAAGCTATAGCTGATCGCGTATTCGGATATCGCGACCAGGAAGAGAAGACGGAGGCCGGAAGGAATCGACCAGGCGGATGCGAGAAAAGGCAGATGTGTTGGCCACGGTACTGGAAGAACGCCTGAGGCCTAGACCAAGGGGGAGGGGCAGAAAGACAAGAAGAGAAGCACGGTCCCCCATAGGGCGTAACCAGTGTGCAAATTGCCGACAAGAAGGACACTGGTGGGCTGATTGTCCAGAGGAGATACGGGACAACCCGAGAGAAGAGGAATCATGGGACCGGCAGAGAGAGGAGGAGACGGCGACCGCACGGGGGCCCCTAGGCGAGGCCGTGGAAGGGGCCGAAGAGAGAGAGGACGGGATGACCGGAGGGAATGGCAGATGGCTGTGGACGCTACCCGAGACGGCACAGCATGAAGAAACCGGGAGGGCAGAGTCCCCACTGACCCTCTGGTGGAAATTCGGGTGGGGACAGAATCTATGAAGGCCTTACTAGACACAGGGGCCCAGCGATCTGTTATCACCACTGCCATAGCCCCAGCCACGAAAGAAACTATACCAATTGTGGGAGCCTCCGGGAAATCCCTTGCGGCCCCCTCCTCAAAGAGCGCCAAGTCCAGATCGGAGGGACGATGGTGTCCCATCAGTTCATACACATCCTGGATGCCCGGTCCCCTTGATTGGTCGAGACCTACTCTGTAAGCTCCAGGCCACCTTGAAGTTCAAGACTACGGGTGAAGTGGAAGCTCGCTTTGAAGATCGGCCAGTGACACTTATCTGTCCAGTAAGAGAAGAATGGAGACTACACGTTCCCCCAACTGTAGGACCCGGCGACTGCCGTTACGACCAGAACACCCCTTTCGCCCAGCAGAGGCGAGCCATAATGGATGAAGTGCCTGATGTATGGGCAGAATTGAACCCCGGCGGACTGGCCGTTAACGCTATCCCCATCTGGATTGAGCTCAAACCAAATGCTCAAGTTGTCAACCAAGGACAATACCACATCCCCTATGCAGCCGGCATAGTATGCATACACATCTACAGAAACTCCTTCAACAGGGAGTCCTTAAACCAATCAGATCCGCATGGAATACCCCATTGTTGCCCGTTAAGAAACCAGGAACATCCGAGTACAGACCCGTCCAGGACCTGAGGAAAGTCAACAACCAGGTAGCGACATAGTTGCCCTCGTACCAAATCCATACTCCATCCTAGCCCAAGTGCCATCTCAGACCAAGTGGTACAGTGTCATTGATTTGAAGGACGCCTTCTTTCCATCCCTCTTGCTGTCGACAGCCAAAAGTTGTTTGCCTTCACGTGGGAAGACTTGCAGACGGGAACCAAGCAGCAATACACCTGGACCCGTCTTCCCCAGGGTTCAAGAACTCGCCTACCTCTTCGGCGACCAACTCGCCCAGGACCTGAAGACGTATCAGGACGAGTATGGGCGGTCGTCCAATACGTGGATGACCTGTTGGTGGCCCGTGAAACGTACACCGAATGTGCTGAAGCTACACTTTACCTCTTGAAGACCCTGGAAGCCCAGGGGTACCGGGCCAGTCGCAAGAAGGCACAGATATGCGAGATCGAAGTCGAGTATCTGGGGTTTCGCCTCCGAGAAGGAACCCGAAGGCTCGGTATCCCCCGAACCCAAGCCATCCGCAACCAACCCACTCCTGCAAATAAGAAGGAACTACGGGCACTCCTCGGAGCCGCTGGATATTGCCGCATTTGGATCATTAATTTTGCTGTCCTGACCCAAGACTTGTACGCCAAACTGAAAGGACCTGAACTCGAGGGCCAAACCCTCCAGTGGGAGAAACCCGAACTGAAAGCCCTTCAGGACCTCAAGGCCCTTGTGGCCCCACCAGCGCTCGGACTGCCAGATGTGACTAAGCCGTTCCACTTGTTCGTCGACGAAAAGAAGGGACTGGCACTTGGAGTCCTTACCCAATTGGTCGGCACCTGGCAACGCCCTGTAGCATACCTCTCCAAGAGCAGGACAATGTAGCACGAGGATGGCCGGGCTGCCTACGAAGCATTGCGGCTGCCTGTCTGCTGATACACGAGGCCAACAAGCTCACCTTCGGCCAAACACTTTTGTGACCACACCCACACCATCCGCGGCCTGCTCGAGAGCCACGGACCCAGATGGATGACCAACTCCCGATTGGTTAAATACCAAGCCCTCCTGTGCGAAAATCCGGAGGTACGGATCCTGGACACAACTAACCTTAATCCTGCTACTCTCCTTCCGGCCCCTGAACCACCACTCCACGACTGTGAAGAGGTGATGGCCACTGTGCACTCGAGCAGACCTGACCTGAAGGACCAACCCTGGCAAGGGGGCATCACCCTTTTTACCGATGGAAGCAGCCAGGTGATCGAGGGAATTCGAAGAGCTGGCTATGCTGTCGTGTCTGAAGACCATGTGATCGAGGCTATGGCCCTGCCGCCGGAACATCAGCCCAGAAGGCAGAGCTAATTGCCCTCACAAAAGCCCTCTTGTGGGCTGAAGGGAAAGTTGTTAACATCTACACCGACTCCAAATACGCCTTCCTCACCCTCCAGGTGCACGGAGCCTTGTACAAGGAAAGGGGATTTCTGACTGCTGGGGGAAAGGACTTGCAAATGCCACGGAGATCTGCCAATTACTTGAGTCAGTATGGAAACCGAAGAAGGTAGCTGTGATGCACTGTAGGGCTCACACCGGCCGGACGGATCCCATTGCCCGGGGTAACCAACGGGCAGATGATGCTGCAAAAGGGCAAGTCAGCTCCCTCACTCTACTCCTTTTCCTGACCCTGTACTCGTTGTTCACCTCCCGACAGAGGTCCCCATCTACACCCCCAAGAAACGGAATGGGCCGCCAAGAGAGCCTGGAATCACGCAACGGTTGGTGGATACTACAGGATGGGCGCATATGGATACCCGAAGCCTTGGCCTGGACGGTGACCAAGGAGGCTCATGACCGCACCCACCTGGGCAGGGACGCTCTAGGGCGCCTACTCGAGAAGACCTACTACATCAACAAACTGTCCCTGTGGACTAAAACTGCTTCCAGCCGATGCGCAACTTGTGCCCGGAACAACCCTCGAACGGGGCCCGGCCCTATGCCAGGACATGTCCTCCGAGGCACAAGCCCCTTCCAAGTCTGCCAGATTGACTTCACACACATGCCCCGGCCCGGGGGCTATAAAGCCATCCTCGTCGTATGTACCTACACCGGATGGATTGAAGCCCAACCTACCAGAACGGAAATGGCTAAAGAAGTCACCTCCTACTGCTTCATCAAATCTTACCCAGATACGGTCTCCCCAAGCAAATAAATTCTGACAACGGGCCCGCCTTCGCCAGCGAAGTAACACAACAGCTCAGTACCAGACTGGGCCTCGATTGGAAGTTACATTGTGCCTGGAGACCCCAAAGCAGTGGAGTAGTGGAGGGCTAACCGATCCCTGAAGAACCAGCTAGCCAAGCTATGCCAAGAAACAAAAGCCAAATGGCCCGACCTGCTTCCACTGGCCTTGCTGCATCTTAGGTGTACCCCCAAGGCTACCGGCCTTACTCCCTACGAGATGATGTATGCTAGGCCACCCCACTACCCTCTTTTCCGACTCCTTGCAGATACAGGGCGAGAGTTCCATAGTAAGACAGATGAAAGCATTACACGAGCTAGTGCAAGACATCCAGCAATACACTGAAAGAGTACTCCCTTGGTTCTCCCAGTCCCACCCATCGGTTCAGGGTAGGAGATGAGGTATGGGTAAAAGAGTGGGATGACTCCGACTGTCTGAAACCAAATGGAAAGGACCCTCCCTTGTTCTCCTAACGACCCCAACCGCTGTTAAAATTGCAGGAAACCCAGTGTGGATACATTGGACCCGACTGAAACCTGCTGCCCCCACTAGCAGCGCCCCGAAGCGTTGGACCACGCATCAACATCCTGACGCTCCACTACGGCTGACCCTAAGAAAGACGTGAACCGACAGATTCATGCCTGCCCAGCAACAGAAGCCCAGCTTTTGGACCCACTGCGTCTTTGGTTCTGCATTCATTGCAGCCATCATCGTGGGCCTCATAATCTTCTTGCTGCAAAGGCTTGGATACCTCCCACCAAATCTATAATGCTGAGCATCTTCCTTCTCCTGTGCGCAGTCCCGAGCTGCTATCCTACCACCCTGAGCAAGAATTGCACTGAATGTTTGCGCCTGGTGCGCCATCGTATAGAGGGAGGATATCACCTGGTTACCACCCTCATCCACCAGACGCAACCCCCAGAAGGCAATTGCAAGCTTCTACCGACGTGTGCCCTCATTACCCCGAATGGCCTCCAACAGTTCCACAGATGCCTCCAAGGCAATCTCACTATCTGCCATAGCCCTACCAAGCCAAGATACTACAATGTCACCCTCAGCGTAGGACTCCTGCGTATGTGGCCGGCCCTCCGGGAGTCGAGGGAGATGGCATTCTGTATTACATAAATTCCACTCGCATCCTTGTCGGTGGCATCCAAACTGTAGCAACCCTAACCTTCGACGTCTGTGTCGCCATGGACAAACACCCTTGGTCCCGCAAATGTGGCAGTCAGAGTTGGCGTAAGGCATATGTGAACGACCACAAGTATGTCTGCCCCTTCAGTCCAGACATGAGATGCTGCTCCCCGTGGGTTTGGCTCCCATGTGCCGGTGACACTCGAGCCTCGGGCTGGGACCGAGTATGTGCTTATACGGGTGGAGGATATGCCGGATGCACCGGCCTGGGCGAGTTTCGTCGAGGTTCTGGTAACTATGTGTCCCTAGACTGGCCCATTCGAGGACACGATATGCCATGGAGAGGGACGTGGGGCCTTGGCATTGACGGAGGAGGAATGGATCCGTTGACATATATTACCATATATCAGAGCCTCGAAACAAAGCCTCCTACGCACTACCAGACTACTGTCGTCGGCTACCAAGAGGTATTCGATGAAATCGCTCGTGCTGAACAGACCGAGACTAAATTCCCCATTTCCCCAGAAGCCCGGAATATGTTCCTCAACTTGGCCGAAAACATTGCCCTCTCCCTGGGAATTGCCAACTGTTTCGTCTGTGGAGGCACCGACATGGGTGAACAATGGCCCTGGGAAGCGAGAGAGATCCGACAGCAAACATGGGATGCACTCAACACCACTAACATTACCTTTCCCCAACGGCCGAAGCCGTACGAATGGGCCCTACGACAAATACATAGGCACCCTCTGCGCTAGTCGAGCGCCATCGAAGCGGTACTCTGTACCAGTGGGAGATTCTGCCTGCACGGGGGTCCTTCAGTATAATGGAAGCCGGACGACCTGGTGGCAAACGGATAACCTGCCCGTTCCGGAGCCTATCTGGACAGAACCCACCTTGAACACGACATGGACATACGGAGGAAACGCCTCCCTCAAGTGGGTAGCCCCGGAGGGCTACTACTATATCTGCGGGCGCAGGGCCTACGAACAGCTCCCGGCCCGCTGGTACGGTACCTGTCTCTTGGGCACTGTCCGACCTAGTTTTTTCCTTCTACCCCTGCGAGTCGGCGAAACTTTGGGTATCCCCCTATACGTGGAAAAGGGGCCAGATAACCCTGCCAGACGTAAACGGTCTTTTCTAAACACCAAGCCCAAAATCCAAATTGGAGACTGGAAAGACAACGAGTGGCCGCTAGAACGCATCATTCATTACTATGGACCGGCCACATGGGCTGAAGATGGTACATAGGGGTACCGTACCCCTATCTATATGCTGAATCGCATTATCCGTCTACAGGCCGTGCTCGAAATCCTTACTAACGATTCGGCCTTTGCCCTCAATATCCTAGCCCGGCAAAACACTAAGCTCATTACCGCAGTTTACCAAAATCGCTTGGCTCTTGACTACCTCCTAGCCCAGGAGGGCGGGGTGTGTGGCAAGTTTAACCTCAGTAATTGCTGCTTACAGATTGATGACCAGAGCCATGTCATCAAAGAGATAACTGACCGGAGGTCAAATTAGCCCACGTCCCCGTCCAGACCTGGAACAGCGCGTGGGACTGGACTTCCTCCCTAACCAGCTGGTTGCCAACCTCCGGGAGCCTGCAAGGCCTCCTCGTCATGGGTGGCCTGTTTTGTTGTCCTGTTTACTAATTCCCTTATCTCTTCCCTTTGTTTTCAGGTGTCTCCGCTCCACCATGGAGAGCATCGCCGACCGCCGGGCTGCTGCCCAACTTATGGCTCTCCAGATGTACTCCCCCATTCCCCAGTCTGATGAAGCTTACGACGAAGCACCTTGTGGCTGATGTGCACTTTGAACCCCCTGAGTCACTTAATGGGCCATTACCCTTGTGCCAGCAAAAGACCGGCTACAAAGGGGGGGGGGGATTCCTCTAGGGACCCTCCGTCTCAACCCCGGCGAAGCAACCGACGGCTGCGCAAGGGCTTAGGGCTCGCTTTATGCCTCCTTCGCTAACTATTCTTGTCCTTTTTCCCTTTTAGAGTCCATGGAGGTGATACTCTCCACCAGAATGGATGTTCAAGTATCAAAAGGGGGGAATGAAGGAGTGGAACGCCGGATACTACTCAAATACTAGGAGTACTACCCGTATACTACTGAACAACAGAACAACCTCATGTTTTGTGCCTACTGATGGACTTATACTTATGCACTCTACCTCTGCTTTTGGCTGTTTAGCCATACTTTATTACTGCACTGGACATTTGTGCCTTATCCAGTTTTACTGTTTACTAACGAAAGAAGTTTGCTGTTTACTAATGTAAGGACAGAATGCAGGATTATTAGACTTATAGCTTGTAACAGTAGTTTGCAAGGCCTATACAAGACCAGCTTGCATGTAGCAACGCGACCTTGGAGGGTGCTGACACCCCCTGCATTCCTGAGCCGAACCTTATCTCCTGTGCTAGAAAGGAGCATTGTGTGTGTGTGTGTGAAGAATAAGCTGCTAAGTTTCGTTTTTCTCGCCAGTATCATTTCAGTGTTATGACGTGAGTGCGTACTGGGACTACAATTTTGTACTGTAAGAACTACAAATGTTTACTGCGCATGCCAGTTGTGACGTGTAAGGGGCCAAATGCGCAGGCCCAGTAGGGAAGTATAAATGTAAGTGTCAGATGATTTATGACACACAGTGTCCCGAGGCTACTCGGTGCTGTTCACTTGCTAGCAATAAAGTTGCCTTGTTTGGAACCAAAGTTTGCCTTTCGTCTCCTGATTTCCCACCTGTTTCACTTTTACTAAGGTGCACTGAAAAATGGCTTGTGGTAGTGTAGGCACGGGTTTTGGGCGTGCGTCGATCCATTTTTCAGTGCACCTGTAAAAAAGCCCTTTTTAAAATTTTTGCCGAAAATGGATGTGAGGCAAAATTGCCACATGTCCATTTTGGGTCTGCGACCTTAACGCCAGCCATTGACCTAGTGGTAAAGTCTCACGCGGTAACCAGGTCGTAATAACCTATGTGCACCAAATGCCTCTTGGCACGTGTCTGATACGCGCATCCGCTGCACATATCGGATGCGTGCCAAAAATGAAATTATCGCAAATGACATGCGGTAGCTGGGCGGTAACTCCATTCTGGCACGCGTTGGGTGCGCATAGAGCCTTACGCGGCTTAGTAAAAGGGCCCCTAAATGAGGCAACAGAAATTTCGGCAGTCCTGAGTGAAAAATTTAAAATACCAAAAGTAACACTTTATAAGTGATGTGGTATTCTACTTGCAGCCAGTGTTCAGCCTTCAACAACGGGGTCACATGATCATATTTTTTAGCATGAAAAAGTTATTTCACAGCTGTATTTTGGATCAGTTGTAGGTGTCTGGTTTCCCTCTGGCCAATGCAGTAATCGATGTGTTGCATAATGAAAGCATGAATTACTATACGTAGCGCTGTTTTATCAAACAGATTTTGAACTGAGCGTTTCTGGCGAAGTCTGAAGAAACATGCTTTAACAACTGCTGAAATATGGACCATAAAAGAGAGGGCGGAGTCCAGCACTATGCCAAAAACTTTAACTGTATCACTGGGCTGTACCGCAATGTTGCCAGAATCAAGTTTAAGTAAAGGAGGTTTTGAAGATTTACTAAAAATTTGAAAGCATGTGTTTTGTAAATTAAGAACTAGTTAATGCTGTTGCAACCACGGCTCTATCTGTTAAGTTTAATTACAACTTCTATCAGAGAAAACGACTAAAACCTTTCTTCCCAAGAGAAACCTTTCGAAACCTAATACAATCAATGGTCCTAAGCCATGCAGACTATTGCAATGGAATCTATGCGGGATGCAAAGAACAACTCACAAAAAAAACTCCAGACCACCCAAAATACAGTAGCCAGATTGATATTTAGCAAAACACGATTCGAAAGTGCCAAACCCCTTCGAGAAAAGCTACATTGGCTTCCAATCAAAGACAGGATCGTCTTCAAAATCTGCACTTTAGTCCATAAAATTATATACGGCGTAGTCCCAGAATACATGATAGACCTTATAGATCTACCAATAAGAAACAGAGTCGGATCGTCAAGATCATACCTAAACCTACACTACCCAAATTGAAAAGGACTGAAATACACGCATCCAGCTTCTCCTACATAAGCGCACAACTATGGAATGGTCTCCCAAAAGCGGTGAAAACAATGCATGATTGCCTGAACTTCAGGAAATCACTAAAAACCAACCTCTTCAAAAAGGCCTACCCCAACGACCCCACGTAAACCTCTTCACCCAGGAACATAACATGACTAATGATCGTACTGGACATCACGCAATCTTCATCCCTTCCAATCCTCCACATATACCTAATTCGATCACTATACAACCTGTATTTGTTATCAACCGACTGGGCAATCGCCTTTGATGGTACTATGTAAGCCACATTGAGCTGCAAATAGGTAGGAAATGTGGGGTACAAATGCAATAAATAAAAAATATAAATAAACAAACTTAAATGCCTGTACCTGCAACACAACAAAACCAAAGCTCGTAATGGACATATAATAACTCATCCTCTCTACGATTCCCTAATGTGTCTGTACACATGAACCTTATTCTACCACATTTGTTCATACCGGAATTGGCGAATGTCTTTACGGTACTATGTAAGCCACACAGCCTGCAAATAGGTGGGAAAATGTGGGCTACAAATGTAACAAATAAAATAAATAAATAGAATATAGATGAGTCCTGGGAATAATGATAGCTAAGGGAAAGTAGCAAGAGAAAAGTTGGAGCTGAATGACATTTATGTTTTCCAAATGGTGATGCATAGCTTGATGGGATATCCTTGTTTTAAGACCAGAGTAAATCATTTCTTAGCATCTTGTTTAAAATTAACGAAGGCGGAACAAATCTGGTGGAAGAGAAATGAGTCAGTACGAGTTCAGCAAACAAAATCTAGATTTAAACTATTAGTTGGTTGATATTCAGCAGAAGTTAACCAAGTCAACGTTAAGCTTCCTAATATCATTTGATAACAGCATTTTCTCAGTTATTACCCAAATGCAAACACACTAATAATGTTAATTAATAAGTACTATTTGTTACTGAATTCTATTATTCTATCTCATTGTATGTACAAGGATAAAATGTAAGAAAACCAATGGACAGCATTAGGGGTAGAGCCCATTTAGTTGTTTAAACAAATGAGAGATTTGCATGAAAGAAAATATTTATTTTTATTATTTCGACTTATGAAAACCACTTGTCCCTGAATCATGCTCAAAACAGAATAATCCATTTGTACAAAAGAGATGAGATGAAGATGTGACTCCATGTGCCCCAATGAAAGAAGCGTTTAATTCTACTTCCGATCTTTATAACGCCAGGTTTCCCAAGGCAGATTACACTAACAGTTAAGATGAACTCATCAGTAAACAAGATATCCTCACTGAAATTTGGCCATTACAGTATTGTATAGAACAGAGCAGAAAAATGAGCACAAAATATAGCCTTTATTAGTGTTGTTTCACCAATTACAATACCTTTTGAAGCTGTTTTGAGATTCAGTTTTTATTTCATTATATTTATATCTACATATGGGAAGCTTCAAATAAATTAAAAAGCTGTCAAATTGTTAATTTTGTTCTGTTTGGCCACAGAAATAATAAATAGAAGTAGTAATAAACTCTGTAGAGCAGGGACTGTCTCGTCATGTTCAAGTGTACAGCGCTGTGTACATCCAGTAGCGCTACAGAAATAAGTAGTAGTAGAAATAAGTTAAAAAATAAACAACCACCAAAGCTTTGTCCTCCCCCCTTTTAAGGCACTGCCTATCCATCTGGATGAACAGCTTTTGACTTTTTACAGAAGAACCACGCATAGGCAGTGCGGTTTTTTTCCCCCCTAATCTTTGCTATTGTTTTGGGTGAACCAGTATGGCGTCAATCTCCGCCTACTGGCTTCAACCCACAACCTCCTTGGGATAGAATGGCTTCGTACCGTCTCCTCTTCTCAATCTAACCTCCTTGCACTCAACAACCCACAGCTGACTCCGTCCACCAGCTGGTCTCTCTCCCTCTCTCTGAAACCCAAACTCCTAAGTCATGTCCAGTATTTATTTCCTCATTCTCAAACTCCCCGACCTTCAAACTTTCAGATCGCCCGCGACCAGTCCAGCACTTTTCCTTCTCTCCAATCTAACCTTTTTGTCCTCCTCCTGACTCCGAGACAGTCCTGACTCCTGCCTGCGTATTAGCGACGTGACTGCATCGGCGCGTCCCGCCTCCTCTGATGCGACTTCCTGTTTCCGGCGGCACCGTTAGTAGGGCTGGAGGCGGTCGAGGGAAGACTTTGCGTCAGAGAGAGGTGGTGGGACGCGTCGCTGGGAAGGAAAACTGCGAGGTTGGTATTAACACAGGCAGCCTTAAATGCGAGTTGGAAGGCTGAAAGGGGGTCGGGTGGGGAAGATACATATTGGACAGAAGGGAGAGAGAGATGATCGACCGCGGGCGGAGGTGCTCCTCCGATCCCTGAGTGGTTGTGTGAGAATTTGAGGATAGTCAAATGAGTGTGTGTGATTTGAAAGCTCATTTTCGTGGCACTTAAGATTTACAAAGTTCCTTAGGTTACTAGGTAACTTTGTAAGTCTAAGTGCTTTGAAAATACGTCTCTTGGGTTCTGTGGATCCGTTTGGGAGCTGTAGCTTGGGCTCTTCAGCTGGTTTCTTTCATTCATTTTGACGTATGCGTTCATGTGTCTTGTTGAGGGTATTCTGGTGTTTTTCACATTGTGACTTGTGGGTGCAGGTGTGTCTCTCTTCTGTTCTTCGCATTGTAATTTGTGGATGCGGGTCTCTTGTTTTTCACAGAGTTGAGCCCACTCCCGGTGTAGGCTGAAGGGGAAGGAGCTGACTTGAAGCTGTGCTTGGGAAGTGTGCCTTGTTGGGCTTCTTTCAGCTGTTTAGAGTCTGAAGTCTCCTTTCCTGGCTGGTGAGGCATGGATCTTGAATATTAGACTGCCTCTGTCTTCGTTTGTACAGCGTGTCCTGTTGCTCCTGGGCTGCTAAGCTGGCTGGATCCAGTGCTTGAGGCGGGGATATCAGGATGGGGAGTGGAAAGCTCCGGATCTAACTGTCTAGCGTGGCCAGTGCTGGGGCAAAACAAGCTCGTTTATTTTTACATCAAACAACCAGATTTGAAGACTAGGCCGTGTGACTTCTGAAGGACGGGAGAAAAAGCAGAAGTGGCTCAGGAAGGTCACATTTTGTGATGTTAGTTTCCTGGAGGTAGTTATTGCTCATTTGTTCCCAATAAATATATGGAGAAGTTACTTTGCCAGCACTGTCAGGCAAATTAAGTTAGCCTTAAGCAGCAGTGGCTTAGTAAGGCGAAGTGATGGTTGACATGTTTACCTGGAGGTAAGGCTGTTTGTACTGTGTGATTATATAGTTTAATGGGCACATCTTATAGTTTGTTTGCAAATGGATTTGGTTAAACTTGGCCTTGTTTGGCTTCTGCAATGATTATGAGATAGAATAAAGGAGTGTGTTTTTGGCCTTTGCTGTGTGTTAATCAATTTGGAATGCATAGAAATTAAGGTATCAAAGAACATACTAGCCAAAGTGATACCTTTAATTGGACTAATGTAATTACATTTGCTACTAGTTTTGTGGTGTAGGTGTGAGTGTTTTCATTTTGAAGTTAAAGGTGTTCAGTAATTAAGATTACTGTGGTTGTTTCTTGCAGTATTGTTTCCACTGGAAGTACCAGTACCCATTAACTGTCACTCCCCCCCCCCCCCCCCCCCGTGTGGAATTGTTAGTAGGCGGAATCTGTGCATAGGGATTGGGGTGCCCTAGCATTGCATCTGCAGCGTTCAGAACTGTTTTGAGAGACTGTAAACTGTATATCCAGTGCAGTCTTTTTTTTTTTCCCTGGAATCTACATTTGTCTATTGCACCAGGTTCAAATTCTGTTGCATAAAGTGTCTCTTGTGACCCCAGAGGCAGCAGCTCTGTCTGCCGAAACAAGGACCAGTGTTGCCTTTAAATAAAGAATCTTTGAACATTCTCTTCCGGGCTGGAAGTCAGTTTATCGGCCTCTGCTCCTTGTGGCTTTTTCCATGAAGGGTGTGTCCTGCTTCTTTTTTTTTTTTGCATTTTGTTGCACATTGGTGCTGTGAATGTTTATTTTATTTTACATTAAAGTGCATTACAAGTCTAATAAAATTAACAACAAATATAAAGTCAAAATCCGATATGAACGCATAAAAGGCCATCATAAGTTACAAAAAAACAAAACATAAAATCTGACACAAACAATGGTGAAAAAATGGCCATTGTTTTAAAATCAAAACAACAAACACTGGGGCCCTTTTACTAAGCGACGGTAAGCAGCAGTATGTGCTCAAGCGTCCCATGGTGGTTTTTAGATCGGCTTGCGCTTCCCATGCGCTCAAAAATACTTTTTATTTTTAGTGCTAGGGGGCGGAGTATAGGTATGCCCAGTTCTAATTGGTTAGCGCAGCTGTATTACCATTCGCTAACTGATTAATATGTGGTTAGCGTGGGAGCCCTTACTGCCTAGCAAATAGGTGTCAGGGTTCCCCGTGCTAATGGCCACATGCTATTAGGAAGTTAGCATGTAGACATTAATGAATGAAATAGGAAATGCTACTATTTACAGCTTCGCTAAAAGTGGGCCTCAACATTTGGGAAATGCACATGCTAGTCATAGTGCAGGCCACATTTTAGTGTAGCTTAGTAAAAGGGGCCCAAAGTCTCAATTTTAACAAACAAAAATCAAACCCAAAAGAACAAGCAGCTCCAAGGGCAAAGAGCATTCCCCAGCAGAGAGTTATCAGACTAAGGGAATGGCTTAAAAGCATAATGCTGGAGCAGGAGCTGGCACTAAAGTGCTGATGCACAAGAACCCAGTAAAGAAAACCCGTTGCTTTAGATCCTCATTAAAAGTTAACGAGTTTGAAATAGCGAGCGATGCTGAAAGGAAATCTCAGGCAAATTAGCTGTTCACAATTGCAGCATGCAGCTCGATAGAGAAAGCGCCAGCGAATGCATAGAACAACCACCTACTAAGTGCATGCGTAAAACAGCCATCCACTAAGCAACACATGCGTATGACAGTCATTTGCTAAGAGTTGATGCTATGCACATTCCAAGAACATCGTGTGGTATGGACGCACCTCCATAGTGTTCCATTGCTATACACTGCTTTCATACATGCATATAAGCAATAAACCACCTGGGGCTTGACAGTTTCTTTTGTGCAGTTCAACGCCAACTTTCCTGCCGAGGGAGGGGGGTTCATTGCTTATATGTGCATGTATGAAAGCTGTGTGTAGCTGTTTTTTTTTTTTTTTTTTTTCCAAAACTGCGGGTGCCTCCACAATTTGATATGTGATTCCAAGACAAAAACTTTACAGTGCTGTTACATGTGGTACATACACATGTGCAAATACTGTTTAAATATGACGGCAGACTGCTCCGCCAAGAAGCCACCATCATGCTATGACAGCTCCTGACCTGCCATTAAAATTTGCTTGTTAAAGGTAGGTGCTCCTTTTTGTGCATCGCTTGGAATACTCATTTTAATACTAATGAGCTTGTAATACATTTGCATACGATTCTCGGCTGCTATTGTGAATGGTAAAAACCATGTAGAACCCCTTTGTCCATTATTTGTTGAATAACGTGCATACTAAACTAGATTGAACTAGTCAAAATTGGACATTCCTAGCATGGTAAGCTTTTGTGCATCAGGGCCTGAGTTTGGATATATGTGCCTGCTTACCTGGATTAGACTTCCTGAGTCATTTCACATCTGCAATGATTAGTGTTCCTTCAAGGTTCAGTTTTATGCACAGAACTCATGATCTGAGTCTATCCTTAATCCAGAACATCTGGACAGGAGCACAGACTCCACTCTCAAGTCTTAGGCTTTACCCCCTCACTGCAAATTAAGCATCATTTCTAATATGACAGATTTCTTTTGGCGTAACAGAAAAATTGAGCTGGAGAACTGAATGCTATGTTTATTAATTATTGCTATTTACTTGAAAATATTTTCACTGATCCAAATGTCTTGTTTTCAGTGGATTACTGCAGGAAGATAAACGATACATAAGGCAAACAATAAAAGCATAGAACGTAAAAAGTAAGAGACTGTAAACAATTGGTGGCCTTAGACAAAAGGTTCACATTTTTTAGCTTCCTTTTGGAAGTGAAGAAACTTCTCTTTCAAGTGGTAATGCATGCAGAGAGCAGGAACTGCCATAGGAAAGACTCAAGTTACTTTGCAAGTATTAGATGTTTTTTTTTTTTTTTTTGGGGGGGGGGGGCTGCAGGTTTCTGGTCTGTTAGTCTCCTCTACTGTAGAGACTTTCCTGTTCTTAATGCACCATAGATTGTAACAGTGACAGGGAACCTATAGTGTAAATAAGGTTTCTGGTTGGAAGAGAATTAAATTTGGCTGGAAAGTGTGTACATGGCTACATTGCCTGGTGACTATGGGAAGGTGGCACTATCTGAAGTCTGCTTTCATGGCTTGCCATTTTAGAATCTGTGAAAACCAAAGCCCTATGCAGCTTTCTGAAGATGGTATTAATTAAAGGTCAACTAGGGGAAGTAAAATCCAAATCGGACAATCAACAATATTTTCCCAATTGAACTGTATATATGGATATGTGGGGAAACCTTCCCATTAGAATCCTTGCCAGTTTGGAGGTTGCACTATGTAGTGTTTCTGCATATTAATGCGCAACTTCAACAAGAGAAGATTTTGCTCCACTTTTCCTTCACGAATACGTGGTCATATTGGTGCTTCACTTCTAGATTTTGAACCTATGGTGAATTGTATTTAGGTTTTTTGTTGCTAAAATTTGATGTGCATAATTATCATTAAAAGGTGTCCAGTGTGTTTGTGTGCCTGCTTTAATGTGTTGCATTTGAGTACAGATAGTTCGTTCAAGACTGAAAACGACAGAGATCAGGGGGTGGCTAAATGTTTAGAAAATGTGGTCACCAGTCCAGGATTTATAGGAGCCAGGCATTTTTTCCCATTTGTTTTGCCTTTTTTTAAAAAATTTTCCTCCCCACCTTAATTTGTTCCCTTTCCTATTTTTATTTATTTTGGAGGGTCAGGGGATTGTTTTTTTTTTTAATTTTAACTATACTTTTGATTCTGACTTCTTGTCTCCTTCTTTCCCTGCACCCCTTAATCTCCAGTGTCTCTTTTTTTCAGTCTGTATCCATCAACAGCTGTGGCTCCCTGGGGGCCTGACCATGGTGGTGACAGCTTTCCCTGAGCAGATTCCAAATTTTAAGTATATGGGTTTTGTCTGCACATGATGGAACAGCTTAACGGTTAGAGCAGTGGTTCTCAACCAGTGTGACACCAAACAATTGGCAGACAGCACCCTTGTGCTTAACGTGTGTGGTGGCTTGAAGAGAATTGAAAACCAGGACGTCAGATACTTAATCGCCATAACTAGTCCCTACTCCTGTCATCAGCCTCAACTGGAAATGTTGCAGGACTATGGCACACTGCTCTTTTTCCACTCCAACAGTCATCACTATTGTAGCAGTGAAGTGATACACAGGGGGGAAGGAGAAATGGGGCTTGATATACCGCCTTTCTGAGGTTTTTGCAACTACATTCAAAGCGGTTTACATATATTCAGGTACTTATTTTGTACCAGGGGCAATGGAGGGTTAAGTGACTTGCCCAGAGTCACAAGGAGCTGCAGTGGGAATCGAACTCAGTTCCCCAGGATCAAAGTCCACTGCACTAACCACTAGGCTACTTAGGTATTATTGGGAAAGGAATGGAAAACAAAAGTGAGGACGTTATAATGCCTTTGTTTCGGTCCATGGTGTTTAGAAAGGAAGTGCACATAGGATGGGGAGAAGGACATCTCTGAGTACCCTGTGGAGGGAGTAGGAAAGACAGGATCTCGTGATAGCAGTAGGCATTTTTTTGTGCCTGGCAAGAGAACTCTTCAGGCCGCAGACACCTCTTCTCCTCCTCACATCCCACTTTGGGATCTTTACACTAATGTTGTAATTGTGGTACTGATGACGGTATCGCCGTCCTTTTGCCTCTACTGTAGTTCAGTGCACAACAGGAAGCATCCAGCTTTGGCTACCTGCATGCCTTTTTAAACTCATTCCCTGGTTCCCAGCTGACAGATTCAGAATGTTTCCTGTTTAGTGTTTGCAAGTACTGTCTCAGTCACAATATAAGATATAATATAATATAACTTTACTAGTAAAAAATGCCTGTTTCTGACACAAGGGCGCTAGCAAGGTTTTCCTCGGAGTGTGTATGTTTGAGAGAGGTGTGTATGTTTGAGAGAGAGAGAGTCAGTGTGTGTGTGTGTGTGAGAGAGAGCATGTGTGTGAGAGACAGAGACTGTGTGTGTGTATGTGAGTGAGTGAGAGAGAGAGAGAGTGTGTGTTTGTGTGACAGAGAGATAGAGTTGATAGAGAGTGTGTCAGAGAGAGTGAGTGTGTGTGGGGCTCCAAGTTCCATGACTCCCCTCTCCTCCCTCCCTCTCTCTCTCTTCTCCGAGTTCTTGGCTCCCCTTCCCTCCGAGTTCCAGGCCCGCATTTTCTGTATTTATTAACACGGTAGATCACACTACTTTATCTTAAACTAAAAATAAAATTCATTTTTTCCTACCTTTGTGGTCTGGCTGTTTTCTGTTTCTAATTGTGTTGGTCCCAGTCTCTTGTTTCTTCTTTCCTCGATCTTAACTCTCCCCCCTTTCCATCCAGCATCTGCCCCCTCTCTCTCCCCTTTTTCCATCCAGCATCTATTTTCTCCATCCATGTGTAGTTTTTCTCCTCTTTTCCCTTTCCCTCATCTCTGTCGGTATGCATCTTCTTCCTCTTTCTTCACTCCCCTCCATCCATATGCATCTCCTTCCTCTCTTCCCTCTCCTCCATCCATGTCCACCATTTTCCTGTCTCTCTGCCCTGCCATCCATGTTAATCTCACTTCCTCTCTTCCCTCCCCTCTTTCCATGTCCAGCATTTCTCCTCTCTCCCCTCCCCTCCATGCATGTGCATCTCATTCCTGCCTTCCCTTCCCTCCATCCATATCCAGCAACTCTCCTCTCTCCCCACCCCTCCATCCATGTCCAGCAACTCTCCTCTCTCCCCTCCCCTTCCCTCCATCCATCTCCAGCAACTCTCCTCTCTCCCCTGCCCTCCCCTCCATCCATCCATGTCCAGCAAATCTCCTCTCTCCCCTGCCCTCCCTCCCATCCATGTCCAGCAACTCTCCTCTCTCCCCTGCCCTCTCCCCATCCATATCCAGCAATTCTCTTCTCTCCCCTCCCCTCCCCTCCATGTCTAGCGATTTCTCCTCTCTCTCCTCCCTCCCATCCATGTCCAGCGATTTTTTCCTCTCTCTCCTCCCTCCCATCCATGTCCAGCGATTCTCCTGTGTCCTCCCCTCCATGTCCAGTGATGCCCCAAACCCCACCTGCACCCCGGGTTCCAGTTCCAATCCCCCCCTGCCCGCCCTCTTCTTCCTCAACAGCCCTCGCCTTCCTTCCGCCCAGCCAGCGCTTAAAACTCATTTTACCTGGCTGGAGTGACTGCAAAAGAAGCAGAGTAGAGCAGGCTAGCATTCAGCCTTCCCCTTCTCTCTCAGCATCCCGCCCTTGCGGAAACAGGAAATGAGGGCAGGATGCTGATGGGCGGGATGCTGAGAGAGAAGGGGAAGGTTGAAGGCAAGCCTTCTCTACTCTGCTTCTTTTGCAGTCATGACTTCAGTCAGGTAAAATGAGTTTTAAGCGCTGGCTGGGTGGCAGGAAAGCAAGGTGTGCTGTTGAGGGAGAAGAGGGCGGGTAGCTCGGGCTGGGGACGTTGGAACGGGAACTTCGGATGACTGACGGCCGGGAAAATATAGAGGGTGCTCGAGCAACCACAGCACCCACGGAGTCGGCGCCTATGACTCGGAAGAGAGGGAGGGAGGGGGTCCTGGAACTCGGAGGGGAGGGGGGCCTGGAACTCGGAGGGAGGACAGGGGAGATGGAGGGGGCGATTCTCTCCTCACTTCCAATGTTCTGTGGCTGGCTGGTGCTGGCTTCCCTTCCCTTTAATTGATCTTCCCTCTGATGTCATTGCGAGGGCGGACCAATGGGAGGTCTGTTGCAAACCTAGGCATCCAGACGTAGAATGTTGGAGGTGCAAATTATTATATAGGATAGGGAAGCAACTGCAAGCAAGTCCCAGCACAGCTTTCATACCGAGTAGTCTCTACACCTCTAGCCTCCCCTCATACAAGAGCAGACTCCTCACCTAATCAAGAAAACAAACAAAAGCGACCAGTCAGAACAGCTGGCAAGAAAATCAACGGCAGGATCTAAGGGAATTTCGAACTGCAGATCAAATTCATCAACTGACGAGGCAGACAACGAAAGTGGCCCAAAACAGCCCAACCAAAAGGTAACACGTAGCCACACATTGCCTAACCCAAGGAAAACATACTGAGAAATAGTGCAGGTAGACAAGATCGCAAACAGTCATACACAAACAAAAACCAAGTCATGCACTAACCTCATGCACACACACATATATAACCCCACGGTATTAACCAAAGACTAAGCCTGAAATAGCACACAAGACCAGAACACCAGACCCCACACCAAAGAAAAAAAGTCTTATCATGCATCCAGTCATCAAAACTTGGTCATCTTAGTAGCCCACAGCGGAAAGAAACAAAAATGAATACCTTCAAACTACTCCTAATAATCTACTCTTTAACACTGATCCACTTAACACTAACCACCCCTCTTGCAGAAAGTAACATTATACGCATACTATACAATCATCAAAGATTGATCAGATACACCACACCTCATCAAACTGACAAAAACGTAAAGGAAGAACACCAACATGCAGACAACCCCTACAGAATGCAAAGAAGGGTCCAAACAAACTCACCTCAACAAAGAAATGACAACTAATAAAAGTCCAAACAACACCAGACGCAGAAGACCCATTCCAAACAATCCAAGTGGGCTACATCAACGCCAGATCCGCAGTAAACAAAACAGCAATACTAACAGACTGGATCATGGCAGAAGACCTTGACCTACTCTTCAATGAAACCTGGATCCACGACGAAAGGATCCCATAATCCTAGACCTGTGCCCTCCAGGATACAAAATCACACACTGGACCAGAAAGGAAAAGAGAGGCGGAGGCATAGCACTAATCTATCAATCCCACTTTACCACCGAAACCACTGCCGAGTCCATGAAATTGCCTCAATCAGAATCCACAAGAAAACCCTACGTGATCATGTGAATTGTGTCTTGTTTTACAGACCTCCAGATAATTGGAACGAAGGCCAGACTAACTTCATGGACTTCATTTCAAACACATGTGTAACCAACTCCAATGTAGTAGTATTAGGAGACATCAACCTTCACTTAGAAGACCCAACCTCAATCAATGCACGAGAACGTAAGGAATTCCTCCACCTATGGGATCTCAAATGGCCACAAATGCAAGCAACCCATGTCAAAGGGCACACACTTGATCTTATCTCACACTAACTTTCAACAGACCAGAATCTAATAACAGATATTAAATGGATAGAAACACCCTGGACTGATCACTACAAATTAAATTTATCCCTATACTGGCGGAAAAAGGGATTATACCAAATTTAAGAACACACATCCTACAGCACAAGAGGTCAAGTAGACACAAAAACATTCTGGCAACAGATATACAACAATGAATGGACAGCACAAACAGACTCCATATATTACCTCGTGGAATGGGATAAAAGATGCAAATGCATACTAAATGAAATAGCACCCTTACGATCAAGAACTTCACATAAGCATAACTCTATACCATGGTTCAATGATGAACTGAAAAAGCTAAAAACACAATTCAGGAAACTCGAATGAGCATGGAGAAAAACAAAAGACGAACACACACTCAACACATGGTAACAGTCACAAAGAAAATACAAATACGCAATAAGACAGACCAAAAGATCATACTATAAAACTAAAATAGGGACAGATTACAAAGACACGAAGAGATTATACCAACTCGTGAACAAACTCCTAGACACCAACTTGGTCACTACAACATCGAATACAGACATCCCATCTGCAGACAAACTTGCTAAGTATTTCAATGAAAAAATTGCAAACCTACACAACACGCTACCTCAGGACAACACTGACATCGAAATCTTCCTTAATGAGTTGGACCCAACCACTGGAGAATACCCGGCTGACCGAACCTGGTTAAAATTTGCCCTCCTTACTGTTGATGCACTTGCACAGTCGATCAGCAGGTTCTCCAACACTCACTGTAAACTAGATACCTGTCCCAACTACCTAATGAAATCCACCCCTGACCGCTTCATAGCAGACCTCACATCCCACCTAAATTACATGCTTCAGCAAGGTCTCTTCCCTAAGGAAAATGGCAATATCCTACTCACTCCGATACCAAAAGACACCAAGGAAAAAAAACAAATGAAATCACTAACTGCTGTCCAGTAGCATCCATTCCGTTGTTAGTCAAACTGATGGAAAGCATGGTAGCCAAACAATTTACAGATTGTATAAATAAATTCTCAATATTACATGAATCACAGTCAGGCTTTCGCCCCCTCCACAGCACAGAAACAGTACTACTCACTCTCCTAGCCAAATTCAAGCAGGAAATAGCAATAGGCAAAAACATCCTCCTCCAATTCGACATGTCTAATGCATTCGACATGGTAAACCATAATATATTAATAAGATTACTAGATAAGTTCGGGATTGGTGGAAACATACTTAGCTGGATGAAGGGTTTCCTATCCACAAGAACATATCAAGTAAAATCAAACTCAAACATATCATCACCGTGGAAAGCAGACTGTGGAGTACCACAAGGATCACCGCTATCACCAATCCTCTTCAACCTAATGATGACCCCACTAGCCAAGTCCTTATTCAACCAAGGCCTTAACCCTTTCATCTATGCAGACAATGTCACAATATTCATTCCTTACAAATCTAAACTGACAGAAATCACCAACGAAATCAAGATCAGCTTGAACATCATGGACACTTGGGCAAATGCATTTCAACTAAAACTAAACAAAGAAAAAACACACTGTCTCATCCTTTCATCCCTACACAGGGTGGATAACCCCACAATTATCAACACCCCAGATTATACCCTCCCTATCTCAGACAGCCTGAAAGTCCTCAGCGTTTCAATGGACCGCAACTTAGCACTAGAGAGCCATGTGACATCCACAACAAAGAAGAAATGTTCCACTCAATGTGGAAACTCAAATGCATGAAACAATTCTTCCCGAGGGGAACATTTTGCAACCTGATACAATCAATGGTACTAAGCTATGTAGACTACTGCATTGGAATTTATGCGGGATGCAAAGAACAAACCTTAAAGAAACTTCAGACTGCTCAAAACACGGCAGCTAGGCTTATCTTCGGAAAAATGCGATTTGATAGTGCAAAACCCCTTTGTGAAAAACTGCACTGGCTCCCAATCAAAGAACGCATTGCTTTCAAAATCTGCACTCTGGTTCACAAAATTATCTACGGTGAAGCCCCGGGATACATGAGAGACTTGATCGACTTACCAACTAGAAACACATCCGAATCAACACGAACGTACCTAAATCTGCACTACCCAAGCTGAAAAGGACTCAAATACAAATCAACTTACGCGCCCAGCTTTTCCTACATAAGCACACAACTGTGGAATGCATTACCAAAAGCCTTGAAAACTACGAACTACCACCTAAACTTCCGGAAAACACTAAAAACTAACCTGTTTAAAAAGGCATGCCCTACCGATCCAACATAAATGCCTGATCTCTGCAACACAACAAAACTAAAGAACGTAATGGACATAACACAGCTCTTCTGTTGTACAATTCCCTAGCATGGCTGTGCCACATGAACTTTATCTTACCACAACATCACTTTGTATTTGTTTACACCGGAGTCGTGTAACTCCTCTCCGGTACTATGTAAGCCACATTGAGCCTACAAATAGGTGGGAAAATGTGGGATATAAATGTAACAAATAAATAAATAATACATTATGTTACATATATATGTTATCTGCCAGGTGTCAATTTACTTAAATTATGTGTTCATCTGCAGATAGTGTGTCTTAATGTGTATTTACAGTGGAGGCATCCAGTATGTTGCCTGTGGGCTAAATATCGCCCCCCTGAAATTTGTTTTACCAAAGAAAAGATTTTTACCTAATTAGCTAGTTCAGGTGATTTTATAGGGCTGTGTGATGGTATGAAGTCACAATGTCAGAAGAGATTCATAGATTTTGATGAGTATAAATCATGCTATAAAAGGCTAACTTCATGTGGCCTGTACACACATGGATTTTTGTTCATGCAGCCCATGTTTGAAAAGACTTGGTCACTCATGATTTGCAGAAAGGCAGAGCTTGGTCTGAGTAAAATATCAATATTGGTGTTTATTCCTTCCTCTGGAGAAGGGTAATCAACATTGGTCCTTGAGGGCTGCAACTCAGTCGGGTTTTTAAGGTTTCCGCCATCAATATTCTTGAGATTTATTTGCAAACAATGGAGGCAGTACATGCAAATAGATCTCATGCATATTCATCGGGGAAATCCTGAAAACCTGACTGGGTTGTGGCCTTCGAGGATCAGGGTTGCCCACCCCTGCTCTAGATCATTAATATAAAAACCCCCAATTAATTCACAGTGGGCCCAAGCAGGGCTGGAAAAATATTTGGAATTTTAAGTACTAGCAGGAACGTGTAGGATGAATAACAGAAATTTGGAGGAGTAGCCTAAAGGTTAGTACAGTGGACTGAGATCCTGGGGAACTGGGTTCATTTCCCACTATAGCCTTGTAGCGCTATAGAAATGCTAAATAGTAGTAGTAGTACTATAACTCCTTGTGATCCTTGGCAAGTTACTTAACCCTCCATTGCCGCAGGTACAAAAAAAACCCCAACCCTTAGATTGTGAGCTCACTAGTGACAGAGAAAGTACCTGCATATAGGGCTAGATTCTATATATGGCTCATAAAAATTGGTACTGAAAAAAAATACACCTAGGCATATTCTATAAACTATGCCTAAAGTTAGGCACGTTGTACAGAATATGCCTGGGGTCCATCCACGTGACTAAATTTAGTCACAGGTATTTACACCAAGTAAAACTTGGAATAAATGCCATGACTAAGTTAGGCATGGAGTGGGTGCATTCTATATCAGCGCACATAGATTTTAGAAATGCCCATGACCCGCCCATTCCACGCCATGGCCATGCCCCTGTTTTGCTTCTGCATCTAAGATTGTACATGCAGACCTTTACAGAATACGCTTAGCAAGTTTTGCAGGTAAATTCTAATTAATGCCAGTGTCAATAATTGCCTGCAAAGTGGCAATTATCGGTGTTGATTGGCTTGTTAAAATAATTAAGTTGTGTGTGCAAATCAGAATACGACCTGATTTTCGCGAGCAACTCCAGTCGCACTATATAGAATCTGGGGGATAATATGTACAGTGCTGCATATGACTAGTAACACTATAGAAATGATTGGTAGTAGTAGTAATAGTAGTCTCCAGTGGTTCTCAGTCTTGTCCTGAAGGCACACCTAAGCAAGTTAATTTCCAGGATATCCTTAATAAATATGCATCCTACCCTTAGTGTGAAAATATTTATCCTGTTATGATTATCTTAATCCTATACTTATTGATAACAGCACCCCAACTTTATAAATACTCTCTAATATAATCAGTAAAATTATTCTTTATTATAATTTTAAACACCTTAGTTTACAGTACCCTGTCCAAGATTCCATACACACCATGTATTCACACATACATCCTACAAAACGTTGCACTGTGGAACAATCCCCATTGAAAAATTATCCATGTAAGTTCACGTAAACAATACCTTACTAATACATGCTATAAACTATACTCCTTCAATCCTTATATATGCTTACAGTGCTCTACATAACAAAATGAGCACTGCTACCATAGTCTCCGATGTTAATTACTTGCATATAAAACTCAGTCCGTATGTCTCTCCAAATGAAAAACAATGATTTTATCCTGAGAGCTTGAAAAGTTCAGCAAGTTCGCTCAACAGTGCTGCCAGCCACGGATAGCTGTGGACGTCATCAAGCTGTGTCAAAGTGCTAACAAAGCTTGTTTCAACAATGCGCCTTAATGCTGAAAAATAATAACTCCAATTTATGCCTCAGCTTTTTTCAGTGGGGATTGTTCCACAGTGCAACGTTTTGTAGGATGTATGTGTGAATGCATGGTGTGTATGGAATCTTGGACAGGGTATTGTAAACTAAGGTGTTTAAAATTATAATAAAGAATAATTTTACTGATTATATTAGAGAGTATTTATAAAGTTGGGGTGCTGTTATCAATAAGTATAGGATTAATGAATATGCATGAGATGTGCCTATAATGCAGGGCTTCACAAACTTCAGATGCCAGGTCGCTATGGTGCCTAAAACATCACACCTGGCACAAAGATTTGCAGCCTGAATATACATTGTTGCCCCTGCCTGGGTCCAGCCAGCGTTTTTCTCCCCCTCCCTACCTCCATGCGCCAGAATTCAGCGTCTCTCCCTCAGCCTCAACTGCCCCCTGGTTCTCTAAATTTGACTTCATTGCTAGCAGCAGCTGCTCTGGTTGGTGTTGGGGCCTTTCCTCTGCTAGGTCCTGCCTTCTGTGAGGCAACTTCCTGCTTCTGCACAGGCAGGACTCAGCAGAAGGAAGACTCCGACGCTGGCTAGAGCAGTGTACTTTAATAACTGCTAGTGATCGTGGTGAGTTTAGAGGACCGGGGGGGGGGGGGGGGGGGGGTGAGGGAGAGATGCTGGATATTCCAGGAGGGGGGATGATGGAGAAAGATATGTTGGACCCATTGGGGGGGGGGGAGATGGAGATGTGCTGGACCTGGAGGGAGTGGAGGGAGATAGTGATGTGCTGGACTGGGGGGGGGGGGTGGAGGAAGATGGAGATGTGCTGGACATTAAGAGGAGGGGGTTGGAGGGAGATGGAGATGTGCTGGACCTTTGGGGGAGCGTTTGGAGGGAGATGAAGATGTTTTAGACTTGCCAGAAGGGAGCACAAGAGCGGAGAGAAAGAGGTCGTACTGGATTGGGGTTGATGATGGAACAGAGGAGGAGAGACATCGGACACACAGTTGGAGAAAGGGAGTTAAGCCAGACCACAAGGGGGGTAGGAGAGAGGGAGAGATGCTGAACCTTGGTTGTGGGAGGAAGGAGAGGGAGAGGGCACAGACTGGGCATGGAGTAAGAATTGAGACAGGCACACAGGACAAAGCTGGAAAAGGGATGGGATAGGCACCAGAGGGGTGTTGATTACAAGGGGAAGGATAGGGACACAGAGGGGCAGTGCTGAATATAAGGGGAGGATAAGGATACTAAGAGGGCAGATGCTGAATATGGGGGGGAAGATAGGAACAGGGACACAGGAGAAATGCTGGACAGGACAGATAGGACACAGAGGAGATGGATGGCAGACATGGAGAGAGAAGAAATATGAAAGAGACGGGAGACCCTGAAATGGCAAGAAAAGCAGAAGAGACAAGGACGAAATCAAGTGGAAAAGTAAAATGCTAAGGCTACAAAGGTAGAAAAAAGATTTTATTTTCAATTTATCAATTGGCCCCTGTCTGCTTTGGGAAATGTGCATCTCTGATATTTATTTATTATTTTTTATATTTTTGTTGCATTTTTACCCCGTGCTTTCCCACTCATGGCAGGCTCAATGCGGCTTACATGGGGCAATGTAGGGTTAAGTGACTTGTCCAGAGTCACAAGAAGCTGTCTGTGCCTGAAGTGGGAATTGAACTCAGTTCCTCAGTTCCCCAGGACCAAAGTCCACCACCCTAACCACTAGGCCACGCCTCTATTTCCATTTCTTTTTCTCTAGTATTGCTGTATATGCAGAGTCGTCATATATCTATTACTGGTCTGTGGTTCCTTGTTTCATATTTGTTGAGGCGTCTGTGTTTTGCAGGTGTGACCAAGGTGTGGTATTCTGCTAGCATGTAGTTTCTGTGTAGAGAGTTATAGCAGTCCTGTTTGTTCTGTTTTCTCTCTAGATTGTGTATTGGTATTTTAGGCACAGTGTAATAGTTACAGTTCTGCCTTTGCATGCATAAGGTTGTAGCTCTTTGAGTCCTGGGAGTTAGTGCTGTTATGGTATGGTAAGATTCTGAGCATGTTTTTGCACAATTTTGCACAGTGGAGGGATTGTGTGTTGGCCTTACTAATCATAAAATGTACACACTTGTGTTACTTTTTTCTTCTGAGATGGCAACCCTAGTGTGGACAGTTGGTTGTAGAGGGACAGGCTAGGGGTAGGGTGCAATAGTAGATGTGGCAGGGGACTGGGGGTGTGGTGTGGATCTGGATAGGTGTAGGGTTTTTCTCTGTCAAAAAGTTGGCAACCCTACCCGCTACAAGTCCCCGGTAGGCACTGAAGGAAAGCAAAGCAGCTGCATTTCAGGCCACAGCCTCCTCTTCTGCTACTCGGTATGGAATATAATATTTGAATCATGTTGTTCAAATTTTGCATTTAGCACCAAAGAGGCAAAGGAGGAAGACAGTAGCTGCTGCTTTGGCTTCTCTCCAATTGCCCCACCAACCACAGCGCAAAGCCTCTCTCCATTGTCAGATAGGCTGTAGGTGGGTGGGTGAAGAAGAGAGAAGTTGCCTCCTATCGGACCATTCCTGCTACTGTGTTAAATAACTTGTGCATCATATAGAGCACGTTATAAATGTGCATAAATGAATAAAAATTCTTGTGGTTTCAAGTCTGGCACCTAGATTATTTGGGCTGGCTCCAGAATCCTAAGAAACTTTATGGATCTCCATGGTTTGTAAAACCATGTCATGCATATTTTTTCTGGATGTCTTGAAAACCAGACTGGCTAGGTGTTCCTATTTACTCTCTGTAAAGGTATCTCCCTTCAGAGACTGAAAGTATTTCAAAACTGGCATCAACAAAAAAAGGGGTGGGGAAAATAGGCTCTATTCAAACAATGGGGCAGACGTATAAATGAATTAAAACAATGATTTTTATTGTGAATAGGTGACTCAACACAGCCGTGTTTCGGCGCCGTAGCGCCTTCCTCAGGAGTCTTCCGGAATTGTTTCAATCTTTGGGGTGATTGGCACACTGGGGGAAAAAAGGGGATACACAATCCTTTCTTCCAAAGGAGTATTCAATGGTTAGATGGGTAACACTCAGGAAGATAATGGCATAAAGAAATGCACAGTTCCTCCTTAAAGAGTGGCGATGCAAAAATCCTTTCGGATGTGCAAATATTCTTGAGATTTTTGCATCGCCACTCTTTTAAGGAGCAACTGTGCATTTCTTTATGCCATTATCTTCCTGAGTGTTACCCATCTAACCATTGAATACTCCTTTGGAAGAAAGGATTGTGTATCCCCTTTTTTTCCCCAGTGTGCCAATCACCCCAAAGATTGAAACACTTCCGGAAGACTCCTGAGGAAGGCGCTACGGTGCCGAAACACGGCTGTGTTGAGTCACCTATTCACAATAAAAATCATTGTTTTAATTAATTTATACGTCTGCCCCATTGTTTGAATAGAGCCTATTTTCCCCACACCTTTTTTGGTTTTCGCTTTTTTGTCCCGTGGGGATCAAGTGCACCTCCACACTCCGTGTGGTTTTTCTCTGACCAGAGTCAGAAACATGTTTTTCCTTAATCATTTTGTTTTCAATTTTATCTAATTTTTGGTGTCCATTTGTATTTCTACCTTATTTTGGGACCCTTTTACTAAAGTGTAGCACACACTTATTCTGTTAGCACGTGCTAAATGCTAAGAAGCCGATAACGGAATTAGCACACGGTATGCCTTGGTAAAATAGCCTCTTCCATTTGATTTGGGGGTGGGAGAGTGACAGAGGGAGGGAGGGAGGATGTGCTTATTGTACTCCCTGTTCCCCTGTAGTTTTGTCTGTGCTGTTTCTTCTGTCCTCAATAAGTTACTTCAACTCCACTCTCTCTTGGACCTGAGGACAGTGACGGTTCTAGGGCAACCTGGCACCTGTACTTCCTCCCTCAACTGTGAGGTTTTCACAGCCAGCCAGCACCAAATAAACTCATCTCATTCTATAATGTTTTGTGCCCAAATTTCTGACTAGAGGATGATTAGGACAAGAATTGTCGAGCATAGAAGTTGCATTAATCGACAAGTCAGGTCAGCTCCACTAGTCGAACATTGGATTGAAAGCCAGCATACTACTGATGATCTCCAGTTTTTTGTTTTAAGAATATTAAAACCAGGGCTTTTTTTGATGGGGTATTGAGTACTGGCACCTTTTCTATTGTCTGCTAAAATTGACCCATGGACCCCAAGTTTTAATGAAAGAGCGCAAGCTCTATACACCAATTCTGCCAAATTGACCCATGGACCCCAAGTTTTAATGAAAGAGCTCAGGCTCTACACACCAATTCTGCTTTGTCATAGATTCTGTGACTTGTTGCAGGGTGTCTGGCTATTGTGGGATGAGTCCCTCAGTGATCACCCCACCCCTGAAGGGTGACCTAGCATTTGAGTACTGTCACTTTTTTTTTGCTAGAAAAACCGAACTGAATAAAACAGAGTTAGAAGGGTGGAGATCTCAATAAAGCATTATTACGGCTAGAACAGAGACTGATCTATGAGCTTGGTACTGTAATTCTGCTAGGATTGAATCAGGATGTGGAATGGTGCATTTGTTATGAACATATAGTCATGGTCATATCTTCATTTTTTTGCATTAGATTGTACCATTTCCTGTGGTGATATGTCTTTGTTATTTATTGAATGTTCTTGTATTTTGATATCTTGATATTTTTATGTTATATAGCTTAGCTTTGCTCACATTTTTGAAGGTGATTTTTATTTTTAACATATTTTACATACTGACAGATTATTTGCATTACTTTCTTTTTAGAATATGACTATTGATTGGGAATATTTATTTAATGTCTTTATATCTACAGTTTTTATGACCACTTGCACTTATTGTATTCTGTCTTGCTATGGTTTTATTTCATGTCCATTATTATGATGATGGTAAACTTACACATTTTTATAGAATTATTATTTCATATAGATGGATTTTTACTTTTTATTTTGTTCAGAATTGATTTTTCTTATTAGCTAGACAGACATTTTAGGCTTCAAATGCATTTCTTAGTCATACTCCACGTTACAGTTCACGCTTTCACCTGACACACATATTTAGTATATTTTTCACACATATATATCTTTACAATGAACAACAGATTTCGTCATTTTAAAATTTAGGCTTTTTGGAGACACCCACGGACTTAAATTTGTCGGAACTGACAACACCAAGCACAGGTCAAGTTATATTTTAGATTTATTAGTAGACACAGTTTATTTTTCCTGTTTTTCAGCCCAGTTATTATTATTATTATTATTATTACATTTGTATCCCACATTATCCCACCTTTTTGCAGGCTCAATGTGGCTTACATTTCATCGTGGATATTGGAAATAGAAAAGAATGTACATTTGGATTTACAGCAAGTTTTGGGTACAAGATGGTGAAATACATAATATTGGGAATAGAAAAGAGTATACATTGTTTTAGCAGAAGTTTTGGTTACATGATGGTGAAATACATGATAGTGTTAGAGTCAAAGGCATTAGGCATTTTTTTAACCTTTTATTTTTATTTTTGTCTCAATAGTTCCTCAAGATATGAGTGGATGATGACTCATATTTAATATTTATTTATTATCTTTTGTTCTGTTTATGTGTCTCCTTTTGTGGGAGATTTTCAGGTTCCATGTTTGTTTCTATAGCATCCCCGTTTAGCTACTGCTCATGTATATGTATAGTTTGTGATATCACTCACTGCATATTCATGGTTGGATACGTCAACTCGGCAGCATATACATGGCGGGTTTTTCAGGGACAGCGTCGTTTGCTACTTTTACCACACTCGCGTTTTGTCTTTACTATTGTAGTCCGCTGTACTAAGGTAAAACACTTCTTCACTATGGGACCCTTCTGCTTAAGAATTGGCTGTTGCTGTGTGCTAATCCAGAACTACTACTGGGCTACCTCAGTTGGTGGTGGTAAGTGCTCCCTCTTCCCCCCCACCCCCCCGAAATGGTCACGCGGTAAGTGGTTCACTTACTGCATGGCCATTTCTTTTTTGGGAAACAAAGGCAGCCTTTTACCTGCTGCAGTACAAGGGGGCCTCGGCATGTGTCAAAAACATGCTCTGTTGCTAGCGCTGGTCCCCTTTTACTGCAGCTTAGTAAAAGGACCCCTACATATTTTTAGGAAGTTTTATGGAGGTTGTTATGGGTTAGAGCCTTCCTTTAAATAGTGCTGCATTTTTCAATCTTTTTTGGTGGTGTGGTGGTTTTTGAGAGCGGTTAAGAGAGAAATTCCTATTGTAAAGCACCGGGTTGTTTTTTTAACTCATTTGTTAGTTCGAGTTGTTTTTGAGCAGTATATATAGTGTTACTATATAGTGTAGTTGTCATATATGTAAATGACCACCATACAGTTTATTGCCTAATATATAACTCCAGCGGGGGTTTGTAAATGTACTGTCAGAGCTCTTGAGCCCAATTCTTTCTTATACACGTGCTAAGGTAGATATGTCTTGTTTTTTATATGGTAGACACTTCTTTTCCCCTTCTATAGTTCGCTTTTGTTGCCATGGCTTTTGTTCTCTGTTACTGCATTCCCTTTTTTAAGCATATGTCTCTCTATACTTTTTTCCTTTTTTAGCTTTTATGCTTGGCATTTTGACATTTGCATTTTCTTAGTTTTCATGGCTGGCTCATAAGATATGCTGTCTCTTCCATATTCATATTTATTATTATACATTTTTCATGACATTCCTTTAAGTTTATTGTATATTTCTTGGACTAATATTTTTTTGCAAACATATATTATTGTCATTTTTTTGCTGTTTCATACACTTTCTTTAAATATGATCTAATAGATGTTATTACATTGATTTCATTTGATTTTGTTTTCCTTATCCTCTTGATTGATATTATTATAATTTTGTTTTTGATTGGTTTTAGATGTATATTTTATCTTTCACATCACATTGATTTTTAATTGTTCTTTACATGTATTTATTTGTCAAGAACCCCTGACGAAGGCTTAGGTGCTGAAACACGTGTCAGCACCATTACATGTTACATTTGGATAATAAACATTTTTTTGATCATCTTGGAGATTGTGATTGGCTTCTTCCACTCATGTGCACTATTTATGTAATTGTGCCAGTTGCATGCCTAATTTAATTGTTAAATTAAGCGCTAATTGGCCTTGAATGGCATTAATTGGTGCTAGTTGGCGCTAAATGGTAGCTTTGTGCATAACTGCACTTGGGGGGAACTCTAAGGGGTCTTTATACCAAGTTGCGGGAAAAAGGGCCCTGCGCTAGTGACAGGGGCCATTTTTCCCGCACACCAAGGTCCTTTTTACCACAGCAGGTAAAAAGCCCCCAGACACACATGGCTATGTGGCAGGAAGCCCTTACTGCCACCTATTGAGTTTGCGATAAGAGCTCCTGCGCTAACCTGACAGGTTTACTGCTGCGCATGCCATTTCCAGGGGTTTACTTTTTCCCCTGGAAATGGTGCATGCTCGGGGTGGGACTACCACTGGTGGCCATTTTGGGCAGAAGAGTGAGCAGTAAGCCCGCATTGGGCTGCTCTGTAAAATGGCCCCTATAAATGGTGTTCAAAAATGGGTGCTAAGCACTGTTCTATAAAGGACACTCTGGTTAGTGTTAACAGGCCCAAAGCAAGCCCAGTTGGAAACCTCATGGCATTGTGTCTTTTATTTTGCAGCCCCCTTATGGAACTCTCTACTATTACCTATTTGAGTTGAACCATCTCTGAAGAATTTCAAAATCACGGTGAAAACCTGGCTTTTTCTCTCAGCGTTTGACTCAACCCAGGTTGGTGGTACTCTGCTTATTTGCTGGGTCCCTTTTACGTTCTCCTCGCTCTTCTATTTTTCCCCTGCCCTACCCCCCCCCCCCCCCCCCCCACTCGTTCCTACTCTGTTGGCTTGTTCTTCTACTTGAACGGGTCTTGTGTGTGTAATTATTCTTTCCTGTCAACATTTGTATTGCCTTCCTTCCTCTATGAGCTCCTCTGTTAATTTTATATACTGTAAACTGCTTTAATCTGTGAGTTAGCAAAGGTGGTATAGTAAAGTCTAATAAATAATAAAAATGAAATAAATAGAATGGTGCTTGAAGTCGATTCTTACGCCTAAAGGTCAGTGCTTGAATTTACGCCAGCTGAAAACTGGTGTAAATGCTGGCAGCCAAATCATGGCATTTCAGCAGTATTTTATAATGCCGTGCATAAAATTTTGGAATGCCCCTGATCTACCCATGCCACTTGCTGGTCACGCCACCTTTTGAGTTACACGCTATGGGATTTAGGTGCTTGCTGTTATAGCATGCTCAAATGCAAATTAGTGGCAGTTAACTTGAATAATTAAGGCCAGTTAATACATAGTAATGGGTCATTAAGCAATTTAGTTGGATTTGCGCTCATATTTCGGTGCCAGATAGAGAATCCGGGTTTAATGCCTAAATGCTAAAGTGCACAACTATAAAGGGGACATACATATGGGCAGATCAGAGACAGGTCTTGCAGTTGCGTGTATAAGTTATAGAATATTATCACTTGCTCGTGTAACTGCCAACTTTAGGCACAAGTATTTACACCAGCCTTTGACATAGCATTCATGCTCACACCTAAAGTTAAGGGCATGAATGCCAACTTATGCTCTATTCTATTCACTTCAGAGAGTATAATTGGAGTGGTATACATATTTTATTGATTTTCTTTATATTTTTACACTCCTGACACTTTGTGATTTTTCTATTCTATAAATGGAAAGGGAAATGGGACTTGATATACTGCCTTTCTGTAGTATTTTGCAACTACATTCAAAGCGGTTTACATATATGCAGGTACTTATTTTGTACCTGGGGCAATGGAGGATAAGGCAATTTTACGTGCAGTTTCCATTATAGAATTAACGCTTGGAGGCATATTTTCAAAGCACTTTGGGAGGCTAAGTTCCATAGGTTTCTATGGAACTTTGGGAGGCTAAGTGCTTTGAAAATGAGCCCGTTTGTGTCCATATTTGTTGTGTCTAATTTTTGGTGCACTTTCTTGAATCTACCCCCATTTAAATCAGGTTTCCTAGGTCAGGCTCACAGCTAAGTAGTGTGGTTACTATGTTAATCCATTTGTTCTCTGTTACATCCCTCTGCTCTTAATATCCTTATATATTCACTTGTCATTAGCCATTTGGATAACTGTAATGCCCTCTACAAGGACATTAAGGTATAGGACCTCAAACATCTTCAACTTATGCAAAACACAGCTATAAAGCTCATTACAGGCCACAGGAAATTTGACCACGTCACACCACTCTTGAAGGCTGGTCACTGGCTGCCCATCTCATGTCGTATTACTTATAAGCTTCTCCTGCTTGTATTTAAAATCTTGAAATCTGGTGAGCCCTTCTTCCTCTCCAACCTACTACTCCCTTATTGTTCCTCTAGATCCCTGCAGTCCTCGCAACAACACCAGCTTATTGTCCCATCTCTCAGTGATGTGGTGCATACCTCCACTGGGAATGCTATTTTTTCTGTCCGAGGGCTGCTACTCTGGAACCAACTGCCTCAGGCTCCAATCTTCCCTACATCAATTTAAGCCTGACCTGAAAACACTTCTTTTTATGGAGGCTTATACTTAATTTAGGATCCTTGAGACGCGATGCTGCTTGCGCAACTGCCCTGATGTGCTTTCCTATCAGTTTTGTAGTTCTCTCTTCTCCCTCACTATATCCATGTCTCATGTAATGAGTTTTCTTCCCCCCACCCTCACCCCTTTTTAGTCTGTAAGCCACTTGGGCACATTTTGTAATGGGCGGGATAGTAAATTCTTTCAATAAACTTGAAACTTAAACTTGTTAATCCACTGGAATTTGTTCATATAAAAGTGAGATTAGGTTGTAAGTGATATTTTTTATCTGTGACTTGCTTTCAATGAGGAGACTGTGCCAGTTCACCAGGTTTAAATAGTATAGCCTCAGCTACGCATACGTGTAAGTCACTTCATGAAGGTATCGTAACTCTGTGATAGCTTGTCAAAGATATATTGAGTTAGTTCAGTAGAAAGATCTTCAGTGCCATTCATCAATACTGACACCAGTTCTGTGCTACTTTGCCCCCTGTCTCATGTTCATTGTAATGTGGAGATTTTTATAAACTAGCTTCCCATCATTTAGCTTGTGGCCTTCTGCGCTCGGTGCAACCATGGATTGGACAGTACTGAAATTCCCTCCCCCTCCTTTACAGAGTAGGGGTGGGCTTGATCAGTGCAGCTGAACTGCTTTCCCAGTGAGCCATGGAGGTCTTGTACCCGGGCATGTCTTCTCTCCTTTGATTAGAACCATTGAATTCTTTGCTTCGGTCTTCACCGAGGAGGATTTGGGGGGGACACCGGTGCCGGAAAGAATATTTGAAGCGGGGGAGTCGGAGAAACTAAACGAATTCTCTGTAACCTTGGAGGATGTAATGGGTCAGTTCAGCAAGCTGAAGAGTAGTAAATCACCGGGACCTGATGGTATTCATCCCAGAGTATTAATAGAACTAAAAAATGAACTTGCGGAGCTACTGTTAGAAATATGCAATCTGTCCCTAAAATCGAGTGTAGTACCGGAAGACTGGAGGGTAGCCAATGTTACTCCGATTTTTAAGAAGGGTTCCAGAGGAGATCCGGGAAATTATAGACCGGTGAGTCTGACGTCGGTGCCGGGCAAGATGGTGGAGGCTATTATTAAGAATAAAATTGCAGAGCATATACAAAAACATGGACTGATGAGACAAAGTCAGCACGGATTTAGTGAAGGGAAGTCTTGCCTCACCAATCTAATGCATTTTTTTGAGGGGGTAAGCAAACATGTGGACAATGGGGAGCAGGTTGATATTGTATATCTGGATTTTCAGAAGGCGTTTGACAAAGTGCCGCACGAAAGACTCCTGAAGAAATTGCAGAGTCATGGAATCGGAGGTAGGGTATTATTATGGATTAAGAACTGGTTGAAAGATAGGAAGCAGAGAGTAGGATTGCGTGGCCAGTATTCTCAGTGGAGGAGGGTAGTTAGTGGGGTCCCGCAGGGGTCTGTGCTGGGTCCGTTGCTTTTTAATGTATTTATAAATGACCTAGAGATGGGAATAACTAGTGAGGTAATTAAATTCGCCGATGACACAAAATTATTCAGGGTCGTCAAGTCGCAGGAGGAATGTGAACGATTACAGGAGGACCTTGCGAGACTGGGAGATTGGGCGTGCAAGTGGCAGATGAAGTTCAATGTTGACAAGTGCAAAGTGATGCATGTGGGTAAGAGGAACCCGAATTATAGCTACGTCTTGCAAGGTTCCGCGTTAGGAGTTACGGATCAAGAAAGGGATCTGGGTGTCGTCGTCGATGATACGCTGAAACCTTCTGCTCAGTGTGCTGCTGCGGCTAGGAAAGCGAATAGAATGTTGGGTGTTATTAGGAAGGGTATGGAGTCCAGCTGTGCGGATGTTATAATGCCGTTGTATCGCTCCATGGTGCGACCGCACCTGGAGTATTGTGTTCAGTACTGGTCTCCGTATCTCAAAAAAGATATAGTAGAATTGGAAAAGGTACAGCGAAGGGCGACGAAAATGATAGTGGGGATGGGACGACTTTCCTATGAAGAGAGGCTGAGAAGGCTAGGGCTTTTTAGCTTGGAGAAGAGACGGCTGAGGGGAGATATGATAGAAGTGTATAAAATAATGAGTGGCATGGATCGGGTGGATGTGAAGCGACTGTTCACGCTATCCAAAAATACTAGGACTAGAGGGCATGAGTTGAAGCTACAGTGTGGTAAATTTAAAACGAATCGGAGAAAATTTTTCTTCACCCAACGTGTAATTAGACTCTGGAATTCGTTGCCGGAGAACGTGGTACGGGCGGTTAGCTTGACGGAGTTTAAAAAGGGGTTAGATAGATTCCTAAAGGACAAGTCCATAGACCGCTATTAAATGGACTTGGAAAAATTCCGCATTTTTAGGTATAACTTGTCTGGAATGTTTTTACGTTTGGGGAGCGTGCCAGGTGCCCTTGACCTGGATTGGCCACTGTCGGTGACAGGATGCTGGGCTAGATGGACCTTTGGTCTTTCCCAGTATGGCACTACTTATGTACTTATGTACTTATGCTGCAACAACTGTAGGGTCCTTTTCAAATACATTGTTGCTTTCCAGTCACCTTTTGCTGTGGAGAGTGGCCCTTACAGTAGTCTTCCATTGTCTAGCAACTCTGTGATCAACAGAGCAGGAACTGGGGACAGGATGCTGGGCTTCTTATGTGACACTGGGCTGACTGTAAGTGGCTCATACCTCCCTCTTATGCTCCAATGAAATAAATTATTTTGCAGAATCTAGTTGATAGAACTCCATCAGTTGTGCTTAAAATAATCTCTTACTAACTGTAAACTGTCATATTCCTGGAGCTCATGTTTGAGATGAGGAGCATAATTATTGATTTATTTATCCACTGAACTTTATCGTGATGTAATATTTGTTTTCAAAACTTTCCCACAGATTTTAAGCAAGAAGGCCGAATATGGACATCCGAGGGGCTGTAGATGCTGCTGTTCCAACAAATATCATTGCTGCCAAGGCTGCAGAAGTTCGTGCCAACAAAGTGAACTGGCAAAGTTATCTTCAGTAAGTGCACTTGTTCAGCATGAGTCAGAGCTTGCTCATCCTTCACGAGATCTTTCTGCCCTGCCTGCTGCTGTGTGGCAGAGCCATGTCACTATTAAGCAGCTCGGAGAGGTATTTTGAAGGGTGGGGGGAGAGTTCCACTGTTGCATGGGCTGTGCAGCAGAAGATGAATTTCAGCCATATGATCTCTGAAGAATATGTAAAAGCTATGGACCTGATAGTTAATGCCTGCTCTACCTGATTAGTGCAGGGCATGCCTACTCTCCACCCATTGACATGCCTCCCAGGCTAAAAGATAAAAAAATATGTTTTAGTGTGGGATTAGCACTTGTTGAACGACACAGTACTGCGGGGCGCCTCAGGTCTTCCAGCAGCAGTGCTTCTTAGTTTATGGTAGCTTACGCTAGTGCCTACCGGGCTTAGTAAAAGGCTCCCCCTTAGTGCGGTTGCCCATATGCCCTTAAATGAATTACTATATATATTCAAATATGAACCAAGAGTTTTTGGCCAAAATAATGCATCAAAAATTCCATCTTGGTTTATATTTGAAACCTTCCTCCCTCCCCCACCCCACCTTGGTGTCTCAAATTCCTCCTATTCCCTCCCTCCCCAAGTCCTACCTCTGCAGGCTCCAGTCCCAAAATGGCTGTCGTGACCTCCAGTGGCAGTCTCTCAAGATGGCTGCTGGAAGTTGTGGCAGCCATTTTCACTATGGAGATGCTCCAGCATGCCACTGGACCACCAGGGTGGTATGGTAGGCTTGGGTGTGTATGTGTGTGGGGTCTTTGTGTGTTCGGGGGAGGGAGGGAGACGTAAGTGGTAGCTCTTCCAGTTTGGGAGGATGGACACCATGGGGGAAGGAAGGATGGGGGAGGGAATGCCAGATCTACAGGGGAAGGAAGAAAAGGGAGGAATGCTGGAATATATAAACCATTGGTTTTTAATTGAGTTAATGTTTTTCCCCTAAAAAGGGAGAAAAAAGTTATCTCGGTTTATATTCAAGTATATGCGGTACCTCTGGATTTGAAAATTGAATCCTTTTCTCAAATTTAAAGTAGCTCTGAAGATTCTTTATTATTTTTATTTTATTTTAATCCCCATAGGTTTACAAATAGCAAAGCAGGAAAAGAAAGACAGAATTCACATTATATTCATATAACATTAATAATTAAACAGAAGAAAAAATATATAAATTTCAGTCATTCTGTAGCCTATGTAATGGGAGAGAGAGGATACGAGATGAAAGAAAAATTTGTAAAGACACTCCAATAATTCAAGTAATTCCAGTCCTCAGAAAAACTTCCAAAAGCTCATTAAACTACAAGATAGGTAAATAGAAATAATAAATTAGAGGACCCTATAGCCAAAAGAAATGACTCTAAATGTAGCGTATCTACAAAAGATTGTATATATCTCCTTGATAGTTCATAAGGCTCTTACAAGGAAAATGAAGGAAAAAAGTAGCTGCATATCAGTGAGGAGACCAGATAATAATTAAACCACGATACCAAAGAGCTGTCTTTGATGCATCTGACCGAGGCACCATCTTGAATCCTCCCTGTGAAGAGTGAACTCTCATTATTTTATGTTATTTACAATTTACTATTTATTAAAATTTGATATAGCTTTGTTGGATCACAGAAACAAGTGAATAAAAAAGGAGAAGTGGTTTTATGACTGAGACTGCTTACCAATTTTTTAGCTGCCCTCTGGACTGACTCCATCCTGTTTATATCCTTCTGTAGGTGCAGTCTCCAGAATTGCACACAGTACTCTAAGTGGGGCCTCACCAGAGATTTATACAAGGGCACTATTTCTACTGGTCATACCTCTCCTTATGCAGCCAAGCATCCTTCTGGCTTTGACCATCGCTTTTTCTACCTGTTTGGAGACACAGTCACCCCCAGATTCCGCTCTTTTTTTCATACACAGAAGCAGTTCACCCCCTATATTGTACTGCTCCCCTGGATTCTTGTAACCCAAGTGCGTGACCCTGCATTTCTTAGCATTAAATCTTAGTTGTCAGTCATCGGACCATTCTTCAAGCCTTGCAAGATCCGTCTTCATGCCATCCACATCTTACAGGATGTCCACCCTTTTACAGAGTTTGGTATCATCCACAAAGAGACAAACCTTACCAGACAGCCCTTCCGCAATATCACTCACAACAATGTTAAAAACAGCCGGCCCAAAGACCAACCCCCTGCGGTACACCACTGATAACATCCTTTTCCTTAGAGCAAGCTCCACTTACCACTATCGTCTGTCTCCTTCCATTTAACCAGTTTTTAACCCAGTCAGTCACTTTAGGTCCCATACCGAGGGCACTCAGTTTATCGATCTGTTGCCTGTTCGGAACTGTGCCAAAGGCTTTGCTAAAATCCAAGTACACCACATCTAGTGCACCTCCGAAGTCCAACTGTTTGGTCACCCAATCAGGTTTGTCTGACATGACTTGCATCTAGTGAATGATTGACCAAAACCAGGCTTGCAAAACCGCCTTCCGCTGGATCACTGAAAATTAAGACCCTTTTATATATCCAATCTATCTTATTGAATATCGATAGAATCCAGCTAAGAAAAGTTTTAAAGTGTTAGTTTATGAACCTCAGCCATGCCGCACTGCATCCACACATTCTAACGCAGAGATTTATGCACTCACTTTGTCATCAGTTCAACAGCCTCCACCATCCTCAAATACTTGGTTTGTATGAAGTTTAAAGAAAACCATATAACTTATTTACCTTATTAAATTTAATTAAATTTGGATACTACTCATCTTAAAGATGAAAGCTTCATAATTAGTCGGCAATAGGGGTATAATGCTCTGACACGGCACGTGCTTCGCAAATGTTTTATCAAGGAGGTCCCCTAAAAAAGATAAGGGTAAAGTACTTAACCAACCCTATTCGTATTTAAATCAACGAAATCCACAATACTATATGTTAATTAATATGCTGTTTTACCGAACAATCATTTTACCAGCCTGCCAACATCATGCTACACGGTGAAGCCATGCTTCCTCAGGTCCTGCAGTCCATTCGATTTGAGAAACTTCACAATCTTCCGCATTGGAGCGTTTCCATTAGTTTGATTACCACTGAGATCAGACTGATAAGTCTGTAATTTCCAATCTCCTCCTTACTTCCACTCTTGTGCAGAGGGACCACATCTGCCCTTCTCCAATCCTCCAGGACCACTCCATACTCTAAGGAAGCATTGAAGATGTCAAAGAGCGGGGCTGCCAAAACGTCTCCAGATTCCTTGAGCACTCTCAGATGTACCCCATCTGGCCCCATTGTTTTGCCTACTTTTAGTTTAGCTAGCTCCTCATGAACACAGTCTTCTGAGACTTGGTCCCAGTCAGCCATACAACCATCCCCATTTGCATTTGTTTTCTGTGGTCCTATCCCCGGCCTTTCATACATGAACACAGAACAGAAATAATTGTTGAGCAATTCAACTTTATTCTTACCAGCTTCTACATATTCCTCCCCCTCAGCTTTGAGCCTCACAATGGTATTATGACACTTCCTCCTGTCATTTTTATATCTGAAAAATGTCTTGTCTCCCAGTTTTACCATGGGGCTCATTTTCAAAGCACTTAGCCTTCCAAAGTTCCATAGAAACCTGTGGAACTTTGGAAGGCTAAGTGCTTTGAAAATATGTCAGCTGTCTTTTCTTCCATTTGCCTCTTTGCATTCCTGATAGCTTTTCCAGCTTCTCTTAGCTTTAGTGTGCACTGCCTCCACTAAATATTCATTGTGGATATCGACAGGTTTGGGAACTGCTGCCTTCGTGGAACTGTTACTTGTTTACCTTGAAATGTAAGTCTATTCTAATCTAATACTGAAATTATTTACCACTGAATCCCCACAAGGTCCAAAGTGGTTTACAATCTCAAGAAGCCCAGAAACAATATAGTGAATTACATCAACATGAAAACTATAAGAGCTTTTTGTGTATTTGTGTGTGTTATTTTTCATGAGTGGGTAAAGAAAGCAGTAGGGTGCATGGCTGTGTGTGTGTAGGAAGCAATAGACGAAAGAGTGCATAGGAGGGGTGTGAATTAAGATGGTAGTGTGAATAAAAGTAGCAAAAAGCTTAAGGTAGCATCAGGCTCATGGGCCTTCTCTGCAGTGTTGGACAAGCTGTCCCTCACCTTTTTGTGTTGTGTCTATTAAACTCTGAATTGAAGCAGTGTATTATAGTAGGAGTTATGAAATAACCATTAATTGTCTATTCTAATTATCTTTTTAGAGGGCAGATGATTTCAGGTGAAGATTGTGAATTTATTCAAAGATTTGAAAAATCACGGGGAGAAGAAAAACAAGCAATGCTTTCCACAGAGGGTAACCAGGTAAGAAAATGACTGTTTGTTTGTTTCCCAAAAGAGGAGCTCTACCAATTCAGCATTTTCTGGTGAATAATGCTGATTTATAGCTCCCCGTTTACTGCATGGTAGGTTTGTTCTGGATCAAAGGGTTTTTGATCAGGGAACAAAACGAAATCCACACTTAAATGCTGGCAAATGTTGGCTTGTTGAGATATTTGGTCTGGTATTACAAAAATGTAACAGGATGCTAGTAAAATATACAGTTTTCTTGTTAAAGATTTGTTTGTACATGTAACTTTTATTTTTATTTAACCAGATATTGAAAAAGCAAAAAACAGTACATTATGTAGAGTGATCTGGTCTTTTAACAAGGTGCTGTAAGATTCCATTCTGACAATGATATTCAGTAGTTAATCTGCCACTTACTTGTGATTCTCACAAGAATATTTGAGGTGACATGGATATCCAGCAATAAGGCTTTTTCTATATTTACCATTGGTAAATTGATGTGTGGCTGGAAACACATTGTAGGAGAAAAACAGATATACAGTGCCTCGTGGTGAACACTGTATAAAACGGGACATGCAAATTATATAATGGTAGCACTCTGGTATCAGGATTTCTGGACCTCATATCCCTGACTATGCATATCTGAGTCCTAAGCTCCTACGAACACTGTTAAGCAACTGAAGACCCAAAGATTGTAAAAATAAAATCTGATTTATTTACAGGCAAGTAAAACGGAGGTGATTAGAATGTAAAAATTATGTACAAATTCTAGGTAGCTCAGAGAAAAGCAATAGACAAAGGTTCTTTAAGTGTTTTTGTGTGAACACTTATCAGGAATGGTTTCAGAGTAAAAACACACTCCTTAGGCCCACTATCAGGATAACAAACACAGCAAACAGGATAATTCCCTATGAAAACCAGTCCACAGGAATAAAAAAAGTAGGGAAGGGATGGAAGCCAACCAAACACCAGTGTACTCCAGAAGAAGATTGCAACAAATTTATTAAATAGATATCAAGGCACATATAGACTCAACATGGAACTGTGTTTCGGCAACAAGATGCCTGCTTCAGGAGTCAGTGTATCTGATGTCCGATATCTGTAAACATGTATAGCTACTAAGGCTTAAATGAGCACAGATAAAACTTTGGCGTACCCATTTTTGAAAAAGGAAAAAAGCCTTATCTTTTTTTTATTCACATTTTTTTGGGGTGGGAGGAGGTTGGTGACCACTGGGGGAGTAAGGGGGGTCATCGCTGAATCCCTCCAGTGGTCATCTGGTCATTTAGGGCACCTTTTTGTGTCTTATTTGTTAGAAAAACAGGTGTAGAGCAAAACGTTGAAGTTTTTGCCTTAGACGTTTTGGTTATGTTCCATTATGGCTGTAAAACGTCCAAGTGTTAGGCATGCCCTAATCCTGCCTTCAAAATGCCCCTGACATGCCCCCTTGTGCTTTGGACGCACTGCAGACAAAATGCATAGATAGACATCTGCAAAACAGGTTTCGAAAATACCAATTTGCACGTTTTGAGATGAAATCATCCAAATGGTGCTTTATGACACTTTTTGGATGTTTTCTTTTCTTTCGAAAATGAGTCCTACAGTAACCTATGGAACTTTGTGAGCCAAAATGCTTTGAAAATACACCTCCATGTCATCCAAGTGCATAGCAGTGCAGCAATGAATCTGCCATCTTGTTAATACAGCTAGTTATAAATACTTCCTCTCAAGTCAAAGGTCAGTTCTAACTCTGTATTACTAAATACTAAAAAATAAGGGTTAGAATTGACCTTTGACTTGAGAGGAAGTATATATAACTAGTGATAGGCCCTGTTTACTAAGCTGCGTTATAGGTGATTAGCGTTTTTAATGCACGTTAACCATGTGTGCGCCTACATATCTCTACACGGTTAGGTTAGCTAATTGTAGGTGCATTAAAAACGCTAACACGCCTTGGTAAATAGGACCCTATGTTAACAAGATGGCAGATTGATTGCCCTGAGAAGAGAGCTGCTGTTTTGTATTTCAATTGCTCGAGAGCTTGGCTTTTTGCCTAGTAAAGATGATTGGCAGTGAGTTTGCTGCTGAATGTATTTTTAAGTATAACCACTGTTTTTCAAGTTTTTTGGATTTGAATTTACTATTAGGGGAATATATGATTCTCATCCCCAATAGGTATTTGTCTCTTTTGGTGCTGTTCCATTAAGAACTTTTTATTATTGTATTGCTTGAATCCTTAATGATGCAAAAACGATAAACTGCAATAACTGTCCGACCGGCAAGGTTCACGATGCAAAACGTGCAAAGACAAAGTCACCATGAACCTTGCCGGTCAGATGGTTATTGCAGTTTAGCATTTTCGCATCATTAAGGATTCAACGGACTGAATATTTGCATTTCTCTTTTGTTAGATGTTTAGCCACAACACTAGAGATTTACCAGACCCCTGAAGCAGGGTTTTATGCCGAAACACGGCCCTGTCTGGTCGTTTTTCAGCTTGATTTATAATGAAGACTCTTTGATATCCTCCCTGGATTCACCTCACTTTTTTGTTTCATCTTTCATAAGCTAGACTAGAACCCGCAATGTCCTATATTTGATCAAAGCTCTCTAGCCACTAGGCTACCAGTCAGCCAGTTATAGAATTGTCCCTTTAGTTCTGCATGGAGTCAGGACGGAGTCAGAGTTTTTCTGGTTGACGGCTATATTCAGACCACTAACTGGATGACTACGCAGACCAAGTTAGGACAACAAAAAAGATGTCCCAGCTTTGTCCTTGTTGTTAGCTGGGCATCAGCCTGAATATTGCCCAGCACCTGAATATCTGAGTCTTGTATGATCGCAGGAAGTTATTGAGCTCTAGTGTGCAAAGTAGGTCTGGCATTGAATATCCAGGTCAGCTTTTGCCCATGGTGGTCAGCACCGTACAAATCGCTGACTGCCATAGGCTGAACATCAGCTCCTTAATTTGAAAGAAAATCAGTTTCTAACAAGACGTCAAGAGCATTCTCTAGAATTGATCCCATGAGGAGAAAAGATCTGAAGGGAGAGACCAGAGTTGGTTAACTATGTGTAAAATACTCCATGTTCTCTCAGAAATTGAGTGTGTGTGTTTATGAAAAGAGTCAACAATCTTGTAGTATATGTGAAAATAGAAGTGAGGTGTAGAGATAATTTTATGGAGTCATTTTTTTGTGTGTGTGACCAGATATAAAACTTCAACCAGTGTAAAAGTACACACATTTACATGATGGTACTGACTTTGCCAGTATGGGATGAAGTTTATAAGTTTACAAATAGATTATAGAGTAAGCTAATTTACATATCTATACATTATAGGATACTGTTTAAACTTCTGCTACTTTCAGGGGTTTTCAGATGGTAACTCATTATTTGGCCAATCTGACAATCTCTTATACTCTGGGCAGAGCTCTTCAGTCTTTAAATGACCACTGACTGATGCTTCCTGGTCCCAGACTAGCCAAGCTGGAATGGACCAGACATTGTTCCACTGAGATGGTGCCCATCTGATCAGCAGATCGCTGTAAGCCAACTCTTGGCTCACCAGCACCCACAGGCTATCAGTCAACAGTTCTTGAATCATCCACCTATCCCCAGAGCCGTCAAGCCAGTGGAACCGACAAATTCATCAGTAGAAGTGTCCCCAGATATCTACCAGCAAGTCAGGGATGAACTGAAAAGAGCCAGTGTATCCCAAGCTGTCTTTGCAAGAGTAATATTCAACTGTATCCAGATCCCTGAAGCAGGCACTTAGCTGAAACTTAGTAAAAACTTATTTGAAAACTCAATCCATTTATTATGAATATATTTTGTTGTCTGTTTTAATTTTATCATTGTACAAGCATAAACAATTTTTATATTCTGTATTGTTATACAAATGGTTGACTGAATTTTTAGTGTTTTGGTATCAATAGTAGTGGAGGAGTGGCCTGTTGGTTAGAGCACCGGTCTTGCAATCTAGAGGTGGCCGGTTCAAATCCCACTGCTGCTCCTTGTGATCTTGGGGAAATCACTTAACCCTCCATTGCCTCAGGTACAAACTTAGATTGTGAGCCCTCCTGGGACAGAGAAATACCCAGTGTACCTGAATGTAACTCACCTTCAGCTACTACTGAAAAAGGTGTGAGCAAAATCTAAATAAATAGATAAAATAAATAAATAAATGCCAGCTGTAAAAGATTGGATGGAAATAAAGGGATATAACCCCACGTACAAAAAGACAAGGTATAGCAAAATATTCTGGAGATGAAGAGGGAAGGGAGAAGCTTTTGAGTGAGTGAGTAGAGGAGGAGAAATGCATGAGTTTGCCAAAGGGGAGAGGAGAGATTGAACAGGTATGAGAGGAAGAGGGGAAGGATGAAAAACGGTCTTCAAAGAGTGCTATATTAACATTATTTTCATGTAATTTCTTCAGTGTGCAAAAACCTTCATAAATTTGATGACGCATATCTCCAAGGAGCAAACGGTGCAGTACATTCTCACCCTGGTGGATGATACATTGCAGGTAGGTCCAGCCTTTCTATTTTATGTTTAAATGTGTTTATTAAAAGACAAAATAGTACAGTTTGTATGGCTATAGTCAAAATACATTTTAAGAGTATTAACTACAAAACATACAATTAATAGCCTCCAACAGTTTCGCCAGTTTTCTCTTTACTTTGAATCTCCCTTTTCCCCCCCATCCTCCCCCCTCCCCTCCCTCCCATCCCTCCCGTTTCTAAAGAGCAATTATGGATACAGAGGCAAAGAGTCACTATCTAGCTTAGCCTCTTATGGAGCTATCACGCACAAAACTTATGTCTGAGTTACAAAACCTGCCCGTGCTGCCAAATCAGGCCATGTCGGTTAGCTTCCAGAGGTCATTTCCTTTTAAAATTCTTAATCTTTAGGGCTTCGAGGATTTTAGACAAGCACCTCATTAATTTTTACTTTTTCTCTTACATCATTTCCCTCTGTTACCACGCCATGGAAACCACCTCCATTCAACCTTTAAGAATTCAAAATCCTACTTCTAGCCACCTCTGTTAATGAGTCCCAAAAAGGGGCCCATGTGTGGCAGAAAGACTCTCCTCTGGGTGAGGCCAGATCGCCCACCGCTCTTCGTTCCAAAGAGCACAAAAAAATCATTCTCGCTCGCCATTGAGACAGGGTTGGTGAGTCTGGCGTTATCCATAATTGCAAGATAACCTTCTTACCCAATAAAACCGTTTTTTTGAGAAACGGGCGTAACCCTATAGGTGGTCTTTGTACCAAGTGAAATTTATGGAATAGTAGCTGAGGCTTTTTCCGCCATGTAACCCTCCACATTTCTGACACATGACAACACACTTGCGTCCAAAATCTGGCTATTCGGGGACAAGCCCAGAACATGTGGCCCAGCCCCGCTGGAGAGTGACCACACTTCTTACATCTATCTTCCTGACCTACATGCGCCCTCCATGCTCTATGTGGAGAAAAAAACATTCGAGACAGGAATTTGTAGGCCGTTTCTTGCAGCGCCACGCTTTCAGAAATTTTGGTTAAGTCCAGAAAGCATGCCTTCAAGTGATCGGGTTTAACGTTCACTGGTAGGTCTTTATTCCATTGCATTGCCAATTGTTCGTAATCAATCTCACCTAATTGCTCACGTAGTTCCGAATGGTAATATTTTAAAGGGACAGACCCTTGAGCATCCAAAGCTAATAGAGACATCAGTCGGCTCCATATTTGGGGACTCAAGTGTGCGGGTGGAATAGATCGTAAATAATGTCTTAGTTGGAAGGAGGCAAAAAAATCTTTTCTAAGTATACCAAATTCTCTGTCTAATTCTTCAGTAGTTTTTAAAATACCCTCTTCTGAGTATAAGTGATGTATATAGCTAATCCCCCGTGTTTCCCATTCTAGGAAAAGTTTAGCCGAGTTCCCCGGGGGGAACTGGTTGTTGCCTCTTATCGGCAATAGTGGAGTGCAAGTTGTAGAAAAAACAAATTTACGGCCCAGCCAACGCCAGGTTTGTCTTAATGGAGACACCACTGATGTGAAATACCGGGGTGTATTTACTGCCCCTGGCGTAGCATGTAGCCATGCACTAAAATGTCGGGGGGAGAACACCATGGTCTCTATACTAGTACACGAAAAGAAACTAGTGCCACGAAACCAATCAGAAAGGTGGCGCATATTACTAGCCACAGAGAATAACTTTAGATTTAAGAGTCCCAATCCCCCCTTAGCTCTAGAGAGATATAATTTAGAAACTGGTAACCTTGGTCTCTTCCCCTGCCATAAATATTTGGTCATTACCCTCGTCAACGTCTGATCGTCCTTATGTTTAAGAAACAAAGGAAGCACTTGCAACACATAAACCCATTTTGGGACCAGAATCATGTTATAGAGGGCTATCCGCCCCATCAAGGATAGGGGTAAAGTCGTCCATGTTTGCAAAGTCTGTCTAGTTTTCAGTTTAAGGGGTTCTATGTTTTGGCTATAAAGGGTGTTCAGATCGGCTGTCAGCCATATGCCAAGATATTTCAATTTATCCTCTGCCCATGTTAATGGAAATGCCCCCTCCCAGGTCGAACGTATCCGTGTCTGGACTGGCAGAGCCATAGACTTACTCCTATTCAGGGCAAGGCCCGAGTAGAAGCCAAACTCCTCCAGAATTCCAAATAAGTACAAGAGAGAGGATTGGGGCTTTGTTATAGTTACTAATATATCATCTGCAAAAGCTAAAGTTTTGAGCTCTCGCAAGTGTAATTTAATCCCCTGTATATCTGGGTCCCTTTGAATAGTGCATAACAATGGTTCAAGGTATAGCAAAAATAAGAGTGGTGAGAGGGGGCAACCCTGTCTCGTGCCACATGCTATTGTAAAGGGGTTTGATTTCATACCATTAATCAATAATGACGCTTTTGGATTAGTGTATAGCGTCACAATAGCATTAAATATCCACCCTCGGATGCCAATATAATCAAGGACAGAAAAAAGGTAATCCCATCTCACCTTGTCAAAAGCCTTTTCGGCATCTAAGCTAACTAGCAGCAAAGGTTCGTTCTTGGTAAGACTCTGTGCAATGGCTAAACAGGCCTTCCTGACATTGTGACAAGGGTGTCTACCCCGCACAAACCCCACTTGACCCTCTCCCACCAGTTTTGGTATTAGAGGGGATAAGCGTTCTGAGATGATCTTCGCTAAGATCTTTAAATCGACATTTATAAGAGATATAGGTCTATATGAACCTGGATTTTCTGGTGGTTTGCCCTCTTTTGGAATTAGGGTTATCAAGGCTTCATTAGACTCTCGCCTAAATCCCCCACATTCAATGGACTCCTCAAAAAAATCAAGAAGCGGGCCACCCACTTGTGGAAAAAGCAATTGATAGTACTCAGCACCAAATCCATCCGGACCCGGAGCTGACCCACGTTTTAATGATTTCACTACTCTTTGCAGCTCCTTGGCCCTGATAGGCATATTTAATTGTTCTAGCACTTCAGGGTTCAGACGTGGCATTCCAGAGTCTGCCAAGTAATCTGTTATGGACGGGCCGAGTGGCGCCTCCGGGGCTTTGTATAGGTTTGCATAATATTGTTCCAATAATCTGACTACTTCCTCTGGGTTGTTTATTTGTCTACCCTCTGCATCTCGAAGTGTTGGTATAAACCTATTTCCCCCCCAGGTCTTATTAAGGCGGGCCAACAATTTCCCAGATTTATTACCATGTTTGTGGAAAGAGAAGGATCTATAAAAAAAATTGTTTCTTTGTTCTCTCATGGATCATTGTATTAAGGGCTGCCAGAGAGGCCAGCATAACCTCCCTGGACTCTTTCGAGGGGCGTGCTATGTGTGCCCGTTTCGCTGCTTGATACGCTACTTCCAATTGTTTCACTCCCTTTGCCAATCTCTTTGAACGAGCACACATATAAGCGATTATATCCCCACGAATCACTGCTTTGGAGGTCTCCCAGAACAATCTAGCTTCCCCCGCATGGCTCCCATTCGTGTCAAGGAAATAAGACCATCTTTGTTTCAAGTACTCCTGGAAGTCTGCGTCCTCTGTCAGATATCCGGGAAACCTCCAAACTTGATGACGTAAACTAGTTGCTCCCACTTCCAGTTCAATCCAAATCATTGCATGATCTGAGATTTCCATTACTCCTATCTCTGCACGTGGTACTTGAGGAAACAAAACTGAAGATATTAATATATAGTCTATTCTCGACCATGAGCTATGTGCTCTGGATAAATGCGTATAGTCTCTAGATGTAGGGTGGGTTAACCTCCATGGGTCTATAAGATCTAAAGCGGTACTCAAATACCCCAATCCTTTACCCCTCCCAAACATTGAGCTTGTTTGCGGGCCAGAGCGGTCTTGGAGCCCATCCATAACTTGATTAAAGTCTCCTGCCACTATCCATGGGGTATGACCATATTGGATTCCTAGCCGAACCAGGTGTTGGAAAAAGGAATGGTCATATACATTTGGGCCATAAACATTAAGTAGGAAAACTTCTTGTCCCATTATGTTTAGCTGTAAAAGTATATATCTGCCCTCTCTATCTTTGCAGATTAACTTTGATGTGCATTGCATATTTTTATGAATTAAAATTGCTACCCCTCCTTTTTTGCTGCCCGAAGATGCAAAATAACATTCTCCCACCCAACGTTGTCTAAGCTTTTGGTGCTCAACGTCCGTTAATTTAGTTTCCTGAAGGCATGCTATCCCAGCTTTGTGGCGCTGCAACGCTGTCAAAATCTTTGTGCGTTTTATTGGGGAGGAGATACCCGATACATTCCATGAAATCAATCGGGGGGTTGGTGCCCTAGCCATCCTTTAAGTAAGCTTGGTAACATAAATTAGACAATTTCCATATTCTTAGAGCTCCCGGGTGCCCAGCCCCCACCCAGCAGCCTAGTTTGTGTAACAGAGGTGGCCTACAGTTATTTCCCAGTAACTTTCCATTCCTATCCGCCTCAGCATTGCAGCAGGTTTCACCCAAGCTTTGTACTGTTCCAGGTCCTTGCTGTAAAGATAACATTTGCTCCAATCGACAGGACTCCATAATCCAACATAAACAGTATCTAGTTTTGTACTTCTCCCTTCCCCCCTCCCCCCCCCCCACCATGCAAATCTTATCTCAATTCTACCCTGCTCTCCCATATCGTCCCTACCCTCCCCCCTTAGACCTACCCTCTTCCCTACTCTATTCCCCATTTAGTCGCACCTGGGCCTACGTCACCAGACGCAACCTAAATTAGCCGCGTCCGGTGAGGGGTCAATAGGTGCCAGCAAAGCCCCGTTCTCCGTCATTTTTATTAATATCAACAATTTTCTGAACTTCCCTCCACCCTCTCCAAACCCCCAAACAACCGGGTTATACATCTCTCATAAAGCTTAGAACACGTGCGAGCCAAATGACTCTAGTTCACTTATCATCGTTCCAGTCTTAGGATTGGCTCTCCAGCATCCGGGTGCCGCCAGTTTTACATCTTGCGTCCATTTTCCTTAACAACTGGGCCACACGAACCCACAAACCAAGTGATCAACAAAATTCCAAACAGCCAACCTGTCAATCTCGATAATTGTAATCCAACAGGTGTTTTAATCACCTCCAGCCTTTCATGATGATCTCTCCGTAAAGCTGTTTTAATCAGTCTGCTGGCCCTGCTACTTGCTTATTCAGCCATTCCACGGCTACTTCTGGTTTATTAAAGGCTCTCCAGACACCGTTATCCATAATTTTTAAAGTCGCTGGGTATTGTAGCATAAATCTGTGTTTCTTCTCTACCAGACTCGTGCAAACTGCCGAAAACGCCCGCCGCTGCATTGACAAAGCCGCGGAGTAATCCTGGAAAACACGGATGACTGCGCCATCATACTTAGTGGAGTCTCTGCATCCTTTATATGCCCGCAAAACGGCCGCTTTTTGTGAATAGTCGTGAAACTTTGCTATGATCACCCTAGGGCGCTGTTCTCTTGCTGGTCTAGGTCCCACGCGGTGGGCCCGCTCAAGACGTATTTGCCTCCCCTCTCCTGCTTCGGGAAAGCTCGCTTGCAACCAAGTTTCAAGAGTAGTTTTCAAATTGGCTTCTGATAGGGATTCCGCAAAGCCCACAAAGCGGAGGTTGTCTCGTCTAGATCTATTCTCCAAGTCCTCGATTCTCTCTGTATAATCTTGTATCAGGCGGGACAATCGTTCTAGCTCACCCGAACTTTCCTGGTGCCCCTCCTCCACCTCTGCCACCCGGGCTTCCAGCTCACCCGTGCGCCGCGAGAGTTCCGAGGTCACCGCCGTTATGCCTGCTATTTGTGTCGATAACTGATCAAATTGTGGGGCTAATGCCCGCACAACTGCCTCCGTAAGCTCCGGTATGAGCGTCTCACCATTCTGGCTGGAAGGAGAATGTGCCAGCGAAACCGGCGCCATGTTGGATTCGACAGCTCTTGTTTTGTCTTCCTTTTTCTTTCCACTTTTCGCCGTTTGAGCCATCAGAGATCTCGTAATATACTTGTCCATATATTAAGAAAGCTGTTTTGCGCAGTTGGGGAGATTTTCAAGGGCGGGGATCGCCAGTTAAGTTGCTTTTTGAACGAGGCTTTGAGCAGCTAGAGTAGAACACGTCTTCTGCCGCTCACTGCATCACGTGACCCCCCCAGCCTTTCTATTTTATAGGGAAAATGTTTCCTTTGTTGTGTATATGCCTTTTGATTTATATTCAAACTGTATGTTCCTGACTGTATGCATTCCTGCTTTTCTTATCTGTGCGTGCTTTGAGAGTTATGTGGGTAAATTTCCCTGTGTGTTAAGCTGGAAAACAAAACAGATGGAGAGCAAGAGGAGCAGCAGGTGACCTGATGTGCAGGACCAGCAACTATCCCCAGAAAGAGCGGTATGGAAGAGGTAGTTAGGGGGCAGAGTGAAGTTGGTGAAGGAGAGAGAGAAACCAGAGAGGAGAGAGAAATTACACAGAGGTGGGGTGGGGACACGTGTGCATTTGCCAGGGAAGAAATGCACTTACCGTGCACTGTTTTCAATGCCTACCTTCAAAAGAAATGTTTATGTTGGGAGGGGGTCATGGAAGTCGTGGTGTGGAAAATCTGAAGAATGCTGTTTGAAATGCGGTGTACAGTTTTCCACTTGTTCAGGGCACATAGTGAAAGCATATGCAAACATATGATTGATTGGTTTCTGAAAGTCATTTATTTACTTCTCTGGTACCGGACTTGCTACTGTGAGCACAGTAATTAAAATGTGCACAACCAGAACCAATGTATGAAAAGAAAATATCAGGCATTAAAAGTACTTTAAACAAGCATAGAAGATCTTAGCATTTCTTGTAAAATTATCAGAAAAACCTGATACATTTTAATTCTTTGGTATTTAAAGTTTTAAATAATAAAGTTTCTGTGCTCATTGCAGCAGGGCTACATTTATACCAACCAGTAAGAGATTTGAGATCAACAAATAAGACCCTTTTGGAGGTTCCGTCTTTTTTGTCTGTGCGTTTATAGGACTATAGCTCAGCCATACTTACGTTAGTCTTAAGAACATAAGAATAAACATAGACTAGTGATCCATCTAGCCCAGTATCCTGCTTCCAACAGTGGCCAATCCAGGTCACAAGTTGCAACATTCCATGCTACGGATCCCAGGGCAAGCAGTGGCTTCCCCATATCTGTCTCAATATTAGACTATGGACTTTTTCTCCAGGAATTTGTCCAAACCTTTTTTAAACCCAGATACACTGACTGCTGTTACTGCATTCTTCGGCAACAAATTCCAGAACTTAATTATTTGTTGAATGAAAAAGTATTTCTTCCTGTTTGTTTTAAAAGTAATTCCATGTAACTTCATTGAGTGTCCTCTAGCCTTTGGAATTCTTTACTCCTCACGTTGAGAAGGATTCAGAGTTTTGATCTCTTTAAGAAAGAGTTGAAGACATTTTTGGTCATTCAAGCTTAAGGTGGAGTCTGACATTTATGTATTGAGAATTGAGTCCTGCGCTATCAGGGTTAGGAGAAGATGAATATTTCCATCTATGGATGAATTGTAAGGATTTTGAGATTGATTATAATATTTTATATATGTTGGTCTTATTATTTATTTTGCTTGATTTGATTTTATGGTGTATGTTTTTTTTGTAATCCGCTGAGAATTTCTAAGATATGTGGAATATACTACTACTTATTTCTATAGCAGTACTAGAGTATGCAGCGCTGTACGCTGAACATGTAAAAGACAATCCCTGCTTGACAGAGCTTACAATCTAATCAAGACAGACAAACAGGACAAATAAGGGAATTACTTAAGGTGAGAATTATAAAACAGATATGGGTACTGAATAAGTGAATAGGAGTTAAAAGCAGCCTCAAAAAAGTGGGCTTTTAGCCTAGATTTGAAGACGGCCAGAGCTGGAACTTGATGTACTGATTCAGGAAGTCTATTCCAGGCATGTGGTGTAGCAGGATAAAAGGAACAGAGTCTGGAGTTGGCAGTATAGGAGAAGGGTACAGATAAGAGAGGTTTACCCGATGAATGGAGTTCCCGGGGAGGAGTGTAGTTAGAGATAAGAATGGAGAGGTACTGAGGAGCTGCAGAGTGAATGCACTTGTAAGTCAATAAGAGGAGTTAGAATTGTATACGGAAACGGATAGGGAGCCAATGAAGCGGCTTGAGGAGAGGGCTTATATGAGCATAGCGATACTGGTGGAATATAAGTTGTGCAGCAGAGTTTTGAATAGATCGAAAGGGGAGAGAGATGGCTTAGTGGGGGACCTGTGAGAAGCAAGTTGCAGTAGTCTAAGTGAGAGGTGATAAGAGTGTAGATAAGAATTTTGGTGATGTGCTAGAGAAAGAAACAACAAGTTTTAGCAGTCTTGGATATGTGCAGAGAAAGAAAGGAATCAAAGATGACCCCAAGACTATGAGCTGATGAGACAGGGAGGCTGAGAGTGTTATCCACAGAGATAGAGAATGGAGGAAGAGGAGAGGTGGGTTTTTCCTTCAGTGGCTACGCTTCAATTTATTATTTTTATCTTTCCCCTGAAGAGAAAAATTGAAGCATAGCCACTGAAGGAAAAACAATTTGTGTTCTTTCCTTGAAAAAATACTGCATCACATCTACATGTGATGTGTGATTCCTCAAGGGAGTTACTCATCTGCATCCCCCTCTCCACAATATTTGTCCTCAGAGTCTTCAAGTGGTTCTTAAGGCTCTTCAGTTGGCCCCCTTTGAGTCCCTTCATTTGGCAGCTATCAAAGATATTACTTTAAAGGCAATATTTCTAGTTGCCATTTCGTTGGTACGGAGAGTTTCAAAGCTTCAAGCTCTCTCTTGTAGGTATCCTTTTCTTTGTTTTTCTGACTTGGGAGTTTCCATATGGACAGTTTCATCCTTTTTGCTGAACATTGAATCTCCTTTTCATGTGAATCGGGCTGTTTCTTCCTTTTTTCCAGGGAGGTCTATTCCGCAGAATACGCTTCCCTGCGACTGTTGGATGTGAAGTACATCCTTATGAGCTATCGTAACACGTAACAATGACTTCAGGCGGTCTGATCATTTTTTTGTACTCTTTGCGGGACCCCAGAAGGGTTTTCTGGCCTCCAAAGCGACTGTGGCTCGATGGGTTAAGAAGGCTATTTCTTCGGCTTACATTCTGAAGGGTAGATGTGCTCTCATGCACATCAAGGCTTATTCTACCAGGTCTTTGGCAATTTCTTTGGCAGAGTCTAGGGCAATTTCATTGGCAGAGATCTGTCAGTCAGCAACGTGGTCGTCTTCTCATTCCTTTGTTAAGCATTACAGTTTGGATGTGTCTGCTCGAGCAGATGCTTCCTTCTGGGCCGCGGTTCTCGCTGCAGGGGTATCACAGTCCCTCCCCTCTTAAGAATTGCTTTTGTACATCCCATTTTTCTGGACCAATCCTTGGGAAGTAATGAAAGGAAAAATTAATTACCTGATAATTTTATTTTCTTTAGTCCCATAGTATCAGTCCATAGCCCGCCCTTCTGTGATGGTTTCGGTTTTTCCAGGTTCTATGTAATTTCGAGAGTTTGTATTGTTTTGGTTCCATTATTTCTAAGGCACAAGCTTTGCCCTTTTTCTTTCATAGTTATTTTTCTATGTAGAGGCTAGAGTTTTTTCTCTGGATGTCATTCTCTTTCACTGCTTTGTTATTGAATACTGGTGCAGGAGCTTATGAAGCACAAACAGTGGTGTGCTGGTAAATGTTTAACAACAGGCTCTCTCTCTCTCTCAAACCCCCCCCCCCAAACAAAACAACCCCCCACCAAAAAAAAAACAGAATATATGTAAATAACTGTATTATACTTTTTATTGGTACAGAGGATATGTGCAGACAGCAATGAATTTACAAATAATATTAAAACATACAATATTCTTCACTGTAAATTCCATATGGCCAATTGATTTTCACAGAATACTTTGGTTGATTTTTCCGCAGTCTTGTATCTGAAGCCAATCTTTGTTTGCTATTCATCCAAGATTTAACAAATGGAACTCCATCCCAATGTGCTCTTTTCCCAATAATTTATTGATATTAAATCTGACATATGATTTACTATCAAACTATTTCTCAACCTATATACCAATATACCTACTACTGGGAAACGTGGAACAAGCTGGACTGTTACAGATTCCTACACAGACACTACATGCTATTAGAATCCTTTACCTCAGTCGCACATGCAGATCAAAATACAAAATAGGGAGCCACAAAAAACATGCAGACAAAAACTGGAGACCCCCAAGAAAGCCAGATTTAGTAAGCAGTGAAACTACTGGTAAAAGTAACAGAAATGCATTTTCTTCCATACTCTTGCTAAATACAAAATTAGAAAAGGTGTACATTTCCAAAAAAGCAAGCATCCATGAGCAGCATTTTCTCCATTCCTTTCCCCTTCCATTCATGAACAGCATGTTCTCCTCTCCTCAACATGTCCCCTTTTCCTTTCCCTTCCATCCCATCCATGAATAGCATGCTCTCCTTTTTCTTCTATCCATATGCTGCGTTTTCCCTTCACCACTCTCCCTACCCTTCTTTTCATGCACAACATGTCCCCCTCTCTTCTCCCTTCCCTTCCATCCATGCACAGCTTGTCTCCTCTCCCTCTCATGCATGTGTAGCTTGTCCTTTCTCTCTCTCCCTCCCTCCCTCCCTCCCTCCCTCCCTCCCAGGAGTGTTTCCTGGGTGAAATGAAATGCAGTAGGGCCCTGAATTACTTATACCTCAACATAAATAACATCCTGATATACAGATTCAGCCACATAAATCCTGATACAATGCTCCATCCCCAACCACACAAACCCTTGTATGCCTGCCCAATACTGGCACACAAATTCTGTCACTCCAAAAAGAAACAGCTCCTGATACACCAACTGAAATGTGCAAATACTGACACCTCAGCATATGTACCCTGCCATCAAAGTACAAATGGACAAATCCTGACATCATTTCATACTTCCTTCCTGTCCAGATACAGAAATCTTGATATCCCAGTACACATCCAAACACACAACTCCTGAAGTCCCATCCACATACATACCAACAGTGACACCACTTCCCAACAGACCCACACAAATCCTGATACTCAAAAGAAATATACACATCTGACAATCTTCCTCACCATTGCAAACACACAAACCTTAACACAAGCACACAAACCATAACACGCTTACAGAGGTACACATTAATCTCCCACACATTTTCCCCACACAATCCAACAAAACCTGACATCTCAACATAAACGCACAAACCCTGGCAAACTTTCTCAACACAGGCACCTCTTTTTTTAAAGACTGCTAAATATGCTATATTACATGTGATCAATATAACATTTGCCAACTATCTTTAACCACTAGCCCTTCAAACACCCCAAACTTCAACATCGGCATTTTCTCTCTACAATAGTACGATCCTTGTCTCACAGATCATGATATGTAAAGTAGACATCAAAAGCAATAGTACACAGTGAGTGCAGGAAACAGCAGGTACTGTGGGAGGCAAGACAGAAGGGAAATCTTGTACAGAGCCCCAATCCCATCTGGGACAAACTTTCCCTGAATTCCTTATCTCTCTTATTGGAGGGAGTCAGACAGATTTCTAGGGCCCTAATTTCTGGAGACCGACAGGCTTGCATCTTGAAGGATACCACTGATTGCCTGCTCCCTTAGTATTTCCACTAGAAATGTTCCATAACCTGCATGGCCTCCATTGGGCAGCGGGATCCAAGGTGCCGGAAGGTCTGTGCAGCCTCTGCCTAGGCAGGCAGGGAGGAAGTGCAAAGCCCTCGGACAGGAGAGGAGGGATAGGGTCTCTTGGTGCAATGAAAGTGCATTCAAAGGTCTTGATGCCCTCGTTCAATGTAAGGCACTTTGTTCACTCTGAGCACTATAAAATATTTTTTAAAAAGTGGTTTGATATGTTGATTACTTATTATATGATATATTATTGATATGAATAAGTTTGAAGAGTAAGCAAGGTTTCTTTTATATATTAAATTACATTTTAACTGCCCGACCTTTGACCAAGCTTCTGTTGCATATCTGCACCTCGTCACTTCCCGAAAGGCAGTTTATCTTTATGGAACAATCTTCTTCAGGTTTGCATTCCATGTCTTCCAGACCTAAGTTTAAAACTGCTTTGAAAACTTGACTTTTTATGCAAGCTTTTCAGTCATTTATTACCCAGCATTAAAAAACTTATCTCTCTTTTTTATATATTTTCTTTTTGTTCCTCCAACTTGCGCTTTTCTTTCCATATGTATGCCGCTAATTGTATTTCTTATCATTTAATGATGTTCTGCTATGCTTTTTCCTTCCATTTGTTTCCTGGTATTTGATTTGTATTTGTCTTTACAGAAAGGTGGTATATCAAGTCCCATTCCATTTCCCTTTGTTTGGGTTAAATCTTTCCATTCCATGAATTAATTTTATAATGTACACCTCCATGATATCTTTGGATTGTTTGACAGTTTAACAAAAGAAAGAAGGAAAACACTAGCATTTTATAAATGTAGCTACTTTTCTTTATGATATAGCAGTACCTACCCGTCACACCCTATTATAATGTTACCCTCCTTATGTCCCTGTGAGGCACATTATATAAAATGTTCAAAAAGATGAAAGCAGAATAAACATACAGGGTATAGGGAACTGACTTCTCATGACAACTGATGAACCTTGTTTCTTATGCAACTGCAGGAAAACGGATGATTTTAATAATTTTAAGTTTTAATATCACTAGAATTTTCCCTTTCGTGTCTCAGTAAATCAGTGTTTGCAGGTAATATAATGTTGTGTTATACACTCCCTTTTGTTTCATTGTCTTTTTTTAAAAATGTGTTTGTTAGTTGAATTTTGTTTGGTGAATTATGTTTGGTTCTATATTATGAACCTCATTTATATGTCTAATGAAGTGTGGTATACCAAATATTTTGAGATAGAGTAAGTAAAAGTTACAACATGAGATCTTTCAGATATACATTTGACTTAGAGAGTAGTGAAATGAGTACAGGAGAATGGTCATCTTCTTTTTCAAGTATTTCATAATACATTGCACAGTGCTAAATGAATCATTCTTATCTGTCTATCTGCATATAGATATCACTGGCAGAAATTCCAATTATGAGCATCCAGAGTTGGTGCTTCTATAAGTGGATATTTACTTTTAGGCACCCTGATGCCACATGATGAGAGCGTATTCTATACAGGGCATCTAGTGCCCAGATTTCATTTTAGAATAGTAGTGTAACCTAGCGTTGGCACATCTAACATTTACACACCCGCAGTTACACAAGCCATAGACCTGACATAACTATGGGCAGGTAAATGCAGCAGGGGCAGATGTAACTTATGTATTCCGTATATATCTTTACTAACTTTTATTTCTGGGTCACTTTGGATCTGAATGAGAGCTGCCAAATTTCTTCCCATGCAAGGTCATAATACTGCTGACCAGAGTGTGTCAATGACATTTACCTGCTAGCCTGCTTTCAAACTGTTTATTGGGTGTATCCTCAAGGAGGTGCGTTTCCAAAGGCATTGTCTTCATCTGTTGAGAAATGCCTTGTCCTTTAAGCATGAGGCTATTCCTCCCACCAATTTCTGTTTTTGTGTCAGAAAAAAAAGCCAGAATGAAAGATGAGGGTCACCCCAGAGGTCTCCATGGGCTGCCGTTGACCTCTGGGCCTTGCATAGAGGAACACTATTCAGTAAGTTGCACACTTAAATGGCAGCCCCATCCATGCCTCTCTCATGCTGCACCCATGCGAGCTGTTCCCCTTACATTTATACGCTATGCCACTTAGGTACACCATTACAGAATAGTGGTCAGCTGCGTTGCCACCACTTATGCACCTAAGTGCCAGCTTTCTGTAAATGTATGCACACAAGTGGCATATAATTCTAAGCCCCCTGTTAAAGAATTGCCCTTAGAGTAGGGGGTGTCCTCTTTGGATGATCTATATGCATTTCAAGTGGTTTCCCTTACTTGGGGTCCAAAGTACATAAGTATTGCCATATTGGGACAGAAGGTCCACCAAGTCCAGTATCCTGTTTATAAAATGGCCAATCCAGGTCAAAAGTACCTGGCAAGTACATAAGTATTGCCATACTGAGACTGAAGGGTCCATCAAGCCCAGCATCCTGTTTCCAACAGTGGGCAATCCAGGTCAAAATGACCTGGTAAGATCCCAAAACAGTACAATACATTTATGCTGCTTATAAGCAGTGGATTTTCCCCAAGTCTATTTTAATAATGGCTTATGGACTTTTATTTTAGGAAGCTATCCAAGCCTTTTTTAACCCCACTAAGCTAACTGCTTTTACTACATTCTCTGGCAACGAATTTCAGAGTTTAATTACATGTTGAGTGAATAAATATTTTCTCCGATTCGTTTTAAATGTACTACTTTGTAGCTTCATTGCCTGCCCCCTAGTCCCATCCCCTTTATCATTTTTGTCGCCCTTCTCTGTACCTTTTCTAATTCCAGAATTGATGCCACTGTTTAAATAATGTGGCTCAGGAGGAAAGAGCATTGAAGAGAATTTTTTTCCCAACTTTTCTTTAGGGTCAAGCTGAAATCTTGAACTCTGTAGCTTCCTGCTGAGAAGACTTAGCAAAAACAATCCAAGTATACTGTAAAGTACTTATTAAACATGTAAAACAATAACATTTATGTGGGAAATTAATTAAGTTGAAATAGATTTAGTTTTACTTTTATTTTTTTCTACCTTGCAGGAGAATCACCAGCGTGTTAGTATTTTTTTTGACTATGCCAAGCGTGGTAAGAATACCGCCTGGTCCTACTTTCTACCCATGCTGAATCGTCAGGACCTTTTCACTGTTCACATGGTAAGTTGTATAAATCACATATTTAAACATGGAATATGAGGGCAGATAATGATTGTCAGGCTCATTTACTTTGCCCATTTTCCATCCCTGCTACCATAGCGCAGATCCTGGTTGCCTCCTCACCACTAAGAATCCTTTGTGAGTTTTAGTGCTTTTCTGAATTCCAGTAATGTTTTTGCCTCCACTACACAGATATCTTTTCCGTCTTTATTTATTTTGTGACTGAGACATAGCTAAGTTTACTGGAATAGCACAGGGTGCATAGACTTTTTACACACTACATTGTGCATGCATTTGCTTTTGAACAGCTCATTCACATGCTCATGTTGCTGTTGATTTAGGGGCAGTGACGTAGCTAGGGTAGTTGACACCCGGGGCCAGTCATTTTTTAACACCCCCCTCCAAAATCTAGTACTAGGCATGCCGAGAATACAAAACACTCAGGACCTATAGAGCAATTCTACCATACCATAAGCAGTCATTTCTACGAATCACACAAGGAAAAGGAAAGCATCTTAAACACTACAGTGAGCACTAGAACATCAATTCACCTATTGTAAAACGAAACCAGACAGAACAGTACAGATCGTCAATCCTGCACAGTCAATGCCAACTGAAAGCCATGACTTTTTCACAAACACAGATACACCCTAATCCACTATAGAATAAGTAATTATAAACTTTGTATTTAGACAAAAATTAAACTGAACCCCCAAGATGCCAGACTCTGCATACAATGCAACACCACAGAAACAGAAAATGTCTCCTAGGATTGTGCAAAATATAAAGACAGCAGATGTAAATTTGAAAAAAACTAACAAGAACCAATCACCACTTTACAAATCAACAAATAGAAATAAAACAAATATAGAAAATAAAATAATACCATTTTATTGGACTAATACTTTTAGCTTTCAGAGGCCAAAACATCCTTCCTCAGGTCAATACAGTATAGTACTGTTACAGTATCCTATCCTGACCTGAGGAAGGGGGTTTTGTTCTCCAAAAGTTAGTCAAAATGTATTAAAATTAGTCCAGTAAAATGATTACCTTATTTATATGTTCTATTTATAAACATTAACACAGCTACAATACTACTATATCCTAAAGCAAAAAAATAAAAGTAAATATTTTATTTACAGTTTGTTGTCTCTGGTTTCTGCTTTCCTCATCTTCTTTTCACTGTCTTCCTTCCTTCCATCCAGCATCTGTCTTTGTTTTCTCTCTGCCATCCAGTGTCTGCCCTCTCTGCTGTCCCCTCCATCCAATGTCTGCCCTCTCTCCCTGCCTCTTCCATCTACATATGCCCTCTATTTCTGCCCCTTCCATCCATCATCTGCCCCTGTCTGCCCTCTCTCTCTCCCCCTTCCATTCACTGTCTGCCCTTTCTATTGCTTCCATCCACTGTCTGCCCTTTCTCTCTGTCCGCTGAATCCACCATTTGCCCTCCCTCTCCCATCCATCTAGGGTCTGCCCTCCCTCTCACTCCCCCTTCCATCCAGGATCTGTCCCCTCTCTCTGCCCCTTTTTTTCAGCCCCCAGTTCTAGCCCCACTATCCCACCAGTCTCCAGTTTCAGCCCCAGCCCTTTTCTCCCACCAGTCTCGAGCTTCGGCCCCCAGCCACTTCTCCCTGTCCCCTTTTCAGCCCCCAGTTTCAAACCCAGCCCTTTTCTCTCACTAGTCCCGGGCTTCAGCCCCAGCCATTTCTCCCTGTCTCCTTTTCAGCCCCCAGTCCCAGTACTAGCCCCCTTATCCCACCTACCCTCCTTTTCAGCCCCAAGTTCCAGCTCCCTTCATCCACATGCCTTGCATTAGGGCCTCCCTTTTCAGCCCCTTCTCCCATCTGGGCACCCCACCCCCTTCTGCCATCTGGGCTCCTCATCCCCTTCTGTCATCTGGGCACCCCACCCCATCCCCTTCTGTCATCTGGGCTCCCCACCCCATCCCCTTCTGTCATCTGGGCCCCCCTGACCCGACCCGACTACCAGCTCTGTTGAGACGACAGCGGGTGGGGGGGGGGGGGGTGCTCCGCTCCCGCTGCTCCCACCCTACCTTCTTTTAAAAAAAAAACAATAAAGCGGCGTGGCAGGCAGCGCGGCTTCGCGTCTGCCCTGCTTGTAAAACAAGTAGATCTCCTCGTCGGGCCTTCGCTCACTGGGTCCCGCCCTCGAGGAATTAGGAAGTTACCTCAGAGGAGGGCGGGACCCAGTGAGCGAAGGCCCGGCGAGGAGATCTACTTGTTTTACAAGCAGGGCAGACGCGAAGCCGCGCTGCCTGCCACGCCACTTTACTGATTTTTTTTTAAAAGAAGGTAGGGTGGGAGCAGCGGGAGCGGAGAACCCCCCACCCGCTGACACCCGGGGCGGACCGCCCCCACCGCCCCGCCCTTGCTACGCCACTGTTTGGGGGCAAGAAAATAATGCATGACAGTTTGCAATAACAGAATAGATCTAAATAGTCAATTTTTAGATGCGTGCACCAACATTTTCATAAATGGCCTGGAAAAGGTTAGGAATGTATGAGGTGATCAGATGTGTAGATGACACAAAATTATTCAATGGTTGTTAAAAGAGCAGAGGTTTTTGACAAATTGTAGAAGCATCTTGTAAGACTAGAAGGCTGGGCATCTAACTGGCAAATGGAGTTTAATGTTGATCACTGCAAATTGATTCACACAGGGGAACATAATGCCAGTTATAGGTACACGATGCAGGATTTCTTGTTTGGAATCACTACTCAAAAAAAAGATCTTGGAGTCCTTGTGAGTCCACGGATATTCACTGCTGGGGCATGTCCAGCCTCTGACACTGAATATCTGGGTTAGTGTGGCAGCTGGGAAGCTAACTGTGTACTGCCCAATATTCAGACCAGTGTGCGGTTAGCTTGGCTGATAAAGATAGGACAGTCTTTCAATGAGGTTTGGACAAATTCTCAGAGAAGTCCATTAAAAATGATTAGTCAAATAGACTTGGGAGAGCCATTGCTTAGCCCAGGAGATGAGTTATAAGAAGTAGATGTACTTTTTAGGGTCTTTATTTGTTACTTGTGATCAGGACTGGCCACTGTTTAAGACAGAATTCTGGTCTTGATGGTCCTTGGTCTAATGCAACATGTAATTTCTTAAGTTCTTAATCGCAATTTTTGCATGTTACTTCCATTTAATTCATGAAGATGTATTTCACTTTGTAATAAATAGGATTGTAAGTTCTTCAGGATTAGCAAGTATCTACGTGAATGTAACTCATCTTGAGTTTGGAAAGACAAGTAGTTAAATCTAAAATGCCAATTCCATAAATTGTTCAGAATTGTATTTGGAAGTTTTGAAAATTGTTTTTTAGTGCAGCATTTTTGCCAACCAGTTTTCTATCATTTTTATTTTTCCTTTTCAATTTTTTCTTATTTTTTAAAAATCTTTTAAATTTTTTATTTTCTTATCCTTTCTCTTAGTCTCTCTCCTCTATTACCCCTTTTTTCTCATTAAAGACTATTTTTCCCCTCATGTAGGTGACACATTTTATTTCAGCTGCCCGTATGCAGCCAGCCTCTCCTTTACCATCAATTATGTGGGCTCTGGGTTGCCCTGGGCAGAATGTGAGAAGTGCAGCAGCCCAGTTTGTGAATGAGAGAGTGTAGAGGTTGTGGTGGGGGGGGGGGGGGGGGGGGGGGGGGGGGAGGTGGAGAGGAAAAGTGTGGAGCACAGTGCACTGGACCCATTGGTGGTTGAGGTGGAAGGAAAGAGAAAATCTTGTAGTTATAGGGAGATAGTACTCAGTAGACCCCATGTAACATGGACATTGGGATCTAAGATATTTGTCCATATTTTATAAGTGAATCCATTTTCTGACTGCATTATAAGCGATCCTGTGTCTTATTTATTTATTTAAAAATTTGTAACTTGAACTGTCTCGTTAGATGGGGCTTACAGTGTAACTGGTTACTTGATATAGCAAAGGATATGATCATTCAGTGGTGGCTGGATCCACAGGAGATTTTGTGCTTTGTTTTCTGTTAGAAACATGATTTTTGCTAGCCTTGGCTAAGAGAATTGTGCCAGTATGTACTGCAGTGCAGTGCTCTAGAAGTTCATATTGTGAATGGAAAATATTCTATTTTTAACGTAGAAAAAGTGTTTAATTTTAGTTGAAAATATGAACATTTCTCCCAGTCAAGCCAAGATCAATAACATAAGTGACCTTGCATTTAGGGTATTTGCATTATGCCATTCATAATGTCTAGAGTGATTAGGGAACTGAAAGTGAGGGAGTTGAATGGAGGGAGAAGCAAAATAGCAAGGCCGTGAAAGAAACGCAAGTGTAGGTGGATACTGAAAGAATCAAGCTGTTTTGAGCACTTTTTTTCCAGCTTTCATTTTAAAGAAAATCTTCATACTAAATGAAGCATTCTGATTAAATGATGTTCTTATGCAAAAAAACAACAAATTGCTGGGCAGTAGCTTGCCTAGGGACCTATAAATTCCTGCACTGGGCTTAAGGGGAACTGCTGGGAGCTGGAACCAGGTCTGCTGCTTGCTGTCAGGCAACATAGAAGAGATTATGTCTGGACTGAGCAAGAGATAAGAGAAGAAAAAAAAATCAAAATACAGTACCATTCAGCAGTTGCATGGATGTTTGGGGGGGGGGGGGGGGGGATGGTGGCCCTGCACAACTTAGAGAGAGTGTTGATACTAACCCAATAGCTGAAAATCTACTACTACTACTATTTAGCATTTCTATAGCGCTACAAAGCATACGCAGCGCTACACAAACATAGAAGAAAGACAGTCCCTGCTCAAAGAGCTTACAATCTAATAGACAAAAAAAAAAAAAAAGTAAGCAAATCAATTAATGTGAACGGGAAGGAAGAGAGGAGGGTAGGTGGAGGCGAGTGGTTACAAGTGGTTACGAGTCAAAAGCAATGTTAAAGAGGTGGGCTTTCAGTCTAGATTTAAAGGTAGCCAAGGATGGGGCAAGACGTAGGGGCTCAGGAAGTTTATTCCAGGCGAAGGGTGCAGCAAGACAAAAGGCGCGAAGTCTGGAGTTGGCAGTAGTGGAGAAGGGAACAGATAAGAAGGATTTATCCATGGAGCGGAGTGCACGGGAAGGGGTGTAGGGATGGACGAGTGTGGAGAGATACTGGGGAGCAGCAGAGTGAGTACATTTATAGGTTAGTAGAAGTTTGAACAGGATGCGAAAACGGATAGGGAGCCAGTGAAGGGTCTTGAGGAGAGGGGTAGTATGAGTAAAGCGACCCTGGCGGAAGATGAGACGGGCAGCAGAGTTTTGAACCGACTGGAGAGGAGAGAGGTGACTAAGTGGGAGGCCAGCAAGAAGCAGATTGCAGTAGTCTAAACGAGAGGTGACAAGGGTGTGGATGAGGGTTTTGGTAGAGTGCTCGGAAAGAAAGGGGCGGATTTTATGGATGTTGTAAAGAAAGAAACGACAGGTCTTGGCAATCTGCTGGATATGAGCAGAGAAGGAGAGAGAAGAGTCAAAGATGACCCCAAGGTTTCGAGCTGAGGAGACAGGGAGAATGAGAGAGCCATCAACAGAAATAGAAAACGGGGGGAGCGGGGAGGTGGGTTTGGGGGGGAAAATTAGAAGCTCGGTTTTGGTCATATTTAATTTCAGGTGGCGTTGAGACATCCAGACAGCAATGTCAGACAAGCACGCTGAAACTTTGGTTTGGATGCAAGGTGAGATATCAGGGGTAGAAAGGTAGATTTGGGAGTCATCAGCATAGAGATGGTAGGAAAAGCCATGAGATGAGATTAATGAACCAAGGGAAGAAGTGTAGATAGAAAAGAGGAGGGGACCAAGAACAGAACCCTGAGGTATGCCGACAGGCAGAGGGATAGAAGTAGAAGAGGATCCACCAGAGTGAACACTAAAGGTGCGGAGGGAGAGGTAGGAAGAGAACCAGGAAAGAACAGAGCCCTGGAATCCAAGTGAGGACAGGGTATCGAGAAGTATGTGTGATCGACAGTGTCAAAAGCAGCGGAAAGATCAAGAAGAATGAGGATGGAATATTGACCTCTGCACTTCTTTCCCCTCCTCCCCCATACTTATCAAAGAGGTGCTGGACAACTGTGCTGGAATACACCACTTATTTTCCTATGGCCCTAGTGATGCTATCATAATCATTGTGAAACAAATGTGGAAAGCATATAAAGCATTGTACATAATCTTTTCAACCCCTCTTTATATGTGTTTGCGTATCTCTGCTGTGTCCATTGCATGTGCATCTGTAGGAGGTAGCTAGGGGTGGTGGGGCAGTTAATAGGGAATATTTTTGGGGTGGGGCACTTTGCAGGGTAATGGTCATTTGTATAGGGGTAGTTTTGGGGGTTGGGATAGATTAGAGGGGGTGGGTGGAAGATTTTGTGGGTGGGACAATTTGCCAGTTGGTGATGTAGTTTGGGAGGATAATTCTTGGGGGTGGAGCAGTTAGTGGTGTGGTAGAGCAGTTGTAGGGGGCTTGTTTTTATGGGTAGAGCAGTTTGTGAGGTGATGTTACAGTTGCAGGTGATGGTTTTTGGGGTGGTACAGCTTGTAGGGTGATGGGGCAATTGGGCAAATTTTTGGGGTGGTGGGCAGTTAGTGGGGTGGGGGGCGGACAGTTGAGTATGGGGCACTTTCCAGAATGATGCAACATTAGTGAAGGCGGTTTGCAGGAAGGTGGTAAAGTTTCAGGGAGCAGTTTGCAGGGCTTTGGGCAAGTTTCTTGGTGTAGTTTTTGAGGGAGGGGTACTTTATGAGGTGAGGCAGTTGCAGTATAGTTTTTGGGGTGAAGTGGCTGTGTGCAGAGGGATTTTATTTGGGGTGGAGCTGTTTGCACAGTGCTAGGGCATTTAGGAGGGTAATTCTTGGGAGTGAGGACAGTTTGCGAGGGGGAGGGGCAATTGGGAGGTAATGAGGGAGTATGGGGCAGCTTGCAGAGTGGGTGGGTCATTTATGGTGGTAGTTTTGGGGTGTTGGGGCAGTTGTGGGGTTGTGTTTTGGAGGTGTGGGCAGTTTTCAGGATAACAGTTCAGTTATGGAGGGTAGTTATAGAAGGTGGGACATTCTGTGCATGGTGTATTTTTGGGGGGTTATGGGTAGTTTGCGGAGTTTGGAGAATAAAGATGGGGGAGCAACAGTTTGAAAGGAAGAGTTCCTTAACTGCTATGTTTCACAGTGTGCAACTATCTTTGCTACAGAAGCTGAAACTCTTCCATATAAATGCATTGGCCCATTTTTTAACTTGTCTTTTTTTTCCCCCTCATGCCAAGTTTTCATCCCTTTCTGTCAAATTTCCAAAGTTATTTTGTCACCATGCATACATTCTCGATCCTTTTTATAATTCTGTCCAACTTCTATTGGGTTGGAAAGAATAACTATAGAATGTATTAGATGTGAAATCAGTTACTGAATGCTCTCAAAAGCACTGGTAGTGAGGGTATTGAGGGTACAAAAAATGATCAGTTTAAGCAATTTTATAAATGCTTTTTTTATTTTTAGCCTGCACTCTAAAGAAAGCAGGCTGGCAAGCTTGGTTTTTATTTTTATAAGTGCCCCCACCACTTTTTTGTGTGGTGTCCTGTTGAAACCTAGATTTCAGGATTCTGATGGGGTGGTTTTTTTTTCCCATTGTTCCATGCATGCATACACTGCCTTGAAAAGTAGATTCCCTTAATTCTGGATGAAATTTCTGTTTTAATGGTAGACAATTAATATTGCTACCTGTTATGCATCATTTTTTGATCCTTTATGTCCTGCCAGCAGGTGGAGACAGAGGAAAAAGTTCTTTTTTACGTCTCTATAAAACCTGGCAAACAGCAAAGTACAACCTGGCCAGGAGACACCAGGGAGGCCAAGCAAGAATCAATCAATGACCAGTGTGGCAGGAAGATGAATTTGTTGACAAGGATCAGACCATGACTCGAGGTTTTCTTTGACTTTCAGCTTTCTTTTTTTTTGAAGTATCAATAAAGTCATTAAAAATAAGGCACATTTATTAAGAATAAGAGTCCCGTTTATTAAGGAAGTCCTTGTCATCTTCAAAAATCTTGGGTGCCTTCAGGGTGCCTTCAATATTCGCAGTCCCCTAGGAATTCTACAGTACTCAGTGAAGTCTTGTAGTGTAATTCTTCATGTGTATGTCTTTTGCTAGGGCACTGGCAGAAGCTTCTACAGGTAACAGTCAGGAATAACTGATCCTCATCTTCCCTTGGGATATTCACCTGTTTTGGTAGACTGTTTTCCCCTTGCGAGCGGTAAGGGCTCATCTTTTGGTTCCGCTACAGCATATCATGGTCTCTCTTCCTGGCAGAGGCTTAATAGCCACGAGGTGAAGGCATGTTGAAACAGAGAGAGAAAAAATAAATAAGTAGAAGTAGTAAATGTGGTGTTGGCAACTGTCCTGTCTAGTGTGTCTCCAGATTTTCCAGTGGTCACAGCTGGTGTGCACTCAGGCCCTGATGCTCAAAGCAAACTGGGGCTTGCAACACTTGATTTTGACAGGTTGTAGCCAGTCTAGTGTGCATGTTATTCAGCGTCTAATGCAAAAAGGGGTTCTGCATCGCTTTTGCCATAGCAGCTACCGATAATCCTATGCAAATGTATTACAATGAGCTCATTAGTATTAAAATGAGCATTCCGTGCGATGCATAGATGTTTCTATGCGCTGCACAGAAAGGAGCATATAACAATAGTGTTAAAAAGTTGTCATGGAACAAAAAAAGGGAAACTCCAAATGTGACGTTAGCGGACACAAGCCTTTTTTCCTGGCTATGCGCAAAATATTGATTCTTATTGAGAGACTGTTCTGCGCATGTGCTAGGTGCTTTCCCTATTGAGCTGCTCGCCGAATTTCTGCGCATCTCATTTGCATGCGATTTCCTTTGAACATTGGTCGCTGTTTCAAAATCGGTAAGTTCAGCCATGGCCATAAATGCACACGGTATTTAAAGGCGACTTTTCAGCATCTGTCCCTCAGGCAGAGACAGTGAGGCCATTAGTAAAACCTGACATAATTGTGTTTTGAGTTGATGCTCTGTTTCAGGGGATTATTAATGCAATCACATTTTTTATATTCAAGACGACTTCTCCACAGAGCTTCAAATCAACACATGATGATCCTCTCTTCTTTGGGTGAGCACAGGGGTGGACTGGAGGGGGTATGTATTTCCTCCCCCCCCCCCCCCCCCCCACATTAGATATCATACCTTTGCTGGTGGGGATGCCGAAGCCCTGCCAGTCAGAGAACTGGCTCCTGGCTTATATTCCGACCCATGCCCAGATAGAGTTAGGACAGACTTTTTGCTGTCCTAAATTTATCCAGACAATTAACCAGTTACTGAACTGAAAACCTAAGCTAACTGGGTAAGTCCTGGCTCTGCTCTGACCTCCCCCCCCCCCCCCCCCCCCCTAGACTGCCCCAGCACTGGCTGGATAGTGCTGCTGCAGTTAGAGCATATATTCAGCAGCACTAGCAGGTTACATTCTGTTGAATAATAGCTCTAGGGCTGGCCAGTGGGATTTAACAGCAAATCCTTTTGAATATTTACCTCTGTATTTTTAAATACTAAACCCTGTCTAACTCTGTCCTTTTCGAATGCCTCCTCTCATTTGGGATAACTTATACACATAAATTCCCCTGTATATCGGAAGAGCGAGTTGATAAGTCTTTTTCTGCTCTTAAACCACAGATTTACCTGTGGAAATGCATTTTAAAATCACCCATTTCACATTTTTACCTCTAGTGAAATAAACAAACATATTAGAGTTGACATATGGAAGGTGAATCAGTGAATAGGAGTACCAGTGCAAAACTCATTTTGTATTCTTGGCTGAAAGTGGTCTGATTTATTTGATTTTCTTTTTTAATGTCCCTGTCTATAACAATGCTCCAACTGTTTTTCTTTTGTGTAGTCTAGTGCTATACCAGAAATTATGGGGCAGTGTATTTGGGGCAGTGGGTGGGATTCATTAGTCAGTCCAGCAGTTTGCTGCATATCTCCTGGTGCTTGTAATAACATGGTATCCTTGAAGTTTACAGCATGGGCTTAAAGTGAGATTGTTATGGTGTCTCTAGTCCCTGTGTTTGTGTATAGAGGTGGTAATTCTACAAACGTATGCCTATTCTATTAAGGAAAATAGGTGCCCACTTTCCTTTATAGAATACTAGTGTAACCTGGCTTTTTTATTGACCAGATCAGTCCAGACAAGTGGGTATTGTGTCTGTCAATCAGCAGATGAAGACAGAGAAAGAAAGTAGTTCCATGTGCTTTGCCCATAATGGGGATTTTGCAGCCATAGAATTCTCAGTATTGTCTGTCTCCGAGTAGATAGTGGATGAACTGTGCAGCTCCTGGTTGGTTCTTCTTAGTCAGCTCCTGACACAGATTTTATTTTGTTGGTCAATAGAACAGTGGATTTCTTTTGAAAGGATTATGCTGTTTTTCATCATAATAAAGGTTTCCACAAGTTTTATTAGAGCTGGGGTGACACTCAGTGGTGCCGAGTCCCTCCTTCCACTCACTACAGTTTGTACAAAGCCACAGTAAAAAGTGGCCTGCGGTAGTATGGCTGAACTTTTGGGCGCACGCTGGGTCACTTTGTACCACGGCTGGGATAAAGGCCATTTTTTAATGGGCCGGGAAATGGGTATGCGCAAAAATTAAAACTAGCGCATGCCTATTTACGGCCAGAGCCCTTACCGCCAGCCATTAACTTAGTGGTAAGGGCTCAGGCGCTACCCACGCACTAACCATGCAGCGGGTGCCAATGTGGTTGCACTTGACGATTACTGACGGGAACGTCCCTTGCAGTAGAAAATAACTAACTCTCTATACTCGACTACCAAGGTCTACTCTACCACGAATTAACTTTAACGCAATACCACTTTATCGCTCATTCCGAATATGTACTCTTTATACTTGACTGCTTAATCTACTATGTCAATCATGATCTTTAATGTCATACCACTTGTATCTCTCACTCCGGAAATGGCGATTGCCATGACGGAACAATGTAAGCCACCTTGAGCCTGCAAATAGGTGGGAAAATGTGGGATACAAATACAACAAATAAATAAAATAGAAAAATATTTTCTACTGTGGGATTTGTTGTGCGCCAAACTCTGAATTACCGCCGGGCACATGCGCTATCCCGGCAGTAGTGCCAATTTGGTGTGCGCTACCCGCGCGTTAGTTCTCCCACGGCTATGTAAAAGGGCCCCTTAGCAAATTAAAGGAACCAACCTTCCTTTTAGATGAGGTACAGTCAGCAGTTTTATTTGTTTTAGCTGTCGGTGAGTTTGTTCTCTTACTGCATCTTCTGGGTTTAACTTTGGATTCTGGTAAATTCTGTTGTCTTCTCGGCCGAATTTATTACAATGATTACCTGCTGGGCAGGAAGCTTCTTGCTCAGTCTGCATTGCATTGTTCTATGCTCCTGCTGCTAGCTTTTCAACCTAACAAATCTGATAGTGTAAAACTCGGTGTTCACAATATGGCTGTCTGTCTTTTGTAGTTTACTACAGCAGCTTAGCTATTCTACTGCTCCTCGTGAAATCTGTTTTCTTGTTTTCACAGGCTATATTAATCTTGCTAAGCTGCATCTATCTCTAGGCTGTATACCTGCAGCGTTTTTCTCCCGAGCACCATGCTACTTATGGGGAATTGGCTGTATACTAACACTTAATAATTAGCGCTGTGATTGGCTGTTTTCTGGGGCTTAACAGTTTGCCCTATTTTATGTTCTGGAACTCAGCTAAAGTGTTCTGTTGTTGCCAGGCTACAGAGCAGTGGCAGTTCATCAGTACATGTGGCTGAAGAGTTCTCTGATATTAACAAAATAAAGCAAAAAAAAAAAAAAAAGAAGTGGACAGAAGAGGTCTGCTTGCCACAAGCTTGATGACCTCAATTCCATTTTTTGGATAAGCAATTCATAAGTGCAGCACTTTGTGGAACTCAGCTAGCTCTATGTTTGTAATGTTCTGGCTTTTTTCATGCCTTAAGAAATAGCTATATTTTGTAGCAACATAATTGGCTCTGTTGACAATCTGTGGCACTCGGCTCTATTTTGAATTGCGCATTTTTTACTTCACTCTTCTATGTTGCCTGACTTGAGAATTGCTTCATTGTGCCTGGATGTACAATGTGACGTATCCCGAGCAACTGACTTTTTTCCACAGTGGTGGAAATTGGCAGTCTTGCATGTTTGGGGCAGCTAGCTCTATGATGCACTGTTAAAGGTTAGCTATTTTGTTGTTTTTCCACAACAGCTCTGCTCTCTGATATTGCACAGCAACACCATCCAAAGTTATTGTATACCACCTCCAACCACTGCTCTTATCTATGGTGTGGTGTCTCTAAGGGCTTCTGTTGTACTTTTGCACCTTTTAATTTTATTGGACAGCTGCATCTCAGATCAATAAGGCATAGTCAACTGCTTCAGCTAGATATGTTGCACAAATGCTTCAGCTAGCGATAGTGCATAATGGTGCTAACCAGCTAGATTCTGCTACACCATATAACTCTTGCTTTCAATCACTCCAGCTAACGAGATCTAGTACATAGCTGTGGTACACAGTCAATCCAGCAGTTCTACTGCATGGTTACACCACCTGGCTCCGGCACAGCTACGCTGCCCAGCTCTACTGCTCGTTTACCATCTGGCTCTTCTACTTGGCTACACTGCATAGATCTAGTGTATGAATGCTCCAGCTAGTTCTGGTGTACAGTTATACCAGCTAGCTCTAGTTTACAGCTACACCAATTGGCTCTGGGGTAGGTTACTGACGACAGATGGGGGCGGGCCCAGGAGGAGAGAGACAGGCGACTGAAGCTGGGTGAGGACAGGCATCAGCTTTTCTTCTTGCCCTTGCAGCGCCTTCGGACAGAGGAGAGAGGCGCTGCACGGGCCCGGTAAGAGGGAGGGGGGGAATGGCGGCGACGACCCCAAGAGGGGGCGGGGCACAGGGCGGAGGATGTCGGGAGGCGGAGCTGAGGGGAGACAGAGTAGTGAGGAAGGGAGGGGGGGCCGGGGCTGCTAACAGTATGTTTTGCTTTTTAATTTATAATGCAGGGGGAAGCGGGGGGGGGGGGGGGGGGGGGGGGGCAAGGACGGCCATACAGGACGCTCCTCACGAGCGCCTTTGCCCCCACCAGATTCTTTTTTTGATTTTTGTTGGGTATGCTCTGGATACGCAAACACTACATTGATGTGGTTTATGACACGTTTTCTTTAAGCTTAAACACAGCTCTTTTGGACATATGTAATGCCTACGTCCTTTTGACCAATCACAGCGCTTTTAGCTCTGCTAAATGCGCTGGGATTGGCTCACAGTTTGTATGTTTTTTTCACTTTACGATTTTTCCTGGCACAGAGCTGTCCTAACGAGAGGTACAGACCTCTCGTTAGATTTCCTGCCTTTTTCCTGCGTAAAGGCAATCGGAAAAGGTTAGTGCATCTCGTTTCAATGGGGTTTGTACACAAATTGCTCATCTGCATTCCGTTTTCGTTAGCTGCTAGCTTCCTCGGTAAAAGCCCTTTGATGCATGCAACGGATCAAAATGTCCTCGTTGGAGGGTCATTAAAGGCTCATTAAGGTTTAGTGCATCTGCCTCTGAGTCCTTAAAAGCTAAGGTAGTGCCTTCTTTTTTTTTTTATTTATTTTTTTTATTTATAAATTTTAAATTTACATTTATGCAAATACATAAATCATAGAACTTACATGAACAAAGAATCATTAAAGTAATAATTCAAGCAATATTATATAAATTCAATTTAGTCCACATTGAGGAAGATCCAAGAAATAGGAACTACAAATATCACAATTTAATAAAAATAAAAGAAATATCTAGGGGATGGAAGGGATTAGAGTTAGCGCAGCCGATTTAGCGTTAGAGCCAGGGTTAAATGTCAAGTCACTCTTTACTCACAATAACTTCAAGCAACTTTTCTCGGTTCAAGAAACATATAATTATTGGATTGCAACGAAATAAAACATTTACAAGGAAATTTAAGTATGAAGGTCCCTCCCAACTGGAGGACCCTTCCCTTCAACGCTAAGAAGTCTTTTCTTCGTTTTTGTGTATCTCTTGAGAGATCTGGGAAAACTTGTATTTTAGAACCCAGGAAAGGAGTGCCAATGTGGCGGAAAAAAAGTCTAAATATATTATTTCGGTCTAGTTCTAGAGCAAATGATACCAGCAATGTTGTCCTTTCAGTAATAACCTCCAATGAACTTTCAAGAAGAGTCAAATTTAAATCAGGTTGAGTTATTGGAACTGGTCTTCCCGTCCTTGTATTTGAAATGTATACAGCCTTAGTTAATGGAGGAAAATAAGGTAGTGCCTTCTAATAGAGACTCAGGTTCTGGTGAATAGTGGGTGGGAGAAAGAAAACAATTGATTCACACTTATCAGCATTAAGAAACAAAAGGTTAGATTTAAGCCAGGAGGACTTGGAGAGAGAGTTATTGAGTGTTGAGACTGGAGATGTGTCTGAGACCCTAAAGAAGATTTGAATGTCATCCTCATAACAAAATGGAGTGCAGGAACAGTCCTGGATAATAGTGAATAGAGGGGCTAGAAAAAAAAGAGAGCTGGTGACAGTATAGAGCTTTGGAGTACTCCAGAAAGAAGAGGAAGGGAATCTGTGGTTTTGTCATGAAAAGAAAGATGGTAGGAACGATTAAAATGATGACTGGTAAACCAAGAGAGGACAATGTCGGAAATACCAATGGATTGAAGTCGCTGAAGGAGAGTGTGGTTAGTGAGGTCAAAAGCTGAAGACAGATCTAAGGACACTATAATTACTGACTGACATTGATCTAGGCTATTATTAAAAACAAAATTACAGAGCACATCCAAGGACATGGATTACTGAGACCGAGTCAGCACGGCTTTTGTGTGGGGAAATCTTGCCTGACCAATTTACTTCAATTCTTTGATGGGGTAAACAATCATGTGGACAAAGGGGAGCCGGTTGATATTGTGTATCTAGATTTTCAAAAGGCGTTTGACAAGGTACCTCATGAAAGGCTACAGAGGAAATTGGAGGGTCATGAATAGGAGGAAAAGTCCTATTGTGGATTAAAAACTGGTTGAAGGATAGGAAACAGAGTGGGGTTAAATGGGCAGTATTCACAATGGAGAAAGGTAGTTAGTGGGGTTCCTCAGGGGTCTGTGCTAGGACCGCTGCTTTTTAATATATTTATAAATGATTTAGAGATGGGAGTAACTAGCGAGGTAATTAAATTTGCTGATGACTCAAAGTTATTCAAAGTCGTTAACTCACAACAGGATTGTGAAAAATTACAGAAGGACCTTACGAAACTGGGAGACTGGGCGGCTAGATGGCAGATGACGTTTAATGTGAGCAAGTGCAAGGTGATGCATGTGGGAAAAAAGAACCCGAATTATAGCAACGTCATGCAAGGTTCCACGTTAGGAGTTACGGACCAAGAAAGGGATCTGGGTGTCGTCGTCGATAATACACTGAAACCTGCTCAGTGTACTGCTGCAGCTCGGAAAGCGAATAGCATGTTGGGTATTATTAGGAAAGGTATGGAAAACAGGTGTGAGGATGTTATAATGCCGTTATATCGCTCCATGGTGCGACCGCACCTTGAGTATTGTGTTCAATTCTGGTCGCCGCATCTCAAGAAAGATATAGTGGAACTGGAAAAGGTGCAGCGAAGGGCGACTAAAACGATAGCGGGGATGGGACAACTTCCCTATGAAGAAAGACTAAGGAGGCTAGGGCTTTTCAGCTTGGAGAAGAGACGGCTGAGGGGAGGCATGATAGAGGTATATAAAATAATGAGTGGAGTGGAACAGGTGGATGTGAAGCGTCTGCTCACGCTTTCCAAAAATACTAGGACTAGGGGGCATGCGATGAAACTACAGTATAATAAATTTAAAACAAATCGGAGAAAGTTTTTCTTCACCCAACGCGTAATTAAACTCTGGAATTCGTTGCTGGAGAACGTGGTGAAGGCGGTTAGCTTGGCAGAGTTTAAAAAGGGGTTAGACGGTTTCCTAAAGGACAAGTCCATAAACCGCTACTAAATGGACTTGGGAAAAATCCACAATTCCAGGAATAACATGTATAGAATGTTTGTACGTTTGGGAAGCTTACCAGGTGCCCTTGGCCTGGATTGGCCGCTGTCGTGGATAGGATGCTGGGCTCGATGGACCCTTGGTCTTTTCCCAGTGTGGCATTACTTATGTACTTATGTAGTGTGGGATGGATTAGATCATACAAAGAGAGAGTTTTGGTGCTATGATTTGTTCTGAAGCTTGCTTGGAATGAATGAAGGATATTGCTAGATTCAATATGTTCAATAAGTTGGTTGTGGACAATTGTCTCAAGGAGCTTGGCAAAGAAAAGCAGATTTGAAATAGGGCGGAAAGTCGATGGGACTTAGGGGTTGAGATGTGGTTTCTTGAGTAATGGATGGACTGATGCATGTTTCCATAAGGATGGGACAGTACCTGTGGAGAGAGATTAAAGGGTGGAGAAACGAGATAATAATTGAGCTAAAGCGTTGGACTAATCTTGGTGGTCACGGGTCTGATGAGGAAGAAGAAGGTTTAAGGGAACCGAGAGTGTGTGAAAGAGAAGATGCTGAGGTAGATTGAAGAAGGACCAAGACGAGGAGGGACACATAGCAGAGCCAGAGACTAGATGACTTCGGGGGAGGGTAGGCAGCAGGAGAGGGAAGAAGTGCAGAACGAAGTTTAGAGGTTTTTGTTTGCCATGCAGAGGATAGAGAATTCAAATCGAAGGGTCATAGTCTGCAGCAGTAGTTGAGACTGGAGCAGTTTCATGAAGCACGTGGAACAAGGCTTGGGGCTAGTTACATGCTTGTGCAATTTTTTCACTAAAGTAAGTAGATGTCGCCGAGCGCTGGACTTTCCAATATTTGTAATAATGGGCACAAAAAAATGAATGCGTTGAGGGAGAATGGTTTTTCTGCCAGTGCCTTTTGGATGATCGCAGCTTAGCAGGTAAAGCACGAAGACCAGGAGAAAACCAGGGGGCACAGTGAAGGTGGGCCGAACACTTGAAGACCAGGAGGGTGTGGGTGTCAAGGAGAGAATGCAAAGAAAGAGTAGGGGATGGTAGAGAGACTTGAGCGGCTGCTGAAGAAATGCCTGACAGGGTATTATTGTCAAATGATCTGTAGGAACGTGAGGGATGGGGGCGCGGCGGGGGGACAGGTGAGTTGGCAGGACTAATGGCAAAATAATCAAATGATGATCCGGCCAGGGAACAGGAATAGACTGAAGGGACCGGACAGGGTTAGTAAGCGTAGGAGAAGTAAAAGCAAAATCTAGAGTGTTACTAGTTGGTGACTAAGGTTCTCTTTTCTGGCTAACTCAGCTATCTTCCTATGCGTTGCCTGCAGAATTGCTCTTTCTATATAGGGACAGATAGGCATTTGGCTTCCTATCGTACATATTGCAGAATGCCACTTAACTATTCTTTGCGTTCCATTCCCTTTGCCATGTTCCCTTTCTTCTGCTTTTGGGATCCTGTAAAGGGTGCAGCTACTATGGCCTTCTATCCCAGTGAACTGGGGAGCAAAGGAATCCTGCCTCAACATACTCATTGTTTATAGTGTTGCTTAGGTTCCTTAGCCTTTCCAGTTTTATAGGGGTATTCTCTTCCGTTCTCCCTCTCCTATTTGTGTTATGCTGCACCTGGCAACACTTTTCTGCTAGTGGGCTACTGACAGGTTTCAGTGTCCATAGTTAGTTTTTTTTCCTAGTTGGGCACCTCTGATCCTGCTTTCCTTGCTTGCTTCTGTGCTTTTGGTATTTCAGTCAAGGATTATATCCTGCAGCTGGATCAGATCATTATTGTGTGGTAATTGTTTGCTGCTCATTCTTGCATGAGTCTACCTGGCTGTTTGTTTTGGCCTTTTTTCCTTTTAGAGATAAAGGCTCTTGAAAACCTTTTCAGGTCTATCTTGGGGGCTTCGATGTGTTTGCTGGTGAATCACCACTTTTATTCTTAGCACTCCCAACTGTTTGGGTCTTATCTTCTACTCCCACCCTATTGAAGACTGCTTTGTTATATCCAACTGGTCTGGTATGGATGATAAGGAAGGAAAAATTATGTCTTGATACTTTTCTTTCCATTAGTCCTACCAGACCAGTCCAGAAACCCTCCCTTATAGTAATTTCTTTTTGTTTTTTCCTTTTAGTTAATTCTGAGGATGCCATTGCTTCTTGTGGATCTTGACATGATGCATTATATATCATGCATCTCCTGACTCAGTGGAAGTACTGCATGCCAGTAGAGTCTATGCCTACCTGGTTGGTGGATGTATTGGCTGGATGCGGTATTTTGCCTCCGCTATTCATTATTGGCTGACTCTATGGATTTGAGTACCATTGCTTGGCTATTCATAACACTGTTTTTCAAAAAGGTCCATATATCATTGAATATGCAGGGGATTATAATCAGCAATATATCCAATTCCCAATGCTATCACTTATTTCTAAAACATCTCTAGAATTATCACGACTTTACATCATACATAAATTTAAACATTTATGATTTTTTTTGGACCAATCTGTGATGGCAGCTGCTTCTCCTTACTTATTTGCCATAAGGGAGCTTATGCACACCATATTTCATAATCGGTCCTATTTAATTTTGAATTACAAAGTCTACAAAATCTTCAAAATCTTTTTATCATTGTTTAAATAATCTTCTTAAAGGTCATTTCAAAATGAATTTTAAAGTGAAAAATATTGCCAAAGCAAACTTATCTCTTATACTAATGAGAACATATTGCCGATATAGCTATTTATTTATTGCATTTGTATCCCACATTTTCCCACCTCTTTGCAGGCTATGTGTCGCTCGCCTGCTGTATGACATACTCAGCCTTATTTTTGAAAGTGATGGGCGCCCAGATTTCGATCCAAATCGGAAGATAGGCGCCCATCTCGCAAAGGCGCCCAAATCGGTATAATCGAAAGCTGATTTTTGTGTGTCTTCAACTACAATCTGTCGCGGAAATGGGCAAAGTTGACGGGGGCGTGTCAGAGGCGTGGTAAAGACGGGACTGGGGCATGTTTATCGGCCGAGGAGAGATGGGCGCCTTCGGCCGATAATGGAAAAATGAAAGGCGTTTTTAACGCGAATTTGAGTCATTTTTATTGGACCCTTTTTTTCCCCACGAACAAGTCCCAAAAAAGTGCCCTAAATGACCACATGACCACAGAAGGGAATCGGGGATGATCACCCCTGACTCCCCCAGTGGTCACTAACCCCCTCCAAGCATAAAAAAACAACTTTAACAATTTTTTTCCCAGCCTGTATGCCAGCCTCAAATGCCATACCCAGCTCCATCACAGCAGTATGCAGGTCCCTGGAGCAGTTGTTAGTGGGTGCAGTGGACTTCACCCAGGTAGACCCAGGCCCATCCCCCCCTACCTGTTACACTTGTGGTGGTAAATGGGAGCCCTCCAAACCGCCCCCAAAACCCACTGTATCCACATGTAGGTGCCCCCCTTCAGCCATAAGTGCTATGGTAATGGTGTAGAGTTGTGGGCAGTGAGTTTTGGGGGGGATTTGAGGGGCTCAGCACCCAAGGGATGGGAGCTATGGACTTGGGAGGTATTTAAATTTTTTTTTCTAATTGTTATAAGTGCCCCCTAGGGTGCCCGGTTGGTGTCCTGGCATGTGAGGGGGACCAGTGCACAATGAATCCTGGCCCCTCCCATGACCCAATGCCTTGGATTTGTTCGTTTTTGAGCTGGACACCTTCGGTTTCCATTATCGCTGAAAAACGAAACCGCCCAGCTCAAATCTGCGCAAATCTGATGCATTTGCTGGGCACAAACCGTATTATCGAAAACAAAGATGGGTGCCCATTTTTTTTGAAAATACAGTCTGTCCCACCCCTTTACGTATCTGTTCGTGGACATAGACGCCCATAGAGATGGGCATTCGCGTTCGATTATGCCCCTCACTGTCTCCTTCAGAGCAACTATTGAAGATCTTCCGAGTGAAACCTATCTATATCAGTAATATGTTCTCCTGAGCATAACAGATAAGTTTGCTTTGGCAATATTTTTTACTTTAAAATTAATTTTGAAATGATCTTTAAGAAGATTATTTAAACAATGATACACAGTAGATACACTGAAGATTTTATAGACCAAGATTAAATAGGACCAATGACAAATATGGTGTGCACAAGCTTTCTTATGGCAAATTAGTAAGGAGAAGCAGCCAGCATTGATTGGTCCAAAAAAATGTAAAAAAAAAAAAGTCATAAATGTTTAAAACTATATATGACATATAAGCTGTGACAGTTCTAGAGATGTTTTAGAAATAAGTGATAGTGTTGGGAATTTGATATATTTGTATTCTCCGAGGACAAGCAGGCTGCTTGTTCTCACGACTGGGTGACGTTCGCGGCAGCCCCCACCAACCGGAAAAGGCTTCGCGGGACGGTCGGCACGCAGGGCACGCCCACCGCGCATGCGCGGCCGTCTTCCCGCCCGTGCGCGACCGCTCCCGCCAGTTCCTTTTTTTCCGCGTCTGGAGAGAGTTGTGCTTTGCCGCTCTCTCTGTTTTCAGCCGCCGGATTTTCGATCGCGTTTACGCGGATCGTTGCTTTTTTCTCTTAGTTTTTTGTTACCGCCGGTTTCTTTTTTCAATAAAAATAAAAAAAAAACCCTGAGCGTGTGGAGCACGCGCTCCCTTTTTTTTTCCCCTCGTTTCCAGCGGGGACGCCGTGTTGCGGCCTAGTGGCCGCACGGTCGTTTTCTTTTTTCGAGGTGTGATTTCAGCCACCATTGACGACTTTGACTTCGCCGACGCGATTTTTCCATCGATGTCCTCGAAGGTCCCGAGTGGATTTAAAAAGTGTGGTCGCTGCGGCCGGCCGATCTCGCAGACCGACACCCACGCTTGGTGCCTCCAGTGCCTCGGGCCGGAGCACAATATCAAGTCGTGTTCCCTGTGTCTCGGTCTCCGGAAACGGACTCAGGTTGCGAGGCAAGTTCTGCGGGACCGTCTTTTTGGAACTTGCGCCGGCCCCTCGACGTCGACCTCGACGGCATCGGTATCGACGCCCGGTCCTTCGGTACCGGTATCGATGCCCGAGACATTGGCACCGATGGCATCGACCCCAGGAGAACAGGTCCCGTCGGCCCGCCGGTCCGCTGGCGAGGGTAGAGGTGAGCGGCCGCGTGGGCAGTCGGCTCCGGTCACTCCCTCAGCCCGTGGCCCACGGGACCGAACCCTGTCTGACCCGGCTCCTCGGGACCGAGGGGGATCGTCCTCCTCCTCCTCCATACCTCCCGGCGCCGGTGACGCGCATCGAAAGAAAAACAAGAAGCGTCGTCACCGGTCGCCCTCGGTGCATCCGGACATCGGAGAGGAGGCGACGCCGAAGCGTCATCGTCGAGAGGAGAGGTCCCCGTTGGTTGTGGAGGTACCGACGCGTCAGGGTTCCGGCACCTCGGTGCCGTCTCCTGGCCCCCATCAGCTTCTGGCACCGACACCCTTACCGGCCCCACCGCCTTTCCCGGCAGCGGGCCTGGACGAGTGCCTCAGAGCCATCCTTCCGGGGATCCTGGAAGGGCTGATGCGCCAGGCTGTGCCGGCGCCGGGGGTGCTTGCGCCCTCGGCGCCGATGTCTGTGGCGCCGGCGAGCTCTAGCCCGGCGCCGGGGCCGTCGACACCACCGCCGCTTGCGGCGCCGGTCTCGACCGCCACGCAGGTGGAGTCCCCGTCGACGTCGATGGAGGGAGCTCCGTCCCCGCCGGCGCGGGAGTCCACCGCTCGACGACACCGAGACCTCGGTGCCTCGACGTCGAGCCGGGCCCGGTTCAGGACTCAGCTACACGAGCTTATGTCCGATACCGAGGATGAGGCCTCGTGGGGGGAAGAGGAGGACCCTAGATATTTCTCCTCAGAGGAGTCTACGGGCCTTCCCTCGGACCCCATGCCTTCACCGGAGAGGAAGCTCTCACCTCCTGAGAGTCTCTCCTTTGCCTCCTTTGTGCGGGATATGTCTATTAGCATTCCCTTTCCCGTGGTCTCTGTGGAAGAGCCGAGGGCCGAGATGCTCGAGGTCCTCGACTATCCATCACCACCTAGAGAGTCCTCCACGGTACCGCTGCACAATGTCCTCAAGGAGACACTGCTTCGGAACTGGGTGCGACCGTTAACTAACCCCACCATTCCCAAGAAAGCAGAGTCCCAGTACAGGATCCACTCTGACCCAGAGTTAATGCGGCCCCAATTGCCCCATGACTCGGCGGTCGTGGATTCTGCTCTCAAGAGGGCACGGAGTTCGAGGGATACCGCCTCGGCGCCCCCGGGGCGGGAGTCTCGCACTCTGGACTCATTTGGGAGGAAGGCCTACCAATCCTCCATGCTCGTGACCCGCATCCAGTCATACCTGCTCTATATGAGCATCCACATGCGGACTAATGTGCAACAACTGGCGGACCTGGTCGATAAGCTCCCGCCGGAGCAGTCCAGGCCTTATCAGGAGGTGGTCAGGCAGCTGAAGGCGTGCAGAAAGTTCCTGTCCAGGGGTATCTATGACACCTGTGACGTGGCATCTCGTGCTGCGGCCCAAGGTATAGTGATGCGCAGGCTCTCATGGCTGCGTGCCTCTGACCTGGACAACCGCACCCAGCAGAGACTGGCCGACGTCCCTTGCCGGGGGGATAACATTTTTGGTGAGAAGGTCGAGCAGCTGGTGGACCAACTGCATCAGCGGGAAACCGCTCTCGACAAGCTCTCCCACCGGGCGCCTTCAGCATCCACCTCAGCAGGTGGACGTTTTTCCCGGGCCCGGCAGGCTGCACCCTATTCTTTTGCAAAGCGTAGGTACAACCAGCCGGCCCGAAGGCCTCGTCAGGCACAGGGACAGCCCCAGCGCGCTCGTTCCCGTCAACAGCGTGCGCCTAAGCAGCCCCCTGCGCCTCCACAGCAAAAGCCGGGGACGGGCTTTTGACTGGATCCATGGGAACATAGCCGCCCTCAAAGTGTCCGTACCGGACGATCTGCCGGTCGGGGGGAGGTTAAGTTTTTTTCACCAAAGGTGGCCTCTCATAACCTCCGACCAGTGGGTTCTCCAAATAGTGCGGTGCGGATACGCCCTGAATTTGGCCTCCCTGCCACCAAATTGTCCTCCGGGAGCTCAATCCTTCAGCTCCCATCACAAGCAGGTACTTGCAGAGGAACTCTCCGCCCTTCTCAGCGCCAATGCGGTCGAGCCCGTACCACCCGGGCAGGAAGGGCAGGGATTCTATTCCAGGTACTTCCTTGTGGAAAAGAAAACAGGGGGGATGCGTCCCATCCTAGACCTGAGAGGCCTGAACAAATTCCTGGTCAAAGAAAAGTTCGGGATGCTTTCCTTGGGCACCCTTCTGCCAATGATTCAGAAAAACGATTGGCTATGTTCCCTGGATTTAAAGGACGCATATACTCACATACCGATACTGCCAGCTCACAGACAGTATCTCAGATTCCGCCTGGGCGCACGGCACTTTCAGTATTGTGTGCTGCCCTTTGGGCTCGCCTCTGCCCCACGAGTGTTTACCAAGTGCCTCGTGGTGGTAGCGGCCTACCTACGCAAGCTGGGAGTGCACGTGTTCCCATATCGCGACGATTGGCTGGTCAAGAACACCTCGGAGGCGGGAGCCCTCCGGTCTATGCAGTGCACTACTTGACTTCTGGAGCTGCTGGGGTTTGTGATAAATTACCCAAAGTCCCATCTCCAGCCAACACAGTCTCTGGAATTCATAGGAGCTCTGCTGAATGCCCAGACGGCCCAGGCCTACCTTCCCGAAGCGAGGGCCACCAATCTCCTGGCCCTGGCTTCGCAGACCAGAGCGTCTCAGCAGGTCACAGCTCGGCAGATGTTGAGACTTCTGGGTCATATGGCCTCCACAGTTCATGTGACTCCCATGGCTCGTCTTCACATGAGATCTGCTCAATGGACCCTAGCTTCCCAGTGGTTTCAAGCCACCGGGGATCTAGAAGATGTCATCCGCCTCTCCACCAGTTGCCGCACTTCACTGCTCTGGTGGACCATCCGGACCAATTTGACCCTGGGACGTCCATTCCAAATTCCGCAGCCCACGAAAGTGCTGACGACGGATGCATCTCGCCTGGGGTGGGGAGCTCATGTCGATGGGCTTCACACCCAGGGTCTGTGGTCCCTCCAGGAAAAGGATCTGCAGATCAACCTCCTGGAGCTCCGAGCGATCTGGAACGCACTGAAGGCTTTCAGAGATCGGCTGTCCTACCAAATTATCCAAATTCGGACAGACAATCAGGTTGCAATGTATTACGTCAACAAGCAGGGGGGCACCGGATCTCGCCCCCTGTGTCAGGAAGCCGTCGGGATGTGGCGTTGGGCGTGCCGGTTCGACATGCTCCTCCAAGCCACGTACCTGGCAGGCGTAAACAACAGCCTGGCCGACAGACTGAGCAGAGTCATGCAACCGCACGAGTGGTCGCTCCATTCCAGAGTGGTACGCAAGATCTTCCGAGAGTGGGGCACCCCCTCGGTGGATCTTTTCGCCTCTCAGACCAACCACAAGCTGCCTCTGTTCTGTTCCAGACTTCAGACACACGGCAGGCTAGCGTCAGATGCCTTTCTCCTTCATTGGGGGACCGGCCTCCTGTATGCTTATCCTCCCATACCTTTGGTGGGGAAGACCTTACTGAAGCTCAAGCAAGACCGCGGCACCATGATTCTGATAGCGCCCTTTTGGCCCCGTCAGATCTGGTTCCCTCTTCTTCTGGAGTTGTCCTCAGAAGAACCGTGGAGATTGGAGTGTTTTCCGACTCTCATTTCGCAGAACGACGGAGCGTTGCTGCACCCCAACCTTCAATCCCTGGCTCTCACGGCCTGGATGTTGAGGGCGTAGACTTCGCTGCGTTGGGTCTGTCTGAGGGTGTCTCCCGGGTCTTGCTTGCCTCTAGGAAGGATTCCACTAAAAAGAGTTACTTTTTCAAGTGGAGGAGGTTTGTCGTTTGGTGTGAGAGCAAGGCCCTAGAACCTCGTTCTTGCCCTGCACAGAACCTGCTTGAATACCTTCTGCACTTATCAGAGTCTGGCCTCAAGACCAACTCAGTAAGGAATCACCTTAGTGCGATTAGTGCTTACCATTATCGTGTGGAAGGTAAAGCCATCTCTGGAGAGCCTTTAGTCGTTCGATTCATGAGAGGCTTGCTTTTGTCAAAGCCCCCTATCAAGCCTCCTACAGTGTCATGGGATCTCAACGTCGTCCTCACCCAGCTGATGAAACCTCCTTTTGAGCCACTGAATTCCTGCCATCTGAAGCACTTGACCTGGAAGGTCATTTTCTTGGTGGCAGTTACTTCAGCTCGTAGGGTCAGTGAGCTTCAAGCCCTGGTAGCTCATGCTCCGTATACCAAATTTCATCACAACAGAGTAGTGCTCCGCACCCACCCAAAGTTCCTGCCGAAGGTGGTGTCGGAGTTCCATCTTAACTAGTCAATTGTCTTGCCAACATTCTTCCCCAGGCCGCATACCCGCCCTGCTGAACGTCAGTTGCACACATTAGACTGCAAGAGAGCATTGGCCTTCTACTTGGAGCGGACACAGCCCCACAGACAGTCCGCCCAATTGTTTGTTTCTTTCGACCCTAACAGGCTAGGGGTCGCTGTCGGGAAACGCACCATCTCCAATTGGCTAGCAGATTGCATTTCCTTCACTTACGCCCAGGCTGGGCTGGCTCTTGAGGGTCATGTCACGGCTCATAGTGTCAGAGCCATGGCAGCGTCAGTGGCCCACTTGAAGTCAGCCACTATTGAAGAGATTTGCAAGGCTGCGACGTGGTCATCTGTCCACACATTCACATCACATTACTGCCTCCAGCAGGATACCCGACGCGACAGTCGGTTCGGGCAGTCGGTGCTGCAGAATCTGTTTGGGGTGTAAATCCAACTCCACCCTCCAGGACCCGAATTTATTCTGGTCAGGCTGCACTCTCAGTTAGTTGTTCTTCGTAGGTCAATTTCTGTTGTACCCTCGCCGTTGCGAGGTTCCATTGACCTGGGTTCTTGTTTTGAGTGAGCCTGAAAGCTAGGGATACCCCAGTCGTGAGAACAAGCAGCCTGCTTGTCCTCGGAGAAAGTGAATGATACATACCTGTAGCAGGTGTTCTCCGAGGACAGCAGGCTGATTGTTCTCACCTACCCTCCCTCCTCCCCTTTGGAGTTGTGTTTCATATTTTATTGCTTGTCATTCAACTGGCGGGAGCGGTCGCGCACGGGCGGGAAGACGGCCGCGCATGCGCGTTGGGCGTGCCCTGCGTGCCGACCGTCCCGCGAAGCCTTTTCCGGTTGGTGCGGGCTGCCGCGGACGTCACCCAGTCGTGAGAACAATCAGCCTGCTGTCCTCGGAGAACACCTGCTACAGGTATGTATCATTCACTATACTGAGCATTCTATGGCTGCACAATCTCCTTTAGGGGCAAAGTACATGGAACTACTTTCTCTTGTCTCCAACCACTGGTTGACAGACACAGCATCCACTTGTCTGGACTGGTCTGGTAGGTCTAAAGGAAAGAAAATTATCAGCTAATACATAATTTTTCTATATGGCACTTATGCTATTAGGCACGAGCACATATGTCAGCCATAGAGCTGGTGTAAGCACTCACACCTAAATGCTGGAGATACATGCTTAACTTACAGTATTCTATAAGTTACGCATGTGAGTCCTGCTCACACTGCCCAGATTCCACATGTGTCTACACCTACCTTTCAGATATGGGCTATGTAAGAAATGAATGCATTTGCAGAATAGTGCTTAGGAAGATTTTTGGCATTTACACACGTATGTGCACAGATGCATGCATATATGCCATTATGCTAATCATTTATGTGTGTAATTGGGGCATAAATGCAAGTGCCCACTTTATAGATTTGTCCACAGCTCGGGTGACCTTACAGGTTGACTGGTGCAGAGGAGGGTCTAATTGGAGCCTCTGTGGATCAAAACTGTTCTTCTCACCTCTGTACTACTCTGTCAGCCCCAGCACTGAAACACTTGCTGGTACAAGCCACATGATTAAAATTTTTCATCTGAAACGGGTTTTTTAAATTAGTTTTAATAGTCTATGATTTCATTTTTGTTCTTCAGGCAGCAAGAATTATTGCCAAGTTGGCTGCCTGGGGCAGAGAATCGATGGAGGGCAGTGATTTGAATTATTATTTCAACTGGATTAAAACGCAGCTGAGTTCACAGGTATAAAAGTGAAGAAATATATTATTTTTTAAGTTCTTTATGCTGTTTTTCTCCTGTCTTGAAGTTAAATTGCATTTCAGAGAGTCTGGATAAAAATGTAACATCTGGCCTAGGCTTCAGAACAAAGGTTCCCAAACCTGTGAGTGAGAACCACAGATGGTGTCATATCATCAGTGGATGGTGTTTCAGCAAAAGGGCTATCCCCCTTCTCTCTGGTCATTCACTGTGACCTGTGCCCAGTAGCAGCAGTCAGTATGGGGCTTTTGAGCCAGCAAACCAAACCCCTCCTGGGCAACCTTCCTGTTAGACAGGAAGCCCATACAGAGTAGTGGGGTCTGTGAGTGAAACTGATTCACAGGCCCTGCCTGGCTGCTGCCACCCTCCTGCTTTGGATAGGGTGGGAGAGGAACAAATGGATATGAGAGAGGAAGATGGCTGGAGACCTGCTGTTTTATTCTCATGTGGGGTCATGTGAATTTTGGATTAAAGTTTGAGAAGCACTGCTTTAGAATAAAGAAAATAAGACACATGCCTCCTTTTTATGTTATTTATTAATTAACCACTAATTATCCATCATATGCATTCACACACCTAATGCTTGTGTGTATAAAGCATGCTTCAAAACGGTGATCTTGTTAGTCTATTCTAAATAGGTCACAAAGAAGCTTATGCTGATGGTATTTCTCATTTTATCTTATTGAACCTCTTGTTCTCCAGCTAAAGAGAAACAAAGATATGGGCTATATGGAGAGGGAAACAAGGGCAAGAATGTTATAGGATAAAGAAGAATCCCAAAAGTCTGTCCTTATCAAGATTACAAGGGGAGACTTGACTTCTTGGCAGACTTCCTTCTCATCAGACTAAAATGTCAAAGCATTAATGTTTGTATCCTAGCCTTTGGCAGCAAAGAGGAAATTCACGAGTTCCAGAACTTTGCTTTCTATTTGTTTGTGGGATGTCTTTTGTTTGTTTTTAAAATAACTTACCTGTGATATAAATATGCCCTTTTTTAAATCTGGGGAAAACCAATCCATCTTAATAAACTCAAATTCTGTTATTAGTCTGGTTTGATTATTGTGTTTGATCGATTGATGCTTACCTTACTGTTTGGAAAGTCAGTCTAGTTTGGCCAGGGTGCCCTCTGAAGTCTAATTTATATGGACTATCTGCCATGGCAGATTTTTCAGTGCATTGCTCCTGACCTTGGGTCTTTACCTTACTCTGACAGGAATTTCAGCATTTTTATGTCAGAAAAGAGGAGATGTTGGGAGAATTGCACATTTTGGGCAACTGCCAGTTTGGCTTCGTTGCTTGTGAGTTCAATTGTAACAAAAAATAACTTGATACTGAATTATGCCAGCCTTTCTGTTGATCTGTCCTTCTTATGAGATTGCTTGCAGTTTCTGCCATGAAATGTGTTATACTCTTGATGACAAATCAAGGGCTGTAGTTATCAATGTGGGCTACCATTAAGCTGTATTATTTTACTACTAAGTTGTGCTGTTTTAGTACAGGCTCTATTTCATGCAGTGAGACTCAGCTAAGCAAAGAGGTGGGATACAAATGCAGCAAATAAATAAATAATTGGAGTCAACAGTAAAACAACATATTTTAACGTAACCCATGTTGATAACTCTCCCCCCAGCAAAAGAAATGTTTCAATTGGTGTAGGTTAGAAACTGGTGAGTGGTAGTTTCTAGCTTGTGCTAATTCAGATTTTTTTTTGTGCTGGCGTGTGCTCTGTAGATGCGTGTATACTTCTTAAAGCAGGATAAATTGTTTTCTGTTAATTGTCTTGTTTGCATAAGTAAAAAAGTTTTCCTACATTTTACAACAGAAATTGCGTGCTAGTGGCAGTGCCATTGAGACAGGAATGGTCTCTTCGAGTGATGTGAGTATCTGAGATTTTATTGAAATACCCTCCCTCCCTCCAAAAAAAAAAGTTGTGAGCAGGCTCATAAAAATGTTTGTGATTTTTCAGCTGCTGCAGTGACCCACATTACCCTGTGTAGTTGATAGGACATCTGATTTCAAGAGAATAACAAAGGCCCTGATGATTTTTGTAAGGATTTTGATTTTAAATTATGATTTTCTGTAAACCAGTACTTTCACGTGCACCATTATCATGATAGAAATGCTTTGCCATTGACAGAGTATTTTTTTAACATATAAAGCTTGCAGTGTTCCATGCACATTTGGGACAATTCCATAGGGCACTAGAAAGTATGCATCAAAAAAAGTGAGCGCTAAGGTAGTACTCTTTCTCTGAGGACAAGCAGACCTATAATTCTCACATGTGGGTAACGTGGGTCTGCGTTGCCGGTAGGGAGCTTGTAACAAGCTTTAAACAGCTCTTTGAATGTGAGACGCCCTCAATCACACATGCATGAGTGCCTTCCCGCATGCTGTGAGAGAGTGGGACCAGCAGTTCTTTTTTTTCCTCGGTGAGGAGAGGAAGCATTTTTTTTCCCACTCCTCACATCTGGTTTGGTTGGGTCTTTTTATATATCTCTCTCAGGGTTTTCTTCATTTTATTCCTTTGCTTAGCTTCTTAGATTATTTTTTCCTCTTTTTAAAAAAGTTTTCTTTCGTTTAGCGTGCTTGCTAGGTCGTGTTTAGGCCTGAGCTCTGGTTAGGTTTTTCCCTCCTCCTTTTCCTGGTGCTTTACCCCTTTTAGTACCATTGAGTCATTTGATATGGCCACAGTTGTTTTTCCTTTCATGTCATCGAAGGTTCCCAGTGACTTCAAGCCCTGAACTTGGTGCAATAGGACCATCTCTGGCAAAGACACCCATTTTTGGTGTTTGCAGTGTTTGGGGCCTGATCATACCTCTGCAAACTCTATTTGTATGAACAAGAGAACATAGTTGGCCAGAAAGGCTCATAGAGAAAAGCTTTTTGGAGCCAGGTCCGAAGCCTCAAACTTTGGTGTCAACATTGTCATCGGGCACATCGGTCCATATGGCTGCCAGACCCTTGCACACTGGGAGTGACCGTGCATCGAGTGGGTCTCTACCTGCCTTGATGCTGACCACTAAGCAGGCCCCCTGGGACCAATCGGTGTTGGACCCGGCCCCGAGGCAACGTGAGGACTCAATGTCATCCTCTTTGGCACTGGGGAGTATCAATGGCCAGGCATTGGAAGAAGCAGGGCTAGTGTGTGTGTGGGGGGGGGAAGGGGGGAAAGAGGGCAGCTGCCCTGGGCCCTACAGCTCCAGGAGGCCTTGCGGTCCAGGCATCTCTTCCCTTTCTCTTCCTTTCCCTTCACTTTCCCAATCTTCTTTAAAAATGTATTTGCCTTCTCAGAGGGGCCCCGTCTCAGCAGTCATCCTCATAAGCTGCCTCCAGCTGCCCCAAAACTATCCCTCTACTGCGATCTGCCCCCCTCTGACGCAATTTCCTGTTTCCACCTGGGCAGATTGCGGCAGAGAGGGAAAGCTTCAGGGCAGCTGGAGGCAGCTTGTGAGGATGGCTGCTGAGCCGGGGCCCCTCTGAGAAGGGAAATAATTTTTTTTTAAAGAAAATCACAAGGTGAGGGGAAGGGAGGAAGATGGACCATGGTGGGGAGAAGGGTGAGAGATGCCCGGATCGCATAGTAGCAATGCAGGTGTGGAGATTGGGGGGAGGGGGAGAAGAGAGGGTGTCAGGGGCCCCCTCCTTAATTTCTGCCCAGAGTCCTATCATGTCTAAAACCGGCCCTTAGAAGAAGCATCAGCATTGATTTCCCAGTGTATCAAATGGCAGCATGTCAAGACCTAACTGCTGAACCCTAGTGGCAGCACCAGAGCCTTAGTGCTGTGTCAGGACACACCAATTTTCAAGACAGAAGCAGAAGGACACATGGCCTCTGGATTCTACCCCAGAACCAAATGCCTCCCTGTGCCAGATGCCCTGGACCAGATAGCCTCAGGGGGAAGTGTTTTTTTTTTCCTCTGCTAGCACTCTCTATTTAGTGCTAAATGTTGAAGGGGATTGGCTCATATGCTGACAGGAAAGAAGAAAGAAAACAACACTTCTGCCCTCTGCAGAAAATAACAGTATGTTACCACAGCAGTGTGTGCTGTTTTTTGTCGGTACACATTTGTTAACATCTTGGTAATTTACTTGCCATTAGTTCTCTGCATTGGAATTAAAAGTTTTTCTTTCTGCTTGTATGCTAGAATGTTGTGCACTGGAGCCTCTTGAATGGCAGGCTTGGAGGAGCAGTGGGGCTTCATGTTCTCACTACACTGCTGTTGTATATATTGTCATGCAATGCCAATCCCGTAGACTTTTGCTAGGTAGGGGTGGGGGAAGAGATCCCTGCAAGGGAACACTACTTGCATGCACTTTTCTTACTTTTTAAGTTTTTTTAAATTACATTTAGAGAGATGCCAATATTTTCGTGACGTTTTGCACTATCCCTTTCTGTCTCAGTATATGTACGAGGCCCGCTACATGTTGTGACAGTGTGTTCGAAATGTAACATAAGGTGGCAGGGAGGTATCTGCAGGATTCAGTAGTGTTCTTTGGAATTGTTCCAAGCTTTTAAGGAGGGTCAAGCAAAGAAGAAAAAGTTTTTTCTCTGATAGAAAAGTATCCACTGGATGTCGCTAGTGCTCACATATATTTTGTGTAAATTGTTTTTGTGGGATCTTGGGAATAAATGTCTGCAGGGGAGTAATATCTTACAGGTTTGAGATTGTTAACCTGACACCATTTTAACTTGCTTCATTTTTCTCCCTGAATTCATGATATTTTCAGTTATATATAAACAATTCTATAAAACAGAACATATTACTGTATGTGCTTCATGCATCTGATGAAAGGGACTCTTGTCCTTGAACACTCATGCCAAAATAAATCTGTTAGTTTTTGCAGTGCCACCAACCTCTCTCATTTTTGCTCCTACAGACTAACATGATTATTTTTGCTGTGGAAGTTTATATATATATATATATATATATATATATATATATATGTGTGTGTGTGTGTGTGTGTGTGTGTGTGTGTGTGTATGTATGTATGTGCCTGTATTTTTTTTAATGGTTGTACACCTCTTTTGATGCATTGTTGTCAGGGGAAGTGGCGTATAAGATTAAATATATAAAAACTAGTAAAAAAGGCCCGTTTCTGACACAAATGAAACGGGCGCTAGCAAGGTTTTCCTCGGAGTGTGTATGTTTGGGAGAGTGTATGTGAGAGTGACTGTTTGAGAGTCAGAGTGAAAGTGTGAGTGTGTGTGTGTGAGAGAGAGTGAGTCTGGGTGTGAGTGTGTTTGTGAGAGAGTGTGTGTGTGAGAATGTGAGTGTGTGCAAGTGTGTATGTTAGACACAGTGTGAGAGAGAGTGTGTGTGTGGGCGAGAGAGAGAGTGTGTGTGAGACACAGATTCTCTGTGAGAGTGAGTGTATGAGACCAAGCGAGTGTGTGAGTGACTGTGTGGCACATAGAGTGTGAATGTGATACAGTGTGAGACAGAGTGTGTGAGAGTGAGAGTCAGAAAGACATTGTATATGACAGAGTGTGAGCCCTGCCCTCCCAATCCATGCCCATCTGTCACCTGTCCCCTCCATTCATCCCTATCCAGCAATTCCCCTCTCTCCCTGAGCCCTGCCCTGCAATCCATATCCATCCATCCCCTCCATTCATCCCTATCCAGCAATTCCCCTCTCTCCCTGAGCCCTGCCCTGCAATCCATATCCATCCATGCTCCTCTGTCCCCTGCCCCCTCCATTCATCCCTTTCCAGCAATTCCCCTCTCTCCCTGAGCCCTGCCCTCCCAATCCATGCCCATCCATGCTCCTCTGTCACCTGCTCCCTCCATTCATCCCTATCCAGCAATTCCCCTCTCTCCCTGAGCCCTGCCCTGCAATCCATATCCATCCATGCCCATCTGTCCCCTCCATTCATCCCTATCCAGCAATTCCCCTCTCTCCCTGAGCCCTGCCCTCTCAATCCATGGCCATCCATGCTCCTCTGTCCCCTGCCCCCTCCATTCATCCCTTTCCAGCAATTCCCCTCTCTCCCTGAGCCCTGCCCTCCCAATCCATGCCCATCCATTCTCCTCTGTCCCCTGCCGCCTCCATTCATCCTTTTCCAGCAAGTCCCCTCTCTCCCTTCCATGACCCCCCCTCGCATCCATGCTCCTCTCTCTCCCATATCCCAGCCTGGCCCGCCCTCTTCTCCCCCCCCTTCGCATCCATGCCCCCCCCCCTTCGCATCCATGCTCCCCCCCTTCGCATCCATGCTGTCGTTTCTCCCCTGCCCTCCCGCTCCCATTGTTCAACTTTACTGCCCATTCTCTTCTCTCTCCCCTATTTCTATTTTTTTTTTCTTCTTCTTTTTAAATTTACCTCCGTGGCGGTTCTGGCAGCGCAGCATAAGGGAAGGAGGCGGCGCTCCCGACGTCTCCAGCCTTTCCTTCGCTGTGTTCCGCCTTCTTCTGACGTCAAGGATGACGTCAGAAGAAGGCGGAACACAGCGAAGGGAAGGCTGGAGACGTCGGGAGCGCCGCCTCCTTCCCTAACGCTGCGCTGCCGGATTTGTTTGTTTTTGTTTCCGCCCTCGACGTCATGACGTTTGACGCGAGGGCGGGGCAGAGACGGCTGGGTGGCTTCACACCACGAACGCCACGAACCCTACAGCCAGGGAGTGACGTCAGATGGCTTCAGAACGTTGTCCTCATTAGAACGTTCACGGTGCGTTTTATTATATTAGATAAAACATAGCCAGCCATGGCTGTCTGTTCTTTCCTGCTACCCAGATTTCCTTTCAAGAAAAGGTAAAAATCCCATTGTATCGGAGGCAACTGTAATTGAATGTTTTTATGACTTCCCATTATGGCTTCCTGACAGCATCTCTGATATCCTGGAGGCTCTGACATGTTCAAGCTCATGCCTGAGACAGCATGGGTGCTATGTCAGGACACAAAGCAGGATATCCCAGTCCATCATCAAATCGATAAAATATCTGTAAGACCCAGAATTTCCTTCCATTAGAGGATCCTTGACCCCTGTAAAATAGCATTCATGCTCGGAAGACAGCACTATTCATTGCTGTTCATACTTAGCATCTACCCTTCTTCTATAACTAAGATAAGCAATGGAATCATAAAATTGCATATTCGTACTAGTTGTTGATGTAATCTATTACCTATTGTTAGACAACGCAAGGCATTCATCCAAGTACAAGAACTTTAGGATGGGTGAGAGGGTAGTAGGTTGAACCACACAGCTCAAAATAACTTCTGTGAGGGACATGCTGTTGGTTGTGGGGCTTGCTCAACCCATTCCCCCTACCTTATCTTCCCATAGTCCTTGGCCCTGTGTACCTCGGCGGGAATTTTCTTGCAAGAGTAGTGTCAAAAAAGTGGCAGGGGAACTCAGGCTGTGTTAATAGCCAGCTTCTTGTACTGGGGTCCTGGGCCTGTGTTTAATGCACGTACAGAAGGAAAAAAAAGTAGTTAATATCCAGTACATTCATAGAAACACCAGGGATTGTGGCAGTGCATAATTAATATTCACTTTATCAGGCAACAAAGTCACTAACAGAAGAATTTGATTCCAGTGGCAAACTTTAAATTAACTCATCTAATTAAAGTGACTGATTAGGTTTCAGCTCTTTCCTATATGAATGTACTACAACACATGACAAGCAATTTAAATGCACAATGTTAATAACATCAGTCCTATTCATTTCACTTAATAATAAATCAAATTAAGTTGAGTTACCCAAAGGGCCTCCTTGTTCAGACTCGATCTTTGATCCAGCTTTAACAGAAGTAACACAGTTCTCTGGAGCTTTTGTCCAAATGATTTGTAAAAGTACAGAAGGATGAGTTCATCATGCAGAACTCCGGTCTCACAGGGTGTTCTGCCCCCATATTCATGGAAGCAGGGTGTATTGTTATGTATATTTAGTATGAGTGTTATTTATGTTCAGTTGCATTGTCTGTGTATAGATAGCTCTGTGTTTTAGGGTTGCTTTCCCTATAATTTGCAGTATCCTTTTATTAACTCCTTGTGAGCTTTCCCTATTGGCTGTTGGTTCTGATCTAGAGCCAGCCCTCCCTCTCTCTCCCTGGGGGCTGTTTGAGAGCATCCCAGTCATGCTAGCATGCCTTTGTGATCAGCAGCTGTTCTAGGGGCTGATCCCTCTTTGGATTTACTGTAATTCCACCAAGATTTTTCACCATCTCCATAAGTCATTCCCCTTTTATTTTCCCCTGAGTACTCCCCCTTATTCCTCTTTGAGTATTATAGCTTTTCCTCTTAGCGTGGCTGAGGTTCTTGCCATCTCCTTGCCTCTGAGGTGGCTAGATACAGGTTCTCTGTGCAGAAGGCAACAATTCCGTCCAAGGAACTGAACTGTAAATTGGATTTTCTTTGTTTATTATGAGTAACACAGTAAAGAAGAGTTGGATTAAGAATTGAGAGTCTACTGGTAAAGCTTCTACTTGGGGATGGTTTAGCTGGTTGTTAAAGCTACACTATACGTTGCCTAAAGCAGCACACAGGGAGATTCAGTAATTCCCCACCTTCTCTGTGACTCTCAGCATGGAAACATCTGCACTTTAAAACCTTAACATGGACAGCCATAACTAACTGTCTTGATGCTCTTCCCACCCCATTGCATTTCATCCAGAGTGAAGGACTAGCCAGAATTTGGAAACAAAAGGCCTCAACCTTATTTCACTAAACATTCACTCCATGCATATTGAAGCCATAGAAACAAGATGGAAGGTAAGGGCCAAATGGCCCATCCAGTCTGCCCATCCTCAGTAACTATTAACCCCTTCTTTTCCCAAGGGATCCCATGTGCTTGTCCCATGCTTTTTTGAATTTTGACAAAGTCTTTGTCTCCATGACCTCCACCGGGAGGCCATTCCACGCATCCACCACCCATTCCATGAAAGACTATTTTCTTAGATTCCTCCTCAGCATTTTTCCTCTTAACTTTATCCTATGCCCTCTCATTCCAAAGTTTTCCTTCAATTGGAAAAGGCTCTCCTCCTGCATATTAATGCCACTGAGGTATTTAAATGTTTCTATCGTATCCCCTCTCTCCCCCATCTCTTCCAGCATATACATGTTGAGGTTCATATGCCTTTCCTTATATATTTTATGACAGAGACACCTTACCAATTTTGTAGCAGCCCTCTGGACTGATTCCATCCTGTTTATCTTTCTGTAGGTGCGGACTCCAGAATTGCACGCAGTAGTCTAAATGGGGCCTCTCTAGAGACTTATACAAGAGCACCATCACCTCTTTTCCTGCTGGTCATCCCTCTCCTTATGCACCCAAGCATCCTTCTTGCTTTGGCTGTCGCCTTATCTACCTGTTTGGCTACTTTAAGGTCATCAGACACAATCACCTCCAAGCTCCATCTTTCTTCCATATACAGGAACACTTCACCCCCTATATTGTATCTTTCCCTTGGATTCTTGTGGCCCATGTGCATTTCTTAGCATTAAATATTAGTTGCCAATTGCTGGATTTGATCTTCAGCTGCTCATCATATATGTTAGACCAGTGGTTCTCAAACCTGTTTTGGGAGACCACTAGCCACTTGGGTTTTCAGTATCTTCCTAATGAATATGTTTGAATGAGATTTGCATATAATGGATGTGACAAGCATGCAATTCTGTCTCATGCATATTCATTATATCTATAATACAGGGCTAGTAAATATAAGAAATCAACAACTAAAATTAAATAGCTTTATAATGTATGTTGATTTTAATTATAATACTTTATTTCAAACTCTAATAACATTAAAAATAAATTAACCCAAAATATTTATTCTAACTGCAAATATCAAAATAACAGAAAAGTGCTCAACAAATCCCCATGAACCATTCTGGGACTTTATAACGTTAAGATGAAATCATTGTATTCATTATTTTCTGTCCTTCTAGTTAGAGAATGACACAGGGATGGGCACCCGCAGTAAAAAAAAAAAAAAAATTGCCACATTTACCGCGGGTGCGGGAGCAAAGCTTTTTACAGTGGTAAAAATGCCTTGCTTCCGAGGTAAAAAAAGACAAAACCACGTAATTGCTGCATGTCCAGTCTCTCCTCCCTCCTTCTCTCCTTCCTTTCTTCTTCCTTTCCAACTTGTCACATTGCATCTTCTACCTTTTTGAGCCACAAGGAAGATCCCCCCCCCCCCCCCCCCCACTCTGGGGCCTTCCCTCCTTTGCTGGCTCCCACTTTCTGATGTAGCTTCCTGTTTTGTGAAACAAGAAGTTACAGCAGAAGGTGGGAGCCAGAGGATGGAAGGTCCTGGAGCTGACCTGTGGGGGATCTTCTTTGTTGCAAAAACAATGCTGGACCTGCACAGGGGAAGGGTGGCAATGCTGGAGGGGAGGGCTGGAACTGAGTGAGGGGCAATACTGAAGGAGGGCTGGAACTGAGGGGATAATACTAGAGAGAGGGCTAGAGATGAAGGGGGCACAGGTGCATTGTTGGAGGGAGGGCTGGAGCCAAAGAGGACAGGCAGCATTGGACGGAAGGCGTGCTGGGGCTGAAGGGGGCAGAGGCAGCACTGGAGGGAGAAAGGATTGGAGCTGAAGGGGACAAAAGCAACACTAGTGTGAGGGGTGGAGCTGAAGGGGGACAGGCAACGCTTGAGGAAGGGAGGGCTGGAGCTGAAGAGGACAGAGACAATGCTGGAGGGAGGGTTAGAGATGAAGGGGACAGAGCCAGCGCAGGAGGGAGGAAGGGAGCTGAAGGGGACAGAGGCAGCATAGAAGGGAGGGAGGAAGCTGAAGGGGTGAAAGGCAGGAGCTGAAGGGGGCAGAGGCAGTGCTGTAGGGCTTGCTGGAGCTGAAGGGGATGGAGGTAATGCTGTAGAGAGGGAGGGCTGGAGCTGAAGGGGACAGATACAGTGCTGGAAGGAGGGGGAAGGGCTGGAGCTGACGGGGACAGAGACAACGCTGGTGGGAGGGAGGGCTGGAACTGAAGGGGACAGAGGCAGCGCTTTAGGATGGGAGGGCTGGAGCTGAAGAGGACAGAGACAACGCTGGTGGGAGGGAGGGCTGGAGCTGAAGGGTCAGAGGCAGCTCTGCAGGGAAGGAAGGAAGGCAGGAAGGGTGAGATGCTGCATGTGGATGGTATGTGGACACAGAGGGGGCAATGCTACATGAGAGGGGGTATATGGACACACAGTGATGAGCTCGCTGAGACGGGGACAAACGTTATCCCTGTGTCATTCTTTACTCCTACTGTCAAAAATTATATAGGCTGAATTGGTACTTATCTTTACCACATGTGTTGGAGGAACCTTCTCTCTTTTTTTTTGAAAAGCATGTCCAGATTTAAAATTCTCTTCCCAGTTGGTAGTGGTAAAACTCCTATATTGCCGGATTGAGCTACATCCAAATACAAATGAAAAAAATCTATTTAGAACATTCAAAAAATGTTTTGTTGAAAATCACTATCTATACCCTTGCAAAATAAATTGTACAATGTGATACCTGCCAGCGAGCCTTCTCAGGAGTAGCCCCCACACTCTGGAACTTTCCTGAGGGGCTATGTCTAACTCAAGAATACCTCTACTTCAGGAAGTGGATGAAAGCCTTTAATACATAGGGTGACTCATTCCACACCTGGATTAGCTTGCTGCACACACTGTAACTTAGACTGGTTCCTTGCATCTTGTTTAATTGTACAAAAATCTTGCCTTAAGTTTAGCCACCCATATATTTATCCCAACTGATTCTTTACCACCCATCTTGTCCTCATCTATATATCTGCACTTGGCTCCTTGGCTATATAGTAAGCTGTATTGTAGATAAGCATTAGCATCATATCTATGTTATTTGAATGTTTTAATGCATGATTATTAGGTGCTTCGTTGGTATTATGCTGACATCGTACTGTATCTGTTATTTGAATGCAGTGCTGTTAAATGTGTATAAATGTATATATTTTTTGATAGTTTCACGGTAGTTCTATTATTAGGTGTAAATTTGCTGTTTTCAAGTTTACTTCATTGGTCATTTTACTGTTGTTACTGTTAACAAAATTGTAAGTTTTATGTTCAACTGTGCCTGCTATACACCACTTTGGGTGAATCTCTTCATAAAGGCAGTTATTAAATCCCAATAAATAAATAAAATAAATATTGACCCTCACACTTCCACAGGTGTTCTCCTTGAGTTCCTTATTTCTTCCTTCCACCCAACATTCCTATTTTTCCCCGCCTCATGTCCTGTTTTTGGTCTGTAGCTTTCCTTCCCCATGATCCTTCAGTTCTTGACCCTTTCTTCTGATTTAACTCTTCTCCCTCTTAGCCCATTCTATAACAGCTGAAACAAGGACTCAGTCTCTGTTCCAGTAGTAGTCTTCTCTTCTGCTGCAGAGGTCTTACTACTTCAGGCCTCCATCCTTTTTTTTTCTGTGGCTTCTTTTTTTCTTCACCTCTTCTCCCTTTACTAAATTGCTGCCGCTCTCCCCCCCCCCCCATCCTCGTTTCTGATTTCCACTGCACTGTATTCCCTCTTCTCCTCCTGCCCTTTCCTACATACCAGCTCTGCTGATCTTTTACCCTGTTTACTTGCTTCTCTTTTTTTCTTTCCCCCATCTCTTACTCTGCTGCTCAATTTCCTAAATTTCTCCTCTTCTCCTTCCTTTCCTTAGTTTTACCTTTTTGCTGATCTCTCTCCACATCCCCCTTTATTGTCTTTGCTGCTTTCTTTCCCCTGGTGTTTATTATCTCCCCCCCTTTCTTCATTTCTGCTGTGTTCCTCCCTTCTTCCTTATTGTCTCCTTTATTTAGCTCTTTTAATCCTCTCTCAGGTAGCTTCTTCCTACTTTCCTGTGTGGTAGCAGTGGTAAGATGAACACAAAGCTGTTATCTCAGCCTGCTCTGTATGGAAATCAGCATATTTTTGATGTTCCTTGTCAGAAGGTCGCTGCTTTGTGCAAGTGCGTGGGTAGCACTCCTTGTCAGTTCTAGTCCTGGATTAAACGCAGTTCTGTCATACTCTAATTCCTTTGCTGTTTGTTGAAATAAATAACTAGTTTTTGCATTAAAAGTGACTTGCAGTAAAATAACATGAGTTAACATGCACTAGTCACTAACACATTAGTAATTCTAAGCTTTAGTGGGAATAGGTAAAACCGCCCATCCTCTCATCAGGGTCCTACTTATTGGTTTCAGACGTTTTTATGAACAGATGCTGCAGTAGAGGACTGTTACTAAGAGGTTCTTTTACTAAGCTGTAGTAAGATTGAGCCTTAGTGGGCCCTTAAGCGGGGTTTTCCCATGTGCCAAGCTATTTTTACCATGGCCATAAAAACACTGATTTTCAAAATTTTTTATTTTTTTTTACATTAATGGCCATGCTGTAATGTTGCAATTAATATGCGGCTGTTTAAAAAAGTTATCACTGCAGCACTTACCACCACCTCTTTGTAGGCGGTAAGAACTCCTGCATTATCTGTGTGCCAACTAGTTGGCACATGGTAATGTAGTGCAGGAAAAGCCCACTCTCCGCCCTGACACGCCCCCTCAAAAAATTTAAGAAAAATATTTTAGCGCGATTAGCATGCACATAAGAATAGCCATACTGGGTCAGACCAATGGTCAATCCAGGTCACAAGTACCTGGCAGAAACCCAAATAGCAGTAGCATTCCATGCTACCAATCCCAGGGTAAGCAGTGGCTTCCCCATGTCTGTCTCAATAACAGACTATGGACTTTTCCTCTAGGAACTTGTCCAAACCTTTTTTAAACCCTGAGCGTGTCTCACGGGGCTCCATTTTTTTGTTGTGTTAGGTGCACGTTAATGTCTAATGCAGCTCAGGAAAAGTTATATATTTATTTAATTTTTATTTGCTGCCAAATATTAGATATTGGTCTTTGGTTAAGTATTAGCACACTGTAATTCTTATTTTTTCTTAAACTAATTTTTATTTTGAGACTTGGTGTTCACTTGTTTGTAAGTTTATATAATCTGAGTTGGTAGATGTATATATGCACAATAAAATTATCATTTTTTTCCAGAGCTCTCAGTATGTGCAGTGTGTTGCTGGGTGCCTACAGCTAATGCTCCGGGTTAATGAATATCGCTTTGCATGGGTGGAAACTGATGGAATAAACTGGTAATTTGCTATATTTGTCTTAGCATTGAAAAAACAATTCCTGCATCCTATATACATATTATGGAATATTTGCCTACTCTGGTATTTTAAAATCACTTACAGATGGTCTGTTAAAGCAACATTTTGTCTACAGTTGTATTTTATTTTAGTGAATTACATTTTATATACATTTTGGTATTCACTTTTAATCTTTAGGTCTGGTTGCTTGTGATTACATAGACTATAATTTTAGAAGGTGAAGGAAATATTCCCTTCTCCTCTAGTTCCAGCTTTCCAGTAGCCACCTAACCTAAATGGGTAAGCACTGAAAACAAACCCACAGAGAAAAAATGGCACAAAACTCTGGCAATCTGTACTAGCATGTGTCATGGAACCCTACAGTTCAAAATCAAAATAGAAGGGTCACATTCCAGTCCAGTCACATGGGTTATTCTCCCTTACCAGCAGATAGATGCTGAGAACAAAAATCTTGCTGGTGTCACCCTCTAAAGGTGCTCGTGCAGCCAGCAGCACCCTTGCATCTCTGTCTCCAGCAGATGGGCAAAGCAGTCCCATGCAACTGGAAGCTGCTTTAGGTCAAGGACAGCATGTTCTGAGGTGGGGCCCTCAGGGACATTATCGCTTTAGGATCCTCTCTCTATGTTGGGGCTAAAAAGACCAAGAGGTACCACCTCAGTTAATTTAGGGGTCCTTCTTGGCTGGGGCAACAGATGCTTGACTGTTTTTTTTTCTTTCCCACTTCCCATTCCCTGTGGGACAGATTGTGCTTTGCTTTGGGGAAGCTACTACTCCTGAGGCAATAATGTATAAAATAAAAGAAGCAAACGTTGAAGTGCTGCAAGCCAAACAGGAGAACTCTGACAGGCATGAGGCATGGTGCTGGTGAGTTGATCACATGTTGGGGAAGAAGAGTGCTTTTAAGAGATGGATGGCCAGTGTAACTGCACTGTTTCCTCAATGACCTGATGAAGAGCGCATAGTTTTTGAAAGCTAGTCATAGCTGTATTAAGCTGGTCCAGTTAAAAAAAAAATCACCTACAGCTTGTTTGACTCTCATTTCTTTATATGTTCTTGTACTGGCACAGCAATCAAATTTCTTTTCATATAAAAAAAAGTCCAAGGGTAAGAGCAATGTCACCCGTACTTTCCATTTGAAAACTGTTGAAATACCTGTAGAAAATTTGTACCTCCTTTCTCTGTGGGTACTGTTTTCATCAAAAGCTGTTGTTATTTTGAAAATACAAAACTATAGGGCCCTTTCACTAAATTGCATTACGTTTTTGCAATTACTGCACATTAACTGTAAAAGTTAAAGTGTGGTAAATGCAGGGAGCATGCCCAGCATAGGGTAGACAAATATTGCATGGGCAACTGCAGCAGATGTGCAGGTAACATGAGTACATCCGGACTACCTGCTGGTGCATGTAATGCAATTGCTCCAGCACTGGTCCAGCTGTCAAAATAACATGAAGCAGCGGTGGCAGATGTTTACGTCTTTTTCCATCCTCCTCAAACACAGATACCCCTGTTCTTATTCCCTGTGTTCCAGTCACACCCCCCAACAGACCCTGACCTACCCCAGGACTCACCTCAGCTCCTGCCTTGTCTGGCTGCAGATGTATAAAGGGCACTAGTGATCCCTAGTGGTAACCTTATGCTATTACTGCTGCTATGGGTCTGCTTGTAGGGATTGGAAGGGGGTAGGGTCTGTTGCGGGAGGGAGTATTTCTGTTCAGGGAGATCAGAAGGGGTGAGTCCTCAGCACTTTGGCTTCATAGTTTTTTTGACAGTAGGAGCTGCGGCCATGCTTCTGGACTGCTGGTAGCACATCTGCACTTGCTACCTGTTGAGATGGCATTAATATTCCATATTATTGTGTCAGCTAGTGTGCAGCATTGACCTACACGCTAGCTGTCACAGCCAGCCATGCCCCTGCTTCCCCTCTCTCACACCCATGACTCACCTCTATGTGTTTTAAGCATCTAGTATGAATTTCTTTATGGTTCTGATTGGTTTTAACACAGTAGTCATTAACGAGAGGCCATGCTAATGTCTACTGCACTGTATAAGACAATGTAGCTGCATAATGCAGCTTGGTGAAAGGGGGTACCTATGTGCGTTGTTGCCATCCACTGACCCTGAATGTCTCTGCAGAAATGCAGGCAAAAGTACGAACACTGTTCCTCATACTGGGGTAGGCAGTTTCAAAAAGCTATTTTACCTGGGTAAATAGCTCTTGAAAATTTCCCTTCTGAGTATTAGGTGATTTGGTTGAAATTTTAAGCATTTTAGATATAGCACTGTTGCTCTAATGGATGACAGGTTAACAAAGGACTCTACAGGTGCTTTTTTAAATTGTATTTTTATTGAAATTTTTATAAACAACATCCCAATACTTCAGATAAAAGAAGTAAGCCAAGATTAATGCATATACTATAGAATTGTAAGAAGAAAGGGGGGGAAAAAAAGAAACTAAATTTCATGGCTAAGAAATACCACTAAGGAAGGGAGAAGTGATAAAAGAAATTCTAATCAAAAAATAAGACACATAAGGTGAAATGTCAACCTATATAATTATACCTCTCTTAAACTCCTGCTGGAGTGAAAACACACAACAATTCAAGTCCAGTATTCATTACTTAACTGGATTGGGTTTGCTGCACAGTTTCTTGAGCCTTAATCAATTCTTAGAAATTTCAAAAAGAAAAAGATACCTAAAGCCAAGGCACGAGGTCTTAGCTTAAGAAAATCTTTCTTAATGGACTGTGTTCTTCAAGAAAGATCAGGAACAACATAAATTGGGAAACCATGAAATTTGAGAATCAAAGCTAAATCTCTCTCAGAAGCACTCATTTGATGTTTCCAAGAATGCAAAGAACAATGAAGAAGGAGAAAAATCTGACGTTTTCTAGGAAACAAAACAGTGAGGAAGTGCAGTCCAAAGCGAAAAAGATTAAGAACTATATGTCATTAAAAAGTTTATTGATGTGGAAAAAAAATAGAATCCTTCTGCTGAACTATAGATATTCGTGACATGAAAGATTTGACATGGCCGTTTTTTGGTGGTGATGCCTGCATCAGGAGTCACTCATTCTAAAAAGAAGAGGTTTACCTCATAAGTACGTTTACATAAATAGATACGAGAATAAATAAATATCACAAAATAAGTACCAATAAAAGAATTAAGAAAGGTAAATTAAGGAGCCTAGAATAAAAGGTTTGCATTTGGAAGCATCATTTAAAAACATTAGTAACAAAATAATATGGACATAAAGTTTAAGACCAGACAACTAACATTTCAAATTGTCAAGACAATAATGATGCAATAAAAAACAGAAGAATGTAATGAACAAATATTCTTTGTGTAAAACATAAATATCATGGCAAAACAATTACTTAGAAGACAACTGCTTGAGTGCAAAACGATATATCTTTCAGTTCTTAAGTATATGTAACATTCCAATCTATGTTGTCATAAAGAGCAGACATTTCTACCGGCGGCAAGCATAAAAAACACATACCCAAAGTTGTTGTCACACAGTTATATGGTAGTAGTCAAATCTGCTACACAATAACTGTAAAGGAAAGAAATAGAAGCATATTTCATGCATGCTTATTAGAGAAGATGTATATGTATCTATGTAATTCATATTCATAAAGGCACACGGACAAAAAAAATGAGGCTTTTCACCACCAAGGAAGTATAAAGACTAATTCATATAACCCCTGTTTACTAAGCCGTGTGGCAATGCCGACACAACCCATTCAAAGTGAATGGGCTGTGTTAGCATTAGTGCACGGCAGCCGCTAGTGTGCCTTAGTAAACCGGAGGATAGTGATCTGTGTATTACTCGTATGTTCCTCTTATAAAAAGCACAGGCAGTTGTTCCTTAAGCAATGCTGAAAACATTGATCTCAAACTGCATATAGACTCCCTTCAAAAGGGTGAGAACCCATTTGCGAAAAAGCAATAACAAGTGAAAAAATAAGACATTCAATATGGTAAGAACGTGACCAAATTCCTGCCGTCAACATAAAAACATATTTTTAAAGAGAATTTCAAACAGCTTACCAGTGAACTGTGTTGGCGTTCAGACAAGAATTCTGCGTATGCATGGAGGTATTTTAAACACACTTTGACATGAATGCTCTGACCATAATGAATATTAATGAAGAAATGCACTAGTGGCATAATAAAGAACAAACTATAATACAAATTAAAATGCTCTCAATGTATGACCCATATATCTTCCAAACCGTGAACAAAATTTGTAAAGATGTAAAAGACAGTGAGCAGCTTGCCAGTAAGTGTGTATCAGCGTCTATGGTTAACTGTGCTGAAAATTATGTGGTCTGTCATGCATATTCCCCTGGATTCTATATAGCACGACTTAAGTTGTGCACACAATCTAGTTGTTTTCTGGATTTATGTGCATAACTTAATTAGTTTTCAAACCAATCAGTGCCGATAATTGCCAATTAACAAGCTGTTGACATTAATTGGCATTAGAAGTTATGCGCAGAACTGTAAGCAGATTTTCTCCGAGGACAAGCAGGCTGCTTGTTCTCACTGATGGGTGACGTCCACGGCAGCCCCTCCAATCGGAAACTTCACTAGCAAAGTCCTTTGCTAGCCCTCGCGCGCCCGCGCGCACCGCGCATGCGCGGCCGTCTTCCCGCCCGAAACCGGCTCGAGCCGGCCAGTCTTCTTTTGTCCGCACTCGGTACGGTCGTGTTTTCGCCGTGTCGAGCCCCGGAAAGTCGACCTCGCGCGTCCAATTTATTTTGAGCGTGTTTTTTTCCTTCGGGAAAGTTTTCTCTTAGTCGGGAAGTGCTCCGGAAACCCCCCGCCGGGTTTCGTGTAAATCCTCCCCGTACTTCCAGCTTTTTGCCCCGGTAAGTTTTCTTTCGTCGTCGGGGTAGGCCTCTTTTTGGCCTCGGTCGAGATTTTTCTCCCTCTAAATTTTGGTGCTTCAAATTTCGCCATTTCGGCTTTTGATTTCGCCGGCGTGATTTTTCCGCCCATGACATCGAAGCCTTCCAGCGGCTTCAAGAAGTGCACCCAGTGCGCCCGGGTTATCTCGCTCACTGATTGACACTCGTCGTGTCTTCAGTGTCTGGGGGCCGAGCACCGCCCTCAGAACTGCAGTCTGTGTTCCCTGCTTCAAAGGCGGACTCAGGTAGCGAGACTAGCCCAGTGGAACGTGTTGTTCTCGGGCTCTTCGTCGGCATCGGCACCGGGATCTTCGAGTGCATCGACGTCGTCAGCGTCCAGACCATCTTCCTCGGCCGCCCCTGCATCGAGTGCATCGAGGCATCGGGCCTCTGCATCGGCGCCGAGACATCGGATAGCTGCATCGACGTCGGTGGTACCAGGACCTCGTCTGCTGATGTCGTCGGACGGTGGTGCATCGGGTGGAGTGCAGGTGAGGGCTGTCCATTCCCCTGCTGGTGGCGGTGAGCCCTCGGGTGGGTCTCCGCCTACCCTGAGGGCTCCTGCGGTACAGCCCCCCCGAGATCGACCTTCTTCAGTCTCGGCCCCGAGGAAGCGACGGATGGATTCGACGTCCTCCTCGTCGGTGCCGGGGAGCTCCGGTGACATGCTTCGGAAGAAATCGAAGAAGCATCGACACCGGTCTCCTCCCCGTGTCGGCACCGAGAGCTCTGGGTCGCCGAGGGATTCGGCACCCAGCAGGCATCGGCACCGAGAGGACCGCTCACCCTCTGTTCAAGAGGTGTCGATGCGCTCCGCTCTGGACAGCCCGGAACAGCCTCCACGCCCGGAACAGGTACTGACGTCGACGCCTGCATCGACCTCTCAGCCTTTCTCTGCAGCCACTCTAAACGAGAGCCTCCGGGCCGTTCTCCCAGAGATTCTGGGAGAGCTGTTGCGCCCTACCCCTCCGGTACCGGCGGTGCTTGCGCCTCCGGTACCGTCGAGCGTGGCGCCGGCTGGCCCATCGCCCAGGTTGAGGTCCCCGACGTCGGTACCGCGTGCGGTGCCGACCGCGGCCACCTCCCAGGAAGGCTCCCCGACCACGTCGGCGGAGGGAGCTTCGCCGATGCGGGCAAGGGAGTCTACCTCTCGACGCCCCCATCGTGGACGGGGTTCCACGGAGTCGAGCAGGGCGAGGTTGCAGACACAGGTCCGGGAACTCGTGTCTGACACCGAGGGTGAGGCCTCGTGGGAGGAAGAGGAAGATCCCAGATATTTCTCTGACGAGGAGTCTGAGGGTCTTCCGTCTGATCCCACTCCCTCTCCTGAGAGACAGCTTTCTCCTCCCGAGAGTCTGTCTTTCGCTTCCTTTGTCCGGGAGATGTCTACGGCCATCCCCTTCCCGGTGGTTGTGGAGGACGAGCCCAGGGCTGAAATGTTTGAGCTCCTGGACTATCCTTCTCCACCTAAGGAAGCGTCCACTGTTCCCTTGCACCATGTCCTGAAGAAGACATTGCTTGCGAACTGGACCAAGCCATTAACTAATCCCCACATTCCCAAGAAGATCGAGTCCCAGTACCGGATCCATGGGGACCCAGAGCTGATGCGCACTCAGTTGCCTCATGACTCTGGAGTTGTGGATTTGGCCCTAAAGAAGGCTAAGAGTTCTAGGGAACATGCTTCGGCGCCCCCGGGCAAGGACGCTAGAACCTTAGACTCCTTTGGGAGGAAGGCCTACCATTCCTCTATGCTCGTGTCCAAGATCCAGTCCTACCAGCTCTACACGAGCATACACATGCGGAACAATGTGCGGCAGTTGGCGGGCTTGGTTGATGCTCTTCCCCCTGAGCAAGCCAAGCCTTTTCAGGAGGTGGTCAGGCAGCTGAAGGCGTGCAGAAAATTCCTGGCCAGAGGAGTTTATGACACTTTTGATGTTGCGTCCAGGGCCGCTGCTCAAGGTGTGGTGATGCGCAGGCTCTCATGGCTGCGTGCCGCCGACCTGGAGAATAGAATCCAGCAGCGGATTGCGGACTCGCCTTGCCGTGCGGATAACATTTTTGGCGAAAAAGTCGAACAGGTGGTAGAGTCTCTCCACCAGCGGGACACCGCATTCGACAAGTTCGCCCGCCGGCAGCCTTCAGCTTCTACCTCTACAGGTAGACGATTTTTCGGGGGAAGGAAGACTGTTCCCTATACTTCTGGCAAGCGTAGGTACAATCCTCCTTCCCGACAGCCTGCGGCCCAGGCTAAGCCCCAGCGTGCTCGCTCTCGTCAGCAGCGTGCGACTCAGCAAGGCCCCGCGGCTCCCCAGCAAAAGCAAGGGGCGAGCTTTTGACTGGCTCCAGCAGAGCATAGCCGACATCCAAGTGTCAGTGCCGGGCGACCTGCCTGTCGGAGGGAGGTTGAAAGCTTTTCACCAAAGGTGGCCTCTCATAACCTCCGATCAGTGGGTTCTCCAAATAGTCCGGCAAGGATACACCCTCAATTTGGCCTCAAAACCTCCAAATTGTCCTCCGGGAGCTCAGTCCTACAGCTTCCAGCACAAGCAGGTACTTGCAGAGGAACTCTCCGCCCTTCTCAGCGCCAATGCGGTCGAGCCCGTGCCATCCGGGCAAGAAGGGCTGGGATTCTATTCCAGGTACTTCCTTGTGGAAAAGAAAACAGGGGGGATGCGTCCCATCCTAGACCTAAGGGCCCTGAACAAATATCTCGTAAAAGAAAAGTTCAGGATGCTTTCCCTGGGCACCCTTCTCCCCATGATTCAGCAAAACGATTGGCTATGCTCTCTGGACTTGAAGGATGCCTACACACACATCCCGATACTGCCAGCTCACAGACTGTATCTGCGATTTCAGCTGGGCACACGCCACTTCCAGTACTGTGTGCTACCCTTTGGGCTCGCCTCCGCGCCCAGGGTGTTCACAAAGTGCCTAGCTGTGGTAGCAGCGGCGCTTCGTAGGCTGGGGGTGCACGTGTTCCCATATCTCGACGATTGGCTGGTGAAGAACACATCCGAGGCAGGAGCCCTGCAGTCCATGCAGATGACTATTCGCCTCCTGGAGCTACTGGGGTTTGTGATAAATTACCCAAAGTCCCATCTTCTCCCAGTGCAGAAACTCGAATTCATCGGAGCCCTGCTGGATTCTCGGACGGCTCGCGCCTATCTCCCAGAGATGAGAGCCAACAACTTGTTGTCCCTCGTCTCGCGGGTGCGAGCGTCCCAGCAGATCACAGCTCGGCAGATGTTGAGATTGCTGGGCCACATGGCCTCCACAGTTCATGTGACTCCCATGGCCCGCCTTCACATGAGATCTGCTCAATGGACCCTAGCCTCCCAGTGGTATCAGGCCGCTGGGGGTCTAGAGGACGTGATCCACCTGTCCACGAGTTTTCTCGAATCCCTGTTTTGGTGGACGATTTGCTCCAATTTGACTCTGGGACGTCCCTTCCAAATTCCTCAGCCACAAAAAGTGCTGACCACGGATGCGTCTCTCCTGGGATGGGGAGCTCATGTCGATGGGCTTCACATCCAAGGAAGTTGGTCCCTCCAAGAACGCGATCTACAGATCAATCTTCTGGAGTTGCGAGCGATCTGGAACGCTCTGAAGGCTTTCAGAGATCGGCTGTCCCACCAAATTATCCAAATTCAGACAGACAATCAGGTTGCCATGTACTATGTCAACAAGCAGGGGGGCACCGGATCTCGCCCCCTGTGTCAGGAAGCCGTCAGCATGTGGCTCTGGGCTCGCCGTCAGGGCATGGTGCTCCAAGCCACATATCTGGCAGGCGTAAACAACAGTCTGGCCGACAGGTTGAGCAGGATTATGCAACCTCACGAGTGGTCGCTCAATTCCCGTGTGGTGCGACAGATCTTCCAGGCGTGGGGCACCCCCCTGGTGGATCTCTTCGCATCTCAAGTGAACCACAAGGTCCCTCAGTTCTGTTCCAGGCTTCAGGCCCACGGCAGACTGGCGTCGGATGCCTTCCTCCTGGATTGGGGGGAAGGTCTGCTGTATGCTTATCCTCCCATACCTCTGGTGGGGAAGACTTTGTTGAAACTCAAGCAAGACCGAGGCACCATGATTCTGATTGCTCCCTTTTGGCCGCGTCAGATCTGGTTCCCTCTTCTTCTGGAGTTATCCTCCGAAGAACCGTGGAGATTGGAGTGTTTTCCGACCCTCATCACGCAGGACGACGGGGCTCTTCTGCATCCCAACCTCCAGTCCCTGGCTCTCACGGCCTGGATGTTGAGGGCGTAGACTTTGCCTCTTTGGGTCTGCCAGAGGGTGTCTCCCGCATCTTGCTTGCTTCCAGGAAAGACTCCACTAAGAGAAGTTACTTCTTTCATTGGAGGAGGTTTGCCGTCTGGTGTGACAGCAAGGCCCTAGATCCTCGCTCTTGTCCTACACAGACCCTGCTTGAATACCTTCTGCACTTGTCTGAGTCTGGTCTCAAGACCAACTCCGTAAGGGTTCACCTTAGTGCAATCAGTGCATACCATTACCAAGTGGAAGGTAAGCCGATCTCAGGACAGCCTTTAGTTGTTCGCTTCATGAGAGGTTTGCTTTTGTCAAAGCCCCCTGTCAAGCCTCCTACAGTGTCATGGGATCTCAATGTCGTTCTCACCCAGCTGATGAAACCTCCTTTTGAGCCACTGAATTCCTGCCATCCGAAGTACTTGACCTGGAAGGTCATTTTCTTGGTGGCAGTTACTTCGGCTCGTAGAGTCAGCGAGCTTCAGGCCCTGGTAGCCCAGGCCCCTTACACCAAATTTCATCACAACAGAGTAGTCCTCCGCACTCACCCTAAGTTTCTGCCAAAGGTCGTGTCGGAGTTCCATCTGAACCAGTCAATTGTCTTGCCAACATTCTTTCCCCGTCCTCATTCCTGCCCTGCTGAACGTCAGCTGCACACATTGGACTGCAAGAGAGCATTGGCCTTCTACCTGGAGCGGACACAGCCCACCAGACAGTCCGCCCAATTGTTTGTTTCTTTTGACCCCAATAGGAGGGGAGTGGCTGTAGGGAAACGCACCATATCCAATTGGCTAGCAGATTGCATTTCCTTCACTTACGCCCAGGCGGGGCTGGCTCTTGAGGGTCATGTCACGGCTCATAATGTCAGAGCCATGGCTGCGTCGGTAGCCCACTTGAAGTCAGCCTCCATTGAAGAAATTTGCAAAGCTGCGACGTGGTCATCTGTCCACACATTCACATCTCATTACTGCCTGCAGCAGGATACCCGACGCGACAGTCGGTTCGGGCAGTCAGTTCTTCAGAACCTGTTTGGGCTTTAGGATCCAACTCCACCCCCCGAGGGCCCTGTTTGTTCTGTTCCAGGCTGCACTCTCAGTTAGTTGGTAAATTTTTTAGGTCAATCTCAGTTATGTCCTCGCCGTTGCGAGGTCCAATTGACCATGGTTGTTGTTTTGAGTGAGCCTGGGGGCTAGGGATACCCCATCAGTGAGAACAAGCAGCCTGCTTGTCCTCGGAGAAAGCGAATGCTACATACCTGTAGAAGGTATTCTCCGAGGACAGCAGGCTGATTGTTCTCACAAACCCGCCCGCCTCCCCTTTGGAGTTGTGTCTTCCCTTGAAGTGTATTGTCTTGCTACATACTGGACTGGCCGGCTCGAGCCGGTTTCGGGCGGGAAGACGGCCGCGCATGCGCGGTGCGCGCGGGCGCGCGAGGGCTAGCAAAGGACTTTGCTAGTGAAGTTTCCGATTGGAGGGGCTGCCGTGGACGTCACCCATCAGTGAGAACAATCAGCCTGCTGTCCTCAGAGAATACCTTCTACAGGTATGTAGCATTCGCTTTATAACGCGATGCATGTAAATTCTAAGTCATATAGGAGATAAGGGGGCATGGAATGAGCGGGTTGTGGACATTTCTAAGCTCTGTGCATGTTATAGAATACACCTGGTCTGCGCATAATTTAGGCATTGGAAGTTACACCAAGTTTTACTTGGCGTAATTGCCTGCGACTAAATTTAGTCATGCATACAGGCGCTTGCCGTATTCTATACACCATGCAGAAATTTAGGCTTATTCTATAAAGCTGCCTAGGTGTATTTCATTTCGGTGCCAATTTTTTAGGTGCAATATATAGAACCTAGTCCATTACGCACACACAAAATAATTTGAACATATATTGACATAAAGCACGATATTGTGAGCAGGGGTATTGTCTGTCATTCACAAAATTAATTTTAGGAACTGAGTGTCAAATAATTAACCATGAAGAAACAAATATGAAAAGGCAAGTAATATGTGATCTACAGACTATATTAAAAAAAATGCCTATACTCTGATTCTTGTCTGAGACCATAGTGATGAATTGAATTCAGTTCAAAAATAACCACTGTTCCTCTCTCAAAAGAATAATATCTATATCATGTCCTCTGTTCTTAGTTCGGATTATCTTAATAACAAAAAAACTAAATCATGAACTGAATGGTCACAGATATCCAGTGCTGAACTAAGGGTGCACTAAGAATCTATTATTGCAATTTTATGTTTTATAATTCTTGTCTTTACTATCCTCTTGGTCTTAGCTACATATATTTGATTGCAAGGGCATAATATGACATAACTTGTGATGTACGGTAATCTGAAGAATGCAAAATACAGTCAGATCCACACCCAAAACAGTCTCTGCTTCTCCTCCACTTATATTTTTAAAATTAGAGGCAATATAATATGCATTCGAAATGGTTGGGAGGGAAGCAGAGTTTAGGTATAAGACCTCCACTGTTTTAACATCTATTCAGCTGAAATCAAAGAGCAATAAGGAAAATTAAAAAATCTCAGATTATTGTGGAGCTGATTCTCTAGTCCTTCAAGTCTATTTTTTTAGGAAGCTGATGATGCTTTGTTGTATAGTATATTTTATCTTTTTTATTTTCAGCATAATGGGAGTATTAAGCAACAAGTGTGGCTTCCAGCTCCAGTACCAAATGATTTTCTCCATATGGTTGCTGGCATTCAGCCCTCAAATATGTGAGTGTCTGCGACGTTACAATATTGTCCCAGTTCTGTCAGACATCCTGCAGGAATCGGTCAAAGAGAAAGTAACCAGAATTATCCTTGCTGCTTTCAAAGTAAGTCTCCTTTTAACATGTAGAATATTTAATCACAGGATAGATATAAATCTTACTGTCAGCGTATAGAAACAGATTATTGTGAATTTGGCATTTTGCTGAGGCAAATTGTATAAACTGTCTGCAGTGTTTCTGGTTGTATGTGTGTGAGTGTGTTTGGATTTACCTTGTGCCTTTTTATTGAGAGCTCAAAGCGAGTTATATTTGGGTTCAGTATCTATTTTCCCTATCCCCAGAGGACTTATGGTCTGAGAGCCTCATTTGCAACAGGGGTGCTCTGCTCCATTCCCTCCCTCCCAGGCAGCCTGCAGGAGGAAGGGAAGGGTGAGCCTGGAACAGAGCAGAGAACAATCATTCCACCTCCTAATCCAGACCCTCTTCTCCTGTTGTCCCAGCCAGTCTGACTTCCTGCACTCTGGGCTCCACAGTTCCAATTCCTTTTTGTCTACAAATTAAGTCCTGTTATTAACATGTTAGTAAATGAGGCTCTCAGACCATAAGCCCTCTGGGGATAGGGAAAATAGATACTGAACCTAAATATAACTCGCTTTGAGCTCTCAATAAAAAGGCACAAGGTAAATCCAAACACACTCTTCAGACCATTCCACCTAGAAATTAAGCCCTGGTTAGCGCACTTTAATGTGAGTTATTTGCTTACATTAGTGGGTCCTGTGTTAAATAATGGGGGCCTAATGGTTAGAGCAGCTGGCTGAGAACCAGGAAAACCAGGATGTAAGGAGGGAGGTTGTCCCATAATTTAGGCGAAAGGAAGAAGAAGGCTGAGTGATGGGTTTATTCATAATGATACACTGCTGGAACCAGGATCTCTGATACCTAATAAAGGCTCATACTAATATATTCCAAAATATTGCCATTATATGTATATATATATTTTTTGTGTTTAGAGTACCCTCAGATATTCCCACTCAGTTATACTGCTGCCTAGTGGTGTAGCACTTCTTTCATCGGGTTACTCATTTTATATATAATTAAAACACCATGTAATGGCTAACAGGCTGGTATCTTCACACAACTTTCTAAGTGATATACCTTCTAAACCAGCCCCTATGTGAAAACCAGCCTTTAATTTAATAAGTTGTGTAAGCCAACACCAGTTTTCACAAATGGCAGTACTCAGTCAGCACTTATCTGTTTTTTCTTTGTCTTTCGTGCTGTCTCCTCAATGCCTCGCTATGTCCAAAGACTAAATTATTCGACTGATTGCCTTCCCCTGAACGCGCCCGACTCCGCAGGTTTCAAAAGTCTTTCTTCAGGGACTAGGGTTAAGGCGGCCCTCTGCACCATCTGACATTGAGAAGCAAACTGCTAGACGATTCAAATGTTCAATCAGATAGGTTATACAGGCGTCCATCTCATGGCTGTACACAGGAAGTTCCTTTGATGATGTCACTACAAAATAAGAAAACTTTGTGTTTTTTAGTTGTTCTAAATTATGAAAAGAATACCCATATCAAAGTCTTAGATGAAAGTTCTTCTCTTCTAAACGCTTATAAATCAAAAGTTATCAAGAACTAAAAAGTATTCCACTCAATACTTTCATTCAAGCCTTTAGGGCTAATGGTCTGTAATTTGAAGATCCACCATGTGACCCGATCGGTCCCGGGGGGGGGGGGGGGGGATTCTGGAACATGATCTATGATAAACCAACGCAAGTCTGTAAACTTGTGTTGAAATTGCAAACAGTGAGTCACTAGAGGAGCAGTGACAGTTTGTGTTGTGAATCAACTTTTGTGTTCTATTAATCGAATTTTCATTTGTCTAATCATACGTCCTACATAGTATAGATTGCAGGGGTACATTATTGTATATACTACAAAAGATGACAAACAAGTGGTATTATGTCTTAATTTGTAAGTCTGCTGTGTCAGCGCGTATGCCCATTCTGACATTCTCCACAAGGTTGATGTACTGCTTCTTCAGTAAATTGACTAGCGTGAATCACAGTGGTATGTACTAAATTGTCCCTTAGATTGCGTCCATGAGAATATGCAATACAGGGGGACTGCATAAAAATTGGATGAAAAGTAAGAACCTGCCATTGTTTGTATATTAATTGAGCCACTTGAGGAGCCAAAGTTGAAAATCCCAACACACAAACCAATTTGTTCATTTGTTCTTTTGGTTTGTCCAATAGTAATAACGATTGTTGGGCATACCAAGCACGCTTTATAAGCCTGCCGAATACAGGGTATAGAATATCCTCGTTCTTTAAGTCTGGCTGACAGCTCGACATACTGTTGTTTAAATGCACTGTCTGTAGAGCATATTCTACGTAAACATAAAAATTGTCCAATTGGCAAGGACCATTTTAATCTGTGAGGGTGATGACTTGTAAATAATAACAAAGTATTACGATCTGTTGGTTTATGGAGTATTGCGATGGTTAGAGATTCAGTACCCATTCATTTAGGAAGAGAAGGCGCCTTGTGCCTTGCTTCACCATGGATTTGAAAACTAGGTTCATAATGCAGTTTTGTCTGGCTTGAATTGTAGTCTTAGTTTGTGGTCTCAGGTTAGAAGAATTCTGCTTGCATAGCAGGGGCAGATATATGGACAAGGGAAGGAGCGAAATTAAGGAGATGCAAACACCAGATTCAAATAGTAGATATAATTCTTTCGATGGAACCAATAGGCAGGTGTGAGGAACTTATGAAACCAATTACAATATTAAGTCTTTTGCTGTCAAAGTACATTACATTTACATTTATATTCTGCAATTACCTCATGGGTCAATGCAGATTACACTAAAAGTAAGCTAGTCCATTAGGCTGGGAAGTTACAAAATATAAACAACCCATAAGTTACAACATTACAGCAATGCAAATGGCACAAAGTTTAATTACCCAAGTACTGAGTAAATAAACAGGCTTTCAATTTCTTCCTAAATCTGGAATAGTTTGCTTCTAATCTAACTCCATTTTGTAGGAAGTTCCAGATACTGGCTACTTGATAGCCAGTAGACATAGCATGTACTCGCTTATAGTTCACTCGTAACACTGAGGGAAAACTAAATTTTAACTGACTCTCCACTCGAAGACCCTTTCCTGATATAAAGAATGATAATAAAGACATTATTGATACAGGAGCCAATTCCTATAAAACATAATATACCAATACACACAGTTTAAACAACGATCTCACCTCCAGTGGATGCCACTGTAATTGGTTTAACAAAGGGGTTACACTATCCCATCTTGAAACCTGACAAATCAATCTCCTTTCCTTATTTTGAAGTGTCTGTAATCGACGAACCAATAAACTTGAACAACCAACATACAACAGATGTACATTGGGCCAGCATTATTCCATTGAGAGGGTAATTTTTATAACAGGTCACCTAGGTTAATTTGGCAGGAAGGTGCCTATTTTAGCCTATTTCATAGGCACGTATGGGGGTAGTTCTAGGTGCTAGTATTTAAGCTTGAGTTGTGCACGTAAATGTTTAGAATGTTAGCATATAGGCTCATTTGTGCACACGTATGCACTTACTTCAGCATGCCACTTACGCAGTATTCTGCAAATGGCTGCTTAACTTACATGCATTTATTTGCAAGGGGGGTGCACACCAGGGTGGAGCATGGTGGGGAATAGGCAGCGCTCCCACTTATGCGTGAAACTTAGAGAATACTGCATGTTATATGCCCCCATGTCACTTAGGTACTAACACTTCCATCAGCTGTATGGCTGGCATAAATGATTGTACTTAAATGTTAGGCACGCTAATACCCAGTTAGGCTAGTGTTCTATAAAGGCACCTTCATTCCTATATAGAATAGACTAGTGGCTCCCAAACCTGGTCCTGGAGGCATCCCAGCCAGTCAGGTTTTCAGGATATCCACAATGAATATTCATGAGAGAGATTTGCATGCACTGCTTCTACTGCATGCAAATCCCTCTCATGAATATTTATTGTGGATATCCTGAAAACCTGACTGGCTGGGGTGCGTCCAGGAGCAGGTTTGGGAACCACTGGAATAGACTCCTACCTTGGCATCCTGTTATAAAACTGCCTTCTTGTAACTAGTATGTGTCTTTATAAAATACTGTCGTAAGTCTTGCAGAAATCACACCCATATTGAAGTTGTAGACATTTTTACTTACTTAGGAGCTGGTATACACTAGCATGTAAAGTACTGGTGTGTGTAAGAAAGAAGAATGTTGCCAAAGTTTAAACGTAATTTTAGCAGACTGCTTATGGACCCATGACATGAAAAATCAGCCACAACTCGGGCATTCGGCACACACTCAGACGTATCAACCCCCGCCCCCTTCAATACCACACTACAAGCCGTATCTTCGATAGAATTGGATTTATTTTGGCCGCAGCCAGGAACATCAAAATTGTTACAACTTAAACAAATTACATTACATCTTCTACTAATCATTATGCCAGCATGCATTTCTACCCGGGTACACAGCTTCTACACGTAGTTGCATATTCTGGGCCACAGGCCAAGCCGTACCAAGCCCCTGTGGCCCCCTGTGCTGTTTTCCAAGCACCCGATGTCACTTGGTGTCTCCCGTTGAAGGAGGCACCTACCACATTTACAAAATGACGTTCTAGGCCTCCCGGCCGCCCAAGCCAGGAGACAAGCTGTATACACGTTGTTTCCCGTTGAAGGAGGCACCTACCACATTTACAAAATGACGTTCTAGGCCTCCCGGCCGCCCAAGCCAGGAGACAAGCTGTATACACGTTGTTTCCTTATAACAAGGCTGCTCACATGCAAGCCTACCATTTGCATCAACTTGATAATTTTCCACACAACTCTTTCTGCAGCAGTAGTTACCCCAAACTTGTAACTGTTATGTGTCAAGCTGCTGTGTACCCATTGCTGGCTGTGCGTAAACATTGTAGTCTAACGCCTCGCTGCGACAAATCTTGCCTCTCAAGTGGGTGGGCGGGTGGGCGTTGCTCTTCTCCTGCTTCCAAATTCAAAAGGACTTCCTGTGCAGTTCAAATTCCTCTCTCCTCCTCCCTTGCTCCTCCCCTTTTTTCCTGCCCCCTCCCCTTGCTACCCCTTGTTTCCCTCCCACTACTACCTCTGCTCTCTAGCTGGGCCCTCCCTGTACCCTCCCCCACACTTCTGTCTTTGCTGGCCTTCAGCCCGGTTGTGGTCGGCCCCCCTTTAATGGGTGTGCCTGGTTCTCAACTCGGGCATTCGGCACACACTCAGACGTATCAACCCCCGCCCCCTTCAATACCACACTACAAGCCGTATCTTCGATAGAATTGGATTTATTTTGGCCGCAGCCAGGAACATCAAAATTGTTACAACTTAAACAAATTACATTACATCTTCTACTAATCATTATGCCAGCATGCATTTCTACCCGGGTACACAGCTTCTACACGTAGTTGCATATTCTGGGCCACAGGCCAAGCCGTACCAAGCCCCTGTGGCCCCCTGTGCTGTTTTCCAAGCACCCGATGTCACTTGGTGTCTCCCGTTGAAGGAGGCACCTACCACATTTACAAAATGACGTTCTAGGCCTCCCGGCCGCCCAAGCCAGGAGACAAGCTGTATACACGTTGTTTCCCGTTGAAGGAGGCACCTACCACATTTACAAAATGACGTTCTAGGCCTCCCGGCCGCCCAAGCCAGGAGACAAGCTGTATACACGTTGTTTCCTTATAACAAGGCTGCTCACATGCAAGCCTACCATTTGCATCAACTTGATAATTTTCCACACAACTCTTTCTGCAGCAGTAGTTACCCCAAACTTGTAACTGTTATGTGTCAAGCTGCTGTGTACCCATTGCTGGCTGTGCGTAAACATTGTAGTCTAACGCCACAGGCCACGGCAACGACACCTCGTTTGCCGTGGTCCCCCACCCCTCCTAGCTGCGGTCATGCCCTAACGCTATGGCTTGTATCTATTCGCAAGTCATGTGGGATCGTATGACTTTTAATGCACACAAGAATGCCTGAAGCCTCCCTCCCTTACCTATACCCTGTTATGGCTACTCTATCTCCCTGGCTCCTCTATCGCTCTGACAACCCAGGCTCTCACTGTTCGGTCTCACTGCTGCCCTTCTATGCGCCCACCGCCTTTCCCTGTGCCCAATGTACATACAAGTGATGAGTGACCGCATATCCAAATCCGCTGCAGCTCATTCTGGATATGGATACCTGTAACAGAATATAATCAGAAGCAACATGTTAGCACAGTGCAAGCAACCATTATCACTTTGCTGTGGATGCCTTAATGGGTCCAATGTACCGCTTGTATACACTAGATGGGTCTGATGTAGCGCTTATATACATTAGGTCGCCATCGGCCCAGTCTTTTGATGGCCTCTATGGACACTCCTAGCGCTGCCACTGCCGTAGCTGCCCTAATCCTAAATGAGTGGGTACTGTACATAGTGTATGAATCAGCAGGCTGGTCTTTGGTCTTTGTTTTAAGTCGGCTTAAAGGTTCAGGACAGGGCATGTCCGTTCCGATCCATTTTGATTAGTGAATAAGTAGGTCAGTTGCCGCGGCTGTAATGGCCGCGTCACGTATTAAGAGGGACATGCCATGGTGGGCATGCTTGTACGTAGCCACCAACTCACTGACTCGCAGAGCACCATGCAAAGCTAATGAGAATGCGCATTTGACTCGACGGCCCTCAAACTCAGTGTCACTTATCTCCTCTAATGATGCAGAGACGGCCCATTTCCCTGCCGGTACTGGGTTTTCTTTTACCTGGGTAGGGTACTCCCGGCCTGCCCCATCCTTTCATCAGTCTCGTGACAACAAATGACCTAGATGGATTTTGGACAGCCACCGCTTTGGCGAGAAAACTGATGGCTGCGAACATGATTGAGACCTGGTTTCTGCTAATTCCCTTCATACATGCCGGGGGCCGGGAATATATCAGTACCACCCTTCTCTTCTAAGTGTTGACTATATGTGCGGTTGTGTATCTTGTCCGCGAGATATCTGTTAACTATCGCAGCATCGGGTCCCATTTCCGGGTCTGCGCTCTAAAAACGAGAAAGAGCATCCACTATAACCATTCTCCCTGCCTGGTATATGTTTAGCTGTAATCACTGCGGAACTATCTGTCTGCACACATAACTTGTGGGAAGTGCATGGCGGACAACTACTGCCATATTGTCTGAGGGAATTACAATTGACTTGTGAGATATGCCAGGTCCCCCCAGGAAACATGATATCCTACGTGGTCCCTGCTGAAACCCGAGCTTGCTGCGCACCACGCTCCCTGGAAGTAAATCTGCCGCATCTGTAAAGAAAATGCAGGGCTTCCGTGAGAGTGGGTGAATCGTGCCAAAATGAAATCCCATGGGCCAAGAACCTGCTAAATCTCGCTTGATGTCCTGTGTACGTCTGAGATGAAAATGCGCTTTGTTGGTTCCCGATGTTGCTAAAGCTATTGGGAATCACCCTTATTGCGAAGCCTACTGGACCCAGGAGTTCCTGTACCTGCTTCAGCCTTGCTTTTTTACAGTGCCACCTCGTATTCGCCGCTCTGGCAAGCTTATCAATTTTGTCAGCCGGCAGTCTGGAACATCTAGTTCCAATTCAATACCTATAATGTACGGATTCGCCGTGGGTCTACTGTTTTTTCAATGGCTAATGGGATGTCCAATTTCTGTGCCAAGTGGATAAAGACCTGTAAAACATCCGTCCACTCTTGTGATTCCCGGTCTTTGAACAGGAAGTCCTCCAGATGAGGACCAGAGACCTAGCGGGGGCTAGTTGCTCCACTACCCCGTGCACAAACATGCTAAGCTCTTTGAAGTATGCGCACTAGATGTGGCCACACATGGGGACATATTTATCGCAATAAAACCTCTCCTGGAACCTGACACCTAACAAGGGAAAGGGCTGTGGGTGTAAAGGCAAGGTGCGAAAAGCCGAATCTCCGTCCACCTTAGCCCAATGTGCCTAGTTGCCTTGCCGCCGAATTATTTGAATGGCATTGTCTACAGATGCATATTGTACTGTACAGCTGCTATGGTCAATGTAGTCATTTACTGATGTTCCTATGTGGCGGGACAAATTACGACTGGGCCTACCTTTCCCCAGCTCCTTCCTTGGTATTATGTCTAGCGGAGACACTGTTGTTGCCTTGAAGGGCGGGTCCTCAAACAGCCCCGCTATGCAGCCTAGCAATAGTTCTTTGGTAATCTTGCCTGCAGCTATCTGTCGATGCATGTGAATCGAGGATGCATTGTTGGGGTAGTGTTGTCACTGTGGTGTTGTCCTCTAATATGGAATCATGCAACCTGATTGGAAACCTGTGGTGATGCACCCGTTCTGTCAGGGTAACGGGCTAACCTTGAAGCTTGATGGCTTCCGGACCCTGTCCTGAGTTAATAGGTTGCTTTCTCCTGTCTCATAAGCTTGATGGGGGGAGCGCTAGCTCCCTCAGTACCCTGTCCCGTGTTACTAGATTGCTGTTCCCTGTCTCTGGGGAGCCTGCCTTGCCCTGCAGCATGCCTGCCCGCACGGGCGTGTCGGGTGCTAGGTGCAATGTCCGCTGCCTCCGTCCTGCCTTTGTCCTGACGGCATTGCCTGACAGGACTACCACTGTTGCTGACCAGATATGAATGGATTGTCTGCACTGCTTTCTTGTAAATTTAATATCTTAGTTAAGCCATGCCCGTCCCCTAAATATCTCATGCGCTTTTAAAATTATATTCCATATCCCACACCAAGTCCGGGCCCCTTTCCGTTTCCTTCACTATAGTGAGTGTCCTGAGTATGTGAACAGCTGAGTGTGCTAAGTATGTGAACAGCCTCCGACCAGCCCATGAAGGACCCAAATATCTTGGGCTTCTTATCTGTTACGCTATCCCTGCCTACGGTACCCTCCTCATGCAACTCCCACACAAGGAGGGAGAAGATATCGATCCACCTGTATTGTGAGAACGGTACCTAATGCATCGCTCCTGTGATTAAGTACTCCCACATCCTGACTGGTCCCCTGTGCACCGACCGGTGCCACAACCGCATTCTGTCCTGCCATATTGGGCTCCGTTACCCGTTCTTATCGTCCCATACTGCATATCTAGTTATGTCATGCGTCTGCGCTGGAAGGAGTGTGGTGCTGTCATTAGACTTACCCCTTGCCGGTACTGGCGGTAGCCCCGCAACTATGGAGGTGGAGTCTGCGGTGCTGCTACCTCCCTTGCAGGCCCCCGCACCGTCTGTGCTTGTGGTGTAGGTCCACTGTGACTTCTAAGGTCTGGGGCCACAGCACTCCGCGTCTTAGCTGGCGGAGTTTTGGTGGGCCGCTTGGCTGGCCTTGCTGGTGCATATGTCTCCTTCGCACACTACAATGACATTACTGCAATGGAGAGACTAAAAGAATAGACAATTTAAAGCAAAATGACCTCAAAATAACTGATTGTGGTGACGCCGGCTTCCTCAATCTCTGCATGCATCCTATGGTGCCTGTGTAAACTGTACCCTCCTTGCTCACAGCTACATATCCGACTGCGTGCTGTCTGCGCAGTGCGCCCTTCCTTAAATGGCTGGCCTAAAGCCCCACGGGCGATGGCTGTTACATTCAAATTTGGCCTGGTAGTCAAAACGGCTGCCGTATGCAAAATGGGCCGCTAAAATTAAAATGGCCAGGCCCCTGTAAATCCGGCAGATAAATCAGTAAGACTGGTGGTCCTTCTATCAAAATGGCCACCGTTTTCAAATTAGCTGCTTTAGTCCACGTGGCCGCTCTAGTAAAAATGGCCGCTAAGTGCACATGGCCCTCTAGGCCTAACACTGTTGTACCAACCCTTCCCTCCGTGGACATGATCCTAACGGCAGCTGAGAGTAGCATACTGTAACCGATATGTTTGTCTGATGCCCCTAAGTACTGTGTCCCGCTATGCTGGCACCAAACGGTATGATATCAATTGTTCCAGCCTATGCCGTGTGTCAAAGACACAAATGCGTGCGGTATCCAAGGTGGCCGCTGCGGTTAAATTTGTATTTGGAATGTCCATTCTAGTGAATTTTAGCGCCATAAAACTGGCTGCCTTTTCCAAATTTTACTGCTAGTCAGAATGGGCGGTGTATTGAAAGTGGCCACCGTTTTTACAATCGGCACTCATGCAAATGGCCACCCTATCGAAATTCACCGCTGCCGTACGTGCCTCTGTAGGTTAATGGCCGACTGTATGGGCGGGCAATTACAACGCGTAGCGAAGCGCATGTCCCGCCAATTTGGGACTCCCCCTAAGTGGCCCGCAAGAGAAGACCCTGACTAGCGAGGATCGCAATGTGGACGTTTCTGCAAAAACCCGCATCTCAAATATCGCATGGCAGACCAATCATACAGACATGGCGCCGGTAAGTAACGTTTAGGATGAAGCGTAGTCGACCGAGTAGAAAACACAGCATGGCCGTAGTGCTGCGTGACATGGGCAGCTTATACAACATGGGCAACTTATACCGCACTAAATTTTACCGAATTAGATAACACGGCGTGGCAGACCACAATGGGGCTTGTATAGCTCTGCGTGGCCTGGGCGGCTTATACAGCATGAACAATTTATACTGCACTCATTTTTGCCGCATTACATCGAAAATCTGGTGTGGCCGGCCATAACGGGGCTTAAGGTCCGTCGCCGTAATGGCATGGACGGCTTATACCGCATTTATTTTTCAAATTAGATAACACGGCGTGGCCAGCCACAACGGGGCTCGAAGGTCCGTTGCTGTATAGTGCGTAACTGTCGGCCAATTATTAGTGGCCGGCCATCACCGCATCTTAACGTGCGGTGTGCCGCTGAGGCAGGAGAAGAGCAAAAATGACGTACCATTAAAGGTGTTTTCGTCTCCCTGAGATAGTTTGCGCCTCGGTTCAGTACTGTGCACAAGGTCTTCCTAGTCGTGCCTCAGTGCCGTGCTATGCACTGCAGATTGTGAGCACTGCATGGCCGGCCAAAAATGGCAACCGCGCTGTGGCAAACCCATCTGCCATGCGCCATGGGCAGCGTATGTGGGACTCTAGCCTAGTGCACGTAATGCCGTGAGATAGGCAGCTAACCCGAGATGGCCGGCCATCCTGGAAAAACTAAATGGGGGTCGGCAGGAGAAAGCTAAAATGCCTTGCACAAAGTTTTAAATGTCTACATACCATAAAATTTGTTCTCAATTTGCTGGAATATCGTGCTCTGCTGTAAGAGCTTCTTTGGCTGTACTCTGCACAAGCTCTGCCCAGGGCAGACACAAAACATGTGCCTGTAAAAATTTCAGGAGCTGCTGCCCAGGGTTGCTCTTCTCCTGCTTCCAAATTCAAAAGGACTTCCTGTGCAGTTCAAATTCCTCTCTCCTCCTCCCTTGCTCCTCCCCTTTTTTCCTGCCCCCTCCCCTTGCTACCCCTTGTTTCCCTCCCACTACTACCTCTGCTCTCTAGCTGGGCCCTCCCTGTACCCTCCCCCACACTTCTGTCTTTGCTGGCCTTCAGCCCGGTTGTGGTCGGCCCCCCTTTAATGGGTGTGCCTGGTTCTTTCTCATCACTTTGGATCTGCAACTCTAGTCACCTTTTCTCAGAGATTGTCAAATATGTGATAGCTGAATCTAGTTCTGTGGGTGCCTGCTGTTTGTGCTTGTGACAGTCTGTCATATTTGGACAAGTAGCAGATTATGCTAAGGCTTTGTGTGTTAATGGATTATAAATGGAACATATATTGAGTGACAGCTGTGTGAAGCAGTGTTACCATTTCCTCGTTTTCACCCACGTTTTATTTTTTGGAGTTGTAAATTAGCAACAAGACACAACTGTGTTTATCTGGAAACTGCTCAGTTTTAATTAAATGTTGGCCTAAAAGGCTTTTATCCTGACTTTTTCACTTTCCCCTCATGATGAAAGTATTATTTTTTTAAAATCTAATTGCCTTTCCTTGTAGTCCAATTTTACTTTGTTTTCATTGGTTATGTAGAAGTTGCATTTTCTGAAGAAAAGTTAAGGTAATGGAAGAGATTTGAGAGAGTTGACCCTTGTTGGGATGGAAGGGGGGGCAGTCCCCTGCTTTCCTTCCTACAGTAATTGCATTCTCTTAGTTTAAAAATAAGGGAAGGAGAGAAAGATGCAGATGGTTAGACAGCTTCGATCCAAAGAAGTTTAGCAGAGACTATGTGGCAACACTGGTAATTGGGAAGCAAAGCCAGTACTGTGTGGACTTCTACTGTGTGCCCCTGATTGTGGCTGGATAGATTTGGATGGACTGGAGTGGAGCTTTCAGAGGCTTCGATGACAACTTCAGAAGGTTTAGAACAAGGACAATGCCAGTCAGACTTCTGCAGTCTATTCCCTGAAAATGGCAAGGACAAATCAAGATCAGGTATACATATGCAATATCACATGAAGATACCTTATGTAACGAGTTTATCTTCTCGGGCAGAGTGGATGGACCGTACAGGTCTTTATCTGCCATCATCTACTACGTTACTATGACAGTGGGGTTGGTAAGGATATGGCAAGTGAATGATGGGGAACCAGACTGGGAAATAGGAATGTTTTTAAGAGGAGGGAAGAATGGTAAGTCTGTTTTATTTGAGAGATAGATGAGATTATTTTATTAGGACTGTGGTAAGAAGGAGATAAGGAGCACAGAAGTTTGATTGTCCTTCCCTTTGTGCTCACATCAGAAATGGGCTGCTTTGTTTATTATGATGCCGTTAGGGTGACGTGACTGTTATTGGTGCATTCTGACTGTGTGATATAGAGGTGTTTGAAACTATAAAGCAATAGTATCCTTTGTTAGGACCTCTTCTAGTTTATTCCTCCTCAGTGAATCAGATTAGAAAGAGCTACATTTTCTGATTATGATCTTCACCTGTCATTCAAGGTCAGAAAGTAGAAAGAGAAGAATGCATGGTGTAGAAGTGAAATGGAGAGACATGAATGGTTATTGAAAATGAGCCAAATTGGTTGGGGAAGCAGAGATAGAACGTTACTTAGAAAACTTGGATATTGGGATTTATAAAAAACAATTATTTGTGTTTGCTCATTTAGGGCGGGAGCAGTATTCATTTTATTTATTTAGTTTCTGCATTTTTAAAAAATGTTTTTATTTTTTCCTCTTTCATCGCCCTTTCTTTCTCCTATACCATTTTCAAGCTGTAATCTGTTTTTGTCTCTGCATCCTCAGGCTGCAGTGCCTCTTCCTGCTCTTTTATGGCTAGTAAAGCTGCAGACACCAAAATTTGGCTACCTAGATCTTTCTATTTTTATTTTTTGTTACATTTGTACCCCGCGCTTTCCCACTCATGGCAGGCTCAATGCGGCTTACATGGGGCAATGGAGGGTTAAGTGACTTGCCCAGAGTTCTTTGGGGGATGTATTGGGAGATGGAGACAGGGGAAAACATATTGAGAGAGTTGGGGGAGAGACAATTGAGAGAGTTTAGGAAGGAAGAACAGATTTTTAGGTTTTCTTTGGGGGTTCATTTTTGGAAAGAGGAGAGATGGTGATGAATTTATTGAAAAGTGGAAAGGAGCAATGAGGAAGGAAAGGGTTATTGAGTGGAGCATAGGAGAGAGAGAGAGAGGAACCACTGGAGTCTGAAGGAATAGAGAAGGACAAACATAGAAATGTTGTGACTGCTATGCCATCCAGATAGGTTATTTTGTAAGTCCTTAAGGAACAAAGACTTCTTACATGAGACCACCAAAGTCTCTAGAATGATCTCAAAAGCACATGCAGGTACAGCTATTTTCTTGATCTTTTAGCAGATATCACACCCTGCATACTTCTCATGTTTCCCTAAGTAATACAACTACGCATAAGAAATAAGGGAAGACTTTCCATAGGGTAGTTCAAAGTAGCTGCTGGCCTCTAGTGTGCTGAATGAGCTCCAGTCTGCTTTGTTTTTTTTGATTTATAATTTACCTTTGTTAGAGAGTCTTTGGCTTGTGAGTGGTGAAGAGAAAGGGGCAAATCTAGGTTTTTCCTCTGGATCCAATTTCAGTCCCCAGTTCACAAGGAAAGATTGATGGATTCCTTCAGTGTTCTTCTGTGAGAAGTGCTTCAGAGTGAGATGCTGTTTAGAAGAGGAAAGTATCTTAGCCCTAAGGAGTGCAACCCTCCCAGTCTTCCTATTGAGGCTGTGGTATTAGTACAGTGTGCCACCTCTGAAGTGGGAGAATTCTCACTGTCAGCAAGGGAAGCAGAACATAGAAGCCAGAATTGGGGCAGTTGATCACTTTAAATCAGGGAGCAATTCTAGATCTAGTCCTTAGTGAACGGCATGATTTGGTGCAAGAGGTAATGGTACTGGGTCCACTTGACAGCAGTGATCATAACATGATCAGATTTGATTTAATATCCAAGGTACGTACGCACAGAAAATCCAATACATTAGCATTTAACTTTCAAAAAGGAGACTATGATAAAATGGGGAAAATGGTAAAACAAACAAACAAAAAAACACGAAAAAAAAAAAAAAAACTTGGAGTAGCATCAGGTGTGGATGTTGTACTTTTGAACAAGAACCCTCCTGGTAGCCCAGACCAGATATAGTCCAAATATTAAGAAAGGCAGAAAGATACCAAATGACAGCCGGCATGATTAAAAAGTGAGGTGAAGAAGGCTATTAGAGCTAAAATATCCTTTAGCAAATGGAAGAAGGATCTAACTGAAGATCATAGGAAACAGTATAAGGGATGACAAGTCAAATGCAAATTGCTGATAAGGAAGGCAAAGAAAGAGTTTGAAAAGAAGATTGCCTTGGAGACAAAAGCACATAATAAAAACTTTTTTTTACGTACAGCAGAGTCTCGATTATCAGACCTAAATGGGACTGATCTGTTGCTGGATAACTGAAAAGTCAGATAATACAGAAAACACTGCATTATCCCACAAACAAAATGTATAGACAAAGGCATAGAGGTCACGATTTTCAAAAATTGTTCTAAAACAAAGATTTTTAGTAGAAATAAATGCGATGATGTCATTGGGGGTCTGTCGGATAATAAAGACTATACTGTATATAAGAAGCAAAAAGCTGGTAAAATAATTGAAAACATTTAGGGCCAAGCTGATCTTTCTATGCCCTCCCCCACCAAGTAGGTGACCCACCAGTTCTTTATCCTTGTCCCCGGAGAGGTCAAGAGAAATAAACCACACACACACACACACACACGATAAATATATACAAATCAAAGGCCTTTGGGAGAGAGAACTGAAGGTCTCACATAATAGCATTGAGACCAAGCAGAACTGTCTCACAACTCCTCAGGTCCTCTGCTCTTTTATTAAGAATGCATTAAGTCATAAATTAACTGGTTATGTCACAAATCATGGGACACAAAAAAATCATTGGCTACATTATATTCTGCTTACATCTGGAAGTTCAGGGTACTTTCCAAAACTGCTAGTGGTTCCAGTAAAATCTAACATTTATAGAAATGTGGAAATATTGTACATTATTCCATATTACATAAGCATGCTCAAACATCTGCATATTTCTCTCTTACTTCCCTATTCCCTTCCAAACTTGCATGTTCTTAGTGACTTCCCAGAATCAGAACAAAACATTAATTACTTAAACTTTTTTAAAATGTTAATTCAGCAAATGTCAGCAATCTGTAACTAGGTTAAATACATCTGTCTTGCTCTGTCTTAAAATTATCTCAGTTTCACATTTTTAATATTTAACTCTTGATATTCCCTTCTGAGCTGGGGGTGCTATCATTTTCATAGACATCCTTATTATCATCAGAATCAGTTGGACCACTAGATGACCGAGGGGTAAAAGGAGCACACAGGGAGGACAAGGCTATAGCTGTAAGACTAAATTAATTCTTTGCTTCAATCAAGATGTAAGAGAGATACCTGTGCTAGTGATGAATTGGAAATAATGGAACAAATCTCTCTGAACCTGAAACATGTAATGGGGCAATTTGACAAACTTAAGAGTAGCAAATCATCTGAACCATATGGTATACATCCCGGAGTACCGATAGAACTAAAAAATGAACTTAAAGAGCTATTGTTAGTAAAGTGTAAGTTATGTTTAAAATCATGTGATACTGGAAGATTGGAAGGTTGCCAATGTAGCACACATTTTTTAAGAATGGTTCCAGAGGTGACTCAGGAAATTATAGGTAGGTAAGCCTGATGTTGGCGCTGGGTAAAATGGTAGAGACTATAATAAAGAACAAAATTATTGATCGTATGCATAGGCATGGATTAATGGGACAAAAAGCCAACCTAGATTTAGCCAAGGGAAATATTGCCTCACCAATCTGCTACATTTCTTTGAAGTGGTGAATAAACATGTGGACAAAGGTGAGCTGGTTGATATTGTGTATTTGGATTTTCAGAAGGCATTTGACAAAGTACCTCATGAATGATGCCTGAGGAAATTAAAGCCATGGAATAGGAAGCAGTGTCCTGTTGTGGATTAACGGTTAAAATATAGAAAACAGAGAGTAAGGTTAAATGGTCAATATTCTTAATGCAGAAGGATGAATAGTAGGGCTCACTCAACCATACAATTCTCCACTACAAGTGTAGTGTATAACACGATACTAAATGCAATAATTAACTTGTCTTTTTGATCATATATTCACTACTATTACTACTACTACTACTACTATTTAGCATTTCTATAGCGCTACAAGGTGTACGCAGCGCTGCACAAACATAGAAGAAAGACAATCCCTGCTCAAAGAGCTTACAATCTAAAAGACAAAAAATAAAGTAAGCAAATCAAATCAATTAATGTGTACAGGAAGGAGGAGAGGAGGGTAGGTGGAGGTGAGTGGTTACAAGTGGTTACGAGTCAAAAGCAATGTTAATGAGGTGGGCTTTCAGTCTAGATTTAAAGGTGGCCAAGGATGGGGCAAGACGTAGGGGCTCAGGAAGTTTATTCCAGGTGTAGGGTGCACGAGACAGAAGGCACGAAGTCTGGAGTTGGCAGTAGTGGAGAAGGGAACAGATAAGAAGGATTTATCCATGGAGCGGAGTGCACGGGAAGGGGTGTAGGGAAGGACGAGTGTGGAGAGATACTTTTAACACTTATATTCTATTAATGAATCTAATTATACATTTGTAATTTATTTGTAAACTTATAGAGAGGAAGAAAAAGCCTCAGAATCCCAGCTGGAAAAGTAACAAGGATTTATCTAGCTGTTCAATCTCTCAAATGTTCATCATGCTCATCCAGTGCATTGAGCTGAGTTGTTAATATTCACTTAATTGGAAAAAAAATAACTCTCCATCTTTGCAAAACCAAAGCTTAATAAATTGCAAAAAATGTACTTATAATTATAGGGTAAACTCAGCTTAAAAGGTTTTCCCAATGGTTCCACTACTGATAATGGCCAGCAGCTTCGTAACATGTTGTTTCAGGGCAAAAGGATCCAATGTGCTAAAACTAAAAAGCAGTTTTAACATCTCATTCCAAAATTTTTCAAATTAGCATATCATACACATCAAAGTATTTTTCAGAATTAAAAGGACTGTCAGGTTCTCAGGTTCAGAGCCCGTGGGGCCGGGCTCTGGAGCAAACGTGAGCCCTTGGGCTGCTGACGAGGAGCGACAGCAGCAGGCAAAACCCACCACCCAATGCTGGGCAAGCACACCGGCACCGGCAGGGACTGCAGGCACCACCCAGCAAGCCGGAACACATGGACTGGAATCCCCCGGACTGGAGGACACAGGACTGGAACACATACCGGACCGGAACACACTGGACTGGAGCGCACCAGACTGGAACACACACTGGACCGGAACACACTGGACTGGAGCACACTGGACTGGTCCGTACAGCTTCACCTGCGCTTGGCCACTACCCCCCCAAGGGTTGAGCCCTTGGGTTCGAGTGGCCGGCAGGACTTACCGGATACCGGATGACACATGGACCAGGACTGGAAACAGTACTCCTAAACCTAAACTGACCTAAGTGCTCCCAAGCCCTAAACCAGCAGAAGTGTTCCTAACAGTAAACTGACAAAAGGACTTCCTAAGCCCTATACTAAACAGGAGCTCCTAAGCTCTGCTCAACAAAGGGACTTCCTAAGCCCTAAACTAACAGAGCAGGGAACTAAACACAAAGCTAACACAGGTGCTACTAAGCACCAAGCTACAAGCAGTGCTCTACAACTCTAAACTAACTAAGGTGCTCCTATGCACCAAACAACCAGAAGAGCTCCTAGCACTAAAAGGGAAGACAGGGGAGCCACAAGGAAAAAGCAGGGAAGCTAACACATAAGCCAAAAGTGCTTCCAAAGCACCAGACCCAACCGTGCTTCTAAAGCACCAAACACAAACAGCAAAGACTGCAATGCTCCCAATAGCATAAACACCAGAAGTACTTCTAACAGCAAAATCTGTAGTGTTCCTAACAACACCAAACCCTGAAGTACTTCTAACAGCAACAGAGCTTCCAAAGCCCTACACACAGCAATGCTTCCAAAACCAAGAGGGAAAAGCAGGAAAGCTAAACACACAGACACCGGTGCACACAGCACTCACACTAACCTGGACCTTTAGCAAAAGCAAGCAGGGAAACTAGACACAAAGTCAGAAGTGCACACTGCACCACCCTACCTAAAGCAAACACAACCGTTGCAAAGGCTCTGAAGGAAAGAACACCACTTCCTTATCAAGGCCCTCCCTGATGATGTCATACTCCCTAGACCCAGGTAGCCCACTGAAACACAGAGAGCACACTGAAACCCATAGAGGCCCAACCCACACCAATGCAGCACCGTGAAGCACTTGAAGCCAGTACACCCAAAGAGAGGTAGAACTAACTCAGTCCACACCCACAGCTGCAGTAAAGTGAGACAATTAGAGTCATGCTGCTGGAAGCTGCCAGCACCGAGAGACAGAGCCAGCTCAGAAAGGACAGACAAAAGAAACAGAAGCCAGCTAAGCTGACCACCAGGAAAAAGGTAAGTTTGAGAGGGGTTATGACCACAATCATAACAAGGACTTTGTGATGGAACAGCTTCTTTTTAAGCCTGTAAATTGTATTGAATATTTCTTCAAGTGTATTTCTCTAGTTTAGCCAACAGGTGGTGTATGTTTATGTTTAAAACTGTTACAAAGGAATGACCGTTCCTTCTTTTTAGTTAGCACACAGATAAAGGAAGTACCTATAGTGATGTAACCAGCTGTTTTTGAACCTTGTTGTGGGCTCTGATTGGCCCAGGAGCTCATTTCATTTGGATTGTACTGGCTTTTGCTCCCTTTTCAGCCCAGGAGAAGAGAGAGAGAGAGAAAGCTCTTTGCTGAAGCCCTGTAAAACAGTTATATTTGATAACTGGTGAGCAGCTATATGTCCTGATCTCCTCAGGTACTTTCTAGAAAGTAAGCAAATGTTTAGTTAGTGTTATAATTGATCCATATTTCAGCTACCTGATATTGTTTTCTGATTTCATATTTTTTGTTCATTGTTCAATTTTTAAGACAATAAATAATTAATTTGTTGCCTCTGCGTGTCTGGACTGATAAAGAATCCTGGTGGTTTGTGTGTTGGGTTTGTGAGTGCTTTCTGGGAACTGTGAGGCCACAGGGAGTGTGGCTCCAGTAACCTAGAAATCACTGGGGATAATTTGAGAATGGGAGACTTGCCCAGAGGCGGTTGGGATCCAGTCGGTGGGAGGAGGGTGCTAGTGTAGAGCACAGGTAGCAGGTGTAGGAGGACCTGAGCTGTGTTGGGGATAGACCCTTTAGGTGGCCGCGGGGTAAGCCCAGGCAGGTGCCCTTTGGGCCTAGTTTAGCACAATCTGGGGTTGAGTGGCTGTTTGTTGCTTCTGGTGTACACCTGGTGGTGCCAGGTCCCTCCCGGCCTCCCCCTACCTTTCCTCCGTCGCCCGGGGCTGTGGGCCTGATTGGGTGTTGCCTTTCTCTCCTGTGTAAAAAAAAAAAAAAAAAGAAAAGGTAAGCATCTCTTTAAGAGACTTTATTTTTGTTTAATCATACAAAGGATCTAGATAGGCTGCCGAGTCTGTTTGAGGGGCAGGCGTTTGTGGAGCATGTCAGTTCCTTCTGAGGCGGCTAAGCGCTGCTCCCAGTGTGGGGGCCAGAGAGCAGCGTTGGGGGAGTGTGAGTCGTGCCGCCGTCAGCCCACAGCAGGTGTTCAGCATGACAGGGGTTCCCCCTCAGGTGTCTGGTGAGTCGGAAGCGCAGGTGATAGTTTCGGCGGTTTCCTCGGGGCAGTTACTGCAGTGTGCGTCGGCGGGCGCCATTTTTTCCTCTCAGGCATGACCATCTCCGCATGTGGCGGTTGACAGGAGGCACAGTGCACTTCTGTGGCACAAGCTCCGATGGAGGAAAGCAATTTAGAGGGGGGCAGGGGAGTCCCTTTCAGTTCCTTTTTCCCCGGATTTTGTTTTATTAAAGCACAATGCCTTTCATCTGAAGAAGTCAGGAGCTTCTCTTCAGGCGCCCCGTCTCTTCCTCAGCTAACTTCGGTTGCTGCAGCCTCTCAGTTTTTCCTGCCAAAACGTCCCTGGGTGGAGATTTTGGATCCCGAGGAGCTATCTGACACAGATGACCCAGTTTTGTCTCCGGGCTCTCCCGCAGAATCATTGGATTTGGCACGAGGTCACCCTGCCTTCTAAGGAGGGGGATGACCCAAAGGCTGCCCGCTTTTTTCGCTGGGAAGAGCTTTCCTCCCTGATTATTAGGGCTTTTGATGTTTTGGCCATTTCACCCCCTGAATCGTCAGGGTGAAAAGGTCTGGTGCCTTCTATTATGTCTGGCACCAAATTCCCACCTCATTCCTTTCATGTGCATGAGGCCATGAAAATCCTTATTTCGGCGCAGTGCGATATGCCGGACAGTGGTTGCTAGAGCTATGTTGTGTCTTTACGCGCTGCCTGCTGCTGACTTAGACTTGCTGAAGGTTCCTACAGTGAATTCATTAATCACAGCGGTCACTAAGAAAACCACTCTCCCTGTGGAGGTTGGCACGGCGCTCAAGGACCCTCAGGATCGTAAGTTGGAGACTTTCTTCAAACTTCAGTTTGTGGCTTCTGTACGGCGCAGAGGACCTCATGACTGTTTTGCCGGCCTTAGAGTCCGGTTTAACCTTCCTTATGGATCTTCTTTATGATCTTTTGAGGGCTTTGGCGAAGGAGGTTTCCCTAGCGGTCACTGCACGTCGCTGTTTGTGGTTGCGACATTGGGCTGCAGACATGGCCTCTAAGTCACGGCTGGTAAGGCTTCCTTTTAGGGGAAAGCTTTTGTTTGGGACAGACCAAGAACAGATTGTGAAGGACCTCAGTGTGACTCTAAGGGCTAGCACCTCCCTGAGGACAGGTCCAAATTTGTGCGACCGGCGAGACATAGACCTAAGTTTAGGGATACACGTCATTACCGTCCAGAGACCTCAGCCCTTTCAACGTGACAGGCGAGCCTTCCTTTCCAGTAACAGAATCCAGCCCGCAGCCAGGTCTGCCCAGTGATGGGGCCCTGGTCCATCTCCGCCCAGTGATGGGGCTCTGGTCCATCTCCAGCCAGTTATTGGGGGCAGGCTGTCCCTATTCCTGGTGGAGTGGACCAGGGTAACATCCGATGGATGGGTCTTGGAGGTTATGAGAGATTGGTTACAAGTTGGAATTGGCTTGTCCGATAGCAGACTCATTTCTGGAATCTCCTTGCAAATCTCCCGCCAAGTTGTGGGCAGTTCATCACACCTTCCTCAACTTACAAAGACTGGGTGCCGTACAGCCTGTACCCCCAGCAGAAAGAGAGTGCGGTCGATACTCCTTTTATTTTGTGGTGCCAAAAAAAGGGCGGTTCTTGGCGACCTGTCCTAGAACTCAAGTGCGTCAACAGGTCCTTATGGGTTCGGCATTTCCGCATGGAAACCCTCCGCTTGGTGATCGCAGCGGTACAGCCAGGGGAGTTTTTTACGTCTCTCGATCTCAAAGAGGCCTATTTACACATTCCAATTTGGCCTCCCCACAGGCGTTTTCTTCGCTTTGCAGTGCTCAGTTGTCATTTTCAGTTTAAAGTGATGCCCTTCGGCCTAGCCACAGCACCTCTGAGTTTTTCCAAGGTCCTTGTCAAAGTGGCGGCCTATCTCAGAAAGGAAGGGATTTATGTCCATCCTTATCTAGACGACTGGCTTGTGCAGGCGTTTTCTTTTGAGGAGAGTCGGCGGGCAACCGACAGAGTGGTCGGGTTGTTTCAGTCGCTTGGTTGGGCAATAAGTCTCCCAAAGTGCAGCCTTACACCCTCCCAGACGCTGGAATACTTGGGAGTGTGCTTCGATACCCGAACAGGGATAGTTTCTCTTCCTTCAGCTCGAGCACAGCGGTTGCAGGGTCATTTGCGAAGTCTGTTCCAAACTCCGAACCTGCGGGCTTGGGAATATGTACAAGTTCCGGGTTCCATGGCCTCCACTTTGGACGTCATAAAGTGGGCCAGAGCTCACATGCGCCCCCTGCAGTGGCACCTTCTGAGCCGTTGGTCTCCTCTCTCGGAGGATTACGAGGTTCGGGTGCCATGTTCGTCCCGTCTGCACACAATCATGCACTGGTGGTTCATTCAAAAGAATCTGGTGTCGGGCATTCCTCTGCAAACCCCGGAATGGAAGATCGTGACCACGGATGCGTCACTGTCTGGTTGGGGGGCTCATTGTCTCCAACAGATGGCCCAGGGCATTTGGACCTCGATGGAGGCGTCTTGGTCCATCAACCGCTTGGAGTTGCGGGCAATTCATCTGGCTCTTCGGGAGTTTTTGTCTCTTCTCCGTGATTGCCCAGTTCGAGTTCTCTCGGACAATGCAATGGCGGTCACCTATGTGAACCATCAGGGGGGCACCAAGAGTGCACCACTAGCGCGCGAGGCGGCCCTAATCTGCCATTGGGCAGAGACTCATCTCTCTCTCTTGACGGCGGCTCATATAGGGGGTTGACAGAATGTGCAAGTAGACTTTCTCAGTCGCCACCAGTTGGAGCCGGGAGAGTGGACACTCTCCCCTCTGGCCTTCAATCAGATAGCTGCCCATTGGGGGATTCGGTGATGTACTTAATGGCCACTGCATTCAGTGCGAAGGTTCCCTGTTCCTTTAGCAAGGGAAGGGAGCTGGGCTCGGAAGGCATTGATGCTCTTCTACAACCTTGGCCCAGGGGCTTGCTCTATGCCTTTCCCCCGTGGTTACTGAGTCGCATTGCCAATCATCCCGGTTGAGTGATCCTGGTGGCTCCGGATTGGCCCAGATGCCCCTGGTACGTGGATATGGTCAGGCTCCTGTTCGATCGTCTTCTCCGGCTCCAGGCGCAGGACGGTCTCTTGCTGCAGGGACCAGTCATGATGGTGGATCCCTCCCCCTTTGGTATTACGGCCTGGCCCTTGAAAGGGCGAAGTTGAGAAGGAAAGGGTATCCGGACGCGGTTATTGCTACGATGCTTCAGGCTCGGAAAAGATCCACCTCAATAGCTTATGCTAGGGTGAGGCGTACCTTCGATTCGTGGTGTGCGAGTTCGGGATTGTCAGCGGCTTCGGTATCGGTTATCCTCATGTTTCTTCAGGAGGGTGTACAGAAATCACTCTCGTTGAGTTCTCTTAAGGTGCAGATGGCAGCTCTGGCATGCTTTAGAGGCCAGCTTCAGGGGGTGTCGATCACCTCCCACCCGGATGTGGGTCGTTTTTTGAGCGGCGTAAATCGGTTGCGTCCTCTGCATGTGCCAGTTCTGCCACCCTGGAACCTTATTCTAGTTCTCAAAGAGCTTCATCGTCCTCCTTTCGAACCCTTATCAGGGATTACGGTTAAGGATCTTACCTTGAAGGCGATTTTCCTAGTAGCCATTACTTCGGCTCGGAGAATTTCAGAGTTGCAGGCTCTTCTTGCAGAGACCCCTTCTTGTGTTTTATGGAGGCGGGGGTTTTGATTAGGACAATTCCTTCGTGTTTGCCCAAGGTGGTTTCTCGTTTCCATTTGGGGCAGTCTCTGCATTTGCCGACTTTTCGCCGGGAAGATTACCCCGAGCAATTCCGGGCTCTTCGCTGCCTCGACGTGAGATGGGCTCTTCTCAGGTATTTGGAGGTGACAAATGAATTTTGTCTTTCTGACCATCTCTTCGTCCTTTTTGGAGGCTGTAAGAAGGGACATATGGCTTCCAAGGCCACCATAGCCCATTGGGTGCGGGAGGCCATGACTTTGGTCTACGTGGCATTGGGCAAGCAAGCCCCTGCGCAAATTCGTGCTCATTCTACGCGAGCTCAGGCTTCCTCCTATGCAGAGTCCTGTTTGGTTTCTCTGGAAGATATCTGCAGAGCCGCTACATGGGCTTCGGTCCATACGTTCACTCGTCATTATTGGGTGGATGTGGCAGCTCGACAGGATGCGGTGTTTGGCTCGTCGGTGATTTCTGCCAGGATGGGGGTGTCCCACCCTACTTGAGGATTGCTTGGGTACATCCCACAAGTCTCTGGATTGATCTGTGGGATGCTATGGAAGGAAAATCCCAACAGATCAATCCAGAGCCCCCCCTGGATTTACTGTCTGCAGTTTTGTTTCGGTTGGTTAGTTTTTTTGTGTTTCGTTGTTCTGAATGTTCCTTCATTTGATTAAATAATAAAAACAAATAAATTTGGAAGTGGTGGAAGTATGTTGGGCATTTGGTCTGACAATGTCAGGAGAGTTTTCTGCTGTTTCCATTCCACTGGTTTGGTATTGTTATTACTGAGGTTTACATGGCTGCACAGGTCCACATATAGCAAACCTTGGAGGTCCCATATAAACAGTTCTCTCTATCTCCACCTGCTGGTAGTGGGACACAATCCTCAAGTCTCTGGATTGATCTGTTGGGACTAATGGAAAGAAAATTATCAGGTAAGAATTATTTTTTTCTTTAAAGGAAGTTAAATTCTGCTGCTGTAGTTAAATATGTGATTGCATGAAACAGTCTTCTGTTCTATTTCTGATCATATACAAACCATAGTAGTTGAGACATTTTCAAGCTGAGGATATAAGGTACCTGATTTTGTGCATGATGATGGGGAGCTTTTCTTAGATGTTCAAAATTAAATCTAGGAAAAAGAGGCCTGATTATAATTTAATTATAAAACTGTTTTTATTTCTTTTTACAAATGGTAATGTGCTGCCTTCTTGGAACACATAGGAAGGAATTCAAGCTTTTTCAATCAGAGAATACGAATGATGTCAGAGGCCATAAGGTGCTCCTTTAAAGTGTTTTAATTTGGCATTAAATGCCCTGTTTTCATTAAGACTTTAATTCAGTTTTTTTTTTAATATGGTTCTGTCCATAAAAGCATCTCTAAAGATAGAATAACCCTGATTTTTTTTTTTTTTACCTGAAGTAGCCTTGTTCAGAAAGAAACAGCAGAAGAGGTTTTATACCTCACTTTTGTGAAGAGAAACAGTTGTGCTTAGCAGAGAAGTAAATTTTTCATCCTTCAACATAAATCTGTTCCTTATTGTCACTAGTTATCACACGCTAAGGACGCATTTAAGCCCGTGGCATTACTTTGATGCTATTCTACTTGAGACCAAAACTAAAGACTTTTTGACTTTCTGTTTCCATTGCCTAAGGTTAATAAAAAAAATCTAAATTGTAGCATCTGGAAGCCAGCGGGAATGGACCAGAATTACTCATTCTATCCCTGCAGGTAACAGTGTCAAACTCAACCACTAAATCAACACATCTAGTTCTTAACTTCCATGTGGTCCCTTCATGAGTCTATGGTGATGAATTTGTGTTCTAAAGTAGTTGCCATGACAGGTAATAGGTTATTACACACATACACACACAAAAGTATTTTGTTTTGTTTTTTTGTTTTTGTTTTCTTTTTCCTACAGCAGTGAAAACTTTTTTAATATAGTAAAAAGTGCAGTATGGAAATAATGTAAATTAGGATTTATTAAAAGTGTGCATTCTTTCATGGGTTAGAATATATTAGAAGCATGCATTCTTTAATTGGTTAGAATATCATGCAACATGGATCCTCTTCAAGTTGAAATCAGCGGGATCCTTACACAAACGCCAGTATCGTGACATATGGCAATGATTTGAAAATGTGTCTGTTATAGGGATAGGGAGAAGATCCAGTTTATGTTTAGGGGAGATTTCTTTGGGGAATTAATATAAAATAACTCAGGGCAGATTGGTGACTATTTTCTTACTCTGGCTACTTCTCCAGCAGCTGCAACCATTATATTTTGTGCCTATATTAGTGGAATACTATTATTGTTGTTGTACAATATGTATCTGTTTTACCTTTGTTCTGAGTTAATAAAGATACATTAAATATATGTATATTATACAGCAGATAAATTAACTTGCTAATATTTTGATGTTGAAGAACTTTTTGCAAGCAGGGAAAAAATACGTGCAGATGTATGGTAACAGACACAAAAAGGAGTTGGATTAGCTCAGGTCTGAATCTTGTGAGCAGTAGTGCCAGTGATCAAGGCTTCAGCCCTGTAGCATTAGGGCGATATTTCTTAAACTGTGATATTCTCCAAAACTAGTATTGCTTCAGGCTGGTGTTAAAGCTTGAATCAGGCTCTACATAATTTTAATATACCCCAGAGAATTATACTCCAAACCTTTCAAAATTATGTGACAAAACTTTAAAGATTATTTATAATTCCCTACACACTCATATATACACACACACTCTCTCTCTCTTCTCTTCTCTCTCTCTCTCTCCACCCATGGTTCCAGCATCTTTCTCTGTCTCCCTTACTTCCCTCTGTCTCCTTCACTTCCTTCCTCCCCTCCCAGGTCTAGTATGCCTCTATATCTCAGTCTTTTCCTTCCCCTCTCCCCACAACCAGGTCCAGTATGTCTCTGACCCTCCACTCTCAACCTCCCCCCCTACCAGGTTCAGCATATTTCTCTCCCCACTCCCCCCCACCCAACTCATACATCTAAAGGCAGATGCCCGATCACTTCTATCTCTGGTGCCACCATCTTTCAAAATAGTGGTACCTGAATTCACTGCAATGGGGTCATTCTGCCAAGTAAGGTAATACTTCTATGGCAGCTAGAAAGTTTACTTTTTGTGAGAAGTAGTCGGTTGTAAATCTGACTGAAGGATGAGATGCCTTAAAAGAATGCTGCCTAACATTCACAGACCTTGGAAACCCTGGCAGACACTCACAGAGGAAATATCTGGCAGACAACCCAGGTACACACTCACGAGTCCTTCTACTAAGGTGCGCTGAAAAGTGGTCTGTGCTGATGTAGACACATGTATTGGACGCGCACAGGTTCATTTTTCAGCACAGCTGCAAAAAAAGACTTTTATTGGATGAAAATGGATGTGTGGCAGAATGAAAATTGGCGTGCGTCCATTTTGGGCCTGAGACCTTACTGCCTCTCACAATGCTGATTACTGCCCGGTTAGCGCAGTGCGCCGGAAATTTTCTGGCACGTGTAGTGGGCGCACATAAAAAATGAAATTACTGCCCAGGCCATGCGGTATCCGGGCAGTGGCTCCGAATTGGCGCACATAGGCGCCTACGCGGCTTAGTAAAAGGGCTCCTCACAGAGGAAATATCTAAACTTACAGAGGAAATCCTTAAACCCCTATACACAAGACACCACAGACTTTCTGAACTAATTTTAAATCATCAAGTTGCTATCACCTGACACTCTCCTGGTCACAACAGGTGTAGATCTATAAATCAATCATCTCCATGCAGATGGCATAACTGCCTTTGAGAGATTTCAAAAGGCATCTACTTTGGGACCACCAGTACACACTAGAAACTATTACAAAACTAGTCAAATACATCCCATCCTTCAATCAGATTCACCTTGACTACTTCACAAAAAAGTTTACTTTCTAGACATCACAGCTTCTATCAAAAAAGTTATACACAAACATCTGTACAAGAAACCAGCTGACTGATGCAGCTACCTTCACAACAACAGCTTCTACCCTTCACATACAAAAAACCCATTATAAATAGCCAAGTCACACAATAGCATTGTATATGCTGTGACCTAAGAGACAGATATACATTCTTCAAAATTCTGACTGAATCCTTCAAACAGAATGCCTCAAAGTAATTTCCAAGAAGAAGAATGCTACAACCTCAAAGTAATTTCCAAGAAGATTGCCTCTTAACTAAACACACTGAGGGAAAACCTATTTCATTACAAAGAAAAGAAAAACTCAGTTAGAGTCCCCTTTGTGCTGATATACAAACCAGAGCTGGAAAAACAGAAGAATCACAAAAGACCTGCAACCACTATTCCAGGAGAAAGAATTACTGAGAGAGAGATTCCCAGCTCCACTAATGCTGGCTTCCTGAGAAACACCAAATCTAAAGCAAAAATTTGTGAAAAGCAAGCTCCCAACAGAGCTCAAAAGAAGAGAAATGCATAAGTCCCTGCAATATACTAAGCTGCAGACTCTACCGGCACATATCACAGGACCTTACATATAGGAAAAACATTTAACATAAGGGCATCCTACTCATGCTGCTGCTCAAATGTAGCAGAAATAGAGGCTGACCAACAGACAAAGCCAACTCGGGAGATGGTGCTTTAAAATGTTTTCTTGATTGTTTGCACAAAGGACCCGACACGGTCCATGTTTCGGCATGATAGGATGCCTGCTTCAGGGGTCACAAAACAGTATTCACAGAGTATACTAACTAACAGTGTTGCACTCTGTAAAACTGCATTCCACTGAATTAACACTTGTTCGAATGCAGTTTTCAACCACCTCTCGAGTTTATGCTCGGTGGGAACGTTCGTTATTTTTTGCTTTACAGAGTACAACACTGTTAGTTAATATACTTTGTGATTATTCAGTGCAGAAAATGTGAATAAGGGTGCTGTACTGGGGAGATGCCACTATGGGTGGGCAGTTTTGGGGACCAGACCACTTCATCAGTGACCTTATGGTGATAATATTAAGAGGAGATTTTAAAACAATCCAGGAATGTAAGCGATTTGAAATTAAGGTACCCTTACGATGATTAAATACTTTGATACCAACAAGAAAGGATTTAACTGAGGTCTGTATTTCCTATCACATTATAAACCATGCAGTTATACTGCTTTGGCACCTTCAGATCACACATTCAGTTTTTCCTGTTTCTCATTTCCTCAGCCCTAACTTTCTCCTTGAGATTGTCATTGAAATGATTTTATATTTCACTTGTATAGTCTAAATTGTCATTTTTTTGCTTATACTGTTCTAACCTGAGGAAGAAAGTTCTAGCCTTCAAAAGCTAGTTCAAATTGTATTAAAGTCAGATACTATCCTTGACTCCACTAACTTAAGTGGACTGTTCAACGCACCCACTGTTCTTTCTGAGAAGAAATATTTCCTTAGATTACTCTTGAATTTATCCCTTTTCATCCTCAGGACCCCTTACTCTAGAAATTACTTTCCATTGAAAGAGACCCACCTTCTGTGCATTTATATATTAGAGGTATTTAATTGCCTTATCGTATCTCCCCTATCCCTCCATATGTTTTATGATGAATACTATTAACCTTTTTTTGTAGCTGTACTTTGGTTTATATGCTTTTTGTAGAGGTCTCCAAAACTGTACATAGAACTCCAAATCAGGTCTCATTAAAGAGACGCATACAATATGTGGGCCATTCTTTTCCCTGTGCATCCAAGCATCCTTTTAGCTTTTGCGATCACCCTGTTCTATGTATTTGACCATCTTAGTACCATCAGCTACAGTATAATCACCCCCTGGTTCTGCTCATTTTTATGGTTTGAAGAACTTCATGCTCTATACATAGGGCCAGATTAATGTCTTTTTTTTTTTTTTTGGTAGGCTTCTAAGATCTATGGATTTGTTATTTTTCCACAATAACTTAGTAACAGTCTGAACAGCGCTTACTGGTCGGGTTACCCATCTCAAAAAGGAACTAGAAAAGGTTCGAAAAAGGATAATGAAGATAGAACACTTCCCTTAGGAAGAAAGACTAAACAGGACTCTTCTGTTTAGAGAAATGATAACGGAGAAATGATATGATAAACATTCATAAAATCATGAGTGGGATGGAATGGTTGTTTAACTTTTCAAACAACACAGAAACAAGCAGACTCTCCATGAAATTAATGATCAGTGGATTGAAAACAAATATTAGAAAGCATTTTTGTCATGCAGCGCATAATCAAGATGGGAACACTAATTCCAGAGGATGTGGTCAAAGCAATTAGCACAGCTGGATTCAAAAGAGGTTTGGATACGTTCCTGGAGGAAAAGTCCATTTAAAAAAATTATAAACTAGGTAGACTTGGGAGAGCCATTCTTCATCTCTGAAAATACGTTTTAAGAAACTGATCTGCTTTTTGGGATTTTCTGGATACTTGTGACCTGGCCTGGCCTGGCCATTGTCAGAGACAGGATGCTGGACCCAATGGCCCTTGTCTGACTCAGCATACTTGTTTAAAGATTCTGTTTGAAGACTTTTGTTAAATCACCCCATGGTCATCTTGTTACCAGGCTAAATAGTCCTAGTTCTTTAGCTCATCCTCATAGATCATAGTTTCTAGGCCTTTAGACAATTTTATTTGCATTTTTCTGCTCTTGTTTTAGTTTCATTCATCATTTTTGAAGTATGGGGCCCAAAATTGGAAAGCAGTATTTAGATAGACATTACCAATATTGATCAAAGTTGTAGATTATCTTACTTTTTATATAATAGCCTGGTGTTATCTCTTAATATAGTGTTAGTTATTTAGAATTCAACAGTACATTGCTAATTCATGTTGATGTTGCATGCCATAATGATGAAAAAAATGGACTATCGTGATATATTTGATAGATTTATTTTGGAAACTGGTGAGTTGGAATATGTGGGGTTTGGTACAAAATATAGGGTTATTACTCTCTTCTTTTTGTTTTACTATTTAAACTACCAAGATGACAGAATTGTATTTGCCAGAAATTAGAGTGATACTGTAGAAATTTTTGATTTGATGATGATAAATCTTTACTTCTACTTTCTTTTATTAATGAATTTGATATATTGCTTACCTTAAAATCATCTAAATAATATTCATTGTTAAACAGGGGTTCTCAACCTAGTCCTTAGGACACACCTAGACCTAGCCAATCAGGTTTTCATCATCAGATAGATTTGTATGCCCTGTCTCCACTATATACAGATCTATCTCATGCATATTCATTGTGGGTATCCTGAAAACAATACTAGGTGGGTCCCGAGGACTGTGTTGAGAACCTCTGTTGTAAAACAAAGAAATATAATCAATGAACCAAGCAAATAAACAGCAATATAACACTTTTCCCAGCTTATTCATCCATCCCAGAGTACTACTTAGAAAGTAAGGCTTTCAGTTGTTTCTTGAATTGTACATAGTTTATTTCTTCTCGCAAAGACAGTAGTAGAGAATTTGAAAGGTCTCATTGCTGCATTCATGCAAGATGAATTACAAAGAATGTTGACAAACACAACAAATCTGACTGGGAGGTACACAGACACCTAATTGAGACATAATAGTCCAAATGTAACCTAGTAGCACTTTAGAAATGTTAAATAGTAGTAGTAGTAGTAGTAGTAATATTGGTACAAATAATAGAGCAGATACCTATAAAGAACTTTATATGTCTTACAAAGCACCTTGAACTTAATTTGTAAGGCCACAGGGAGCTGATGAAGCCCTTGCAAGATGGGAGTGACATGACCCTCTTCTTGCTCTCCAGAATCAGTTTTTGCCACCATGTTTTAAACTACCAACAATTGTTTCATATTCACCTGAGACAAATAGAGTTGCAGTAGTCCAGATAACTCTACATGTGTTAGGTTAAACACAACAGTAACTGGCAGATCAATATAAGCTGATTAAAACAAGAAGGAACTACATTCCCTACATGAGACCTAGGCCCCAACCGATTGTCAGATTTAACCTTCAGACTCATCACTTCTAATACCTTCAGCTCCAGTCCTCTTAGCTGTGGCAGAACTGTAAGAGGCATGTTTTTCCACAATAGCTTCATTACCATGATTTGTTTCAATATTCAAAATAAATTTCAGACACTACAAACAACTCATCACTTTTCTAAACAATTTTTTAATCTTCCCATTGCCTCTTGCTGATTCCCATTCACATATAATGTCATCTGTATGACTGTGAAATTCTATCTCCTTCTGTTCCAGTTCCATACCAATGATGCCAGTACAAATTAAACAGTACTGATGCTGTTCTCTGTTAATTTTCCTTCTCATACTACATGCTGAGACATAATGGATTGGAAAGAAACAGACCACTTTAATACCACATCCCCATCACCTATATGTTCCAATCAAGATTAAAAAAAAAAAGACCATGGTGGTCCATGTCAAAAGTGGTTGACAGATCATGTCCCTAATCCACATCATACCTGTGAGATTAGCTCTAGAAAATGATGATAAAATATATTACATTTATACTAACTTAACATTGAATCTGATTGACGGTCATCTGGTCAGATTTAATTTCTGTAATTGACCTTGATGAATTTGGAAACATATTGCTGTCAGTGACACTAGCCACATATTTGCTAGGGCCATGTCCATCATGATTGGTAAAAACTACTGTAGGTCTGCTTGTTATTCCAAAATACTTCAGTAATCACCTTAAGAAAGCTGTCCTTAGTATCCCTCCTAGAAACCTACTCTGAGCCCTGAGAATCTAGAAAATTATAGAGCAACCACTAACATCTCTTTCCTAGGGAAAACAGTTAAGAAAATAGTTTATAAACAACTTGTGAATTTTTTAGGTGAAACCAGCTTTTTGGATCCTTTTCATTTAGTCTTTAGATGTGGTTTTAGTACTGAAACGACCTTAGTACCTTTCTCAATCGTCTTTGCTATGAATTAGATCCATGGACACACACTTTTAGTGGTAGATTTGTCAGCTGTGATTAATGCAATAGACCAATTTGCATTTCTAAGTTTACCTCATTGATTGTATATGGTCATTTTACTATTGTTATGTTGTTAACAAAATAAGTTTTATGTCAAGTTCTACCTGCTGAAAAAATATAATAAATGGGACACTCATCTGCCTACTAATCCGTATATATAAAAAGAAACAAAGAGATCTAATAAGTGGTTTATTAAAACAATTACCCAACGTGGCCATTCTTCATCCTCAGGCTGCTTCAGGGGTGTAAACCACAAAGTAAAAACATACATAATAAATCTCTTATGAACATAGTTCTTAAAACAAGATAATTAAAAACTCATAAGAAACATAAAAAACTCATGGTATACATAACTTGAAACACCTCATTCAGTACTCAAATGCTGAAGACAGGTATAGTCAGTGTGATAGTATGTATGTGGGGAAAAGGAGATCACAAATCTTTAAAATCAGTGCAAATGTCAGTGTTACATTCATTTCATTACTAAAAATTGAATAGGTGATTCCAGTGCACAGTGTAAAAAAGAAACAAATAATAATTAATATATCATGAATACATACCTAAAAGGGGTTAAAACATAGCATTCCCCTAAAAGTTAACTTAATATACAACTTAAAATAAAAAAACAGCATAACTGTTGCTTGGTCATAACTTTTTACTCCTGCATATAAAATATCCCAACTTAGAAAAAGATGAAAAAGAAGACTGAGGATTTACTTACTTCTCTCAACAGCCTGCACAACTCTTGCCTATGAAAAGCAGCGTTTCAGTGTGTGGTTGGCTTATAAACACTCCCTCTGGTTCGAAGGTCACCATATCTGAAAAACTTGCTGAACATATTTGCTCATAATTTAATCAAATACAACCCAGAACAACCCTTGCCAGCACTATTAGAAAGAAACGCTAAAAAGGCAAACTCCATATATTCTTAATATAAAAATCAGTGTATAGCACCCTAAAATCACTAAGAAAATCACAAAAAATGCTTACAATTATTAAATTATGCATTCAGCTGCCATCTTAAAATACGTTCCAGTGAACTCATCCTAGTTAGCAACTCGTTTTAAGACTTAAAATCAAAAATTGCTACCTAAAAAATCTGATATTACCTTAAAAATGTGCCAGCATGATTCAGGGTTAAACTAAGTATTACAGAGACCCAGATTTAGTATAAATAACTCTTAATAGAAATGATCTCCATATGTTTTAACTGGTACTTGTCCCCTGTATTTGGGTGTACAAAATATTTTGCTTTCAAATTCACACAACAAACTGAACATTGTAAACATGGGTAATGTCCCTAATTGTTTTAATAGACCACTTCTCATTTTGTTACTTATTAGATCTTCTTTGTTTCTTTTTTTTTTTTTAACTTATAAATTTTATTGAAACATTATCTCAAGTACAACATAGAGCCTCTGGCTCTGAACAAATTACAACTTATCTTTTATCTTAACAGTTTCCTTCATCTTTGTTTCTTTTTATATATAAAGTTGTACCTGCTGTAAAGCACTTTGGTTGAATCTCTTCATAAAGGTGGTTAATAAATTTCAGCAAGTAAACAAATAAATATACAGTATTTTATACATTGGTTTAGATGACACAGGGTCCTTTTACCAAGCTGCGGGAAAAAGGGCCCTGTGCTAGTGGTGGGGGCCATTTTTCCTGAGCACCAGGGCCTTTTTTACCGCGGCGGATAAAAAGCCCCCAGATACACATGGCCCTGTGGCATGGAGTCCTTACCGCCACCCATTGAGGTGTCAGTAAGGGCTCCTACGCTAACCTGGTGGTAACCAGGCAGCGCACAGTGATGCCTGATTACTGCTGGGTTACGGCTGCACAAGCTATATCTGGTGGTTTTCTTTTTCCCCCTAAACAGTCAGGGCATTATGCCCAAATCGTAGTAATTATCTGTGTAATTAAAGAAAACGCTGTCGGTAAAAAATGCCCTGATTGTTTGTTTTTTTTCCAAATTTCCATGACTATACCTATAAGAACTTTCTGACCCCTGAGGCAGGCATTTATCCGCCGAAACACAGCCCTTGTCGGGTCATTATCAAAATAAAAGGACAACAATTATCTCTATCTTGAAGGCCCAGTGTTACTTTTTTCTGTTTTTCTTTAGAATAGGCTGGCACCATGTAGAATCGGGGTATTTAAAAGGGGGCACCCAGTTGCACTGTGTATTGCATCATAACTGAATCATTGCCTTTGCAAGATTGTCAGCTAGATAAATATTAACAAATTAAAACTAACCATAGATAGGTACATGTATTTTGGGTTAGTAACTCTCCATTTCAGTCTTTAATAATGTAATATTAGTTGTGGTTATTTTGCCATTCTGTTAAGGCCTTTGTAGTTTGTTGTATCTTTAGATCAGTGATACTCAACCAGGGTGTCACGGAGTAGTGGCCCTAAGATGGCCGCACATGCCCCAGCAGTCTGAGTGTTAGGGCAGTGGCAGGAAGCACAAGGGCAAAAGACTCCCCCACAAGTAGCACCACTCTACCTTTATTTCTTCAGAGCCATTCTCCTTCCCGGCACTGCATTTGCAAACAGTGCTTATCATGATTGCACTTCCAGTGTGCTCCGCACACCGTAAATGAAATCAAATACGTGCCACATGCAGCTGTGATGCTGGGAAGAAAAGTAGCTCTTATGGGGGAGCATTTTGCCCTTGTGCTTCCTGCCACTGTGGCTGCCACCACTTCAGAGCCGCTGCTCTGACACTCAGACTGCTGGGGCTTGTGCAGACACTTCTGTACTGCTTGGACGTGGGGAGGGAGAGAGAAGATGCTGCACTGTGGTGGTGGGTGGGAGGGCATGGGAGAGAAAAGATGTTGCACTGTGTTGGTGAGGGGGATGGGGAGAGGGAAGATGCACTATAAAGGAGGTCAGGAAAGATGTAGCACTATAGGAGAGGATAGGAGAGAGGGAAAATGCAACATTGTAGGGGGTTATAAGTGTGAAGGAAAATACTACCCTGTAGGGAGAGAGGGAGAGAAGGAGGAGATGCTGTGCTAAAAGGGGGAGCAAGAGAGAGATTGAGGGGGAGAAGCTGGGAATGGTGGAACAAAGTGGGTGGGTGCTGTTTGTCAAGAAGATGAGTGAGGAGAATTGTGAATGCACAGGGTAGAAATATGGTAATGGGGAATGGATGAAATCAAGGAGTAGGGGGAAATGAGAGAGCTACGAGGTAAGAGAAGGAAATGGAAAGTTGATAGGTGACAATTAAAAAGGAAATGGAGAACATGAAGGTGAGAAAGAGGGTGACATTTTACTAGAGAGAGGCAGAAAAGAAAGAAATGGAGGAAACATCTAAAAGATGGATATTTCAGACAGATGGAAAAAGAATGGAAAAGACAGGAGGAGAGACAAAAAGAATGAGAAATGGACAGCAGAAGTAGAGAAGACAGACAGGAAAGCAGAATAAAGAAACTGGCACCAGCATGATTGAAAAATAAAATGCCCAGATAATAATGATAGGAATACATTTTGTATTTTGATTGCATTAATTGGAATATGTTAGCTTATGGAAATATGCATTACAGCTTGTATTGTGTTCAGTACAAAAGGAAATTCATTGTTTTTGTTTCTACAGTGTTTACAGTATGTGCAAGTGACAACTTGGGGTTCTCAATTTGATTTTTGTCTTTCAAATTTGTGATCCCTTGTTCTGTATTTGGGGCTGGTTTGTCTGTGCTTTGTGTGTAGAAATCTGTAGCAGCCCTACTTGGTTTTATTTTATTTTATTTTTTATCAATGGTAGGTGTATTGGTATTCCAAGGCCCAGTGTAATATTTGTATTGCTGCCTATTTATGGGTGGGTTTTTGCTGTTTGAATAATAGGAATTAATGCTACTGTTATATGCTAGGCTTGCTAGACATATATTAGGATTTTTTTCAGGTTTTGTATTTTACAATGTGCCTAATATTGGAGAGATTTGTTGGTGTTACTCAGGTGACATGAGAATCAGAATATTTTTTTTGTATAATGACTTATATTGGGAAATGTCCTAGTTATGATCTGCAGCTGTTGTTTGAGGGAGGTAGGGTTTTTGTAGCTGCGGAACATGTTTGCATTTAATTCATAAGAATTGCTGTACTTTTTCAGTCCAAAGGTTCATGAGGGTCATGGATGCAGTGTGTCACATATGTGTGCACTGTCCGTCAGGTATGTCCCAACTCAAAAAAGATTGAGAACTACTGCTCTAGATTCAACTTTATCCACAAAATAGCAGTATACTATGATTTCCAAGGCCGCTGTCTACCAACTAAGGTATATTTGTCAGCCCTCTTCTTTGACAATTCAAGATTTAGCCAAATTGATCCATTTGCTTGCAATGTCTTGGTTAGATTATTGTAAATCCCTTTTATATTGGTCACCTCGGAAAAGCCTACAGAAATCAATTAGTCCAGAATACTGCTGCTTGTGTGTTAATGGGGACATCAATGACTAACAACATTATCCCAATCCTAAAAGAATGGTATGCACTTTAGGGGGTCTTTTACTAAAGCTTAGCTTGAGTTATCTGCAGCAGGGCCCATTTTATTCCTATGGGCCCTGCTGCAGATAACTCGAGGTACGCGTTAGCAAAAGACCCCCTTAGTGTATAATACCAGATTAAGACAGTGGTTTCTTGAGTTCATCATCATGTTTCCAATAGTAGACTGACCAGGTCACTTTGGTGGTTTAGGTTCTGGATAATTTTTAAAATTTTAATATTAGTTTTTAGAGTTTTAAAAAGTCTGGACCCCATGTATCTTAAAGATCGGGTAATCCCATTTGGGTCCTCCTAATAGCCTTGTGTTTGTTGTCATTCAGCTTTCTCTTGGTTTTGAGATAGAGCTTTCTCTAGTAGGCCTCACTTAGGAAATTCTTTTTCAAAGGAAGTACTGAAGCTCTTATAAATTTTTGGTAAAAGCATGACTGTTCCTCTAGGTTTTTAAGCTTTGTTGTACATCTTACAGTGTGTTTGATTAATATTCTGTTATTTTAGTTGTGTTTATTCTTTTTTTGACTTTGGCAGTGTGTTGGCTGCTTTTTAGTGTTCGTTACTAGTACACATTTTGGTTGTATCTGTGAGTAATAAATAAATTGATTGATATGAAGTGATAATATGTTTTGCTAAAAAGCAGTGTATAGCATGGCCTTTTTTTACAAGCAAAGAACACCCAATAATATTGTGAATTTCAACAAGGGAATATTTTTGTTACTTTCAGAATCTCTTAGAAAAATCAACAGAAAGAGAAACTCGCCAGGAATATGCTCTTGCCATGATTCAGTGCAAGGTTCTAAAGCAACTGGAAAATCTGGAACAGCAAAAGTATGACGATGAAGATATTGTGGAAGATATAAAGTTCCTGTTGGAAAAACTTGGCGAAAGCGTCCAGGATCTAAGGTACCTGTTTGCATAATGAGTGCAATTTTCAAAGTCATTTCCATAGATGATACAGTTCTTTTAATGAGCTGTTTGAAATTTGTCCAATGTGCATACTTTTTCTTATATTAAGTGAGGGGTGATCCTAGTGGCGGGGGTTGAAACAATGGACATACTTTTGTACTTGATCACAAAAAAATACCTGCAGGAAAAGGAGCAGGCATTGTCCGTGAGTAGTTCTCTCTTTGGTAATTTTCAAAATGAAAATGCCCACCTACTTTCTCTTTGAAAACTTCTTGCAGAAACCAAGAAATAAAAGTACCCATGGACTTTGCAGCTATGCAGACAGTATTAAAATTGCCTCTATTATAAATTAAGACTTCTGAATTTAGTTATTTTTATAGTATGCAAATTTCTGTGGCTTTTCAGCAACTCAGGCTTTTCTTAAGGATCCATAAAATCATCAGATTTTGATGTTTTTACATTTTAGGGGCTGTAATTGCATTTTTTCCCTGATTTTCATAACACCTCCCCCTCAGTTTCAGTTTTCCCCTTTTTCCAACATATGCCCACCAGGATAAGAAAGATGTTAATATGCTGATCACTCATGGACTCACTTTGTTTGAAAGATGGGCAACTTGTTTATGCCTGAAATTAAATCATGACAAAACTAAGTTTCTGATTGTTACGGCATCTAACATTGATGTATCAGATATATGGCTGTGCTCTAATGGTGTCCATTTAAAGGTTAAAACAGAATTGAAAGTATTAGGGATCATGGTTGATAAGCATTTGTCATTGGGAAAACATTGCCAGTTAGTACTTAAAAAGTTAAGGCAAGTACGCCATTATTTAGTAATGATAATTTTAGATTGTTGGTACAATCCTTCATTTTATCACAAATTGATTATTGTAGTGTGCTATATGTACACTACATGGTTTCATTAAGGAAGAGATTACAGACGGTGCAAAATGTAGCAGCCACACTGATTTTATCTAAGTCTAAGTATGAGAGAACAACTCTTTTGTATATTATATTGCATTGGCTTCTAGTAGAAGCAAGAGGGATTTTTAAACTTTGCACAATGATTTATTTGTTTTTGTATGAAAATATGCCAGGATATTTAAATCGGTTAATTTTACTACCTAAATTAGGAATAGGAGATTAGTGGGTAATCATTTGGACTTAGCATTCCCTTCTCCTAAAGGTATCAGGTTTAAGACTTTACATGCAACGACTTTGTTATACCTATCAGCAAACTGGTGGAATGATTTACCAATTTGTATAAGATCTATACCATATTAGGGTGCTGTTTGCAAATTCAGGAAGACTTATCTATTCAGAAAGTATGTTTTAGGGAAAATTTAGTATCTTATATTTGCCTGTTATTTTATTTGTCTTGTAAATGACAATGGTCTTCAATTTTCTTTTTTTTTAAATTTTGTTTTAACTTCATCATGTATTTTATTTTTCTCCGAGGACAAGCAGGCTGCTTGTTCTCACGACTGGGTTGACGTCCACGGCAGCCCCCACCAACCGGAACAAAAACTTCGCGGGCGGTCCGCACGCAGGGCACGCCCACCGCGCATGCTCGGCCGTCTTCCCGCCCGTGCGTGACCGTTCCCGCTCAGTCTTTTCTTTTCCGCGCTGGAGAGAGACGTGTTCGTCTCTCTCTCTGTCCGCCCCGGAAACCGGATCGCGTTGTTCGCGAATCTTCTTATTTTTTATTTTATTTCGTTCCGCGTTTCTCTTTAGTTTTCTTTAAAAAAAAAAAAAAAAATGCGCTGAACTTGTTTTCCCTCGTCTCTTAGCGGGGGCGTCCCGTTGCGGCCTTGTGGCCGCGCGGTCGATTTATTTTCGAGGTGTGATTTTTACCGCCACCATCGACGACTTTGATTTCGCCGACGCGATTTTTCCGTCGATGTCCTCGAAGGTCCCGAGTGGATTTAAAAAGTGTGGTCGGTGCGGCCGGCCTATCTCGCAGACCGACACTCACGCTTGGTGCCTCCAGTGCCTCGGGCCGGAGCACGATACCAAGTCGTGTACTTTGTGTCTCGGTCTCCGGAAATGGACACAAGTAGCGAGGCAAGTTCTTCGGGACTGTCTTTTTGGAACTTGCGCCGGCCCCTCGACGTCGACGGCATCGGTATCGACGGCCGGTTCTTCGGTATCGATGTCCACGAAATCGGCACCGATGGCATCGACCCCAGGAGCACAGGTCCCGTCGGCCCGCCGGTCCTCCGGTGACGGCAGGGGTGAGAGGCCGCGTGGGCAATCGGCCCCGGTCACTCCCTCTACCCAGGGCCCTCGGGACCGAACCCTGTCAGACCCGGTCCCTCGAGGCCGAGGGGGATCGACTTCCTCCTCCTCCATTCCACCTAGCGCCGATGACGGGCACCGCAAGAAAACGAAGAAGCACCGTCATCGGTCGCCATCGATGCATCCGGCTCCCGGCGCCGGAGAGGAGTCGACGCCGAGAAAGCGGCAGCGTCGAGAGGAGAGGTCCCCCTCTGTAGTAGAGGTACCGCCGTGTCAGGGTCCCAGCACTTCGGTGCAGTCTCCTGGACCCGAACAGCTTCCGGCACCGACGCCTCTACCGGCCCCCTCGTCTTTCCTGACAGCGGGCCTTGACGAGTGCCTCCGAGCCATCCTTCCGGGGATCCTGGAAGGGCTGATGCGCCAGACTGTGCCGGCGCCGGGGGCTGTGGCGCCGGCGAGCTCTAGCCCGGTGCCGAGGCCTTCGACGCCGACGCCGCTTGCTGCGCCGGTCTCGACTGCCACGCAGGTGGAGTTGACGTTGATGGAGGGAGCTTCATCCCCGCCGGCGCGGGAGTCCACCGCTCGACGACACCACCGAGGCCTCGGTGCCTCGACGTCGAGCCGGGCCCGGTTGAGGACTCAGCTGCACGAGCTTATGTCCGACACCGAGGAAGAGGCCTCGTGGGGGGAGGAGGAGGACCCCAGATATTTCTCCTCAGAGGAGTCTGTGGGCCTTCCCTCCGACCCCACTCCTTCACCAGAGAGGAAGCTCTCGCCACCTGAGAGCCTCTCCTTTGCCTCCTTTGTCAGGGATATGTCTATTTGCATTCCCTTTCCCGTGGTCTCTGTGGATGAGCCGAGGGCTGAGATGCTCGAGGTCCTCGACTATCCATCACCACCTAGAGAGTCCTCCACGGTACCGTTGCACAATGTCCTCAAAGAGACACTGCTTTGGAACTGGTTGAGACCATTATCTAATCCCACCATCCCCAAGAAAGCAGAGTCCCAATACAGAATCCACTCGGACCCAGAGTTAATGCGGCCCCAATTGCCTCATGACTCGGCGGTCGTGGACTCTGCTCTCAAGAGGGCACGGAGTTCGAGGGATACCGCCTCGGCGCCCCCGGGGCGGGAGTCTCGCACTCTGGACTCGTTTGGGAGGAAGGCCTACCAATCTTCCATGCTCGTGACCCGAATCCAGTCTTACCAGCTCTACACGAGCATCCACATGCGGAATAATGTGAAGCAACTGGCGGACCTGGTTGACAAGCTCCCGCCGGAGCAGTCCAGGCGTTTTCAGGAGGTGGTCAGGCAGCTGAAGGCGTGAAGAAAGTTCATGTCCAGGGGTATATATGACACCTGTGACGTGGCATCTCATGCTGCGGCCCAAGGTATAGTGATGCGCAGGCTCTCATGGCTGCGTGCCTCTGACCTGGACAACCGCACCCAGCAGAGACTGGCCGACGTCCCTTGCCGGGGGGATAATATTTTTGGCGAAAAGGTCGAGCAGCTGGTGGACTAACTGCACCAGCGGGAAACCGCTCTCGACAAGCTCTCCCACCGGGCGCCTTCAGCATCCACCTCAGCAGGTGGACGTTTTTCCCGGGCCCGGCAGGCTGCGCCCTATGCTTTTACCAAGTGTAGGTACACCCAGCCAGCCCGAAGGCCTCATCAGGCACAGGGACAGTCCCAGCGCGCTCGTTCTCGTCAACAGCGTGCGCCTAAGCAGCCCCCTGCGCCTCCACAGCAAAAGCCGGGGACGGGCTTTTGACTGGATCCATGGGAACATAGCCGCCCTCAAAGTGTCCGTACCGGACGATCTGCCGGTCGGAGGGAGGTTAAAATTTTTTCACCAAAGGTGGCCTCTCATAACCTCCGACCAGTGGGTTCTCCAAATAGTGCGGTGCGGATACGCCCTGAATTTGGCCTCCCTGCCACCAAATTGTCCTCCGGGAGCTCAATCCTTCAGCTCCCATCACAAGCAGGTACTTGCAGAGGAACTCTCCGCCCTTCTCAGCGCCAATGCGGTCGAGCCCGTACCACCCGGGCAGGAAGGGCAGGGATTCTATTCCAGGTACTTCCTTGTGGAAAAGAAAACAGGGGGGATGCGTCCCATCCTAGACCTGAGAGGGCTGAACAAATTCCTGGTCAAAGAAAAGTTCAGGATGCTTTCCTTGGGCACCCTTCTGCCAATGATTCAGAAAAACGATTGGCTATGTTCCCTGGATTTAAAGGACGCATACACTCACATCCCGATACTGCCAGCTCACAGACAGTATCTCAGATTCCGCCTGGGCGCACGGCACTTTCAGTATTGTGTGCTGCCCTTTGGGCTCGCCTCTGCCCCACGGGTGTTTACAAAGTGTCTCGTGGTGGTAGCGGCGTATCTACGCAAGCTGGGATTGCACGTGTTCCCATATCTCGACGATTGGCTGGTCAAGAACACCTCGGAGGCAGGAGCCCTCCGGTCCATGCAGTGCACTATTCAACTCCTGGAGCTACTGGGGTTTGTGATAAATTACCCAAAGTCCCATCTCCAGCCAGCCCAGTCTCTGGAATTCATAGGAGCTCTGCTGAATACCCAGACAGCTCAGGCCTTCCTTCCCGAAGCGAGGGCCAACAACCTCCTGTCCCTGGCTTCACAGACCAGAGCGTCTCAGCAGATCACAGCTCGGCAGATGTTGAGACTTCTGGGTCATATGGCCTCTACAGTTCATGTGACTCCCATGGCTCGTCTTCACATGAGATCTGCTCAATGGACCCTAGCTTCCCAGTGGTTTCAAGCCACCGGGAATCTAGAAGATGTCATCCGCCTCTCTGCCAGTTGCCGCACTTCACTGCACTGGTGGACCATTCGGACCAATTTGACCCTGGGACGTCCATTCCAAATTCCACAGCCCACGAAGGTGGTGACGACGGATGCATCTCGCCTGGGGTGGGGAGCTCATGTCGATGGGCTTCACACCCAGGGTCTGTGGTCCCTCCAGGAAAAGGATCTGTAGATCAACCTCCTGGAGCTCCGAGTGATCTGGAACGCACTGAAGGCTTTCAGAGATTGGCTGTCCTATCAAATTATTCAAATTCGGACAGACAATCAGGTTGCAATGTATTACGTCAACAAGCAGGGGGGCACCGGATCTCGCCCCCTGTGTCAGGAAGCCGTCGGAATGTGGCGTTGGGCTTGTCAGTTCGGCATGCTCCTCCAAGCCACATACCTGGCAGGCGTAAACAACAGTCTGGCCGACAGACTGAGCAGAGTCATGCAACCGCACGAGTGGTCGCTCCATTCCAGAGTGGTACGCAAGATCTTCCGAGAGTGGGGCACCCCCTCGGTGGACCTTTTCGCCTCTCAGACCAACCACAAGCTGCCTCTGTTCTGTTCCAGACTACAGGCACATGGCAGACTAGCGTCGGATGCCTTTCTCCTTCATTGGGGGACCGGCCTCCTGTATGCTTATCCTCCCATACCTTTGGTGGGGAAGACCTTACTGAAGCTCAAGCAAGACCGCGGCACCATGATTCTGATCGCGCCCTTTTGGCCCCGTCAGATCTGGTTCCCTCTTCTTCTGGAGTTGTCCTCCGAAGAACCGTGGAGATTGGAGTGTTTTCCGACTCTCATTTCGCAGAACGACGGAGCATTGCTGCACCCCAACCTTCAGTCTCTGGCTCTCACGGCCTGGATGTTGAGGGCGTAGACTTCACTGCGTTGGGTCTGTCTGAGGGTGTCTCCCGTGTCTTGCTTGCCTGTAGGAAGGATTCCACTAAAAAGAGCTACTTTTTCAAGTGGAGGAGGTTTGTCGTTTGGTGTGAGAGCAAGGCCCTAGAACCTCGTTCTTGCCCTGCACAGAACCTGCTTGAATACCTTCTGCACTTATCAGAGTCTGGCCTCAAGACCAACTCAGTAAGGAATCACCTTAGTGCGATTAGTGCTTACCATTATCGTGTGGAAGGTAAAGCCATCTCTGGAGAGCCTTTGGTTGTTCGATTCATGAGAGGCTTGCTTTTGTCAAAGCCCCCTATCAAGCCTCCTGCAGTGTCATGGGATCTCAACGTCGTCCTCACCCAGCTGATGAAACCTCCTTTGAGCCACTGAATACCTGCCATCTGAAGTACTTGACCTGGAAGGTCATTTTCTTGGTGGCAGTTACTTCAGCTCGTAGAGTCAGTGAGCTTCAAGCCCTGGTAGCTCATGCTCCGTATACCAAATTTCATCACAACAGAGTAGTGCTCCACACTCACCCAAAGTTCCTGCCGAAGGCGGTGTCGGAGTTCCATCTTAACTAGTCAATTGTCTTGCCAACATTCTTTCCCAGGCCGCATACCCGCCCTGCTGAACGTCAGTTGCACACATTGGACTGCAAGAGAGCATTGGCCTTCTACTTGGAGCGGACACAGCCCCACAGACAGTCCGCCCAATTGTTTGTTTCTTTCGACCCTAACAGGATAGGGGTCGCTGTCGGGAAACGCACCATTTCCAATTGGCTAGCAGATTGCATTTCCTTCACTTACGCCCAGGCTGGGCTGACTCTTGAGGGTCATGTCACGGCTCACAGTGTCAGAGCCATGGCAGCGTCGGTGGCTCACTTGAAGTCAGCCACTATTGAAGAGATTTGCAAGGCTGCAACGTGGTCATCTGTCCACACATTCACATCACATTACTGCCTCCAGCAGGATACCCGACGCGACAGTCGGTTCGGGCAGTCGGTGCTGCAGAATCTGTTTGGGGTGTAAATCCAACTCCACCCTCCAAGACCCGAATTTATTCTGGTCAGGCTGCACTCTCAGTTAGTTGTTCTTCGTAGGTCAATTTCTGTTATGCCCTCGCCGTTGCGAGGTTCCATTGACCTGGGTTCTTGTTTTGAGTGAGCCTGAGAGCTAGGGATACCCCAGTCGTGAGAACAAGCAGCCTGCTTGTCCTCGGAGAAAGTGAATGATACATACCTGTAGCAGGTGTTCTCCGAGGACAGCAGGCTGATTGTTCTCACCTACCCTCCCTCCTCCCCTTTGGAGTTGCGTTTCATAATTTTTGCTTGTCATTCAAATGAGCGGGAACGGTCACGCACGGGCGGGAAGACGGCCGCGCATGCGCGGTGGGCGTGCCCTGTGTGCGGACCGCCCGCGAAGTTTTTGTTCTGGTTGGTGGGGGCTGCCGTGGACGTCAACCCAGTCGTGAGAACAATCAGCCTGCTGTCCTCGGAGAACACCTGCTACAGGTATGTATCATTCACTTTACTGGATGTTCTTAATTTCTTGATGTAAGTCGCATTGAACTCTGTGTGGGAATAATAGTGACTAATAAGAAATAAAGGAGTCTTTTTATTAAGCTGTGGGAAAAAGGGCCCTGTGGTAATGGCAGGGGCTGTTTTTTTCACGCAGGAAACACCAGAAAGGAGTGAAATATTCTACAGTGCAGAAATCAGTCTAAAGAAGAGCAGAACACACGTTTATAGTGATAATAAAAGCTTTATTTGTGCTATTCTGTAAAATGTCCCGATGTGGCCACGTTTTGTCTCAATAGAGGCTGCTGCGGTCCGAAAGGGCACATACATGTAATAGAGCTAAAATCCAATGAAAGCAGCGACAATCAGCCTTGCAGCTTGCAGGGTTGATAGAAACACAGCAACTGTCTCTCTCATTCAAGGTTCAGAGAGACAGTTGCTATGTTTCTGTCGACCCTGTGAACTGCAAGGCTGATTGTTGCTGCTTTCATTGGATTTTAGCTCTATTGCGTGTATGTTCCCTTTGGGACTGCAATAGCTTGTAGTGAGTGTTTTAGCTGATGCAGCTTGTAGTGAGCTGAAATGTGGCCACTTCAGGACATTGTACACAGTGGCACGAATAAAGCCTTTTTATCTTATTAAATGTGTGTTCTGCTCTTCTTTGGACTATTTTTCCTACGTGCCAGGGACCTTTTTACTGCAGTAGGTAAAATGCTCCCCCCCCCCCCCCCCCCAATGGCCATTCGATAAGATAATTCTTACTGCGTGGACATGTAGTAGGGAGTACTTACCCGCCACCCATTGAATCCATCAGAAATCACCAATGAAATCATAAACAGCATGACCATCATGGAATCTTGGGCATCAGCATTTAAGTTAAAACTCAACAGAGAAAAAAACACAATGGGGCTTATTTTCAAAGCACTTAGCCTTCCAAAGTTCCATAGAAACCTATGGAACTTTGGAAGGCTAAGTGCTTTGAAAATACACCCAAATGTCTCATTTTCTCATCCCAACACAACACTAAACATAGTAACATAGTAGATGACGGCAGAAAAAAGACCTGCACGGTCTATCCAGTCTGCCCAACAAGATAAACTCACATGTGCTACTTTTTGTGTATACCTTACCTTGATTTGTACCTGTCCTTTTCAGGGCACAGACCGTATAAGTCTGCCCAGCACTATTCCCGCCTCCCAACCACCAGTCCCGCCTCCCACCACCGGCTCTGGGACATCTAAAACTGCTGTACCATATGGAGAGCAGAATTCATAGTCAGAACTTGGATGGCCATTATTTCTCATGTGTTTTTAGAAGCTGTATCAGCAAACCCTGTACTAAAAGGTATTATATACATACAGACTTGGATGTCTATTCCAAGTTAACTCATTTCTGAAGTTGTAATTTTACCATACATATTAGGCCAACAATTTTCCCTATAGAAACTGACATTAAGGCATTACAAAAACTAGATGCCACTTGTTAGCATAAAGCTTGCTCAATTACCTGCACCATATGCTACAGCTTCATCAGGGTTTATACTTTTGTTGAGTTCTTTGCCATTGAAGAAGTCCTGCAGCAGCTTCTGGATCTTGGGGATACGGGTGGACCCGCCAACCAGAACAATATCATGGATCTGGGACTTGTCCAGCTTGGCATCACGAAGTGCCTTTTCCACTGGGTCCAGGGTGCCTCAGAAGAGGTCTGCGTTCAACACACAGCACTAAACACACAACTACCATCAATGCCTTGGGCTGTTCTCTCCCAATCTCAGACAACCTGAAAATCCTAGGCATTACCATATACCGCAACCTGATACTCGAAAACCAAGCCAAGGCCACGACAAAGACAATATTCTACACAATGTGGAAACACATAAAACCTTACTTCCCTAGGGACATTATCCGCAACATGATCCAAGCAATGGTGCTAGCCCATGTAGACTACTGCAATGGAATCTATGCGGGTTGCAAAGACCAAGTCATAAGAAAACTACGGACGGCACAAAACACAACAGCCAGACTTATCTACGGAAAAACATGATTCGAAAGCGTGAAACCCCTCCTACAAGGTATACACTGGCTACCAATTAATGCGCGCATAGCCTTCAAGATATGCTCTGTCGTACACAGAATTATCTACAGACTTGCACCAGGCTACATGACCAAACTAACTGATCTACAAATAAGAAACACGATGAAAACAGCGAGATCATATGTAATCCTCCACTACCCCAGATGCAAGGGCCTGAAATAGAAATCATCATACACCTCCAGCTTTTCCTTCATAATCACCCAACTCTGGAACTCATTACCAAAAGACCTGAAACTCGCGAACAACTACCTGAACTTCCAAAAATACCTAAACACCAACCTTTTCAGGAAGTTCTTCCCCTCAGCATCAGCCTAATTTTCAAGACCACTGAAAATCACCCAAAATTTATTTATTTATTTATTTATTGCATTTGTATCCCACATTTTCCCACCTATTTGCAGGCTCAATGTGGCTTACATAGTTTGATGTGACAGTGTCATACAGGATATCAGATACAATTAGTGATGTGCTAAGATTAAATAATGGAAGAAAGAAGGAAGGAAGGTGTTAGGCGGGTAAGTATAGACGGTGAACTTTCATAGCTGGTTGTGTTGGTAAGGAGGATTAGTAGAGTTGTAAGTTCTCTTTGTAGGCCTTGTTGAAGTAATATGTCTTCAGAGATTTGCGAAAGTTGTTTGTTTCTTCGATTGTTTAAGGTCTGTAGGTAATGCATTCCATAACTGCGTGCTCATGTAGGAGAAGGTAGAGGCATGCATCAGCTTGTATTTTAGACCTTTACAGCTGGGAAAGTGCAGATTGAGAAATTTGCGGGATGATCTTCTGGCGTTTCTGGGAGGTAAGTCCACGAGATTTAGCATGTAGATTGGGGCATCTGCGTGAATGATTTTGTGTACAATCGTGCAGATCTTGAATGCAATGCATTCTTTAAGTGGGAGTCAGTGAAGTTTCTCTCTTAGGGGTTTTGTGCTTTCATATTTAAACGGACAACATTGATGCAAACCTCAATTTCGCCAATTCAGCCCATTCCACCCCAAACATATACTGTAAACGCAGACTGTGCAACTGCTGACCATTTGTACTAAGTACTCTACATCAAACTAATCTGAAACTCTCTCTCGTGAAACATGTAAGGCACATTGAACCTACCAATGGGTGGAAAAATGTGGGATACGAATGCAATAAAAATAAACAAATAACTACTTAAATTGGGCCACATAAATAGCATTCCTATTTTTAAGTGGTTCAGCTTATGCGATCAAGGGCTAAAATAATTTATTTATTTTATTTATTTATTTGTTACATTTGTATCCCACATTTTCCCACCTATTTGCAGGTTAAATGTGGCTTACATAGTACCGTAATGGCGTGCGCCAGTTCCGGTGTTAACAAATACAAGGTGTTATTGTGGTAGAATAAGGTTCATATATGGTAGATGTGTTGGGGAACTAAGGGGGGAAGAGGGAAGTTGAGGTGTGTCCATTACAATCTTTGGTTTTGATGTGTTGCAGGTATTCAGGCTTTTATGTTGGGTTGGTGAGATATGCCTTCCTGAATAGATTTGTTTTTAGTTCTTGCCGGAAATTTAGGTGGTCGTACTTTGTTTTTACTATTTTTGGTAGTGCGTTCCATAGTTGTAGCTTAAATAGGAAAAGCTGGATGCATACATTGATTTGTATTTGAGTCCTTTGCTGTTTGGGTAGTGAAGATTTAGGTATGTTTGTGCTGATCTTGTTGTGTTCTGGTTGGCAGGTCTATGAGGTCTATCGTATTCCGGGGCTTCAGCGTAGATAATTTTATGAACCAGGGTGCAGATTTTGAAACTAATATGTTCTTTGATTGGTAGCCAGTGCAGTTTTTCTTGGAGTGGTTTGGCACTTTCAAAACACGTTTTTCCAAATGTGAGCCTGGCTGCTGTGTTTTAATCAGTCTGAAGTTTCTTTATAATTTGTTCTTTGCAACCCGCTTAGATTCCGTTGCAGTAGTCTGCATGGCTTAGTACCATTTGAGTTTCCACATTGAGTGAAACGTTTTCTTTATGGTAGATTTCGCTTGGTTCTCTAGTGAGAGGTTTTGGTCGATTGCTACTCCGAGAATTCGGTCCGCAGGGTATTCACCCGGGGATGGGTCCAGTTCATTGATGAAATTTTTGATGTCCTTATGGTCCTGAGGTAGCGATTTGTGTAGATTTGCAATTTTTTCGTTGAAGTATTTAGCAAGGTTGTCTGCAGATGGGATCTCAGTATTGGTTGTGGTGATTGTCGTTATATCTAGTAATTTATTCACGAGATCGTATAGTTTCTTTGTGTCTTTGTACTGTGGTCCTATTTTGGTTTTGTAGTATGATTTTTTGGCCTGACTTATTGCGTATTTGTATTTCCTTTGTGATTGTTTCCATGCGTAGAGTGAATGTTCATCTTTTATTTTTTTCCATGCACGTTCCGATTTTCTGGATTGTGTTTTTAGTTTTTTCAGTTCTTCGTTGAACCACAGCGTCGAGTTGTGCCTGCGAGAGGTTCTTGTTCATAATGGTGCTATTTCGTCTAATATATATTTGCATCTTTTATCCCATTCTGAGAGGTAATGTATGGAGTTCGTTTGTGTTGTCCAATCATTATTATATATTTGTTTCCAGAATGTCAACGCGTCTATTTGGCCTCTCGTGGTGTAGGATGTGAGTTCTCGTGTGTGGAGAGAACCTTTTTTCCGCAATTTTAGGGATAGGTTTAGTATGTAATGGTCGGTCCATGGTGTTTCTGTCCATTTAGTTTCTGTTATCTTTAGGTTCTGGTCTGTGGACAGTTTATATGAGATGAGGTCGAGTGTGTGCTGTTTCGCATGGGTTGGTTGCATGTGTGGCCATTTAAGATCGCATAAATGAAGGAAGTCTTTGCATTCTCATGCATTGGCGGATTAAGATGAAGGTTAATGCCTCCCAGCACCAGTACATTGGAGTTGGGTATGCAAGTATTTGAGATGAAGTCCATGAAGTTTGACTGGTATGCATTCCAATTGCATGGTGGTCTGTAAAACAGGACACAATTTAGGTGGTCGAGCAGGGATTTGTGTTGGATTCTGATTGAGGCTATTTCATGTTGGGTTGTTATGGATTCGTCTGTGGTTTCGATGTTGAAATGGGATCAGTGTATAAGTGCTATGCCTCCACCTCTCTTTTCCTTTGTGGTCCAGTGAGTGATTTTATATCCTGGGGGGCATAGGTTTAGGATGATTGGGTCCTCTTGATTATGGATCCAGGTTTCAGTGATGAAGAGTAGATCAAGTTTTGCTGACATGATCCAGTCTGATACTATTGTTTTGTTTACTGTGGATCTGGCATTGACGTAGCCTATTTGAATATTTTGGTATGGGTCTTCTGTGTTTGGTATTAAGTGGACTTTTCTCAGTTGTCGTTTCATAGTTTGTGAGGGTTTTTAATGATATTTTTTTTCCTTTTTGTTGAGGGTAAGGGCATGTAATCACTTTAGTGGCTGACCTAAAATTGGATATTCAATGCCGGTGCCCGGACATGGCCTGGCATTGAATATCCGAGAATACGGCTGGTGGATGAATGTCGGCTGGATGATTACCAGCATTTTATGCTTATCCAAACTGTGCGCAAGTAACAAGAGAAAGTTTCGTTGAGATGTTTCCCATTTTGTATTTAGTTATAAAACTGATTAAGGACAAACATGATATAGATTCTTTCCAAAATAGGGTAAAGGAGTCCAGACACTGGTCTACACTGTGGACATTCTACCAACCTGATGCACAAACCAGAATAAAAAAGCCCATTGATGTTACTGAATGTGAGGATTGTATGCTCTGAAAAATTACAATCCAGAGCAGTGCATTTCTCAAATTATTTTCTAATATATAAACGTCATTTCATTGTAATAAAATTCCCCTACTAACACTATAAGCTGAACAGTACTTGTACTTGAAAACAATCATTGCAAGCTCCTTTTTCATAGAATCTAGCTTCTCCACACCACAAGTTTGATTAAAGTGCTTCATCTTCATCATGCCCAACAGAGCCTGGAAATTCCAAGCCAGAATATGTACAATAATTTAAATAATGAAAGACCATATTTTACCTCCAAGCAAAATAGCCTCTGCACACATGGACTTCAGCTAATGAAAACAAACTAAAAGCCGTAGTGCTTTTACAATAGCTGACTTTGCACCACATTTGGAATGACAGCTGATGTCATATCTCTTAAGTGAATTCCTTCAAAAAGGTGGTAAATAAAGCCTAATAAATAAACAAATATCTCCACAGAGAGGCTACTTCCTAAGGACCTTATCAACCCAAATTTACAGACTTAAATTCCCGCTAAGCTTTTGTATCAAAATCATTTATTTGGAGCACTCTACTTACCATTTGATCTACTATGCAAGATTATAACTGCATTCCTTGCAATTGCATTACACACACACACACACAAATAAATAAATAATGCAATGAGTAAACCTCCCCACCCCCACACACACTACCTTACAGTCCCTAGTGATCTAGTGGTATATTCAGTGCAGGAGTGTTCCCCAGTCGCTCTTGCCCATTTCAGCTCTTTTCTCAAAATGACTTCCTTGACCTTATCCAGCAGTTTTGCGAGATTGCTTCTAGAGATCATACCAGCCATTTTGAGAGCAGGGTCAGCATGAACAAGAACGACTGGCATCACTCCTGCCCTTACTATACCCCTAGACAACTAGGGATTATAAAATATATCTGAAGGGGACACCTACGGGTGGGCAGGGGGTGAGGTATCTCCTGTTTGGAGGAGAGGGGGAGGGAGAGAGGGAGACAGGATAAAGCACCAAGTTTTGGCATCCACTGAAAATACACGGTCAGTTTTGGCCAAAACAAGGGAGAAAAAGGATTTGGAGCCAGTTTCGGCACTGAACCCAAAATTTGGTCAGCCTCTACCTCTGTTTATAATTTACTCACATACATTGTGTGTTCCATTTCCACTCCACATGAATTCTGTCCATGTGCATGCTCACTGTCAAAGGATGTGCCATCAAGCAGCATGTGTGTTTGTAGGCTGATTATAATTTTATAGGAGAATATATACACAGGTTTGTTACGACCTATAAGTGCATTCACTCTGCAGCTCCTCAGTACCTCTCCACTCTCATCTCTCCCTACATTCCTCCCCGGGAACTCCGTTCACTGGGTAAATCTCTCTTATCTGCACCCTTCTCCTCCACTGCTAACTGCAAACTCCGTTCCTTTTAGCTTGCTACACCATATGCCGGTACCTCAAGCTCCATCTCTGGCCGTCTTCAAATCTAAGCTAAAAGCCCACCTTTTTGATGCTGCTTTTAACTCCTAACCCTTATTCACTTGTTCAGAACCCTTATTTTATCATCCTCACTTTAATATTCCCTTATCTCGTTTGTCCTCTTTGTCTGGCCTAATTAGATTGTAAGCTCTGTCAAGCAGGGACTGTCTCTTCATGTTCAAGTGTACAGCGCTGTGTACGTCTAGTAGCGCTTTAGAAATGATTAGTAGTAGTAGTGCTCCTGCCCCTGCTGTCTTCCTCATTGAAAATGGCTGCTGTGACTTCCAGCGGCAATTTTGAGATTGGAGCCATTACTGGCAGGGGAGGAGGAGGTATTGTAGACACCACGAGGGAGGGAGAAAGGAGAAGGCTACTTGAATATTATCCCTCTGTTTATATTCGTGTTAACATTCCCCCCCCCCCCCCCCCCCCCCTTGTTAGGGGAAAATGTTATCTCGGTTTATATTTGGATGAGTATATATGGTAATAAGGTGCTTGTCAAGTAAAGCATCATTTATATAACCTTAATATTTCATCTTGTGTCTTTCATATTCTAGCTCGTTTGATGAGTACAGTTCAGAATTAAAGTCTGGAAGACTGGAATGGAGCCCAGTACACAAGTCTGAGAAGTTCTGGAGAGAGAATGCAGGAAGGCTGAATGAAAAGAACTACGAGTTACTAAAGTAAGTTGTCTTTATTGCATGTTTCATAGAATTGTGATTACTTCTAAATGAGTTTTTCTTTGTTTTATGTAGTTTGTTTTTTTTAATCAAACCATTGATCAAGGATTTTAGCTGATGATCTTTAGTTACCTAGGTTGTGCACGCATCTTAGGAGGGATGTCTCTTGCTATGTTTGTTAAGACTACTAAGATTCATTTAGGCAGAGGCAGGTGGCACCTTATAATAACCACCCAGTTTACTGAGACATGAGCTTTCGAGGATCAGAGTCCATTGTCAAGTTCTGTCTGACAAAATAGACTCTGGTCCTCGAACGAATATGCCTCAATGGATAGGTTAGTCTACAAGGTGCCTCTTGTCTCTATCAAATTTGTTACAAAAGACTAACATGGCTACCTCTTTTAAAGTTTTAAGACCCTTTTAGAATGATGTGTGCTACTCAGTTATCTGGCTTGCGTTATTTCATTTCATTTTTAGACTGTAAAACAGTTTGAACTTGGGAAAGTGGTCATTAGCTAGAACTATGTGAATATGCAGTGGGTAAAATTTGTAGCAACTATAAAACTGAGTACATTTAGTTTTAATGTCATGGTTAATACGAGACAGGTAATGTTGAGAACAGTGGCAGAAGAAGATCTTGTTAAGGATGCTATTGCAATTATTTAATGCTTGCTTTTTCCTATACCAGGATATGGTAATGTTCAGTATAACAAACTTTACACCAAAATTCCCCTCAGCCTTGTAAGTTCTTAAGGAATGCAAGATTATCTTTTTTTAAAGCAGGAGTTTTATTCCTCCTGCTATGGTTATGGTCACTACATCATTAGACCCTTATGGATCAGCTAGCAAGGTGTTGAGCCTCCTTCTGTATTGAATGCATTCCAAGTTTCATCCAAAATGTGAGATTGTTGGTAGGATTGTGTACATTACAACTGAACCAATTGCAGCTTACGCAGAATTCTGCCACACTGTTGTTGCTGAGACTAAGCTAGGGAAGCACATTTCTCTAGTCCTGGAGGCTTTGCTTTGGGTACTGGTCTCACTCTTTAGTGATTTTTAGGACTTGACTGTTAGACGCACGTTATTTGAAGGATCATTTGATTTGTTATTGACCTGTTAAGTCTCTTTATTTCTTCCAACACTGTCTGTTACGAATGCCTGCAGCCAGAGAGGTTTGTTGGGTGGAAATGACAGAGAGCTTGTTCTTCCACCAGTCCAAAACTGTGCCCTCGATTCTAAAGGACTTCAGAGCTTCAAAATCTTATCTGAGTTATCACAAGCACTGCAAGATTCATTTTTGAACTTGCATCACAGCCAGCATTTGTCACCATACCAATAACATATAGACAGTTCTGTATAATGCCACAGTATCACTACATCTACACCTGCCAGTAATCAGAAGAGTGGTTTTATTATTATTATAGGCTCAGCATAGTTACATTCATTGTCAATAACATGATTAAACCAACAAGTCAATATTGCTAATTAACTACTCTAATTTCAATTTTAAGATGTTTTCTCCTCCCCCATGAGGTACATAGTACCCGCACTGATATGATGTGAATGTGGTTACAATACGATACTTGATCCGGATCTGGCTTTTTGCCATTTTTGGGATACACATTGTAGAAGCCATTGATTTTATTTATTATATGTTTTACATTATGCAAGCCGCTTGGAACCTATGAATGAGTTGGGATAAACTGAAGTTATAAATCAATGAAATAAATAGAATAAAGACCAAGAAGGCACCATTAATATCTGATAGTTCAGACCTTACACTTGAAGCTGATGACTCCCAAATCTACCTTTCTACCCCTGATATCTCACCTTCCATCCAAACCAAAGTTTCAGCATGCTTGTCTGACATTGCTGTATGGATGTCTCAACGCCACCTGAAATTAAATATGACCAAAACCGAGCTTCTCATTTTCCCCCCCAAACCCACCTCCCCGCTCCCCCCGTTTTCTATTTCTGTTGATGGCTCTCTCATTCTCCCTGTCTCCTCAGCTCGAAACCTTGGGGTCATCTTTGACTCTTCTCTCTCCTTCTCTGCTCATATCCAGCAGATTGCCAAGACCTGTCGTTTCTTTCTTTACAATATCCGTAAAATCCGCCCCTTTCTTTCCGAGCACTCTACCAAAACCCTCATCCACACCCTTGTCACCTCTCGTTTAGACTACTGCAATCTGCTTCTTGCTGGCCTCCCACTTAGTCACCTCTCCCCTCTCCAGTCGGTTCAAAACTCTGCTGCCCGTCTCGTCTTCCGCCAGGGTCGCTTTACTCATACTACCCCTCTCCTCAAGACCCTTCACTGGCTCCCTATCCGTTTTCGCATCCTGTTCAAACTTCTTCTACTAACCTATAAATGTACTCACTCTGCTGCTCCCCAGTATCTCTCCACACTCGTCCTTCCTTACACCCCTTCCCGTGCACTCCGCTCCATGGATAAATCCTTCTTATCTGTTCCCTTCTCCACTACTGCCAACTCCAGACTTCGTGCCTTCTGTCTCGCTGCACCCTACGCCTGGAATAAACTTCCTGAGCCCCTACGTCTTGCCCCATCCTTGGCCACCTTTAAATCTAGACTGAAAGCCCACCTCTTTAACATTGCTTTTGACTCGTAACCACTTGTAACCACTCGCCTCCACCTACCCTCCTCTCTTCCTTCCCATTCACATTAATTGATTTGATTTGCTTACTTTATTTATTTTTTTGTCTATTAGATTGTAAGCTCTTTGAGCAGGGACTGTCTTTCTTCTATGTTTGTGCAGCGCTGCGTACGCCTTGTAGCGCTATAGAAATGCTAAATAGTAGTAGTAGTAGGATCAAGAAGTCGGACAACGCAATAATCCTAAGCAAAAAAATTGAGTGCTAAATTTACTCCTTGTAGGAGTATAAGATAGGTAATTTGTCCTCAGTTTGTATATAAAACTATGTCCAGATACCAGGCCTAGGAAACATGAAGTTCATTTCAATCTGCTTGTCCAATGCAGAAATTTTGTTTCAATCAGGCACCCATTCTGCCTGATACATTGTTTGATTGAAATTGAAGTGATCATTCTTGAGTGTATTCCCAGGGCTAGTCTTGTATAATTTATTTTCAAATTGCCATTTATTTTCTATATTGTTTTAGTCATGAATATTTTTAGAGAGCCTGGAGATGTATATGAATGCATGTTTAAATAAGAACCAAATCACAGCTTTACATGCCATTAAGCTCTCATCTGCACAGTACAGATTATTTATAAGTAGACTTTTCCTTAAGTGCCTTTCTTTTTTTAATCAAATCCTTTTAGATTGTAACTTTTGCCTCTGTGAACACATCATCTTTGTATTTCTCATATTCTTTACATTAAAATATTCTAATAAATTTGCTGGATAGAGCTACCAATTTTGTGTCTGACCAGAAGAGCATAAGAGTAGCCATACTGGGTCAGATCAATGGTCCATCTAGCCCAGTATCATGTTTCCAACAGTGGCCAAGCCAAGTCACAAGTACCTGGCAGAAACCCATATCGTGACAACACTCCATGCTAATCATATAATTAGGTGTATCAAATAATAAACAAAATAAAAGAAACATTTTACAAAATATAATGAAAATACCTTTTTATATATATTGTTTTAAGAAGTGCTTAGTTCACACGTCAGTCATATAGTGACTGGCTGAGTAGAGAATCATCATTGCACCACTTACGTTCTCACATGTGCGGTTAACATTGTTATCCTGCACTATATCAATGGCAAGTGTTCTACCTGTAGCTTACATGGAGGGGCATTTTTGAAAGGGACGTCCAAGTTGCGATTTGGGCGTCCTTGCAAAACGTCCCAATCCAGGGGCGGGGAAACCCATATTTTCGAAACAAGATGAACGTCCATCTTTCGTTTCGAAAATACCGTCAGGGACGTCCAAATTCTTAAATTTAGCCGTCCTTAGACATGGACGTTTCTGACTTTTGGAGATTTTCGAAACCAAAGATGTCCATGTCAGAAATGAGCAAATGCAAGCCATTTGGTCGTGGGAGGAGCCAGAATTTGTAGTGCACTGGTCCCCCTGACATGCCAGGACACCAACCGGGCACCCTAGGGTTCACTGCAGTGGACTTCATAAATTGCTCCCAGGCACATAGCTCCCTTACCATGTGTGCTGAGCCCCCCCAAACCCCCCAAAACCCACTACTCCAAACTGTACACCACTACCATAGCCCTTACGGGTGAAGGGGGGCACCTAGATGTGGGTACAGTGGGTTTGTGGTGGGTTTTGTAGGGCTCGCTGTTTCCTCCACAAATGTAACAGGTGGGGGGGGGGGGGGGGTATGGACCTGCCTGAAGTGCACTGCAGTACCTACTAAAACTGTTCCAGGGAGCTGCATGCGCTGTCATGAACTTGAATATGACTCCCGAGACTGGCATAGAGGCTGGCATGACATATTTTTAAAGATATTTTTGAGGGTGGGAGGGAGTTAGTGACCACTGGGGGAGTAAGGGGAGGTCATCCCTGATTCCCTTCGGTGGTCATCTGGTCATTTCTGGCACCTTTTTGTGCCTTAGTTGTAATAAAAACAAGTCCGAGTGAAAACGTCCAAGTGTTCGTCAGGGACGTCCTTGTTTTTATTGATTATTGGTCAAGGACGTCCAAGTGTTAGGCACGCCCAAGTCCCACCTTCACTATACCTCCGACACGCCCCCTTGAACTTTGGATGTCCTTGCGACGAACTGCAGTTGGAGACATCCTAAATTGGGTTTCGATTATACCGATTTGGACGACTGGGAGAAGGACTTCCATCTTCCGATTTATGTCGAAAGATCGGCGTCCTTCTCTTTCCAAAATGAGCTCAATAGCCATCATGTAAATTGACACATACAAAACTCAAAAAGTGTTGATATGAACACCAATAAGGCAATTAATACTATCTAAGACAGTATAAATATGAACAAGATAAAGTCAGTCAACACCCGAACAAAATCAAGGCTATACAAGTCTGGAGAATGTTTTGGTCTCTTGTCAGGAACACTGAAAACTACATCAACTGGCTCACCTTTATCCATATGTTTATTTACACCTTCAAAGAAATGAAGCAAATTGTTGAGGCAAGATTTCCCTTGGCTGAACCCATGCTGGCTCTGTCCCATTAAACCATGTTTGTCTATGTGTTCTGTAATTTTATTCTATATAATAGTTTCTACTATTTTGCTCAGCACTGATATCAGGCTTACCGGTCTGTAATTTCCTGGATCACCCCTGAAACCCTTTTTAAAACTCGGTGTCACATTGGCCACCCTCCAATCTTCAGGTACTATGGACAATTTTCATGACAGCTTACATATTACTAACAGTAGATCAGCAATTTCATACTTGAGTTCTTTGAGTATCCTTGGATGTATGCCATCCGATCCAGGTGATTTACTATTCTTTAATTTGTCGATTTGGCTCAGTACATCTTCCAGGTTCACCAAGATTTCTTTCAGTTCCTCTGCATCATCACCCTTGAAGTCTATTTCCGGTATAGGCAGATCTCGTACATCTTCTGTAAAGACCGAAGTAAAGAATTCATTCTGTTTCTGCTCTATGGCCTTGTCCTCCCTTAGTGCCCCTTTTTGCTGTTTCATGATGTAACGGTCCCACAGATTCCCTCGCATGCTTTCTGCTTCTGGTGTACATGAAAAAGTTGTTACTGTGAGTTTTAGCTTGTGCTGCAAGCACAAGGCCATAGCTGGGAAACTGAATTAATTATTTGCTTCTGTCTTTATGGAAGAAGATGCAAGAGATCTTCCTGTACCAGAAATGGTTTTCAAGGGTGATGATGCAGAGGAATTGAATGAAATCTCGGTGAACCTGGAAGATGTACTGAGCCAAATTGACAAATTAAAAAGTAGTAAATCACCTGGACCGGATACTCAAGATACTCAAAGAACTCAAGCATGAAATTAGTAATATGTAACCTGTCATTAAAATCGTCTGTAGTATCTGAAGATTGGAGGGTGGCCAATGTGATGCCGATTTTTAAAAGGGTTCTAGGGATGATCTGGGAAATTATAGACAGGTAAGACTGACATCGGTGCTGGGCAAAATAGTGGAAACTATTATAAAGAATAAAATTACAGAACACATAGACAAACATGGTTTAATGGGCCAGAGGTTCAAAGAAGAGCAAGCAAAACGATAAAAGGGATGGAACTCCTCTCGTATGAGGAAAGGCTAAAGGGTTAGGGCTTTTCAGCTTGGAAAAGAAACGTATGAGGAGAGATATGATTGAGGTCTATAAAATCCACAGTGCTGTAGAACGAGTAGAATTAAATCGACTTTTTATTCGTTCCAAAAGTAGAAAGAATAGGGTACACTTGTGTAAGTTACATGGAAATACTTTTAAAACAAATAGGAGGAAATATTTTTTTACTCAATGAATATTTAAGCTCTGAAACTGTTTGCTGGAGGATATGGTAACAGCGGTTAGCATATCTGGGTCTAAAAAAGGTTTGGACAAATTCCTGGAGGAAAAGTCCATAGTCTGCTATTGAGACAGATATGGGAAGCAGTTTGCTCTGGGATTTGTGGTATGGAGTGTTGCCACGATTTGGATTTCTGACAGGTACTTGTGACCTGGCTTGGCCACTGTTTGGAAAACAGGAGACTGGGCTAGATGGACCATTGGTCTGACCCAGTATGGCTACTCTTATGTTCTCTTCATATTCTCTTTTAGCCTTCTTTATTAATTTTTTGCATCTGACTTGCCAGTGGTTATGTTGCTTCTTATTTTCTTCATTTGGGTCCTTTTTCCATTCTTATTCTTTTGGCTGTAATAGCCCCTTTCACTTCACTTTTTAACCATGCTGACTGTCATTTTCTCTTCTTTCCACCTTTGCAAATATGTGTAATGCATCTGGTCTGGGCTTCCAAGATGGTGTTTTTGATTGATTTTTGCCGTGGCGTCCTGTTGTGACTCTGTTCCTCATTGTGGCTTTTTTAAGCATTGCTTTTTCCTGCACCTCTCTGTGAGCTGCATTCTTCTACATTTACATATGCAACTCGCTCCAGGATTATATGTTTGCACCAATATCTAACATCCATAAGTGTTTCTATGACCCCTGAGGCAGGCGGATTTGTCTCGCTGATACACGGCCCCGTGTCGGGTCCATACTGGTGCCAATGAAGGTTTTTCCTGGATAGTTACTTTTGTGGGATCTTCTTGCATATGCTCCCAGAGCTGTTACTTTTGTTGTCGTCTCTACTTTTTTTGTTGTCTTTGGATTTTCATGAGGTAGTTTCCTGGTTTTTTTTTTTTTTTTTTTTTTGGGGGGGGGGGTTGCTTCGAAAATCAAATGCAGCTACAGTACATTTCCTTTGTAGGTTCACCCCAGATAGTAGCTCAGACTTGATCAGATTATGATCACTGTTTCCCAGGGAACCCAACACCCCTACCTCTCACATTATGGCCTGCACACCACCAAGGACCAGATCCAAAATGTCTCCCCCTCTTGCCAATCCCTGGATCAGTTGTTCCAAGAAGCAGTCTTTTATTACATCTAGAAATGTTATCTTCTTGTGACTCCCTGTTGTAACATTTATCTAGTCAATATTGGGTAGTTGAAATCACCCATTATTATTTATTGTTGCCCATTTTGCCAGATTTCCTAATTTCTGTAAACATTTCTTTGTCTGTCTGTTTGTTCTCTCCCGGAGGACAGTAGTACAGCCCTACAAGAATACTCCTTCCCTTCACACATGGAATTTCTATCTATAACGATTCCACACAGCTGTCTGTTTCATGTGGAATGTTTATTTTATTTGACTCAATTCCCTCTTTAACATATAGCGCAACCTCCCCTCCAATTTGATCCTTTCTATCATTTCGATACAAATTCGGCAAGTGTAACACTTGATGTGCGGCCATTTCTGGGGGGAGCCCTTACCACCTTCGATTTAGGAGGTAAGGGTAAAACAAGTTTTGGTGCCAGAAATGCCGCGGTAGCCCAGTGGTTGAGCTGAATCGCTGTGCGCCAAGCCTATGGTAGCCCTACACCGGTTTGGTAAAAGGGCCCCTAAATGTTATAAGGGTAATAATTTAGGTATCTTAGACATTCCAATTTAATTAGGGGTCTTGAATTGTTATTTGGTTCCATGAGTCTTCAATAGGCATCAGGGAGATAGAATCTGGATAATTGTCTCATCCATAAAGCTGTTTAGGGCCCGATATACAAAAAGGTTTAACTGGGCAAGAGAGGCTACTGCCTGCTTAAAGCCCACTGAGCTGGCCACCTGGAAATATTCAGTGGCGCTTAAGTGGGTAGTGCTGCTGAATAGTAACATAGTAAATGATGGCAGATACCTGAATGGTCCATCCAGTCAGCCCAACAGTCACACTCATTATCAATTCATGATTAAATCAACAATGAATTTGATATTATGTACTTTATCATACGTCTTTCTTTGGCGTTTCTGAGACTAGACCGTAGAAGTCTGCCCAACTCTGTCCTTATGTTCCACCTACTGGAGTTGCCATCAAAGCTCACTCCAGCTTATCCAAATCTGTCTTGTCATTTGTGGGACCCAGACCGTAAAAGTCTGCCCAGCACTGTCCTCTCTACTGAAGTTGCCATTCAAGTCCTTTCATCCTATCCTAAACTCGATTGTCAGGTACAGACACAGGCCTTAGTTCTTCACAGCTGGAGTAGCCATCCAAGTGTCATTCACACATCCACCCCCTGCAGCCATTTAAGGGTTATTTATTTATTTATTTTGTTTTCTACCATCTATTGCCTGTGAATACCCAGGCAGTGTATGTTTAATGCTGGGGTTGTCGGTGGTTGGAACATTGTCAGTGCCGGAACGTAACCAGCTAAGTAAGTGAATAAAGTTAGGGCAGAAAAAGGGTGCCTAACTTTATCTGCTGAGCTAACTGGGCACCGGTCTGAGTATCGACCAGTGTCTGATTAAATTCCTGGTAACTGCACATACCCAGATATACAAGCCAGTGTCTGAACATGGCCCAATGTTGAATACCTGGGAATAATTCAGCCTGCAGCTATAAGCAGTATAAATATCACTGACTGTCACAGGCTGAATATCTGCTCATTAATGTTTAACGGTAGGGAAGAATGTAACAAGAAGAGGATAATTTCTGTTTTGTGATGTGCTGTGTGTATAAAAGATTATGTAAATCACCACGAGTTAGTGTTGGATTTGTGACCTATAACTGATGATTATATGAATAAATTATAGTTATTTCTTAGATCCTATGAGTTACTGTATGTTAAAGGCATAGTCCCAGGTTTTCTGCGATTTAATGATAACTGCTGCAGATTTTTTTTTTTTTAAATAGCAGAACTAGGAGCCTTGTGTCTGGCTTTTCCTTTTAGTACTGGTACAGTTCAGCAGATTTCGACGTCCTCCACTGTTCCATTCCCATCATTTCCCTGGATTCTTTTCCTCTATGGATTGGATTATTTTATCCTTCTCTGATGCTTTTAGTTTGCAGCTTGTTTACCTCCACCTCCTCTTCCTCTCTTCAGCTGCACATAGATGGTTCACAATTTTTTTGTGTGTTTGAAGTAGAATTATAACTTAGCAGTGTGCACAGAAAAAATAGTAATTCGGCAATAGTTGTGTTATTCCGTAGATTCCTGTCTGAGAGGATATGACTGTTCAGAATTGTAGACTGAGAAAGTAACACTATTGGTTGCATAGCCGGAAAGGCAAAATATAGTTACTTTCATATGAGCACTAGGTAATTAAACTATTTTCTGTAGGTTTGGAATATTACATTTTAAAGTTCATATGGTGAGCACGGAAAAATAATTTAGCAGTGAACCCTTTGAATATGCCTCTTACAACCTTCAGTTACTACAATATTTTTTACAACATCTACATAAGCAAGTGGATAATATTCAGTAAAGAGAAACACTCTATAAATTCCTGCTGCATCTTTTTATTTCCCTGTCGGGGGCTAAATAGAGGGGTATGTCACTTGAGGGAACCTGTTGTACAGGGACACATGCAACTCTGGGGCATATGTTTTGGCACTGCCCCTTGGTGCAGACCTTTTGGAAGTCAATCCTTGTAGTGGTTTCAAGATGGTGGTCTTGTGAAGTCTCTTGTCAACCATTAGTTCTCTTTGGGTGTTTTGTATTAAGTGACCTGGCCCCGCGGTGTTTCAAGCGATTTCTGAAAAAGGTGGTACTATTTGGAGTTAAAGCAGTACTTTGTGGCTGGCTGCAGACGGAGCCCCCTGCACATCAGAGGTGGAAAGCATATATGTTAGAACAATTACATATGGAGCTCTTGCATATACAAGACCTCAGTAGTACAGTGGGGAAGGCCTTTGTAGAGACTTGGGAACCATTTTGGCTCACATTATCCCACTAAACACGTAGTAGATTACTAAACTTTTAGAGGTTTACAGCATTGAGCGCTTTAGCACATCAAGTGCCTGCCTCTGAAGACTCTTATAGATCTCCTAGGTTGGCAACAATTATTAATATAGGGAGGGGGTAAGGGGATGGGGGTAGGGCGAGGATTTTTTCAGAGTACAGTCGAAATTTTTCCAAGTTACAAAATGCCATGCATATTGTTATTTCGAAGTGCAGCCATGCCAAGCATGGGTAAGGTGATGTTATATCAGGCACTGTCCTTGGATGTATGAATGGTGTAATTGTTTATCTTTATCTTGTCTTAATAAAAATGATTTAAACATACACTTTGGGCCCTTTTTACAAAGTCACGCTGTAGGCGCGCTAATGTTTTTAGCACTGGTGTGTCTTATTAAATAGGGCTCTTTGTGTGTTTTAGTTGAATAATTTGGTTTTATAAATGTCCTTGATGTTTTATGAAGGTGGTATATCAAATGTTAAAAATAAATAAATAAGAGTAGAACCAAAATATCCTAGGATTGTATCCCATCTCTCTGCAAAGTAAAAGAATGATAGGACATATTCAGGAATCTGACTTGATTTGAAAATCTTTTCAAAATTCTTTGTTTCAGGTTTATAGATATTTCGGAACCAATTTTATTTATTTTTATTTTATTGCATTTGTATCCCACATTTCCCCACCTATTTACAGGCTCAATGTGGCTTACAGAGAATGGTTATGACATAATCATTCCATTATACCAGATACATTTAGTGGTGTGCAAAGATTAAGTAAGGGAAGAGAGATGGCAGGGGTTAGTCAGGGTGAAAGGTAAGGTAGTTTTGTAAGGCTATGGGTTCTCTTTGTAAGCCTTATGGAAGAGATGTGTTTTCAGAGATTTGCGGAAGTTATTTATTTCGTCAATAGCTTTCAGGGATGGGAAGAGGTAGTTCTCATACAGAGTTAAATTGTTTGTATTGCAAAATGTAATGCTGTTTCGTAGCCAAGGACACTGGGTTCTGAGGATGAAAGAACTGAGCAATTGTTTCAGACACTGAAACAGCAGAATTGTTCAGATGGCTGTGCTATGCTTGGATCATAGCATCACCATCAAAGCAATTATTCAAAGCCATCTCTGAGATCAAACAGTGTTTCCCTGCGAAAATTGTCAGTTTATATGTAACGCTCTAAGGACAGGGAAACAATCTACTATACCAGATTATTGCTTGACCTACCAATGATAAAGTATGAGCTAAATCTAAATAAATAAATACTCCAGATACTTCTAAATGTTTTCTTTTACCCCTCCCCTCCCCTCCCCTGCTTATAGTGGTCTAAGAAGGATTAATGGAGTTAGCATTTTCAAAATCTTTTGCGTACTTTACATAGCAACATTTGCACCTCCTTCAAAACATGCACAAATGTGAGTACTCTTGTACTGGATTGCAATGGTGTGCAAGTGGGTTTGCGGGTAGACTACTGAAGCACTTCAGGTGATTCAAAATGCAGCATCACAAATGATGCCCAAAGTGGAGGCCAGTTTCCCCTGTATTTATTTGGATTTATTTACCATCTTTTTGAAGGAATTCACTCAAGGCGGTGTACAGTAAGAATAGATCAAACATGAGCAATAAGCAATTACAGCAGTAAAAATATTCAACTAACAATGCAAAGTATGGCATGGTATACTACTTGCAATGTCAACAATACGTAATAGAACATTATAATTGGTAGTGAAGGGTAAGGCAAAGTTGTAACATATAGCTGGGTAGGAAAGTAGGAAGAGTTAGAAAGTAAGGTCATTGATTTGAAGAAAGTTGCACATGAGGTCAGAGAGATGGTTAAATATTAACTCAGCTAGGGTAGGATTGGGTGAACATGTCCTCCTGCAGTATGTGCAGCCCAGGTCACTCCTTGTGTGTGTGAGTGAGACTAACAAGTTAGTTGCTTGTTACATTAAAGGCCTGGATGAAAAGCCAAGCTTTCATCTGCTTCCTGAAGTAGAGGTAGTCTTGTGTTAAACGGAGCCTTTCAGGCAATGCATTTCAGAGTGTGGGGGCTACTCCAGAGAACACTCGCTTGCGGGTATCACATTGTGTAATGTCATTTGGAGAGGGTGTGGTTAGTGAAAGTCCTTGGGAGGACCTTAGTGTCCTTGGCGGTGTATAGAGGATCATCCTATTCAACAGGGCCATTTCCTTTCAGGGCCTTGAAGATCAGAGGAAAATATGGTGTTGTAGAAAACAGTTGTCAAAATTGTCCTGGACAGATTTTTGCACCAAGTATTGTCTTGTAAATGAGGAGGTCTTACACATGAGTGACAGTTTTCAGAGCCAGTTAACTGAGTAAATTTACCTTGCTAAGAATTGCGTTTTTCAAGGAGCGAGGGGAGTCTTAAATAAAAACCCAAAATAAAAACTCAATGAGGATCAATTAAGAGGAGATGAGATGCAAAAAAAAGTTATTGAAGTAAAAATAAAACCTGAAGGGTTTGTTGATCCAGACATTCAAATTAAGATTTTATGTAAACAGATGTGAGATGCTTTCATTAATTTAAAAAAAAATCCATAAAAGACCTGACTTGGCCATGTTTCAGGTATCTATCCACACTCGTCCTTCCCTACTCCCCTTCCTGTGCGCGCCGATCCATGGATAAATCCTTCTTATCTGTTCCCTTCTCCACAACTGCCAACTCCAGACTTCGCGCCTTCTGTCTCGCTGCACCCTATGCCTGGAATAAACTTCCTGAGCCCCTACGTCTTGCCCCATCCTTGACCATCTTTAAATCTAGATTGAAAGCCCACCCCTTCAACATTGCTTTTGACTTGTAACCACTTGTACTTCTCGCTTCTACCTACCCTACTCTTTCCTCTACACATTAATTGATTTGCTTACTTTATTATTTGTGTCTATTAGATTGTAAGCTCTTTGAGCAGGGACTGTCTTTCTTCTATGTTTGTGCAGCGCTGCGTACGCTTTGTAGCGCTATATAAATGCTAAATAGTAGTAGTAGTAGTTTTAAATTTAGCCCTGTATTGTACTGGTAGCCAATGAAGTTTTTGCAAAAATGGTGTGATGTGGTCACGTCACTTGCAGCCTTCTATGAGTCTTGCTGCTGCATTCTGAATCAACTGGAGCTGGTGCAGGCCCTTTGTAGTTAGACCATTGTATAGTGCATTGCAGTAATCCAGTCTTGATGTTACAATGGGATGCACAACTGGAATAAGATTTACCTTCTAAATGTAAGGAGAGAGGCAGCGTAGCTGTCGCAAATAATAGAAGCAGCTCTTGATGGCTGCTTGGATTTTGGGGGAATCAGAGTAAGTGTTGACTCTAAGTATAGTGTCCATTGACCGAATCAGCTCAGCTAGTGGCTTGAGGTAGATATTGAACAGAATGGGTGACAGTGTTGATCCTTGTGGTACCCTTCAGGTCAGTGATCATGGTGGTGATAAGTTGCTGCCAAACATTATGGATTGTTGCCTGTCTGATAGATAGGATCTGAACCAGGCAAGCACTGTTCTATTGATACCTGTTTTCTGTCAGTTGTGTGAGCATGATATCATGATCCACAGTGTCAAAAGCTGCTAAGAAATCTAGCAGTACTAACATCGAGGCGAATCCCTTGTCTCGGTTTCTGTGAAGATCATCTAGCAAGGATATGAGGACTGTTTCTGTTCCATAACCGGGTCTGAATCCAGATTGACATGGATCTAGCCAATTACTCTTTTCTAGACATTCATTAAGTTGAACACAGACTGTTTGTTCTAAGAGTTTCCCTAGAAACGAGATATTATTATTATTTGTTACATTTGTATCCCACACTTTCCCACATATTTGCAGGCTCAATGTGGCTTACATAATACCTTGAAGGCATTCGCTAAATCCGGTACAGGATAGGTACAAAATGTTGTATTGGGATAGGGAAGATATGTTGTATTGGGATAGGGAAGATAAGATTCAATCAAGTTGGGTTAAGGTAAAAGAGTTCATTAATGTCCAATACGATCTTTAATAGTGAAGTGTTGCAGGGTTTAGTCATTTAGGTTGGGTCATTTGGATATGTTGGATACTGGCCTGTAACTTTCAAGTTTGTCCTGGTCAAGGTTGTTTTTCTTCAGCAGAGGGCGAACCACTGCCCTTTTTAATGCTGTTGGTAGTTGCCCATTAGAAAGGGAGGTGTTCATAATTTTTGTGGCGCCTTCTATAAGACCCATACTTGCCTGCTGCACTTACTTTGTTGGGCAGGGATCAAGGGAGCAGGTAGTTGGTCGAAGGTTTCTTAGAATTTTTGTCAAGGCTCTCCTCTGTCATTAGGTTAAAAGTGTTCTGTCTGTCTCTATTAGGAGGGGATGAGTTTGTGCACCCCTGGTTGACTGGTTGAGGACTGGATGGGATTGCCTGTAAATCCTAGTGGAGACTTTTGATTTTGTTGGGAAAGTATGTAGCAAAATCATTGCAGTTCAGTTTAGTCTGGGCAGACTGATTCTGTTGTGGGGGTTGCAGTAGACTGTTTACTATACTGAACAGCTGCATGGTTGAATTGCTGCAATGCATTGAGAGAAATACTGTTTTTTTGGTTGATGTTAAGGCTTGGCGGTACTTTGCCATGTGCTTCCTGTAGTTTAGCCTGTCTTCATCCTTTGTTGAAGATCTTGCACTGTTTGCTGGCAAAAAAACCAGGGTCCACTCAAAGTTGCTAGTCTTGGCTTTTAGGATGCTGAGGACAAATGGGCCTGGCTATCTATGTACCAGACTAGAGTTGTATGTGCCTGATTGAGCATGAAGCGCTTGTGATGCTTCACATTTGGTGACCATTGTGGTTACAGAAATGAGAGGGTGAAACTTTAAGTTTTGGTTAAGGTTAGAGCAGGATTACATAGTATTCTGGGGAAATTTGACAACCTGGTTCTTTCCTATATAAGTGTAGATAAGAGGAGAAATTCTGTATTTTGTTGGTTAATGGTGTTTTTTCCACACTGTGGTTAATAGAGGGAAATGGGAGGGTGAGAGAGAGCACACAAGTATCTTTTTTTTTTTTTTTTCCTGTCGAGCAGGATTGAGTCGGGCACAAAAGTGGGCAGGAGCAGACTGACCATTGGAACAATAGGGCAGTGCCTGAGGGCCCATAGCAGTAGGGGGCCCACTGTCCACTAGCTTCAACGTAATTTAATCACTTTTGTTAGGTGGTTAGGGGCCCATTGCCCTTATTGCCGAAGGGCCAGAACACTGTCAGTCTGCCCCCTCAAGTGGGTGACATCATCATATGTTGCTGGAACAGAAGAACTTTCCCAGAGCTCAGAACATGGTCATTCTTGTGTATAGTGATTTCCTCATCGTCTCGATTTTTTTTTTGTTTGTTTTTTTTATACACTCAGTCAAACAGATGCTAAACAAAGCTCTCATAATTTTTCTTCAAATCACATTTTTCTCATGATGATCTTTGTCAAAATTTTCTTTCTTTTCTTTTTATTAAAATCAAACAAAAAAACCTTTAATTTGACCCATGTCACCAAAGTCATGGTTTAGACCCTGCACATGGCATGACAGACAAGTCCAGAAATTTTGCAACCATTTGAAGTATTCATCTGCTTGGGCTTGGACCATCAACAGGCAGAATGCAAGCATTTTGTTTGTATGTCTCTGAGCTCAGAAGGATCAACTGAATTGCTTGTGCAACCACAACTTGTTTTTCTGGAGAACCTGAAAGAGATGGTGGACATCATAAAAGGACTGTTCCACTGCCAACAGGTTTGTCTTCTAGATGCAGCAGCTCAACTTGATACCACTTCCTATCCATAGCAAAGACAGAACATCCTGTATGTGTCAAACCTCGACAAGAAAGAGCTCAGTCAGCCTTCTTTTTGAATGTGGCCAGTTGTCACAGCAAGCATCTCTAAACAAATACAATCTGTCTGTCCTTTTTGGGGGGGAGTCAGGTTCACTTCAGGCCTGAAAACACATCATAAGACTCCTGGGTCCTCAGCATAGTGAAAACAGGCTAGGTTCCTTACTCAACTTCCAGATCATACCTTTGAGTGGACTTACTTTGCACCACACCCACACCCACCTGCTAGAGGAAGAAGTCACGCTCCTTTTCAGTCCAGTGCCATAAAACATATTTTCTATTTCTATTGAACTCCTGAAGGCTTATACACCATCTTGGATCTTAAAGGGCTCAATCTTTTTCTCTGTAAGAAGAAATTTAGAATGAATACTCTTTGCTCTGTTCTTCTATTCTTAAATAAGGGAGATTGTATACAGAAAATAGGTCCACTTTCTCCTTCATATAGACCACTTTCAGTACAAGTCCCTTCCTTTCAGCCTTTCCTTGCGTCCCAGAGTCTTCATGAAATGGCTGTCTAGTAGTGGCTGCTCACCTACATAAGCAAGGTCTTCTAGTCTTGTCATATCTTCATGAATAGTGTCTGGCAGCTACCTCAGAAACCCTTGGTCTAGTTCTCAGAAATCCGATAATCCACATTTTCCAGAGACTAGGCTTCCTCACCAACTTTCAGAAATCCACCCTATGAACAACAGTTAATTTATATTTGCCGTTTTGGGCACAGTTCAAGTCTAAGCTTTTCTGCCAATAGCCAATCTACAGCCCCTGATCTCACATGTCTGCTATGCTCAGACATTTGTGATGGTCATGGCCAAGTCCTAAGTATGTTTAAATACTGGACTAGATGGCTTCTGCCATCCATGTAATCCCATTTGCTTGACTGGAAATGAGAAAGCCCCAGTGCGACCTCAAGTTCCAGTGGAACCAGGCTACCAAGCCACTTTCCACCATCCTTCATCCCTCAGGTCCACTCCAAACTCTGATGCAGTGGTGAACAACTATAGTCAGATAGCAGTTGCATGTTAGAATATCAAGCTGTTCTAACCACAGATACCTCCTTCGTCACATGGGAAGCTCACACCAAGGGCAGATGGTCAAGGTTCCAAAAGACCTCTTCATATCACATCAGTTACTTGGAACTTTGAGCCACATGCTTTGCAACACATCGGTCTTAATTCAAATAGGCAACCAAGTTCCCGTGTTTTGTGTAAACAAACAAAGGGTTACGGGGCCCCTTTACCACTTTCGGGAGGCTGAAAGGATTTGACACATTGTCACTGCTAGTTCGCATCCAGATAGAAATTGATTTCTTCAGGAGTTCAGTTTAATATAACCCACAAACTCATCAGGCTCTACAACAGCATGAGTAGTTCTTAATTCAGCGATCCTGCAGAGTATGTTTGAGGTTTGGGAGATCCTCCTATAAACTTCTTAGCCAGCAATGAAAATGCAAAGCCACTGCTCTATTGTTAAATATTCCCATTCTCCACCCACCTAATGGAGGATGCACTAGCAGTTACCTAGACCTGGTCTCTTCTTTATTTTTATCCCACCGTCCCACTCATAACATGAAAACCTGTACAGATTTCATTGGTGGCTAAGCACTTTGATTCTTGTAGCCTCATATTGGCCTCTCCAGAACAGGATCAGTTGTTGATCATATACAAGTGCAGTCTCCATCCCAGTCTGAATTCCCTAGCCCTTAAAGCCTGGAAATTGAATAGAATTTAGTTTCTTCTCCAGAACTACCAATACTAATTCAGAATATATTACATGGTACAAGAAAGCTATCTGCTAGATGTACTTGCAGATCAGAGAAAATACCTTTTCACTCTATGCATAGTTAAACTCTGGAAATTGTTGCCAGAGAATGAAAAGTAATTAGCATAGCTGGTTTTAAAAAGGTTTGAACAAATTCCCAGGGATAAAGTCCATAATCCATTATTCAAGTATACCTGGAGGAAGTAACATGGAATCTTGCAGGTGCAATCAGGTCACAGTGTTTTACATCAACAAATAAGGAAGCACTGGTTCATTCAAGCTGTGTAAGGATTCAGTAAATATGTGGGATGTCATTTCCATGTACGTAATTCTACAAGCAGCTTATCTCCATAAGAACATAAGAATAGCTATACTGGGTCAGAGCAGTGGTCCATCTAGCCCAGTATCCTGTTTCTAGCAGTATCCAATCCAGGCCACAAGTACCTGGCAGAAACCCAAATAGTAGCAACATTCTATGCTATCAATTCCAGGGCAAGCAGTGGCCTCCCCATGTCTATCGCAATAACAGACTATGGACTGTCCTTTCAGGAACTTGTCCAAATCTTTTTTTTAAACCCAGATACACTAACCGGTGTTACCATATCCTTTAACAACGAATTCTAGAGCTTGACTGTTTGTTGAGTGAAAATATATTTCCTCCTATTTCTTTTAAAAGTATTTCCATGTAAATTCATTGAGTGTCCCCTAGTCTTTGTATTTTTTGAAAGAGTAAAAACGCGTTTCACTTTTACCCGATCTGCATCACACAGGATTTTGTACACCTCAATCACATATCCCCTCTGCTGTCTCTTTTCCAAGCTGAAGAGCCCTAACCTCTTTAGCCTTAACTCATATGAGAGGAGTCCTATCCCCTGTATCATTTTGGTCGCTCTTCTTTGAACATTTTCTAATTCCGCTGTATCTTTTTTTAGATACGGCGACCAGAACTGAATACAGTACTCAAGGTGAGGTCGCACCATGGAGTGATACAGAGGCATTATGGTATTTTTGGTCCTATTTACCACCCCTTTCCTAATAATTCCTAGCATTCTGTATGCTTTTTTGGCTGCCGCCACACACTGGGCAGAAGATTTCAGCATATTGTCTGCAATGATACCTGGGTGCCGACTCCCAAGGTGGACCCTAGCATCAGGCAACTATGATTCGGATTATTCTTCCCAATGTGCATCACTTTGCATTTGTCCATATTAACTTTCATCTGCCATTTAGATGCCGAGTCTTCCAGTTTCCTAAGGTCTTCCTGTAATTTTTTAAAGTTCGCATGTGTTTGACAACTTTGAATAGTTTTGTGTCATCTGCAAATTTAATCACCTCACTTTTCGGTCCGATATCCAAATCATTTTTAAATATGCTAAATGGCACCGGTCCCAGTACAGATCCCTGTGGCACTCCACTAGTCACCCTCTTCCATTGAGAGAAATGGCCATTTAACCCTACCTTCTGCTTTCTGTCCAATAATCAATTTCTGATCCACAACAGAACATTGCCTCCTATTCCATGCGTCTTTAATTTTCTCAATAGTCTCTCTTGAGGAACTTTGTCAGAAGCTTTCTGAAAATCTAGGTGTACTACAGGTCCAGCACTTTCTATGCTCCTCCCCCTTAAGGTCTAGCACATTTCCCAGTCCTCACCTGCCCCCTTGCAGTCCTTCAAGCCTGTCTCTTTTACCAGCTGCTGCAGCAATAAACACATGTTCTCTGCAGCCAGCCCTGCAGTCTTCCATTTGCGGCATCCTATTCCATCCAATGCAACTTCCTGTTTGTGCATGGGCAGGTCTTGGCAAAGGGAAGGCTCCAGGACCAGCTTTAGACAGTGTGTGTTTATCATTGTTGCAGCAGAGAAAGGAAACATACTTGAAGGACCATGAATGGGTGGGGGGGACGGGGGACCAGGAAAGTTGCTGGACCTGTGTGTGGGGGGGGGGGGGGGGGGGACAGGAAAAGTGCTGAACCTGCGAGAGGGAGGGAGCTACTGCACTAACAACAGAGAGGAGGGGTGCAGGAGTGATGCTGCCCCCATGAGAGGAGGGAAGAGAAGCACAAGAAAAATGCTGCAAACATGAAAAAATAAGAGAACAGCATCACAGCAGGCCTAGTGATTCACTGAATCCTATGAAGACCCTGACTAGAGGCTGGCTGAAACCAGGCTGCCCTGGTTCCTGCATGTGCTGGCTCAAAACGGTGGCGACACGAGAAGGAATGACTGGGGATCGCTCCTGCTTTGGTTAGGCCTATAGACCACAAGGGGAGGTCCTAGGGGTGATGGGAAGGGATTGGTGGTTTTGGTTGAAGGGGGCAGAGAGTAGGCAGTGCTTTTAGTTGGGAGGGGGGTTGGTTTCAGCCAAAACTACACCCACATTTTTTGCCAAAACCGAACTTAGGCGCCTACCCATGTACTTTACACACTAAATTTACACCAAATCCCAAGTAAGTGTAAATTTCTCTGTCTATAGTCTGGGTTCCATTTGTATAGCATGAGGGGCATAATTGAAAGGGACGTCCAAGTTTTTATGAGGACGTCCTCGCAGAACGTCGCCAACCAGGGGCGGGGAAACCCGTATTTTCGAAACAAGATGAACGTCCATCTTTTGTTTCTATAATACGGTCAGGGAGGTCCAAATCATGAAATTGGGTCATCCCTAAATTTGGTCATCCCTAGACTTGGTTGTTTCTGATTGTCAGCGATAATGGAAACCAAGGACGTCCATCTCAGAAACAACCAAATCCAAGCCATTTGGTCGTGGGAGGAGCCAGCATTCGTAGTGCTCTGGGCCCCCTGACATGCCAGGACACCAACCAGGCACCCTAGGGGGCACTGCAGTGGGCTTCAGAAATTGCTCCCAGGTACATAGCTCTCTTACCTTGTGTGCTGAGCCCCCCAAAAACCCCCTACCCAGAACTGTACACCACTACCATAGCCCTTATGGGTGAAGGGGGCACCTAGATGTGGGTACAATGGGTTTTGGAGGGCTCTCTGTTTCCTCCACAAACGTAACAGGTAGGGGGGGGGGGGTGGGCCTGGGTCTGCCTGCCTGAAGTGCACTGCAACCACTAAAACTGCTCCAGGGACCTGCGTACTGCTATGATGGACCTGAGTATGACATCTGAGGCTGGCAGGACATATTTTTAAAGATGTTTTTTGAGGGTGGGAGGGGGTTAGTGACCACTGGGGGAGTAAGGGGAGGTCATCCCCGTTTCCCTTCGGTGGTGATCTGGTCAGTTTGGGCACCTTTTTGTGGCTTGGTCGTAAGAAAAACACGACCAGGCAAAGTTGTCCAAGTGTTCGTCAGGGACGTCCTTTTGTTTTTCCATTATGGGTTGAGGACGTCCAAGTGTTAGGCACTGCCAGGTCCCACCTTCGCTATGCCCCCGACACGCACCCATGAACTTTGGCTGTCCCTGTGACGAAAAGCAGTTTGGGACGTCCAAAATCGGCTTTCGATTATACCGATTTGGACGACCCTGTGAGAAGGACTTCCATCTTCCGATTTGTGTCGAAAGATAGGCATCCTTCTCTTTCGAAAATAAGCCTGCATGTCTGTTAGCATTTATAAAGGCACAAGGGTGCCTGTATGTCTTTATAAAATAGACTAAAAATAGATGCTTCTCCAAATCCCATACCTTGGTGCTCTGTTATAAAATTACTCTATGCAGCCAAATCCCCTTAAATATATTTGTTTATTTTATTTTGACATTTATATCCCACATTAACCCAAATATACTCAAATTCATTAAGGTTTACAATACCATAAACAAAATATCAAGTAAGAGCAGAGTAGCACAAATAATAAGCCATTGATAGCCAGTTATAATCTAACACACACTATCAATGGGTAGAAATCTCTCAAAGAGGAAAGTTTTCAGTCTTTTGCGAAATACCAAGTAATCAGGCTGACACTTGATTGCCATTGGCAATGAGTTCAACCATTTAGCACCTTGATACCTAAAGTCTGCGGAGTGAACCAACTTATAACATACTCTCTTGCACTACGGAGTGAACCAACTTATAACACACTCTCTTGCACTGCGGAGTGAACCAACTTATATCACACTCTCTTGCAATCTGGAAGAAGAAGTCTAAGGTAGTCCCTAGAACCAGAGGTTATATTGCATTGGGAAATAGTTATTAAGGCTGCATGTAATCTAGTGCCATGCCATATAATATTTCAAAGACAAAAGCACATAATTTAAAAATAATCCTGGCTTTAATGGGCACCCAGTGCAGCTCGCATACTAATGGAGTGGCTCTATCAAAGCATGATACCTTGAGGACAAGCCTAGCTGCTGTATTTTGGTCCATTTACAGCAATTTTAGGACACCCTCCTTACATCCACCATAGATGGAATTGCAGTATGCAAATTGAGTTAAATCCAAAGGATTGAACTAGCAGGTGAGGTGAGATGTCAGGTGAGAAGTATGATCTGATTCTCCTCAGCTTCCAAAGAGGCCCGAAGGATTTTGTGTATTGGAAACTTAAACTCAATATAGTGATTAGTATGTGCCTTTGGGAATAATGATTATTATAAGTGCTGTTGAGACATAGCAATTATTAGTTCTGAAGGAACTGATCATTACAAAAAAATGTAGGAAAGAATTGGATCTTACTAGAAGACATATTCTGAAGAGGGAGAGGAGGGAAGGGATATATGCCATCTTTGTGTTACAATCAAAGCAGTTTATATATTATTTACAGGTTCGTTTTCTGTTCCTTAGTGGGCTCACAAATACATTTTTTGTACCTGGCGCAATGGGAGGGTTAAGTGACTTGCCCAGAGCCACAAGGAGCTGCAGTGAGAATTGAATCAAACCCAGTTCCTCTGGTTCTCAGCCTACCATGCTAACCATTAGGCTGCTCTACTAAACTATACCTTTTTCTGTATGCCAGTGGTAATAAGTGGTAGAAGTCCCTTACATTTTTAAAAATGTAAATAATTCTTAATTTATAGGCTTCAGAAACTTAATGGAAATATTTCTTCTTATGTTAAGCAGACTTATCCAATGTTTGTTTGTTTTCCATTTTGTATACCTGGGGAAAATGCATAGTATGTCTGGAGCTATGAGTGTTGTTAAACTAATGCATTATTTGTAAAAGAAAATACACCTTATGTATTTTACATTTGATTTTACAGAATCCTAACAAAACTTCTGGAGGTCTCAGATGACCCACAGGTCTTGGCTGTGGCAGCTCATGATGTTGGCGAGTATGTGAGACATTATCCAAGAGGAAAACGGTAAGGAAAGTCCCAACTTTCTTTCTGAAGAAACTTTAGAGACAGGATGAAAAAACTATTTTATAGCTTAAGGGTTTCAAAACATTTTTGGGAGTAAAATGGCGTAAATACAGACCAAAGAAGTAAGTTCATAGTTTAGTAGGCAAAGAAGAACAAGGTTGATTTTTAGAAGGATCTACCCAGTTAACCTTGTATGTTGACATGATATATCTTTTACTGTTGATATTAGGCTCAATGCAGGAAGCCATGCAGTACAGCCCTAGCAAATCAGTTGATACTGCTACCAACCTTCCTCTCAGCTAGTTGAGATTTTACCTCTCATGTCTAGATCTTTCACAATAGGGTTTCATAGGTAACATATAACTTTTTTAAAAAAATTAATCTGATAGAATTTGAATACCTAGATATCTAATGACTTTGGAGCCAGTTCAAAGGGACAGTTTGTTGATGTAATCTGATAATAGAGTGCAGGAAGGTAGAGAATGTTTCTGGTTTATTCAAATTAATTTCAAAGCCAGGCACTTGTGAGATATTGAGGGGCATAATCGAAAGGGACGCCCAAGTTTTGCTGAGGACGTCCTTGCAAAACGTCCCGATGGAGGGGCGGGGAAACCCGTATTATCGAAAAAAGATGGACGTCCATCTTTCGTTTTGATAATGCAGTCGGGGATGCCCAAATCTTGAAATTTAGGTCCTCCTTAGAGATGTTTGTCCCTAGACTTGGTCGTTTCTGATTTTCGTCGATAACGGAAACCAAGGACACCCAACTCAGAAACGACCAAATGCAAGCCCTTTGGTCGTGGGAGGAGCCAGCATTCATAGTGCACTGGTCCCCATGACATGCCAGGACATCAGCCGAGCACCCTAGGGGGCACTGGAGTGGACTTCATAAATTGCTCCCAGGTACATAGCTCCCTTACCGTGTGTGCTGAGCCCCCCAAAACCCACTACCCACAACTGTACACCACTACCATAGCCCTTACGGGTGAAGGGGGAGCACCTAGATGTGGGTACAGTGGGTTTGTGGTGGGTTTTTGAGGGCTCACATTTACCACCACAAGTGTAACAGGTAGGGGGGATGGGCCTGGGTCTGCACCATTTAAAACTGCTCCAGGGGCCTGCATACTGCTGTGATGGACCTGAATATGACATTAGAGGCTGGCATAGAGGCTGACAAAAAATATTTTTAAAGATGTTTTTTTCAGGGTGGGAGGGGGTTAGTGACCACTGGGGGGAGTAAGGGGAGGTCATCCCCGATTCTCTCCTGTGGTCATCTGGTCAGTTCGGGCACCTTTTTGTGCCTTGGTCGTAAGAAAAACAGGACCAGGTAAAGTCGTCCAAGTGGTTGTCAGGGACGCCCCTTTTTTTTCCATTATAGGTCGAGGACGTCCATGTGTTAGGCACGCCCAAGTCCCGCCTTTGTTACGCCTCCAACACGCCCCCGTGAACTTTGGCAGTCCCTGCGACGGAAAGCAGTTGGGGACGTCCAAAATCGGCTTTCGATTATACCCTGTGAGAAGGACGCCAGTCTTCCAATTTGTGTCAAAAGATGGGCGTCCTTCTCTTTCGAAAATAAGCCTGAAAGTATATGTAGTAATGACACAAGAAAGTGACAAGTAAGTAGCACGGTATTTTCATCATATAGTATTGCAGTACTTTGGGTCATCCCTACATTTATGGCTCTGATGAGGTTGTTTGCTTTTCTTTGGTATGATAGTCTAGGCCCTCTCTGCTAACTGAATTCTCTCGACTTAGTGCCTTGAATTTATACCACTGCCTTGGGTGAAGAGTACATGGATCTCATACAGCTTAAGGTTTTGCCAAAGTCTATGCTTTCTAGCAGTTCTAGTAGATATCCCTATTCTACTCCAGTGAATATTTTATCTATATCTAGTGCTGTTAATGCTGCTTCTTGATTTTTGTATTGTATATGTCAGATTACATAAGTGCATTTAAGTACATAAGTATTGCCGTACTGGGACAGACCGAAGGTCCATAAAGCCCAGCATTCTGTTTCCAACAGTGGCCAGTCCAGGTCACAAGTACCTGGCAAGATCCCAGAACAATACAATACATTTTATGCTACTGATCCTAGAAATCAGCAGTCCATTTTAGTAATGGCTTATGGACTTTTCTTTTAGGAAGCTAGCCAAACCTTTTTTAAACTCTGCTAAGCTGACTGCTTTTGCTACATTCTCTAGCAATGAATTCCAGAGTTTAATTACACATTGAGTGAAGAAATATTTTCTCAGATTTGTTTTAAATTTACTACTTTGTAGCTTCATTGCGTGCTCCCTAATCCTAGTATTTTTGGAAAGATTTAACAGGTGATTCACGTCTACCCGTTCCACTCCACTCATTATTTTATAGACCTCTGTCATATCTCCCCTCAGCTTTCTCTTCTCCAAGCTGAAGAGTCCTAGCCGCTTTAGCCTTTCCTCATAGGGAAGTCATCCCGCCTTTATCATTTGTGTTGCCCTTCTCTGTACCTTTTCTAATTCCACTATATCTTTTTTGATATGCAGTGACCAGAATTGCACACAATGTTCGAGGTGCGGTTGCACCACGGAGTGAAGCAAAGGCATTATAACGTACTCATTTTTGTTTTCCATTCCTTTCATAATAATACCTAACATTCTATTTGCTTTCTTAGCCGCCGCCTCCGCACACTGAGCAGAGGGTTTCAACTTATCATCAACGATGACACCTAGATCCCGGTTGGTGAGTCCAAATGTGTGGAACCTTGCATTACGTAGCGATAGTTCAGGTTCCTCTTTCCCACATGCATCATGTTGCACTTGCTCACATTAAAAGTCGTCTGCCATTTGGATGGATGCCCAGTCTCGTAATGTCCTCTTGTAATTTTTCACAATCCTCTTCCAATTTAACAACTTTGAATAACTTTGTGTCGTCAGCAAATTTAATTACCTCACTAGTTACACCCATCTCTAGATCATTTATAAATATGTTTAAAAAACAACGGTCTCAGCACAGACCCCTGGGGAACCCCACTGTCTACCCTTGTTCATTGAGAATACTGACCATTTTAACTAGTTTTTAATCCACAATAGTACACTGCCTTCTATCCAATGACTCTCCAATTTCCTTTGGAGTATTTCATGAGGTACTTTGTCAAATGCCTTTTGAAAATCCAGATACACAATATTGACCATCTTACCTTTATTCATACATTTATTCACCCCATCAAAGAAATGTAATAGATTGGTGAGGCAAGATTTTCCTTCACTAAATCCATCTTGGCTTTGAGGGGCATAATTGAAAGGGGCGCCCAAGTTTTCCTGAGGACTTCCTCGCTGGACGTCCCGGCGAAGGGGTGGGGAAACCCATGTTATCGAAACAAGATGGGCATCCATCTTTCGTTTCGATAATACGGTCGGGGACGCCCAAATCGTAAAATGTAGGTCAACCTTAGAGATGGTCGTCCTTAGAGATGGTCATCCATGATTTTCGCCGTTAATGGAAACCGAGGACGCCCATCTCAGAAACGACCAAATCCAAGCTCTTTGGTGGTGGGAGGAGCCAGCATTCGTAGTGCACTGGTCCCCCTGACATGCCAGGACACCAACCGGGCACCCTAGAGGGCACCGGAGTGGACTTCAGAAATTGCTCCCAGGTGCATAGCTCCCTTACCTTGGGTGTTGAGCCCCCAACCCCCACCCCCCACCCCCCCCCCACCCACAACTGTACACCACTACCGTAGCCCTAAGGGGTGAAGGGGTGCACTTTCATGTAGGTACAGTGGGTTTCTGGTGGGTTTTGAATGGCTCACATTTACTACCACAAGTGTAACAGGTAGGGGGGATGGGCCTGGGTCCGCCTGCCTGAAATGCACTGCACCCACTAAAACTGCTCCTGGGACCTGCATACTGCTGACAGGGAGCTGGGAATGACATTTGAGGCTGGCAAAAAATATTTTTTAAGTTTTTTTTTTTTAGGGTGGGAGGGGATTAGGGACCACTGGGGGAGTAAGGGGAGATCATCCCCAATTCCCTCTGGTGGTCATCTGGTCAGTTCGGGCACCTTTTTGAGGCTTGGTTGTAAGAAAAACAGGACCAAGTAAAGTCGCCCAAGTGCTCGTCAGAGACGCCCTTCTTTTTTCCATTATTGGTCAAGGACACCCATCTGTTACACACGCCCTAGTCCCGCCTTCGCTATGTTTCTGACACGCCCCATGAACGTTTGGTTGTCCCCGTGACAGAAAGCAGTTGAGGACGCCCAAAATCGGCTTTCCATTATGCCGATTTGGGCAACCCTTGGAGAAGGACGCCCATTTCCCGATTTGTGTTGAAAGATGGGCGTCCTTCTTTTTCAAAAATAAACTTGTTTGTCTCATTAATCCATACTTTTGAATATACTCTGTGATTTTGTTCTTTATAATAGTCTCTACCTTTTTGCCCAGCACCAACGTTAGGCTCACCTGTTTATAATTTTCCAGATCACCTCTGGTACCTTTTTAAAAAAAATCGGTGTTATAATTGGCCACCCTCCAATCTTCCGGTACCATGCTTGATTTTAAAAATAAATTACGTATTACTCATCTTCTGCTTATAAAGCCTGGTTGATCCCTTTGTATAAGGTAATGAATGGTATACGCTAGTCTTTTGGCTGGGTTTTTGATAATATTTTGATACCATAGTTTAGAATAGATATTGACCTACAACTGAAACTATTGTCCAGAAGCTTTCCTTTATAGACAGTTTTCCAAGAGTTAGTACGTACATATATTCTTTTTGAAAATAAGATACAAGATTACTATGCACCTATGTAGATACAGTAAAATTGCTCCCTAAAAACGGTAGGGGCCCACAAGGCATAATGACTTAGGATAACAGGTACTGTGACATGGAAACTCAAAGGTATATACATGGGCCCCTTTGCCCAAAACAACTTCCAAGATGTATCTGATTTTAAAAACAAACAAAACCTCAGATGTTCTTCTCACACACTTTTTCTGTGCCCACACACCTTTTCTGAAACTCTATAGTTAGCACTTATTTAAAAAAAAAATAGAGGTAGCTTTGGGTAGATCCAAGGGAGGTATCAAGTAATGTTCATTGCCCTGTGCCCAGTTCTGATTTAACAACTTAATAGAGTGCTGCCGCTGCAGGTAAAGTTCATTAAAAGTCTTGAATTGACCCACATTGATCACTTGCCCCTTATACTAGATGTGTTTGCTTTGCCAGCATTGCAGCTAACTGTGTTTGTGTTAATTAGAATGATTTGTCTTTCATCAACTACATTTTTGAAAACTCTGAACACCTGTAATGTGGCAGTTGTTATGGATCGTCGTTTACACTTGTATGGAAGAGGCATACCAGGGAGGAGATTAACATAAGTGAAATTAGATTCTCTTCTAACTGTAGCCAGGTCTCGGAATCATACCTCATTCTGTTTCAAGATAAAGGACGCATGATAACTACAGAATTCTTGGAAAGTTAACTCCTTACATAGTCATGGGTTGCTTTTGTTTCCCAATACATGGGGGTTTATTAGCTCATAAAATCAGTAACACTTGCAGTTTTGATACTGAATGTGGAAATTGGAATAGGAACATGCTGAAAATGTAGATATGTTTTGGAGGGATGATAATCTTAATGGCTCTAATCTTCCCTGCTAGGATAGATAGAGGAGGGGACTATCATAAGATTAAATCTTGTACTATGAAGGACCTGGCAATTCCTTGCCACAGTCTCTTCAAGGGAATGACCGAACAGTACCCCTAGGTATTATATGACAGTCTTCTTCCATTTCAAAGGGAGTTCCTCTAATTCTGTCATACGGATTTATTCATTTAATTTTCCCCGAGTTGGCTCCTATAACCCAATATCTTAGGAGAACAATATATTCAGGATAACAGTGCAGGGATTGAAGCAGCTGCAGTGAATGTTACTCTTGTCATTTGTATGGACAGAGAGGTTATATAAGGCTGCTCGTTTGAGTCCTTGAATGTTTGGGTATTGTTAGATTGGAAGTGCCAGTGGCTTCATGGGACATCATTGCTTTTTACCTCAGGTTAGAGGAAAGGTTGATAAAACATACCATTCACCAACATAAGAGTAATGGACTGCGTGTAGAATAAAATGGACCATTTGAAGAAATCTATGGCCCACCTCGAACACTGTAGCACTCTGAACAAAGAGGCCTATTCCATAAATTGACTTACTTCAAATGTACCACTTAGACATACTGACTCTTACAGAGACTTGGTTCCAAGATGGGGAGCAGGCATATTTGTGCCAGTCGAGCCCATCTCAGTTGTTTTCCATGCTTACCAATGCTCATTTAAACATTTGGGGGGAGGGGGGGCATTTTTCATTGCAAATTCCTTGAAGTCCAAGGAACTGTAGCAATATACTCCCCTTATTAGAGGCGTTTAGAGGGTTAGAGCCATTGTACTGCCTCTCTTTTTATCAAGCCCCTTTTAAATCACTCAGCATCTCTAGATGAATTAAGTTCCCTGATATCTGACTTCAGTCTTCTTCCTAGTTCTTTAGTAATCCAGGGAAATGCAAATAACATATCATCTGCTGCAGAGCTGTTGTTCTTGGTTCTCCTGAATTCCCTGGAATTTTCTTTCTGTGAGACACTGTCTTGATCTAGTGGCTATCCACTCAATTTTGGTTAAGTGTTCCTATTACAAACAAGTACCATGGGCTGATCACCATACGATGATATAGTGCTTAGCCCCTCCCAGTGCATCCCAGGATGCACCGAGCAAGAGCTAAGCACTGCCATTTTGAGAAGGGCAGACCTAGGGGCAGGAGGGAGTAGGCATTGCTCTTGCCCTCCTACCTCCACCTATCGAACGTATGTCTGGGAGGGGGGGTGCATCACCAGACCATGTTTGTTGGTTTCGGGGGGGGGGGGGGGGGGGAGGTCGGGAGGGGTACCAATGGACCACCATGGAGGTTTTAAAAGTTTTTGGGGGATTAGGGTCAGGGTCTGCTGGATTAATTGATTTGATTGATTTGCTTACTTTATTTATTTTTTGTCTATTAGATTGTAAGCTCTTTGAGCAGGGACTGTCCTTCTTCTATGTTTGTGCAGCGCTGCGTATGCCTTGTAGCGCTATAGAAATGCTAAATAGTAGTAGTAGTAGACCACCAGGGAGTTTTAAAAGTTATGACGGGGTTGGGACGGGGGACTGATCATTGCTGGACATGCCCACAAAAGCTGTGCCTACCGCACAGCTCTTGTGGGCATGCACCGGGGAATGCTCAGACCCTTTTACTGACAAATGCTCAAAACTAACAACGTGCATATAATTTGCGTGCAGCTAGTGTTGAGCATTGGTCAGTAATTCTGACTCGGTATTGAGCCGGTGTTTTTCCGACGCTGTTGTCTACAGCACTGGAGTTTTGTGCATTGGGCGCTGAGTTTGAACCAATGACATCACATTACAAAGGAGCCTCAAATTATCCACTTCTGACCTGAATGTCTGAATAATGATCTCTCTGACCTTGAGGAGTCTTAGGTCTAATTTTGTTTTTTGTTTTTTTCATTTACATTACTGTGAATATTAGTGAGTGAAATTGGCCTGCACCTTCTAACTGCTTCTGGATCTTTTCCAACATCTGTGATCTAGAAAAGGCTTGAAAATCATATGACAACTTTTGTTTAGAGAATATTCCTGGAGATAGATTGTGGGGCTCTTTTTCACCGGTTTTATTAGATTTAGTTTCTAAGTTATGTTTGAGACTTTCTAGTAAATTTTTGTTCTCTGGATATCTGTCCTTCATTTTTGTTGAAAGCTATTTCACCTGAGCACTGTCTTGGGTAACTGAGTTTATAAATTTGTTGCTAGATGTTGGCTGATATTGTTTTGACACTGATTGCTAAGAGCCTTAGTTTAGATGTTACTATAAAACTAGATCCTATATATGGCACCTGAAATCTTCACGCGGTAATAAATTATGCCTAGGCATATTCTCTAAAGTACGCCTAAAGTTTTTTAGAATTGGCTTAAACTTCTGTACGGTATATAGAATACTCTGAGTACCTCTCCACGTGACCAAATTTGGTTGCATCCATTTAGGCCATGTTTTACTTGGCGTAAATCCCAACGTCTATATTAGTCACAGAGTGGGTGTATTGTATAATAATGCGCATAGATTTTAGAAACGCTGATAACCACACACCATTTTCAACTGTGTGACTTGGAATTTACTCGCAGTACGTTACAGAAACGCTTAGCAAGTTGTGCACTTAAATCGTAATTAATGTCAATTGTGCTGATAATTGCTTGTTAACATCCAGTTAACAGTACTGATTAGCTAGTTAACCATTATGTGCACTGTTATAAAATATGGTTTAATTTCCGTTCAGAAATTAAGGAGGATAGTGGATAATTTTAAGCCTATTGTGGGTATACCATGGATGGCCAGATTTTTAGAGTTTGTTTCTTTCATCTTCAGGTAGTTTCCACGATACTCAACGTGTTTTCAGGTCACAGTACTGAAACATTATTGTTAGCTTTAGTTACTCGGAGCAGGGCAAAGCAGACAATCCCCCTTCAGTTTGACATCTTTGCTGCTTTCGATGCTATAGACCATGCAATGCTTTTGTTTAGTCTTAGTTAATTGAGAACTATTGCTTCTCAATTAAATAAGACTAAACAAAAGCATTGCATGGTCTATAGCATCAAAAGCAGTTTTAAACTGGTTTACTGAATTTTTGACTAAACGTAAGTATTGTGTGAAAGAGGGGCCAAAACATCTCCTTCATGGCTCTGTTTTTGTGGTGTGCTATTCACTGGCAATGAATTCCAAAGTTTAATTGCACCATGAGTGAATAAATATTTTCTCCAGTTTGTTTTAAATTTACTGCTTAGCAGTTTCATTGCTAGTCGTGGTATTTTTGGAAAGAGGAAACAACGATTCACGTCTACCCATTCCACTCCACTCAATATTTTATTGTCCTCTATCATATCTCCCCTCAACCATCTCTGCTCCAAGCTGAAGAGCTCTAGCCACTTTAGCCATTCCTCATGTTGTCCCATCCCCATTATCATTTTCGCCACCCTTCTCTGTACCTTTTCTAATTCCGTTATATCTTTTTGAGATACGGTGACCAGAATTGTACACAGTATTTGAGATACGGTCACACAATGGAGCAATACAAAGACATTATAACATTCTCATTTTTGTTTTCCATTCCTTTCCAAATAATTTCTAACATGCTATTTGCTTTCTTATCCGCCACTGCATACTGAACATAGGGTTTCAACGTATTATCAGCGATGACACCTGGATCCTTTTTCTGGGCAGCGACTCCTAATGTGGAACCTTGTGTCGTGTAGCTATAGTTTGAGTTTCTCTTTCCCACATGCATCACTTTGCACTTGCTCACATTAAAGGTCATCCTCCATTTGGATGCCCAGTCTCCCAGTCTCATAAGGTCATCTTGCAATTTTTCACAATCCTCTTGCAATTTAGCAACTTTGAGTAACTTTATATCGTCAGCAAATTTAATTACCTCATAGTTATTTGCTTCTCAAGATCATTTATAAATATGTTAAAAAGTATTAGTCCCAGCACAGATCCCTAGGGAACCTCACTATCTACCCTTCTCCATTGAGAATACTGATCATTTAACCCTACTCTGTATTTTCTATCTTTTAACCAGTGTTTAATCCACATTTGGATATTGCCTCCTATCCTATGACTTTTTAATTTCTTTTGGTGTCTTTTATGAGTTACTTTGTCGAACGCGTTTTGAAAATCCAGATACACAATATTGACTGGCTCTCCTTTATCCACATGTTTATTCACCCCTTCAAAGAAAAGGAGTAGATTGATGAGGCAAGCTTTCTCTTGACTAAATCCATGTTTGCTTTGTCGCATTAATCCATGCTTCTGTATATTCTCTGGAATTTTGTTTTTTATGATAGTCTCTATCATTTTGCCCAGCACCAACATCAGGCTCACCGGTCTATAATTTCTCAGCTTCCCTCTGGAACACTGTTTATTTTTTTTATTTATTTATGTTAATTTATATACCGTGTCTTATTGCAGCTGCAAAACAGAATGGTTTACATATGTATAAAAACAATTAGTGTATAAAAATAAACAAACATAGGAATTCCATTCATGACAGGAAAGCACAGCAACCAGAATAAACTACATAATAAAATCAGTACAAATTAAAAATCTAATATACAGTTAAGCTACCCCTTTTTTCTTTTCTTTTTGACCTTATCTCATTATGCTAAGTTCTGTTCTATGTAGCTTATAAAGAGAAAGGTTTTCAAAAGTTTTCGGTAATGGAGATAAGATTTCTCTAATCTGATCTCCTTTGGAAGGCTATTCCAAAGGGAGGGTGACAAATAGAAAAAAGCCGATCTTCGTGTAGATTCCCATCTAGCCTTAGCAAGAGGGGGAATAACTAACCTGTTATCTGTTAGGGATCTAAGAGTTCGCATAGCGGTGTAGGGAATTGTTAAATTCGACAAGTAGCTAGGATTTAATGTGTAAAAGGCTTTGTGGGTCAGAACAAGAGCCTTAAACTTTACTCTTGCTTCGACCGGGAGCCAGTGCAGACGATGCAATAAAGGTGTTACTCTATCATCCCTCCGGGCCCTGCAGATCATACGTGCTGCTGTATTTTGAATTCTTTGTAATCGCTTTAAGTTTGCTTGAGTAATCCCAGCATATACAATGTTACAGTAGTCTAAACGTGAAGTAATATATGCAGATGTCAGTGTTTTGAGAGAGTCCTTACTTACTGAATTTCTAACTGACCGAAGCCGCCTCAGATGAAAAAAAGATTTTTTCACTACATCAGATACTTGTTCCTCAAAGGTCAATGCGGAATCAATAATGACCCCGAGATATCTAAAGGACTTAACTGTTGGGATATTCTGACCAAATAGCATAGGTACCACAGGGGGATATGTGCCTTGCCCTACTATCCAAGATGTTATAGTCTTATCTGTGTTCAGTACCAGCTGATGTGTTGTCAACCAGTCTGCTACTTTATCCAAGCATATTTGAATGGGTGTAAGTTCTATGTTCGATGGTCTAACATAATGGATAAGCAGAAAATCATCTGCATATGAATAAAAACTGATACCCATTGTTTGAATGAGGAGCGCCAGGGGACTGATGTATAGGTTGAACAATAGTGGAGATAAAACCGAGCCCTGAGGAACTCCACATGATAGGTTGTATGATGTAGAACAAGATTGCTGCTGAACTACTTTAAATGAACGATCCGTGAGAAAGGATATAAACCATTTCATAGTTGTCCCTGAAATACCAATCTCACTCAATCTATCAAGAAGTAAGTTATGATTAATTAGGTCAAAGGCCGCAGACAAATCTAATGAAACAACCAGGGCAATATAACCGAGCTCTAATTTAGCATGGATTTCACTTAACAGTGAAGTCAGAATAGTCTCTGTACTGTGACCCTTCCTAAAACCAGATTGTCTGGGATGTAACAAATTTTTTGAATCTACATAAGTTTGCAACTGTCTAAACACTAATGTCTCTATAACTTTGGATAGAAAAGGAAGGTTAGAGACTGGTCTATAGTTAGCAGGTAATAAGGGGTCCAATGAAGATTTCTTTAGACTAGGTTTTACTAGCGCTTCTTTCAAAATAGTGGGGACTATCCCATCAGAAAGGCTCAACATGACAATTGAGTACATAAACTGTTGGACTTCTAGCGTATGTTTTTTCAACCATGCAGAAGGTATAGGATCCAACGAACTATAACTGGGCGATAAACCTGCAACCAAGGTATATAATGATTCGGCAGACGGAATTTCAAAATCCTTCCAAGGTACAAATAGTTGTGAACTTGGGGAATTGTCAGTATGACTTAGCCCTGGTACCCTTGGGAAGAGGGCTCTTAATTTCTCGATTTTAGAGCTAAAGAACTTTGCTAGAGTTTCAGAGTCAATAGCAGGCGATTCTCTCTTTTCGTTAGTTGTTGTTGTCAAACGTTTCATAATGTGAAACAGTTTTTTCTGCGAACTGGCTGCTTCTTTTATCTCTTTTGAGAAGTATGCAGTTTTAGCGTCCTTTAATTGTGATAAATAATATTTATTACACTGTTTGCACTTTTCTTTTAATTCTGCGGTCTTATGCTTACGCCATTGGCGTTCAGCTCTACGTACCTGTTGTTTACATAATTTTAATCCTGGATGGTACCAAGGTTGGAAACGTTTCGTTGTTTTATTAATTATTTTTTCCGGTGCAATATCGTCAAGGGCTGCTGAAAGAACTTGGTTCCATATTTTGATTTGGTCATCTATTGGGAGTGTATCAAAATTTAGTGGGAACTTATCTGCTAAAGAAGGTAAAGATGTCAAATCGATTTTATTTAGACTCCTGGTTTTAATTTGAGCTGGTTCAGCATTATATAATAACTGTGGTATTAATAAATAGAATTGAAGAAGGTAGTGATCTGACCAAGATACCGGTGTTAGTACGATTTTTGAACATTTCACTTCATCCAGTTTATGTGTCATTACTGTTAAAAAATGGTGTTACATTGGCCACCCGCCAGTCTTCTGGTACAATGCTTGATTTTAAAGATAAATTATTTATTACTAATAAGTTTATTTTTCAATTCCGTCAGTACTCTGGGAGGATGTATACCATTTGGTCCAGGTGATTTGCTATTCTTCAGTTTGTCAGATTGCCCCATTACATCTTCCAGGTCTATAAAGATTTGTTTCAGTTTCTCTGACTCATCAGCATTGAATACCATTTTTGGCATGGGTAGCTCTCCCACATCTTCTGTGGTGAAAAGTGAAACAAAGAATTCATTTAGGGGTCCTTTTACTAAGGTGCGCCGAAAAATTGACAGACTGGATGGACCATACAGGTCTTTCTCTGCCGTCATCTACTATGTTACTATATTATTAAACTGCAGCAGTTAAGAAAACCATGGTATTTTAAGAGAACTGATTGTTTTCCCCCCTCCCCCCCCCCCTTGTCTGTTTTGCCATAAAAATGACAGTCCCAGTCCTACATTTCTGTGTTCTGCAGTTAAATCAAATAAAGACCAGGGAGAAATTTCTAGGTTTTTGTAATTTTAGACTCCTCATGTTTCAAAGGAGAATTGGATCAGAATTATGATATCACCTTTGACCTTTTTCCTTCTTTTTTATGCTGATAATTTTGTGGAATTTGTTTTTTTCCCCTTTTGTTATTCTTTGCCCATCACCAGGAATATGGCATCATGGATTAAATTTAATTCGAAAAACAAAGCCTGCTACACATAAGAGCAGAGTTGTCCTCATAGCTATCAAAACCTCAGTGTAGTTGCCGTGCCTGAATATTTTAACTGATTTGTGGTTATGAAGAGTACAGTTACTAACACTACTAATTAATTACTAATAATCCTCACCTGGAATTTCAGCATCACATCAGAGGTCTGGTTGTGTAAAGGTCTCCTTCATGTCTGACTACTCTTCATTTAACAGTACGCCTTCTTGAGAAATGTGAGTCTTTAGTTAATGTGAAGAAACTGTAAGGTGGTCTTGTAGTACATTAATGTAATTTATTTTAGAAAATATTAAGATGCTTTTAGAATTTCTCACTTCAGCCTAATCTATCATCATTTTGGCATGTATGGTTCTTAAATTCATGTTTTGGATGTCTGAAAACTGGTATTTAGATATCCTTATTGCATGGACATCTTAATCTTGATTTTATAAAGTTGGGATATGCACAAATTAGCCTCCAGTGCATGCTTATGGCAATGGGACAGGACTAGGAAATGCCAAAATATGGATGCCCAACTCCGATTTTAGAAGGGGAAAGGAAGACTATATCTAAAAGTTAATGAACATTGGTATTTAGACCTGGCAGCCAGCACAGCCAGCACATCCAGGTTAAAGAAAGGTGCTCTGACTGAGCAGTTTTCCATTGCAGGGACTAAGGAAAGTCACATTAGGTATTTCCTGTACCTGGAGGGCTCACAATAAAAACAAACATAATAATAAGAAACTCACAAAGAGCTGCAATAGGATTTGAACTAGAGTCCTCTGATTTTTCTGCCCTGGTTCCCATCCGGCTGCTCTAACCTTTAGGCTTCTCTTCCACGCGGACGTCTATGTGGCCATTTTATATCATGGGCGCTCCTATGCTGCTGCAATGACGTCCGTGTCCCTTGTTTTTCCTCACTCATATTTTGTACGTTTCACTTTATAAAATGGACGTTCATTCTGGATGTAGCCTTCACTTGGATGTCCATTTTTCAGGTATTGTAGAACAGGCTATATGCCGATAGATTGTGTTTTAAAATACACGAGAAATGGACATCCATATGCAACACACTGACTTGGATGTCTTTATTCTGAGTTAGACATCCTTTCTTAAATCTGCTTCCATTTATGTGATATACTTTAAGTGTATACAGATTAAATGAATCCCCTGCCTCAGAAAACTTACAGCAGTGGGAGACAGTGGCATCACTGTGGCCACTGCAAACATCAGTGGGAAGAGCAGACTTGAACTCAAGTCTCCTGACTCCCAGCCAGTCATTCTAATTAATAGGAAAAAAAAGAAGAAACAACAAAAAAATGGAACAAGGAAATAAAGAATTGAAAAGATGAGGTATGCAAAAATATGCACAAGAAAAAAAGAAAAATGTGTGTATAAACAAAATCAAAAATCAGAAAAGGACGACACAAGAAAAATGCAAAAAAAATAAATTAATTAAAATGATTTTATTAAGGTGATATGACTCGACACAGCTGTGTTTCGGCCCAACCGGCCTGCGTCAGGAGTCTGTTACACCATGTATATATTCTCTGGCAATATAAGTTCTTGTAGGAAATTCAATAAAATTTTATTCAATAACACTCTACCTTTAAAAAGGCTGTGTGCGTAGTTTGACAACAATCGTTATGTAGAATTCTGGTATGGAAAGTGTATCTATATCTTGTTAAGCAGAGTTTCAAAGCTACTGGCGTTCACTCTGCTTAACAAGATATAGATACACTTTCCATACCAGAATTCTACGTAACGATTGTTGTCAAACTACGCACACAGCCTTTTTAAAGGTAGAGTGTTATTGAATAAAATTTTATTGAATTTCCTACAAGAACTTATATTGCCAGAGAATATATACATGGTGTAACAGACTCCTGATGCAGGCCGGTTGGGCCGAAACACAGCTGTGTCGAGTCATATCACCTTAATAAAATCATTTTAATTAATTTATTTTTTTTGCATTTTTCTTGTGTCGTCCTTTTCTGATTTTTGATTTTGTTTATACACACATTTTTCTTTTTTTCTTGTGCATATTTTTGCATACCTCATCTTTTCAATTCTTTATTTCCTTGTTCCATTTTTTTGTTGTTTCTTCTTTTTTTTCCTTTTTTTTCCTTCTTTTTTTCATTTTACCGTTATTTTGCGTCATCTTCGCTGTGTTTGATTATTGTTGTTTTCTGCGAAGACAGGTTTCTTCTGTATTTGTTACATTCTAATTAATAGGCCACCATGTCCTCTCTGTTACAGCAATTTACAACAGCCAGTCATTCCAACCACTAGAAAACGATCTCTGTTGCTATAATTTACCAAGGTACTATATTACTTTGAAAGAAGACTAGCAAAGTCCACTAATGATGCAGGGAATCTTCTTTGAATTCCCAGTGAGGTTTATTATCAAGAAGAGGCTTTACAGTAGTTTGAAAATGTCATGGACTTTTTATCTGACATAGAATCCCATTAGTAATAGGTTACTTTGTCTTTAGATGTCTTCTGGATAGTATCCCTACCAAAGTGTTTGCAGGTGTTCACACAAGGATATCCAGCTTAGATATCTGTCATATCCAATTCATCAAATTACAGTTACCTAAGGAACAAAGTGGCATAGAGTTTTAAAATTTAAAATAGTATTCTGACCAGTATTTGGTTGTTTTGAGAATGCTACTAGGCAAATATATTTCTGAATACCAAGGGTGTCAAAACTGCAAGGGCCCAGACTCTTCCTTGTGTGCCCCTAGTAGGGTTTTCCTTATTAATATGCATAAGAATTATTTGCATGCACCACCTCCATTGTATGCAGATATATTTCTTGCATATTCATTATACTGTTATATGAATCATTGAAATATAAATTATTTGTTTGGATTTTGCTCACACCTTTTCAGTAGTACGTCAGGGTGATTTACATTCAGGTACACTGGGCATTTATAAAGTACAAAAAATGCTTTTATTAACATCCCTTACAAAAAAAGTTTTTAAAACACAATATAGCCCAGCCCAAACCACATTGAAGGTGTCCATGCTTACAAGCGTGTCAGATTCAAAAAATTGTTAAAAGTTGTTTGGTCACCAGATAATATGACAGTCATTCACTCGCTTCCACTTTAAAGCAGTCCACAGATCCCTTGATATTCCCCAATGTTTTCTCTTGCTCTCAGTCATATTGTAAAAGCCTTTTCTTGCTCTTATTATTGCTGGAAACTTCAGTCATAAGAAAGTTTGTGGTTCGTGCTACACACATTCTAAGTCCTACCAGTCGATTAGTCCATATACACTAACCGCTGTCACCACATCCGCTGGCAAAGAGTTCCAGAGCTTAACTATTCATTGAGTGAAAAAATATTTCTTCCTATTTGTTTTAAAACTATTTCCATGTAACTTCCTCGAGTGTCCTTTAGTCTTCGTACTTTTGGAACAAATAAAAATCGATTTACTTCTACTCATTCTACACCACTCAGGATTTTGTAGACCTCAATCATATCTCCCCTCAGCCATCTCTTTTCTAAGCTGAAGAGCCTTAACCTCTTTAGCCTTTCCTCATATGAGAGAAGTTCTATCCCCTTTATCATTTTAGTCGCTGTTCTTTGAACCTTTTCTAATTCCGCTATATCTTTTTTGAGATACGGCGACCAGAACTGAACGCAATACTCAAGATGCAGACGCACCATGGAGCGATACAAAGGCATTATAGTATTTTTGGTCTTATTCACCATCCCTTTCCTAATAATTCCTAGCATCCTGTTTGATTTTTTGGCTGCTGCCGCACACTGAGCATAAGATTTCAGCGTATTACCTACAACGACACCCAGATCTTTTTCTTGAGCGCTGACCCCCAAGGTGGACCCTAGCATCAGGTAACTATAATTCGGATTATTCTTTCCAATGTGCATCACCTTGCATTTGTCCACTTTAAATTTCATCTGCCATTTGGATGCCCAGTCTTCCAGTTTCCTAAGGTCTTCCTGCAATATTTCACAGTCTGCACGTGTTTTGACAACCTTGAATAGTTTTTTGCCATCTGCAAATTTAATCACCTCACTCATTGTTCCAATTTCCATATCATTTATAAATATGTTAAATAGTACCGGTCTCAGTACTGATCCCTGCGGCATTCCACTGTTCACCCTCCTTCATTGAGAGAAATGACCGTTTAACCCTACCTTCTGTTTTCTGTCCAATAGCCAATTCCTAATCCAGACCAGAACCTTGCCTCCTATCCCATGACTCTTTAATTTTCTCAGGAGTCTCTCATGAGGAACTTTGTCAAAAGCTTTCTGAAAATCTAGATACACTACATCAACCGGCTCACCTTTATCCACATGTTTATTCACGCCTTCAAAGAATTGAAGCAAATTGGTGAGGCAAGACTTCTCTCAGCTGAACCCATTCTGACTCTGTACCATTAAACCACGTTTGTCTACACGTTCTGTAATTTTATTCTTTATAATAGTTTCCACAGTTTTGCCCGGCATCAACGTCAGGCTTACCGGTCTATAATTTCATGGATCACCCCGAGAACCTGTTTTAAAAATCAGCATCACATTGGCTACCCTTCAGTCTTTGGGTACTACAGACGATTTTAATGACAGGTTACATATTACTAACAGCTTAGCTAAGTTCAGTGTCAATAGACTGCAAACTATTCAGAACTATTGCAAGGGTAAAACTACTACTACTGCTTATCACTTCTATAGCGCTACAAGGCATACGCAGCGCTGTACACCATACACACAAAGACAGTCCCTGCTCAAAGAGCTTACAATCTAAATAAGACAGGTAACAGACAGAACAAGTAAGAGGCAAGGGGAATTAAAGAGGAGGGGATAAAGGTACAGGCAAGTGAGCAGTGGTTAGGACTCAAAAGCAGCGTCAAAGAAGTGGGCTTTTAGCTTGGACTTAAAAACGGCCAGAGACGGGGCTAGACGTACATGCTCGGGAAGTCTATTCCAGGCGTGTGGAGCAGCGAGATAGAAGGAACAGAGTCTGGAATTAGCAGTAGAGGAGAAGGGGACAGATAAGAGCGATTTGTCAACAGAACTGAGTGTTCGAGAAGGGGTGTAGGGAGAGACAAGAGTGGAAAGGTACTGGGGAGCAGCAGAGTGAATACACTTATAGGTTAGTAAGAGAAGTTTGAATTGAATGCGGAAACGGATAGGGAGCCAATGAAGTGATTTGAGGAGGGGGCTAATGTGAGCATAGCGACTTTGGCGGATTAGTGTTGCACCTCTTCTAAAGGAAGCGTATTGGTTACCGTATGCATATTGCATGAAATATAAAATCGTAGTTTTAGCCCATAAAGTATTTTATTCAGGACAGCCACAACACTTAGCTAGCCTGTTAATTCCTTATTGCACTTCATCTTTAAGATCTCAAAATCAGTTATTTCACCTCTTACCAGAGCAAAGTTAGACTCTACTCGAGTCTGCCTTATTGTACTTAGTTCCAGCCTTATGGAATTAACTTCATTCCACCTTCAACTTAAAATAAAACTGGATCTTTTTAAGAATGGCTTAAAAACTTAAGGGGTTCTCTTTACTAAGCTGCAGTAAAAATTGGCCTTTCATGCCCTTATTTACATATGTCTTTCCCGCATTCTAAGGCCATTTTTTCTATTTTCTCCATTAATGGCCGTGCAGTAGTGGCAACACTAGTGCACAGGCATTTAAAAAAATTACCATAGCAGCACTTACTGCCACTTATTTTGTATGCGGTAAGGGCTTCTGTGTTATCTATATGCTAACCAGTTAGCACGTGGTAATGTAGATGTGTTAACTGATTAGTGCAAGAATGCCCACTCTCCCCCCTTACACGCCCCTTCATAAAATTCCAAAAATGATTCAGTCTGCGTTTAGCATGCTCACATTCAAGAACTACTGTGTGATGCTGTAGCGTGTCCCTCAGTAGTCCATTTTTTGCTGCGTTAGGTGCACATTAACACCTTATGCAGCTTATTAAACGGGTCCCTTATTTTTGTTGTTTCCAGAGGCATAAAAAATCCTAGGTGTGTATAGGGCAGATAACTCATGTATCATAATTACTTGCTTTTTTTTTCTCTTTTCCCCCTCATGTATAACTCCACTTCTACATGTTTTAGTGTTATGTTTTGCTCTTTCCCTTTTATTTTTATCTCAATTTTAATTGTAATAATATTTGATTTAGGGACCCTTAGGAAAAAATATTTTTGCATAGGATTTTTATCTGAAGCATATTGTTGTAAACTGCTTTGGTTAGCTCTCACTAGAAGGGGTGATATATCAAATTCAATAAAATGAATACATTTTTTGTGTGTTCCACTTTAGGCACCTGAGAGCAATACTCGAGTGAAGAGTATTCCATTGGGTACATTTTAAAGAGAAAGTAAAACATGTGCTCTTCACAAGGAAAGCTGTCAATAGTGCATCTTTCTATTTCAGAGTGATTGAGCAGCTTGGCGGGAAGCAACTGGTAATGAACCACATGCATCATGAAGACCAGCAGGTTCGCTACAATGCATTGTTAGCAGTACAGAAGTTGATGGTGCATAATTGGTATGTGATAGCTTTTTTTGTTTGAATTATATATATTTATAGTTTTTGTATCTATGAATTTACTTTTTCTTCCGCCAATGATTTTCAAGTGTGCACTGCACAGTAGGCATTGTTCAGTAAAGATTTGTTTTTGTATAATGCCCATTGATTGATGCAGAATCCTGAGTGAGAGCCTTAAAATAAAACAATAATAGGACCATAGGTGGCCATAGTATTACTGTAGTTCATCACAGTAGGTTTTGGCAATAAAATTATGGTGATTATTATGATAGAGATGTATTTTTAGAGACTTCTGCTGCCTGTGCAAAAGTCTTAAAAATTAAAAAAAAAGAGAGAATAAGCTGGCAGTGCCTGAGGCATTGCCGTAGTGATAAAAAGCCTTTCATACATAAAGTTACTTTTTGTAATCTGACTAGCAAAAGTTGAGTAGGATACAAGCTGCTGTTGTAATTATTTTTTAATTCTGTAGTGTGGGAAAAGTAGTTGATCATTCTTATGCTGGTACCTCTGTTTTGAAGCCTTATTTATGTTTTTTATTTATTTAGTTAGTTAGTTAGTTAGTTAGCAGGATTTATTTGCTGTCTTTTGAATAAATTCACCTAAATCAGTGTACAGCAAAAATAAGCTGGACATAGGCAATAGCCAATTACAGCATTAAAAATATTCAAATTGCAATGCACATCATAGCATACTATGCTACTTTCAATTTTCAATCAATACAGATTAAAGCATCTTAACAGACAATGTAGGGTGTAAGTAGAGGTAGAACATATAGAAGACAGAAAATTGTAAATGAAGTTAGAAAACGTACATGAAAATGGTCTTGCCTACAGTAGATTAGCTCCCATGGTAATGATGAATTGTGCTGAACACCATGGGCTGTTCCCTATCTGACAGAGAGGATGTGAACCAGACAAGTGCTGTACCACTGATACCTGTTTCTGCTAGTCCTGCTAATGTGATATTGTGGGTCACGGTGTCAAAAACAGCTGATAAATCCAGCATAATCTGTGAAGATTATATAGTAGGGTTATGAGACTATTTCCATTCCATAAATGAGAATGAATTCAGAGTGACATGGGTTTAGCCAGTTTCTCTTTTCTAGACAATCTTTGAGCTGCATGCAGACTGTTCATTCTGTAAGTTTTCCTAGAAAAGGGACACTAGTTCTCCAAGGACAAGCAGGCCATATTTTCACATGTATGCGAGTGATGTCATCCACATCACCCGGCACAAAACGCTTGAAATGGCATAATACAGCTTTATGACACACGCCAGCGTCCCCACCATGCATTCATGAGTGCCTTACCGGCCCCCGCGAGAGCATGAGATCAGCAGTCATTTTTCATCTGTGAGGAGAAGATGCGCTCTTTTGCAGCTCCCTCACTTCATCTGGTGCAGTTGTTATTTTTCTACAACTTTTTGAGCCTTCCCGGTGGGATTTTTGCTCATGTACTTCAACTTCATTTTTCCCTTTAGGCCTTTTTTCCTTTTACCCCTTATAGGTTTAATTTTGTTTTTGTCCCACCTTGTTTTTTTTTTTATTTTTTCTGTGCTCAGTAGGCCCTCTTAGACCTGAGCTCCGGTTGGGCCCTTATACTTATTTTTTTCTTGGTGATTTGTCCCTTTTTAAGGTCACCATTGAGTCATTTGATTTGACCCTGGTTGTTTTCCCTTTCATGTCACTGAAGGTTCCTAGTGGCTTTAAGCGCTGTGCCCAGTGCAATAGGACCATCTCTGGAAACGACACCCATTCTTGGTGTCTCCGGTGTTAAGGGCCTGACTATACCCCTCCCAGCTGTGTTCTATGCCTTCATATGAAGAAAAGAACTCAGCTGGCCAGAAAGGCTCAGATAAAATTTTTACAGCCTGATCCGAATCCTCTATGTCGAGCCTTGCACCACATCCTTATAGCTGCTAGGCCCTTAGCAGACACTGGGAGTGGTCGTGCATCGAGCAAGTCTCTGCCTGTTTTGATGTTGGCCACTGTGCAGAGCCCCCGGGACCAGTCAGCATCGTGATCGGCACCAAGGAGACGTGGGGATTGGGCATCCTCATTGGCACCAAGGAACATCAATGACCAGCATCAGGCGAACATCAAGAAGCACCGGGGCACCGAAGGATCCGGTCCTCGAGAATGGTTGGCACTGGGAGGACCACTCTCCCTCCGCTGTGGAGGGTGCCGACACATGGGTCTCCATGCAGCCAGGATCAGGCACCCGCACTAACTCCGACAGTTCAGCAGGCTGCTTCTTAACTGATGCCCCAGCCTTCCCTGATGGCGGCCCGCAATGAACGTATCTTGACCATGCTCCATGAGCATTTGACAGATATCCTAGGGTGCTTGTACTAGCCATACCTCTCCCTGCTGCCCCACAAGGTCCTCAGCCTTCTATGAAGTCTCTGACCCCAGTGCTGCATGTGGAACCAACGTCGACAGCCACCAGTGCTGGCACCCCCTCGACATCGGTGGAGGACGCCTTGCCAGAATTGAGTGTGGAACCTGCACCTCAGTGCCCCTCCAGACAAGGATGTGGTTCCTCTATCTTAAGGCAGGCTCGGTCTCAGACCTCCCATGAAGAGTGTTTTTTCTGACACCGATGAGGAGCATTCATGGACTTCTGATGAGGACCCTAGGTACTTCTTGAAGGAGGAGTCCTATGGAATCCCATCTGACCCCTCCCCTCCTGAAAAAAGGAGAAAGTCTCTACCTGAGTGCCTTTCCTTGCCAAGTTTTGTAAGGGAAATGGCGGCTTACATTCCAATTTGTTTGGAGATGGAGGATAAACCCAAGGTTTAGATGTTTGAGGTCCTGGACTACGACTTTCCTCCTAGAGAGGCTGTGACGGTCCCGCTTCACTGGATCCTGAAAGATGTTCAGGTGAAAAACTGGGAATCCTCTCTGTTGGTTCCTGTCCTGCCTAAAAAGATAGACACCATGTATCAGATCCAAAGTCCCCCAGGGTCTGACAAGCCTTGTTAACTCATCATTCCCTGGTGGTGGAATCCATACTCAAAAGAGCCAGGAGTTCAGGGATTATGCTTTGGCACCCCCACCCCCCCCCACCCACCCCCCCACCCCCTCCAGGTAGAGAAACTCAAACCCTGGATTCTTTTGGGTGGAAAATGCATCTGGCCTCTATGCACATCTCCTGCATACAATCTTACCAGCTCTTCATGAGCCTGTACTTGCAGTCCTTGGTGCACATTATGTCTGATTTGGCAGACTCTCTTCCACCGGAGAAGGCCGAATCTCTTCGCCAGCTGGTCAAGCAGCAGAAGGCGTATTTTAAGCTCCTGGCCCAGGACACTTAAGATACCAGAGTATACTGATGCACAGATTCTCATAGCTGCATGTCCCTGACTCCAACAGAGATTGTCAGATGCCATTTTTCAAGGGGGATAACCTTTTTGGAGAGAAGGTGGAGGTGGTCGTTGACCTCAAGAAGTACACTGAGACCATTGATACTCTCTCCTGCTGGGCACCTTCTGCACACTTCTCCTTATCTAGGATGTTTTTGAGCAAGTCGAAGAGGGGTCCCTACTACTCAAACAGATGTAGGTATGCTCCTTCTCACCTACCTCAGCATGCTCAGAGCCAGCATGTTCGTTTTCGTCAACAGCATGCGCACAGGCCCAGCCTGCTCCCCAGTCAAAACAAGGGATGAGTTTTTGACTGGCTCCAGCAGAGCATAGCCACAGTAAAAGTAATTGTCTCGGGCGACCTGCTGGGTAGGAGGGAGGCTGAGGTTTTTTTCCAAGAAAGTTGGCCCCTTGTAACCTCAGACCAGTGGGTTCTTCAAATAGTCCATCTCAGTTACACCTTGCATTGGCAGCAAAGACCACCAAATTGCCTTCCAAGAGCATCTCGCCTCATCTCTCGTCACAAGGAGGTACTTACAGAGAAACTCTCTGCCCTTCTAAATGCCCACGCGGTCGAACCCGTTTCACCAGGGGAATAAGGGAATGGATTCTATTCCCTTATTCCTGGTCAAAGAAAAGTTCAGGATGGTTTCCCTGGACATCCTTCTCCCAGTGATTCAGGAAAAAGATTGGCTATGTTCTCTGGACTTAAAAGGATGCCTACATTCATATCTCAATAATTCCAGACCACAGAATGGGGATGGAGACACATCACTTCCAGTATCGCTTGTTGCCATTTGGCCTCGCATCAGCTCCCAGGGTTTTTACCAAGTGTCTAGTGGTAGTCACAGTGTCACTATGCAGACTGTGAGTCCATGTGTTTTCCTACCTGGTGAAGAGCACGTCGAAGGACAGTGATAAGTCCATGCGGAGGACTATTCGGATGCTGGAGTTACTAGGGTTCGTTTTAAACTACCCCAAGGCCCATCTTCTCTTGGTCCAGCAATTGGAGTTCTTTGGAACCCTGCTAAATACACTCAGACACAATCCTATCTCCCTGTGCTGAGGGCGGGCACTCTAGTCACACTTGCCACTTGGGTTGAGGCCAGCCGGAAGGTCACAGCTTAGCAAATGTTGAGGCCACATGGCCTCCATGGTGTATGTCATACCCATGGCATGTCTTCACATGAGAACGGCCCAGTGGACTCTAGCCTCCCAGTGATATCAGGCCTCCAGGAACCTAGCAGATGTCATCCGAGTGACATTGGAGTTGGTTCAATCCCTTCTTATGTGGTCAATTCGAACCAATTTGACTGTGGGAATTCCATTCCAAATTGCTCAAACTCAGGAGGTGCTGACAATGGATGCATCCTGCCTGGGGTAGGGAGCTCATATAGATTGGCTTCACACACAGGGTGTTTGGTCAGCTCAGGAATCAGATCTTCAGATCAACCTCCTGGAGCTATGGGCAATCTGGAACACTCTACTACTACTACTACTTAACATTTCTAAAGCGCTACTAGGGTTACGCAGCGCTGTACAATTTAACATAGAGGGACAGTCCCTGCTCAAAGAGCTTACAATCTAAAAGACAAGTGAACAGTCAGTCCGATAGGGGCAGTCAAATTAGGGCAGTCTGGATTTCCTCTAAAGGCTGTTCAACCAAATTGTACTCATTCAAATGGACAATCAGGTGGCGATGTATTACACCAACAAGCAAGGGGGTACCTGATCATAATCTCTGTGTCAGGAGGCTGTCCAGATGTGGCACTGGGCTGTCCAGAACAGGATAGTTCTGAGGGCCACATACGTGGCTGGCAAATTCAGCACCCTAACCGACAGACTGAACAGGGTCATGCAACTACATGAGTGGTCACGCAGAATAAGTGTTACCCTCGAGATCTTCCGAGCACCCGCTCCATGGAACTCTTTGCCACTCTGTTCAACAACAAAAGCCCTCAGTACTGTTCCAGGGTCAGGGCACACAACAGACTAGTGTTGAATGCCTTCCTCCTTCATTTGGGGAGCAGTCTTCTGTATTTGTATCCTCCCATCCTTCTCATGGGGAAGACTTTGCTGACACTCAAGCAAGACTAAGGAGCCATGATTATGATTACTCCTTATTGGCCCAGAAAGATCTGGTTCCTTCTTCTTTTGGAGTTATTCTCCAAAGAACCTTGGAGATTGGAGTGTTTTCTGATTCTCATCACGCGGGACAAGGGATCTCTTCTGCATCCCAACCTCCAGTCCCTGGCTCTCACAGCCTGGATGTTGAGAGCTTAGAATTTGCTTCTTTGCATCTTCCGGAGGGTGTCTGCAAGGTCTTGCTGGCTTCCAAGAAAGATTCCACTAAGAAGTGTTACTCTTTCAAATGGAGGAGGTTTGCCGTCTGGTGTAAAGGCAGGGCCCTAAATCCTCTTTCTTGCCCTACATAGACCCTGCTTCAATACCTTCACCTCAGTGCAAATAGTGCTTAATATCACCATTTACAAAGTAAGCCCATCTCTGGACAGCCACTAGTTCGCTTCATGAGACTGTCGTCAAAGCCCCCTGTCAAACCTTCGCCTCTGTCATGAGACCTCAATGTCGTCCTCATCCTGCTGATGAAAGCACCTTTCGAGCAATTGGCAGAGGCACGTGGTCTGGAGGGGGTCATAAGATACTTAGGGGTGCAGGTGAGTAAAGACCTTACATAAGTTTAAGAGCAAAATTATGGGAGAATATTACAAGCAGCATAGAGAGAGTGGGGGAGGGGTTATATATTTTTGATGGGGAAGAGTTTCAGTTTTAAAAATGAATATTCTGCCTAGACTCTTCTTCTTGTTTCAAATACTGCAGGTGAGGGTCCCAAAGCTAGTTTTAAGAAAAGCTGGAAAGAGATTTGTTTAAACACATATGGAGAGGAAAAAAAACTTAGGAAATATTGTGGCAAAAGAGAGAATTGGGGGGGGGGGGGTCCTAATCATGCCTGGCATTATATAGTTATACTACTTAAGCAATTGTTAGCGTGGGAAATAGAAGCAACCAAGCTGGCCACTCAGCCTAGACTGTCCACTAAAATTCTTATTGAGGTCTGATAGGTACAGTAAGAGGAGAGGAATGGAGAATCCATACTCACAACACCTATTAGAATTGTAGGGAGAGGTAGAGAATCGATGGGGAGGAGCAGTCAAACTGTTAACTTAGGCAGCACTAGGCTATGAACCAGATTATATAGGGACTGAATACTTATAATGGGCATTGATATTTAATGTAACAAATAATAAAAGAAGCAACGTGAAATCAGAGATCAAGTGTTTATTGCAGTAGGATTTAGCACAATAGAGCCCCAGATTATTCATATTCGAATTTAAATTGCTTTTCGGACGAATACGAATAATGTATTCAGGGCACTATTCGGGGCCGAATGAATTCAAATATGAATATTCAGTACAGCCCTAGTTGATAGGCTGGAGTGGGCTTTGAAAGAAACTCCCAGTGGTTGGAATATAAGGACAGTTCCGGGCGAACCTTTATGGTCTATGTCCAGAAATAACAAAGACCAGGATCAAGCATTTTGCATCACATTCATTGTGTGCATAATTATGAATTCATAATGAGTGTGACTGTTGGGCAGACTAGAAAGATTGTTCAGGTCCTTATCTGCAGTCATCTACTATGTTACTATGAGGCTTATTTTCAAAGCACTTAGCCTCCCAAAGTTCCATAGAAACCTATGGAACTTAGCCTCCCAAAGTGCTTTGAAAATATGCCTCTATGTAAACCAGCTATATTAACTGCTTTTATCACTTGCTCTGACAACGAGTTCCAGAGTGAAAAAAATTGCTTCTGTTTGCTTTAAATGTGCTACTATGTAGCTTCATGGAATGTTCCTAGTTTTTGTACATTTTGAAAGAGTAAATCATTGATTCACGTTTACCCCTTCTGCTCTACTCAGGATTTTGTAGACCTCTATTATAATTTCCCTCAGCCATCTCTTCTCCCAGCTGAAAAGCCCTAACCTCTTTAGTCTTTCTTTATATGAGAGTTGTTCCATCCTCTTCATCATTTTGATCACCCTTCTCTGTACCTTTTCTAGTTCCACTGTGTATCATTCTCTTGTAAAGGATTTGATTCATAAGTCCTGTGTACTTACCAACTTCACAAAGATCCAAACAGTAGTGCTGTCCAGTAATGATGTACCAGTTCAAGTGCTACAGGCTGACAAAGCTTTTCATTATGCATTCTTAAAAATACATTTTTCAGAAGTATGCTCACTATTTTCCCCTATGTCACTGCCCACACAAATTCCAGGTGTGAAGTATGTGGGTACTTTGAGCACGTATACATTGCTGCTGACAGTTTTCAGAAGGAAGCTACTTAAGTAATTTCTCAAGTGCTTGCAGGTTATCAATAGAAATCAAACAAAATAAAACATGGAAAAGAAAATAAGATGATACCTTTTTTATTGGACATAACTTTATACATTTCTTGATTAGCTTTCGAAGGTTGCCCTTCTTCGTCAGATCGGAAATAAGCAAATGTGGTAGCAGATAGTATATATAAGAGAAACATCAAAGCATTACTTTGACAGTCTGACAGTAATGCTTTGATGTTTCTCTTATATATACTATCTGCTACCATGTCGAGTCAGCTTAAATAAACACCTATAATTTCACTTTGGAGTCCTGAGTCTGTTTTTGAAGAGCCTGATCCAGTTCCCAATCCTTGTTGTTTGACTAAGTTCCCACAAAACAAGTAGGAAGATCAATTACGAGCAAATCATAAAACCAAACTAGAAGTTCATTTGTTCCACACAGTCGACCCTTCTTAATTATCTTTTCACTTTAACAATATGGATATATCACCATGTAAGAAGCCCTGATTAATGGTGTTAAACAAGAAAAGTTAAGTGGTCTGTGAATAACTGTAGTTTGTTTGGAACCGATTTTCTCTTCACCCTGTGACATCCATAGCTGTACAATATATTCTGCCCCAAAATACCACCACACAAAATGATAATATCTAGGGCCCTGTTTACTAAGGTGCACTGGCATTTTTAGTGCATGCTAAAAATTTGCGCGCTACCGCTAAAGACACCCATATATTCCTATGAGTGACTAGCGTTAGCGTGCACTAATTGTATGCTAAAAATGCTAGCTTACCTATAACACAGCTTAGTAAACAGGCTCGTAGACTGTTACCTATAATCCATTAAAAACTGGAACAAATTTGCTCAACCTAGCAAATTTAATCACTATCTCTTCAGGTTGAAGTAGGCCATGGGGGGAAATCTTTGTGAAAGGAAAACTTGTCACCCCACTTTGAAACTTTGTGGAGGAGTGGCCTAGTGGTTAGGGTGGTGGACTTTGGTCCTGGGGAACTGAGGAACTGAGTTCGATTCCCGGCACAGGCAGCTCCTTGTGACTCTGGGCAAGTCACTTAACCCTCCATTGCCTGCCGCATTGAGCCTGCCATGAGTGGGAAAAAGTGCGGGGTACAAATGTAACAAAACTAAAAACCCTACTGTAAATATGTCTGATTTCAAACCTGGTGCTTGCTATCCAGGGACTATTTTTCTAGTACACACTGTCTAGGTGATAGAGTGAAAATATGTATTGGTTTTCTAAACCTATTCTATCATTTTGCACAGGCCAGCTTCATCAACTAGTTTTCAAAATTTTGTGCTTTTTTATATGCTGTTCTTGAAGATCTACTTCATTCACATTTACCCTGTAGATACATTTCTCCCAAGCACGCGCATGCCATAATACACTCTGCATATTTACATGCTCAAGCATCCATCTAAATTAACATTTCTTTCAGTTCACACCCTCAGGGCAGATCCGACCAATAATTTAGACAGCGCTTACTGGAATATTGGATCACACACTGTTCTCCGCTTGGAATTATTCTTTAAGATTTCAAACAGAAGATTTAAAGTTGTGGAAAAAATGAATAATTAATTTGATGATTAATGTAGTCATCCTGAAGACTTAGCACTGGCTGTCAGGCACGTACTGAAAAAAAATTACTTGCTTGAAAGCCTTTTTAAAATAGTAGCAAAAAAGTCTGGCTTGAAACACTTCCAATCATATATATAATTCGAAGGATTTTTCAGTTATGGCTAGATCCTGAAATGTGATGATATCCCCTTTGTTAGAGAAGTGTCAACATAAAAACTATTTTTCTCTCTCTCAGTAAATCCAGGATGATTCTTTAAGATGCATGTAATTGTATGGTTTTTACAATGTTTGAATTCTACAAGAAATAAGTCTTGTGTTTAAAAAGTCTATATACAAAACATACATGCAATATATCACATACACTAAGTAAAAATCTGTTATTTGTTATTTTTACAAGCCAAGGTCTTTGTTATAGTATATCTGACTTTACTACAAACCTGTTTATGTTGCCAAAACTTAGGCTATACAGCATTTTATTTTTAAAACATGGTTCTCAACTTTTACCACTTCGAGCCCCTATTTTCCCAGTAATACCATTTGGGTTCCAAGCTCCTATTACTATGCTTTCTTTTCTAAAATTTAATAGATTATTTCATCTAATTACCATATATAAAAACATAAATAACATGACAGTAGATAAGGGCCAAATGGCCCATCCAGTCTGCCCATCCTCACTAACTCCTCCTTTTCATAAGAGATTCCACGTGCCTGACCCATGTTTTCTTAAATTTAGACACAGTCCTTGTCTCCACGACCTCCATGGGATGCCATTCCACACATCCATCAGCCATTAAAAGCCTAATACAAACAAAGTCAGTCAAATCTCTCACATAGACACTTAGGAGAGAGTTTATGAATGTTATTTTAGTACAGGGTCCCATCTTATACAGTGAGACCTTGTGCTAAAATAAGCTGGGAGTGGTGGGGACAAAAACAGTGGCAGCTTTCAAAAATGCATTGGATAAAGAGAGAATTCCTATTTGGAAAGAAGATGAAATCAAAACAAATTACCTTATAACTGATGTGTTACAATGGGTAGAAGTGCAGAACTGCTGAACAGATAGCTAATCCAAAATGTGGGAAATAAGGCCATTGCTGGGAAGATTTCTACGGTCTGTTCTAAAAATGGCAAAAAGATAAGTTAAGATCAAGTATGTGTATTTTATGTCACATTTATAGAATATGCTATGGGTATGGGAGTTATTTATCTCTATAGAAGAGGGAACGTTTTCTGTGTTACATGTGGTATTATTACCCAGGTCTTTTGTTCCAAGGTGGATAACATCATCAGTGTTAGACTATAAGTCTCACAGTGATTTTGCCAAGTACCAGTATTAAAAATGTTCTCTACTCCTCAATTAAACTTGACACCGTTTTTGGAAAATTCATTGGAAGTTGTCACAGAGAGGACGACATTACTAGTATCGTTTGCTCTAGAACTGGACTGTAATAATATATTTAGGTTATTCTTTCGCCGTATCTCCTCTCCTTTTCTGGGTTCAAAAATTCAGGTTTTTCCTGATCTCTCTCGAGAGACACAAAGAAGAAGAAAAAATTTCCTATTATTAAAAGCGAGGGTCCTACAATTAGGTGGGACCTTTACTCTAAGTTCCCATGTAAATGTCATATTTCTTTAGATTCCACTAATTATATTTTCTTTGAACCTGGAAAGCTCACAGCATTTATTGTTAGTAAGGAGTAATGTGTTGTTAACTTGGATTGAACACTAAATCGGCTGCCCCGTCCTGAGTCCTTGCCCCTCTCTGTTTATTAAGATTTATTGTATTTTGTAGGTTGAAGTAGGTTTCTCTTCAACCTCTTTGTTCATTTTTATTTAAGTACCTATTTCTTGGATCAATCAATGTGGACTAATATAATTCACCGTTTTCCTGATGATGTTTTCATGATTATTATGATTTGTGTAATACCAATTTATGTTTTTGACATAAATGTTATGATAAAATTGATAACTAAAAAAAATTTTAAAAAATGTTCTCTAGGAGGGACAAGAAATGAGACAATTTGAAACAAAAATCAAGTTCTACTAGATTCTAACTTTTCTCCTTTAAAACCAAATATTCCCAGTAAATATGGCAGTTTCTTTAATGTAATCTCTAATGCAAATTAAACCAACTATAAGACTAAAGCTACTTTCCTACCTAGGACTGGAAATAGAAAATAAACCTTGCAGAGTTAGTCCAGTGTTCAGTAGCCAAAGTTAAGAACCTTCAGCAACAATTAGCAGTTTGAAAAGCAGAAGAAATTCAGGCTTATTTTCAAAAGGGGTTGCCGGCGATCTTCCGCCACAAATCGGGAGATCGCCGGCGATCTCCTGATCCCGGCCAAATCGGTATTATCGAAAGCCGATTTTGACCGGCTTCAACTGCTGTTTCGTTGCGGCACTGCCAACCTTCAAGGGGGCGTGGGAAAGAAGATGGCTGGCTTCGGCTAATAATGGGAAAAAAGAGGCCAGCTCGAGCGAGCATTTCGCCGGCTGGTCTTGGTCCATTTATTTTTAGGACCAAGTCTGGAAAAAGTGCCCCAACTGACCAGATGACCACCGGAGGGAAGCGGGGATCACCTCCCCTTACTCTCCCAGTGGTCACCAACCCCCTCCCACCCAAAAAAACTAAAACTTTTTTGCCAGCCTGTATGCCAGCCTGAAATGTCATACCCAGCTCCTTGACAGCAGTATGCAGGTCCCTGGAGGGGGGGGGGGATGGGCCTGGGTCCACCTACCTGAAGTGCACTGCACCCAGGCCCATCCCCCCCCCTCCTGTTACACTTGTGGTGGTTAATGTAGAGCCTTCCAAAAAACCCCAAAACCCACTGTACCCACATGTAGGTGCCCCCTTCACCCCTTAGGGCTATGGTAATGGTGTAGAGTTGTGGTGAGTGGGTTTTGGGGGGGGCTCAGCACACAAGGTAAGGGTGCTATGCACCTGGAAGCTATTTTTGTTTTGTTTTTTTAATTTTTTAAAGTGCCCCCTAGGGTGCCCGGTTGGTGTCCTGGCATGTTGGGGGCCAGTGCGCTACAAATGCTGGCTCCTCCCATGCCCAAATGCCTTGCATTTTGCCGGGTTTGAGATGGCCGGGCCCGGTTTCCATTATGGCTGAAAACCGAAGCCGACCATCTCATATTCCGCCGGCGATCCTCTTGTAAACCTGGTGAGCAATTTGGCCGGTGCCAAGCGTATTTTGAAAATATGCTTGGCTCCGCCCGCTTACGGCGCCGGCCCCGAAGATGGCCGGCGCCGTTCGATTATGCCCCTCATTATGAAAAACCTATCCTCTCTACTATCAAGATCTAGGTGGAGAGGGACAGAGAGCTTTTTATATTTTATTGGTTTGTTTTTTGGTAAAGGTTAAAAAAAAACACAGCAGTACACCACAATGTAGATGCACAGTCTGCACAATTTAACTAGATGTAAAGTTTTAAAAATGTATAGACACATTCCTGGAGGAAAAATCTATAAACTGTTAACTACTGCTAATTCCTGGGGTTAAGTGGCATGGAATCTCACTACTTTTTAAGACTCTACTAGGTGCTTGTCATTTTGACTGGCAACTGTTAGAAACAGAATGCTAGGCTAGATGGACTCTCGGTCATACCCAGTAGAGGAACACTTATGTTGTTATGGCATACATGAGACTGCCATGTCACAAAAAAGGATTTGTGGTTTCAGATGCAGAATAGATCAGTGTGTCCTGGTCCCTTATGAGAGATTCAGAAGAGATCTGCTGCTGATCTGAGGAATAGGGAGACAGTTGATTTGAGTCCCAGGACCTGAGGACTGAAGATTACAGTTCTGTCTTCACCAGTCATGAGATTGACAGCTGAGATAAAAAGAAGCTCTCCATTAGTCTCTTAAACTCCCTTTCACTTCTTAGCGTCCCTCCAGACCGGCCCAGAATGACGGGTGGGTTGTGTACACCTTCCAGCAGATGGAGACGGAGAAAACTGATTCTTGAGTGAGATAATAAGAGCCCTGCTCAGCCCCTGGAAGCCTCAGTATTCTCAGCCTCCAGCAGGTGGTATACGTGGTGAGCCCCTTGGTCTCAGACTTTCCTTTTTTTCTACCTTTCTTTTATATTGTTTCGTTGTTTCAGCTTTTGAAGTGCAAGCGGCCATCTGCATAGGTTTGGTGGCCAGGGCCTGCTTCAGGTGGTCAGAGAGGGTGTTCGATAGGACCTTGGACGACTTTCCCTTTGTGGATCGGAAAGTGGCTAAGATTGAAATGGGTTTAGCCGTCTTGTCCGATGCACTGTATGATTTACTTAGAGCATCTGCTAAGTCTGTGACCTTAGGAGTAGCAGCTTGGAGTTCTGTCTGGCTTTGTGATTGGTCTGTCGATGCGGCTTCTAAGTCCATGTTGAGTAAGTTTTCCTTTCGGGGATCTTTGTTGTTTGGGGATGAGTTGGGTAAGCTGATCAAGAGTTTAGGAGAGTCTAAGGTGCCTTGTCTTCCAGAGGATCAGCTGAGATCTTTAGGCCGTGGGTTTGTGACTGGTAGAGGGCATGGGTGTGACTCAAGGTGGTATCGAGTAAGCAGAGGTGCTGGCTATCAAAGACCATGCTTCTTCCAGCATGCTGAGGCCATAACAATGGTGTCGCCACCCAGACCCAGGGCAGCACGGCACAATGAAGATATTTCGGCCCACTCTCTAGTTGCGGTAGGTGTGCAGTTATGAAATTTTTTTTTTCGGATTATCTCTGACTAGTGGATCCTCTAAATTATTTGCAATAGATATGCTCTTGAGTTCACTCATGCTTTGCTGGATGGCTTTCTAGAATCTTTCTTTAAAATCGAGCACGGTACCGGGTGACCAATGTAACGCAATGTTTTTAAAAGGTTCCAGAGGTGATCCGGGAAATTATAGACTGGTGAGCCTGACGTTGTGCCGGTCAAAATAGTAGAAACTGTTATAATGAACAAAATTACAGAGCATATTCAAAAGCATGGATTAATGAGACAAAATCAACATGGATTTAGTGAAGGGAAACCTTGCCTCACCAATCTACTATATTTCTTTGAAGGGGTGAACGAACATGTGGATAAAGGAGAGCTGATCAATATTGTATATCTGGATTTTCAAAAGGCATTTGACAAAGTACCTCATGAAAGACTCCAGAGGAAATTGGAGAGTCGTGAGATAGGAGGTAGTGTTCTATTGTGGATTAAAAACTGGTTAAAAGATAGAAAACAGAAAGTAGGGTTAAATGGTCGGTATTCTCAATGGAGAAGGGTAGATAGTTGGGTTCTTCAGGGGTCTGTGATGGGACCGCTGCTTTTTAACATATATTTATAAATGTTCAAGAGATGGGAGTAACTAGTAAGTTAATTAAATTTGCTGATGATTCAAAGGTTTTATATCACAAGAGGATCGTGAAAAATTACAAGAGGACCTTATGAGACAGGGAGACTTGGCATCCAAATGGCAGATGATGTTTAACATAAGCAAGTGCAAAGTGATGCATTTGGGAAAGAGGACCCCGAACTATAGCTATGTGATGCAAGGTTCCACATTACGAGTCAACAAACAGGAGCGAGATCTAGGTGTCATCATTGACGATATGATGAAACCCTCTGCTCAGTGTGCGGCAGCTAAGAAAGCAAATAGAATGTTAGGTATTATTAGGAAAGGAATGGAAAACAAAAATGAGGATGTTATAATGCCTTTGTATCGCTCCATGGTGCGACCGCACCTCAAATATTGTGTGCAATTCTGGTCGCCGCATCTAAAAAAAAATATATAGTGTAATTAGAACAAGCTCCTAATTCCATCCTGCCCCTTTTGTCCTCTCCGTTCTTCCTCCAACAACCTTCTCTGTGTCCCCTTTCCCTCCGTCCTTTGTCTTTCTGTCACTTGTGACACTGTTTTTTAGTTACCTCAGTCCTAAACTGGAACTCCTTCCCTCTTCCCTTACTGTTAGTAATATGCAATCTATCCCTAAAATCGAGTGTGGTACCGGAAGACTGGAGGGTAGCCAACATTAGGCCGATTTTTAAAAAAAGGTTCCAGAGGAGATCCGGAAAATTAAAGACCGGTGAGTCTGACGTCGGTACCGGGCAAAATGGTAGAGGCTATTATCAAGAATAAAATTACAGAGCACGTACAAAATCATGGGCAGATGAGACAAAGTCAGCACAGATTTAGTGAAGGGAAGTCTTGCCTCACCAATCTACTGCATTTTTTTGAGAGGGTGGACAATGGGGAGCCGGTAGATGTTGTGTATCTGGATTTTCAAAAGGCGTTTGACAAAGTGCCTCATGAAAGACTCCTGAGGAAACTGGAGAGTCATGGGATCGGAGGTGGGGTATTACTATGGATTAAGAGCTGGTTGAAAGATAGGAAGTAAAGAGTAGGGTTGAATGGTCAGTATTCTCAGTGGAGAAGGGTAGTTAGTGGTGTCCCGCAGGGGTCTGTGTTGGGACCACTGCTTTTTAACATATTTATAAATGACCTAGAGATGGGAGTAACTAGTGAGGTAATTAAATTCGCAGATGACACAAAATTATTCAGGGTCGTCAAGTCGCAGGAGGAGTGTGAAAGATTACAGGAGGACCTCGCGAGACTGGGGGATTGGGCGTCCAAGTAACAGATGAAGTTCAATGTTGACAAGTGCAAAGTGATGCATGTGGGTAAGAGGAACCCGAATTACAGCTATGTCATGCAAGGTTCCGTGTTAGGAGTTACGGACCTAGGAAGGGATCTGGGACTCATCGTTGATAAGACGTTAAAAACGTCTGCCCAGTGTGCTGCCGCGGCTAAGAAAGCACACAGTATGTTGAGTATTATTAGGAAAGGGATGGAAAACAAACACAAGGATGTTATAATGCCGTTGTATCTCTCCATGGTGCGACCGCACCTTGAGTATTGAGTCCAATTCTGGTTTCCGCATCTCAAAAAAGATATAAAGGAATTAGAAAAGGTGCAGAGAAGGGCGACGAAAATGATAAAGGGAATGGAACGAATTCCCTATGAGGAAAGGCTGAGAAGGTTAGGGCTCTTCAGCTTGGAGAAAAGGCGGCTGAGGGGTGATATGATAGAAGTCTACAAGATAATGAGTGGAGTAGAGTGGACAGATGTGAAGCATTTGTTTACACTTTCAAACAACAACAAAACCAGGGGACACAAGATGAAGCTAGAATATGGTAGATTTAAAACAAATAGGAGAAAGTTTTTCTTTACTAAGCATGTAGTTAGACTCTGGAACTCATTGCCGGAGAATGTAGTGACAGCAGCTGGCCTTACGGAATTTAAAGGGGGTTTGTACAGATTCCTGAGGGAAAAGTCCATTGAACATTGTTAATTTTTTTTTTTTTTTTTTTGGGGGGGGGGTGGGGGCTTGCCGGGTTCTTGAAGCCTGGATTGGCCGCTGTCGGAGACAGGATGCTAGACTTGATGGACCCTTGGTCTTTTCCCAGTATGGCGGTGCTTATGTAGATCTTTCACTTCTCTTCAGGATTTCAAGGCCCTTCTCAAAAAACCATACTTTTCTCAGAAGGGCAGAGAGTTCTTCTGCAAGTACCTCCTTGTGAAGAGAGATGTAATGAGACTCTCTCGGAGGGCAATTTGGAGGTCTTTGACACCAGTGTAGGCTGTAACTGAGACAGACTATTTGAAGAACTCACCAATATGAGGTTTCAAGGGGCCAACTTTCTTGGAAAGAAACCTCTCTTCCTCCCTACTGGTAGATGATCCGGAACGGTTACGGCAGCTATGTTCTGCTAGAGCCAGTCAAAAACTCATCCCATGTTTGACTGGGGGAGCTGGCTGGGCTTAGACGCATGCCGTTGACAAGAACGAGAGTGCTGGGGCTGAGTCTGGTAAGAAGAAGGGGCTTACCTACGCCTGCATTCTTTCATCTGCTGGGAAAAGAGTATGGGATAGGGATGGAGGAAACTCAGGAGATGCAATAATGTGTTGTTTTTCCATTTTCAAAACTGTGTTTTTCACCGAAAATGCTGAGAGTAAAAGGCAGTGCAAATCTCTGAGGGTCTTTTGTCTTATAATGTTTCTAAAGGGAAAATATTTCTCTTTGAAAATGTATGCAAAGTTCAAGGGTAGAAATACCCACAGACTGCGCCTGCTATGGAGTTTTGAAAATTGGCCCTTCAGTGACTGGGACCAACACCCCAGGTATTCATTCCTATTCTTTCTCTTTCAGTCTAGTGTCTATATCCCTAACATAGTTATCCCAAATCAGGGCTGTTAGAATGAAAAAAAAAATCACAAATGAATGAGCATCTAAAGAAATTTCCTTGGGTAGTAAGCCTCTTTATTAAAGAAAATGTCTCCTCTTTTCAAATAGAGTTGGTGGATTATTTTACTGTAATAGTTTAAAACTAATATAGTAACTGATAAGTCCTAAGTCCCTATTGAATCTGGTGTGCTGTTTGTTTTCGTGGTGTTTGTTTACTAAAGGTTTTTGTTCTTACAGCAAATAGGCTACCCATCATTAGTCTGAGAAGCGAGCTGAAACATAAATGAACATCAACTAGAATCTTAAACTGCGGCTTTCTTTTGCTTTTCACATTATCTGTAGTGCAGTGCATATTAAAAAAAAAAATGAAGCTTGCTCTAAAGCGTTTTCTACACATCTGCTATTAGTCATAAAACAGCTTACAGGCACTTTTTGTTTTTAATGTGCGGAAGAGCAGTCCAGCAAAAGCTTAATTGTCTGCTTTCTCTCAAACCATATGATGACTGGATTTCATAAAATACAAAATATTATGATGCCATTTTAAATGAAACCCCGCACAACTGTCTTCCGGTAGTTTGCAATGCTTTTTTGGTCCTTCTGTTCCTCTTCTCCCTCTGGCTCCTTTTTGCTTTGTCTTTAATAGCTTGGATCTTCCTTGTGTTCCAACTCCATCTCTTCTGTCTTTGATTATTTTGATTGTACCTTTGCAGTTTTAAGTTTCATCTATGCTTCACCAGTCCAATATGATGTTTTGTGACAAGGGTGACAGGTAAATAATTTAGTGCTGTATAGCAGAATCAATGCAATTGAGGATTAGTATTTTTCTGAGACAGACAAGACAGTGGATATGATTTAACACACATTTTTTAACCCACAACAGCCAAAAAGCAAACAAAATGTTAGGAATTATTAGGAATGGAATAGAGAATAAAACTAGGATATAGTAACTCCTCTGTATTGCTCCTGGGTGAGACTGCAACTTGAGTATTGTGTACAGTTCTTTTCACCCCATCTCAAAAAAGGAAGTAGTGTAATCGGGGGGGAAAAGTACAAAGAAAGACAACCAAAATAATTAAGGGGATTGAACGACTCATATGAGAAAAGGCTAAATAGTTTAGGGCTCTCTAGCTTGGAGAAGAGATTGCTGAGGGGCGATGTGATGGAGGTCTGTAAAATCCTGAATGGAGTAGAACCAGTAAATGTGAATCAATTGTTTACTCTTTCAAAAAAGTACAAAGACTAGGGGACAAGCTATATGCTAACACATTTAAAACCAATAGGAGAAAGTGAAGTTTTTCACTCTTGTTTAGTTAAGCTCTGAAACTCATTGTTGGAGCAAGAGGTAAAAGCAGTTAATGTAGCTGCATTCAAAAAAGGTTTGGACAAATTTCTGTAGGGAAAGTCCATAAACCATTAATAAGGTAGACCTAGGGGAAACTACTGCTTATCCCTGAGGTTAAGTACTGTGGAATATTGCTACTTTTAGGAACTCTGTCAGGTTCTTGTAACCTAGGGTTACCATATGTCCAGTTTTACCTGGACATGTCCTCTTTTTGAGGAAATGGCCGGGCAACTGGGCGGGTTTTGCCAGCCTACCCGTTTGTCCGGATTTCCGGACAAACGGACAGGCTGGTGGGTGGGCCTAATGGTGTCCTATCCTAGCATCCCCTCCCCTTACTTACTGTACTGCCTTGGTGGTCTATTGACCTCTTCGGGGCAGGAAAGAGCCCCCTCTTTCCAGTCCGGAGCGCTGCCCTGCATCCTGTTCCCCTTGCGGTGCTGAGTGCCAATGGTCCCAGTGCCGATTCAAAATGGCCGCTGAGAGTTGAAGTCTCGCGAGGCAGCATCAACTCTCGGTGGCCATTTTGAATCGGCGCCAGGACCGTCAGCATTGAGCATTGCAAGGGGAACAGGATGCAGGGCAGCGCTCCGGGCAGGAAAGAGGAGGCTCTTTCCTGCCCCGAAGAGCTCACTAGACCACCAGGGCAGTAGAGTAAGGGGAGGGGAGGACACCCTTAGGGGGGTGTGATGGGGTGAAAGGGGCGGGGTATGGTGGGCGGGGCATGTGTCATCTTATGGGGGGGGTCAAATATGGTAACCCTATTGTAACCTACACTGGCAACTGTTGGAAACAGGATACTGGTCTAGATGAACCCTTTCATTACTACTTCTTTTATTTTGGAGAGAAGAAAGTGATCATTAGTCTCCTTTCACTTAGCGGAATGATATTGCATTTTGTTTAAAATATTACTAGATATTTATTAAGCTGCTGTATATGAGGAAGACCACTTTTGACAATTGCTGACACTGACTATGGTAAAGGGTAATTGGAGGTCAAGTAATTGTCATACAATGTAAACACTAGACCAGGGATGCAGAAGTTCAAGCTTTGTTTTCAGGATATCCCTAATGAATATGCATATATACTAATCTGGAGTTAATTAAATAATTGGTTAATCAACCATTCATTATCCTATAATACTGATTCCACTTGTTGATTTGAATATATTTATATTTAATTACAGTTTCTTTTAATAATCTAAGTGCATTATAAAAATACATAGAACGAATCCACAGTACATTCCCATATGACTCTTTAGAAAAGCATATAGTAACATAGTAACATAGTAGATGACGGCAGAAAAAGACCTGCACGGTCCATCCAGTCTGCCCAACAAGATAACTCATATTTGCTGCTTTTTGTGTATACCCTACTTTGATTTGTACCTGTGCTGTTCAGGGCACAGACCGTATAAGTCTGCCCAGCACTATCCCCGCCTCCCAACCACCTGCCCCTCCTCCCAACCACCGGCTCTGGCACAGACCGTACAAGTCTGTCCAGCACTATCCCCGCCTCTCAACCACCAGTCCCGCTGCCCACCACCGGCTCTGGCACAGACCGTACAAGTCTGTCCAGCACTATCCCTGCCTCCCAACCACCAGCCCCGCCTCCCGATCTTGACTAAGCTCCTGAGGATCCATTCCTTCGGCACAGGATTCTTTTATGCTTATCCCACGCATGTTTGAATTCCGTTACCGTTTTCATTTCCACCACCTCCCGCGGGAAGATGATCACCACACAGACAACGTTATGCAGTAACTATTTTAAATTGAATTTTATCTTGCATGCAGCGCTATGTTGTGATCTCTCCAATTTAAATTCCTACCACCTACTGCTTTTCTTAAATTGTCCACACTTATAAAATCAAGCATGGTTCCGGAAGATTGGAGGGTGGCCATTGTAACGCTGATTTTTAAAAAATTCTTTCCAGAGGAGATCCGGTGAGTGCCGAGCAAAATGGTAGAGACTATTATAAAGAAAAAAATTACAAAGCATATTTAAAAGCATTGATTAATGAGACAAAGCCAACATAAGATTTAGTGAAGGGAAATCTTGCCTCACCAATCTATTACATTTCTTTGAAGGGTTGAACAAACTTTCGGATAAAGGTGAGCTGGTCGATTTTGTGTATCTGGATTTTCAAAAGGCATTTAACAAAGTACTTCATGAGAACTCCAGAGGAAATTGGAGAGTCATGGGATAGGAGGTAGTGTCCTATTGTGGATTAAAACTGGTTAAAAGATAGAAAACAGAGAGTAGGGTTAAATGGTCAGTATTCTCAATGGTGAAGGGTAGATAGTGGGGTTCCTCAGGGGTCTGTGCTCGGACCGTTGCTTTTTAAAATATTTATAAATGATCTAGAGATAGGAGTAACTGGTGACGTAAGTAAATTTGCTGACGACACAAAGTTATTAAAAGTTGTTAAATCGCGAGAGGATTGTGAAAATTTACAAGAGGACCTTAAGAGACTGGGAGACTGGGCATCTAAATGGCAAATGAAGTTTAATATGAGCAATTGCAAGGTGATGCATGTGGAAAGAGGAAACCGAACTATGGTTGCATAATGCAAGGTTCCATATTAGGAGTCACCGACCAGGAAAGGGATCTAGGCATCATCGTTGATAAGTACATAAGTACATAAGTAATGCCATACTGGGAAAAGACCAAGGGTCCATCGAGCCCAGCATCCTGTCCACGACAGCGGCCAATCCAGGCCAAGGGCACCTGGCAAGCTTCCCAAACGTACAAACATTCTATACATGTTATTCCTGGAATTTTGGAGTTTTCTAAGTCCGTTTAGTAGCGGTTTATGGACTTGTCCTTTAGGAAACCGTCCAACCCCTTTTAAACTTTGCTAAGCTAACCGCCTTCACCACTTTCTCCGGCAACGAATTCCAGAGTTTAATTACACGTTGGGTGAAGAAAAATTTTCTCCGATTTGTTTTAAATTTACTACACTGTAGTTTCATCGCATGCCCCCTAGTCCTAGTATTTTTGGAAAGCGTGAACAGACGCTTCACATCCACCTGTTCCACTCCACTCATTATTTTATATACCTCTATCATGTCTCCCCTCAGCCGTCTCTTCTCCAAGTTGTATAGCCCTAGCCTCCTTAGTCTTTCTTCATAGGGAAGTTGTTCCATCCCCGCTATCATTTTAGTCGCCCTTCGCTGCACCTTTTCCAATTTTACTATATCTTTCTTGAGATGCGGCGACCAGAATTGAACACAATACTCAAGGTGCGGTCGCACCATGGAGCGATACAATGGCATTATAACATCCTCACACCTGTTTTCCATACCTTTCCTGATAATACCCAACATTCTATTCGCTTTCTTAGCCGCAGCAGCACACTGAGCAGAAGGTTTCAGTGTGTTATCGACGACGACACCCAGATCCCTTTCTTGGTCCGTAACTCCTAACGTGGAACCTTGCATGACGTAGCTATAATTCGGGTTCTTTTTTCCCACATGCATCACCTTGCACTTGCTCACATTAAACATCATCTGCCATTTAGCCGCCCAGTCTCGTAAGGTCCTCTTGTAATTTTTCATAATCCTGTCGCGATTTAACGACTTTGAATAACTTTGTGTCATCAGCAAATTTAATTACCTCGCTAGTTACTCCCATCTCTAAATCATTTATAAATATATTAAAAAGCAGCGGTCCTAGCACGGACCCCTGAGGAACCCCACTAACTACCCTTCTCCATTGTGAATACTGCCCATTTAACCCCACTCTCTGTTTCCTATCCTTCAACCAGTTTTTAATCCACTATAGGACATTTCCTCCTATCCCATGACCCTCCAATTTCCTCTGTAGCCTTTCATGAGGTACCTTGTCAAACGCCTTTTGAAAATCCAGATACACAATATCAACCGACTCCCCTTTGTCCACATGTTTGTTCACTCCTTCAAAGAATTGAAGTAAATTGGTCAGGCAAGATTTCCCCACACAAAAGCCATGCTGACTTGGTCTCAGTAATCCATGTCCTCGGATGTGCTCTGTAATTTTGTTTTTGATAATAGCCTCTACCATTTTCCCCGGCACCAACGTCAGACTCACCGGTCTATAATTTCCCGGATCTCCCCTGGAGCCTTTTTAAAAATGGGCGTTACATTGGCCACCCTCCAATCTTCCGGTACCCACGCTCGATTTTAAGGATAAGTTGCATATCACTAGCAGTAGCTCCGCAAGCTCGTTTTCAGTTCTATCAGTACTCTAGGATGAATACCATCTGGTCCAGGAGATTTGCTACTCTTCAGTTTGCCGAACTGCCCCATTACGTCCTCCAGGTTTACCGTGAAGTCAGTAAGTTTCTCCGACTCATCCGCTTGAAATACCCTCTGCTCAGTATGCGGCGGTGGCTAAGAAAGCAAATAGAATGTTAGGTATTATTAGGAAAGGTATGGAAACTAAAAATTAGGACATGGTAATGTCTTTGTATTGTACCGTGGTGTGACCGCACCTCGAATATTGTGTTCAGTTCTGGTCGCTGCATCTCAAAAAAGATATAGTGGAATTGGAAAAGGTACAGAGAAGGGCAACGAAAATGATAAAGGGGATGGGACGACTTCCCTATGAGGAAAGGCTAAAGCGGCTAGGGCTCGTCAGCTTGGAGAAAAGGTGGCTGAGGGGAGATATGATAGAGGTCTATAAAATAATGAGTGGAGTGGAACAGGCAGACGGGAATCACCTATTAAATCTTTCCCAAAAATACTAGGATTAGGGAGCACGCAATGAATCTGCAAAGTAATAAATTTAAAACGAATCAGAGAAAATGTTTCTTCACTCAACGTGTAATTAAACTCTGGAATTCTTTGCCAGAGAATGTAGTAAAAGCAGTTAGCTTAGTGGCGTTTAAAAAATGTTTGGATGGCTTTCTAAAGGAAAAGTCCATAGACTATTATTACACAAGACTTGGGAAAAATCCACTGCTTGTTTGTAGAATAAGCAGCATAAAATGTATTGCAGTGTTTTGGGATCTTGCCAGGTATTTCTGACTTGGATTGGCCACTGTTGGAAACAGGATGCTGGGCTTGATGGACCTTTTGTCTGTCCCAGTATGGCAATACTTATGTAGAGGGCCGCTTTAATGTCCAAATCCTTGCTGGAGCCAGAAAGTCTTTCGTTTCTGACGCATTAAATTCAGTTCATGATGAAAGCAATTTCTATCCCTGAGTAATTTCTTCAAATTGAAGATATTTGGATAAATCTTGAAAGTTGAAAATATGAGGAATTAACTGAACTACTAATACAATCCTTCCTGAATTCCCTCAATAACATCTACTGATGCACAAAGCATCCTTTCTGACTCTATCAGCTGGGATTCATAGATTAAAACATCTTGCGCTCTGACTATAGTTCCTCAGTCTCTATAGGGGCCATGTTTTACTGTTGCTTCTTCAGGAGACCAAACAACTGCTCCTTCCAGCGTCTGTCTGTGGGAAAGCGCCATTGTACAAGAAGTGAGATCCCTAGCTGGAAGGAGCAGACAAACATGAAATTGCAAAAGAGGGAGGCAGGATGCAGCAGAGGGGAGGCTTCCGGGTTAGCGGCAGGCAGCTTGTGGGATTCGCTGTTGCGAACCCATAGAAGAGAGCTGGCAATTGAGCTCAGTCTGCTCCCCCTAGTGCCGATGCTGTCAGGGCCCAGGGGTGCACTGCAGCTGGGTGGTCCTGATCACAAACTTGGTGGACCCAGGCCCACTGGTGGCTACGCCCCTTAAAGTAGCACATATGCAACAAAATGAACAGTTTCTGGAGAGGGTTTTCTTGTGGTCAGGAGTATCATTTCAATTCTTTACCAGGCATAGATATGTAGTTAGAGGTATTTACTTTAATTTTTTAGTTCCATTTTAACTTTAACCAAGTTAGAAATTAACTTCACTCCCATTTTGGCATATTCTTTTTATTTTATTTTTTACTTTAGTTGGATTTAGTACACAGTTTTAAGTTCAATATGCATCCAATTTAATTTAATTACATCTAAAGTAAATAAAAATGAACACAGAAGAAAAATTTTTAAAAAATCAACATTAAAAATTTAACATAGATCTTCTATGCAGTCTTATTGTATTTGCCCCATAGTTATAAAGTAAATGATGGCAGTAAAGATCAATATGGCCCATCCAATCTCTACAGCACTGTACAGTAATTTGCATAGTTGTACCTATAGATTCCTGTATGGAACTTGACAGCTATACCCCTTTCCCCATGACCTTCCACAGCCTGCAAGTGTAGTATCACTGCCTAGTTACCTCAGTGCGTTGTGATAGATCAGTTGTAATCATATTGCTGCTGTTCTGGGCAGGTTACCTACATGCTTCTAGGATGGTAACTATGGGCCTCTTTTACTAAGCTACGTAAGAGTGTACGCATGCCAAAATGGAATTACCGCCCAACTGCCGCATGGCTCCTGTGGAAATGTCATTCTTGGCGCGTGTCCGGAAAATATTTTTTATTTTAGTGGCATGTGATTCGCAGAGGTCAATACTGGCCAAACTCTTTACAGCTAGGTCTATGGCTGGCGGTAAGGTCTGAGACCCAAAATGGATGTGTGGCAATTTTGATTTTGCCGTGTATCCATTTTTGATGGGGGGGAAGAGGCCTTTTTTACAGGCACGCTAAAAAATAATTCTGTGCATGCCCAAAACCCGCGCCTACACTACGGCAGGCCAATTTTTACCGCGGCTTTGTAAAGGGACCCCTATGGTAATTATAGATCTAGTGCGTGCTAACAAGTGCGCAGCTACCACCAAGGTGTCCCCCCTCCCCCCCCAAATGAGTGTGAGGCAGGAGAATACAAACCCAGGCCTGGACTAAAACCATCTTTGTCTATGTGAATTCCCTGCCCCCCCCCCCCCCCCCCCCCCCCCCACATCTCCCCAAACAATTTTGCTGCCAGGGTCTCATAGAGGTGAATTTAAGTAACCCATTTCTAGGGAAGCTTTCCTAGTACGATGATGATGTGTAACATTTCCCTCATGTTTATTTATGTCAGTTGATATAGAATGAATAAGCTGACACTGAAGCCATCTGTGAAAATGAAATGTTGAAATACTGATGCCAGCAAGCAGGTTTCCAGCTGCTTAGATTCTTTCATAGATCCATCAGTTGTAAACAAGTCATTCTAAAGCACACTGCAGTAATCTAAACAGATTTGCAATTATGAATTTTGTTATATTTAAGTTTTATTTAATCTCTTCTCAGTGTATAGTAGTTTCAGTGTAAAGAAAAGCAGGCACTGTTCCATTGACTGCCCTGTATTCTCATGTGCAGAACTAACTTATGTAGAAATGCCACGATCATGCGTTAGTAGACAATGCAACAGCAGGAGTGATCCAGAGAAGAGTTCATCCAAATAAGACATTACTGGAAGCAAGACCCAACCTGGCCAAGTTTTGGAAAAACCTTCATCAGGGGTCACACAGGTTTCCAAATGCAATCACAGGTACATAATGCAGGTGCTTCAGTTCCTGCATGGACAAATACTCAGTTCAAATGCCAAAACTCAGTTAACTTGCCTATTCGTCCTTCCGTGAATCACTGCTGCTGTTGCAATGTCTGCTCTGATTCTTCAGTGGGTTGTCTTCTGTTTATTGAAAAATCAAGCATTTGGCTCTAAATGGTACCAGAGATTGTATGATGAATGAAAAAGCATTCATTAGAGCCAGTAAAAATGGGGTGGCTCCTATTTAAACACTCCTGCCATCTGTCCATGTATCTTTCAGTTACTGAGGCTTCTGCAAAATGGATTAATTTATCGTTTACATGACTTCAGAATACTACCAAAACTGGTAATTTCAAATTAGACTCTGCAGGGAGAGCATGGAAAGAAGTGCAGTCCCTCTCTTCTACCCTTGTCTCAATGGCTAAATAATTGTCCCAAGAATACTGTGGCTCTGGAGACTTAAAAATAAAAACCATGTATGTGTGTGTATACATATATATTTTTTCTTTTCCATTTCTTTCTTTCTCACTCCTCAATTATCTTTCCAGAATGACTTCCTTCCAGTCTTAGTCTTCATAGTTGTCAGGGGTCTGGAAAGGAAGTAGCAGTCACCCTCCATTTTCCCTGGGACCCAAGTATATCACCTTTGTCCTATGGCTGTACTTCTGTGGCCATCTGTTCTTAGTTATTTGTGCATGCTTGCACATAGTTCAGACATGGTATGGACTATATTCAAGAGTATATTGACCACTTTTATGCTACCTTCCTTCACAAATTTGAAAGGAATATTGGCTTGTCTAACAATTGCCATCCTGTAGCCTGCTTATAATTTGCAGAGTCTTGCACAGTGCATATTGTTTTAGTCCAGTTGTGAGGGGACTTTATCAGATGAAATGATGAGGACAGGGGAGGAATGAGGTATGATATTTTTTTTTGTTACACTTGTACCCCGAGCTTTTCCACTCATGGCAGGCTCAATGTGGCTTACATGGGGCAATGGAGGGTTAAGTGACTTGCCCAGAGTCACAAGGAGCTGCCTGTGCCTGAGGTGGGAATTGAACTCAGTTCCTCAGTTCCCCAGGACCAAAGTCCACCACCCTAACCACTAGGCCACTCCTCCACTCTTTTCACAATCATGCATGCAGTTTTATTCCTCTTAAGTATGTATGCTAAAATCATCCATATATTTTAGAACTACACAGACTATTTGAAAATTGGTCCCATAGGAATTTCAATGTCAGCTATCTTAGTTTAACATTTCAAGGCGTTAAGGTTGTTATGTTGACATGTTAATTGGCCTGAGCTGCTACTGTTTCTGCAAGGTGTGATGCACATTTAAATATAACACCAATCTGGCCAACTTGGTGGGTGCTTGTTTTTTTTTTTTTTTTTGCCTTTAGTGAATAACGAAATAATGATCATTTAGGTCTGTGATCCTGTAGGATTATTTGCAGGGATTGGTGATTGTGGAAAACCATTGAGCTGCCTTTAATAACCTAATGTTGTCTTCACATTATGTCTTTCAGGGAATATCTTGGAAAACAATTACAATCTGAACAACCACCAGCTGTCGCCGCAAGGAGTTAAATCTTCAGGTCCCAGTTCAGAGTTTATAGATATTCACCATCTTTTGACTGTAGCTTATGTATCCCAGATAAAGTCATATAAATATTTTTGTTCCCAGAAATACTTAGCTGTTACTGTCCTAGACCATGCAAATTGTGTTACAGTTGTTCTCCCCTTGTAACGCTCTAGTGAAAGTTAGATGTTAAACAGTATGGATCATGCAAAACACAATATAATGCCTGCCGGTATTATGCCTAAGAATGTATCTTGGCAGGGCAGGGGTAGCATGACAGATCTGCAGAGCTTATATTTTCTGTAATTTATTGTTTTAAAGTTAAGAAGGTCATTAAAAGACATTCCAGAATATAAATTGCTTGAACTCAGCATTGTTTTTGTCTTTGCCTTGTCTTAAGTCTGATTATTCTTTTGAAAAATGCTTCTGTATGAATAATATCTTTTGCATAATGAGAGCTTATAATATATTCAGGCAACACAGTCTAAAAAGGTTGTAAGTTGATAGAGGATGTCGGCACAGTTTCAGGCTACATGTTTTCCAACACTGGTATGGCTAGTAGCAATGCAGTAGTGATTCACAGTAGTGAGGGTGGTGGTAATTTTTTGTTTGTCATTTTACAAGGATTACAGAAATTTTTCTGAAGTTGCAAAACTAATCCCAAAACTTTGTTTGAACTATATTTATAATAAAAGTGCAATGAATGTTGGTACAGGTCTGGTGTGAGAAACTGCATTGCCAGAGGTTAGTTAAAACAGAACTCCTCAATGATTTGTTTGCGACAGTATTTATAGTAGAAGAGTATCAAGCAGCAAACATTAGGCCTAGGGAGATTTGCATAACCTGAGAGCAAATAAAGCCGCAACTGGGCCATGGAAAAGCTAGCAAGACACCAGAGTGGAAGAAATACAAAGGCATATGGGAAATTAGTAAATAAATTGTATTGCCACCGTAAATGATATTTCAGCCCTGATTTAGAGAAAGCCACATGATTTGGGTCTGAGAAGGGGCCAGAATACTAAAAAGCATTGAAATCGGCCATCAATGCAATAAGGTGGAGGAGTAGCCTAATGGTTAGTGCAGCAGACTTTGGTCCAATTCCCACTAGTTCAATTCCCACTACAGCTCTTTGTGACCTTGGGCAAGTCACTTAACCCTCTATTGCCCCAGGTACAAAAACTTAGATTGTGAGCCCTCTAGAGACAGAGAAAGTACCTGTCTATACCCAGGGATAACTTAATTACTTAACAAGCTAATTAGCATTAATTAGAAACTTAGAATTTATACGCACTACATGCTAAACATATTCTGTAACGTGGTACACGTAAATATATCACATAGTTGAAAGATAGGCATGGAATGGGTGGGTTGTGGGCATTTCTAAAATCTATTTGCATTGTTTAGAGTACACTGGCTCCGCGCCTAATTTGGGCATCGGATTTACACCAGGTTTTACTTGGTGTAATTGACCGTGACCAAATTTAGTCATGTGGACTGGCACTTGGTGTATTCTATAAACTGCATGGAAATTTAGGCTTATTCTACAAAGTGTGTCTAAATTAAAGCGTACTTTATGGAATATGCCTAAGTGAATTTCATTTTGGTGCCAAAGTTTTAGGCGTGATATATGGAATCTAGTCTATAATGTGTACAGCACTGCGTACATCTAGTAGCACTATAGAAATGAGTAGTAGTAGTTTACACTGATTTTAATTCAGGTATTAGGGAGTAATTTTATGAGCCATTTTTGCATGTAAAACACTGTTTTACGCATGTAAATAGCCTGTTATAAATTATATCATGCCTAAAAGTACACTTGGTGCAAGCTGGTGTGTAATTTAACAGTAGGCATTCTCTGGGGAGGAGTTTGAGTGCAGAGTACAGGATGAGTCACAATTTATAAACCTAATGGGCAATTCTGTAACTGCGCACACCTTGTGCTTATAAATGTAGAGTTCATTAGTACGTAGGCATGTAAGTGCCCTATGCGCTATTCCATACGGACACATGTAAGTGCTGTAGCTTGTTACTGCAAGGGGGACATATACGTGGGTAGGGCTGTAAGCTACAAGCTTTCGTCCTAATTCTATAAAACACGCTGTAAGATGCGCATATCTTAATTGAATAATGAGCTAATAATTGGCGTTTCAACAAGCAATTTTATTTGGCCACCGCCTTGTCACACTGTTTCATTGCCTTCAGATCCTCAGATACTATCACCCCAAGATCCCTCTCCCCGACTGTACATATCAGACTCTCACCGCCTAACACATACATCTCCCATGGATTTCTACTCCCTATGTGCATCACTTTGCATTTCTTCGCATTGAATTTTAATTGCCAAACATTAGACTATTCTAGCTTCTGTAGATCTTTTTTCAGGTTTTCCACTCCCTCCGGGGTGTCCAGTTACAAATCTTGGTGTCATCCGCAAAAAGGCAAACTTTACCTTCTAACCCTTCGGCAATGTCACTCCAAATATATTGAACAAAATCGTCCCCAGCACCAATCCTTGAGGCACTCCACTACTCACCTTTCCCTCATCCAAGCGAATTCCATTTACCACCACCCTCTGGCGTCTGTCTGTCAACCAGTTCCTAATCCAGTTCACCACGTCGGGTCCTATCTTTAGCCTGCCAAGTTTATGCAAGAGCCTCCTGTGGGGAACCGTGTCAAAAGCTTTGCTGAAATCTAAGTAGATTACATCTATAGCACGTTCCTGATTCAATTCTCCGGTCACCCAGTCAAACAATTCAATGAGATTCATTTGGCATGATTTCCCTTTGGTAAAACCATGTTGTCTCGGATCTTGCAACTTATTGGCTTCCAGGAAATTCACTATCCTTTCCTTCAGCATCGCTTCCATTACTTTTCCAATAACCAACGTGAGGCTTACCGGCCTTTAGTTTCCAGCTTCTTCCCTATCACCACTTTTGTGAAGAGGGACCACATCCGCTGTTCTCCAATCCCACGGAACCTCTCCCGTCTCCAAGGATTTATTAAACAAATCTTTAAGAAGACCCGTCAGAACCCCTCTGAGCTCCCTCAATATCCTGGGGTGGATCCCGTCCAGTCCCATGGGTTTGTCCGCCTTTTTTTCAAGTTGTTCATACACAATCGCTTCCGTGAATGGTGCTGTATCCGCTCCATTCTCCATTCTCGTGGTCCTTCTCCAGGATTTTCTTCAGTGAAAACAGAACAAAAATATTTGTTTAGCATATTTGCTTTTCCTTCATCATTATCCACATAGCGGTTCGCAGCATCTTTCAGTCTCACAATTCCATTTTTAGTCTTCCTCCTTTCACTAATATACCTGAAGAAATTTTTGTCACCCCTCGTTACATTTCTAGCCATTTGTTCTTCTGCTTGTGTTTTTGTCAGACGTATCTCTCTCTTGGTTTCTCTCCTAAGTACATAAGTAATGCCTCACTGGGAAAAGACCAAGTGTCCATCAAGCCCAGCGTCCTGTCCACGACAGCGGCCAATCCAGGCCAAGGGCACCTGGCAAGCTTCCCAAACGAACAAACATTCTATACATGTTATTCCCAGAATTGTGGATTTTTCCTAAGTCCATTTAGTAGCGGCTTATGGACTGCCAAGCTAACTGCCTTCACCACGTTCTCCGGCAATGAATTCCAGAGTTTAATTACACGTTGGGTGAAGAAAAACTTTCTCTGATTTGTTTTAAATTTACTACACTGTAGTTTCATCGCATGCCCCCTAGTCGTAGTATTTTTGGAAAGCATGAACAGACGCTTCACATCCACCTGTTCCACTCCACTCATTATTTTATATACCTCTATCATGTCTCCCCTCAGCCGTCTCTTCTCCAAGCTGAAAAGCCCTTGCCTCCTTAGTCTTTCTTCATAGGGAAGTCGTCCCATCCCCGCTATCATTTTAGTCGCCCTTCGCTGCACCTTTTCCAATTCCACTATATCTTCTTGAGGTACGGCGACCAGAATTGAACACAATACTCAAGGTGCGGTCGCACCATGGAGCGATATAACGGCATTATAACATCCTCACACCTGTTTTCCATACCTTTCCTAATAATATCCAACATTCTATTTGCTTTCCGAGCCGCAGCAGCACACTGAGCAGAAGGTTTCAGCGTATTATCGACGACGACACCCAGACCCCTTTCTTGGTCCGTAACTCCTAACGCGGAACCTTGCATGACGTAGCTATAATTTGGGTTCTTTTTTCCCACATGCATCACCTTGCATTTGCTCACATTAAACGTCATCTGCCATTTAGCCGCCCAGTCTCCCAGTCTCGTAAGGTCCTTCTGTAATTGTTCACAATCCTGTCGCGAGTTAACGACTTTGAATAACTTTGTGTCATCAGCAAATTTAATTACCTCGCTAGTTACTCCCATCTCTAAATCATTTATAAATATATTAAAAAGCAGCGGTCCTAGCACAGACCCCTGAGGAACCCCACTAACTACCCTTCTCCATTCTGAATACTGCCCATTTAACCCCACTCTCTGTTTCCTATCCTTCAACCAGTTTTTAATCCACAATAGGACCTTTCCTCTTATCCCATGACCCTCCAATTTCCTCTGTAGCCTTTCATGAGGTACCTTGTCAAACGCCTTTTGAAAATCCAGATACACAATATCAACCGGCTCCCCTTTGTCCACATGTTCGTTTACTCCTTCAAAGAATTGAATTAAATTGGTCAGGCAAGATTTCCCCACACAAAAACCGTGCTGACTCGGTCTCAGTAATCCATGTCCTCGGATGTGCTCTGTAATTTTGTTTTTAATAATAGCCTCTACCATTTTCACCGGCACCGACGTCAGACTCACCGGTCTATAATTTCCCGGATCTCCCCTGGAACCTTTTTTAAAAATGGGCGTTACATTGGCCACCCTCCAATGTTCCGGTACCACGCTCGATTTTAAGGATAAATTGCATATCACTAGCAGTAGCTCCGCAAGCTCATTTTTCAGTTCTCTCAGTACTCTAGGATGAATACCATCCGGTCCAGGAGATTTACTACTCTTCAGTTTGCCGAACTGCCCCATTACGTCCTCCAGGTTTACCGTGAAGTCAGTAAGTTTCTCCGACTTGCCCGCTTGAAATACCATTTCTGACACCGGTATCCCACCCAAATCTTCCTCGATGAAGACCGAAGCAAAGAATTCATTCAATCTCTCCGCTACATCTTTGTCTTCCTTGATCGCCCCTTTTACCCCTCGGTCATCCAGCGGCCCAACCGATTCTTTTGCCGGCTTCCTGCTTTTAATATACCAAAAGAAATTTTTACTATGCTTTTTTGCCTCTAATGATATCTTTTTATCGTAATCCCTCTTGGCCTTCTTTATCTGCGCCTTACATTTGCCTTGGCACTTCTTATGCTGCTTCTTGTTATTTTCAGATGGCTCCTTCTTCCATTTTCTGAAGGCATTTCTTTTAGCCCTAATAGCTTCCTTCACCTCACTTTTTAACCAGGCCGGCTGTCTTTTGGACTTCCGTCTTTCTTTTCTAATTAGTGGAGTATGTTTGGCCTGGGCCTCCAGGATGGTATTTTTGAACAGCGTCCATGCCTGTTGTACAGTTTTTACCCTCTCAGTTGTCCCCCTAAGTTTTTTTTCCACCGTTCTTCTCATTTTATCATAGTCTCCTTTTTTAAAGTTAAACGCTAATGTATTTGACTTCCTGTTTATAGTTACTTCAAGGTTGATATTAAAACTGATCATATTATGATCACTGTTATCAAGCGGCCCCAGTACCATAACGTCCCTCACCAGATCATGCGCTCCACTAAGGACCAAGTCTAGAATTTTTCCTTCTCTGGTCGGCTCCTGCACCAGCTGCTCCATAAAGCTGTCCTTGATTTCATCAAGGAATTGTACCTCTCTAGCGTGTCCCGATGTTACATTTACCCAGTCTATATTTGGATAATTGAAGTCACCCATTATTATCGCATTGCCTATTTTGTTTGCGTCTCTGATTTGTTTTATCATTTCTGCATCTACCCGCTCATCCTGGCGAGGCGGACGGTAGTACACTCCTATCACCGTCCTTTTCCCTTTTATACATGGAATTTCAACCCACAATGATTCAAAGGTGTGATTTGTGTCCTGCTGAATTTGTAAACTACCTGAGTCAAGGCTCTCATTAATATACAATGCTACCCCTCCACCAGTCCGGTCCACCCTGTCACTAAGATATACTTTGTACCCTGGTATGACAGTGTCCCACTGGTTATCCTCCTTCCACCAGGTCTCAGTAATGCCTATTATATCCAATTTTTCATTTAGTGCAATATATTCCAACTCTCCCATCTTATTTCTTAGACTCCTAGAATTTACATATAGACATTTCAGAGTATGTTTGTTGTTCTTATTTGCATGATGCTTAGTACTGGACACTACTGATTTGCCATCTTTTGTCTGATCTTTAGTTGTATTTAAGGGCACCTGGCCTACCACGGTCTGTTGTGCAACCTCCTGAATATTCATTGTGAGTATCCTGAAAACCTGACTGGCTGGGGTGCCTCCAGGACCAGGTTTAGGAACCACTGCCAATGTGTGCTTCATGTTCAGGTTTTATCAGGCACATGCACACATGAGCCGAGCTTACCGCAGAACTCTTCTGCGCATGTGCCAAGCACAATCCTTCTGCAGAACTCCCTAATGCTGAATGCTATGAGCACATCTATATTTGCATCTCAGTAGTATTGAGCATTAAAGCATTGTTCTTTTGCACTCTTCTGGCTGTATTTTTACAGTGCTATTCAGAACAGCACTGGAGTTTTGAGCATCGAGGCCTAAAAGCCAGCTGGAGAGGGAAAGTTAGCAGGCATTCTGAGAACACCGGCAATAAACAGAATGGGAAATGCCACTGATGTAATTTTATGTGTATTTTGCTAAACAGATTATTTAGACTTTTTTTTCCTTTATTTAATAATTTTTCAACAGGTGCATCCAAGGCAGTATTTCAAGAAACCAATACAGCACATATCACAGGAAAAGGAATAAATAGCCTAATATAATAAAAAATCAGGACAATTAATCACAACATTAACTGAAATACAATTTAGGTGATATTACTACACCCCACCCATGATATTGCTACTTAGCTTCCCTATCTAATAAAAGTCTTTTCAACTGATCTGGTTCAAAGAAGACATATTTAACATCAAGTAAAGTAATCATACATTGGGGGGGGGGGGGGGGGGTTTTAGGAAAAAAAAGTACTCCCAGTGCTAGAACCCTAGATTTTAACAAAAGAAATTGCTTACACTTTAGTTGTGTAGCCTTAGAAACATCTAGGAATATTAGTATTTTCCCTCCACAATAAAAAAAGCCATACTTTTGAAATAACTTTGCAAACTTAAAGCCTTATCAAGAGAAACCAGGAGAGTGGACTTCAATGATATATTATCCTGTAAAGACAAAAGCCATCAAATTATCCATCTCATTTTCTCTAATTTACAACACATTTAGATCCACACCATCCTAGGTTTCTGTCAGTACGTTCTTAGGTAAATAATAACATTTGTTACTACAATACTATCTGCATTAGCCAAAATCAAAACCTCTGAAATATTTCCTAATCAGTATCTCAGCAGACAAATGAACAAACAAGAACATTCAGAAACCTCAAATTAGTAGCTCTAATATGTCTATGCAAATATAGACTATCCTGAACCCCCGATGTTTCTGCTTGTAGGACTACAATTTGACAATCAGATTTCTTTTTTTTTAGTTTAATTTCTTTTATTTTTGATACAAATATAAGCAAGAGCTCACAACATAGCAACATGCACCATTTTACAAATTATGGCAACACCGGAGCTCACATTTAAGAAGTTGCTATCCATATCTAGGTTCAAATTAAGTTAAGAAAAGAGAGAGAGAGAGAAAGAGGGGAGGGGGGGCTGGAGGATACAAATCAGAGTATAAAGCATGCATAGGCCATAAAATACATCTAATTTAGTGCTTATCGCTGTACAGTGTCAAAATAAGATACAAGTGGTAGTTATTTCTCTTCACATGCTCTCTTCGAATGTGGTATATATCATTCAATGTAAAAATTGTGAAGAAGGGTGCTGTATTGGAGAAACAAGCCGAATGCCAAAGACGAGATTTAATCTACATAGACAACATATGAAAAATGCCAATGCCTATCGGGATGTCATCTCTGTGGGAGAGCACATTACAAAACCAGAACACTGCATTAATGATTTTATGATGAGAATACTAAAAAGAAACTAAGACAATCCAGGATTGTAAGACATTTGAAGTCAAAATGATTAAATATTTTGACACCCACCAGACAAGACTTAACAAAGATCTGGATTTTATAGCCAATTATAAAACATAAAATTCTACTGTTTTGTCACTCTCTTATCTACTATCTATGTCTTCCTGTCGCTTATCCACCCAGATCTCCCTGTTTCTCATCTAACCCACCCCACCCTCTTCTTGTGAGACTGCCATTGAAATGCCTTTGTGTTTCACTTATATATACTGATGTTTGCCAACATTTGCTTATCTCTGATCTGAAGAAGAAGGGTTGCCCTCGAAAGCTAATCAAAAAATGGATTGTTAGTTCAGTAAAAACGGTGTCATCTTATTTTCTTTTCTATGGTTTGTTTTATTTCTATTTATTACCATTAAATTTAAAATCAAAATCAAGGTAAAATAGTGATTTCAAATAAAAATCAAAAGTCATACAAAATTATTTTAAATCGTCATTTCTTCTTCCATTGCTACAAAGATGTGGAATGATTTACTCATGAACATTAGTCTATCTGTGAGTTACTTACAATTTTGGAAACACCTTAAAACATTTACCCCCAAATTCTATAAAAGTCGCTAAAAATTGCACACACAAATTTGGGTGTGCATCCAATTTGCATGTGCAATTTAATTGAATAACTAGCTAATTAGCACCAATAATTGGCTTCTTAATGAGCAACTATTGGTGCTAATTGAATTTAATATTTACATGTGTAAATTTAGGCACAGGATCCACGCCATTTTATGGCCATGGAAGGGTCATAGATGGATCAGAGGCATTCTCACAATTTATACATTTTGTTACAGAATAACGGGAATCCGCACCTAATTTAGGTGTGAGGATTTACACCAAGGTTTCATTGGTGTAAATGGTCATGCCTAAATGTAGTGTCGGTTCCTGGCACTAAGTGCTATTGTATAAATGGAACCTAACTTTAAGCACCGTTTATAGAATAGCACAAAGTGCTTTTTTCAACGTAGATTTTTTAGGAGCCATTTATAGAATTTATATTTATTGTATCGAGATCTTTTTATAAGATGATGTAATGTTATATTTGCTGTACTTTGTATGTTCCCTAGGTATATCTAGGTTCTCTTAAACTTGTTATCCACATTGAACTTGTCATGGTATATGTGGTCTGCAAGTACTATATTGGTATTGGTCTAAATCATATCCAACACTGGTAATACATGGTCTTGGATTTACTATCCTATTCTCAGTATTTCCCCCCCCCCCCCCCCCCAACACATATGCACACACCCACACACTATTAGCTGTTCAGTAAGTCATGGTAGGCCCTTACTCTGTAGCCTTACCGTATTTATAGATTTACTTTGAAAATTAGCAGTGTTTAAATGAACAAAGAATTATTTACATAATACTGAGTATCGAGTGAACATTGTGCAGTAAGGGCTTTTAGCATAAAAAGATCCAGAGCTCAGCCATACTGTTGTAAAATGTGCTGCACAAACATAAAGAGGGTGACCTTGAGATTCCAACCAGCCATGAATAGTGCTTTCAAAGATAAAGACTATCCCAATAACTATTCCATACTCACTAATAGTTATCTTGCCAACCACTGTAAAACATAGCATCATACAGCTTTGTAAATGTAATTGAATCAATGTAATCTCTAACAAATGTTAAATGGAAGCCTCATTGAACCCGAAATTTTTTTTGATAATTGTGGGATACAAGTATGAATAAATTAATAAATAAAAATAAAAGTTACAATCGTGTTTTGGGAAAAGAACCCTGCAAGTGCTAGGATTCAAAAAGCCATAGTCAAGGGTAGCATGAGATTTTCAGCAGGTGTAAATGCTGGCAGGTAAATGTTATAAAATTCAAATTGTACATACCTTTTCCTATGCAGAACCTCCTGTGTGCTGCCATGTGTCCAGTAAGTATAAGTAGCACCTTCTATAAAACCACTTTTTGTGTGTATTTTGCAGGTTGCCTTTCTAAATGACCTTTATAGACATGTGACTGAGCAATAGATTTGATGAGATTATAAATAAGCAAAAGACTCGGCAATTATGTATGGCCTAGCGTTCACCTCTCGTAAATGAGGATACTTAATAATAGCTTTGATATAGTTGGGTAAATGGGAAGGATCTTTATGCATTCTATGAATCTGTGAAATGCCTGAAAGAATTACAAATATCAGAACTGTGTTTTGGAACTTTGGTACCGTTGTAAAATTTTCATTAAGCACACCGAGAGCAATTTTATAAAACTTTGCCTTGGTGGAGAGAGGGAAAGGTGACTATTTATAGCATATTACATAAAGACACCTATGAGGGTATTTCTGTAAATGGATGCCTCCATTTAATTGCCTTGAAGCCATGTGGGCAGATCTTATTCTATTTCAGAACCGTGGGTGCCTAGGTTCCATTATAGAATACTGACATAGAAACATGATGGCAGATAAAGGCCATATGACCCATCCAGTCTGCCCATCCTCTGTAACCCCTAATTCTTCTTGTTCCTAAGCGATCCCACATGATTATCCCATGCCTTTTTAAATTCTGGAATAGTCCTCGATTCCACCACCTCCACTGGGAGGCCATTCCACGCCTCCACCACCCTTTCTCTGAAATAATACTTCCTTAGGTTACTCCTAAGCATATTCCCTCTTAACTTTTTGTCATATGCCCCCTCATTCCAGAGCTCTCCTTCATTTGAAAAGGCTCTCTTCCTGTACATAAATGCTCTTGAGATATTTAAACGTTTCTATCATGTCTCCTCTTTCCCAGCATATACATGTTGAGGTTCATAAGCCTGCCCCTATAATTTTTGCATTCAAGACCGCTTACTAATTTCGTGGCCATCCTCTGGGCCTACTCTATCCTGTTTATATCTTTCCGTAGGTGCGGTCTCCAGAACTGCACGCAGTACTCCAAATGAGGCCTCACCAGAGACTTATACAATGGCACTATCACCTCCTTTTTCCTGCTGGTCATGCCTCTCTTTATCACCCAAGCATCCTTCTGGCTTTGGCCGTTGCTTTTTCTACCTGTTTGAAAGCTTTAAGGTCGTCAGACACAATCACCCCCAAGTCCTGCTTTTCCTTCGCACACTGAAGCACTACACCCCCTATACTGTACCGTTCCCTCGGAATTTTGCGACCCAAGTGCATGACCCTGCATTTTTGGGGATTAAACCTTAGTTGCCAAATATCGGCCCATTCCTCCAGCTTTGCTAGGTCCTTCCTCATGTCATTCACACCCTCCAGGGTGTCCACCCTGTTGCAGAGTTTAGTATCATCCGCAAAGAGACAAACCTTACCAGACAGCCCTTCTGCAATATCGCTCACAAAGACGTTAAAAAGAGCCGGCCCTAGGGCCGATCCCTGCGGTACTCCACTGACGACATCCTTTTCTTCAGAGCAAGCTCCATTTACCACCACCCTTCCTACCATTCAACCAATTTTTTACCCAATCCGTTACTCTAGGTCCCACACCGAGGGCACTCAATTTATCAGTCGCCTGTGCGGAACCGTGTCAAAGGCTTTGCTGAAATCCAAGTATACCACATCAAGCGCACCTCCCACATCCAACTGTTTGGTCACCCAGTCGAAGAAGACAGATTCGTCTGACTAGACCTGCCACTAGTGAAGCCATGCTGCCTCGGGTCCCGCATTCCATGTAGTTCAAGAAATGTCACAGTCCTCCTCACACTTAATATCTAGGTGCTCCACTTACAGCAGCCTTAAAGCTGGTGAAAGTGTGAGCCCCTAAATGTGGCAGTGCCATGTGTAACTTATAGTAGTCTGTAAGTTATACATATAAGTGGGATCCCCGTCTATGTCCTAGAAACATGATGGCAGATAAGGGCCAAATGGCCCATACAGTCTGCTCATCCTCAGTAACCACAAACTCCTCCTTTTCCTAAGGGTTCACACATGCCTGACCCACGCTTTCCAAAACTCTGAAACAGTCTTTGTCTCCACCATCTCCACCAGGAGGTCATTCCATGCGTCCACCACACTTTCTGTGAAAAAGTATATTATTAGAAGCCTATTTCCTCCTTCATTCTATGCTCTCTCATTGTTCATCCTATGCCCTCTCATTCCAGTGTTTTCCTTCATTTGAAAAAGGCTCTCATCCTGTACATTAATGCCACTGATGTATTTAAATGTCTCTATCAGAACCCTTATTTTCTCACCCTCACTTTAATAACTTTTATTTTCTTTATCAATATCCTGTAATCCCTATTGCTATGTAAGCCGCATTGAACCTGCTTTGAGTGGGAAAGCGCGGGGTACAAATGTAATAATAATAATATCCCTTCTCTCCCGCCTCTCTTCCAGTGTATACATGTTAAGGTTCATAAGCCTGTCCTTATATGTTTTATGACGGAGACCGCATACCAATTTTGTAGTTGCCCTCTGGACCGACTCCATCCTGTTTAAATCTTTCTGTAAGTGCGGTCTCCAGAATTGTATGCAGTACTCTAAATGGGGCCTCATCAGAGACTTATACAAGGGCACTATAACCTCTTTTTTCCTGCTGGTCATCCCTCTTCTTATGCACCCAAGCATCCTTCTGGCTTTGACCATCGCCCTTTCTATCTGTTTGGCCACTTTAAGGTCATCAGACACAGTCATTCCCATGTCTTGTTCTTCTTCCATTCACAGAAGCACTTCACCCACTATATTGTACCATTCCCTTGGATTCTTGTAACCCACGTTCATGACCCTGCATTTCTTAGCATTACATTTTAGTTGCCAATTATCGGACCATTCTTCAAGTTTCGCTAGATCCTTCCTCATGCCAACCACACCTTCTGGGGTGTCCACCCTATTACAGAGTTAGGTATTCACAAAGAGACAAACCTTATTAGACAACCCTTCTGCAATATCGCTCACAAAGATGTTAAAGACAGCTGGTCTGAGGACCAATCTGTGTGGCACACCACTGATAACATCCCTTTCCTCAGAGCAAGCTCCATTTACCACTACCCTCTGTCTCCACCCACTTAACCAGTTTTGACCCAGTCAGTCACTTTAGCTCCCTGTGCAGAACTGTGTCAAAGACGTAGCTAAAATCCAAGTACACCGCATCTAGCGCTTCTCCCACATGCAACTGATTGGTTACCCAGTCAATGAAATCAATCAGGTTCATCTGACATGACCTGTCTCTAGTGAAGTCATGCTGCCTCGGGTCCTTCAGTCCATTTGATTCAAGAAATCTCACAATCCTCTACTTTAGAAGCGTTTCCATTAGTTTGCTCACCACCAAAGTCAGACTGACAGATCTGTAGTTCCCAACCTCCTCCTTCCGTTCTTGTGCAGAGGGACCAATTCCACCCTTCTCCAGTCCTCCTTGGCCACTCCAACTCTAAGGAAGCATCGACAAGGACAACGGAGTTCCTTGAGTACCCTCAGATGTATCCCATCGGGCTCCATCATTTTGTCTACTTTTAGTTTAGCTAGCTAGCTCCTCACAAACACAGTTTTCTGTGAATCGGTCCCGATCTATCATACATCCATCCCCATTTACATTTGTTTTCTGTGGTCCTTCCCCTGGCCTTTCATCCGTGAACACAGAACAGAAGTAATTGTTAAGCAGTTCAGCTTTATATCCTTATCTTCTACATATTCCTCCCACTCAGCTATGAGCATCACAATGTTATTATGGCACTTTCTCCTGTCACATATTTGAAACAGGTATTGTCTCCCAATTTTACCATACCGGCTATCTTTTCTTCCATTTGCCTCTTCGCTTTCCTAAACATTTTCCAGCTTCCCTTAGCTTTTCCAGGTACTTTTGCCTGTCTCCCTCTGTCTAAGTAATCTTGTAACATGTCAGACTTGTGAGTTCTTGTACCAAGTAGAGCGCTGCCGAGCCCGGTACTCGGACCAGGTTCTGCTTGGCGGCCGGACAACCCCGGGTTTCACCTGCGCTGACCGCCGTTCCTCAGAGGTTGAGCCCCTAGGTGCGGGCAGCCTGCAGGGCTTACGAGATGGAACAAGAAGCGGGGTGATGAACGTGACGGCCAGACAGGCAGCAGGCAAGAGAGTGATCCAGGTACAGGCAGAGTCAGTAGGCAGGCAGCAGGTCAAGAGAGTAATCCAGATAAGGGCAAAGTCAGTAGGCAGGCAGCAGGTCAAGAGAGTAATCCAGATACGGGCAAAGTCAGTAGGCAGGCAGCAGGTCAAGAGAGTAATCCAGGTACAGGCAGTCAGTAGGCAGGCAGCCGGCAACAGAGTAATCCAGGTACAGGCAAAGTCAGTGCATAGGCAGCAGACACAAGAGTAATCCAGGTACAGGCAGAGTCAGTAGGCAGGCAGCAGACACGAGTAATCCAGGTACAGGCAGAGTCAGTAGGTAGGCATCAGACACGAGAGTAATCCAGGTACAAGCAGAGTCAGTAGGCAGGCATCAGACACGAGAGTAATCCAGGTACAAGCAGAGTCAGTAGGCAGGCAGCAGACACGAGAGTAATCCAGGTACAGGCAGAGTCAGTAGGCAGGCAGCAGACATGAGAGTAATCCAGGTACAAGCAGAGTCAGTAGGCAGGCAGCAGACACGAGAGTAATCCAGGTACAGGCAGAGTCAGCAGGCAGGCAGCAGACATGAGAGTAATCCAGGTACAGGCAGAGTCAGTAGGCAGGCAGCAGACATGAGAGTAATCCAGGTACAGGCAGAGTCAGTAGGCAGGCAGCAGGCACAAGAGTAATCCAGGTACAGGCAAAGTCAGCAACGAAGAACAAAATAGAGGAGAAGCACACTACTGAGCAAGTAACACCTACCAAAGTAGAAGCCGAAGCATCGAGTTCAGGGAGAGCTCAGCTGATAAAGTACTGGCGTCTGACATCAGCAGGGACCAGCAGAGAGAAGGGGCACAGCTATAGGAGAAGAGCAGGGGAAGGAGGAACCGGAAGACCAATAGGAGAGAAGCAAGGGAAGCCAGGCAGAGGGAGAGCAGACCCAGATGGGTGGAAGCAAAGCAATCAAGGAGCTTGGAAGCCAGGCAGAGAGAGAGCAGAAACAGGTGAATGGAAGCAAAGCAATTAAGGAGCCTGCAACTACCGCTCTCTAAACAAACCCAGAGAAGGACTACACACACATGGCTCAGGCAGTGCAAGTCAAGTGTGCGTGTCAACGGGACCCTGCACAGCCCGAGGACGCCGCTTGCGTTGAGGTAGGGGACATGACATAACGTGAGAAGGCTAACCTTCTTTCCATTACCTTTTCAGCTACTACATTTGAGAACCACAGCAGCCTTCTTTTCCTCTTACTTTTAGGTACTTTTCTAATATAAAGGTTTGTCACCTTTAAAATATCTCCTTTCAGTTTTGCCTACTGCTACTGTGCTTCCTTCGGCTGCTCCCATCTAGCCAACTCTTCCTTGAGTAATTCATCTTGGTAAAGTTAGTTTTTTGTTTTTTTTAATCTAGGACCTTCAGTCTTGAGTAAGTCCTCTCCTCGTTTGTTTTAATATTGAACCACGCCATTCGCTGATCACTAGATGCCAAATGATCTCCCACCGTAACTTTATTTATTAGGATTTATTTACCACCTTTTTGAAGGAATTCACTGAAGGCAGTATATAGTAAGAATAGATCAAGCATGAGCAATAGGCAATTACAGCAGTAAAAATATTCAAATAACAATACAAAGTATGGCATAGTATACTACTTACAATGTCAACACAATATGTAATAGAACATTATAACTGAAAGGTGGGCAAATGTGGGATACAAATAAATAAATAGTGAAGGGTAAAGCAAAGCTGGAACTTATAGATAGGTAAGGGAGTAAGAAGAGTTAAAAAGTAGGTGACTGATTTAGAGAAAGTTGCACATGAGGTCAGAGAGATGGTTAAATATTATCTCAGCTAGGGTAGGAGTGGATAAACATGTCCTGTGTATAAGTGAGACTAACAGTTTAGTTACTTCTAGAAACATTTTCCCCATTTGTAAGCACCAGATCTAGAATAGTTCCATCCCGTGTCGGTTCCGTTACCCACTGCTAAAACAATTCTTCCTGTAGAGAATCCAAGATCCCTTTGCTTCTAGATGACCCTGCAGCAGGGACACACCAGTCGATGTCTGGCATATTAAAATCACCTATCAGTAGTTCTTCCCCTTTCTTAGCTATCTTGTGGATGTCTTCAATTAAGTCTGTCCATTTCTTCTGATTGTGAAGGTGACCTGTATATTACACTAATGTAAATACATTTTCCTTTTACCAATTTGACCCACAGCGCTTCTTCCTTATCCCATATGTCCAGCAGTTCTGTCACTTTAATATTATTCTTAACATATAATGCCGCACCTCCACCCTTTTTTCCTACCTTGTCCTTTCTGAATAGATTATAACCATGTATAACTATATCACAGTCATGGTTCTCTGTGAACCACATCTCCATGACCACCACTAAATCCAAGTCAGCTTCTATCATTGCAGCGTCTAAATCTACAAATGTATTTCTCATCCTATGGGCATTGGTATACAAGACTTCCCAGATGTTACTCTTTTTTCTGCTTTCTATAAGGGTATTTGATGTTTTACCTTGGTGAAGGTTATTAATGACTTTGGGGCTTTTCTCTTCCATCCCCAGCAAATTTAGTTTAAAGTCCTCTTTAGTGCTTTAGCCAGTCTGAGACACTATTGGGCTCATTTTCGAATAAGAAGGACGCCCATCTTTCGTCTTCTCCCAGGGACGTCCAAATTGGTATAATCGAAAGCTGATTTTGGATGTCCCCACCTGCACTCCGTCGCAGGGATGGCCAAAGTTCAAGGGGGCGTGTCAGAGGTGTAGCAAAGACGGGACTTGGGCTTGCCTAACACTTGGACGTCCTTGACCCATAATGGAAAAAAAGAAGGACGTCCCTGACGAACACTTGGACGTTTTTACCTGGACGTGTTTTTATTATGACTCAGGCACAAAAAGGTGCCCGAACTGACCAGATGACTACTGGAGAGAATCGGGGATGACCTCCCGTTACTCCTCCAGTGGTCACTAACCCCCTCCTACCCTCAAAAAACATCTTTAAAAATATGTCGTGCCAGCCTCAGATGTCATACTCAGGTCTGTGACAGCAGTATGCAGGTCTCTGGAGCAGTTTTAGTGGGTGAGTGCACTTCAGACAGGTGGACTCAGCACCACCACAACCCCCCCCCCCCCCCGCCCCCACACACACCTGCTATGTTTGTGGAGGAAACAGCGAGCCCTCCAAAACCCACCAGAAACCCACTGTACCCATATCTAGGTGCCCCCTTCACCCATAAGGGCAATGGTAGTGGTGTACAGTTGTGGGTAGTGGTTTTGGGGGGGGGGGGGGTTTGGGGGCTCAGCACACAAGGTAAGGGAGCTATGTACCTGGGAGCAATGTATGAAGTCCCCTGCAGTGCCCCCTAGGGTGCCCGGTTGGTGTCCTGGCATGTCAGGGGGACCAGTGCACTACAAATGCTGGCTCCTCCCTAGACCAAATGGCTTGCATTTGGTCGTTTCTGACATGGACATCTTTGGTTTTGAAAATCGCTGAAAATCAGAAATGTCCATGCCCAAGTAGTGTGTATTAAATTATGTGTGTGACCAATGTATGAACACATCTCAATTAGTCAATGAGCCTATTAGAGTTGATAAATGGCCGATAACCAATTATCAACACTAATTGGCAATAACTGGAATTTACATACGCATCTTTTTAGGAGTATTCTAAAAAGAGGTGCACATAAATTCCAGTGCGCATAGCCAAAAAAGGGGGCTGTCGGCATGTCAGGGCAATCAATGAAATCTATGTGCATGGTTATAGAATTCAGAGGAGCGTACCTAACTTTAGGCACAGGTATTTACACTAGCTTTTCACTGGTGTAAATGGCTGCACCTAAATCTAGGCGCATCCACCCAGCCTATGTGCTATTCTATAAACCGCGTCTGAATATTGATGTGGCTTATAGAATACTACTAGTCGTGTGAATCAGACATACCTAGAATTTAGTCGCCATATATAGAATCCGGCCCTTTATGCACACACAATAATGTCTTCACAAAACTATTTTCTTATTAGATAAACTAGTGAAAACTCCCTTCCCACACCTAAACTAGAGCAGGTAGCAGCAGGTTCCCAGGTCTTTCTGGGGATCCAAAAATAAAGAAAAATAGGATTTTCTCCCCTCTTGAGAAGAAAATCTTGAGAATGAGAGCTATTTTCCCAGTGAGGAAACTTCACTTCTCTTCTTGTCCATCACCTCAAACTAGAGGAAAATAAGATGAGCTTCACTTGTTCTTCCAAACTCTCCAGTCAGGAAGAAAGCCCCAAATCCTTTACTTTGGTCTAGTGCCGACTTCTAGGACACACCACAGACCAGACACTGCCTGTGGCCCTCCTGCAGTTCACTGCAGGGATGAGAGATAAAAGTGCTCCATCTATTTTCAGATGCCTCTCTCTGAACTCTGTAGAACATTCTAGGGGTCTCTTTACTGTTCTTGGCACAATCCATTCTCACAGCTGGTGCTACTCTTAACAACTTGACCATACCATCCACTACTTTTACCAAATATGGCATTTAATAAGGGACACATTTATTAATAAGTTAATATGGGGGTCAATATTACATCTAAAATGCAGTATATTATTTCTTGATAAGAGTGTAATGGACCTATCAGATAACTGAGGCTGCAGCAAAGTAATTGCAAAAAGTAACGCAGATGTTCAAGGTATTAGCAATTCTATATCTCCTCTGAGATGTGCTTTCTCATAGGTTTTTAGGCAGCTCTCTCCCTCCTTATATGCTGCCTGCGGTCAGTCCTGCCAGGGCCTTTCCTCAGTCATGTCCCCCTCCTGTGATGTAACTTCCTGTGGGTGGATGTGACAGAGAAAAGGCCCCGGCAGGACCAATCACAGGCAGTCTGTTTCACTGCCTCTTCTGGTTACACGCTGTGACTGCAAGACTGACTGCTAGGGAGAGGGGGAGCAGAGAGAGATGCCGGATCCATAAACGGGGGAGCAAAAAACTGCAGAGATCGATACTGTACCTGCATGATGGTGTAAGGTGAGGAACTGCTATTTTGGAGGGGGCCTGAGCCCAATGTAGGGGGGTCTAGCCCCCCCCCCCCCCCCACCGCCCCATTGGCTTGTTGTACTACCTCTGGGGGAGGAAAAACTAGCTCCTCCTTATACCCTGAGTTTTATACTTCTGTCTGAAACCTAAAGCTTCAAATCTACTGGGCTACTTCCCTAGAATAGGCCATGCCTTCATTATCTTTGACAGGCACTGCTCTTGAGCAGAGACCCAGAATGCTTATTCTGCAACTGTGTAGGAAGACACAGTGTGGTATTCTGCTGCAGGAACAAGCTGCAGTTTATGATATATGCCAATGTAATACTGATGCTAATTACTGATAAGATCTGTTTATGACAAAGAATAACCGAGGAAGCCATTACTAGCAATATTATGCAAAATCCTTCAATACCAGAGCCTGCATTTGAGAAATTGGAAGTTTTTCAGAGTGTCTGTATTGATTGCCTAAATATTGTTAGAAACAGTTGGGCCATTGAACGAGTTAGGCATCAAGAGCAAAATTAGTAAATAAACTACAGTATATTTTACTGCGTTATTGTCATTACAGCACAGTATTTTTATTTCCATACTTTTCAAGATTGTTAGCCAAATTGCATTGAATCAACAAAGTACTAGTGTCTTTTTAAATGACAGTTTAGCAAAGCAGTTAGTGCAGAGGGTAATAAAATTTGCTCCATTTCCCGGTCGATCACTGTGTGATCTGAAACCAGTCATTAACCACCCAACGCTCAGACTTGGCTTGAGCATAATTCATGGGAGGTAGCTTGTGTATAAATAATTTGTGCTGTGGATCACTGTGTTTCTAGAGAGCTTGTACAAGTAATGGGTTGTAGTTTACTCTCCTGTGCTCGTTTGGGGCATGTACACTGTGCTCTATCTGCCTGAGCTGTTACTGAATACTGTTGTTGTAAAACCAAGGACACTTAACATTTCACTGAAACTCTTCTTGAAGAAAGATAGCAGCTTGGCTAGATGGAATCTTGCAGATAATATATAAATTCTCTAACTAAAAGCAAGGCTGGGAATTTGACTCTACAGCCAGGGCATTTTACAACAAAGAGCTTAAAATTGTAAGTGGTGCCTGTGACAGTGAGAGATAATGTGACTTGTCATAGTAACATAGTAGATGACGGCAGAAAAAGACCTGCACAGTCCATCCAGTCTGCCCAACAAGATAAACTCATATGTGCTACTTTTTGTGTATACCTTACCTTGATTTGTACCTGTCCTTTTCAGGGCACAGACTGTATAAGTCTGCCCAGCACTATCCCCGCCCCCCAACCACCACCCCGCCTCCCACCACCGGCTCTGGCACAGACCGTATAAGTCTGCCCAGCACTATCCCCGCCTCCCACCAGTCCTGTCTCCCACCACCGGCTCTGGCACAGACCGTATAAGTCTGCCTGGCACTATCCCCGCCTCCCACCAGTCCCGTCTCCCACCACCGGCTCTGGCACAGACCGTATAAGTCTGCCCGGCACTATCCCCGCCTCCCACCAGTCCCGTCTCCCACCACTGGCTCTGGCACAGACCGTATAAGTCTGCCCAGCACTATCCCCGCCTCCCAACCACCAGTCCCGTCTCCCACCACCGGCTCTGGCACAGACCGTATAAGTCTGCCCAGCACCATCCCTGCCCCCCGCCACCGGCTCTGCCACCCAATCTTGGCTAAGCTCCTTAGGATCCATTCCTTCTGAACAGGATTCCTTTATGTTTATCCCACGCAAGTTTGAATTCCGTTACCGTTTTCATTTCCACCACCTCCCGCGGGAGGGCATTCCAAGCATCCACTACTCTCTCTGTGAAAAAAATACTTCCTGACATTTTTCTTGAGTCTGCCCCCCTTCAATCTCATTTCATGTCCTCTCGTTCTACTGCCTTCGCACCTCCGGAAAAGGTTCAGTTGTAGAAGCATGATTGGAACAGTAATCTTCTGGTCTCTAGACCATTGCTATAACCACTAATTGGATTGGGGGTTTCTTTTTCTCTCTCTCTCAAACACCAACATCAGTGGTCTTAAATCTAAAAACAAAAGAGAGAAGGGAAGGCTTTAGTTTTGTATAACTAAAGGTGCCTTTTGATGTACTGTTCTTAACTTTGAGAGAATGTGATTTAGTCATTTTCATTGTGCAAGCATTTGAACCATGCATTCTGGCTGGAAAAGAAATCAATGCATCATGCCATATATTCTACAGAAAGTGTTCAGGTTTGATGGCAAATCCCTATAATAAAAATGCACTGTAAAAGAAAACACAGACTTATGCTCTAAAGAGTCCAAGCTATGTTCATTTTATTGGTCTGCTGGATTATTTCTTGAACAAGTCGATTGACTGGGGAAAAGCACTACAGAAAATTTTGTATTGGTGTAAATGTATACCTTTTGGCAAAAACTGGTGCTATTTCAAAATTTCACAGTTTGGATAAACTGAAAGATTTAAAAAAAAATCAGTTTCCTATTGGCTGGACATTTATACACACGGGGGAGGGGGGGGGTAATTTTATTAAAGATTTTTTTCTAAATATCAACCTGTAAATGTTATGAAGCTGCTGAAATTTGCTACTAAGTGTAGCTGGGGGAGGGGGGTGGTATGGGCAGAGCATGACCAGAGTGTGCATGTTGATTATAAAACAATGGGTGCTTGCAAGAGAAAAAAGTCCAAAAAGTGTCATAAAGCAGCATTTGAATGCATTTCTTCTCAAAAAGTTCAAATCGGTATTGTCGAAACCTGTTGTGCAGACGTTTATCTATGCATTTTGTTTGCAATGCATCCAAATCACAAGGGGCTGTGCTGGGGACAGGGGCATAGCCAGACTTCAGTAGGAGGGGGTCCAGAGCAATGGCGACCCCCCCCCCCCCCCCGCCATTGCCAACTTTGCCCCCCCCCGCCGCCGACCCTCTCGACCCCCCCTCCTGCCTCCAACCCGCCGTCGCCTGCCTTTGCTGGCGGGGGACCCCACCAGCCAAGGTCCTCTTCTTTTCGCAAAAGGCTTCCTTCTGTTTCTGACGTCCTGCGCATTGTACGTGCAGGATGTCAGAAACAGAAGGAAGCCTTTTCCGAGAAGAAGAGGACCTCAGCTGGTGGGGGTTGGGGGTCCCCCGCCAGCAAAGTCAGGCGACGGTGGGTTCGCGGCGGGAGGGGGGGTTGAGCGGGTCGTCGGCAGGAGGGTCCAGGGCCAAATCTACGGGGGACCAGGCCCCCCTGGCCCCACATAGTTACGCCACTGGCTGGGGATGTTGTGGAGGTGGGAATAGGGTGGGCTTATGTCGTGCCTAACAGTTTTTACACATCTTACCACTAAAAAACCATTTAAGCTTAAGCACACCACTAATTGTAATTCCACTCAAGTGATATGTATAATCATTTGTCTGTGCAGTTTGCATTATGTTGGTAAAACTAAGAGCCCTCTTTACTAAGCCGCACTGTAAAAAATAGCACGCGCTAAAGCTAGAGACACCCATATTTTCATTTGGGTGTCTCTGGTGTTTACGCGCGATAAATTTTAGCGCACGCTAAAAATTCTAGCACACCTTAGTAAGCAGGGCCCTAAGTGAATGATCAAAACCAGGATTATAGAACATAGAAGCTGTATTTCCAGAAATGTGATCTCTGCTTCTCTGGTCACACATTGGAATCAATTAAATCATTCCATAGATGATTTAAAGCTTTTTGTTATAAAGACAATAAGCGTAAGACAGTGTGGTGGTGATACTGATTTGATTTTATTACAGGATGAACAACTTTTTATCTTCAATGTTGATACAGTTGAACTGCATGATATTAATCTAGAAATGATTCTTAAGCCGTTTCTTTGATCCTATTTTATTTGCACAAACACGATGTTTTTTTTTTGTTACATTTGTACCCCGTGCTTTCCTACTCATGGCAGGCTCAATGCGGCTTACATGGGGCAATGGATAAGAGTAATTGAGATGCTTTTCGTGGAACACATTACAGCTAGACACCGTAATTATGAGGCAATAAAAATGGGGGGGGGGGGGGGGGAGATACAATATTGTCATATTAGTTGTCTTCAATCATGCATTTATTTTCTGTTGTTAACACTAAACAGAACATTAGTTTTCAGTGCAGTTTATTTACCTGGTTATTTTATTTTATTTTTATTTATTTATTTATTCTATTTGCTCATGACCACAAATTTATTTATTTATTTGTCATATTTATTGTTATGGCTATTTTTAGTTTCACCTTTTATATCTATATGCATATGTTTTAACATGGTTGGATTTTATGACATAGCATTTAAAGGGTCTATTTTAAATTCACCATAGTATCAGTATAGAGCAAAACTAATAGTGAGAGAAAACCTTAGTTTAGGCTTTAATTCCCTCCTACCCACCCCAACTCCCACCAAACCTCGGCCTGATCTCTGATTTATAGGTCCTTCAACCAATAAGGAAGCTAGAAAGTTAATTAGGGTATCTCTATCAGCCAGTAATTAGCTCTCATAAATACAGCCTACTGAGGTCCACACAGGGCAACCAACTAAAAACATTAAAATAATAAAATAATACTATTGAAAACTAGCATATAACTAGCAATCTAAGGGGACTTTAGCAATGTAATTACGATATCACAAATAATACAATGCATGCAGTAGTCCAGCAGCAAGGCGGAGGCTATCCATTCTTTTGCACTCAGTGTCACATGTTTGATTATCTCCCAGTTAGTGATAAATCATATATATGTACTCAGTACAAAGAGCTTCTAGCATTCAGAGAATGGGTTCAATCTCTGGAGGTTAGAGTAGCAGACTTGGAGGAACTGAGGAAGAGAGGTTTAAAGAGGAGGCCTACAGGGACATAGTAGATAAGTCCCATCTCCAATCTGGCAACTTCTGTGCTGCCATGGAGGAGAAAGGTCACCTGAAGGGAGAGCATGACCATGGAGAGGGAGAAAGAGATCCTGCAGCCAAGACTTGTCCTCCAGGGGATGCAATGTCCTCTTGCACCAAGGATGTGATTCCAGGGGCTTTTGCCCAGGAAGGAAGGATTAAGACAGCAGTTTTAGTTGGAGAATCAATCATTAGGCATGTAGATAGGGTGGCTGGCAGACATGAGGATTGCTTGTGGTACATGTGGGTACCAATGACAGGAAAATGTGGGTGGGTGTCACGACTATGGCCGTGACCACCCTCATACTTACCCTGTTTCAGGGAGTCAGTGGCTGTGCTGGCTTCTGCTGGTCTCTGTGTCTGTCTCTGTCTTAGTTTCTCTCTGGCTCTGTGTGCTGATTGCCCTACTGAATCTCACCTGTGTGGGCTTTGCCTCTTCCAAGATGGCTGCCGCCTCTTCGTCTCTGCCAGTATCCAAGATGGCTCCCGCTGTTACTTTCTATGGGATGCCTGCTCTGAGTGTCAAGCCTCTGTTTGGTTGCAAGGCGATTGCTGCACCTGTGGCTCTGGTCTGGATGGGCTTTATTAGTCACCTGAAGACTACAGTCCTGGCCTTTGCATTGCCATTTCCTCTGCAGTGCCTTAGGTCCCGAGGTTAGTGTGCTGTTAGCACTGTTTGCTTTCCTTGTCTTGTGCTCTGTGGGTTTTCTGCCCTTCTGTGTTTATTGTTCTGTGGGTTTCCAGCCCTTCTGTGTTTATAGCTCTCTAGGGTTTCAGCCCTTCTGTGTTTATAGCTCTGTAGGGTTTTAGCCCTTCTGTGTTTATCGCTTGTGGGTTTCCAGCCCTTCTGTGTTTATCGCTTGTGGGTTTCCAGCCCTTCTGTGTTTATCGCTTGTGGGTTTCCAGCCCTTCTGTGTTTATAGCTCTGTAGGGTTTCAGCCCTTCTGTGTTTATAGCTCTGTAGGGTTTTGCCCTTCTGTGTTTATCGCTTGTGGGTTTCCAGCCCTTCTGTGTGTATAGCTCTGTAGGGTTTCAGCCCTTCTGTGTTTTTTGCTCTATGGGTTTCCTACCCTTCTGTGTCTAGCTCTGCTAGCTCTCTGTGTTTGTTCCTAGTGTTAGATTAGCCAGCTTAGCTCCGTCTGATTTGTAGCCTGTGCCTAGCTCTGCTAGTTCTCTGTGTTTGTTTCCAGTGTATGACTTGTTAGCTTGGGCACAGCTTTGTGGTTAGCTGGTGTATAGCTTTACTAAGTCCCCTGAGTTTGCTCTGTGCATGTTTCCAGTGTATGACTTGTTAGCTTGGGCACAGCTTTGTTGTTAGCTGGTGTATAGCTTTACTAAGTCTCCTGAGTTTGTTCTGTGTATGTTTCCAGTGCATGACTTGTTAGCTTGGGCACAGCTTTGTTGTTAGCTGGTGTATAGCTTTACTAAGTCTCCTGAGTTTGTTCTGTGTATGTTTCCAGTGCATGACTTGTTAGCTTGGGCACAGCTTGTTGTTAGCTGGTTTATAGCTGTTCTAGTCTCCTGAGTTTTGCTCTGTGTATGTACCTGTGTATGACTGGTTGCCTGGGTATAGCGTTCCTATTAGCCTGGGTACAGTCTACTAGTCATTGTGTTGATTCCTGCTGACTGCCAGAACCCGGACAGTTCCTGCTTGTCTGCCTTGCCTTCGCCTAGGTGCCAGGGGCACCCCTGGACCTTCCTTCCTGTTGTTCCTGTAAGTCCTACCGGCTGCCAGAACCTGAGGGCTCAACCCGAGGGGGAGGCAGTCAAGTGTAGGTGAAGCCGAGGTCCAGGGTGTTCCAGTTCCGTTCCAGTGTGTTCCGGTCCAGCGGGTTTCACTCCTGTATGTTCTTGTCCAGTGGGGCCACTCCAGTGTGTCCAGTGGGGCCACTCCAGTGTGTCCAGTCCAGCGGGCCCCACTCCAGTGCGCACCTGTCCGGTGCGTTCCAGTTCCGAGTGTTCCGGTGTAGAAATCCAGTCCGGAGTTCCGGTCCAGTTTTGTCTCCTCTCTACCTGGAGGGTGATTTTGCCTTAAAGGACTCACAAACCCCGCGCTCCCGGGGAAGAAGCCTGAAGGTATGCAAAGGACCTCGAGAGCGCGTCCCGCATGGGCGGGCACGCGACAGAATGCAAAGGCCATGAGTCCGGCAAGATCAGCCGTCCAGGTTGGCTATCTGTCCACAGCTTCGTTCCCTATGGACAATCCAGGGTCCAGCACCAGTGCAGTTCCTGATTATGGTGTGGATTTCTACAACCCAATTTTTTCTCTGAACCCTGTTTTGACGCTCCATGATTACCGGGAAATACTTTTGTCTGATCCTGCCCTGAAGGATACTCCTGAAGCAGCAGCTGAAAGAAAGCGTCTCTGGTGGCGTCTGGTCCGCCATAGCCCAGTTTCTGACATGAATCCTGCTATCTCGCTCTGGGATTACCGCCTCAGACTTCTGGAGGAGCCAGCTCTGCGGGATACTCCGGAAGCTGAGGCCGAAAGAAGACGCCGGGGAATTCCTCCGCTCAGGCCGCCTCAGCAGAGCAGCCTGCGGTACCATAGCGGGTTAGTTCCTATTCAGGATTACAGTCCTCCAGCGCTGAGTCCAGTCCGAGGAGGGTTTCAAGCAGAGCCTTCGAATCCTGTTCGAGTGAAGCCGCCAGCTAAGTTTCTGAGTTCAGCCCGAGGGACGGTTCTATGCAGGTCCATGAGGTCCGGCCAAGTGAGACGGCATACCAAGCCTCTGATTCCAGTCCAAGAAGGGCCGACACCTAGGTCCCTGAATCCAGTCCAGGGGGTGCTTCATACTGAGCCTCCGATTCCAGTTCAGGTAGCGCTCCCAGTGAAACCCCTGAGTCCAGTCCGAGGGATGCTTCTGACGGAGCCTCAGATTCCTATGCAAGTGGCGCTCCAGGTCGAGCCTCCAGTCCTCGTTCAACTGGCTCGCCCTCTGAAACCTCTGAGTCCAGTCCGTGGGGTGCTTCTGACGGAGCCTCAGATTCCTATGCAAGTGGCGCTCCAGGTCGAGCCTCCAGTCCTCGTTCAAGTGGCACGCCCTTTGAAGTCTCCCAGTCCAGTCCGAGGGAAGCCTTCGATGGAGCCTCAGATTCCTTTGCAAGTGGCGCTTCGGGTCAAGTCTCCGGTTCTTGTTCAAGTGACCCGTCCAGTCAAGCCACTAAGTCCAGTTCGAGGGGGGCTTCTAACCAAGCCTCCGATGCCAGTCCACAGGGTGGTTCAGGTGGCACCTCCGCTTCCAGTCTGGAGGGTACCTCCAATCAAGCTCCGAAGGCCAGTTCGAGTGGCGCTTCCGCTCGAGCCTCCGATCCCTGTCCAAAGGGTGTGTTCTGTCAAGCCTCAGTTAAAGTCCAGTTCGCGGGGCGCTCCCAGCCAAGCTCCTGAGTCCAGTTTGAGGGGCCCTGCCAGTCAAGCTTCTGATACCAGTCCGGGTTCCGGTCCCGGTTCAGCGCCTGTCCAGAGTTCCCGCTCCAGTCAAGACTCTGATTGTAGTCCGGGTCCCAGTCCCGGTTCAGCTCCTGTCCAGAGTTCCCGCTCCAGTCAAGACTCTGATTCAAGTCCGGGTCCCAGTCCCGGTTCAGCTCCTGTTCAGTCCGAAGCAATAGCTGAGAGAAGATGTGTTCAACGGCTTGGGGCCCGGAGAAACCCATTTTCTGCATTTCAGCCTGCTAGCATGCTCTGGGGATCCCAGGGCCGTCTCCTCTTGAACCCTGCTCGGCAGACGCTGCCTGAAGCTAATGTTAGAGAGACGTCCCAGTCCGGCCAGAGGGGGGCGCCCAGCCTTGCAGCTGAATCTGCTCCAAGTTCCAGTTCCAGCCAAGATGCTGAGCCTGCTCCGAGTTCCAGTTCCAGCCAAGATGCTACACCTGCTCCAAGTTCCAGTTCCAGCCAAGATGCTGAGCCTGCTCCAAGTTCCAGTTCCAGCCAAGATGCTGAGCCTGCTCCGAGTTCCAGTTCCAGCCAAGATGCTGAGCCTGCTCCGAGTTCCAGTTCCAGCCAAGATGCTACACCTGCTCTAAGTTCCAGTTCCAGCCAAGATGCTGAGCCTGCTCCAAGTTCCAGTTCCAAACAAGATGCTGAGCCTGCTCCGAGTTCCAGTTCCAGCCAAGATGCTACACCTGCTCCAAGTTCCAGTTCCAGCCAAGAGGCTGAGCCTGCTCCAAGTTCCAGTTCCAGCCAAGATGCTGAGCCTGCTCCGAGTTCCAGTTCCAGCCAAGATGCTGAGCCTGCTCTGAGTTCCAGTTCCAGCCAAGATGCTGCATCTCAGACTCTAAGCCGGCATAGTGGTTGCCCAAAAAGACTTCCTGGTTTCAAGGGCCACTCCTCTTTTCAAGTTCCAGTTGTGCTTGCTACTGCCAGTCCAGTGATTCATGTTGGTGTGTTGAAGCCCATCAGGAGGTTTCACCACACTTACCCTTGGACACCTGAATCCCCTGTGGGGACCGGGAGGGGGGTCTTGAGGGGGAGGTACTGTCACGACTATGGCCGTGACCACCCTCATACTTACCCTGTTTCAGGGAGTCAGTGGCTGTGCTGGCTTCTGCTGGTCTCTGTGTCTGTCTCTGTCTTAGTTTCTCTCTGGCTCTGTGTGCTGATTGCCCTACTGAATCTCACCTGTGTGGGCTTTGCCTCTTCCAAGATGGCTGCCGCCTCTTCGTCTCTGCCAGTATCCAAGATGGCTCCCGCTGTTACTTTCTATGGGATGCCTGCTCTGAGTGTCAAGCCTCTGTTTGGTTGCAAGGCGATTGCTGCACCTGTGGCTCTGGTCTGGATGGGCTTTATTAGTCACCTGAAGACTACAGTCCTGGCCTTTGCATTGCCATTTCCTCTGCAGTGCCTTAGGTCCCGAGGTTAGTGTGCTGTTAGCACTGTTTGCTTTCCTTGTCTTGTGCTCTGTGGGTTTTCTGCCCTTCTGTGTTTATTGTTCTGTGGGTTTCCAGCCCTTCTGTGTTTATAGCTCTCTAGGGTTTCAGCCCTTCTGTGTTTATAGCTCTGTAGGGTTTTAGCCCTTCTGTGTTTATCGCTTGTGGGTTTCCAGCCCTTCTGTGTTTATCGCTTGTGGGTTTCCAGCCCTTCTGTGTTTATCGCTTGTGGGTTTCCAGCCCTTCTGTGTTTATAGCTCTGTAGGGTTTCAGCCCTTCTGTGTTTATAGCTCTGTAGGGTTTTGCCCTTCTGTGTTTATCGCTTGTGGGTTTCCAGCCCTTCTGTGTGTATAGCTCTGTAGGGTTTCAGCCCTTCTGTGTTTTTTGCTCTATGGGTTTCCTACCCTTCTGTGTCTAGCTCTGCTAGCTCTCTGTGTTTGTTCCTAGTGTTAGATTAGCCAGCTTAGCTCCGTCTGATTTGTAGCCTGTGCCTAGCTCTGCTAGTTCTCTGTGTTTGTTTCCAGTGTATGACTTGTTAGCTTGGGCACAGCTTTGTGGTTAGCTGGTGTATAGCTTTACTAAGTCCCCTGAGTTTGCTCTGTGCATGTTTCCAGTGTATGACTTGTTAGCTTGGGCACAGCTTTGTTGTTAGCTGGTGTATAGCTTTACTAAGTCTCCTGAGTTTGTTCTGTGTATGTTTCCAGTGCATGACTTGTTAGCTTGGGCACAGCTTTGTTGTTAGCTGGTGTATAGCTTTACTAAGTCTCCTGAGTTTGTTCTGTGTATGTTTCCAGTGCATGACTTGTTAGCTTGGGCACAGCTTGTTGTTAGCTGGTTTATAGCTGTTCTAGTCTCCTGAGTTTTGCTCTGTGTATGTACCTGTGTATGACTGGTTGCCTGGGTATAGCGTTCCTATTAGCCTGGGTACAGTCTACTAGTCATTGTGTTGATTCCTGCTGACTGCCAGAACCCGGACAGTTCCTGCTTGTCTGCCTTGCCTTCGCCTAGGTGCCAGGGGCACCCCTGGACCTTCCTTCCTGTTGTTCCTGTAAGTCCTACCGGCTGCCAGAACCTGAGGGCTCAACCCGAGGGGGAGGCAGTCAAGTGTAGGTGAAGCCGAGGTCCAGGGTGTTCCAGTTCCGTTCCAGTGTGTTCCGGTCCAGCGGGTTTCACTCCTGTATGTTCTTGTCCAGTGGGGCCACTCCAGTGTGTCCAGTGGGGCCACTCCAGTGTGTCCAGTCCAGCGGGCCCCACTCCAGTGCGCACCTGTCCGGTGCGTTCCAGTTCCGAGTGTTCCGGTGTAGAAATCCAGTCCGGAGTTCCGGTCCAGTTTTGTCTCCTCTCTACCTGGAGGGTGATTTTGCCTTAAAGGACTCACAAACCCCGCGCTCCCGGGGAAGAAGCCTGAAGGTATGCAAAGGACCTCGAGAGCGCGTCCCGCATGGGCGGGCACGCGACAGAGGGAGATCTGGAAGCCAAATTTAGGACCTTATGTAAAAATCAAATCCATAACCTCTAGGGTAGCATTTTCAAAATTGCTCTCCATTCTATGCACAGGACCCAAGAAACAGACAGAATTCCAGAGTCTCAATGCATGAATGAGTCAATGGTGCAGAGAAGAAGGTTTTAGATTTGTTAGGAACTGACATCATTCTGGGGAAGGTGAAGCCTGTTCCAGAAAGATGGGCTCCACCTTAATGAGGGTGAATCCAGGCTGCTGGTATCAACATTTAAAAAGGAGATAGAGCAAGGGACACCATGGAGAAGGAATCCAGATGCTGACTAAGAAGATGAGGTTGACATGAAGATGGAGATGAAGAGGATACTGGTGATGAGGAACTGCCATAGCAGTCCAGCATAGAAGTGTCAACACTAAATGTGAAGAAGCCAGTAGTGTGAAGATGATGTTGGGATAGGGGTGGTTCTTCAGCAGACGGAGAGAGCCCGGCTCTGCGGGGTTGAATGCTCTGGCGCAACAGTGGCCACTGTCTCCACTGCTATATGTGTTTCCCCTGTGGCCCTTGATAGGGTGGGTGCTTCATCGGATTCGGCTCCACCTGAGTCAGTGGTTCTGATTGCTCCGGATTGGCCTCGCCGGCCGTGGTATGTGGATCTCATTCAGATGCTCGTGGAATGCCCCTTCTGTCTTCCGAACCTTCTACATCAAGGACCGGTTCTTATGGAAGATCCCTGCCATTTTGGTCTTACGGCCTGGCTCTTGGAAGGGCAAAATTGAAGAGGAAGGGATATTCAAATGAGGTCATTGCTACTTTATTGTGCGCTCGTAAGCGCTCTATGACTTCGGCCTATGCCCAAGTGTGGTGGATGTTTGAAACGTGGTGTGAGGCCCATGCTTGGTCAGCTTTCAGGGCGTCGGTGTCCCAAATGTTAGCATTTTTGCAAGACGGATTGAAAAAGGGTCTTGCAAAGCAGAATGAACAACTGCATAAGAAGGTGGTGGGTATTCATGCAAAGCTGCATGCCCTAAGCAATACAAAAGGGCAGCATCACAAATAGATTCATGAGGAAGTCTTCAAACTACTACTATTACTACTACTACCACTTATCATTTCTATAGCACTACTAGACATACATAGCGCTGTACACTGGACATAAAGAGACAGTCCCTGCTCAACAGAGTTTACAATCTAATTAGGACAGACAAACAGGACAAATAAGAGATAAGGGAATTACTAAGGTGAGAATAATAAAATATGGGTACTGAACAATTGAGTAAGAGTTACGAGTTAAAAGCAGCAGCAAAAAGATGAGCTTTTAGCCTAGATTTGAAGATGGCCAGAGATGGAGCCAGATTGAAGTGAATTAAGAATGGCTTGAGATGAAAGAAAGTCAAGAGAACGGCGGTGAACAGCATGTTCAAATATCTTGGATAGGAAAGGGAGGAGGGAGATGGGGCGATAGTTGGAAAGACAGGTAGGGTGCAATGAAGGTTTTTAAGGAGTGGTGTGACTACAGCATGTTTGAAGGCATCAGGAACTATGATCAGATCTCTACCTTGATTGTAAGCTCTTTGAGCAGGGACTGTCTCTGTGTGTCTCATGTTCAGCGCTGCGTACACCTGGTAACGCTATACAAATGTTATTAGTAGTAGTATTACTTCATCTTCACACTGGGACAGTTGTAGGAGCATATGGTTGACTGCCTCCCACCACTGGACACTTTACTGGCAAGAATATCTACTGGATATTCTTTTCAGTCCCCCTCATACCACTACTGAATCTGGTGATCCATGGACCATCAGAAAGACTCAGAGGTATAATGTGGGAAGATTCCCTTCTGAGGTGGCCCATGGTTCACAGGAGATGCCTATGAGGTGCAACAGCTGCTTGATGCCTCTCCCACCAGAATAAAGCCATGGAAGGGCCAAGATGATTAATAAGTCACACTTCACTGTAAATACAAATCACTTGTGCAATAGAAATGTTTGTGAATGAACTCATTTTACATAACCATTGTTCAGCCATGTACTTGTGGATGTGGTTGTTCCTCCTGTTATGCTGGCTCCTGCTCATTGCACTGTCTCTAGATTTCATATGAGGACATTCTGGATCAGTAATTCTGCAGGTGAGCATGAGATTGTGTAGCATGCAGTAGGCCAAAATCATCTTGCATGCTTTTTCACAGGTGTAGGTCAATTCTCTGCCAGATCCATCCAGGCATTTGAAGCATGTCTTCAACAATCTCAAAGTCCTTTTAATAACAGCACTAGTCTGCCTGTGAGCCATATTATAGTTTTCCTGTGCTCCACCCCTCAGGATTGGATATGGAAGTCATCAGCCAGGCATTAATGGTACAGTCTGTATCATCTGTGAGGGAGATAGCAGAGGACAGATGAGTATGTTCATGGCAGTGGGTGAGACTGCTAAGCAATGCATGGCTGGTACATGATGCTTCCAGAGCTGGGTGATCCAAAGTCAAAGAGGGCTCAGTGGGGGGGGGGGGGGGGGGGGGGGGGGGGAGAGAGAGAGAGAGAGAGAGAGAGATGATGGGGGAGGAATTGCAGGAAAGACCTGAGTAAGGGCTTGCTAAGGCATATTTTTACCGCACCTTAGTAAAAGGACCCCATACTTGGAACTATTTTCCTCTATGTGCATCATTTTGCATTTATCCATGTTAAATTTCACATGCCATTTTAAATGCTCCGTTCCCCTGTCCTGCAAAGTTTCCTTGCATTTTCTTACAGTCTGTTCATGCATTAACTACTTTAAATCATTTTAGGTTATTTGCAAATTTGAACATCACACTTATTGATCTCTTTCCCAGATGATGAATAAATATGACCTGTAGAGAGTCTGGGACACTCAGATATCTACTTCTCTTCACTTAGGAAAACTGACCATGTAGCTTTACCCTTTGGGTTCCTTTTACTAAAATGTAGTAGTTTTGCATTCATTACATGCAAGTGCCAAGATTACCACAGAGTAAATGGAAAGGCTGTTCGGTAACTGAGGGCATTCCCAGCATTTTCCTGTACAATTATTACACAGAAAAATCTTTTACCGCCTACTAAGTGGTAACGAGCCAAGTGGCCTAATAGTGCAGTGGGTTGCGGACCTGGGAAACCAGGTTCAATTCCTACTGCTGCCTGACAGCAGTAGGTTGAGAGCCAGGGGAACCAGGTTTCAGTTCCTTCTGCAGCTCTGTGTGATCTTGGGCAAGTCACTTAGATCTCCATTGCCCCAGGTACAATATATAACCTAGACTGTGAGCTCATTAGGGACAGTGCAAAGTACCTGTAATAGAAATTGTAAACCACATAGTTGCCTCAGGAATTACTTGTGGTATATCAAGTGCTGAAAAATTAAAATAAATAGGCTTGCTTAAAAGTCAGACCTATGTTTATGTGGTTAACCATAACTGGTCAAGTACTGAATATTACAGCTCCGTAAACCTGGAAATTGAATGCCAGAGGCTGGACATGGCCTGGCATTGAATTTCTGGGTATAACACCGGTGACGCTCTGCAAAACACTGAGCACCATGAGCTGAGTATCAACTCCTCAGGGAATTGTGAATGTCCTGATCTGGACATCCTATTTCCCTCACTGAGACTCTATTTTATTTATTTATTTATTTACTACATTTATATCCCGCCTTTATCCACGGCAGGTAACAATATTCACATGCATAGTTTTGAACATGTAACAATCGCTAAGCATTTTAAGGTAAAATATGATCATTAGGCTGGTCCTAATCAAGAAAAAAAAAAAGAACACAGTTAAAATGAGAAAAAGGTCAGTCAAATAAGTCTTCATGTAGCCAAAAAGGCTTTCACGAACAGATGTGTTTTTAGCAGCCGTTTGAATTGTTGAATGTCTTCACATGATCTCAGGTATCCGGGGAGAGCATTCCACACAGATGAAGCAGCAATAGAGAAGGCCCGCAGTTTTCTATCAGCGTAATTATATGATTAAGCGGAAGGTAAACAGAGCTGATGAGATGTCTCGGATCTTAGTGTTCGTTTTGGTTTATATGATTGCAGGGTATTTCGAAAATAGGCTGGGACGTTCCCAAATAAACGTTGATGAGTCAGTACAACAGTCTTGAATTGAACTCTGTATCTTACTGGAAGCCAGTGTAATTTTTGTAATGTTGAGTAATGTGTTCAGACCTTGTGATCCAGTGATCAGTTGTGCTGCTGCATTTTGGATGACCTGCAGAGCTTGGATTCGGGATGATATTCCCAGAAATAAAGAGTTACAATGATCAATCTTTGTCAGTACCAAGCTCTGTACAATCATCCGAAAATCAGATGGTGTTACCATGCCTTTGAGCTTGACGGGATGTGTGCTACCTCACAAAACATGTCATGGTTTAATGTAACTTTTGCTCTTGCTTGGTGAAGGCAATACATTGAATAGCTCTCCTAAAAAAATGCTTCTAGAAATGGAGCTATGCAATATGAAGTGGCTGACTGGCCAATATCAGTTATGGGCCCTAAGGGGCATCTGGAAGATTCTAGTTGTATGAAAAATGAGGGCAATAGTAGCATTCAGACCACTGGCTATGCTTGTCCATTTTTAAGCAGTGGGCTGTAGGTTTGGCTCCAGCTGGTTGCACAGATGCTGAATGCTGGCTTTATTAAATCTAAACCTGCATATGCATGGGTGTTCTGCCAAGTTTAGGAACTGTGTTCTAGGCTCATATATCCTCTGCAGAGGGTATCTACTCCTCCTCTGTTGCCTTTAAGCGAAAGCACACAGGAGCCACAACTACACCGTACTCATGATAGCCTACCCATTACCAACATCAAAACTCACACGGTAGATGCAGAATGACTATGATTCAGGATCCTAGAAACATTGTAACTTTTTCTATTTCACTTTACTGGTAGCATGTGCTTGAGTTGAAAATTCAAAACTACTTACAATAGCTAACTAGCTATCATCTGCACAAAACTGAATTCTGAGAAAACCCAAGCTTTGCAGTTTTCCCATTCCAACCCTTCCAATTCTGACCCTCCTATTTATATTGCAGGATTTCCAATTGTTTTTCAACCTACCTGTAAAATTCTTGGAGTCATTTTTGACTCTTTCTAATTACTCTTATATTTCACATACAGTGCAGTGCTGTTTTTATAAACTTAAAATGATCTCTTTTGCACTTCACTAAGCAAGCACTTTGAGTGTTTGTTCATTCTATAAATCTAGACTATATTGTGATTTACTTGCTGTGTTTTAAACTGGTTTGATATCTGTTTAATCTGAAAACTACCAAAAGAATTAGATCTTTTGTTTGCTCCCTAAAAGTGTACCCTTCCCCCATCTGGCTTGTAAATCTGTAGGTTAAGGTGAGGCTGATAGCTTGTGTTTGTAGGAGGAGCAGTTAAACCACATGGTCTTTACTGACTTCTGCCTAAAGGATACACACAGATAAGAATTGTTCTGGCTTTGGCTTAATTCTGCATTTATATCTTTATATCTTTCCTGTTTTTTTGTTACATACTCTGCTAAAATTGTGATTTGCATGTCCCAGTCCTTAGAGCTGTACACCTGGATATTTCTTCTGGTGAATTTAAGTGCAGCTCTTCAGATAGGTTACAGGGGAGACATTCCTAAAGTCCTAAGCTTAAGCCCACCCACCCCAAGACGGAAACTTCATAAATAACTTCCCCAAAAACACTACTTATCACAAATTAACTCCACCCATATTACAACTGTCTCTGAAAAGAAAATTCCTCATTATCACAGGAATCCCCAGTCTTCTACTCACCAGCTAAGGATTACTGATCTAATAATAATCTCAGACAACAGATCCATAGGTTTCTCACTATATCATACCTGTTCATACCCATTTCAACCAATCAGGATGACTTTTATTCTCTGTAATAATTGTGGTGCTTTAGTTTCAAGACCAATTATCTGGAGACTTAAGGCTTGTCCTATCTGTCTGCAACTCACTAGATTAAAACACGAGCTCAGTAAAGTAAAACAGGAACTAGAAACTAGATGCACTTAAAGCAGCATCTAGGACCGCACAATATCATACTGTACAGAATCATACCAAATTATCACCACTACCACAAAGGATAAAACCACCTAAAAATAGATGGATCACTGTAGGCTCAGGCAGACTTCGTTATGTGACAAGAAAACATCCGACCTCACAAGTGTTGCCCCTACAAAATTCTTTTACTCCATTACAGCACTGTGATGTTCTTGAAAACAGAACGGAAGCCAAAGAAAAAATAATAAAAGTGGAACAAAAAGATATGAAGGTACCCAAAGAGAAAAGAAACCCCCAAATCACTAATGTTGAAACGCATACCAGGAAATGTAGATGGAAAGCGATGACCACAAATGCTCGCAGTCTAAGCAATAAAGTTCATGACCTTCAAGCCCTGATGTTGGAGGCAGACTTGGATGTTGTTGCAATCACGGAGACGTGGCTCAATGGTTCCCATGAATGGGATGCAAACATACCAGGCTATAATCTATTTAGGAAGGATAGAGAGGGTCATAAAGGTGGAGGAGTAGCTCTGTATGTGAGGAATGATATCACGGCGACTGAAATGACAGGGACCTGGGGAAAGGAAGAAGCGATATGGATCACCTTAAAAAGAGAGGATAGAACCTCTGTCCACGTGGGTGTTGTCTACAGACCTCCGACACAATTGGAGGAATTAGATAAAGACCTGATCGCAGATATTCAAAAGTTGGGAAGCAAGAGAGAGGTGCTGTTGCTGGGAGATTTCAATCTGCCGGATGTAGATTGAAAGGTTCCGTCAGCGGAATCGGAAAGAAGTAGAGGGATCGTGGATGCTTTCCAAAGTGTTTTGCTCAGACAAATGGTGATGGAACCCACGAGAGAGGGAGCGACACTGGATCTGGTGCTCGCAAATGGGGATAGCGTGTCAAATATCCGAGTGGGTGCCCACCTGGGCAACAGTGACCATCAAACGGTTTGGTTTGATATAACAGCTAAAGTGGAGAGCGGCCACTCAAAACTCCTGGATTTCAAGCTTGCTGACTTTAGTAAGATGGGGGAATACCTGAGGAAGGAGATGATGGGCTGGGAGGAAGTACAAGAAGTGGAAGGACAGTGGTCCAGGCTGAAAGAAGCTATAAATAGGGCCACGAACCTTTATGTAAGGAAAGTAAATAAAAGCAAGAGAAAAAGGAAACCGATATGGTTCTCCAAGCAAGTAGTTGAGAAAATAAAGGCTAAAGAGTTGGCGTTCCAGAAATACAGAAAAACTCAAGAAAAGGAACACATGGAGGAATACCGGATGAAACTGAAAGAAGCCAAGAGAGAGATACGACTGGCAAAAGCGCAAGCAGAAGAACAAATGGCTAGAAATGTAAGGAGGGGTGACAAAAATTTCTTCAGGTATATTAGTGAAAGGAGAATGACTAAAAAGGGAATTGTGAGACTAAAAGATACTGCGAACCGCTATGTGGAAAATGATGAAGAAAAAGCAAATTTGCTAAATAGATACTTTTGTTCTGTTTTCACAGAAGAAAATCCTGGAGAAGGACCGCGATGGACTGGAAATAGTACAAATGAGAATGAAGTGGATAGAGCACCGTTCACGGAAGAAAGTGTGTATCAACAACTTGAAAAGCTAAAGGTGAACAAAGCCATGGGACCGGATGGGATCCACCCCAGGATATTGAGGGAGCTCAGAGAGGTTTTGGCGGGTCCTCTTAAAGATTTGTTTAATATATCCTTGCAGACGGGAAAGGTTCCGAGGGATTGGAGAATGGCGGAGGTGGTCCCTCTTCACAAAAGTGGTGATAGGGAAGAAGCTGGAAACTACAGGCCGGTAAGCCTCGCTTCGGTTATTGGAAAAGTAATGGAAGCGATGCTGAAGGAAAGGATAGTGAATTTCCTGGAAGCCAATAAGTTGCAAGATCCGAGACAACATGGTTTTACGAAAGGGAAATCGTGCCAAACGAATCTCATTGAGTTCTTTGATTGGGTGACATGAGAATTGGATCAGGGACGAGCTATGGACGTAATCCACTTAGATTTCAGCAAAGCTTTTGACACGGTTCCCCACAGGAGGCTCTTAAATAAACTGGAGGGGCTGAAGATAGGACCTGAAGTGGTGAACTGGATTAGGAACTGGTTGACGGACAGAACCAGAGGGTGGTGGTGAATGGAATTCGCTCGGAGGAGGGAAAGGTGAGTAGTGGAGTGCCTCAGGGATCGGTGCTGGGGCCGATTCTGTTCAATATATTTGTGAGTGACATTGCCGAAGGGTTAGAAGGTAAAGTTTGCCTATTTGCGGATGATACTAAGATCTGTAACAGAGTGGTCACCCGGGAGGGAGTGGAAAACATGAAAAAAGATCTGAGGAAGCTAGAAGAATGGTCTAAGGTTTGGCAATTAAAATTCAATGCGAAGAAATGCAAAGTGATGCACTTAGGGAATAGAAAGCCACGCGAGACGTATGTGTTAGGCGGGGAGAGTCTGATAGGTACGGGCGGAGAGAGGGATCTTGGGGTGATATTATCTGAGGATTTGAAGGCGACGAAACAGTGTGACAAGGCGGTGGCCGTAGCTAGAAGGTTGTTAGGCTGCATAGAGAGAGGTGTGACCAGCAGAAGAAAGGGGGTGTTGATGCCCCTGTATAAGTCGTTGGTGAGGCCCCACCTCGAGTATTGTGTTCAGTTTTGGAGGCCGTATCTTGTTAAGGATGTAAAAAGAATCGAAGCGGTGCAAAGAAAAGCTACAAGAATGGTATGGGATTTGCATTACAAGATGTATGAGGAGAGACTTGCTGAACTAAACATGTATACTCTGGAGGAAAGGAGAAACAGGGGTGATATGATACAGACGTTCAAATGTCAGGAAGTATTTTTTCACGGAGAGAGTAGTGGATGCTTGGAATGCCCTCCCGCAGGAGGTGGTGGAAATGAAAACGGTAACGGAATTCAAACATGTGTGGAATAAGCATAAAGGAATCCTGTGCCGAAGGAATGGATCCTCAGGAGCTTAGTCAAGATCGGGAGGCGGGGGCTGGTGGTTGGGAGGCGGGGATAGTGCTGGGCAGACTTATACGGTCTGTGCCAGAGCCGGTGGTGGGAAGCGGGACTGGTGGTTGGGAGGCGGGGGTAGTGCTGGGCAGACTTATACGGTCTGTGCCAGAGCCGGTGGTTGGGAGGTGGGGATAGTGCTGGGCAGACTTATACGGTCTGTGTCCTGAAAAGTACAGGTACAAATCAAAGTAGGGTGTACACAAAAGTAGCAAATATGAGTTATCTTGATGGGCAGACTGGATGGACCGTGCAGGTCTTTTTTCTGCCGTCATCTACTATGTTACTATGTTACTATGTAACAGCTTTTTACGTGGAATTAAACTTTCAGAACTAAGATGACTTCAATTAGTACAAAATACTACAAAAAATTCATGTTACACCTCTTCTCCAAGAAGAACATTGACCTTCAAACCCCTCATCCTAACTCAGAAAATTCATTATTCTGGTGCTCCACTTTACCTTTCTCAATATTTAATCCATTATAGGTTCATTTTTGAAAGAGAAGGACAAATCGATATAATCAAAACCCGATTTTGGACGTCTCCTACTGCAGTCCGTCGCAAGGATGTCCAAATTTCAAGGGGGTGTGTCGGAGGCGTAGTGAAGGCGGGACTTGGGCGTGTTTAACACTTGGACATCTTTTACCCATAATCGAAAAAAAGAAGGACGTCCCTGATACTTGGACGTTTTCACACAGATGTGTTTTTATTACAAATAAGACACAAAATGTTGTCCGAAATAACCAGATGGCCACCGGAGAGAATCGGGGATGACCTCCTGTTACTCCCCCAGTGGTCACTAACCCCCTCCCACCCTCAAAAAACATCTTTAAAAATATGTTGTGCCAGCCTCAGATGTCATACTCAGGTCCATGACAGCGCATGCAGGTCCCAGGAGCAGTTTTAGTGGGTACTGCAGTACACTTCAGACAGGCGCACCCAGGCCCATACACCCCCTACCTGTTACATTTGTGGAGCAAACAGTGAGCTCTCCAAAACCCACCACAAACCCACTGTACCCATATATAGGTGCCCCCCTTCACCTGTAAGGGTGTAGTGGTGTACAGTTGTGGGTAGGGAGTTTGGGGGCTCAGCACACAAGGCAAGGGAGCTTTGTACCTGGGAGCAATTTATGAAGTCCACTGCAGTGCCCCCTAGGGTGCCAAGTTGGTGTCCTGGCATGTCAGGGGGACCAGTGCACTACAAATGCTGGCTCCTCCCATGTCCAGTGGCTTGCATTTGGATGTTTTTGACATGGATGTCTTTGGTTTCGAAAATCGCCGAAAGTCAGGGACGTCCAAATTTAAGGATTTGAATGTCTCTGATGGTATTTTCGAAACGAAAGATGGATGCCCATCTTTTTTCGAAAATATGGGTTTCCCCGCCTCTGGATTTCAACGTTCTGCAAGGACGTCCAAATCGCAACTTGGATGTTTTTTTCAAAAATACCCCTCCATGTCTCATCAAGAACATTAAGATCATCTTATTCAAATTCACTGAACATTCCCGCATGCCATCAATTATGTATTAGCTTTACTTGCTCCAAAGCCTTCAGTGTCATAGATCCTTTGGAATGCTCTACTCCTACAATTAAGACTCATCGGGGTTCATTTTCAAAAGAGGAAAACATTTAAAAAGTGGCATAAACTGGTAGTCATTTTTCTCACCAAAATGTCCAAATCGGTATTTTCAAAACCCATTTTCCAGTTGTTTTTCTATGCTTTCCATCTGCAGTGCATCCAAATCTCAATGGGGTGTGTTGGAGCATGTTAAGGGTGGGATTTGGGCAGTTCTAAGACCTGGACATTTTCAGCCATAATGGAACAAAACAAAAACGTCCTGGACAAAAACTAAGATGTTTTGAGCTAGACTTGGTTTTCAAATGATTAAACCACAAAAAAGTGCCATACATGACCAGATGACCACTGGAGGAATAAAGGAATAACCCCCTTACTTCCCCAGTGGTCACTTACTCACTGCCACCCCCACAAAGATGTGAGACAGTACATACCAGCCTCTATGACAGCCTCAGATGTTATAGTCAGTCCTATTAGAGCTGCAAGCAGGGCCCTGGAGTAGCTTAGTAGTCAGTGAGTGCACTGTAGAGAAGGACACCCAGGCCAGTAATCCACTCTACCTGTTACACTTGTGATGGAAAGTGTGAGCCCCTCAAAATCCACCACAAAAACCCTACTGTATCTAAATATAGGTGACCTCCTACAACCATAAGAACTATTGTAGTGATATACAGTTGGGCATAGTACATTTTTGGTGGGTTTTGGAGGGCTCACTATAAGGGACCAATGGTGACATGCGCACCTGGGAACTTTTAGGTAGAGTCCACTGCAGTGCCTCCTAGGAAGCCTCACTGCTCTCCTGGGTTGTGTCTGTGGCCAGTTTACTAAGAATGCTGGTTCCTCCTACATCCCAATGGCTGAATTGTTCATTTTTCTCTTGGACATTTTTTTTCTGAAAATGGTCAAAAAAGTCAACATACTGAGTACAACTACATCTAGAAAAAGCCCTCAGATCCGCCCCAGTGCTAAGAATACATTTTATTTTTTTTTAGCTTATGGGTACTGCATGCATATCCCCAAATTATTTCAGGATGCCTCAGCTCGCCCTGTGGTATGACATTTTTTGCTGCAGTAAGCACGCGCTAGTGCTTAGCACAGCTTTGTAAAGGGGCCCCGCACTGTACTTTGTGTGTGTTCTTGCTAAAATCTACACCTAAGCATTTACACCTGCCATAGGGTGTATATTTGTGCCTTAAATGTAGATGTGTTTTTTGACTTTGCGCAGTTTGTACTTCCCATGAAGAAGTCAAAGATCCTGAAAACTGGTAAACAATAATTTCATCCTTGATGGAGAAGCAATAGAAATAATAAATAACTTCAATCTGTTTGGATCAATAATCAGTAATAGAACAGCAAGAAGTCAAGAAATCCAATAATGTATCGCCGTTGGCAGAACAGCTGTGAAGCACCTCCTGATGCAGGCCTAACGGCCCGAAACCAACGTTGTGTCGAGTCTTCATACTTCAATAAACTTCCCTTTTATTATACATCTTCTCAGTCTTTGGTATCCTTGGTCGCCCTCCCACTTTTATTTTACAGCGCACCTTAGTAAACAGGTCCTTTATATAATCATCTGCACTGTCCTTTTTATTTTGCCACACTAACCTTACATCCTATGCAGTAAGGGGGATAATTTTATTTATTTATTTGTTACATTTGTATCCCACCTTTTCCCACTTATTAGTAGGCTCAAAGTGGCTTACATAGTTCCAGAGAGGTGGTTACAGACTCCGGTGTGAATAAATACAGTACAGGGGTACTATAACAGTGACAAGTACAGTAAAGAAGTATCAGTAGATAGGTTGGGATGATTCAGACAAAATGTTAGGGTGTGATCATGCATCGGGGTTGAAAACTGTCCGTTTCCTGATTAAAATGCCATATTTCATTATTCGGTATTTATGTCAGTTCTTTGGGGTATGCCTTCTTGAACAGGTGAGTTTTTAGTTTTTTTTCAGAATTCTAGATGATTAATCGTAGATTTCAGGTGTTTTGGTAGAGAATTCCAGAGCTGTGTGCATATGTAAGAGAAACTTGACACATATGTTGATTTATACTTCAGACTTTTACAACTTGGGAAGTGAAGAGTCAAGTACATTAAGGAGCCACTTAGCTTTAGGTGCCTACTCTTCTTTTTAGAATAGCTTTTCTAGCACCTAAATCTAGGCGGCCCCTTATATTTATTTATTTATTTGTAATGCTTATACCCCGCACTTCCCCACTCACTAGCAGGTTCAGTGTGGCTTATAGTATATCAAACATACGTGTAACATAGTAGATGACGGCAGAAAAAGACCTGCACGGTCCATCCAGTCTGCCCAAGAAATGTGCCACTTTTTTGTGTATACCTTACCTTGATTTGTACCTGTCTTTTTCGGGCACAGACCGTACAAGTCTGCCCAGCACTATCCCCGCCTCCCAACCACCAGCCCCGCCTCCCACTACCGGCTCTGTTATCCAATCTCGGCTAAGCTCCTGAGGATCCATTTCTTCTGAACAGGATTCCTTATGTTTATCCCACGCATGTTTGAATTCCGTTACCGTTTTCATCTCCACCACCTCCCGCGGGAGGGCATTCCAAGCATCCACCACTCTCTCCATGAAAAAATACTTCCTGACATTTTTCTTGAGTCTGCCCCCCTTCAATCTCATTTCATGTCCTCTCGTTCTACCGCCTTCGTATCTCCGGAAAAGGTCAGGTTAACAAAGTAACATAGAGTGGATGCAGCTGTAATATAGTAAGTAAAGAGGTGGTCCTTTAGATGTGAATATGTAAAATGGGCAAGAAAGGAGGATGGTAAAGGTGGGGGAGTGGGAGGAGGGTGTATATTGGGATTAGCATGATGTTAAGTATGGAAGAATGTATAGGGAGGGGTAGGAAGAGGGATGTGTTAGAAAGGATTAAATAGGGAGCATATTTCAGGTTCAGTCTTCATAGCCTGATCCGGGATGCGCAGATGGATTCATAGTCTAAGTCAGGTCATTTGTGTAGGCTTGCTTGAAGAGGTAAGTTTTTAGCAGCTTCCGGAAGGGTAGATGGTCATTGACTGTTCGAATGGATCTTGGTAAGGCATTCCATAGTTGGCTGCCTATGATGGAGAAGTTGGATGGTAGTAAGTAGTAGTAGTAGTAGTAGTAAGTTTTGTACTTAAGTCTTTTCCAATTATTTATTTATTTATAACATTTATACCCCACAATTTTCCACCACTGACAGGCTCAATGTGGCTTACAACATTTAGTTAACAAACAGGAAAGTACAATAAATTGAAAGTGATAAGGGTGGCGGGAAGGTACAGGGTTAAGAGAAAGTAGTTAAGTCCACAAGATCTTTATATGAGTTGGAGTCCAGGAATCACAGAGGCAGGATGGGATCTTTAGGGTAAGCTTGCCCAAATAAGTAGGTCTTGAGAGACTTCCTGAAAGTCAGATGATCTTGAACCATTTTTACAGATTTAGGCAATGTATTCCACAAATGAGTGCCGATATAGGAAAAGGTGGAAGCATATGTGGTTTATACTTGAGTCCAGAACACGCAGGGTAATGGAGGTTTAAGTATGAACGAGAAGATCTAAGTGAATTCCTTGGTGGCAAGTTGACAAGGGCATCCATATATGCTGGAGCTGCTCCGTAGATGATCTTATGGACTAGGGTGCAAATTTTAAAAGTTATGCGCTCCTGTACAGGAAGCCAGTGTAAGTTCTCATGAAGTGGTCTGGAACTTTTAAACTTTGATGCACCAAAGATTAGTCGAGCCGCTGTGTTTTGTGCAGTTTGTAGCTTTTTGAGAAGTAGGTCTCTGCACCCTGCGTATATGCCATTGCATCTGACTCCCAAATTATTCCAAATACAACTATTATGGAACGCTCCTAATTTGTTTATTTTATTTACTTCCTCATTACTGAATATTATACCTTGTCCTGATATCATTATATTATGTTTTATCTATTTATCCACTTCCAGTCCTACATGATATACTTATGCACCTTTATTTGCAACAATTCTGAAATTACTATTCCACTAATATGATTGCCATGATATTCTTATGCACCTTATCTGTATCTATATTCTGAAATCCTTATTCTATTAATGTGAATGTTGTTGTAACATTTTGTAAGCCACGTTGAGCCTGCAAATGGTTGGGAAAATGTGGGATACAAGTGCAGCAAATAAATAAATAAATAAACTTACACTGGCTTCCTGTACAGGAGCGCATAACTTTTAAAATTTGCACCCTAGTCCGGAAGATCCTCTACGGAGCAGCTCCAGCATATATAATAATATATATAATTAATAATATATAATTATAGAAGTACCTGCTACCCTCTAAGGGTTTCAGCTTAGAAAAATGAACAATAAAACTATCATGCTAAAGGGTAGTGTGGCCAACATCTATCTCATGCAAACCTGCCTAATCAGGAATTGCTCCTGCTATAAAAAAACTGCACTAGATTTTGAGGTGTTTTTTAAAATGACTGTTTAGTGCAGAATTTTTACTCCACCTCAGGGCTAAAGTAAAGATCTCACATGGGAGCAGTCGAGTCATATGAGGTGAAGTGCAGCACTTCAGCTCAGAGGACTCGTGGCCCAACTGAGTCCAGTAGCCACCTCACCTCACCCAAGACTATCTGGTGCAGGGCACCCTTGGTCTGAACACCCAAAGCCAGGGCACCCCTAGCCCATAAACCCTGAGCCAGGACACTTCTGGCCCAGACACATAACACAGGAATACCATTGATTAGAGATCCTTCATGTTGCAGATGTTGCAGCAGCTTCCTGGACCAATAATACTTATCTGGTCTGGGGAAGCATCCTCTTCCTCTACCACCATCTTAAAAGCTAGCAGTGTTTGATACCCTTCCAGTGCATTGGGATACATCCCTAGAGGTCAGTCTGCCAAATGAAGGATCATCTCCTTTATTGGGATGCACTCCATTATTTGGTAGGCTCACCCCTAGTGGGAGGATTAGGATACCACTAGACACCTCCCCAGACCAGGTAAATATCTTTTGTCCAGGGTCATCTTGTAGCATGAAACTCTCTGGTCAAGGGTCGATCTGTTCTCCATGCCCAGTTCACGGGTTCCATGAGTCAGATGGCCTTGGAGGGGTTTGAGGGATCTGGAGCCTAGTGGTCCACCTCAGAAGGTTTCTGGGGTGACAATCAGGGGAGTCCAGTATCCAATGGGCCACCAGAATTTTTTTGATGGGCTGTCTTTTTTTTCTTGTTTGTCGCCAGCTCACATACTAGCAGGAAGAGAGACAAATGTACCCGCTGTAGCAACCCGTGACAAATTACTGAGGTGGTGGTGTGCAGCTTTATTCTACTAGTGCCCATTTTTAAATACGGCAGCAATTTGCGGTTGACTGCATCAGGAATAAACGATTTCTTTCAGTGTGTACATTAGAATACTGCACACTAAACCTCAGCACAAAATTCTAACGTTAAATCCTGCATTATTTTGTCCTTATCACACATTAGTTTACTGCAATGCAAGCTAAATAATAATGAGATATAAAGTACATAAAGCACCTCATTATTGTAAGGCAAGTAAATAAGACAACAGGTGTTTAACTTTGAAAGCTGTATTATTTGTTGAAAGATAGTGTCAGTTCAAAGCTGGCATTACTTTTTCTTTCTTTCCTCAGAGACCATATGCATCTTATTTGGGAAATGTAGGGCAGAACGTTTTGTGCATGGTGAGAATATAACTGTCTGAATTCCTTACTGGTCTCTCAATCTATCACTTTTAAACCTTTTCCTTCCTCCTCCCAGTAGCTTGTATGAGCATTTCTCCCTCACAGTACTTATTAACTCATTTTTTTTCTTCATACTGCCTCTTACACTGCACAATCATAATGCTCTTCTCTGATTTGGCATATTGTGAGGTTAAGGGGTGTGAATTAGCATATTTATTGCAACACAGTGATTTATAAACTAATTAGAAGAAACATGAATAAAGTGAAGGTTATATATTTAGTGGCAAGATAATACAATTCTGAAAGATAAAGATCATTCTATGCCATATATTGTAAAGAGAAACATAGTTTGTATGGAAATGTGAAAATAAGGCATAAATTACATCAGCAGAAAAATCTGAGAATGTTTAATTTATTGCTCAAGAACATTAATACATATTTGCCATTTGTGCCTTTCATTTCTCAAGAAAATCACATTTACATATTTGGTGAAGTATAGCATTGGCATAATTGCAGAACCCTAAACTATGCAGATATAAAGGTCAACAAAGTAGCTGTAAACAATTTCTTTGCATTGCCTAGCCCAATTCATTTGGGGCTAATGCAGGAGAATTGAATGTAGAAGTAAATTACAGGATAGATTTGTCTGCATAGGAAGGAGAGAGACCAAGATGGCACCATGAGTTGATGAACATTCAATTACTACCAGGTACTGCATGGATAGAGTTTTCTTTTGTTTATTGCCTTGTCTTCTTGCCAAGTATGGGGAAGAAGAAATCAAATAATCACTCCTCACAGGTGCTCTCAGACAGTGTTTGTGGCTTATAGATCATTATTTGATCCTGTGCTCTTCATTTGGTCCTGCTGGAGTGAGCAGTAGAATACTCCCTGGCAGAGCTAGAAACCAAACTTAGTTCTAGAAGCAGAACTCCCTTGCCACAACCTATGATGCTAATTGAGGGTGACAGTAACAGTTGGGTGCAGCTAGAACAGTTGAACATCAATTGAGTTTCCATTGTCCACAAGTCTTTATGTTGCAAGCTTCTAAGCTAACATTTCTGAAGGATAATTTGGTGATATATTTTAAATTGGAAACCTTGAAGAATATGAGCTGAATTAAGAACTTGAAACCCCTTAATTTTTAGAGGGGTTTGAAGTTCTTTTTAGAAGTAGATTATTGGCCACTAGGAAACTGTGGACTATGTATTTGAGATACAATTAGAAGATATAAAAGTCAGAAGATACTTGATTCTTCAAGGTGTACTATTCACCATTGAAGAAAGGAAAGAGAATGAGGAGGAAGGAGCTTTCGACTTTGGTTTCTGTGGAAAGTTAAGATCTATTTTTTTTAATTCTTTATTTATCATTTTTAAATTACAAGCTTTCATAACGCTTGAAAAGGAAAATCAGATATAAATAAAACAAAATTACAGAAATTTTTTTAGTTCCAGAAACATAATTATGCATCCTATATTAGACCACAAATTGGAGGGGAGAAGAGCCATTTTCACACGGGAGATCTGTATGCAACAAAAACTAAAGAAATGCTTAACAGTTTTATCCACTTATAATCATTCATTTCTCCATAAGGTCAATACTGCTACTATCCAACAGGCTTCATGACAATTTTTTCAATTCTATAAATTGCTTCAAATGAACAGGGTTAAAGAAAACATATTTTACACCCAAATATTTTATATTGCATTTACATGGGAAACTTAAATTAAAAGTAGCCCCCAGCGCCAAGGTAGCTGGTCTCAATGCTAGAAAATCCCTTCTCTTGATTTGTGTAGATTTAGTAACGTCTGGGAAGACTCAGATCTTTTGTCCATAAAATGGAAGTTGTAAATTCCTTAAAGCTAGTTTCCTAACCAGTTCCAAATCCTGCTGGAATACAAATGAGACCAACAATGTTTGCCTATTTGTTATTGAAGACAAAGATGTTTCCAACAGGTCTGAGACATTGAGATCTCCTTGAGGCTGTTGAGGAATTTGTGAAGATCCACTTGGTTTTTTTGTGGGTAGGTAATATATTTTATTAAGAGGAGGAATATTCTCAGAGGTAAATTTTAAATTTTCCATCAAGTATCTCTTGAATATATCCAAGGGGGAATACACCTCAGTACAAGGAAAATTTAACAATCGAAGATTTAATCTTCGGTTGTAGTTTTCAAAGTATTCCAACCTATTATATATCTATGTATTGTCCTGAATCAGTTTGGATGTTACCTCTTTCATTTTAACAGTATCAGCCTCTAAAAGATTTACTTTCTCAGTCAACTCGTTACTCATAGTTGCAAATGCAGTTTTTAAATTCTGTAAATTTTCAGATAAATTGTCAATCTTGCCTGTTGAAGTCTTCACAGAGTTGTCCAAACGCTGGAGCACGTCCCATATTGCCTCCAGCATAACCTTTGCAGTTGGAGCCTTAGATGTTTGGGGCTTCCCTTGCAGGGGCTCAAGGCCCTTCAACTCCATTGACGTGGGAGATCCAGGAAGTACTCCAATTTGCTGACCCAGTGGCAGATTCGTTTCCCAGACTTCCGAGGTCGACAATTCACCCGCAAATTCAAGTACCACCGGCTGCATAGGCGGGAGTTGCGTCGGGGGAGACAATGATGTGTCGATTCCCTGGATCTTGGTGCCTCCCTGCATCGAAAGATCAGCGGGACCTCCTGACGCTGTTAAAGTGGATTGCCGCATAAGGAACAGCTCCATGGACTGCTGGGCGGGTGTTGAAGTTAGGGAGGGCTGGGTCCTCACCCTTACGATCCCTTTTCTCTTGCTATGAGGCATAAGAGCCAAAAAATTAAGAAGAAATTCTTTCGAAGAAATTTTAGCAAGAGAAATTCTAAGTTCCAGCAGCGATGGGCTACTCACTAACGCGAGCAGTTGGTACCGCCGCCATCTTGCTCCGCCCCCCCAAGTTAAGATCTATTTGCTTTTTTGGAATCTTCCATCAATGTTATATTGAGCATCGCTTGGGTTTTGTTTTATGAAATGGATATATCTGTTATTTTTCATAATTATTTCAATTCAATGTTTCCTTTTGTAGCCAAAAGATAGTCCTGTTATCAGATGTAGCTATAGTTCTCCAGGTTAGAAGGAAAGCCACATGTGGTTGCTATCCCCTGGATTCTATATATTGCGCCCAAATTTCCATGCCCAACTTTATGTGCACACCAGTGATGTGCATGCAAATAAATTGACTAATGAGATCAGAAATATTGATGATTGGGTAATCAATAGAAATAAAACATAGAAAAGAAAATAAAACATGGAAAAGAAAATAAGATGATACCTTTTTTATTGGACATAACTTAATACATTTCTTGATTAGCTTTCGAAGGTTGCCCTTCTTCATCAGATCGGAAATAAGCAAATGTTGGTAGATGACAGTATATATAAGTGAAACATCAAAGCATTTCAGTGACAGTCTAACAGGATGGGGTTGGATAGGTGAGAGACAGGAAGAGTCGGGTGGATGAGGGACAGGGACATATGCATGGAGATAGGAGGGTGACAAAGCAGTACAATTTTATGGTTTATAATGGGCTAGAAAACCCAGATCTTTGTTAAGTCCTGTCTGGTGGGTATCAAAATATTTAATCATTCTGACTTCAAAGGTTTTACGTCCCTGTATTGTTTTAAAATTGCCTTTCAGGATTCTAACCATGAAATCACTGGTACAGTGTGCTGGTTTTGTAAAGTGCTGCCCCACAGGGGTGACATCCTTATTTGTACTAGCATTTTTTATATGGTGTCTATGTTAATTAAATCTCTTCTTTAGCATCTGACTTGTTTCTCCAATGTAGCAGCCTTCATTGCATTTTTTACACTGAATGATATATACCACATTGGAAGATGAGCACGTGAAAGATTCCTTAATGTTGAATATTTTTCCTTTGTGAATGACCTTGGGGTCCTGTGAAATGTTTTGGCATAGTTTGCAGCTGCTCCCTATTCACATGCATGACTCTGATGTACCCAAGGTGGTTTTCGTCCCCAGATATATTGATACACTTTTCACTGAAGCAGGGGCGTAGCCACGGGTGGGCCTGGGTGGGCCTAGGCCCACCCAGTTTGGGTTCAGGCCCACCCAGCAGTGGAGGCAGCAGAGTGGAGGGAGCAGGCTGAGCTCCGATCCTGCATCTGCCTCCCTCTCTCTCATGGCAGCGCTTCCCAGATGCTGCCTACTGCCGCCACGATCACAGGATCTACCTCCCTCCGTCTCAGCACTCAGCAGCAGTGGTAGCAATTCATACACGCTGCCTCCTGCTTCTAACCCGGAAGTGTCTCCTCTGCCGCGTCCTGCCCCCATTATCACAACTTCCTGTTTCTGCTGGGGCAGGACGCGGCAGAGGAGACGCTTCCGGGTTAGAAGCAGGAGGCAGCATGTATGAATCACTACCGCTGCTGCTGAGTGCTGAGACGGAGGGAGGTAGATCCTGCGATCGTGGTGGCGGTACTAGGGCAGAAGGTAAAAAACAGACACCGAGGCAGACTCAAGTTCCCCGGTTGAAGTGCTATTTAAATTCATCAAAATGCTAATTAGGTGCAGAGTCCTGGGCTGCCTGTGATGTGCAGGAGACTGGTGTGGCTTAAGGATGCTGAGAGAAAGCGAGCTAGGTGCGACTGAGAGCTGGTCAACAAACAGCTAGCTGCCCCTCATCCCCCTCAGCCAGGGGGCTTAACCCGACTCACTGTCTCTCCTCTCCTTTTCCCCCCAACTCAACTGGAGTCTGATTCGGCTCCAGAAACCAATGCGGAATGGTCCTGTCAGATATGTGAATGAGAAAGCAGATAGTGAAATCCTACCGTACAAATCACTGCCATAACAAAATCAATGAAGCACTCAAGGGCAAGAATGAGGGCTGACGAGACATATCCGGACATGCAGGCAGTCCACTTATATTTCTATGCTTTTGCTCAGTACAGACAGGTCCATAGAAGTTTTTTGGGGGGATTCTAGCTTGAGAAAGAGTTTTTAAAATGGATAGACAAACCAGCTGGTTGATGCAAGTCCAGGCAATATACGTTTATTGTGGTGTATTTAGAGAAACGCATTTACAAAATAAAAGGGGATCATTTTGGCTATCACATAAGAACATCATATTTTCTTACAGGAAGTGGATTTTTTAAACTCAGCAGACATGTAATAAGAAAAAGAGAGCTAGATATGGGTATGGTTCTTACTGACAACCTGCGTGAATGAGCATCACACATTCATAATATAAGAATAAATAATACGCAAAGCAACAGCAGACTGAGGATTGTGAAACAGGGTCTTGTGTTCTATACAGGCAGAAAACTCAGCTGCCTTTTTATAGACAACCTAACCTCTACAACTGCTGCCAGTGTCCATGTTTCTCTGCTGGTTTCGAATCCCCACATAAAATATAACACCCTTAGAGAAACGTATGAGATCTGCCAGAACCAGTCTGCTTCCACCACCCCTAATTCGACTTTTCTTTTTTGAAGAATTTCGTTTACGACTGATCATTCAACACCTCGTTGGCTCTGACTGTAGAAAAAAATATATGATAACCATCCTGTAATAGATAGTGTGACAAATTACTTCACAGTGTGTTTCAGGCTGCTAATTGATCGTTTCAGTCTGGGGATTGTATGGAATAAATTATAGCTATCAAAAGGATACAGTAGTTCATTTTAGGGGATAGTGATTTGTTCGTTGTGAACCGTCTCTCCGTATTTACCCACTTTTAGATGCCTGGTGTATTTGTATAATTCATTTTGTTCTGCTGGGTATGGATGAATGGAGGGGGCAGGGGAGAGAAGATAATTGCTGGGTATGGATGGATAGAGGGGGCAGGGGAGAGAATTGTTGGGTATGGATGGATGGAGGGGAGGGGAAAGAAGAGAGTTGCTGGACATGGGTGGATGGAGGGGAGGAAAGTGGAGAGAGGAAGGTTGCTGGACATGGGTGGATGGAGGGGAGGTCAGGGGAGAGGAGGGTTGCTGGACTTGGATGGATGGAGGGAAAGGCAGGGGAGAGGAGGGTTGCTGGACATTGATGGAGGAGAGGGAAGGGAGAGAGAAGAAATGCTGGACATGGATAGAGAGGAGGGAAGAGTGAGGAAGGAGATGAGATGAGGGAAAAGGAAGAGAGGAGAAAAACTGCACATGGATGAAGAAAATTAGCAGAAGCTGGATCCACTGGACCGTCAAGTCTGCGGAGGACCCAGCTTTTACTTACGGATATAGAGCAAGAAATGAAGAAGAAAGGCAGAAAGTAAAGAAATAAATGGAAAGGAAGCCCTGCAAACGAAGTTAAGAGGACAGATAGCAGCAGAATCAGATACTGGGCCAGCATGATCAGAAAAACAAAGTCACCAGACAACAAAGGTAGAAAAAAATCATTTTATTTTCATTATAGTGTTTGGAATATGTCCACTTTGAGAATCAGGTGCTCAACATTAAAAGTTTGTATTTATTTACTTATTTATGGCATTTTATCCCACATTAAACATGAATTAGATTGGAACTGGGATCATTTAATTTTTTTTTCCTGGAGAGAATAATGCATTGCCCCCCCCCCCCCCAGGCTCTCTCCCCAGCTATAGCCAGCTCTGCAATTTTGAGGGGAGGTACACAGGTGGACGGGGGGGGGGGGGGGGCGCAGAGGTGGACCGGGGACAAAGCCTGTTCTTAAACATTTACCAGCACACCACTGTCTAGTGCCCACCCATCCAACCTGTTGGCCCACCCAAAAATTGACTTCTGGCTACGCCACTGCACTGAAGTAAAAACCCCCTGTGCATCAGCAAAGGGAGAAAGGGAGATATGTAAAACAAAATATAATAAACAGGGTAACCCATTCATCTTAACCGCACTTATTCTCCCCACCCAAGATAAACTGAGCCCATCCCACTGATTCAAATCTGCCATTACTTGGGTAAGCAGAGGAGGATAATTCAAATAAAACAGACAATCAAGATATGCTGAAATAGATACTCCCAAATATCAGATGCTAAGAGGAGTCCACCGGAAAGGAAAGCGCCGATGCAGGAACTGAAGAAGGGAACCTGACACTATAACATTTAAGATCTCAGCTTTTGCTGGATTAATGGTAAACCCCGACACCTGCCCATAATGGAGCAATATGTCCATAACAGCCTCCAAAGAAGACAGAGGATTAATCAGGATGAAGAGTATATCATCAGCATAGAGTAAAATCCTATGAATCTTCTCCTCCACACAAATCCCATTAATCACAGGGCTGTCCCGAATCGCTTGAGTCAGCGGGTCCATAATTAATGCAAATATGAGTGGGGACAGAGGGCAACCCTGTCTAGTGACCCGAGAAATCTGGAAAATTCAGTGTAAATATCATTAAAGCGAAGACTTGCCAATGGTGAATCATAAGTAAGCACTATCCAGATCATAAAATTACCCAAAAAGCCAAATTGTCGAAGAGTACCAAACATAAATGGCCAGGATACCTGGTAAAAAGCCTTCTCTGTGCCTGTACCCAAGTCTACTGCAGAAAGTTGCTTTTGACGTGCCACCCAAATAAGAACCAGCAATCGCCATACATTATCTTTTGGCTGCTAGCCTGCTATAAAGCCTGATTGATCCCCATGTACCAACTAAGGCAAATAGCATTGTAATCAAGCTGCCAGCATCCGAGTAAACAATTTATAATCTACTCCCAGTAAGGAAATAGGTTGGTAAGAGCAACAGTCTGCCGGGTCCTTCCCCTCTTTGTATAGCAAAGCTATTCCAGCCTGACAGAGTGAGGTTGGTAACTGAGACTCTAATAGCAAAGACAATCTGAACAAACTTCTTATAAAACAAGTTTGAAAAGCTGTCCAAACCTGGGGCCTTATGTGCCAGAAGGCAGGCAATCGCTTTGCCGATTTCTTCTATCGAAAAGGGAGCCAAAAGTTGAGCATTCGCACTAGGTGACAAACTAGGAAGCATAATCCCATCCAAATAATTCTCCATGCAAGCATCCAAATCCCACTGCCATGCCAAATAGAGATGCTGATAGTACCAGACAAACTCTTGTCCAATCGCCCTCTCTCCCTGGACTATATCACCATTCGAGGTCTTTATCCATACTATTACATTCCAAGCATTTGTTTCCGAGGTTTAGCCACCAATAGGCAGCCCGCAAACACCATTGGTCCTTCAATTTAGTTCAAAATGCTTTTTGCGATATACAATTCCCACAGTCAAACACCTTAAAGCCTTCCCAAAGAGAGATGGGCCCTATAGCACCATTATCATTATGTGTAAAATATTCTTTAAAGTCCACCTCTGACTGTAACAAAAGTTAAGGGTTAGTCAACATCTGATCATCTAAACACCAAAGTCTTCGACTGGCCTGTCTCCAAGGTTGATCTGACCACACCCTCTGCTCTATAGTCACTTGAGCAATTAACAAACAGAATCCCTGCTCCATCAGCCACATGCATAAGAATCATGTAAGGCTGAATAGAATGAATACTCCCACTCCCATGGATGATACAAGGGCATTTCCAATAGCTTCTCTGTTTCCTCCACCTGCTGTCCTTTTTTAATTCTTCTGATGTCTTCTGCAGTTCGGACTGCACTGATGTGAGGTCCGACTTTAATTCTTGGAACTAGGTCCGCATTTCAGTTTGGAGGGATGCAAGCTCATTCTCTGGAGCTGCCGTGGGACTTGTCGGCAATTCACCACCCATTGCCATCTTGCCTGGAAGCGAGCCCGACACTGAAGTTGAAACAACTGATGATTTCACTGCTACAGTGTGCCGACAAGTGGACATTCAAACTCTGACTGATCTCCTGTTCCATAACAGCAGGCACACCAATTAAATTAGCTAGGTAAGAATATTACATCTCCTGTCAACAGAAAGCCCTGGAGCTCGTGGCTTTAGCTGACATCATCTAGATGGATGATGTCACTTCCTCCCATCGGCATTTAGTCTTTATTAAAACAGCCAAAAATGTCCTTTCTTTGCCCCGGGCATTTTTACAATGTTTCATTATCACAGAAAAATGTCTAAATCATAAGCCCACCCTAGTCCTGTCTAAAACACACCTCCAACATCCACCTAGAGATGAATTGTGGAGAAAAACGTCTTAAAATGAGTTTTGATAATAGTGATTTGGATGTTTGTGCAAAAAAGTCCATCTGCCGCTTTATGCCATTTTTTGGATGTTTTTCTCTTTTGAAAATTAGTTCCTCAATGTACTTTAATCTCTCAACAGCATGTCACATATATGAGGCCAATAAGGCATTTTAACAACTGATAGGGAAGTTATCAATGTAGGTTACTGTTAAGACTGGTTAGTTTACCACAAGTTATGCTATTTTAGCACAGAGTTCCATTTTATTCAATGACAGCGAATGTTAAAATAGCACAACTTGTGGTAAAATAGCCCAACTTAATGGTAGCACACAATAGTTTCCTGTCTGAATGTGTACTAACAAATGGATTTCTACAAAACAGTAGAAGTAAGCATGGAACATTGAGTACATACATGCCTTGAAACCCCAGGTAAACAAAACAAAATCCTCACAAAATAGTCAATGTAACAAAACAGTGAGGATGACCTAGAAAGAACCAGAATAGTCCAAGGATGAGTGCAAAAAACTTCTACTTGAAAACATGTGCTTTATTAACATCCACTACAAGTCTGTAAAAACACAATCATACATTTATAAGGTGCAAACATCCAATATTTGCTGAACAAGCGTCTCAATTCAAACATATCACCACTGTGGAAAGCAGCCTGTGGAGTACCCCAAGGATCACTACTATCACCAATACACTTCAACATAATGATAATCCCGCTGGCAAAGTCCCTATCCAATCGAGACCTTAACCCATACATCTATGCAGATGACGTAACAATCTACATTCCCTTCAGACATGACCTAACAGAAATAACCAAAGAGATCAATGATAGCCTGAACATCATGGACTCTTGGGCCAATTCATTCCAACTGAAACTGAACACTGAAAAAACACACTGCCTCATCCTCTAATCCCAGCATAACAAGCACAAACCCACAACCATAAAATACCCCAGGTCACACCCTCCCTATCTCAGCCTAAAAATACTCTGAGTCACAATCGACCGCAACCTTACCCTTGAGAGCCACATAAACTCTGTATTAAAGAAAATGTTCTATTCAATGTGGAAACTCAAACGATTAAAGCCTTTCTTCCCCAGAGAAATTTTTTGAAACCTCATACAATCAATGGTCCTAAACCATGCAGATTACTGCAACAGAATCTACACGGGATGCAAAGAACAACTCACAAAAAAACTCTAGACCACCCAAAACACAGCAGCCAGTCTAATAGTTGGTAAAACACGATTCGAAAGTGCCAAACCCCTCCGAGAAAAATTGCACTGGCTCCCAATCAAACAAAGGATCATCTTCAAAATCTGCACCCTGATCCACAAAATTATCTACGGCATAGTCCCAGCATACATGACAGACCTCATAGATGTATCAACCAGAAACAGAATCTGATTATCATGATCATATCTAAACCTACATTACCCAAATTACAAAGCACTTAAATACAAAACAACTTATGCATCCTGCTTCTCCTACATAAGCGCACAACTATGGAATGGACTCCCAAAAGCTGTGAAAACAATCCATGACCATCTAAACTTCAGGAAATCACTAAAAAATAACCTCTTCAAAAAGGCTTACCCCATCGATCCACCGTAAATCACCATACCCAGCAACACTGCATAACCAATGATCGTATGGGACAATAAACAATTTACATTCCCTTTGACCCTCAAGGTGCCTGACACACACCTACCTCATCAGACCACAATATAACCTTGTATTTGTCAACCGACTTGGCGAACGCCATTACGGTACTATGTAAGCCACATTGAGCCTGCAAATAGGTGGGAAAATGTGGGGTACAAATGTAACAAATAATAATAATAATAATTATTATTATTATTTGAGTGGAAATGATTTTCCCCGATATTCAAAAGCATTTAACCGGCCAGGCTATATTTGGCCACATGAATATGTGGGATATCTTTGGCCGGTTAGAAGATAACGGACTAAGTCTTAATATGAACATAGCCGGTTATCTTCTAACTGACCAAAAATAAACCGGATACTCAATCCTGGTCACCGGAAACAGGTTTAGCGGTGACTGCGGGAGTTAGCTGGGCCAACTCCTGTGGCCTGAATATCGGCCCCATTGTTTATTATTTCCTCACCTTGCAATATACATTCAATTTACATATGTTGCTAGATCATATGACTCCTGATGCAGGCACTTTCATCGAAATGTGGCCATGTCAAGACTTTGCTCTCCAATTGAGATCCTTGTTCTGCAATCATTAGATGTTTGCACCTTATAAATGCACAACTGTGTTTTTACAAACTTGTATTGGACATTAATAAAATGCAGTTTTTCAACTAGACGTTTTTCATAAGAACATAAGAATAACCATACTGGGTCAGACCAATGTCCATTTAGCCCAGCATCCTGTTTCCAACAGTGGCCAATCCAGGCCACAAGTACCTGGCAGAAACATGCTACCAATCCCAGGTCAAGCAGTAGCGTCTCCATGTCTCAATAACAGACTATGGTATTTTCCTCCAGGAACTTATCCACACCTTTTTTAAACTCAGATAGGCTAGCTACTGTTACTACATCCTCTGGCAATGAGTTCCAGAGCTTAACTATTGGTTAAGTGAAAACATATTACTTCCTATTTATTTTAAAAGTATTTCCATGTAACTTCATTGAGTGTACCCCTAGTCTTTGTACTTTTTGACAGAGTACAACATTGATTCTCTTCTACTTGTTCTACACCACCCAGGATTTTGTAGACCTCAGCCGTCTCTTTTCCAGCTGAAGAGCCCTAACCTCTTTAGCCTTTCCTCATATGAGAAGAGTTCCATCCCCCTTTTTTTAGATACAGCAATGAGAACTGAATGCAATACTCAAGGTATTTTGCATTCATCCTTGGACTACCCTCATTCTGTCTAGGGCATCTTTGCTGTCTTGAAAACCCAGACATGTTCCGCCCCCCTCTGATATACACATCCTGTGCCATGGAGTCAGTTTATCTTCCTAGGTAATGCTTTAGTCCAATTCAATAATTATGTTTATATTTATTTAAGAATTTGACATAATGCCCTTCCTAATATACCAAATTGTAGTCTCAGGCTTGCTACCCCTAATAGTTTCCGTCCACGCCCCAACCACAACTAGTTGGTATGTGTTGAGTTACAGTTTGTATGCTTATGGAACGAAATAGAAAATTGAATAAAAATAATTCAAATAGAAAAACATTTTAAAAATTGGATTTAACCCTGAGAAGGTATGTAAATGAATTCCGCAGAGTAGCAGCCAGTCATTTTAACCAAATGCTTAGGAAGAAGGTATTTAACGAGCATTACAAAAGTTAGAAACATCAGAGTGCTTGAGTTCAGTTTGAATCAACTGACTGAACCTGGTTCAGTTTGTCAACTTAATGGACAATAAGGCAAACATGAGAAGAGATGCACAGACAGTTTAAGGTCAGATTCAACTAGGCACCTTTCACCCTTTATTGTGCTCATTGTGAAAAACTATTTTTCCCCAGTTCTGCAAGAATAATCTATTGAATTGCTCTGGCAGATCTGGGAACAATTCAAATTGAACCTGCAGTCTGAAGCAGATTAAGAAAAATGTTTAGGTCGGCATGTTATTCTACTCCAATTTGATATAATTGCTGCATTTGATGCAGTAGATCACAAGGTGTTGCTGGAAAGACAGAGCCAGATTTGTATTGTTGGTTTTGTTTTTAATTGGTTCCAAGATTTTTTTGGTTAATAGAAGCTATTGTGTCAGGAAGAATAATCTGATTTCTCAGTTTTGGTCACTTGGTTGCGGAGTGCCCAAGGGCTTCCTCTGTCTCCTCTGCTTTTTACATTTTTTATTTCCTCTTTAGGATGTATACAGTTGAATGGGGATGAACTTCTGCTCTCATATGCTGATGACATTTTGATGTTGATACCTGTATGTGATGTGCTATCTGACACACTTAAGAGATTAGCTGTTTGTATTGATAGAATCGAACATTGGGCCATATCAAACATGCTAAAATTGAATACAGTACAGTCTCGATTATCCATCTGTCACTGATCCTACCATCCGGCATATCCGACAGACTCCCAGTGATGTCACATGGCATTTCTTTCCATTTTCCAAAGCCAGTCCCTGCTTTTATCACTGTTGTGAGCTGGGACCTTGCTTTTACTGCCTTTGTTTCTGCATTGTTTGAGGGGTTACCATTGTTTTCCATATTATCCAACTTTTCATTTATCTGACAATGAGTTGGTCCCATTTAGGTCGGATAATCGAGACTTTATTGTACTAATAAAACTAAGGTTCTATGGTTCAAGAACTCTGGCACTAATGTTTCTAATAACATTATGTTGTCATCAGGTGATCTCTACCTCAGGAGTGGTTCTTGATTCTTCCCTGACTCTGAAATCTCATGTGAACCATTTATGGCAAAGAACTTTTTATTAATTGAGACAATTGCGCTTGGTTAAACCTTATTTTACGCAAATATCCTTTGCCCTTTTGGTTTAGATGCAGATTCTGTCCCATGTCGATTATTGTATTGTACTTGAGTTTGTCTGAAAAACTTCTGTATAAGCTTCAATCAATTTATAACACCACTGTTCATTTAATATTTAGGATTAAAAAATATGATTGTGTCGTACCTTTCATGGTCAAGTTACATTGGCTTCTTTTAATACCAAATTAACAATACTAACTGGAAACTCACTCAGTAATGTCGAAACTCAATTCAAAGGCTCGAGTTGAACTTAGCTTTGTATGGCAATATGGGGCAGTAGAAACATCATCCCAATGGGGACCCGTTTCACCATTCGGATTCCTCAGGGGATTAGATACTGCCGTGAGTTACTATCTGTCAAACTCAGTGCTGGTGACCATTGAGCCTAGCCCCTCACTGCCTTACAAAGCTAAGTTCAACTTCTAGTCTTATGAATTTGTCACAATATTTTCACAGTTGAAGATTTTTTGCACCGATAAAAAATTGTCTTTTGGTTTGGTTGGTGGGGTTTTATGACCAATGATAGACATTGGGAACTGTGACTTAGATGCTGGAATTTGATATTATAACAGCATTCTGAGGATTTCACAGGCATCCGAGGTCTTTCCCCTCACCATTCCTTTATGATGTTAATCCACAGAGAATTCATTTCTCACGCGAGCCTTTGAATTGACTTTCTTTCAATACAAAAGCAAATTCTGTTCAAATCAGTTTGCATACTGTAGTTTTTAAAAAATGTTATGGCTTGATTTCTGAATTGGTGTTGAACTTAATTAGGATTCCCTCCTTAAGATATTCTTCTCGATTATCAGCAATTTTGATATTTCCTTCTCCTAATTTCAGGGATGTGTGATATTTAAAACCTTTTAATACTATATTTGCTGTTTGTGCAATTTCTGTCTGGAATTCTGTTCCTACTTTGATTTGATTGGAGTTTAATTATTTTTTTTTTTTGCAAAAAGCTCAAGATCTTTTTATTTGATTCTTAAGTAGTTTGTAGTTGATACTTGAATGTATAATGCTGAGGGGGTTTTTTTGTATTGTATTTTAATCTGTGTCTGTATACCACATTGGATCAATTATTTTGGAAACCAGTGGGATATAAGTATGTTATTGCAATTGCTATTAAAAAGTTTTGCTGCAGGTTTTCCAAAGATCTGTCTCAGATATCCAAAGGTTCATCACTAGATATTCATATATCTGTACAGACTTCCATAGTTAATACAAAGTTATGAAAATTTTTACAAGAAATTTGTAAGTTTCAATTTGCCTCTTTTTCTGAAAGATTGTTACATCACATCTTTAAACACAAGTCAAGCTAGGGTTTTCGCTTTCTGCTAACCAGTTGTCTGCAGATGATTAAGACTGTCACATGGCATTATGAACTCATGGCTGCCCATGGGATAGTGAGGAAAAACAGCTTCCTTTGTAAGAACAGCACAGAGTCTGGTTTCATTCAGCCCATGCTCCTCAACTGGATTATATGACAAAAGTGGAGATACTGGCTATGGAAGAGAGAGAGAGAGAGAGAGAGAGCAAAGCTGGGAGGATTGGATGGTTTTGAGAGAGACAGAAATGTGACAAGCAGAACTAGGGAAACTAGGAGAAAATCCATGTGTGTGTGTGTGTGTGTTTGAGAGGAAGATAGATTAGGACAAAATAATATAGCATAAATTGGATGAAAGGACAGAGGACAAGAAGCACACAGTATGCAGAGATGAAGGAAAAGGAAAGGGAGCAAAACACAGTGGAAGATAAAATGAGAGAAAGGATAATAAGAAACGTTTGATAAGCAGAAATGAAATGAGAAAGAGAGGAGTTAGATGGAGAAGGATAGGAAAGTAGAAGAGACAGAGGAAAAATCAAATTAGATGTACAAAAATACTAGACATCAATTTTAGTTATGACCACAATTGGGTGTTTATCTTTACTTAATAATTTGACTAGCTCACACCTAGTTTAACTCATATATCAAATTTTCTGTCTTGCCCCCTTGCAGCAGTGTAGTTAGTGATCATACCTGAGAGGCTATAGCTATCAACTGAATACTCTTTTGTTGATTGTCTTTTGAATACAATTTAGGTTATCCTACCAAAATAATTATTAAGTCATTAATTTTAACTGACAGTGGAATATTGAAAGCCTAAAATTAAATTACAGTGGTCTCTGTTTATAATAAATCTCTTTCTAATATACCTTTGCTGTAACAAAAGTGAAATCTTGCCACTCAGATTCAGTTTTGCAGTTACCTTTTGTAACAGTCAATGCTTCTGATTTCAGTGAAGCTCTTGTAGATGGGTCCTCAACAATAAATTGCCTGTTTGCACTGTACCATCTGCATAGAGAAGCAGACTCTTGTTATCAGGATACAGTAAATCAAAGTAAGACATGTCAAATGCAATTAATATACATTTAAACAATAAACGTAATTTTTTACCTTTTTTAAACTTATATTTTAAACATAATACAGGAAATATCATTACAGAAAACCACTGTGTGGATAACATCTCTGAAGAATATATTAATCCAGGCAATTCAGAAATCCTCAATCAACATTTCTTAGTCCACAATATATGGGACTCCAAGAGCTCATTGTCTCATAACAATCTAAGAAATGTAGCCAAAACTAAGAAACAAGAAATAATCCTAAAGGGAGGGTCTAAACAAAATCTTCTCTGTGGGTAGAAAACCAGGTAAGAATGCCCCTCATATTACAGCATCAGGCACTGGCTGAGTCAAGCATCCCAGCTCAACAGTTTTATTGCTCAAGAGCATTACTAAATGAGATGGTTCAAAGAATATATGCCTTATCTTTATTTATTTTTACATTTATATCCCACCAGAGGTGGCCCAATGCAGTCTGCTGCCTGAGGCAAGGGATGAGATGGGCCCCCCGGGCCCCCTAGTATCCTGCCCCTCTCCTCAACTGTCTCCTCAGAGCTATAATCAGGGAGTCACAGAGTACATCCAAATTTTTAATTTTCTTATTTCCATCTTCTAAAATTCTAGACAGCAGATATACAGATCAGCAGGACCCAATGTAGTCCAAAACAAGTAAAGTCAGAAACAACACAGTTTATACCTAATTCTTCTACCACCCTTAGGATTCACCTTTGGGTTTAAAAAGCAAAACCATGTGCATGTAAGGACTGGATAAATGAATTAAAACAAAGTTTAAAGCAAATGCCCTTAATATGTAATAACTGGTTGCAATAATGAATCAATGATGGAATATTCACATAGCAAGGAACCTGAGCCAACACCTCCCCCAAATTCCTACCATGTGTGTATGTAAACAGGGGCATATCTTGAAACTGGGTATGCAGAGCCAAAAATTGGCCAATGTTTTATAATAACTTCAGTTACCATGCTAGTAGCATGTGTATAAGGTAATATACAAGTAAGACGATAGTTCTGTGATGATGCCAGCTGTCTAAGCTATTCACGTTGCACATTATAGGCTCATTTGACTGCCCTACATATAATCTTAGAAGGGTAACCTCACTGTTCAAAACAAGTAACCATGGACCGAGCCTGTTCAATGGACTAATGGTCAGTTTGTTACACAGTCGTATCGGAAAGATACAGACCGAAATGCCATTTTGCATTACTGCAGCCACCACCCTTGAGTTTTGAAGAACAGTATTCCTGGGAATCAGTTTCTCTGGATACTGAGACTCTGTAGTTCCTGTCATGATTTTTAGGAACAAGCCGGAAATCAAAGTGGGAGAAAAAGAGAGACCACCTGGCCTGACAAGGGTTCAGCCTTTTGACCTCCTGTAAATATAGCAATTTCTTGTGATTGGCGGTTATGATGAAAGGGTGTGAAGCCCCCTCCAGTAGATGTCTCCACTATTCCAGGAATTAATTCATTTAGAGCAAAATCTTCATTTTAAACTGTTTTTAAGTTTTCTTACTCTCAAACATGTATCAAACATATAAACATTTTTAAAAGCATATATTGACAGTTTTCATATTTTTCCAAGGCAACCTCAGCGGCGCTCACTGCCAAAGATGTAAATCTGACAATGTAACTAGCGCCCACTTCTTCATCGGTTCACCCGATTTCCTTAATTTTTTAATTTTTTAACTCTTTTTTATTATTTTCTTATCAGTTAAATTACTTATCTTTTATTTTGCAATCAGACCAAGGGGGTTCAACTGCCCGACATGCATGTTTCGCTCTACACTGAGCTGTATCAAGGGCTGTCCCCTATAATAGAAAACCCAATATGTTAGTTTACTTTCCCAGCGATTAGAAAACCTTCCTTCACAAGTTTTCAAAACCTAGGTAATTTTAAAAGACAGTCTTAAATATAAACCTCTTACCTATAGTCTCTCCCAGCGCCAGCTCTACTTTATTTTAACTGGTTTAACCCTTTCCAAGATGGCGCCGGCCTTCTACTCTCCTACTTAAATACTTTAATTATCTCTGACATCATGCAGGCACCTTTAGAAGCCCATTGGCTAGAAAATAATCATACGGTTGATGAGATACGTTGGAGAATCCTGGAGTATGTAGGCCCAGGGGAGGAGGGAGGCTCAGTTAAAAAGCTATTAAATTATCGAGAACAATTTTATTTTTTCTCTTTAAATACGGTAACACCGGCCGGCTTAAATGCCGAGTTAGAATGGGCATTGCTAATTAGTTAGATTAGTTAGATTTCAGTTTTAAGTGTCCAATAAGAGCCTAGGGGAGGATCCATGATGTCAGAGATAATTAAAGTATTTAAGTAGGAGAGTAGAACGCCGGCGCCATCTTGGAAAGGGGTAAACCAGTTAAAATAAAGTAGAGCTGGCGCTGGGAGAGACTATAGGTAAGAGGTTTATATTTAAGACTGTTTTTTTTTAAATTACCTAGGTTTTGAAAACTTGTGAAGGAAGGTTTTCTAATCGCTGGGAAAGTAAACTAACATATTGGGTTTTCTATTATAGGGGACAGCCCTTGATACAGCTCAGTGCAGAGCGAAACATGCACGTCGGGCAGTTGAACCCCTTGGTCTGATTGCAAAATAAAAGATAAGTAATTTAACTGATAAGAAAATAATAAAAAAGAGTTTGAGAGTAAGAAAACATAAAAGCAGTTTAAAATGAAGATTTTGCTCTAAATGAATTAATTGCTATTATAAAGTATATTTTTTTCGTTCTTTTTCCAAATATATATTTTTGTTGTTGTTGTTGTTGTTGTTGTTGGAAAGAGAACAAAAAAATATATTTGGAAAAAGAACGAAAAAAATATACTTTATAATAGCAATATTTTAAGCTATAAAATTGAAAGCTCAAAAAGCTACAAAATTGCAAGCTTAATTTAAAATGAAGTTTTTTGGCCCAGTGATAGAATCGTGGCGTGTGTTATAAGAGCAACATAACCGCGCACTAAACCTTGGGTATTTTACCCACGGTTTCTGAGGGCTTTTTCTTCATTTTTTGAACAAGCACGCAAGTCGTTACTAGAGCTTTATTTTTGTATTAGGAAAAAAAAAGATCCCAGGTTCCAATCTAATTCATGTTTAATATGCGATAAAATTCCATAAATAAATAAGTAAATAAATATAAACTTTTAATGTTGAGCACCTGATTCTCAAAATGGACATATTCCAAACACTATAATGAAAATAAAATGATTTTTTCTACCTTTCTTGTCTGGTGACTTTGTTTTTCATGCTGTCCCAGTATCCGATTCTGCTGCTATCTGTCCTCTTAACTCCGTTTTCAGGGCTTCCTTTCCATTTATTTCTTTCCTTTCCTCCTTTCTTCTTCATTTCTGGTCCTCCGCAGACTTGACTGTCCAGTGGATCCAGCTTCTGCCTATTTTCTTCATCCATGTGCAGTTTTTCTCCTCTCTTCCTTTTCCCTCATCTCATCTCATCTCCTTCCTCACTCTTCCCTCCCCTCCATCCATGTCCAGCATTTCTTCTCTCTCCCCTGCCCTCCATCCACCCATGTCCAGCGACCCTTCTCTCCCCCTGCCCTGCCCTCCATCCACCCATGCCCAGCAACCCTCCTCTCCCCTGCCCTTCATCCACCCATGTCCAGCGACCCTCCTCTCCCCTGCCCTCCATCCACCCATGCCCAGCGACCCTTCTCTCCCCCTGCCCTCCCCTCCATCCACCCACCCACGTTCTCATCAGTGGTGCATACTTCATTTCTGAGTGCTCATTTCTCAATGCTGGCATGATTCATGGTGCACCAAAAAAAAATCTCATTATTTTAATTCATACATCGGGGATGTCTTGCCTAGACCATGGTAATGGGCTATATTTAGGGGCATAATCGAACAGCGCCGGCCATCTCTGGGGCCGGCTCCGCAACTGGGCGGAGCCAACCGTATTTTCGAAAAGATGGCCGGTCATCTTTTCTTTCCCTAATACGGTTGGTGCGTGTTAAATCTCAACATTTAGGTCAAATGTTGAGATTCCCGGGTTTAGAGATGGCCGGCTTCGGTTTTCGGCCATAATGGAAACCAGGCCCGGCCATCTCAAACCCGGTGAAATGCAAGGTATTTGGTTGTGGGAGGAGCCAGCATTTGTAGTGCACTGGTCCCCCTGACATGCCAGGGCACCCTAGGAGGGCACTGCAGTGGACTTCAAAAATTGGTCCCAGGTGCTTAGCTCCCTTACCTTGGGTGCTGAGCCCCCCATATCCCCCCAAAACCCACTCCCCACAACTCTACACCACTACCATAGCCCTAAGGGGTGAAGGGCGGCACCTACATGTGGGTACAGTGGGTTTTGGGGGGGTTGGAGGGCTCCCATTTACCACCACAAGTGTAACAGGTATGGGGGGATGGGCCTGGGTCCACCTGCCTGAAGTACACTGCACCCACACAAAACTGCTCTAGGTACCTGCATACTGCTGTCAGGAAGCTGGGTATGACATTTGAGGCTTGCAAAAAATGTTTAAATATTTTTTTTGGGTGGGAGGGGGTTGGTGACCACTGGGAGAGTAAGGGGAGGTGATCCCCAATTCCCTCCAGTGGTCATCTGGTCAATTGGGGCACTTTTTTGAGGCTTGGTCGTAAAAATAAATGGACCAAGTGATGCCGGCGAAATGCTCATCAGACCCGGCCATCTTTTTCCATTATCGGGCGCAGCTGGTCATCTCGTAATCACGCCCCTGTCCTGCCCCCATTCTGCCTTCTGTACCCTGCCAACACGCCCCCTTGAAGTTTCGCCGGCTCCGCGATGGACAGCAGTTGGCGCCGGCCAAAATAGGCTTTCAATTATACCGATTTGGCTGGGTTCAGGAGATCATCGGCCATCTCCCGATTTGTGTCGGGAGATGGCCGGCGAACTCTTTCAAAAATAAGCTGGATTGTGGCCTACACAAATATCAAGTTAACCAATTGCAACTGGTGCAAAGTACAGCAGCAAATTTATTAGTGGGAATAACATCTATCATCTTCCATTGATTCTCCATGGAGCTTTAGATTCAATTTAAAATGCTGTGCCTTATTTTTCAAGTGCTGCATGAGGAGGGACCTAATTATTTGTGTGATTTGTTATTGCTGTCTGTACCACAAAGAAAACTATGATCCTCACAGTAATATCATAGTATCAGGTAGCTGCTTCTGTTGAATTTGCTGCCTTCAAATTTGAAAGAGGACAGAAATAACCCGAAAAAGGCAAAAAGACAAAACATGGCTATGTAGACTGGTGTAGTAATAAATAGAGTAGAAATGCAGTGGGATATAGTGGGATGGATTGAGCAATGATGAACTTTATTTGTGGGACGTGTGGGGGAATTCTTTTAATGCATGACATTGTAGAATTTTTGTCTGTAAAGCTCTTCAAATGTTGCACTGAAGTGAAATGAAAGATAACCAAACATATAATAAATATTTACTCTCTAGCTTCCTCCTCTCACTGCCATCCACCCACACAATCTTACTATCCCCCTCACCCACACTTGTATTCTCTCTTCTCATTGACTCCTCATTTTTACACTCTTGCTTCTCTTCATTTTTAATCTTTCTCCAGCAAGTCTCTTGCTTCCTCCTGTTCTCACCCTCACTTACTCTTGTTCTCTCCTCTCATTGCCCCTGTATATTCTTTTTCTCTCTCTCTTACACACTCACACTTACTCTTTTGATCTACACTTACTCTTTCATGTACAATTTCTTGTTCTTTATTCATCTCTCTCTCTCTCACTCTCTTATATACTTCCTGTAGCTCTTCCCTGTCCAGAGAGAGTGTTTCCATACCTCTTGCTGTTGATTGGTTCTAGTGAGCAGAACGAACCAGAGGCTAGAGGCAGGAAATAAGCCCTTCAATAAGTAGGGAGTTTCCTCTCAGTTTCTGTCTCAACCTCTGTCGTACAGTACCCACCATGGTCTCAGCCAACCTCAGGGAATGAGACAGCTAACTTAGCACTGCTGCTCCTAGGCTTCGGGAAGGCTTAATCTCACTAAAATATTTAGACCAGGCACCAGTGATCTAGATTCTTAAATTAATTCTAGGAACCAAGGGTTTGTGATCTGTCAGCAGATTAAAATTACAGAGACTATAAAGGTAGCAACAGAATTGTTCACATATCTATACCCTGGCAAGATAGCTCTTTTCTGTACCTGGGTGCAGAAGTATAGCCAGACACCCAATTTTGGGAAGGCTTGAGCCTTGAGTCCCAAGTGGGTGGGCACAAGAACTCCTCCCAACATCCCCCTAGGACGATCTAGCATCTCTGAACTTCATTCCCGCCCCCCCCCCCCGCCCCCATACACCAGCAACAAGCAGCAACTCATATCAGCAGCTCGCGCCAGCCCCGAGCCTTCCCTCTGATACAACTTCCTGGTCCCATGAACAGAAGTTGTGTCAGATGGAAGGCTCAGGACCAATGTGAGCAGTTGATATGACTCACTGCTCACTGCTGGCCCAGCACTGAAGGATTTAAAAGGTACCAGGGAGGTTGGGGGAGGAAGTTAAGAGGCATTGGATTGCCTGGAGTTTTCAGCTGGCGGTGCTTGGGGATCCCCGCCAGCCACAAACCAGCTCTACCACTGCTGGCTGGGCTCGAGCTCAAAGTGGGTGGGCCTGGGCCACCCATGGCTACTCTACTGCCTGTGCGTAATGAGGTTTTGTAGGAATAGAATGCTACAGGTTTCCAGTTTTTGCCATGAAGTTGTAGTAGCACAGATCCAAAAACAAGAGGAGTAGGGTATGATAATGGAAATCCACAAAAAGCCAAAATGAAGTCTCACAGTTCAAAACAAGATGTTTATTGATAAAGCACCAGAATAGAACAAACCAGACACAGAGCTGTGTTTCGACGAAGTTTGCCTGTGAATCACAAAATCTTATGTAATACTATTAAATTGTTTGGTGCTGTACTATCAAAAATGGCTTTATGTGCAATTCCAAATCTTATCCGCCACGAGGCTGAAGAAAAGAGCTGCCTTTCCAATGATGCTGAAGGTCTATTCAATTGTGAGACTTCCTTATGGCTCAGGGGCGTAGCCAGACACCCAATTTTGGGTGGGCCTGGGCCCAAGATGGGTGGGCAGAAGAACCCCGCCTCATCCTACAGATGATGTGGTCTCTCCTTCTCTCACCTGCATGCCATATGGTCTCTCAAATATCCTCCCTCTCCTGCATACCTTTTAAATAGCAGATTTTCACTGGCAACGGGCAACAACTAATACACACTGCTGATGTTGGTTCCATACCCTTCCCTCTGATGCAATTTCCTGTTACCGCCTAGGCAAGAATACATCAGAGCGAAGGCTGTGGGCCCGGTGCGAGCAGTATGCTTCAGTCACTGCTCACTGCAGGCGAAGATCTGCTATTTACAAGGTATGCAGGAGGGACAGTTGTTGGGAGTTTTCGGCTTGTGGGGCTTGGGGATCCCTGCCAACCACATTATAGCTATGCTGGTACTGGGTGGCCTGAGCCCAAAGTGGGTGGGCCTGGGCCCACCCAAGCCCACCCTTGGCTACGCCACTGTTATGGCTTCTTGTGGATTTCCATCATCCTAACCTACTCCTCTTCTTTTTGGATCTGCGTCTATGTAGGGTAATTCTTCTGGTTCTGACTGTTGTAGTAGCTCATTCAGCCCAATCCAGAGGCACTATTAAAGCAAATCCTCTCTGGAGGGTTGAATGAATTTGGGTATCTTCAATTCAGACATGAAGGGCAATTCTATAAGAAGGTATGTGTAGTTAGGTGCACCTTGCATGTGCATATTTACAGAATAGCTGACTTACATGAGTAAGTGCATTATATGCTAGTCTATAAGGTAGTGTAGAACAGCTTTAGTGCATAACTGCACAGGGTGTACACATTGGTGGAGCATGGGAGGGGCATGGACATATCTCCAATTTACATGCATAACATGTAGAGTTATGCATAAAGTGTGGCCTGCCATTGACCTGGTATAAATGATCGTGTATAACATTAGATACGTCAATGCCGACTTATGCTCGTAATCTATAATGGTACCCTGACGCACAGATACTGTTAGAAAATTAGGGGGTCAGCGTGTGGCATCAGCACACCTAACTGGAAGTGCTAGTTATAGGATTGTCCTCTTAGAATACTTTTTCCCTGGGCTCATATTTAGACATTGGCAACATATTTAACGGGATCTCCTCCTTTGAGTAAGGGAGACCATGGAGGTGCTGCAAACAATTAGTAGATGTTAATCAGGTATACTGCATGTAGGTCTATAATGATGTACTCTTCCCTATCTTTCTCTTACTTTACACTTCATCAAAGGATCTTGGTGGGAAGGGGGAGAATACTCTCAAGACCTAGGTTGGCGAACAAAGACAATGAGCAAACAAAAAAGCACATCAGTCTCAAATAACCAAAACAACACTCTTTACTGGGCTCTCCCCTATCGAATAAAGTATTGCTCAAATAGTCCAAATAAAGAAAGTAGTAAATGAGTCCTTGCTAACCCAGCACTGAATTTTCTTCCTGGAGTTGCTGCTGTGTAGACCAAGCAGCATATTTTAAATTGAATTGTTTCTGCCCACATGTCATGGCCTTCAGACATTCATTCACCAAAGAAACTGGAGATAGGTTAGTAAAACTGAAATTTGACACTAACAACACAACAATAGCCTGACTCTGCAAATCTTCCACGTAATGCCTTGTTTCTAGTGGAACATAGGGAACTGGACTGGATCAACCCTAACAGGTGAATCTGGATCTAATTGGCAACCCTAGTCAGTGTGGACCTTGAGTGATGAATCATAATAGGCATAGATCCTAGTTTCTTCCAACATTTTTCAAGATTTTATGGCACTTATTTGGCAATTTGGCATAAAATTTCACCTTTCAACCTATGCTAAAAAACAAACAAAAAACGTCTACCCTACAGTACCTGCCCAGTATCAAATTTAAGTGTTTTATCTAAAGGTTTAGAGAAAATTGTATTTTTTCAGATTACATCCTTTATTGATAACCCCCCCCCCCCCCCCCCACTAGCATTGCATCCTAGGAAGTGAGGTTTCAGACTGCATTTCAGCAATGAAACAGTTCTTACAGTACTATTAAGTGAAATATATTCTCATTTGGTTAGGCACAATGTAGTTCTAACAGTATTACTGGATTTATCAGCTGCCTTTGATCCAGTTCATCCCACTTTGCTTATATCTCAATTATTTTCATTGGGGATTTTGGGAACTGTATTGAGTTGGTTTTCTTCTTTTTTTGTCCAATTGGCCCTTTAAAGTAATTTTCTCTGAGATCTCAGACATCCAGCCTTTGCATTGTGGAGTCCCTCGGGGCTCTATACTCTGTCATTTAATTTGTTCCATTAGTCCACTCTCATGCATCAAAAGGCATATCTGCACATTTCTATGCCGATGAAATCTTGCTATTTACCCAACAGATCCTTATTCTGTATCTATATGCCCACTACAGAATTGCTTCAACCCGTAGCAGATTAGCTGTTTGAGTATAGATCTGTATTAAACAAAGAGAAACCAGTAGCATGCTGGATTATTTGCCCTCTTCCCCAGCTATCTGATACTATTTTTTTATTTGGTACCTGTCAGGCTTCTCACAAAACACTGGGTTGTGAGCCCTTGGACCACTGCCGAGGAGTGGCAGTGGCAGGCAAAACCCCCCAACCAGCACTGGGCAAGTCGGAACACACAGACTGGAACACATTGGACTGGAACTAGGCTTCACCTACACTTGGCTGCCGTTCCCCAGAGGTTGAGCCCATAGGTGCAGACAGCTGGCAGGACTTACTGGATGGAGTGAATCAAGACAAACTTGACTCGACAGAGTACAGGATACAGGGACTCAAACAGGCAGGAAACAAACACAAGCTTGGCTAGAACAGGGTTCAAGGTACAGGGTCTCAAGCAGGCAGAAAACAAACACAAGGTTCACAACCAGAAGGGAAAGGAAGCCAAAAGCAGACAGGGAAGGAGCAATCAGGACTGGATTAAAGACAGGATTCAGGAGACTCAAACAGGCAAGGAAATACAGACTAGGAATACTAACTAAGAAACAAGGCAAGTGTCAAGTCTCTCGAGACTTGTATAGCTGTTTCTTAAGAGTTATTTAGCTATAAGTCTCAATATCTTGAAGTATAAACCCCTAGCACATCAACACACCTAAATCTCTTGTTCTTTTCTGAAGTTCCTTTATTGAATAACATAGATGATTACTCACAGTTAGATGTTCATAAGCACAAAGGAACCCTGTAGTTTGTGAGCTGTATCAGTAGAGAGAAGTTTAACCAGGATCAGCTCGTTGCAGAGATAAGAAAAGTAGTTCCAAAGATAGAGGCAGCTCAGAGTTAGGTGTTTGGGAGTGCAGTACCCTCTTTTAGGAGGGTATTTTCAGGGTGAAAAGACTAGTGCTTTTCCAGAGCTACAACAGGATCATTGCTTTGTCCTGGAGCAAGATAGAATACTGTCCTCCTCATGGGCAGGGGGGGGGGGGGGCAGAGCCAGGAGCTCAAACAGATTTAGAAAGGAAAGAGTAGAAAGGCCAATAGGGACAAAGCCTGCCCTCGAGTGGCAAGGTCGGATCTAGGAGGCAGCCCCTGATTGGAGGAAAAGGTCATACCTGGCTGACCTCTCAGGACAGAGATAGTAAGAATGGCCAGGAAGTGCTGGCATGTAAACAAAGAAGCCAAGCTTGGCTGAGACAGAGGAGTGATCTAAGCAGCATCACAACCAGTAGTAACAGATCTTATACAGACAGGCAAGTGGGGTTGCGTTGTCTGTGAACTACATTACGCACAATGCATTGCTCACACACATATCTTAGCAGTGAAGACTGCAGCAGTCAAGATCTTTAGGAGTAAGAATTTTAGGGTCACACTATAACTAGTGCCAGGCTGTCAGGGGACAGAACAGCAAGACAAGGCAGAAGTGCTAACTGCACAAACACCAACCTGGACCTTTGGTGATGCAAAGGCCCTGCTGAAAGGGCCAGGTGCTTAATAAAGGCAATCAGCAGCTGAAGCTCAGCTGCAGGAATCTCAAGGCAGCTAAGGGTGAGGCTAGCTGCTAAACTTCCAACCAAGTCTGGCGGGTTAGAATATCTGGACCGGACTTGAATGAAAGTCTGGAATGTGTAGGGAAACAGCAAGACAGTCTATGGCAGCCACCGGTTCTGGCCACCAGAGGGCGAGGTGAGCACAGCCAAGGAAAATAGTCACCATCGTGACAGTACCTTGCTGCTTGAGCCTTTCAAAACCTTTGTAACATCATCAAATTTTCACCAGTTTAATAGTATTCACAACACTTACTCTCAGCTTAGTGCTGAATCTCCTGGCACTTCTTTATGTACAGAGTGAGTCAGTTAACAGTCTCCAACCTGGGTAGAAACTCTTGTTCAACACTTCACAACTGTAAGTTATTTCCTTTATTTGATTTTGCATTAAAGAAGATTTTGGTTCAAGAGGTCTGAGTCTTCACAATGCTGATCTATACTCTGGTTTAAGTGACAATCAAGCTTAGTGTTTGCTGACATCATTTTTTGCAAGAACCATAACATACTTGATTAAATCCCACTGAATCTTCATCCCTTAATGTTTACAGCATAATTAAGAGGATAAAAGTCCTTATATCATCCACTTTAGATTTTAAGAGTGTAAAATATCTACCTGTATTTCCCTTGTAATGTCTCAAAAAATCCCAATAATCTGGCTCAAAAACTTCTCGACACATCAAGGAAAACATAATTTAAATGTCCAGTCACAATCTGATTTCAGCAACAACGCTAGTAGCAGATTATAAAGCTAACAGACTCTTCCCTCATCAAAATATCTGAATTGCTATTTTTGTTACAGTTTCAGCTTCCCCATATCCTAGCTTTATTAGGAAAATTATATGCAGAAATCAAAAGAGAGCAAAGCTGCCTAGGGGATTTCTAATACTTCTTTCATATTACTCTTTAAAAAATATGTATAACAGTAGAAAATTTCACTAAGAACTTTTTTTAAATTTCAAATTATCAGCATTTTCAATTTTACAAAGAAGTGCTAAATTATCTTTTACCAAAGGAATATTGTAACCAAGGGGTTAAAGGAAAGAGAAGGGGAAGGGAAAAGAGGGAAACAAAAAAATAATACTTTATAGTCTATGGGAAAATCAAAAGTAAAATGGGGTTGTACTTGTGCTGGCGAACATTCCGCCGGTCAGCAAGGTAACTTGGAATGGGAAGCTAAGGAGGGGTTGCCTAGGAAATGGGAGCTTGTGACAGTTGAGTGGTGCTTATGGCTTTGAAGAAGAAGGTGTGTTGTGAGTGAGCTCTGAGAGAGAGTTGAGGATTTGAAGGCATTTGTAAGGGGAAAGTAGTATGGCTAAGGTAAAAGTGTGGGAATGAGAAAAAAGAAAGGAGGGTAATAGGGAAAGTGTGTACAGAAAGTCTGCCTGGTGTAAAGTGGCTGTTGGATGATTGGTGAAGGGTAAAAGGAAAGGGATTCTTAATGAAAAGGGGAGGGCTACAGATAAAGGGTGAATGGAAGAAAAAAACCCAGTCTTAGGTGCAAAGGAGGCTGTGGGGGTTTTCTCCATATTAAATATTAAGGGAGAGGTGAAAAGAATGTTCACTGATTGAAGAGAGAGAGAGAGAGAATCTTGAGCAGAGTGAGTGATAGCTAAGCACCGCAGCCAGAATAGGGAATTGCAGTACAGCTTAGGTGTTAGAAGGGAATATCTACTTAATTTTATTTGGATTAGAGAAGTTGGCCACAGTCTTGCAACATTGTTTAATATCCCTTGAAGGTTGCTGGCAATTTTCAGGGAGAGAGGGTCTTGCTTCCAGTTATTTTAGTTTTAAGAGAGAGGTGTAGGGAGAAGAACGGAAGAAGAAGAGAAAATACCTCGATGATCCGGGCCCCAACGAAAAAAAGTGTTGCAACTTTCAACATCAAACCAACAGCTAAGTGACAGAAATCCCTAAAGGAGAAAAGAGACAGAGAAAGAAAAAAATCTTACCTGAAAGTTGGTCTGAGTATTGGTGGCTCCTGGAAAGATGTAACCTGTAATGTTTACTAAGTTATATTGTGAAGTGTGGTGTTCTGTGTAGAAACATGAATGTTTAGTTATTGATACAGTTTAGAAACACAAAAGGGGGAAAACCCTATTATTACTTGTTGCATGCAACTAAATTATTTACAATTAAAT